>NC_069365.1:12500000-13750000 GCF_021730395.1 Mercenaria mercenaria
TCATAAGAAAAGACAACATTAAGCATTCTATACCCTGTTCTAAGGTTATTCTATTTTCAGTTCTGCCTGCCCATAACAGGGATTAAAGGAAATCATTTGAAAAAAAATTGTAATGATCCATTAAGTGGTTTAATAGAACTTGTTTTTAGGTGTCTCATGTTTTAGCTCTGTTGGCCCCTGATAAGGACCAAGCAGAACCATTTGAACAAATCTGAGAGAAGTTCATACAATGATGCTAAAGACAGTCTGGTGAAGATCCATGAAATGGTTCGTGTGAAAAAGTTGTTTAAAGGTTTTTCTAACTTTAGATTTGGGAGCCCCTAAGAGGAGCGAAGTGAAACCATTTGAACCAACTTGATAGAGGTCCATGCCAGGATGCTACAGATTCAAGTAGTTAAATACAGGATGATGGCCATAGGACAATCCACCAACACAACTCATCCTCACCTTGAACCATATACACTGTGACCGAGTCTGGTGAGCACTGAATAAAAACTGCTGCAGTTAGAGAGCTGAAAACTTTAAGAGGATGCTCCCTCTCCCTCCCCCTCCCCACCTGCTGCAGGTGAACAAATCATACCTCACATTTCATTGGTATATGAAAATATATTAACAGAAGGTGGAAAAATCAGTATCAATTTAAAGTTATTTTCTTGCAACCTGCTGATAAAACTGCACTATTAACTACATAAAATTTACTATCATGCCAATGAAATTGAACAATTGTGAATGTGTGTGTGTGTGTGTGTTCGGGTTTAACGTCTTTTTTAAACGACGGTGTCTGCTTGCAGCAGTGAGCACAATGAATGCTAGTAAAGGTGTCTACCTGTAGGGAAGTTGTGTGTTTCTGCTGTAAAGATGATGTGCCTTGTTTCCTTGTTTACCTCCACCATTCTGCTTGGTTCAGTCGGGTCTGAGGGTTTATACACAATCACATCATAACCTCGTATACCACTGAAATCAAAATTTCTCAAGGGTTTAAATACCATCACATCTTTGCTTTAATACTAGAATGTGTCTGTAGGACACAGGGTGTGCCCCCCACTGGTACATTTGTCTCAAATAAGGGGAAATAATTTAAATGTTTGCAGTCTTATAGCCTCAAAAAAAAATTATGAAAAGGATTCATTATTCTATACCATATACATTTTGAGCTATGAGCATGACAAACAAAAAATCCACTATTTTGGCTATTTCAAGGGCCAAAACTCTGTAATAAACGCTAAAATTCTCAAGAAGAATACCAAGTGTGCAAGGTCACATTATGATAAAGACTCAAGCAAGGTTTCATGAATTTACATTAAATACTTTCTGAGTGAGGCACATAATTAGGTGAAAATGTGCATTTTTTGACTATTTCAGGGGCCATAACTCTGGAAATAGAGGCAGACCCAGATGAACTAGAATGTGTCTGTAGGACACAGGGTGTGCCCCCCACTGGTACATTTGTCACAAATAAGGGGCAATAATTCAAATGTTTGCAGTCTTAATGGGGTATAGCCTCAACAAACATTTTATGAAAAGGATTAATTATTCTAGGCTCTACACTTTTTGAGCTATGAGCATCACAAACAAAAAATCCACTATTTTTGGCTATTTCAAGGGCCATAACTCTGTAATAAGAGCTAAGATTCTCAAGAAGAATGCCAAGTGAGCAAGGTCACATCACGATAAAGGCTCCAGCAAGGTTTCCTGAATTTACATCTAATACTTTTTGAGGTAGGCACATAATTAGGTGAAAAAGTGCATATTTTTACTATTTCAGGGGACATAACTTTAAAAAAAAGGGGATGGAGCCAGCCAAAAAATTAGAGGTGTGCAAGTTTATATCATGATAAAGACTTATGCAAGTTTTCAACCATTTATATTAAATACTTTTTGAGCTAGGTGCGTCACAAGGTGAAAATGTACATTTTTGACTATTTCAGGGGCCATAACTCTAAAAATAGGGGGCGGACCCAAATGAAAAATAGGAGGTGCGCAAGTTCATATCATGATTAAGACTCATGCAGGGTTTCATGAATCTATATCAAATAATTTTTGAGCTAGGCATGTCACAAAGTGAAAATGTGCATTTTTTACTATTTCAGGGGCCATAACTCTGAAAATAGGGGGTGGACCCAATGAAAAATAGGAGGTGCACATGTTCATATCATGATTAAAACTCATGCAAGGTTTCATGAATCTATATCAAATACTTTTTGAGCTAGGCGTGTCAGAAGGTAAAAATGTGCATTTTTGACTATTTCAGGGGCCATAACTCTGAAAATAGGGGCGGAGCCAGACGAAAAATAGGAGGTGCGCAGGTTCATATCCTGATAAAGACTCATGCAAGGTTTCATCAATTTATATCAAATACTTTTCGAGCTAGGCACGTCACGAACTTCAGACGGACGCACGGACAAGACCAAATCTATATGCCCCCACCACTCATGAGGAGGGGGGGGGGGGGGGGGGGGGGGTGCACAATAAAAACACCCTTGTTTTTAGTACATTTGCTTTCTTTCAACATTATTTTGGTTCTATCCTGTAGTCCACATCAAAGTTTTTGCCTTCCTAACAATGCAAGCCAATTTTCAGGTATATGCTTTTTTAATATCTCATCATGATGCTTAAATTATGATGGTATCAGTGCTAATACCACAAGTCTTCTCTGAGAATCAAGCCAGTGATGTTCAAAAATATAGTCAATGCTGACCACTGCCAGAAACAAATTCAGGAAGCTTAATTTTTAAAAAATCTCACAATGTGTGAAAATTCACTACATATTTAAAAGCATAAATGTCACGACTATAAATGTATGGAAATATAAATCAAAAGAAAACAAGAGGGTATGATGACCCTGTATCGCTCACCTGTTAAACTTGGCCTTGGAATCATCAAGATAAACATTCTGACCAAGTTTCATGAAGATGGGGACATCAATTTGGCCTCTACAGTGTTAACAAGCTTTTCCTTTGAATTGACGGGTGACCTAGTTTTTGACCCCACATGACCCAGTTTTGAACTTGGCCTAGGAATCATCAAGATAAACATTTTTACCAGGTTTTATGAAGATGGAGTCATAAATCTGGCCTCTAGTGTTAACAAGCTTTTCCTCTGATTTGAACGAATGACCTAGTTTTTGACCCCACATGACCCAGTTTCGATCTTAGCCTAGGAATCATCAAGATAAACATTCAGACCAAGTTTCAAGAAGATAGGGTCATAAATGTGGCCTCAAGAGTGTTAACAAGCTTTCCTTTGATTTGACCAGGTAACCTAGTTTTTGATCCCATACGACCCAGTTCTGAACTTGGCACAGGAATAATCAAAATAAACATTCAGACCAAGTTTCATGAAGATAGGGTCATAAATGTGGCCTCAAGAGTGTTAACAAGCTTTTCCTTGGATCTGACCTGGTGACCTAGTTTTTGACTCCACATGACCCAGTTTCTAACTTGGCCTAGAGATCATCAAGACATACATTCTGTGCAAGTTTGTATCAAATCAAAGCATAAATGAAACCTCTATATGGCTGAAGGGACAAAATAGAAAGTTTTGCCCTTTCAAGGGCAGTAACTCTAGAACCCATGATGGAATCTAGCCAGTTTTCGAAAAGAACAGAGATCTTATTTTGAGTTGTGGTTAAAATTGAATGTAAAATATCACTTCTATTGTGTTCACAAGGTAAAAATTAACAAATTTTGGCCCTTTTAGGGGTCAATCAGGGGCCGTAACTCCAGAACCTATGACTGGATCTTATGGATTCATCATGAAATCCAAGATCTATTGTTGTTCAAGATATTTTGCAAGTCTGTATCAAATCAAACCATAAATGAAGTTTCTATAACGCTGCAAAAGCCAAAATAGCAAATTTTGGCCCTTTAAGGGGCCATAACTCTGCAACCCATGATGGGATCTGCCCAGTTTTCAAAGGAACCAAAATATTATGCTGATACAAGTTGTGTTAAAATCGATTGCAAAATGTGGTCTTTACCATGTTCAAAAGCCAAAATAGCAAACTCTGAAACCCATGATGGGATCTGGCCAGTTTTCGTAAAAACCAACTGAAGATATTATGCCAATGCAAGTTGTGTGCAAGTTTGATTAAAATTGATTGCAAAATGTTGTCTCTCTCATGTTCACAAAAAATTGTGTATGGACGAAGGACGCCAACAATCAGTAATATCTCAAACTAAGATTGGCAGTCTTTTTTCTGGTACCAAAATAGTTTCAGAGTTACTTTCTCAGTTTTTGGCAAATGGTAAGGGCCAGTAAGGAAGAGCTTGCATTGTAACCACTAAAATAGGGGGAGCACCAAAGCACACTGTCTTGTGTTTTATTTGTATAATTACCAGGCCTTTTCTCCATCAGTTTGGGAATGCCACCAAAACCAGTGGAATTGGGAAAACATGCTCTCGGAAATTGTCTTATTTTGGAAAAAAATCTATGAAGAATTATACTTCTTGTGTAAAATATCAAAGGATTGCATTTCAGTAATTGTTCAACAGCATAACTGTAGTTTTAATAACCAAAATATATATATACAAGTTAGCAAAACAATTTTAAAACAGCAAAAACCCTAAAAGGTAACACTCATTTGGGAATTTTAAAATTCAGAATTGGGGGGAAAAAAAACTTTTTTGCTTTGGAATTACCTCCTTTCATCAGAGGTAGATTTATACGTGGAAAATCCCTGATTACCATGTTACTAGTTTTGTCAAAAATGGGATAAAAACATACTTTTTGGAGAGGGGAATGGGGCTGAGTTTTGGCCCCCAAGAAAAACACCGGTATCCAAGTAACTCAACAGACAGAAAGAAAAAACAAAATAAATTATATGTCACCATCTTAAATTAGGAGACTTAGTTCTTATGTATCCAGGAAGTATACTTACAAATAAAATACCAGTATTTGTAAAATTGATAATAACAAATGATAGTGAAATATGACATTTTCTTTAAAAGTCTTGCACAACTGACTTTTCATCGACATTTATGAACATCACAACAATTAGGTGTTGCTTAGCAACATTTACAAGAGTACCTGCTATTATCATTGAACTTGATCACGTTATTGTTGTTAGTATGTTCCTGCGTTGACATGATCATCTTAAACAGGGAACCATCCTCCTCCTTCCCGTCAATTACCAACTTCCCACGAAAAAACCAATGACGACTGTGCTCACTAAAAATAAATATGTATATGTATGTATCAACCTATACAGACTAAAGATGCCTTCACTGTTAACTCTTCTAAGCAAAGATGGGGGTAACAGTGCTGGTTAATCTGAAAATGTCATAGAAGACTCTCCAGCATTTCTGCTGGTTGTTCTACTATTCAAAATCATATCACATCACATCAAACCATCTTACAATTCTTATTTATTTGTTGGGTTTAACGTCACACCAACACAATTTTAGGTCATACGGCGACTTTCCAGCTTTTATGGTGGAGGAAGACCCCACGTGCCCCTCCGTGCATTATTTCTTACAATCTACATCAAAACTGCTGAAGAAAGAATTTCATTTTTGACCATTCCAGAAGGTTTGAAGATTGAATAAGTGTTACCAGATTTGACAACCAAAGTGAACATTTAGCTGAAATTAACAAATATTCCATTAATAAGAATTATGACTTATTTAACCACAGTGGCAAGTCTAACCTGCTTTAGCGGTCACCTGTATCATTAGGCATGACCTGCTCTATTTAAATTCCCTATATAATGACCATTTATCTAGTGCCACCCTGTCTAAAGCTGCCAACAGCCAGTAGAAAAGTTATCAAAAAGCACTATAACTGTTGCTAACTCTTATATGTGGTAAATTAACAAGGTGTAATTTGTTCCACTGTATAATTTTGTTGTTTAAATGTGAAAAATGGTGCTAGATAATGATTTTATTTGTTTGTTTGAATATATCTTTTGTTTGCCACACGCCTATTTGTACAAGTGGCCACAAATCATAATATCTGTGTGCATCGATGACAGTAGATTAAAACCATTGTTAAAATGTTTCCAAAGCAAACCTATCAATATAATATAGCTGTTATAAAAGGATATCAACATTACAACTGAAAGTTATTATCATCATTTAGAAGACAGTATCCATTCCTGAAGAAACAGAAGACAAAGTCATCATACAATTTGGCAAGAGAAAATGCTCCCATTTTAGGGTATCATTAAAAAAAAACCCATTTGTTTGCGGTAATACAACCTACCTGTGAAAATCGCTGCGACTCAAAAACTTTCTTCTGGTCAGTCAGATGGAAATTTTTTTCCCCTATATGATTTTATGCAAAAAGAATTTCATACCTACCTACCAACCCAGAAATTTTTTGGGTCGTGTTACTGCAAACAAACAATTTTTTAATTATGGCCTTATTACATGTAAATGGTGCTCAATCTTAATAATGTAGCAAAAATAACAATGTATCCACATTTTTATAAAGCCTCTATACAAAAACTTGTATATTATTATAATCAATACATCTTATTTTCAGACTGACTTTGAAAATAAGACTTTGAATCAAAATTCACCAAAACCACAATATCATAATGCATTACATTTTTTATATCATTCAGATAAAATTTACATAAGGTAACAATCTTAAGGCTTGAACCCAAGTCTTTTGAGACAGACAGATAGACAGATAGAAGTTCCTATATGGTTCGAGACAGACATACAGTCAGATAGAAGTTTCTATATGGTTCGAGACAGACATACAGTCAGATCATACAGTCAGATAGAAGTTCCTATATGGTTCGAGACAAGAAGGTAAGGTCAAAATAAAATACCATGAGTATATAGCTAATGATGGATTCAATTTGAATGTGTTCATAATGAAAGTAGAAACTGAGTACGCTCATTTCTAAATAGATGAGGTTATAATAATCTTAATATATTTTATCCTTCACATAAATATGCAAAGTTTGCCTAATTCATTATATTAACCTATCATTAAAGTAATATTATGGCTATGTAGGAGGTACGTTTTCACACAAAGATGATTTAACAAAATTTATAAACTAGGAAGGCCACAACAAGCAGCCAAAATAAAATTGGGAAAATATTGTCATGAGAAAAAAATGCCAAAAGTGAGACTTCTGTAAGAGATTTTAAAAAAATTGTCCTTACAAAAATATCTTGAATATAGTCAGCACAAAAAAAAAACACAATGTAGTAGTTAAGACAGGTTGTCTCCATACTTATGATAAAGACTTCTATTTGCAAGCCACTATTAACATTTGTGTGCTGTTCACATGACGAAATATTTACAATTGGGTGGAAAATTTGCACCTGCAACAATATCTGTGTAGGCGCAAACAAATATAATATATCTAAGAATTAGTTTACATACAAGGAAGGGTTTGGGTGCAAATAAATTTTCCTCCATCATCCACTTAAAGTGATAAATCCACTAACCATTATACTGAGCATGTTTCTTATGTTATTAACTAGATATTATCAAGAGCTGCTAAACGACATTGTGTTCAAGTATTTCAGACCCTTCCATATGATACCAGCTTACATAAACAAGAGGGCCAAGATGGCCCTAGGTCGCTCACTTAAACAAACCATAACAGTGTTAACATGTTTGACATAGTGATTTCATGGAAACCAATATTCTGACCAATTTTCATTAAGATTGGACCAAAAATGTAGTCTCTTGAAGTGTAAACAAGTATTTTCTTCAATTTAACATAATGACCTGGTTTTTAAGCCAAGGTAACCTACATTCAAACTTGGCCTAGATTTGATCAAGGCAATCATTCTGACTAAATTTCATGAACCTCAATTGAAAAATACAGCCTCTATCGCATACAAAACCTTTTTCTTTGATTTGTCCTAGCGACCTAGTTTTTGATCCCAGATGACCCGTATTCAAAATTGACCTTAATTTCATCAAGGCTATCATTCTGACCAAATTTCATGAAGATCAATTGAAAAATACAGTCTCTATAAGACAAGGTTTTTTTTTATTTGACCTAGTGACCTAGTTTTTAACCACAGATGACCCATATTCTAACTTGACCTAGATTTCATTAAGGCAATCATTCTGACTAAATTGTATGTATATCCAGTGTAAAATGCAGCCCCTATTGCGTACACAAGGTTTTTCTTTAATTTGACCGGGTGACCTAGTTTTTGACCCTAGATGACCCATATTCAAATTCAATCTAGATTTCATCCAGACAAACATTCTGATCAAATTTCATGAAGATCCGGTGTAAAATGCAGCCCCTATTGCATACACAAGGTTTTTCTTTGATTTGACCTTGTGTCCTAGTTTTTGACCCCAGATGACCCATATTCGAACTTGGCCTAGATTTTATCAAGGTAATCATTCTGACCAAATTTCATGAAGATCAGTTGAAAAATACAGCCTCTATCGCATACACAAGGTTTTTCTTTGATTTGACCTAGTGACCTAGTTTTTGACCCTAGATGACCCATTTTCAAACTCGGCCTAGATTTCATCAAAGTAATCATTCTGACAAAAATTCATGAAGATCAACTAAAAAATACAGCCTCTATCGCATACACAAGGTTTTTCTTTGATTTGACCTAGTGACCTAGTTTTTGACCCCAGATGACCCATTTTCAAACTCGGCCTAGATTTCATCAAGGTAATCATTCTGACCAAACTTCATGAAGATCAGTTGAAAAATACAGCCTCTATCGCATACACAAGCTAAATGTTGACGGACGACAGACGACAGACAGACGCCGGACATCGAGCGATCAGAAAAACTCACCTGAGCATTGCTCAGGTGAGCTAAAAAGCTGCAGTAAAATTTTTTGAATAGGAAAAAGGGGAATAATTTTGTAAAATGTAAGTCGGATATATGGAAACTGGCTCGGACTGGTCATTTCATAATGCTGGAGACTTATGAAGCATTTAAAAGCATTCAGTACAATGCTTTTTGAGAAACCTACTTAACAGCAGAACACAACAAAATTTTACGTGAAATAGGAGCATGATTTTGCCAAAATGTAAGCCAGAGTTACAGAACCTGCCAAGTGCGTCATGATGCCAAAATGTAAGCCAGAGTTACAGAACCTGCCAAGTGCGTCATGATGCCAAAATGTAAGCCAGAGTTACAGAACCTGCCAAGGGCGTCATGATGCCAAAATGTAAGCCAGAGTTACAGAACCTGCCAAGTGCGTCATGATGCCAAGATGTAAGCCAGAGTTACAGAACCTGCCAAGTGCGTCATGATGCCAAGATGTAAGCCAGAGTTACAGAACCTGCCAAGTGCGTCATGATGCCAAGATGTAAGCCAGAGTTACAGAACCTGCCAAGTGCGTCATGATGCCAAGATGTAAGTCAGAGTTACAGAACCTGCCAAGTGCATCATGATGCCAAGATGTGTGTAGAGTTCTAACACATTTGGTTTAGTAGTTTTGGAGGAACATGCTTACATGCAAACATTCACAGTGATTTGGAAGGCATGCTGCAATTAACATTTTCAGACACCATCATCAGTAAAGTGCAGTGTTGGAGAGGTTTCCCCTCCTACTGGAGAGGGTATGGTGGGCCTCCCCCAGATTTTCTTTTTGTTTTAATGACTCATCTGGTAGATCCTGAAATATTTGAAAATGAAAACTGGACTTTAAAATGATACATTGTAAAAAGCTTTGATAAAATCCATAAATGACCTCCATTACATTAAAGCATCTGTCACAGAATTATATTTATTGTATTATAAATCAATGTTAAGAAGGAAAACAATGGTTCAGGATCAATTAAGCATATTAAAAAGCTTTTAAAATCTACACCAGATTCTGTTATATTCACCAGTCATTTTATACATCATATTAAAGCGGATAGCGCACAGAGCCTGTACAAAACATGTTACAAATAAAAGCATCTATTGCAAGATTAGACATATACTGTGAAATCATTAACATTCGTGGGGGACTAATTTTTGTGGATTTCGTGGTTGAGTTAATCCACGAAATTTAATCCCAAGAAACAAGTAAAACTAGAAAATGCTTTTGTAAAAAAGCGCACGTCTCCCCCAATGCAAAGTCCTATAGGCAATAGGGGTCAGGAGCGAAAGTCAAAGAGACACTGATGGTTGGCTGCAATAGGGATCATCTACTTGGCATGTCCAGTCATCCCGCTAACTTTCAACACTCTTGGCCTAGTGGTTCTCAAGTCTCTGTTCAGGCTCCTGTGACCTTGACCTTCAATCAAGTGACCTCAAAATAAATAGGGGTCATCTACTCTGCATGTCCAATCATCCTATTAAGTTTCAACATTCTAGGTCAAGTGGTTCTCAAGTTATTTTCCAGAAATGATTACATGACCAGGCCACTGTGACCTTGACCTTTAATAGACTAACCCCAAAATCAATAGGGGTCATCTACTCTGCATGTTCAACCATCCTATGAAGTTTCAACATTCTGGATCAAGAGGTTCTCAAGTTATTGATCGGAACTGGTTATCAATGTTCAGGCCACTGTGACCTTGACCTTTAACGGAGTGACCCCAAAAACAATAGGGGTCATTTACTCTGCATGAACAATCATCCTATGAAGTTTCAACATTTTGGGTCGAGAGGTTCTCAAGTTATTGATTGGAAACGGTTTTCCATGTTCAGGCCCTTGTGACCTTGACCTTTAGCAGTGACCCCAAAATCGTTAGGGGTCATCTACTCTGCATGACCAATCATCCTATTAAGTTTCAACATTCTGGGTCAAGTGGTTCTCAAGTTACTGACCGGAAATGGTTTTCAATGTTCAGGCCCCTGTGACCTTGACCTTTAATGGAGTGACCCCAAAATCGATAGAGGTCATCTACTGTGCATGTACAATCATCCTATGAAGTTTCAATGTTCTGGGTCAAGTGGTACTCAAGTTACTGACCGGAAATGGTTTTCAATGTTCAGGCCCCTGTGACCTTGACCTTTGACGGAGTGACCCTAAAATCTATAGGGGTCATCTACTCTTCATGACCAATCATCCTATGAAGTTTCAACACTCTGGGTCAAGTGGTTCTCTAGTTATTGATCGGAAATGGTTTTCAATGTTCAGGCCCCTGTGACCTTGACCTTTGAGGAGTGACCCCCAAAATCAATAGGGGTCATCTATTCTTCATGACCAATCATCCTATGAAGTTTCAACATTCTGGGTCAAGTGGTTCTCTAGTTATTGATTGGAAATGGTTTTCAATGTTCAGGCCCCTGTGACCTTGACCTTTGACGGAGTGACCCCAAAATCTATAGGGGTCATCTACTCTTCATGATCAATCATCCTATGAAGTTTCAACATTCTGGGTCAAGTGGTTCTCTAGTTATTGATCGGAAATGGTTTTCAATGTTCAGGCCCCTGTGACCTTGACCTTTGACGGAGTGACCCCAAAATCAATAGGGGTCATCTACTCTTCATGACCAATCATCCTATGAAGTTTCAACATTCTGGGTCAAGTGGTTCTCTAGTTATTGATCGGAAATGGTTTTCAATGTTCAGGCCCCTGTGACCTTGACCTTTGACGGAGTGACCCCAAAAACAATAGGGTCGTCTACTCCAGCAGCCCTACAACCCTATGAAGTTAGAAGGTTCAGGTCAAATGGTTCTCTAGTTATTGCTCGGAAATGAAGTGTGACGTACGGACGGGCGGACGGACGGACGGACAGGGCAAAAACAATATGTCTCCCCCAGAGGTGGGGAGACATAATTCCCATTCATTTTATGTTCAAAAGTTGATATCCACGAATTCATATCCCCACGAAATTGCCGTTTTGACCAAAACCACGAAATTTCATGAACACCAAATTATGACTTTACAGTATTTGCATCCTGACACTAATTTTAACTTTTTTCTGCTTTTTTCTGTGCTCTGCTGCTTTTTCTTCAGTAGTTTGCTTTGCACTTTTTGTCAACTATTCTTACTGTGTTCTTTGGTCTTCAAGAGACTGCCTGTCTATCAATCTGCAATACATGTTTCTTAGGCATTTTTAGTTTTTCTGGTTGTTTTGCAAAAAAACATTTGTAGTGCTCTTTTCTATATATTTATCTATCTGATATCAGCTGCTACTTGGTGTTTAAAATCAGGAGACTGTAAGTGATTTTTAAATTTATTTTTTGTTGATTATCATGTAAGTCTTTGACCGTGTCTGTGGTTTAAGCGGAATTGGGAAATTAGATATAACTAGAGCTATCACTAAAGGTGATGAATGTACCCCCCGCATGCACCGACACAGTACATTGCAATTTGACGCACACAAGATTGCATAATTACGTGGACTGTATGTATATAGACTCTATCGAGGGGTGAATGTGACAAAGTGCTAAGTGCATTTCATGAAATTTTACAGGAGAAGGAAAAAACATTCCTGTTGCTTTATAATTCTGGCAACTGTTGTAATATTTTTAAATCTGATTAAAAACAACTTTATTTTTTTAATCTAGTGAAATTTTTAAAGAAATGTCTGACAGAAAAGAAATTTTAATCAAAATGTCACTTAGAACTTTGTCGCACTCCAAATAGATACAAATTTGCAAAAAGGTAAGCGCGACAAAATTCTAAGTGATTTTATATTTTATTATTAAAGGGACATAAAATTCATCTTTTTGTACCCAGTTTTTTGTAGTGTTTGAAATCATTGAATAAAATGAACCTTACTAAAACCATGTCACTTAAAACTTTTTCGCAGTCATTTTTGTTTACTATTATAAAACTTTGTGACATCGAAAAGAGTCTAAGTGACATTATAAGTAAGCCCTTACAATGTATAGGTCATCCAAAGTTTTTGCTTTTGAGCTTATTTTTCTTTAGAAGGAAATATTTTTCATGTATCTATTAAAACAACATGGTGTTTGATGGCTGGACACAAGAAGTAGGCCCTTTAATTTCTTTCACAGTGATCAAAAGTAGTGTTCACTGTACAGAGCATAGTATAACGAATGAAACTGCTTTATCTGCTGATGATCTTTTCAATAATACCTGAATATATTTATCACACTAAGAAACAACAAATAACTGTTTTCCATTTTATTTATTTAAAGCTTTTAAACTTCAGTAATTTCTCAGACTTGCAATTACACTGAACAAAAATGGCCAGCCAATCACAATGTATCTCTATAAGTTATATATTCTTTGGCTTAGTTAGTGTATCAGTTTTAAGAGAATTATAAAAACTGTATTTCATACATGATATTTTCCTCAGAGTTAAAAATTCATGCATTCTAATATGACTAGCAATGCATTATTCATCACAACGTTATTATGTTAACATCATGTCAACATGATATTTAGCACCATATAGTGCTTTCAAATTTGATTCAGTGTTTTACCTAATAGCATTTTTAAAACGAAATGTAACACTGCACAACTGTCTGAATGTAGGACGTTTTGGCCAGCAGACGTTTTGGCACGGACGTTTTGGCCTAGAATCTTTCGGCCTAGGATGGATTGGCCAGGTATTTTTTGGGGGTAGGTCTAGATTAATTTACACACATACTAATCTGGTATATTCCAGTCCTGGGTGTATAAACAAAGGAGCGTGATGACACGCCATGCATTATGTAACATTGTGTATGTAACACAAGGAAACAGTTCCATAATATTGATCTAAATTTTATGACAAAGACATATAAGAAAGGAAATTTTCTATAGCAAAATTATTTATACAATCTGGCAGTAATAATCGTTTGAAATAATTTCACTCGAGCTGCACCCTCGTGAAATTATTACACCTGATGTATAACCACCTATCATGCATAAATAATGTTAAAACACTGCTTTGGTGTAAATTATTTCTTAATTACTGTATCACTAGAATTAAATATTTCTAGAAATACATGTATTTACAAATGTTGGACAGCTGGTATTGTTCAGTAAAATGCTTTGATTCAGTAAAACAGTTCTCTTTCAATAGCAAAATGTTTTTTTCCTGTAAAAAAAACTGTTTACAATAAATGAAGTTTAAATCATCATGCATTTTCATATTCTGTACTTAGATTAATGTTGAGTACAGAAAACAGTGTTTCAATTTATTTTTTGCCCAATGAAGCTTCAATACTTCAATTATTGAGAAATATACATATAAGTTGGAAAGCTTGTTTCAAGACCTTGCCTCTTAGAACAGTATAATTAAATAACTTAACCTGACTAAATAACCTATTATAAGAGTTAAAGTCTCAGTTACACTACACCGTATAGCGTTAACGGACGTTTAACGTTTAACAAAATTTCCAATCCATTTGTGTCCATTTGCATGCGTTTCTTTTCCGTTTCTCATGTGGCACCTGCACTCCTTGTTCTGCAAAATACGTTCCATCCAGTGGAAGGTTTTGAGCATGTTCAAAATTTAGAACGTACACTACCGGACAAAGTTGTCCGTTAGATGTACAGTAGCAATGCGCTGATATGCGTTTTGTTGGTTACTCGTGCATTCCCTATTCTGATCTTGACCAGTCTGCACCCGTTCTTGTCAGGTTAGCATTCATTCTTGTCCGGTGGACCTGATTCATGGCCGGACCACTACCGAATGATGCAACGGATGTAACGTATGTTCAACGGACGATAACTGACAAGAACGTTTTGTCAGTTTCTCATGCGTTGCGCTTTTGTTTTACATGGTACAAGTCTGTTACTAGTATGGTGATATCCGTTAATTGAACGTTGTTCGTCCTGTATATTTGCGTAAATCTTGCGGTCATTGTGTGTTTTATGCGGCCAATACACCGATCGCGAGAGCATCGAGCAGCAGCGGGGAATGCCTTTTGTCACCGGATAACTTTCTGTCACAGTTTTTATATACATTTGGCATCCGTTAACGCTATACGGTGTAGTGTGACTTACACATAAGGAGTTAATGTCAATCTTACTCCACATTGCCATTTCTGTGCAGTGCAGGTCATGCATACTAATAACATACACTACAAATCAGACTGTCATTGTGTAACATAGATTCCACTTTAATATTAGGTTAAGATGTTTCTTCAAGATATATTAATGATTTTGAGTTTTTATTTGGTTACAAATATGAAACAGTTTCCAGAGATATAGCTTTATTTTCAGTGTGGAATTGTCAATCATATTCTCTGTGACATTCTGGCATTAATCAACAGTCACTTTAGGTGACACTGAACCTTTTCAAGATCATTAAACTTTGATTCCAAAGATTTCATTACATGTTCTATGAAATTCTCCAGATATCACTATAGTTATACACAGCAGTTAACCAACAATAAGATAAGATACATGTGTTCCTAATAATTTGCTGAAAGCCATGGTCATGCAGTCATTTCAGTTTCATCATTATAGCAGTTACTGTAATGGCTGTGTTAAATGTCATTGAACACTACTGATGTGAAAGTTGTATTATACTGTACTGTTTGTAATCTAAAAACTCATAACAATATATGAGTAAATTTATGAATACTTAAAAAGTACACAAATTTTCCTAAAAAACCTGTTTTTCTTATCCAGAGCAGTAATCACCAAAAGCTCCGATATATGCATTCATTCACTGTTACTGGAGACATACAGAAAATGTGGTTAAGAAATTTCAAAAGACACCTGACAAGGTTTAAGTTAACTGTGAAATGACAAAAAGATGAGCAATCAATCTAAATTCCAGGCCAAGATGAACTTATTCGTATATTCTTGTGATTCAATCATATACTATGAAAATGCTACAGTACAATTGTATACTGTGATTCACATTAAACATGAACTGTACAACTGTACAAACAGTCATAACTTGCCGATCGGTCACAACATTAAACCGGAATCCACTAAAAACCGGAATAACTGGAATACTAGTATACTTGTATCTTTTTAATTAGAGGTATTTCTGAAGGTTTTTTTTATAATTCAATCATATATATCATAAATAATTAACTTATGAAAGTAAAATATAATACGTCCACTCAAAACGATAACCGTGTGGGAAATTATCATAACCGAAATACACCCGTATTTTATGAATAAATGGTACTTTTGTAGGGTTTATTGCAGAACTCATTTGTATATAATATAAATAATTAATTTACAAAAGGAAAATAAAATATGATGATTTGTCAGTTTCCGCATACTAGTTGTGTGCTAAATTACACGATTGTTCTTAGTATTCATATATTACTATGTAGTTAAGTACTTTTTGTTTTGTGTGGTAGCAGCACATAAAACACATGACATGCTGCTGAAATAAGAATAAGGTCATTGTATTTGGCAGGCATCGTGGGATCAGATTCTCCCTTAGCTGTTGCAACCGAGTATACTGCTTGGATCAGGGGGTGTTTCATTTGTACAGTACCCCTGACCCAAGAGGCAAGATTTACAACATGTTAGTCAGAACTAGTGCAGTTGTACATATAGAAATACTTTTTGAGTTCAAATAATTATATTTCACTAATGTATACTTTTCCCTGTCCTCATTTAGATAAAAAATCTTGAGACAAATGTTTGAAATAAAAAAAAAATCAAACAATTTCATCAGAAGAACTTTAAATGCATTCTGTCACTTAGCTCTTTTTCACAGTAAACAATACTTGGTTTACAGCCACATGTTTACTGTGAAAAGTACCAAGTGAAAAAAAAGAAGAATAAAAATCAACTGTTTGTCAAAAAAAAATAATAATCCTTTATACCGATTACTGATAATGATATCATACTTAAAAGAAACCAACTAAACGGCACAATTATTGAAAATATTTGTCACTTGGTTTCATATACTGAGTGCAAACTTGATATAGTTCGGTGCGAAAAAGCGCCAAGTGACGTAAGGCACTTAGCACTGTGTCGCATTCAAATGATATATCATTTTCACTTAGCACTTTTTGACCATTTTGTTATAAATTCATTTAATGACTTGCTATTATCTTGATATTTTTTCAGGACATGGGCAAGGTCATAAACACTTGATATATGAAAAAAAAATGATTTTTTCAAAAATGTCACTTAGCACTGTGTCGCATTCACCCCTCGGTATGTATACAGTAAAGTAACAAAAAACAAAGTCCCATAACTATGCAGAATATTTATCTAAAAGAATGTAACATGCACCATGCACAACTAGGGTTGGTACTGATCACTTGTGTGAAGTTTCATTAAATTGTGTGTAAGGGTTTGGTAGATTAGGCATGCACAAGATTGCATATGCAGACTGTATGTACATAGTATGTTAACAAGAAACAAAGTCCCATAACTCTGCAATTTTTGTCGCTGAAAGAACCTAACATGCCCCATGCACAACTACTGTTGATACTGATCACTTGTGTGAAGTTTCATTAAATTGTGTCAAGGGGATGAGGAGAGATGGTGCGCACAAGATTGTGTCTATGTATATAGTACAGTAACAAAAAAACAAAGTCCCATAACTCTGCAAATTTTTTTTTCTGAAAGAACCTAACATGCCCCATGCACAACTACTGTTGTTACTGATCACTTGTGTGAAGTTTCATTAAATTGTGTCAAGGGGATCAGGAGAGATGGTGCGCACAAGATTGTGTCTATGTATATAGTATAGTAACAAAAAAACAAAGTCCCATAACTCTGCAAATTTTTTTCTAAAAGAACCTAACATGCCCCATGCACAACTACTGTTGTTACTGATCACTTGTGTGAAGTTTCATTAAATTGTGTCAAGGGGATCAGGAGAGATGGTGCGCACAAGATTGTGTCTACGGACAGACGGACAGACAGACAGACAGACGGACAGACAGACAACCTGAAACCAGTATACCCCCCCTTACAACTTTGTTGTCGGGGGGTACAATAAGTGTCAGTAGGCAAGTTCCAAGATGCTGCTACATAATATCATGATAAGAGAGGAATCAGCACGAACCTTATATAATTGCATCCTGTTCTTTATTTATTTACTGTTACAACAGCTCTGCACTGACCCCTCAATATCCTCACCAATTCAGGTTGTGTACCACTGAGAGTTATTACGAATATGAGCTATGGCAAATGGTCCACAGTCTTTGGTGTATCTTTCCTCTTGTGGCTATTTACAGTACAGAGCAAGCAGCAAGATCTGTATACAGTAGCTGTAGTTGGGGTAACATGTCTTTTTTAGTTTGTGAGTGATTGAACAGTGAGTCATACACTTTTATTTTTCTGTTACTTTGATGGCTACTAAATAATGTTCATTCATAAAGTGTATCTGAACATTATTTACACCAGCTGGAATTCTGATATTTTCTAGAAATGGTGTATTTGACATATCATATGCTACAACACAGATGGTGTTGACATTCCACAGTGAACAATGAACTGAGTGTTCAAGAGTGTTGACAAATACTAGTAAACTCTATAAGATTCTTTCACTGGTTGTAGGTGCAGGTGGGAATATCCGGCTCGAGGGTAACTGTTTTTTTGGTGGTAACGTGGCTCTGCTGAGTTACCACTTAAACAGTTACCCAAGAGCCAGATATTTCCATCAGCACCTACCACCAGTGACTGAATCTTTTTCTTGCATGCCATTATTCAACATATAATAGTAAAAATAAATTAAAATAAATGATTTTCTTATAGCACTTTTTTCTTATATAGTAGCATATTAACGAAGCACTTGAACTTTACAAACTTAACATCTGTAAACAGGAAGTACGTCATGACATTACAAAGTCGAAAACAATATAATAATTCCGGTTTTGTTTTATCATCTGCAGTGAAACCTTATGTTTTTTCCGTTAAATGATGTCTTTTGAATCAAGAAATATGTTATAAGGAACGAGGAGCAACTATCAAGGTAGATGGTTTTTACCCCATTTTACATAAAACATAATTATTACTGCACAAATCTACAATGCAGATGTAGTTTGTTTTACGTCATTTACAGCATGAGAATCATCTTACACCCCAGGGTGTCAGATGGAGTTTTCCTGCACCGGTGAAATCACCAGAAATCGTCTGGTATGCAAGAAAGATCCTTCTACAAAACCCTATCTAGTGGTTTACTAAAATGTGCACCACAAAGTTATTTATCTTGAAAGGATTACACGTCTGTTAAGTCTTTAAGAACTGTGAGCATGTTACATGGATTTTTCTCGCACATCACACATGACTGAATGGGAAGTTGACCAAACAATTTCATATCTTCATAATCATATTAGATAAAACATTACTTATATCTTGAAGTATTGGGAACATTTTCATACTTTCACCACTAAGACATGATCTTGGAATTACACCCTTGGTACAATGCATTTTGACAAATTACATACTAAACAGCATTTATTTAAAATGCCTTGCAAATAAAGGCTTGTTTTCTGTCCCAAACTAAGTTTCTATAAATGCTGTTTGTTATTAAACTAAAGGAACTAGTATGTAAAAGTAAGTTTTGCTAAAATACATTGCAGACAGATATAACAGTGTGTCATGTACTGGCACATTTTGTGTATTTAACAGCAAAATTAAAGAATGAAAATAATTGCAGTTCTAAATGTCAGTGTGAAGTGCACAACCTAATGTCTTATCAAACTGCAGTATTAAACACATGTATAAAACAATTTTTTCATGATGAAACTCATAAAAGTAACTGTTATTTCTGCTGAACCCTAATACACATACATGTATACAAAAGTAACCAATCACAATAGTCTTTTGCACACTGCACCTTTATCAAAATATAAATATAGTATGCATTATGCTGACCTGCAAGAAAATGAGCTGCACACCAAAATGTTGGTCTTGGGTCAATAGTTCCTGCACATGCAACATCATTTTGTTTTGTGACTATCTGTGCCAAGTTATATACAGGACATAAACAACAAACACAATGTGAAACCTTTGAACCCAAGTCTACTGAAAAATCTATATAGTTGTTTTTACTTCTAACTGTGATTTCTTCTTCTTAAGGTAGGGGTATGGGTGTTGACTGTGACACTGTGACAGTCTTGCTAAGGTGAAAGTGTGTCCTTGTACTTTGAGCTAGGGGTCCAGATTTGCAACTGAGAAGTCTTCAAGTTAAGGTGATTATCTGTGCAAAGTTATTTCAAAATACAACAAAGTTACTCGCCAGAAACACTTTTGTGCACAGCCTCATTGAAACATACTGAGACTTGGATAACACTGTAAGACCCCACCCCCATTTTCAATGAGGGCATAAAAAGAGCATAACTGCAGAAACAATATTCGGACATCAAAAGTCCCATTAATATGCACATGTCAACTTCATTTTGATTGTGTATACCAGGGTTTAATTTTAATTTCAATTGATTAACTGTAGGAGTTGAGTACATAATGTTCTGATGTAGTTGTAATATTTTCATGTCCAATGAAGGGCCATACCTAAAATAAAATAAAAAGTAAACAAGAGGACCATGATGGTCCTAAATCGCTCACCTCTTCCCACATGACCCAGTTTTGAGTATGACGTCGTTTTTTCCTATTATTTGACATAGTGACCTAGTTTTTGAGCTCATGTGACCCAGTTTTGATATCATCAAGGTGAACATTCTCACTAATTTTCATGAAGATCTCATGAAAAATATGGCCTCTAGAGAGGTCACAAGGTTTTTCTATTTTTATACCTACTGGCCTAGTTTTTGACCGCACGTGACCCAGTTTCGAAAATGACCTAGATATCATCAAGGTGAACATTCAGATCAATTTTCATGAAGATCCATTGAAATCCATTGAAAAATATGGCCTCTAGAGAGGTCAAAAGATTTTAATAATTTTAGACCTACTGACCTAGTTTTTGACCGCAGTTGACCCAGTTTCAAACTTGACCTAGATATCATCAAGATGAACATTCAGACCAACTTTCATACAGATCCCATGAAAAGTATGGCCTCTAGAGAGGTCACAAGGTTTTTTTTATTATTTGCCCTACTGACCTAGTTTTTTAAGGCACGTGACCCAGTTTCAAACTTGACCTAGATATCATCAAGGTGAATATTCTGACCAATTTTTATGGAGATCCATTCACAAGTATGGCCTCTAGAGAGGTCACAAGGTTTTTCTTTTTTTAGACCTACTGACCTAGTTTTTGACCGCACATGACCCTGTTTCGAACTTGACCTAGATATCATCAAGATGAACATTCAGACCAACTTTCATACAGATCCCATGAAACATATGGCCTTTAGAGAGGTCACAAGGTTTTTCTATTATTTGACCTACGGACCTAGTTTTTGAGGCACGTGACCCAATTTCGAACTTGACCTAGATATCATCAAGATGAACATTCAGACCAAGTTTCATACAGATCCCATGAAAAATATGGCCTCTAGAGAGGTCACAAGGTTTTTCTATTATTTGACCTACTGACCTAGTTTTTGAAGGCATGTGACCCACTTTCGAACTTGACCTAGATATCATCAAGGTGAACATTCTGACCAATTTTAATGAAGATCTCATGAAATATATGGCCTCTAGAGAGGTCAAAAGATTTTAATAATTTTAGACCTACTGACCTAGTTTTTGATCGCACGTGACCCTCTTCCGAACTTGACCTAGATATCATCAAGATGAACATTCAGACCAACTTTCATACAGATCCTATGAAAACTATGGCCTTTAGAGATGTCACAAGGTTTTTCTATTATTTGACCTACTGACCTAGATTTTGACGGCACGTGACCCAGTTTCGAACTTGACCTAGATATCATCAAGATGAACTTTCTGACCAATTTTCATGAAGATCTTTGAAATATATGGCCTCTAGAGAGGTCACAAGGTTTTTCTATTTTTAGACCTACTGACCTAGTTTTTGATGGCACGTGACCCAGTTTCGAACTTGACCTAGATATCATCAAGATGAACATTCTGACCAATTTTCATGAAGATCTTGTGAAAGATATGGCCTCTAGAGAGGTCACAAGGTTTTTCTATTTTTAGACCTACTGACCTAGTTTTTGAAGGCACGTAACCCAGTTTCGAACTTGACCTAGATATCATCAAGATGAACATTCTGACCAATTTTCATGAAGATCTTGTGAAAGATATGGCCTCTAGAGAGGTCACAAGGTTTTTCTATTTTTAGACCTACTGACCTAGTTTTTGATGGCACGTGACCCAGTTTCGAACTTGACCTAGATATCATCAAGATGAACATTCTGACCAATTTTCATGAAGATCTTGTGAAAGATATGGCCTCTAGAGAGGTCACAAGGTTTTTCTATTTTTAGACCTACTGACCTAGTTTTTGAAGGCACGTAACCCAGTTTCGAACTTGACCTAGATATCATCAAGATGAACATTCTGACCAATTTTCATAAAGATCCCATGAAAAATGTGACCTCTAGAGTGGTCACAAGCAAAAGTTTACGGACGCACGCACGCACGGAAGGACGACGGACACCGCGCGATCACAAAAGCTCACCTTGTCACTTTGTGACAGGTGAGCTAAAAATGAAAGTCCCAACAATATACACATGTCCACTTCATGTTGATGATGCATACCAAGTTTCGGTTCACAAGAAACTGTAAAGTACGGACTGACTGACCAAAATCAATATCAAACACTTTATGCCTCCTGGGTCTTCTACACCGGGTGTTTAAAAATCTTCCCAATATAGAAGCCTTCTGGGTTGGCAAAAGAAATAAACTACTGGTTTGATGGATTTGATCTGTGATACATATACAGAACAATGCGTCTCAAACGCATACTATTTGAAGGGAAAATCGATTTTCTAAGAAACTATATTTTCAAAGCATGGAAAAATTATTGGCTTGTACTGTGACTTGTTTTAATTTCCTCAAACATCGTGTGAAGATTCCCCCCGAAACTGCTTAATTTGGATGAGAAATTTGTAGAAAAAAACTTCACCCGATTTTTTAAAGCCTAAAAAAAGGGGAAAATTTTTTTTAAAATTCATGTAACTAGTTTTGTTTTTAGGGCGGCTTGACACAAAAGTATTCTCTTCCCCATTGTACCTAAAATCGGGAACTCAAGTTTTTTAAAAATGAAAGAATGAACTGGCACGCAGAAAAAAGGGCCCTTCAAATATTCCACATGACATTGCAAACACAAACCAGCCCTGTCCAACGTATAAAAACAGTTTGGGTTTAATTCCGAAGCACGCATCAAAAACATCCCGCATGCACCCCCAGTAGCCATAAAAATCCCCGGAAACAAAACCAGATAAATTCCCTTGCAAGTTAAAGGCAAGTTAGGCCCTTTTCGCCCGCAAAGCTCCTTTCCTATCCGGCCCCAAACCGAAGCAAAACCCCAATAAAAATGTTCCCTTCTTCTTCAAGTTAAATCTTCCAGAAAAAATATTTTTGAGATTTTTTTAAACCATATTTTTTAATTCATATTCATTTGTGTAAGGGGCCGGCGGTCCTATTGAAGGGGGCCCCCCAGTTCAAAACCCTGTAATCCTAGAATACGTAAGGGGTAAGACAAAAAATTTTTGTAGTAATTGTGATGACCATTAAAACTGTTTTCTTTCCCAAAAATATTTTAATTATATTGGGCATTGGGGTTTCTTCTTTGATTCAATCAAACGGCTGCTGTTGCCACCCAAAAACTCTACTGAGTAACAGCAACATCCTCCAAAATCCTGTGATCATAAAACAATTTTAGGGGGCGAGCCCCCACCCCCCCCGAAACCCACTAACCTTTCTCAACCCTAAGACAAAACAACAACCTCTCCAATTTTGACAATGCGGATACTTTTCCTTAAACCAAGAGTGAAAACCCTTGGGCACCGCCATAGAACCATGTAAACTAAAAATTCCGATTTCCGAGATGATCAAATTTTCGTCCGAATTTTGGACAAAACTCTAAAATTTTTAAAAAATTTCCCAAAGCCCAAAAACTTTTAACACCCATTCTCCAGACCCCCCCCCCCCGGGCATACCGTACGAACCCCACCGCCCAACTAAAAGGGCCAAGCAGAATTCGCCCCGAACCCCCCCCCAAAAAGCTAGATACACCGCAACAAAAAACACAAACCAATTACCAAGCATGTCCCTTGGAAAAATATCCCGGGAAAAAAATCGCCCCAAAGGACGTAGCTGACCCCCCCAAAAAAATCAGACAAGCATCAATGTCAGATCTAATCAAAATTTTTGTTAATATATTAAGAAAAAAAGCGTACGTAAATCAATTTTACATAGAGTGAACGGTGCTGGAAAAAACCCTACGTTTTCATCAAACTTCCATTACCTAAAAATGTAAAAATGCCGCAAAATCCCCTTCCCCTTTTTACACAGTGTTCGTCATTACTAGATTAACGTCCCGCCTTGCCTCCAAACAACGAAAACCAGGGAGAGAGCATCGAAAGCAATAAAAATTAATAAGACACCTCTTTGGGAATCTGAAACAATTTTATAAATCCTGATTAACTCCCCGGAATGTTAATAAAAACCCTCGTTACCAACCCTACATCTGACCCGCCGAGGTTTGATTAATCAATATTTTTTAGTTTTTAAAGTATTTAGATGAAAATATATGGTATTTTCAAAAACGGGATGTAAACCCCATCCATGAACCGAAAGCCAGTTAAGACAACTGCATTTAAAAAAAACCTGGGCCCTTTTTAGAATTATCGACCCCAAACCCCACCCTTATTCTGTGTCGCAAAACAGCAACCCCCCCCCATAACTACACAAACGTAGTAGGCTCCCAAAAAACTTCCAACTCAAAAGTTTGTATCTAATCAAAAAAATTTGTTGATATATAAAGAATTTAAAAAATCAGTACTATCCAATTAGAAACAAAACATGAAAGCTGCCGAAACAACCGCACTTGTGTTAAAAAATTACCATACACCCCGAAGATGCAAAATGTTCCAAGGGCCCATCCAGTTTCACTGTGCGTCACCCCTGGAGTAATGCCCAGATTTTGCCTTTAAACAATGAAACCCAAACAGAATGCATCGAAAAGCCCAAAAAAAAACAAGGAACTCGGGAATATGAAGCAATTTACAAAAACCTGGGAACTCCTGAACCCCGAAAAGAAAGAAAAAACTCCGTCGATAATCGTTACGTTAACGACGGGGCCGATTACTTCTAATCAAATTTTTTCAGTTATGTTTTAGAGTGAAAATACATGGTTTATCAAATAGGATGCCAAACCTGCGGTCCATGATGCCGAAAATGCACCCAAAGACAACTAATTTAAACACAGCTGGGGCCCGCCCCTAAATTATATACTTCCAAAAATATCTGTAAGCCAGTGTGTGCGTAAGTTAGTAAACCTCAAACATATTAAAAACAGTTATTTAAAAGCAAAAAAAGGGGATGGTACCGTCTTACACTCAGCATTAAAACTGTAGATTTTAACCATGTGCGGGATTACTTGTACTTGTTCCTGGCTGATATGGGTTATTTTTTAAATAAACTCCCCCCCACCCCCAACAAATAAAAAGAATTTGTCTATAAACTCTTGAAAAATATCTACTTTTCTAAAAAATTTCACGGCTGATCATAAAACCCCAAACCCTTATAATATACGTTGAAACATATGACGCATGATCTAAATGTTGAAAGATTTGGAAATAACGTATTGTCTGTGTTTTAATTCTGGGGTAAAACGCCAGACCGTACGGGAAAATCATCACCCTTTTCAACCCCCTCCCCCCCCCGTTTCCCCGGCTCGGTACCCTAAGCAAAAACCCCGGCGCCCGCATTCCGCCACCTTTTCACCGTGCCAGTGTAAAAGGATCGTGATACTTGGGGCAAAAGCCTTCTGATGGTCTTCAGCATAAACGGTCAGGTCACCTATACTGGGACTCGACCTCCATTTCTCCCCCCCCCCCCCGACCCGTTTATGCAAAACCCCCCCTTTTTTATAGGCACCCTATTGATCACATCCACAGGGAAGATAATCGAATGAATGAAAAAAAAAACATACACCCACTTTTCTTCATCATTCACCTTTTATTTGATAAAAACCAGTCATCACTGTGATTGTATCCGATTTTTAGCCACTATAAAATATATAGTTGCAGAAGCATGATACCCTAAAAAGATACATTCTACAGGGAAAAAATAAACTGTATGGAGCACAAAACATTTATAATTTTTATTGTTCAAAGGTAAACGTATTATACATATTTATACCCGGTACAGGCCCCCCCCCCTCAGTAAAAAACTTTGCTAACCTACCAAAGGGTTACGCGGGGCTTTTTTTCAACATTCATGTTTTTGTATAGGGGGGCTTGACACTAAAGTAGGCTTTCCCCTTACCTATGAGTCGTGCAACATCGTTGTAAAAAATGAAATGAATGAATGGCACGCAGAAAATTTCCCCTTCAAAATTTTCCAAACATACATTTAAACACAACCAGCCGTTCCACTGTATAAAACGTTTGGTTAATTCGAAAAACCGCATCAACCATCCCCACTGCACCAAAGTAGCCCCATGTACTCCCGAAACTACCAATAAATTCCCTTTCGAAGAAATTTAAAGGCAAGTTAAGGCCTTTACGCGCGCGCAACGCTCCTTTTCCTATCCGGCCCGAATCCAACAAACCCCCCGCTAAAAATTTCCAGTCTTCTTCAAGTTAAAACTTTCCCCGAAAAAGTGTTTTGGAGTTTTTTTAAAAATATTTTTTAAATCATTATTCTTTTTTCAGTTTTTTGTAAGGGCCTGGCTGGATCTTTTTGAAGGTGGCCACCCTTTTAAACCCCCTGTAATCACATTAATACGTAGATGTAAGACAAAAGTGTTTGTAGTAAATTTTGGGGGACCCTCTAATCTGTTTTCTGTTCCCAAAAATATTTTATATTATATTTTTCATTGGTTATTGCATTTGTTCAATCAAAAAGGCTGCTGTTTGCCCCCAAAAAAAATTACTAGTCAACAAGCATCTATCCCCCTAAACCATGTGTCAAAAACAATTCAGGCGGGGGAGACCCACCCAATCCCCAACCACACTAACCTTATCCAACCCTAAGAAAAACAACAATCCTCTCCAAATTGTGAAAAAAAAAATGCGAGAACTTACCTTAACACAAAGAGTGAAACCATTAGGCACCGCCCTAGAACCATGAAACTAAAAATTTTGAAATTTCCCAGTATTATCAAATTTTCGTCCGAATTTTGACGAATCTCTAATATTTTTAAAAAATTTCAACACCAAAAGCTTCTAATCCCCCTTTGTCCCCGACCCCCGGGCATCCCTACGAACCTCACCTGCCCAACTAAATGGACCAAACAGAAATTCGCCGAACCCCCCCCCAACTCAGAGATACACCGCAAAATAAAAACAAACAAACCAAATTACCAAAAAATGTTCCCCGGGTCTTGAAAAATATCCCGGGAAAAATATCGTCCAACGACGTAGCTGACCCCAAAAAAATCAGACAGATCAAATGTCTATCTAACAAAATTTTTTTTTAATTATTTAAGAAATAAAGGTACAGTAAAATCTATTTGAAACAAGATGAACAGGGGCGGAAACAACCCTAGTTTCATCAAAAAATTTCCCTATACCTAAAAAAAGTAAACATGCCCCAAGATCTCATTCCATTATACACAGTGTTTTTTCCTTACTAATGTAAGCGCCACGACCTTTCTCCAAACGAACGAAACCAAGCAGAGATCATCGAAATGCAAAAAATTATATACAGACACCTCTTGGAAAACTGAAACAATTTTAAAAACCTATTAACTCCGGGGGTTTGAAAAAACCCGTCGATTACCAACCCCCAAAACTGACACGCGTCCGAGGTTGTATCTAATCAAATATTTTAGTTAAAGTTTAATTTAAAATATATGGTATTAAAATAAAGGGAGTTAAAAACCCGCAGCCATGAAGCCGAAATGCCCGTTAGGACAACTGCATTTAAAAACAGCTGGGGACCGTCTTTTTAATTTTACGACCCCCAAAAGCATCCCTTATTCAGTGTGCTCGCAAGTCATGCAATCACCCCCATAATACAAAACAACGTAGTAGGCCCAGAAAACTCGGGCAACGTCAAATGTTATATTAATCAAATATTTGTTGTATTTAAGAATAAAGCATACAGTACTATCCAAATTTGAAACAAACGGAAAAAGCTGCCGGAAAAAACCGCCGTTGTATTAAATTACCATACACCCCAAGATGTCCAAAATGTTGCAAGTCCCCCTTCTCAGTTTAAAAGTGTGCGCACCACTGATTAAGTGCCCCTGATTTTCCCTTTTAAAAAAATGAAACCCCGCAGAGATGCATCAAATGCACTAAAATCCACAAGGAAATCCGTGGAAAAACGGACAATTTACCACCTGAGTCTCCCAACCCCCAAAAAAAAAAAAAACTCCCCGATAATCAAATTACTGTTAACAGACAGGCGCCGGTTTTGCTTTTTAATCAATTATTTTTCATTAATGTATTTTGAGTGAAAATACTGGGATTTTCAAAAAACGGGAGTGCAAACCCCGGTCCATGATGCCGAAAAGTCAGCCGAAAACAAATCATTTAAACACAGCTGGGCACCGCCCTAAATTATTGACTTCCAAAAATAATCGTAAGCCCGTGTGTGCGTAATTATGTAAAACTCAAACTATTAAAAAAAAGTTTTTAAATGCAAAAAGGGAAGGCAGGTACGTCTTACACTGCGCAATAAAAAATGCAGATTTTAACTGTGCGGCATTCTTGTACTCTTTTTCCGGACAGATATGGTTATTTTTTAAATAAATCCCCCTCCCCCTCAACAAAAAAAAAGAATTTGTCTATAAACTCTGTGAAATAATCTTTTTTTTAACTAAATAAATTTCACGGCATCAGTAACTCTCAACCCCTTTTAAATTTACGTTGAAACATGAGATCATGATCTAACTGTTAAAAATTCGGAAAAAAAGACGTATTGTCTTTTTTATATTTTGGGGTAAAAACTGCCAGACCGACGGAACATCATCACATTGCAACCCCCCCCCCCCTCCGTTCCCAGGCTCGAGTACCCAACGCAAAACCTCGCGCCGCGATTTTTCCACCTTTCCCAGATGCCCGTGTAAAGGATCGGTATCTTGGGCACCCCCTTCTATGGTCTTCACAGAAAAAGGTCAGTGGTCACCTATCATCGGGAGCTCGACCCCCATTCCCCCCCCCCCTCTGCCCCTGCTAGCAAAGCCCCCCCATTATATAGGCACCCATATTATGCCCTCAAGGTGTTATACAGTCAGAAGAAAGCAAAAAAAAACATCAAGCCCCTTTGCTTCTATCATTCACCCTTTTTTTTGTAAAAAACCCGTCGCACTGTGATTGTATCCGCATTATAGCCACTTAAAAATTATAGTTGCAGAAGATGACTACCAAATGTCATTTTATAGGTGAAAATAAACTGTATAGGGGGAAAACAAAACATTTTTAATTTTTTATTGTTCAAAGTTTGAACGTATATAAAAATTTAGTACCCGGTACAGGCCCCCCCCTCAGTAGAAAAAACTTTCTAAGCCTTACCAAAGATTAGCGGACTTTTTCAACTTCTATGTTGTGTATGGGGGGCTTGACACATAAGTATGTGCCTTCCCACTGTACCCATGATCGTGCAAAACAGTTGTAAAAATGAAAAGAAGAATGGCCCAGAAAAGTGCCATTTAAATATTCCACTGACATTGCAACACAACCACCGGGCCAATGTATAAAAAAAAATTTGGTTTAATTCCGAAAAACACGCATCAAAAACATCCCCCAATCACCAAAAGTAGCCCGTAACCCCCGAAAAAATACCCAAACAGAAACTTTTTGGGCGTTGAAATTGTTAAATATTAGAGATTTACTGGTTTTTATGGCGGTGCCCCAAGGTTTTTCATCATTGTTTGGTAAGTATTTGCATTGTCACAATTTTTGGGAGGTTGTGTTGTTGTCAGGGTTAGAAAGGTTAGGTGGTTTTTGGGTTTTGGGGGTGGTCTCGCCGCCTGAATTGTTTTATGATCACATGGATATTAGGAATGGATAGATTGCTTGTTGACTCAGTAGATGTTTTTTGGGTGACAAACAGCAGCCGTTTTGATCTGAATCAAATGCAAGTAACCAATGACACATATAATATAAAATATTTTTGGGAACAGAAGGCAGATTAGATGGTCATCACAATTACTACATAACACTTTTGTCTTATCATCTACGATATTCATAGTGATTACACGGTTGAACTGGTGCCCACCTTCAATAAGGATGCAGCCAGGTCCTTACACAAACTGAATAAAGAATAATGATTTAAAACAAATGGTTTACAAAAATCTCCATAATCACTTTTTCATGGAAGATATTAACTTTGAAGAAGACATGTGAACAGTTTTGCTTGGGGGTTGCTTCGGATTCGGGCCGGATAGGCAAGGAGCGTTGCGCGCGCGTAAAGGCCTTAACTTGCCATTAATTCTTCGCAAGGGAATTTATCTGGTATTGTTTCCGGGGAGTTCATCGGGCTACTGTTGGTGCATGTCGGGATGTGTTGATGCGTGTCTTTCGGAATTAACCAAACTGTTTTTATACAGTTGGACACGGCTGGTTGTGTTTGCAATGTCATGTGGAATATTTAAATGGCACTTTTCTGCGTGCCAGTTCATTCATTTCATTTTTACAACTTGATGTTGCACGACTCATAGGTACAGTGGTGAAGAGCACATACTTTATGTGTCAAGCCGCCCTATACACAAACATAGAGAAATTTGTATGAAAAACTTCAACCCAGATTTTCAAAGCCTAAGAAAGGGGATAATTTTTTTAAAATTCATTTACTTAAGAATTACCTTTTATAACCAGACAGATGAGTGTGAAGTTTTAATGTAGTATCTGCAATGGTTAAAAATACAGTTTTGTACTCTTTGAAAAACTTAAAACAAAATTTCGAAGTTAACAAGAGCTGTCTCCATAGGATGACACATGCCCCCGATGGCACTTTGAATGAATAGTTATGGCTGAAGTTAGAGTTTAGGACCTTTGATCTACGGAGCTGGGTCTTGCGCGCGACACGTCGTCTTACTGTGTCACACATTCATGTGTAGTTATTTTAAAATCCATGCATGAATGACAAAGATATGGACCGGACACGCCCATCAATGCACTATCATGAAAAATGACCTTTATCGCTTAAGTGTGACCTTGACCTTTGAGCTACGGACCTGGGTCTTGCGTGCGACACGTCATCTTACTGTGGTACACATTCATGCCAAGTTATTTGAAAATCCATCCATGGATGACAAAGATATGGACTAGACACGCCCATCAATGCACTATCCTTTAACGTCTAAGTGTGACCTTGACCTTTGAGCTACGGACCTGGGTCTTGCGTGCGACACGTCATCTTACTGTGGTACACATTCATGCCAAGTTATTTGAAAATCCATCCATGGATGACAAAGATATGGACTAGACACGCCCATCAATGCACTATCCTTTAACGTCTAAGTGTGACCTTGACCTTTGAGCTACGGACCTGGGTCTTGCGCGCGACACGTCGTCTTACTGTGGTACACATTCATGCCAAGTTATTTGAAAATCCATCCATTGATGTCAAAGATATGGACCGGACACGCCCATCAATGCACTATCCTTTAAGGTCTAAGTGTGACCTTGACCTTTGAGCTACGGACCTGGGTCTTGCGCGCGACATATCGTCTTACTGTGGTACACATTCAGGCCAAGTTATTTGAAAATCCATCCATCGATGACAAAGATATGGACCGGACACGAAAATTGCGTAAAAAAGGACATAACTGTGGGAATACTGCAGGCAGAGTTACGTTTCTTATCACACTAACATACAATGTCACTATGCGTAAGCACAATAAGTTTCAATAGAAGATAATGAAGAAGATATTGGACTTTATATAAAAACTTTGACCAAAAAGAGACATCATTCTTGAAATATTGCAGGTAGTGTTACACAACTTGTAAGTAATGTCAGAACATTGTCACTATGAGCAAGTACATCAAGTTTAAACTGAATATCATAAGTAATGAAGAAGATACTGGACTTCACAAAAAACTAGGACCAACACAGACACTGGGGCTAGTGCAATTGCACTCCTTATTCTTCGAATAGTTGAGCTAAAAACCAACACTGCAATATTTTCTTTCAGTATGGTATCTAAACAGCTCAGGAAACTGACATACACAAGAGTTTTCCTTTTTCTATCTATAAAAGGGGCCGACATTTGGGCCCCACCACAATAAACAAGAGGAACATGATGGTCCTGAATCGCTCACCTGTCCCCACATGACCCAGTTTGGAAATGAGTATGACCTTGTTTTTTCTATTATTTGACATAGTGACCTAGTTTTTGAACTCATGTGACCCAGTTTTGAACCTGATCTAGATATCATCAAGACAAGAGGGTCGTCATAACCCTGAATCGCTCACCTGAGTATACTGTATGTTTCAAATGGCAAACTGATGCTAAAATATTAGAAAGTAGATCAGTAGGTCACATTTATGGTCACTGAAAGACAGTTTAAAGATTGTTGTGCAAAACTGTACATGTCATCCAAATTTCAAGGCTGGATCTTAAACTAGAGTGGTCACAAGCAAAAGTTTACGCACGGACACACGGACAGCATAGACCTACTGACCTAGTTTTTGACCCCAGTTGACCCAGTTTTGAACTTGACATAGATATCATCAAGGTGAATATTCAGACCAACTTTCATACAGATCCCATGAAAAATATCGCCTCTAGAGAGGTCACAAGGTTTTTCTATTATCTGACCTACTGACCTAGTTTTTGAAGCCAAGTGACCCAGTTTTGAATTTGAACTAGATATCATCAAAGTGAACATTCTGACCAATTTTCATGAAGATCCATTGAAAAGTATGGACTCTAAGAGAGGTAACAAGGTTTTTCTATTTTTAGATCTACTGACCTAGTTTTTGACCGCACATGACCCAGTTTCAAATTTGACCTAGATATCATCAAGGTGAACATTCTGACTAATTTTCATGAAGATCAATTGAAAAATATGGCCTCTAGGGAGGTCACAAGGTTTTTCTATTTTTAGACCTACTGACCTAGTTTTTGACCGCAGTTGACCCGGTTTCAAACTTAACCTAGATATCATCAAGATGAATAATCAGACCAACTTTCATACAGACCCCATGATAAAAATCGCCTCTAGAGAGGTCACAAGGTTCTTCTATTATTTGACCTACTGACCTAGCTTTTGATGGCATGTCACCCAGTTTCAAACTTGAACCAAATATCAAGGTGAACATTCTGACCAATTTTCGTGAAGTTCAATTGAAAAATATGGCCTCTAGGGAGGTCACAAGGATTTTCTATTTTTAGTCCTACTGACCTAGTTTTGAACCGCACGTGACCCAGTTTCAAACTTGACCTAGATATCATCAAGATGAACTTTCAGACCATTTTTCATACAGATCTTATGAAAAATATGGCCTCTAGAGAGGTCACAAGGTTTTTCTATTATTTGACCTACTGACCTAGTTTTTGAACGCACGTGACCCAGTTTCAAACCTGACCTAGATATCATCAAGGTGAACATTCTGACTTATTTTCCTGAAGATCCATTGAAAAGTATGGCCTCTAGAGAGGTCACAACGTTTTCCTATTTTTAGACCTACTGACCTAGTTCTGGACCGCACGTGACCCAGTTTCGAATTTGACATAGATATCATCAAGACGAACATTCTGACCAACTTTCATAAAGATCCCATGAAAAATGTGACCTCTAGAGTGGTCACAAGCAAAAGTTTACGGACGGATGGACGGACGACGGACGCTGCGCGATCACCAAAGCTCACCTTGTCACTTTGTGACATGTGAGCTAAAAATTGCACAAAGGGTGGTGGATAAAAATTCATAAACACTTGCAGACATCACAAATTACCAGACTTTAAATACAGTTGTTTATGAACTATTAAAATCTTTTTTTTTAATCAGGTGATTTAGCACTGGGATACACTGTGAAGGCACTGTAGCGAATCGGAAATTATGCAAGTAATAATGATAAACAAGTTAGCGTGTGGTTGTTAACAAGTTCAAGTTGAAATAATGTTGAACACATTGTTAAAGTCAGCACTTTTTTATAAACAGATTTCATCTGCTTTTACTTATTATGTAAATCTATTCTCCACTATTCGATACAGTCTGATGCATCACAAAGCTTTTCATGATGCACTCCATGCGTTTATGTTGTTATTACATGCACTAAGTGGACCCTGATTGAAAAATTTAGCCTTGAAATCATAAGAAACTGAAAATACTAAACAAAAAGGCATTTGACAGCTAATCAGCAACCACAGAATTCATTTCAATATTTGATTTTCATATAAAGAAGTAAATAGAAATGGAGACATTGATGAAAGTACTACATGTTCTCCTAAAATATTAGCTGATAAGATCGTAGACAGTCCAGTGCAGATGCTAATGACCCTGGTATTAGGGTGTTTCAGTATTTTCGTCTTTTCTTTACTGAATATGAAGTTAAAGGCATCCGATCCACAAATAGATAACATTTCGATGCCTGGTGACGCAATCATTTGAATGAGTTGTGTCTGCTGAACAAGAATTAGTAAATAAGATGACCATAATAATATGCACACATCACTAAAGTCTGTTCCACCTATTACGTTTACCTCGTTTCTGAATTATCAGTATCGGTAAAATCGTCCAAAAAAAACATATTTATATCCCATACATCAATATCTCTAGACCTTTTTTTCATTTTTTTAATAAAGTATATATTAAAGAAATAATCTTGGATTTTTCTTTTTTCCCCATAGACCGTAATGCTATATGACGTTACGTCGACTTTCCAATATGGCGGCGCCCGTAGCGCAATAAACTAGGGGTTAACTCAAAATTAAAATGCCCGAGTTAATATTTGAAAAGACTGTGTTTGTTATTGTATTATGTTAATTCTTGGGGGAATTCGTGACAGGCCACCTCAAAATGAAAAATAAATAAATAAATAAAATAAATAAATAAGAAAATAGAAAGAAACAAACACAAAAAACAAGGTGATTTCTAAAAAAAAAACAAATGTGCGTGCGAACGTCTCGTTATTTTGAGAACACATGGGCATTATTCTTATATTAATTTTTCTGTCACTGAAACTCGAATGAAAAATATTATAAATACAGTTGTTTCAGAGTCTGTCATGGACGTACAGGCACAATATAAAAATTCGAGCTCTAAAGCATGCATTTTCATTTTGTTGTAGTGCATTTTGTTTACAATTACATGAAAGTTTCAACATAGTACTTAACGTTTCTGGTGACGCGAAAATATAACGCCAACACGTAATTTTCCATAAGCACACGGTCATTTCCGAAGGAGCATCATGGAAGGCAATGCAGTTTTCCCGCCAAAATACGAAGAAGAAACGTCTGCTTCCGGTTCTATGGAGAAATTCATTATGTTGTATACGATGGCCCGATATTTACATATATTTAAGCTGGATTTTCATTATGTTACTATTCCCGTTTCCATCTTAACATTGTGTTCAACATCTGCCGAACAATGTACGAAAATGTATATATCGATCTAGCACAGGTTCTACAGAAATATGGTTTCGGAAGAATCGTGTTGAGTCATTAAAACTAGTATCATTCCCTGACGCCGACAAGGCTTGTAATTTCTTTGGACATGATTTATGGAAATTTGTTTTTGTTTGTTTGGCTTTGGGTTTAACGTCGTTTTTCAAAAGTATTTCAGTCATGTAACGGCGGGCAGTTAGCTTAACCAGTGTTCCTGGATTCTGTACCAGTACCTGTTCTCCGCAAGTAACTGCCAACTTCCCCACATTAATTATCAGAGGTGGAGGACGAGTGATTTCAGACACAATGTTTTTTATCAAATCGTCACGGAGAACATACGCCCCGTCCGAGGATCCTGCGATCCGTAGACCAACGCTCTTCCTACTGAGCTAAGCCGGCGGGTTAAGGAAATTTAGCCCGTTTTCAAAATAATTGCACGCAGTATATGTTTTACTAAATTTGTTTTAAAAGCATTGATCCCCAGAAAGTATGACAACAACAAACAAGAGGACCATGATGGTCCTGAATCGCTCACCTTCTCCACATGACCCAATTTTCATGAAGATCCATTGAAAAATATGGCTTCTAGAGAGGTCACAAGGTTTTTCTTTTATTTGACCTAATGACCTAGTTTTTGAAGGCACATGACCCAGTTTTGAACTTGACATAGATATTATCAAGGTGAACATTCTCACCAATTTTCATGAAGATCTCATGAAGAGTATGGCCTCTAGAGAGGTCACAAGGTTTTTCTATTTTTATACCTACTGACCTAGTTTTGACCACACGTGACCCAGTTTCAAATTTTATGTAGATATCATCAAGGTGAACATTCAGACAAATTTTCATGAAGATCCATTGAAAAATATGGCCTCTAAAGTGGTCAAAAGGTTTTTCTATTTTTAGACCTACTGACCTAGTTTTTGACCGCAGTTGACCCAGTTTCGAACTTTACCTAGATATCATCAAGATGAATATTAAGACCAACTTTCATACAGATCCCATGAGAAATATGGCCTCTAGAGAGGTCACAAGGTTTTTTTATTATTTGACCTACTGACCTAGTTTATGACTACACGTGACCCAGTTTCGAACTTGACCTAGATATCATCAAGATGAACATTCTGACCAATTTTCATGAAGATTCGTTGAAAAATATGGCCTCTAGAGAGGTCACAAGGTTTTTCTATTTTTAGACCTACTGACCTAGTTTTTGACTGCAGTTGACCCAGTTTCGAACTTGACCTAGATATCATCAAGATGAACATTCAGACCAACTTTCATACAGATCCCATCAAAAATATGGCCTCTAGAGAGGTCACACGGTTTTTCTATTATTTGATCTACTGACCTAGTTTTTGATAGCATGTGACCCAGTTTCGAACCTGACCTAGATATCATCAAGCTGAACATTCTGATCAATTTTCATGAAGATCCATTGAAAAGTACGGCGCCTAGAGAGGTCACAAGGTTTTTCTATTTTTAGACCTACTGACCTAGTTTTAGATCGCAGTTGACCCAGTTTCGAACTTGACCTAGATATCATCAAGATGAACATTCAAACCAACTTTCATATAGATCCCATGAAAAATATGGCCTCTAGAGAGGTCACAAGGTTTTTCTATTATTTGACCTACTGACCTAGTTTTTGACCGCAGTTGACCCAGTTTCGAACTTGACCTAGATATCATCAAGATGAACATTCAGACCAACTTTCATACAGATCCCATGAAAAATATGGCCTCTAGAGAGGTCACAAGGTTTTTCTATTATTTGACCTACTGACCTAGTTTTTGAAGGCACATGACCCAGTATCGAACTTGACCTAGATATCATCAAGGTGAACATTCTGACCAATTTTTATGAAGATCCATTGAAAAGTACGGCCTCTAGAGAGGTCACAAGGTTTTTCTATTTTTAGACCTACTGACCTAGTTTTTGATGGCACGTGACCCACTTTCGAACTTGACCTAGATATCATCAAGTTGAACGTTCTGACCAATTTTCATGAAGATCTTGTGTAATATATGGCCTCTAGAGAGGTCACAAGGTTTTTCTATTTTTAGACCTACTGACCTAGTTTTTGACGGCACGTGACCCAGTTTCGAACTTGACCTAGATATCATCAAGGTGAACATTCTGACCAATTTTCATGAAGATCTTGTGAAATATATGGCCTATAGAGAGGTCACAAGGTTTTTCTATTTTTAGACCTACTGACCTAGTTTTTGAAGTCACGTGACCCAGTTTCGAACTTGACCTAGATATCATCAAGGTGAACATTCTGACCAACTTTCATAAAGATCCCATGAAAATTGTGACCTCTAGAGTGGTCACAAGCAAAAGTTTACGCACGGACGCACGGACGACGGACGCCGCGCGATCACAAAAGCTCACCTTGTCACTTTGTGACAGGTGAGCTAAAAAATAGATATCAGAAAATTATTGCTAAATTTCTCATGAAAGTTTTAATAGTTAATGACAGATTATGTTACAGAAACACATAAGAATTTTTTTTTTTTTTTGGCGATTTATTCAAAATAACGGGATACTGGAGGTAAACTGCCTTAATCATAAAGCTTTATATTTATTTAAATATTCCTCCGTGGTGTATTGGTCACGACCCCAGGGAAATTTTTATCGCGGCGGCGGCCCGGGTTTCGATTCCCGACTGTTTTTATCTCTTAATTTGGCATTCTGAAACAGATTAGCAACACAACCTCGTGTTCATATATTCAAAATCTGACCAAACTTTAAGCAAAAATCTGGATGTCAGTGCCTTTAAATGGCTAAACGCTAAAGTAACAACTTGTGATTTTTTTGGCCACCTACTGTTTAACTATGAAAGAAATAGTAAAGACAGGTAATGTTTCGGAAAAGATATGAAATATTTCGCACGTCAATTTTTTTTTTACTTCAACGTAAAATAAGTTTTAAAAAGGTTTTCTTTTTACGATGCTGGCTTTGAGAAAGAAGAAATTGACGTTCGCGATTTGCATAAGCGATTTAACCGAACAATTCGAAAGAAAAATAGACAAACTGTGTGTGCAACAGTTTAAATAGTTCAGATACATGTTAGACCACGTATTAGTAAAGAAAACATTTCAAATATGATTGTGTGCGACATTAGTGACTTCCCATAATTAATTATAGACGTGAATGAATATTGATGTGGGTTTTCTTAGCGACTTAGCATTTTTTTTGTAAACAAATCCGAATCGGCTAGTGCTTCACAAATATATTGAAATACCTGTGTCAGGTATGTCCTTAATATAGATGATGACGATATGATATTTACGTCGGCAGTGGATAATGAAATCGGTACTATTTACTAACATACAATTTTGTGTGGAATTGCGCGTGGATTCTGTACGCCTGTTTTAAGTATCTATGCGTGCATGGAAAAATCGACTAATTTTGGGAACAGTGATCTTCATGCTAAGATTTTTACTCAATTCACGCATGTTTTCCTTTCGGCCTGCCTCGATTTCATTTCTGAAACTATGTCCGTGGCATAACAAAAAATATTTATACGCGTCACGTGCCAGACAGAATACACGAGTGTGAATGAAAGGCGGGAAAAGTGAGGTATCAATCAGTCTCCACGGATTTTACTGACTTCTGCACAAGTGCGAGATACAGTACATAATCGGTGACATGATTCTATTACGTCAGAAAATGTTGACTGACATACTTTCAGCGATTAATTAAGGACGCTAAAAGCATGACCAAGACTTCAAATTCAAAGGGAACGAGACAGAAAAAAAAAGAAATGCTTAATGAACAGAAATTTATCACAAAAGATAATATTTCTTAGATCGGTAATGTCAAAATTGCGTTCATTAAAGTAGCAACTTATAGTTAAAAAGAAAGGAAAACGTCCGTAATTAATTAAAAGAGGTGATCAAACACCCACCCACCCATATTTTATACATTTTTACAATTAACCCATCACCCATAAAGACGGTTTTTGTGAGGACCACCACCATAATTATGATTTTTGGATGGACCCCACCACCCGTCATTAAAAGATTCGGTTGCCGTCCGACACCGCCCCTCCCCCCATAAATTTAATTCTGGAATCGCCGTTATAAATAACTTCAAATTCCGAGTAGGCTCTATGACTGCTCTCTGGATCGTTCATACAAGTTATTTAAGTCAAATATAAATCCGGTATAATAATAATGATAGATTTGATAAAAATAAATAGAGAGAATGGGTTCGCGGTCCGATTTCGCTTTAAAAGAAATCTAAATTAGCAGCCCTCGGATCAAGAGTAAAAAAAACAAAAAAAACAAAGAAAAATATCAAACAGGGAATGCCACGCACCAAAAACGTAGCCTCCTCAAAACGAAACCCCCAGCACGCAGACGCGTGCACCACACACAAAGAGTAAGTCACGAGCTTAAAAGAAAAAGGAGATGCTTCCATATAAACAGCAAAATTTAAAAAAGAAATGAAACTAGAGCTACTTTTGAGAAAAGCGCATGTCTCCCACAACTGCCTAATCATCTAAACACTAAGTCAGTGTTTTTATACTGTTTAGTCACAACAAATATACCTTTGAAGAGTAAAATGGCTGATTTTCAGTAATTCAAGGGCCATAATTCTGAAGTGCCTATGCCAAATTTGCTAGTTATCGAACCTGGGAGAGGAATTATGGTCATACACATTTTGTTTAAGTTTGGTGAAGATCGGAAAAAAAATGTCTGACTTGGACTTCAGCATTTTTATGAGTCTAGGTGATTCATTAGTTATTGTCAAGGGCCATAATTCCGAAGTGTCTTAACCGATTTGGCTAGTTATCGAACTTGGCCAAGGTCTTATTTGCAAACACATTTTGTTCGAGTTTGGTGAAGATCGGATACGAAATTTTGACTTAGAGTGCAGACAAGATGAATGGTTTTTGGTGCATGTTTGAGAATGAAGTCTTCAGCATTTTTATGCATCTAGCTGATTCATAAATTATTGTCAAGGGCCATAATTCCGAAGTGTCTTGGCCGATTTAGCTAGTTATCAAACTTGGCTGAGGTCTTATGGTCAAACACATTTTGTTCAAGTTTGGTGAAGATCGGATGAGAAATATTCGACTTAGAGTGCGGACAAGATGAATGGTTTTTGGTGCATGTTTTGAGAATGAAGTCTTCAGCATTTTTATGCATCTAGGTGATTCATAAATTATTGTCAAGGGCCATAATTCCGAAGTGTCTTGGCCGATTTAGCTAGTTATCGAACTTGGCTGAGGTCTTATGGTCAAACACATTTTGTTCAAGTTTGGTGAAGATCGGATGAGAAATATTCGACTTAGAGTGCGGACAAGATGAATGGTTTTTGGTGCATGTTTGAGAATGAAGTCTTCAGCATTTTTATGCATCTAGGTGATTCATAAATTATTGTCAAGGGCCATAATTCCGAAGTGTCTTGGCCGATTTAGCTAGTTATCAAACTTGGCTGAGGTCTTATGGTCAAACACATTTTATTTAAGTTTGGTGAAGATCGGATGAGAAATATTCGACTTAGAGTGCGGACAAGATGAATGGTTTTTGGTGCATGTTTGAGAATGAAGTCTTCAGCATTTTTATGCATCTAGGTGATTCATAAATTATTGTCAAGGGCCATAATTCCGAAGTGTCTTGGCCGATTTAGCTAGTTATCGAACTTGGCTGAGGTCTTATGGTCAAACACATTTTGTTTAAGTTTGGTGACAATCGGATGAGAAATGTTCGACTTAGAGTGCGGACAAGCTTTGTGACAGACACACACACAGACACACAGACACACAGACTGGAGTAAAACAATATGTCTCCCACACCACTGTGTGGTGGGAGACATAATAAAATAGATAGGTTGATAAAACGATAAACAATTAAGCATTGTTTAAATATATATTTCAAGAAGTAGAGTATAATTCTAGCGTGACATACATACGTCAAGATTTCTATCTTCTATCAGCTGATTGTGTATTTAAACCTAGAGGTAATATTTCCCTTGTGCGCCTCGTATAAATCTGCATATGGCCACAGCAAGATTACGTCATTTGTCTAATACGTCACAAGTTTCTTTCGGAGAAAAAGAATTCTCTTGCATACACAGCCGGTGAATATTGTTTATTGAAGTTCAAATCTGACCATTGTGAAAGAAACTGGATATGTGGCGGACTGTAAATACTTCAGTAAGGATGCTAAAATACAGGTTATCTTTGAACCATGCGTTTGGAAATGATGTTATTTTGAACAAGTCATCGTTTCAAGGGCATGGTGCGATTGATGCCTGAATTTCACCGATGTTTAAAAGAGCTTGTTTGTTTACAATTTACTCATCGAGGATTGGATAGAGCTACTGAAGACTTGGAAGAATTTTGGAGTGTACTGTATATAACTTTGTTAAAAGTGAGTCAATTTACATTTTTGTTAGATCTAAATAATGTGTTCATTGTTATAGCTTTTTTTAAATACAACATTTCATTTCACTCATGCATTCATAAACGAAATGAGTCTTGAATCGCTCCCGATAAAATTCACGTGAATTTCCCCGTAATACTCCAAATTTAGAGAGCAAACTCCAATGGCGACAAGAAATTACAATGGGAGACTGCCGTTGAAAATATAAATTTGTCATTTATTTGGATATTTGGCAAAGCAGAAAAAAATCGTTAAATTTCTCGAGGGTGACTTTTTTTTAGTTTATCAAACCATGTTTACTTTGCCGGTAAGTGTCGTAGTTTTGTCATGTGACACCAAAGTTGGGGTAAACCTTTGGAATGGAACAGACTTTAGTCATGTTTTTTACTGAGAAACTGTAATAACTGGATTTCTGTTGAGGTATCATTGAAAACTATAAAGTAAAAAAATAAAAATTCTATAACATATTTTTGTCATGTAATTCATATTTTCTTTTTCAGTAGTCAATACACTTCCAAATAAAACCAAAATTTTATGAGCTTACCAGTCATCAATATTTGATAAATTTTAATAACAGTGTTATATAGAACTTCAGGCCTTCCAGCATGGCCTTGCAAAAAAGTAGGAGAAAAGTAGGAGGTCCCTACAAAAAACAAGAGGGCCATGAAGGCCCTGTATCGCTCACCTGACCTATTGACCTAAAGATCATCAAGATCAACATTCAAACTAAGTTTCATTAAGATATGGTCATAAATGTAGCCTCTAAAGTGTTAACTAGCTTTTCCTCTGATTTGACCCAGTGACCTAGTTTTTGCCCCCACCTGACCCAAATTTAAACTTGACCTATAGATCATCAAGATTAACATTCTGACCAAGTTTCATTAAGACATGGTCATAAATGTGGCCACTACAGTGTTAACAAGCTTTTCCTTTGATCTGACCTAGTGACCTAGTTTTTGACCCCAGATGACCCAATATCAATCCTATCCAAGATTTTATTCAGGGTAACATTCTGACCAAGTTTCATTAAGATTGGGCCAAAATTGTGACATCTAGAGATTCGAACTTGACCTACGGATCATCAAGATTAACATTCTGACCAAGTTTCATTAAGATATGGTCATAAATGTAGCCTCTAGAGTGTTAACTAGCTTTTCCTTTGATTTGACCTAGTGACCTAGTTTTTGACCCTACATGACCCAGATTCAAAATGGACCTTGAGATCATCAAGATTAACGTTCTGACCAAGTTTCATTAAGATATAGTCATAAATGTGACCTCTACAATGTTAACAAGCTTTTCCTTTGATTTGACCTGGTGACCTAGTTTTTGACCCCAGATGACCCAATATCAAATTCATCCAAGATTTTATTGAGGGTAACATTCTGACCAAGTTTCAATAAGATTGGGCCAAAATTGTGACCTCTAGCGCGTTAACAAGCTTTTCCTTTGATTTAACCTGGTGACCTAGTTTTTGACCCCAGATGACCCAATATCAAACTCGTCCAAAATTTTATTGAGAATAACATTCTGACCAAGTTTCATTAAGATTGAGCCAAAATTGTGACCTCTAGAGTGTTAACAAGTTTTTCCTTTGATTTGACCTGGTGACCTAGTTTTTGACCCCAGATGACCCAATATCGAAATCATCCAACATTTTATTGAGAGTAACATTCTGACGAAGTTTCATTAAGATTGGGCCAAAATTGTGACCTCTAGAGTGTTAACAGTCAAACTGTTGACGACGGACGGACGACTGACGGATGACGGACACAGGGCGATCACAAAAGCTCACCTTTGAGCACTTTGTACTCAGGTGAGCTAAAAAGTAGGGAAAAACAGGAGGTTTGCAGACAAAAAAGTAGGAAAAGTAGGAGGATATTCGAATGAATACATCACCACCAAAGCGCATAGCGAGCGCTGAGAGTGGGTAGGTATTGGAGAGGTGCCTTTGCCTATTTTAGGGGGGTCAGAGGGGCTCTCTCCATGGAATTATTTTGAAATATAGGTATGAAATGTTGGCCTCTGGTGCATTTACTGGTGGCTGTACTTCCATCATTCCCTGGAAATTTTTGAAATACATGCACGAAATAACTGCCTCTGGTGCATTTTAGGTCTAAATTTTGAGGTAATGGAGGAGTTATTCCCTTCTTGATTGGGAGAGGGTCAGGAGGCTCTCCCCCTGGAAACAAGGCAGTCTGAAAGACAGCTAAATCCCCTGCCACTGCTATGGATAGTGAAAGGGTGAACCTTTGATTTTAGCTGTGACCTTGACCTTGAACTGACATGGCTGACTCATGAATTCTGCACAACGTCTTGATGAGGTGATCATTTGACCAAAGTTTCATAAAAATCCTTCAAGGGGTTTAGGAGATACAGAGCTGAAACCTTTGACCTTCAGTTGTGACCTTGACCTTGAGTTGACATGGCTGACTCATAAGTTCTTGATGAGGTGATCATTTGACCCAAGTTTGATGAAAATCCTTCAAGGGGTTTAGGAGATACACAGTGGACACCAAATGGAAGGCTCAAACCTTCGACCCTTAGTTGTGACCTTGACCTTGAGCTGGCATGGTTGACTCATAATTTCTGCACATCGTTCTGATGAGGTAATCATTTGACCCAAGTTTTATAAAATTCCTTCAAGGGGTTTAGGAGATATAGAGCGGACACGAAATGGAAGGCCCAAACCTTTGACCTTGAGCCGACATGGCTGACTCATACGTTCTGCACATCGCCTTGATGAGGTGATGGCTTGACCCAAGTTTGATGAAAATCCTTCAAAGGGTTTAAGAGATATAGAGCGGACACAAAATGGAAGGCTCAAACCTTTGACCCTAAGTTGTGACCTTGACCTTTAGCCGGCATGACTGACTCATGGGTTCTGCACATCGTCTTGCTGAGGTGATCATTTGACCCAAGTTTTATAAAATTTCTTCACAGGGTTTAAGAGATATAGAGCGGACACAAAATGGAAGGCTCAAACTTTTGACCTTGAGTTGTGACCTTGACCTTGAGCCAGCATGGCTAACTCATGGGTTCTGCATATCGTCTTGATGAGGTGATCATTTGACCCAAGTTTTATAAAATTCCTTCAAGGGGTTTAGGAGATAGAGTGGACACAAAATTGCAGGCTCAAACCTTTGACCTCGAGTTGTGACCTTGACCTTGAACCGACAAGGCTGTCTCATGGGTTCTGCACATCGTCTTGATGAGGTGATCATTTGACCCAAGTTTCATGAAAATCCTTCAAGGGGTTTAGGAGATATGGACCGGACACGATTTTGTTACGGACGGATGGACGGACGGAAGGACGGACGCAGACCATTCCTATAATCCCTCCGCCACGGTGGGGGGATTAAATATTAAAATACAGACATGAAATGGTGGCCTCTGGTGCATTTTTAGGTCTAAATATTGAGGAAATGGACAGGTTACTCCCCTCTTGATTGTGGGGGGGGGGTGTCGGGGTTCTCCCACTGGAAAATTTTGAAATACAGGTATGAAATGGTGGCCTTTGGTGTATCTTTAGGTCTAAATATTGAGGTAATAGAGGGCCTACCCCTCTTGATTGGCAGAGTGGGGTCAGGGGGCTCTACTCCTGGAAAATTTTGAAATGCAGGACTGGAATGAAATTGTGGCCTCTGGTGCAATTCTGGGTCTAAACTTTAAGAAAGAAAAAAATCCTTTGCCAAAAAAGTAGGGTGCATCTTTGATGTGTATAGGTCACTTCTCAGCCAACTGAGGGATGCATGAGCCCCCTCAGCCCCGCCCTAGATCTGGGCCTGTACACTGGCAACCAAAAATGATGACCACAGATGTCTTGACTGGCAGTTTCTGTGCTTGAATCAGTGTGCCCATATGGTTTGGAAGGATTATAGGTACCTTGATATTAGGGAATGTATTGCAGGAGGTACCAAATAGCTTCAGAAACTGACAGCAACACATCTGCAAATAAAACTAGTGAAAAGGCTGTTTATTTTTTTATTTTTTTATGTCAAGCAAACAAGAGGGTCATGATGGCCCTTTATCGCTCACCTGAGTACCATTGCTTTAACCAAATACAAAAAGAAACAAGAGCGCCGCCAAGCGGGGCAATATACGCCCGAAGGCTTACATCATAGGATGGGAGCAAAATTTTAAGAACTTGACTGTTTTAGCCCCAAAGGACTGGAACAACAAAAGAAAAACTTCAAAAAACAAATCTAAGTCCACAAAAAAAATTTTCAAAGTCTACAAAAAAAACCTTATCAGGTACAAGTATGTAAAAATACACCTTAAAATTAGAGGTACCATCCATGTTGTACCACAGAAAAGTGGTCTCGGTTTTTCCCTATGGCCAATAATAAAAAAGTTTCAAAATAAGCTATTTATAGTAACATAAAAGGGAAGTAATTCAAAAAAAAAAAATTATTGTAAGTACAAAAATGAGATCTGCCAAATAAAAACAAGAGCACTGCAATGCAGAGCAATATACACAAAGCAAAGTCATATATGACCTTTGACCCTTAAGTGTGACCTTGACCTTGAAGCAAGTCATCCGGAGCATGCGCTCTGCACGTCGTCTTGGTGTGGTGAACATTTGTGTCAAGTTTCTTTGAAATCCTTCAAGGGGTTCAAGAGTTACAGAGCGGACACGAAACAAACTGATATGACTTTTGACCCCTAAGTGTGACCTTGACCTTGAAGCAAGTCATCCGGAACATGCGCTCTGCACGTCGTCTTGGTGTGGTGAACATTTGTGTCAAGTTTCTTTGAAATCCTTCAAAGGGTTCAAGAGTTACAGAGCGGACACGAAACAAACTGATATGACCTTTGACTCCTAAGTGTGACCTTGACCTTGAAGCGAGACATCCAAAACATGCGCTCTGCACATCGTCTCAGTGTGGTGAACATTTGTGTAAAGTTTCCTTGAAATCCTTCAAGGGGTTCAAGAGTTACAGAGCGGACACAAAATTGCTAACGGACAGACACAAAATTGCTAACGGACAGACGGACAGACGGACACCAGCGTCATAACATAATACGTCCCTTCGGGCGTATAAAAATTCTTACAAGGTACATGATTGTACAGATATGTCAAAATACACCTAAAAATTGGAGGTACCATCCATGTTGTACCACAGAAAAGTGGTCTCGGTTTTTCCCTAGGGCCAATAATAAACAAGTTACTAAATAAGCTATTTATAGTAACATAAAAGGGAAGTAATTAAAAAAATTTATTGTAAGTGAACAAAAGAAGGATCTGCCAAATAAAAACAAGAGCACTGCAATGCAACGCAAATGCAGAGCAATATTCACACAAAACAAAGTCATATGACCTTTGACCCCTAAATGTGACCTTGAGTTTGAAGTGAGCCATCTGAAACATGCGCTCTGCATCTTGTTTCAATGAGGTGAACATTTGTGTCAGGTTTCTCTGAAATCCATTAAGGGGTTCAAGAGTTACAGAGCGGAAGGGAAATTGCTTACCAACACACAGACAGACAGACGGACACCAAAGCGATAACATAATACGTCACTGTGTGCGTATAAAAAGAAATCAAGATCTTATGGTGATACAAGTTGTGTGCAAGTTTGGTTAAAATCAAATCATAAATGAAGCTGCTATTGTGCAGACAAGGTCAAAATAGCCAATTTTGGCTCTTTCAGGGGCCATAACTCTGGAAACCATTATGGGATCTGGCCGGTTCAAGAAAGGATCCAAGATCTTATGGTGACACAAGTTTTGTGCAAGTTTGATTAAATTCAAATCATAAATGAAGCTGCTATTGTGCAGACAAGGTCAAAATAGCTAATTCCGGCCCCATCAGGGGCCATAACTCTGGAACCCATACCGGAATCTGGCTAGTTCAAGAAAGGAACCAAGACCTTATGGCGATACAAGTTGTGTGCAAGTTTGGTAAATATCAAATCATAAACAAAGCTGCTATTGTGCAGACAAGGTCAAAATAGCTAATTTTGGCCCTTTTCAGGGGCCGTAACTCTGGAACCCATGATGGAATCTGGCAAGTTCAAGAAAGGAACCAAGATCTTATGGTGATACAAGTTGTGTGCAAGTTTGGTAACAAGAGGGCCATGATGGCCCTACATCGCTCACCTATTATCATTGCACTTGAGGACAAGAAGGTCCTCAGTAAAAATAATATATTTAAGTCCAAAGGACAGGAACAACAAAGGGAAGAAATTTAACCAAAAAGAAAAAACAATTCTTACAAGGTACAGATATGTCAAAATGCACCTAAAAATTGGAGGTACCATCCATGTTGTACCACAGAAAAGTGGTCTCGGTTTTTCCCTACGGCCAATAATAAAAAAGTTACTAAAAATAAGCTATTTATATTAACGTAAAAGGGAAGTAATTAAAAAAAAAATATTGTAAGTGAACAAAAGAAGGCTCTGCCAAATAAATCTGTTGACATAAATGAAATTTCAGATCAGTATCTTCATTAGTCATGGAGATATACCAATTTTAATTTGAAATAAAGGGAGGTAATTTGACATAAAATCAGTCCATAGTTATCTACCCCGATTGTCTCAGTCCAACTAATGACAATAATGAAATTTTAAATAAGTCCTATAAGTACTTACTGATATAAATCCTATCTTTTTCTTTTTGGTACTTTATGGTTCTTTCTTGTTTTTTTAGTTAAATTTGGTTTAAATTTACGCATGAAGTTTTCATGAGTTAGCGCGGGCTATTGTTCATTCGAGGTTTACTACACAAAGCGATAACACGCAGGTTCGCCAAATCCTGGCATAGTATTTTCAATGAGCAAAGACGAGAATTTATTTCCCAGCGGGGACGAACATAGAATTCCTAATGGAACGCCTCCGGATTCCATAAAACACATCCATATCGAAATAACAACACAAATTGAGCAGGCCTTGGACAAAGAAAGGGACATTATTCTGGACGAGTTAGTATTCAGTTTTTGGTCGTTTAGTGCCAAGAAGTTGACACATGAAGGAAATATTCAAGAATGGAGGATTCTCCGGGCAGTGCTTCTCCTGTCACTTGCCAGGTCATTTCGCCAGAGATTGCCTATACAGTTACCAGACCACAGCAGGCACTCCAACCAGCAGTCATCACAGACCAGCCAGGCGGCAACAGTAACGGAAAGTAAAGTTAAGTATGATAATTGAAATGTTTTGATTCCAACTGAGCTTAAAAGTGTATCAACCGTAAAAGACTGTAAAAAGTACATTTTTGGTTACAAGAGCTGAAAGTAAACACGTCTATAGAAGATGTAATCAGAAACGGGTTTAAAATCCTTTTTGCGACGTTGCCAAGTTCTGTAAGTTTGAAAAATAAAATCTATTATTTAAAACACCACAATTATGTCATAGCGATTTTTGGAGCTTTTAGATGAGAAATGTGTTGTTGAAGTAGACCGTCAGCTCTATTGTGTAAATCCATTTGACCGTAACCGTAAACATGTCGTATTCTGGATTTGCGGCATATAAATATACATGTAATCAAACTTAAAGTGAAAGGGTTTGAGGGTCAAATAGAAAAAGTGAAATTTGAGGGTCAAAAAAAAAAAAACACTTTAAAGTTTTGTCAAAAAAGGGAATTTTATGTTCAAGTTCGATTTAAAGTTGTTTAAAAATGTGGCTGCCCTTTTTTCGTTATTATTAAAATAAAATATGCAAACTTTAAATCTTTTGCATGAAAATTGTTTTCTATAATGTTTGACAAAAGTTAGAATATTTATGAATATTAGGTTTCATTGAATTTGTTATCTTTGATTACCTCCCTTTGTAGCTCTAACTGCATTGTCATATACAATATTAAAGTAATGCCTTTCTAACCAAATAATTTTGAAAAGGAACTATGGTCAGCATCTATAGTTATAGTGAGTAGATTCGGATAATTTTTTCATAAATGTTCTTTTGTTCTAAAGTTACCATATTCATTGTAAAAGGCTCTACAGTTTTCCTAGTGAAAAGTTATCAGATTAATAATCTACAGATATCATTATGATTTAACGACCTACAGTTGTCGTGAATAGATGTTTTTAGTTTTCCATTCATCATTCGGAATTATCTTATAAAGGAAGTAGTTTTTTTTGTAAAATGATCTACAGTTACCCTAGGGAAAAATTATCAGATTAATGATCTACAGTTATCATTTTGATTTAATGATCTATATTTATCGTTAAGAGATGGTTTTATAGTAAAAGGATCTACAGTTATATCCTGGTAAAAATTATCAGATTATTGATCTACAGTTGTCATTATGATTTAACGACCTACAGTTGTCGTCAAGAGATGGTTTTATTCTAAAAGGATTTACAGTTATCCTAGTGAAAAATTATCAGATTATTGATCTTCAGTTATCATTTTGATTTAACGACCTACAGTTGTCGTGAAGAGATGGTTTTATAGTGAAAGGATCTACAGTTATCGAGTTATCCTAGTGAAAATTATCAGATTATTGATCTACAGTTATCATTTTGATTTAACGACCTACAGTTGTCGTGAAGAGATAGTTTTATTGTAAAAAGATCTACAGTTATCATAGTGAAAAATTATCAGATTAATTATCTAGTTATCATTTCGATTTAACGACCTACAGTTGTTCTAATAATAATAATAATAATAACATCTTTATTTATAGAAAGTAGCACAGGAAGATATAGATCAGTACAAAGTACAAACGATGCATCTTAATTTTAAATTTGGTTTCTAAACAACAACAACAACCAAATACAATTTATACTATCACATAACTAGGGATGGGAACGAATGTTCGAATATTCGAATATTCGAAAATCGGTCGAATATTCGAATATGAAAATCAAATTCGAATATTCGTAAATTATTGTATATTTTTTTTTTCAAATAAGTTTCATTGATTTTGGGCAATATGAACCTGTCTAGACATACAGAATAAAACCATGTCATGTTAGTTTATCACGTATCAAAAGATGTCCAATTATTAACAAGAAAATAGCAATGCATAATTGACAGGGGCCATCGTTACTTATTAACAGTTTGCAACAGGCGTCAATGTGTCAGATGCATGTCAAAAGATGTCCAATTAACAAGAAAATTGCAATGCATAATTACCTGGGGTCATCGCTACGGATTAACAGATTGTATTAGGCGTAAATGTGATATCTTTTTATCTTTTGTTCATTTTTATTGGCGCCTGTTTTATGTAACAAGTTGTAGATTTTTTTTTTCGAAAACAATACCAAACTTGTAGATATTGTCGATCTTTTCACAATATTTTGTACGACGTTTCAGATCATCCGCAGAATCGGTTTTCATCCGCAATCGGCCGTATTCGAATTAAATTTTGAAGTAGTTAATAATAAAATCAAGAAAAATGTATGACTGATGCACAAGTTCATGTTGAAGGAGGTTTAAGTCTGCCTTACTTGCATTTTACACGACGATTTTTACACGCCGATTGAAATTTTTCAAAATGGCGGCGGTAAAACAACAGCGCGTCACGTGTTTAAATGGGACGACCTGCTATTTTTAGATAAAATTGCGACGGTCTAAATTATAATCGTTTTGATTTTTTGTATCATTTTGAAGCTAAAACACTGAATTAGTTAAATATGTTCATGATTATACTGACAGAATCATGAAATAAAACGCTAGGATCGGCGGGTTTCGCTATGTAGGATCGGGTTACCCGAAATAAACATTTTTTTGGCCTTATTTACGATGATCCACGCTTTAAACAAATGAATACGTTGTGTATATGCCAATCACTTAATAAGAATTTAAGCTTCCATTAAAACTAACCGAATATTCGAATATATTCGAATATGGCAAACCGAATATTCGAATATTGATTTCAGTATTCGTTCCCATCCCTACACATAACCTAATTAAAATCACATTCATTCTTAGACAAATACCCCTAAAAATAGATATTGCCTTTAAGTATCCATTTATACAATTTCCATTTAGGCAATCAATTACTGACATAATATATACATGCATAATTATATCATAATGGCATATTATAATTCATATGATATAAACAAATCGTCGACTGTAAGATATACTTTTTATATATCTTTTTAGAAGATGTTAGAGAACAGATGCTGTTAGGTTTACCTTTATTGTTCTGGAATCTCGTATAATGATAGTATTTTATTGTTAAAAAGGATCTACAGTTGTCCTAATGAAAAATCATCAGATTACTGATCTACATTTATCATTCTGAGTTGACGACCTACAGTTGTCTTGAAGAGATGTTTTACATTTATCATTCGGAAATATCCTATAAAGATTGTATTTTTTATAAAAGACAGTTATTCTAGTGAAGAATTATCAGATTAATTATCTACAGTTATCATTTTGACTTAACGATTTACGGTTGTCGTGAAGAGTTGTTTTAACTTTTATCATCCGGTAATATCGTATAAAGATCGTATTTTATTGTAAAAGGATCTATAGTTATCCTAGTACAAAATTATCATATCAATTATCTACAATTATCATTTAGATTTAACGAATTTCAGTTGTGTAGAGTTTTACATTTATCATTTGGAAGAATCGTATAAAGACGTATTTTTGTACCTATTGGATCTATAGTTATGATAGCGAAAAATTATCAGATTAATTATCTACAGTTTTCATTTTGACCTAACGATCTACAGTTGTCGTGAAGAGTTGTTTTAACATTTATCATTCGGAAATATCGTATAAAGATTGTATTTTTGTAAAAGAATCTGCAATTATTCTAGCGAAGAGTTATCAGATCAATTTTCTACAATTATCATTTTGACTTAACGATCTACAGTTGTCCTGAGATGATGTTTCTACATTTATCATTCAGAAATATCCTATAAAGATTGTAATTTTTGTAAAAGTATCTACAGTTATCCTAGCGAAGAATTATCAGATTAATTATCTACAGTTATCAGTTTGACTTAACGTCCAACAGTTGTCGTAAAAAGATGTTAGTTTAACATTGATCATTCGGAAATATCGTATAAAGATAATATTTTTATTGTAAAAGGATCTACAGTTATCCTAGTAAAAATTATCAGATTAATGATCTACAGTTATCATTTTGATTTAACGATCTACGGGTGTCGTGAAGAGATGATTTATATTCATCATTCAGAAATATCGTATAAAGATAGTATTTTTATTGTTAAGAATCTACAGTTATCCTAGCTAGTGAAAAATTATCAGATTAATGATCTACAGTTATCAATTTGATTTAAACGATTTACAGTTTTTGTGAAGAGATATTGTTAGTTTACATCGTCATTCGGAGGAATCGATTAAAGATTATAATTTTTTGTAAAAGGATCTAAAGTTATCATAGTTAAAAATTATCAGATTAAAAATGTACAATTATTATTTAAGATTAACAGTTGTCGTGAAGAGGTGGATTGGCATTTTGAAACCATTTTTTTTTTTTTTAAACAGACAAGCATATAGATAAAATATTTATATATTTGTGAACGGATGCTGTTAAAAATATCATTCTGAAACATGTGAAGAGATAGAATTCACATTCCAAGGATCTTCATTATAGTTGTTTTGATTTTTAGCAGGTGTACAGTATCATGGTTATAGGTATTACAGTTTGGATTAATGTATTTTCAGGATTTTTAAAAGCATGCAATATGGAAAGAGATATCGCAGTTATAAAATCATGGTTCTCTTGGCGCTGCAGCAAAGAAGATACCGGACATAGTTTTAGCTTCGAAATCCAAGAATACCAACAAGAAACATTGGACATTTCAGCAAATTTGGTGCGGAAAACACGGTTTGGTTAGTTTACCCGCAAAAGTGACAACGGTTTGCCTTTTTGTGTGATTTAACTATCAGTGAAGTGTCTGACTCTGTTCTGGAAGGATATTTTTACGTCATAAAGTGAAAGTGACGAATTGTCACCTCTAGATCATTCGTGTTCAAACAAGTTAATTAAACTTATTTCTGACTGTAGTAGACGTGTTTTGTGTAAAACAACCTGCAAAAAGCAACTAGTTACTGTAGACATTTTAAACCGTACAATAGAACTGTATAGTAGTACAGAATGTATTAATTTAAAAGACAATAGAATATGTATAATGTGTATTCTTGGGTTTTTCGGGCTTCTTAAGATTTAATAAATTAAGTTCTTTACAAATGAAATATGTTCATATTCATGAAAATCACATGTCTTTGTTTATAAGAGAGAGTAAAATAGATCAGTTTAAGAAAGGTTCAGAAATAGTCATTGTTAAGACAGTAAATAAACTATGTCCGGTATCATGGTTGAAGAATTATTTAGCAGCTGTAGGCTTGACCGTCTCCTCTAACCAATATGTATTTACAAAAGTGAAAATTTTCAAAACTAGTAACAATTATACCCTCGTAGATACTTCTAATCCTTTATCTTATTCAAGAAGTAGAGATATATTTTTGTAAGCGATTGTATCAATTTGGAAATACATTACGTAGTTACGAAGTGGCGGAGCTTCTGGGTTGCAAATACATTTGTAGTACGGATGAAATAGATGGTAGATTGTTGAAAAAACACGGTAGATGGAAATCCACCAGTTCCTCTGATGGTTAAATTCATTTTAATTAAACAAGAGGTTACAAGTTTTACAACATATAGCTATAAACTCAGGGCTTAGTCGCGACATCTTTGTTTTTTCGAACAGTAGTAAACCACCATCTTTTAAACCTATTTTGTGTTAAGTTGTTTGTTTGGTATTAGTTATATAGTAAAGGAAAGAAATAATTTATTTTCGGACGAACGAAGTGAGGGAGAAAATAATATCTTTTTCTTTTTGGTACTTTATGGTTCTTTCTTGTTTTTTTAGTTAAATTTGGTTTAAATTTACGCATGAAGTTTTCATGAGTTAGCGCGGGCTATTGTTCATTCGAGGTTTACTACACAAAGCGATAACACGCAGGTTCGCCAAATCCTGGCATAGTATTTGCAGAAATATGAGGAGATGGTCTTAATGTCATTTATAATTCTGCAAAAATCATATTAACTGAAATATTTCTGTAAAAAATTCATCGATTTATAATTGGATGACAGTTCACGGACATTACCCAGTTTTTTCATATTGTTTTTGTTCTGTTTGGCACATTTAATTTATTTTCTAGAAACATTGATGCTAGTAAATACTCGGAAAGCAGGGGGTGGAGAGAGCCTTTTCGCTGGTCAGAGCCTTGGATTCTCCCTACCTCCCCCCTCATATATAAAAATATATTATAAAAATTAGAAAAGAGTTAAGGTTGGGGCAGCCGGCTCGCAGCATACGATTAACCTGTCTTTCTGGGTAGTTTTTAGATGAAATTAAAAACAAAATGCGTAAAGATTAAGATAATGTGACAAGTATTTGTCGTATTACATATGAAATGTCCATTCTGTATTCTGCCTTATTGCATATGTTCATAAATAGTCCTTTTATGTTTCCTTTGACATATTGATTGCTTAAGTACATGCATATTTAGAAAGAATTAAGGTATTTCTGACTACTAGTACATATATTTTGAAGGCGTTCCGTTGTTGTATTGTGTTATTGTGCTATTGATTTGTTATATGAACAGTAGTAAACCACCATCTTTTAAACCTATTTTGTGTTAAGTTGTTTGTTTGGTATTAGTTATATAGTAAAGGAAAGAAATAATTTATTTTCGGACGAACGAAGTGAGGGAGAAAATAAATTTTGATTACAATCAGGGGAGGTAATCAGATATAAAATAACTCTGGAACCTACGATTGGATCTGATTTGTCATGGAATCTAAGATTTATTGTTGTTGAAGATATTTTGGAAGTTTGTATCAAACAAGAGGGCCATGATGGCCCTATATCGCTCACCTGTTATCATTGCAATTGAGGACAAGAAGGTCCTCAGAAAAAATATCTAAGTCCAAAGGACAGTAACAACAAAGGAAAGAAATTTAACTGAAAAGAAAAAAAATTCTTACAAGGTACAGATATGTCAAAATACACCTAAAAATTGAAGGTACCATCCATATTGTACCACAGAAAAGTGGTCTCGGTTTTTCCCTATGGCCAATAATAAAAAAGTTACTAAAAATAAGCTATTTATAGTAACGTAAAGGGAAGTAATTAAAAAAAAAATTATTATAAGTGAACAAAAGAAGGATCTGCCAAATAAATCTGTTGATATAAATGAAATTTCAGATCAGTATCTTCATTAGTTACGGAGATATACCCATTTTAATTTGAAATAAAGGGAGATAATTTGACATAAAATCAGTCCATAGTTATACCCTGATTGGCTCAGTCCAACTAATGACAATAATGAAATTTCAAATAAGTCCTATAAGTACTAACTGATATAAATCCATTTTGATTACAATCAGGGGAGGTAATCAGATATAAAATAACTCTGGAACCTACGACTGGATCTGATTTGTCATGGAATCCAAGATTTATTGTTGTTGAAGATATTTTGGAAGTTTGTATCAAATAAAACCATCAATGAAGTCTCTGTATGGCTGCAAAAACCAAACCAGCCAATTCTGGACCTTTAAGGGGCCATAACTCTGGAACCCATGATGGAATCTGGCCAGTTCAAGAAAGGGACTAAGATCTTGTGGTGATACAAGTTGTGTGTAAGTTTGGTTAAAATCAAATCATAAATGAAGCTGCTGTTGTGCAGACAAGGTCAAAATAGCCAATTTTGGCCCTTTCAGGGGCCATAACTCTGGAATCCATTATGGGATCTGGCCGGTTCGATAAAAGAACCAAGATCTTATGGTGACACAAGTTTTGTGCAAGTCTGATTAAATTCAAATCATAAATGAAGCTGCTATTGTGCAGACAAGGTCAAAAAAGCTAATTCTGGCCCTTTCAGGGGCCATCACTCTGGAACCCATAATGGAATCTCGCCAGTTCAAGAAAGGAACCAAGATCTTATGGTGATACAAGTTGTGTGCAAGTTTGGTTAAAATAAAATCATAAATGAAGCTGCTATTGTGCAGACAAGGTAAAAATAGCTGATTTTGGCCCTTTCAGGGGCCATAACTCTGGAACCCATAACGGAATCTGGCCAGTTCAAGAAAGGAACCGATATCTTATGGTGATACAAGTTGTGTGCACGTTTGGTAAAAATCAAATCATAAATGAAACCACTATCGTGCAGACAAGAAATTGTTGACGCACGGACGGACGACGTACGAAGGGTGATCACAAAAGCTCACCTTGTCACTATGTGACAGGTGAGCTAATAAAACCATAAATGAAGTCTCTTTATGGCTGCAAAAGCCAAAATAGACAATTTTGGACCTTTAAGGGGCCATAACTCTGGAACCCATGATGGAATTTGGCCAGTTCAAGAAAGGACCAAGACCTTGTGGTGATACAAGTTGTGTGCAAGTTTGGTTAAAATCAAATCATAAATGAAGCTGCTATTGTGCAGACAAGGTCAAAATAGCCATTCAGGGGCCATAACTCTGGAACCCATTATGGGATCTAGCCCGTTCAAGAAAGGAACTGAGATCTTATGGTGACACAAGTTTTGTGCAAGTTTGATTCAATTCAAATCATAAATGAAGCTGCTATTGTGCAGACAAGGTCAAAATAGCTAATTTTGGCCCTTTCAGGGGCCATAACTCTAGAACCCATAAAGGAATCTCGCCAGTTCAAGAAAGGAACTGAGATCTTATGGTGATACAAGTTGTGTGCAACTTTGGTTAAAATAAAATCATAAACTAGAAAATGCTTTTGTAAAAAAGCGCATGTCTCCCCCAATGCAAAGTCCTATAGGCAAGAAGTAAATAGGGGTCAGGAGCGAAAGTCAAAGAGACACTGATGGTTGGCTGCAATAGGGATCATCTACTTGGCATGTCCAGTCATCCCGCTAAATTTCAACACTCGTGGCCTAGTGGTTCTCAAGTCACTGTTCAGGCTCTTGTGACCTTGACCTTTGATCAAGTGACCTCAAAATAAATAGGGGTCATCTACTCTGCATGTCCAATCATCCTATTAAGTTTCAACATTGTAGGTCAAGTGGTTCTCAAGTTATTTCCAAAAAATGATTTTACATGAACAGGCCACTGTGACCTTGACCTTTAATAGACTGACCCCAAAATCAATAGGGGTCATCTACTCTGCATGTTCAATCATCCTATGAAGTTTCAACATTCTGGGTCAAGTGGTTCTCAAGTTATTGATCGGAACTGGTTATCAATGTTCAGGTCCCTGTGACCTTGACCTTTAACGGAGTGACCCCAAAAACAATAAGGGTCATTTACTCTGCATGAACAATCATCCTATGAAGTTTCAACATTCTGGGTCGAGAGGTTCTCAAGTTATTGATTGGAAATGGTTTTCCATGTTCAGGCCCCTGTGGCCTTGACCTTTAACAGAGTGACCCTAAAATCGTTAGGGTTCATCTACTCTGCATGATCAATCATCCTACGAAGTTTTATCATTCTGGGTCAAGTGAATCAATAGGGGTCATCTACTTTGCATGTACAATCATCCTATGAAGTTTCAACACTCTGGGTCAAGTGGTTCTCTAGTTATTGATCAGAAATGGTTTTCAATGTTCAGGCCCCTGTGACCTTGACCTTTGACGGAGTGATCCCATAATCAATAAGGGTCATCTACTCTTTATGACCAATCATCCTATCAAGTTTCAACATTCTGGGTCAGGTGGTTCTCTAGTTATTGATTGGAAATGGTTTTCAATGTTCAGGCCCCTGTGACCTTGATCTTTGACGGAGTGACCCCAAAATCAATAGGGGTCATCTACTCTTCATGACCAATCATCCTATGAAGTTTCAACATTCTGGGTCAGGTGGTTCTCTAGTTATTGATCGGAAATGGTTTTCAATGTTCAGGCCCCTGTGACCTTGACCTTTGACGGAGTGACCCCAAAATCAATAGGGGTCATCTACTCTTCATGACCAATCATCCTATGAAGTTTCAACATTCTGGGTCAGGTGGTTCTCTAGTTATTGATCGGAAATGGTTTTCAATGTTCAGGCCCCTGTGACCTTGACCTTTGACGGAGTGACCCCAAAATCAATAGGGGTCATCTACTCTTCATGACCAATCATCCTATGAAGTTTCAACATTCTGGGTCAAGTGGTTCTCTAGTTATTGATCGGAAATGGTTTTCAATGTTCAGGCCCCTGTGACCTTGATCTTTGACGGAGTGACCCCAAAATCAATAGGGGTCATCTACTCTTCATGACCAATCATCCTACGAAGTTTCAACATTCTGGGTCAAGTGGTTCTCTAGTTATTGATCGGAAATGGTTTTCAATGTTCAGGCCCCTGTGACCTTGACCTTTGATGGAGTAAACCCAAAAACAATAGGGGTCGTCTACTCCAGCAGCCCTACAACCCTATGAAGTTTGAAGGTTCTAGGTCAAATGGTTCTCCAGTTATTGCTCGGAAATGAAGTGTGACGTACGGACGGACGGACGGAAGGACGGACGGACGGACGGACAGGGCAAAAACAATATGTCTCCTGGGGGAGACATAATGAAGCTGCTATTGTGCAGACAAGGTCAAAATATCTAATTCTGGCCCTTTCAGGGGCCATAACTCTAGAACCCATAATGGAATCTGGCCAGTTCAAGAAAGGAATCAAGATCTTATGGTGATGCAAGTTGTGTGCCAGTTTGGTAAAAATCAAATCATAAATAAAGCTGCTATTGTGCAGACAAGGTCAAAATAGCTAATTTTGGCCCTTTCAGGGGCCATAACTCTTAAACCCATAATGGGATCTGGCCAGTTCAAGAAAGGAACCGAGATCTTATGGTGATACAAGTTGTGTGCAAGTTTGGTTAAAATAAAATCATAAATGAAACAACTTTCGTGCAGACAAGAAATTGTTGACCCACGCACGCACGGACGCACAGACGACGGACGAAGGGTGATCACAAAAGCTCACCTTGTCACTATGTGACAGGTGAGCTAAAAATCAAATCATAAATAAAGCTGCTATTGTGCAGACAAGGTCAAAATAGCTAATTTTGGGCCTTTCATGGGCCATAACTCTGGAACCCATAGTGGGATCTGGCCAGTTCAAGAAAGTAACCAAGATCTTATGGTGATACAAGTTGTGTGCAAGTTTGATAAAAATCAAATCATAAATGAAGCTGCTATTGTGCAGACAAGGTCAAAATAGCTAATTTTGGCCCTTTCAGGGGCCATAACTCTGGAACCCATAATGGGATCTGGCCAGTTCAAGAAAGGAAACGAGATCTTATGGTGATACAAATTGTGTGCAAGATTGGTAAAAATCAAATCATAAATAAAGCTGCTATTGTGCAGACAAGGTCAAAATAGCTAATTTTGGCCCTTTCAGGGGCCATAACTCTGGAACCCATAATGGGATCTGGCCAGTTCAAGAAAGGAACCGAGATCTTATGGTGATACAAGTTGTGTGCATGTTTGGTTAAAATAAAATCATAAATGAAACCACTATCGCTATCACTATAATTGTTGACCGACGCACGAACGGACGGACGGACTGACGACGGACAAAGGGTGATCACAAAAGCTCACCTTGTCACTATGTGACAGGTGAGCTAAAAAGTAGGAGAAGTAGGAGGTTTTCATCAGAAAGTAGGAGGCATTTTAACAAGAGCTGTCACAGGAGACAGCGCGCTCGACTATTTCGATGCTGGATAGTGAAACTGGGCATATCTGAGGAAACTAGAGCTGTCACTGGAGTGTTTAATGACTCCAATTGTGGATGAATATATTGCACAATAGCAAGGGTCTATATCAAAAATATCAACTTAAAGTAATAAGAGAGGTAAAGATAAAATGTATCAAAACACTATATAAGTATATCCAAAGCAAAAAGGGGCATATTTCATTAAATACTGGTGCCAGAGTTACGCACCTTGTGTCATATAGTGTGGGTGATGATGTTGAACAACTATTTTAAGTTTGAATAAAATCCATTCAGTAATAACAGAGACAGGGTGAAAGTGCATCAAAACTTTAACCTAAAATTCTAAGTAAAAAGGGGGAATAATTAATGAAAAATTGGTGCCAGAGTTATGCACCTTGCGTCATATGGTGTGGGTGATGATGTTGAACAACTATTTTAAGTTTGAATCAAATCCATTCAGTAATAACAGAGACAGAGTGGAAGTGCATCAAAACTTCAACCTAAAATTCTAAGTAAAAAGGGGAAATAATTAATGAAAAATTGGTCCCAGAGTTAGGCACCTTCTGTCATATGATAAGGGTAATGATGTTGAACAGTTGTTTAAGTTTGAATCAGATCCATTCAGTAATAACAGAGATAGAGTGAAAAAGCATAAAACTTTAACCTGAAATTCTAAGTAAAAAGGGGAATAATTCATGAAAAATTGTGCCAGAGTTATGCATCTTGTGTCATATGATGTGGTTGATGATGCTGAACAACTATTTTAAGTTTGAATCAAATCCATTCAGTAATAACAGAGGTAGAATGAAAGTGCACCAAAACTTTAACCTGAAATTCTAAGTAAAAAGGGGGAATAATTCATGACAAAATGGTGCCAGAGTTATGCACCTTGTGTCATATGATGTGGGTGATGATGCTGAACAACTATTTTAAGTTTGAATCAAATCCATTCAGTAATAACAGAGACAGAGTGAAAGTGCATCAAAACTTTAACCTGAAAATCTAAGTGAAAAGAGGGGATAATTCATAAAATATTGGTGCCAGAGTTATGGCCCTTATGTCAGATGATGTGTATGATGATGAGGAATAAGTATTTCAAGTTTGAATCAAATCCATCAAGTAATTACAGAGATAAGTTGAAAAAAGAGAAAGTGCACCAAAACTTTAACCAAGGTGGGGACGCGGAAAGACGCGCAGACGCCAATGCCGGGGCGAGTAGGATAGCTCTCCTTATACTTCGTATAGGCGAGCTAAAAAGTAGGAAAAAGTAGGAACGCCGGAAGGCCTGGAACTTGCTTATTTGTGAACCGGATACCTTAAGTCCATAAGTCAATACTAAAAGCCATTTTATCTTTCAACTGGTACTCAAGATTTTGTAAAATTGCTCATAATATTTTCCCCAATTTTCTCAAATACCACGCTATTTTTCACAAAATGACCAGGACCAGGCTCCTTTACAATTTTGGTCAATTCTGGCCCTGAAGATAACATGACATTGTGAAGGCAAACAGCAACCCGCAGTTTTTGGTATCATCGTCTGTAGCATGTTATGTATATTTCATTAAACAGCATTTTATGAATTGAGCAAAACAGTTTTTCCAGCACTGGTGAAAATTCCAGAGCCTCTAGTATGCAAGACTGGAGTATCCCTTCTGTTAAAGGTTAGTCAACTCCAAAACTGTAGTGCTGTAGCCTGCACCTCCGAGATATATCTATAAGACTAGCTCACCTATTAGACTGTGCAAGATCAAAACATTCCACACTGGTTGGGTTTCTCTTGACTTTATTCTGGAACAGATCTGTGTAGAAATCAAGGTCCCAGTCATCAAATGCAAGACCTATAACATAAACACGCAGGCATCACTGAATGCAATGCTATCATTCTCTTTTGATTGGGCCCAGTACCTTTAACATACAGATTTAGTTCAGTTTTCTACAAGAAATCATTTTAATATCAAGGATGATCTGAGAAAGACTCAAAACTTCTCCACATGAAAGTATTTCTGAGACAAGAGGGTCATGATGACCCTGGATCGCTCACCAGAGTAATATGAGCTACATGTTTCAAATGTCAAACTGATGATTTTTAGAATTTTTTTGGAAGATTTTCTGATGTACAATCAAGTAACCCCTGGGGCGGAGCCAAGTTTACCCCGGGGGTCATGAATGGAACAAAGTTTGTAGAAGTCTACTAGGCAATGTAACATATCAAATATCTAAGATCTAGGCCTTCTGGTTTATTTTTAGCAAATTTATGAAGATTTCCCTATATACAATCAAGTAACCCCTGGGGCTGGGTAAATTTGACCCTGGGGGGTCCAGATTTGAATTTTTTTTGTAGAAGTCTACTAGGCAATGCTACACGTCAAATATCTAAGATCTAGGCCTTCTGGTTTATTTTTAGAAAATTTTTGAAGATTTTCCTATGTAAAATCAAGTGACCCCTGGGCCGGGTAATTTTGACCCTGGGGGTCATGATTTGAATAAATTTTGTAGAGGTCCATTAGGCAATGCTACATGTCAAATATCTAAGCTGTAGGCCTTCTGGTTTATTTTTAGAAAAATTTGAAGATTTTTCTATGTACAATCAAGTAACCCCATTGGGCGGGCTCAATTTGATCCCAGAGGTCATGATTTGAATAAATTTTGTAGAAGTCTACTAGGCAATGCTACACGTTAAATATCTAAGATCTAGGGCTTCTGGTTTATTTTTAGAAAAATTTTGAAGATTTTCCTATGTAAAATCAAGTGACCTCTGGGGCGGGGTCAATTTTGACCCTGGGGGTCATGATTTGAAAAATTTTGTAGATGTCCACTAGGCAATGTTACATGTGAAATATCTAAGCTCTAGGCCTTCTGTTTATTTTTAGAAAAATTTTGAAGATTTTCCTATGTAAAATCAAGTGACCCCTGGGGCGGGGTCAATTTTGACCCCGGGGTCATGATTTGAACAACTTTAATAGAGGTCCTCTAGGCAATGCTACAGGTCAAATATCTAAGCTCTAGGGCTTCTGGTTTTTGAGATGAAGATTTTTTAAGATTTTCCTATGTAAAATCAAGTGACCCCTAGGGCGTGGTCAATTTTGACCCCAGGGTCATGATTTGAACAAATTTGGTAGAGGTCCACTAGGCAATGCTTCACACCAAATATCTAAGCTCTAGGGCTTCTGGTTTTTGAGAAGAAGATTTTTAAAATTTTTCCTTTCTGGTGCGATGGCAACCAGAGTTCTATATGGAATTCAATTCTTTGAACAATTTTTAAAGAAGACTATCCAAGGAACATCCCTGTGAAGTTTCATCAAAATTGGCCTGTTGGTTTAGGAGGAGATGTTGTTTAAAGGAAAGTGTGGATGGACGGACGGACGACGGACGGACGAAGGACGGACGCCGGACGGTGAGCGATCACAATAGCTCACCCTGAGCACTTTGTGCACTGGTGAGCTAATAAAACTGTCACGGCAAAAAATCTCTAACCAAACTTGCATGTTCTTGTACTCTCAGTGAAGGTTTCTATTCATGGCATTAAGCATGTCCACTTTCAAAAGCATATGCATTGGTATATTCCTATGCAAGCTAGATAGATGGCTTACTGAGTTCAAGCAACAGCAAGCCAGCTGGATGGCTTTTTGACACGAGTTCAAACTGCAGAAGCCAGCTGGATGGCTTCTTGGCATGAGTTCAAACTGCAGAAAGCCAGCTGGATGGCTTCTTGACATGAGTTCAAGCCACAGAAAGCCAGCTAGATGGATTCTTGAAATGAGTTCAAACTGCAGAAAGCCAGCTGGATGGCTTCTTGGCATGAGTTCAAACTGCAGAAAGTAAGCTGGATGGCTTCTTGACATGAGTTGAAGCCACAGCAAGCCAGCTGGATGGCTTCTTGGCATGTGTTCAAGCCCCAGCAAGCCAGCTGGATGGCTTCTTGACATGAGTTCAAACTGCAGAAAGCCAGCTGGATGACTTGACATGAGTTCAAACTGCAGAAAGCCAGCTGGATGGCTTCTTGACATGAGTTCAAACTGCAGAAAGCCAGCTGGATGGCTTCTTGGCATGAGTTCAAACTGCAGAAAGCCAGCTGGATGACTTCTTGACATGAGTTCAAGCCACAGCAAGCCAGCTGGATGGCTTCCTGTATGGTTTTTTCTTTCTGTTTTGGGAACATAGCCTATACCCCCAATATTGGGAATTCTGACGCGTAAATGTTCCATACTGGGAAAAATTTAGTCCCATAGGATATAGTAAGGATGTGTTTAAGCACTTTCTCTTACACTTGTTTCACATTCTACAACCTCTTTAACATACTGCCATTACAAAATTGTCCATAATTTTGTCAGTGTTTGTGCAATTTTGATGAAATTTTTTTCAGAATGTAGATTGGAAATTTTTGCACTCATTGTGGGAAAAATACATACTTTTTGGCATTGGGAATATAGCCGAATAACGGTTATAAAAACGGCCGAAAAAAACCCTGTCCTGACAGGCGTTCAAACCACAGAAAGCCAGCTGGATGGCTTCCTGAAACGAGTTCAAAAGATAAAAGGTAAGGGTAGATTTCTCTGAAGCACAACTACCACAAACAAGCGACAGCAAACCAGCTGGATGGCTTCTTGACATGAGTTCAAGCCACAGCAAGGCACAAACAAACAGCAGTGAAAAACAAATCAATCTGCAACTAACCACTCAGCAATGAAAGCATTCAACAAAATGGATTCAAATTTTAGATGAGGCCTGTTTATGTACCATCAATGCTTATTTATGATCTATTAACCTCAAAAATAATAGGGGTCTGTAAGTCCTATCATTCTATGAAGTTTGAAGGTTCTGGGTCAAATGGATCTCAATTTATTGATCAGAAACTGTTTTCCATGTTCTGGTCCCTGTGACCTTGACCTTTGAACAAGTGATCTAAAAATCAATAGTGGTCATCTGCTCTACATGTCCAATCACCCTATGAAATTTCAACATTCTGGGTCAAGTGGTTCTCAAGTTATTGATCAGAAATGGATTTCCATGTTCAGGCCCCTGTGACCTTGACCTATGATTGAGTGACCCCAAAATCAATAAGGGTCGTCTACTGCATAAGGCCTGCCATCCTATGAAGTTTGAAGGTTCTAGGTCACATGATTGTCCAGATATTGATCGGAAATGAAGTGTGACGGACGGACGAACGGATGGGCTGATAGACGGGGCAAGAACAATATGTCTGCCCCAGTAGGCAGGGGTGGGGGGAGAGACATAAATGGGGGGGGGGGGGGGAGACCTAAATATCACATTATCAAAGGTGCATGGATGGGTAGATGGACTGATGCACAAACAGAAGCACTCACATGGCGACTCCAGTATACCCCTTCCTAAACATTGTTTACTGGGGTGTAAATATCGGTATAATTTCTTTTTATTACCTAAGTCTTTATTCGCCTTTTCAAGGGCAGAACGTCCACTCCCAATCACATCAACATCATAGACTGGTTCAGACTGAACATCCAGCTCAAATGTTTCTACAGGTTTCAAATATCTACACTGGGTCATCCGATCATGCAAACATTGAACCAATCTATCTTCCATATCATCTGATGGTCTGTTACCATGGAGACTGATCAAATATCTTACAGAAGCTTCTATTCTTGTCACCTTTGACAAGCCAACTGATTTGCAAATTGAAACTGCATTTGTTGACATCGGAGTAGAAAAATTTAACCTGAAACAAGAATAATATTATAAAGTGAAGTAAGATCATCATGAAACCACACAAGTCATCATTAGCTTATGTTGTGAAACAACACAGAAAAGCTGTTCATGACTGAAAGCATGTTTCACATTATCAGGTGTAAATGTACTCCATGGCACTGAATTTATGACATATACTGTACATATATGAAGCTTTATCCAAAGCAAATGGTCTCAAACTCACAACTATCTGTATGTAAAACACATACGCTCCATGATGGCCTGCTGGAAGTAACTGGCTCCTGACCGAAAAAAAAAATTCAGCCCCAAAGTCACAACTGACTATGACACTTTGCCTACTGAACCCTTACAAAAGAGGGATTATCTAATGACTACATGCAAACATCTAACAAACTTTCACAGCTTTCAGTACAAGCATTCACCAGCAATTGATTCAAAACTGTTTTCAGTCTCTAAGTCAAAATGACCTTTGACCTACTGACCTCAAAAACAAGAAGTCATTTTCTGACTATGACCCTAGATACAACAAGAGTGCCAGAATGTCACAATATACGCCAGTCACAGCAAATTTCTTTACACTAGCACTTGTACTTGCAAATGGAATTTTAATTTTCAAGTTGTTAACAATGTTTTTGGTTTTTTTTTTAGAAATTATTGTAATTCTTTTATTTTTCTAAGTCCACAAAAAAAATCCTTACCAGGTAGAGATACCTTAAATTACACCCAAAATTTGAAAGTAACATTAATGTTGTACCACAGAAAAGTGGTCTTGGTTTTTCCCTACGGTCAATTATAAAAAAGTTACAATGTAAGTTATTTATAGTAACAACTAAGGGAAGTTAATCTTTAAAGAGAAAAAAAATAAAAAAAATATAAAAAAAATTTAAAAAAATAAAAAAATTACAAGTCCATACAAAAATCCTTACCAGGTAGAGACAGCTCAAAATACACCTCAGAATTGGATGTAACATGCATGTTGTACTACAGAAAAGTGGTCTCGATTTTTCCCTACGACTTGTAATGAAAAAGTTACAATATAAGCTATTTATAGTAACAGCAAAGGGAAGTAATTCAAAAGAAGGGACCAGTGCATGACACTCCGTCTCATGATGGTGTACAATTGTGCCAAGTTACATCAAAATCCCTCCATGCATGAAGAAGAAATGCTCCGGACAAAGTCATTCTTGTATCTGACCTTTGGCCTCTAAGTGTGACCTTGACCTTAGACCTAGGGACCTGGTTCTTGCGCATGACACTCCGTCTCATGCTTGTGAACATTTGTGCCAAGTTGTATCAAAATCCCTCAATGCATGAAGAAGAAATGCTCCGGACAAAGTTTTCATTCTTGTATCCTTGACCTCTAAGTGTGACTTTGACCTTACCCCTAGGGACCTGGTTCTTGCGCATGACACTCCATCTCATGTTGGTGAACAATTGTGCCAAGCTACATCAAAGTCCTTTCATGCATGAAGAAGATATGTTCCGGACAAAGTTTTCATTCTTGTATCCTTTGACCTCTGTGACCTTGACCTTAGACCTAGGGGCCTGGTTCTTGCGCATGACACTCCCTCTCATTATGGTGAACAACTGTGCCAAGCTACATCAAAATCCTTCCATGCATGAAGAAGATATGCTCCGGACAAAGTCATTCTTGAATTTTTCATTCTTGTATCCTTTGGCCTCTAAGTGTGACCTTGACCTTAGACCTAGGGACCTGGTTTTTGCGCATGACACTCCGTCTCATGATGATGAACAATTGTGCCAATTTTCATCAAAATCCCTCTAAGCAGGAAGAAGATATGCTCCGGACAAAGTTATTCTTGAATTTGACCTTTGACCTCTAAGTGTGACCTTGACCTTAGACCTAGGGGCCTGGTTCTTGCGCACGACACTCAGTCTCATGATGGTGAACAACTGTGCCAAGTTTCATCAAAATCCCTCCATGCATGTAGAAGATATGCTCCGGACAAGGTCTGTGGACGCTGCCCGCCTGCCCGCCCATCCGCCCGCCAGGGGCGTTCCCATAATACGTCCCGTTTTTCAAACGGGCGTATAAAAATGTAACCTAGGTTCTTACACGACCAAAATTTATACATAAAAACCTTCTTCCCAGGTTTCTAGTAGATCAGGTAAAAATATGGCCAACAGAGTGGCCACGTTTCAGTACAATTGAGCTAAAATTGGTACTTTTTGAGTGTGTAACAGTCACACAGGATGACGGACATCGGGTGATCATAATAGGTGAAAGTGCTCAGGTGAGCTAAAATGTGAACTGCAAAATTGATAATGGAACGTGATTAGACACAGCCATGTATAAACTTACCTGGGACCTATTTCAATGAGCAGCCATTTATAAGCTTACCTGGGACCTATTTCAATGAGCAGCCATGTATAAACTTACCTGGGACCTATTTCAATGAGCAGCCATGTATAAACTTACCTGGGACCTATTTCAATGAGCAGCCATGTATAAACTTACCTGGGACCTATTTCAATGAGTAGCCATGTATAAACTTACCTGGGACCTATTGCAATGAGCAACCATGTATAAACTTACCTGGGACCTATTTCAATGAGCAGCCATGTATAAACTTACCTGGGACCTACTTCAATGAGCAGCCATGTATAAACTTACCGGAGACCTATTTCAATGAGCAGCCATGTATAAACTTAGCTGGGACCTATTTCAATGAGTAGCCATGTATAAACTTACCTGGGACCTATTTCAATCTGACAGCAGCCATGTATAAACTTACCTGGGACCTACTTCAAAGAGCTGCCATGTATAAACTTACCTGGGACCTATTTCAATGAGCAGCCATGTATAAATAAACTTACCTGGGACCTATTTCAATGAGCAGGGATGAATCACCCTCTGTTAATGATGTTTCTTGTGACAACGCTTGTCTTTGAAATGGTGTAGACAGAATCCATACCAGCTTCTCTCTATCTTCCTCCTCCAGATCTAGATAGGAACATTTAATAAAGTTTAATGTAGGTTCTTTCAGAACCTTTTAGTACACAGTGTTTTTTACATGACAGCAACCAATATGTAATAATGCATACACTTAGTATGTTAAGGAAATAAATGCTAAGAAACACAAAAAAACTTTTTCTGAGTTTCAACTGAGCTGGTAAAGCATCTTAGCATTGTGCAATGTTTCATTGTGGTAACATTTTCATCAGAACATTATCTTACCTTGTGTAGTTTGGATATAGTAACATAACTCAGTCTGGACTGTATCCAAATTGTCTACCAGCAATCTTATCTTCTTTTCTGCTTCAAGAGAAGCACTTCTGCTTATACCAGGCGTCTTGTAATATCGAAAAATCATCTCTTCCAGTTCTATAAAAGTATTACTTAGTTTTAGCTAAAACTTGAATTATTATAAAGATGAACTGTCATGTATAATAAGATCTAAATTAGGGGCAAACTTTGGAAGATATAATGAGAAAACATTAAGTACTGCAGCAAGTTCCACTCACCTGGAGCCCATTTCCACTCGTGTTAACCCTTAGCCTGCTAAATTTCTATAATGGACTGGTCCATCATTCAGTTTAGACAGAACCAATTATTGTTCAAAGAGGTGTTCACCTAAAATTTACTGACTGAATATCGAACAGTGCAGACCATGATCAGCCTGCACAGACATGCAGGCTGATCTTAGTCTGCACTGGTCGCAAATGCAGAATCACTTGCCGCCAGCAGGCTAAAGGTTAAGGGAAGGACATGTGGATTGTTGGGCCCTAAATACTGTAGTTTTTTTTCTCACTTTTTGGGGAATGGTGACAAGGTTCACAAGGAGGGAAAAATTATGTCATAACTTTGTGTCCTAATAGAATAGTATTTCTCATAAATTTATTACATTCCTGAAGCAAACGACAAACGCAAAATGTTTTGTGTTTTAAATGGTATGGTTTTATAGGAATGTACTATTTAGAGGCATAGTTTTGATTGGAATATGTAAAACAAGAGCTGTCACAGGAGACAGCGCGCTCGACTATTTCGATGCTGGATAGTGAAACTGGGTACATCTGAGGAAACTAGAGCTGTCACTGGAGTGTTTAATGACTCCAATTGTGGATGAAGATATTGCACAATAGCCTGAGTCTATGTCAAAAATATCAACTTTTAATAGTAATAAGAGAGGTAAAGATAAAATGTATCAAAACACTATATAAGTATATCCTAAGCAAAAAGGGGCATAATTCATTAAATATTGGTGCCAGAGTTATGCAGCTTGTGTCATACAGTGTGGGTGATGATGTTGAACAACTATTTTAAGTTTGAATCAAATCCATTCAGTAATAACAGAGACAGAGTGAAAGTGCATCAAAACTTTAACCTAAAATTCTAAGTAAAAAGGGGGAATAATTAATGAAAAATTGGTGCCAGAGTTATGCACCTTGCATCATATGGTGTGGGTGATGATGTTGAACAACTATTTTAAGTCTGAATCAAATCCATTCAGTAATAACAGAGACTGAGTGAAAGTGCATCAACAGGGTTAGACACTAACTTATTTGAACAAGGTTCCCAAAGGAATCTCTACTTTTTAAATCTGGGGGTCCTCCTCAGGCTTTGGGATCCCTCATAATATGATATATAAAAACAATCACAACAGGTGTCTTATGAGAAGTTACGGTCGTGACCCCAGTGGAATTCGAACCCGCAACCTCTGTATTGAGTGGCTGACACCTTAACTCCTACAGAAGAATGTATCCAAACTGATATCAATTTACATGTTTGCCAATGTCAAGACAAGGTCTCCACTTTGGAGACACTTGTATCTTATAGATATAATCATTGTCAAGTCTGTTGTGACAACCACTAAAAATTATAATATCAAAAAAAAAAAAATTCTTGAAATTCTTGACTTCTCTTCATATATTTTAAAATATACAAGAGCCATGTCAGACATGGCTAATCCCCCCACCGGGCATATCATAATTGAAGGATGTGGTCCGCATCAGGGGTTTTAAGATGTGGAAGAAAGAATAAGTCAGTAGTGAGGTGGTTTACTGCTAAATTTTATTAATTTTCATGAAGAGTATAACTATGATGTTTTTCTATATGGCTACTGTAAAAAGAAGGAATGGAAAGCTAACAGGGAACAAGAGTGCCAGAATGTCACAATATATGCCCGTCAAAGCAAATTTCTTTACTCTAGCAGCTGTATTTGCAAATGGAATGTTAATTTTGTGGTTGTTTAGTAATCATTGTAAGTCTTTTGTTTTTTAAAGTCCACAAAAAAACTCCTTACTAGGTAGAGATACCTTATATATAATAAAATTAATAAAATACACCTAAAACTGGAGAGTAATATCTATGCTGTACCACAGAAAAGTGGTCTTGTTTTTTCCCTAGGGTCAATTATAAAAATGTTACAATATAAGTTATTTACAGTAACAACTAAGTGAAGTTAATCTTTCAAAAAAAAAAAAAAAAAAAAAAAAAAAAAAATTGCAAGTCCACACAAAAATCTTTATCAGGAAGAGACTGGTCAAAATACACCTCAAAATTGGATTTAGCATGTTTGTTGTACTACAGAAAAGTGGTCTCGATTTTTCCCTACGACTAGTAATGAAAAAGTTACAATAAAAGCTATTTAAAGTAACAACAAAGGGAAGTAATTCTAAAGAAGGGAACTGCGCATGACACTTCGTCTCATGATGGTGTATAATTGTGCCAAGTTACATCAAAATCCCTCCATGCATGAAGAAGAAATGCTTCGGACAAAGTCATTCTTGTATCTGACCTTTGGCCTCTAAGTGTGACCTTGACCTTAGGCCTAGTGACCTGGATCTTGCGCATGACACTCCGTCTCGTGGTGGTAAACATTTGTGCCAAGTTATATCAAAATCCCTCAATGCATGAAGAAGAAATGCTCCGGACAAGGTTTTTATTCTTGTATCCTTTGACCTCTAAGTGTGACCTTGACCTTAGACCTAGGGACCTAGTTCTTGCGTATGACACTCCGCATCGTGGTGGTAAACATTTGTGCCAAGATATATCAAAATCCCTCCATGCATGAAGAAGATATGCTCCGGACAAATTTCTTTAAGAAAATATGATAAAGGGGAATAACTCAAAAAATAGGCAAGGTAGAGTTATTGTTCTTGCACACTGCACTTCCTCCCAATGTGTTCTATCAGTGTATGAAGTTTGAAGAAAATCCCTCCAGTACTTTTGGGGTTATGCTCCGGACAAAATGTTTTAAGAAAATATGATAAAGGGGAATAACTCAAAAAATAGGCAAGGTAGAGTTATTGTTCTTGCACACTGCACTTCCTCCCAATGTGTTCTATCAGTGTATGAAGTTTGAAGAAAATCCCTCCAGTACTTTTGGAGTTATGCTCCGGACAAATTTTTTTAAGAAAATAAGATAAAGGGGAATAACTCAAAAAATAGGCAAGGTAGAGTTATTGTTCTTGCACACTGCACTTCCTCCCAATGTGTTCTATCAGTGTATGAAGTTTGAAGAAAATCCCTCAAGTACTTTTGGAGTTATGCTCCGGACAAATATCGTTGCGGACGCACGGACGCACGGACGGAGAGCATTTCTAATATCCCCTTCACCTTTGGTGGGAGGATAAAAAATCTTAATATTACCTGGCATTTATATTTCCAATGATACAGAATTTATTGTGGTTTCTCTTTGAGGTTTGAAGATATAAAGTGTTAAAGTAAGGGAATTATATTTTTAGGCATAAAATTCTGTTTTGGATTACTTTCACATTGAAATTCATATACAATTTCATTTTGATGTTTGAAAGTTTGATTTATAGTTAAGGTATTAGGTCACTAATAGTAATGTTTACAAAATGGCCTTTGCTTGGTATATTCTGAAAGGTAACCGTGTTTTGCACTATTTTGCAAATTTTAAACAACTTTTACCGTGTCGTTTTTTATAAATTTTGAATAACTTATGGTATCTCTTCAAGCTCAAGTAGAGACAAATTTCAAAGTGATAGCCACTATCCAAAACGTTTGCAGAGAATTCATTTTACCATTAATTTCAATAGAAGAAACATCAAACTATTGGTAAACAATTATAAAACACAAAATAAAAATGTCGATATCATTTTTTCTATGGTGCCTCAAGTAAATGGATTTAATGAGACAGAATTCATACTTCAACATTGAAAAAGTAAGGTCGAATGATGTGTTTCTGTTTTGAATTTTGCTAACTCCATTTAAAAATAACCTTAGGGAAGATGTAAAACCTACCTAAATTTCTTCCACAATATATAATCTAAGAGTGAAAGCAAAATTGAGGACTTTCACCGCGTGTAACTCAATATTTTTAAAGATGTGTAACTCTACCCCTTCTGTTTAAGTAGTAAATTCACTTTGAACACCAAGAAATCGCTTATAAGATTAATCTTTTTCCATTTTTGTACAAAAAATCAATAATAAGTCTTGAAAGAAGTATAAACTTACTAGTAAAAAAGGAAAATAAGGAAAAAAAAATTTGGTCCCAGTAGGGCTTGAACCTACGCACCCCTAAGAATTGCAGTAAAAGTAGGCTTATGGTAGGAATTGAATACTCTTCAAAAAGGAGGTTCTCTATTAGTGATCTAATACCTTAATAGACTTATCTTCCGAATTGGAATCGGTAAGTATTTATATAAAAAAAAACAACCATTAAACTGAATAACACTACAAAAATAACGGATCGTAAAATTTCTGAAGGTGCAAAAAGATCGCTGAGATCGAGACTCGTAACCGACTACAGTATTCTTGTACTAAAAATTAAAATATTTTAAGATAATATTAAGTAATATTTTGATGATCAAACGTCGGTACATCACGGGTGACTTCCGCTGCAATTAACTCTTGGGGTGTCATAAAATATTTGGAAGCCGCGGTCCTTCTGTTTTGATTAACACTTCCCGTTATGTAAGGCAAAGAGCTATAAAAATAAATATATTTTATAGTTCTTTGTGTAAGGCCATAAATTCCAAGCCATCGTAAACACAAATTGTTGTTCAGGGGAAATCTGCATGTATCACGCGTGACCTTCATGACCTAACACATTTAAAAATACTTAGATGTTAAATGGTTGTTATTTTTAGAACGAGGAAAGTCCCGCGAACCGGCCAGTTGCAAGCAGTTTTCTCAGTAATTTTCCATTACGTAGCGTCGTGCACATGTAGGAAAAAACCCCGGTGTCTTTCTTTGAAAAGTACCCGATATATTTAAATAGTAACCACATGATCTTGTACGTAAATAATGATGACGAAATCCCATATTTTGAGTTAGTAAACATCCGGAATTTGTTTCTTTAGGAAAAGAACGGAAAAAAAACCCGACTGATTATGAGACACGGGATAAAACGGTTCTGTTCAAACGGCCGTTAATCGGTATTATACGTTTCTATCGGGTAACCGATAGACACGGGTCAATACGTTTCTGTTTGGTAATCGATAGATACGGTGATAAACGTATCGATGTGGGAAAAGGTTAAAATATTTTTCAAACAGGTGTTTATCTTTTACTTTTTGGATATCATTGACCAAAGAAATAGGTATCCAGCCGGAATCCCAGCTTTTAGAAGTTGGTGTTCCTCCTCAAAATTTGGGATCCTCGGGCCCCCGGGACACCGTTAGTGTCGAACCCTGATCAAAACTTTAACCTAAATTCTAAGTAAAAAGGGGAAATAATTAATGAAAAATTAGTCCCAGAGTTATGCACCTTGTGTCATATGATAAGGGTAATGATGCTGAACAATTGTTTAAGTTTGAATCAGATCCATTCAGTAATAACAGAGATAGAGTGAAAGTGCATAGAACTTTAACCTAAATTTCTAAGTAAAAAGGGGAATAATTCATGAAAAATTGTGCCAGAGTTATGCATCTTGTGTCATATGATGTGGGTGATGATGCTGAACAACTATTTTAAGTTTGAATCAAATCCATTCAGTAATAACAGAGGTAGAGTGAAAGTGCACCAAAACTTTAACCTGAAATTCTAAGTAAAAAGGGGGAATAATTCATGAAAAAAGTAGTGATAGAGTTACACACCTTGTGTCATATGATGTGGGTGATGATGTTGAACAACTATTTTAAGTTTGAATCAAATCCATTCAGTAATAACTGAGATAGAGTGAAAGTGCACCAAAACTTTAACCTGAAATTCTAAGTAAAAAGGGGGAATAATTCATGAAAAATTGTGCCAGAGTTAGGCATCTTGTGTCATATTATGTGGGTGATGATGCTGAACAACTATTTTAAGTTTGAATCAAATCCATTCAGTAATAACAGAGGTAGAGTGAAAGTGCACCAAAACTTTAACCTGAAATTCTAAGTAAAAACGGGGAATAATTCATGAAAAAAGTGGTGATAGAGTTATGCACCTTGTGTCATATGATGTGGGTGATGATGCTGAACAACTAATTTAAGTTTGAATCAAATCCATTCAGTAATAACAGAGATAGAGTGAAAGTGCATCAAAACTTTAACCTGAAAATCTAAGTGAAAAGGGGGGATAATTCATGAAATATTGGTGCCAGAGTTATGGCCCTTATGTCAGATGATGTGGATGATGATGAGGAATAAGTATTTCAAGTTTGAATCAAATCCATCAAGTAATTACAGAGATAAGTTGAAAAAAGAGAAAGTGCACCAAAACTTTAACCAAGGTGGGGACGCGGAAAGACGCCGACGCCGGGGCGAGTAGGATAGCTCTCCTTATACTTAGTATAGTCGAGCTAAAAAAATCATATTCCTGAGAGGAGAACTTTTGTCAGCGAAAGCTATCTGTCTGACCCCACTACAAGTATTCAAAGAATTGATTTAAGTATGGGGTCAAAATTTTACCAAAGATTTTCAGACAAAAGAAGGAAAATAGATACGACAAAGTATCTACCTGTATTTGTGGAACTGGATAAGTCTTGCACTATAAGGCAACGTGTAATGAAATTATGTAACTATAAAGCCATATATTAAACAGTTTAGACAAAATATCGAATGTACGCAAAACATAACTAATTCCTGTCAAAAAAGCGCCATAACTGAGCCAAAATCCTTGTCCTAGTTATGTAGTCTTGCCTACATATGGAGACTATGATGGTAAATTCAAAGCCATATGTCAAACAGTTTAGACAAAAAATGGACTGGTACAAAATAACTTAAATGATCTTCAAGTCCAAAAATGCCAAATTCAGCAAAATATCTTTGACACAGTTACATACCCTTGAATACAGATGGAGATCAGGTCCATGAACAAATGTTCAAAATTTCAAAGCCACATGTCAAATAGTTTTGACAAAACATGGACTTGTACTAAAACTGAAATTTCCAAGTTGATTTCCAAATCCAAAAAGGGCCATAATTCTGCCAGAATTCTTGCCAGAGTTGCCTACAGACAGAGACTGTTATAATAAACAAGTGAGCCATGCCATGGGAAAACCAACATAGTGGCTTTGCGACCAGCATGGATCCAGACCAGCCTGCGCATCTGCGCAGTCTGGTCAGGATCCATGCTGTTCTCTAACAGTATCTCTAATTCCAATAGACTTTGAAAGGGAACTGCAAGGAACCTGATCAGACTGCGCGGATGCGCAGGCTGGTCTGGATCGATGCTGGTCGCAAAGCCACTATGTTGGTTTTCTCATGGCACGGCTCAAGTGATGAAAGTTTTAAAGCCATATGTCAAACAGTTTACACAAAATATGAACTAGTACAAAAAACAGTCCTGGGGCCTCTCTAAAATCTTCTTCTATATATCAACGACTTAGTCCCGGGGCCTCCCCTCTTTCTTCTATATATCAACGACTTAGTCCCGGGGCCTCTCCTCTTTCTTCTATATATCAACGACTTAGTCCCCGGGCCTCTCCTCTTTCTTCTATAAATCAACGACTTAGTCCCGGGGCCTCTCCTCTTCCTTCTATATATCAAAGACTTAGTCCCGGGGCCTCTCCTCTTTCTTCTATATATCAACGACTTAGTCCCGGGGCCTCTCCTCTTTCTTCTATATATCAACGACTTAGTCCCGGGGCCTCTCTTCTTTCTTCTATATATCAAAGACTTAGTCCCGGGGCCTCTCCTCTTTCTTCTATGTATCAAAGACTTAGTCCCTGGGCCTCTCCTTTTTCTTCTATGTACCAACGACTTAGTCCCGGGGCCTCTCCTCCAGGGTTCGAATTTAGCCAGATTTTCTGCTTGCATTTGTATGCAAGTGGTCTTTTTTTTAACTTGCTAAATGAAAAAACAACTTGCATTTTCTGCGACTTGTCACTTTATTAGAACATTAACACAAACATTCATGTGACGAGTCAAGCCAATCGTATTTGCGCTATATAAATAGTAACTTATTATTGATTACCAAAAAACCCACTGGATGCAGTAAACGTCATCAAAATTGACGCAGGTACTTGTCAGCAGTTGAAAAGACATGCGCATGTATCCAGTGTAACCTTCCGTTTACGACGAAAGATGAAAGAGTGCTCCGAAATTCGTTCTGCAAATGACAATGCACTGCAATGACCGCGAGTTGTTAAAGAAAGAACAGTGTAAGATCGAGACGACCGTTAGAAATGCACATTATTCGGCCAAAAATTTTCACTTGCTAAAAAATGCTGGTGTCTGAAATCTAACCTCGCAGTTTGAAATTTGCACTCGCATTTTGCGAGTATGCGAGCCGAACCCTGTCCTGTTTCTTCTATATATAAACAACTTACCTGATCATGTAAAATCCCAGGTCTGACTTTTTGCTGGTGACACAGCTGTCTATCTTACTATTAATAATACAACTGATTGCAACAAGTTACAACAAAATCTTGACACCCTACAGAAATGGTAAAGTAAATGGGAAATGCACTTCAACCCAAGTAAATGCCAGGTTCTTAACATCTCACGAAACAAACATACAATACAACATGATTATATATTGCATGGCCAGATCCTTGAAACCGTAACAAATGCTAAATACCTTAGTGTAGACCTAATGAACGACCTCTCCTTTAACACTCATATTAACAAAATCTGCACAACAGCACACAGAACACTTGGTTTCATAAAACGTAACATCCAAACTAAAAACAAGAAGGTTGAAGAAATAGCATATAAAACTCGTTGAGCCTCAGGTAGAATACTCATGCACAGTCTGGTCACCCTACACTAAAGTTAATATCAATAAAACAGAAATGGTATAAAGAAGAGCAATCAGATGGATATACAAGAACTATTTCACATATATGGCAGTGTTTCAGGTATGCAAAATTCTCTCGGTTTAAGATCTTTGGAGAACAGACGAACTGATGCAAAATTAATAATGTTTTACAAAATTGTCTAGCCACTAGTAGCTATTCCTGTCCCAGCATATTTTGAGAGACCAAGGAGACCGACTCGTCACACACACCCTGGCCTATAGACAAATCCATACAGTTTCCAATTACTACAATTTTTTCTTTTTCCCAAGTAGTCTGGTCTTATTGGTCTTAAGGAACAACCTCCCATCTTAAACTGTTCTCCTGCCTACGCTTGAATCTTTCAAGCAGGCATACGCTTGAATCTTTCATGCAGGTAGTGTGCCAACATACATGCAATTAGTTGTAGCAAAGTGTGTTTTTAACCTGATTTTACTACTCTTGTCTGTATATCTAACACTTTTAACTTTTTTTCAGTCTAACTTTATCACTTTGACATCTCACTGTCAATACTTTTGTAAAAATCTTTCTCTTGCACCGACTGCGCATCTGCTAATGATACCCAAAAGAGGAGTTAAGCAGTACGTAGTATATACGAAGATCCCGGTGAAGTCTCCGACCTGTCTATCTGTTATCAGATATACGTCACCCTGTTCTTTCTCTTCATCAGTTATAAATACTACTGTTTTGTAAAAAATTAATCTGTGTAATGATTGATGTCTCTACATCAGGTTCTAAATGCTTGCCAATCAGATTTTAGAGGGGTGCATGCAGGGTGTGCCCCCTCAGGATAAGTCTAACTAATTTGACGTGATCCTAGGAAATATTGAGATAGTTTTTTTCATATGGGCAATATCCCCACTCACGTCAAAACACTGGAACCACCAAGATAGTTGAAGCAATTTCCGATGAAATTTTCATTGCTGCCGACGCTTTACATGCTATAGGTTTAAATGTCGATTATTTCAAGTTTGCCGTAAATTCAAATAAAACTTACATGTATTGAAAGGGGATTAAATTCCTCACTGATTTATGCCAGAACTATCAAATATTATCCAAAATTACGAATTTTCTGGTGATTTAAACCTATGTATGTACTGTGCACAAATCGTTTACCGTGTCTACACAAGACAATATGCGTAAGCGATAAAACCAATAACTTTACATGGCTGTGTACTGGATTTATCTTCCATTATTTTAGTCTGCCAATATCTTGGGAAAATGTGACTTCTGATGGCATTTTTTGTTAATGCTCGGATATTAGTATAAAAGTGTTCCTTAGGATCGAACATGAAATTTAAAAGGGGCTGTCGCCTTCTATGGTTCCTCATTACAGTACAATGGGGTCAAAGGTCAAATAAGTGCATTTACAAATAAACTATGCCACTGTGCACTCGTTTTATTTTCATATACCATCTAAATTGGTTTAAATATTGTGTCTCAACGCCTTTTAGTACATTGTATTTTGTAAATAAAACTAATGATAATATATAAAATATATATGATATATATATAATATTATAAAGAATAATATATCTGGGAAAAGTGGTATACGACGGCAAAGTGTGTTTCACTTGACATGTTTGCTAATCTTAATATGTGGATGAACTAGAGAAAAGTTTTTGGAACTGTCGTATCCAAGGGTTATTTCAATGTGATTTCAAGGCCACAGACATGTCAAGGTCAAATCTGAATTTTTAAAAAATGACTTCTAAGTTATTAAAGGTAGCAAAATGGTGCGTATATTAATAATATACTAAATCCACACCTGCTTTTTCCCTTTATCGCCAAATTATGACAGATTTGAATGAATGTTTTACACAATGTTAAATGATTATTTTGTTATAATATAACATAAAAAAGATCATAGCCTGATGTAAATTCATTTGTAAAGGTAACAATAAGGTAACCCTTAAATTAAAAGTCACATAATTAGTAAATCACAGTAGTACACTTTGATCCTATTAATTCAATGAATTTCAAATCATATATTCTGAATGTTCAACTCTGTTTAGTTGTAATGGAACATCCGTCAATATTTTCAATATGAACATGTTATTTCTTTATCAGGTTTGTGACGTCATTAATGATACCACATTAATGACAAAATTGATTAATCCCGCTGCCGCATACAGACCAGCACCAAGTTGCATTCATTCTGTGACATTTTTGGGGAGGGTGTGTACCTTATTTGAACTGTCATGGCACAACGAATGTACGCACAATTGATATCGCCTATTTAATTGAACTGGTCATTAAACAATGTGTCCAATTTTCATTCAAATCTGTCAAAATTTGGCAGAGATAAAAACAAAAGTCGGGTGCAGATTTAGAAAAATTGTTGAGCAAATGATTATAAAATGACACTGCTAATGCATTTCTTGCATTAAAGGGGACAATAAAATTTGAATTTAAGCTTTGAACTGACTTCTATAAAAGGAATATTTACATATTGTACACCTTTTGAGAAATTCGTGCGAAAGAGAAAATATGATGGGTTTTGAGGAAGAAGACTACAGGGGAAAATAAATTACATATAAATGTATAAAATTTCTCACATAAACAGTTAAAATCACTTTACTGTCATGTATACAACCAAGTATTTTAAGCTTAATAAGTAGAGCGCAGATCTAAGGATGGCGAGGTCGTGAGTTCGATCGCTGGGAGAGGTGTATGTTCTCCATGACGATTTGATAATAGACATTGTCAGGAGTAATTTCGTCCTCCACTTATGAATCATATGGAGAAGTTGTCAGTTATATGCGGGGACAAGGCTACTACTTGTAGCGACTCCAGAACACTGATTAGGTTGATTGACCGCCGTAAAATGACTGTAATACTGTTGAAAGTGACATATATAATATGGAATCCTTCTCCAGCCCCTAAGGAAATGATTTCAAATCTGGTGATGATTCATTATATGATATATATTTATGTTAATTTGTCCACGCAGTGATGGTTAAATAGGACCATTTTAGAAGAAAAACTGAAATATGGGTCACAACATAGTTCATTTATACACTATTCCCTTGATTTGCTGTAATAAAGTTCTTTTGTTACTCTCGGGCATGCATTTATCATCGTATTTTATGTATTTGCAATTAAGTAGCACATTTCAAGAACTAGATTTTCTATCACCGAAGCTCTTAATGCGATATTTGCATCAATTTTATTCTGAAAATTCAGCACGCTATTTCTGTTTCGATGCTTTTTATCTTTTGCTTTGCTTCTACACTCATTTGCTGTTCAAAACAAAAGTGGAAAACGAATCAGATCGTAACAATTTACAGATCTGACACTTGGTTTCAGACAGGAAGTCCTTGATAACATTGTGAAAACAACGCTAGTATCTTTTTACTGAAACATTAGTCATTAAGATGTTTTACAAATAAAAATGTAAAAATAAAGGTATTAAAATATCAGAAGGTTGCTTTAGATTTTTTTTAATAGTAGCATTAAGGCTCATTCAATGAAATATTGAAGTTATACCCTCCGATATTTTCATGATTACTGACAGATGATTGTTCAACTAATCAAAATGATGAAATATGGTGATTCGATAGTTACAAAGAGATATAGAATGCGTAAAAATAACTTCCTGCAGGATGAGAAGAGCATGAAGAAGAGATTTGAAATTCAAACGATTGATTTATAATAACAAATAATGCCAATTGAATATGTCAGACTAAGACGTCTATTGCTTGTGAAGTGTTATGGGGTTTATTCATTTTTTTTATATAAGGGTAAGAAGTTATTTCTATATAAGAGTAGTTCATTCTAGCATTCCGCACTGCATTTAATTGACAATATATTTATTTTTACACGTTGAAGGCTACACTAGCGTAAGCGCACATTTGTTTATTTTATAACATCAGTAGATTCCTTTGTGATACATTGGTAAGTTTGCTCTACTGGGTTTTATCACCAACCAATCACTCGGAAATCTAAAGGTGTTGTAACAGGAAAACAAACATGCTTTGCCCCTTTATTCACAGTCATAAAGATCATACTATTAAGATTCGATATACTATCAAATTCACTGACATTATCAAGCATTTTTGAAGTTATGACATCCATAGAACCAACATAAACAAATAGTTACAAAATTGTAGATATTGAAAACACTTGGAGAGTGGTTACCAGTTCTTATAATAGCCTATTGGTAATGTGCAAAGAAATATTTTTTTCAGCTGGTTCAAAAATATGAAAAGTACCATTTTCATGCCAATGGAATGAAAAGAAAAACACACACACACACAAAACGTAACATTTGCGGTTATCTAATATTTATATTTACACTTTGATATCGCTTGATTTTTATACATCTTAGATAGTAATTCTAAAAACTGAGTTTGCTATTTTTACGTCCTTGAGTTCTATGCTTAGGAAGGAATCTTTAGAACTGTCAACAATTAGTACAGTCAAACTATGTTCGCTAGAGCTCGACGGGGCAAGCAAAATGTGTTAGTACAAGCCAGCGTGAAGAATTAATTATACAGACTTGACGCTGAGTTCGAGCCAAAAGTAGTAATTGGATAATCCGAATTCGAGCAAAAGAAGTTTGACTGTACTAGTCTTTATAAAATACGCGCCATAGATTTTTTTCTGCCTGTACTGTTCATACAGACACTCAAACAGGTAACCCACCAGACTTTATGGAAATTGCTGGTCTGAAAAACGGAAATTTTAGAAACATGAGAAAGATAACTTCCATAAATGAACAAAATATCAGAGCATACGAAAAGTTAAGCTTATTCTATAGAAATAACTTTAGTCGTTTTGAGTCGTCTCAAATGCAATAAATCTATTTGAAGTAACTTATCTTACTTCTCAGATTCATAATTATAACCGAAAAATTACAAGTTTGTATTAAAATATAGCAAAAATGGCGAAAATCTGAAGTTTGTAACAAAAATGCACTTATTGACCTTTGACCTTGTGCTGTGACCTTACTATGACCCTTAGAAGGCGACAGCCCCCCTGAAAAGTTTCCAATTTTTATAAAGTTAACAATGAATATGGCTGTCGGGCATTAACAAAAAATGCCATCAAAGGCAATTTCTAGGCCTCTTTTTTGGATATATAGGCAGACTATTTTGGTCCTTCAAAGTTTTGATTGATTTTAGATTGCCCCTCACAAATATAAAACAATCTAAACCGCGAATTATTTTGACTACAGTGCTTTAGGGTATAGCGGATAGCTAACTTATTTTTCCAGTTCTCCAATTAAAAAAAAATGAAATTTAGTAGTTTTTTTTTTCTGTATATCGGACAGAAAACAGCTATATTTTTCAAAACATTCAGTTTTTAATAGAAATTTGTGTGTTTTTTCTCTCCATGCCATTGTTTACATATGCGCCGATTTATGGTGTACTTTCTTCATTTGATGACAGACATATATAAAATAACACAAAAAGCAAACATTTAAAATGTATGTCAGAGTATCTGTTTGCATGCCAGTAAAAGAATGATATGAAAATTCATACAATAATTCAAGTCTAAATATAAAATTTACCAAGCTATCCTCTATACCCTAAAGCACTGTACCTCTCTGGATCTGCAATGCATGGCAATCAATAGCACTGTGTGTTACCTGGAGTCACGGCTATTTACAATGGTAAAAAGAAGTATACGTAAAACGATTATGCACATTTACAAAAAATATAGTTCGCACATGTTTAATCTGGGAAGAAGATATCATTGCTCCAGGTTTAATAAACTTTATTTACTTATTTTGAAAAATAATGTCGCGAAATAGAATGACAAACTGAAATATCACCCTATTAAAACTTACAGATGATAGCGAGAGTTGTAAAATGTATCTTTCGACAAGGAGTAGATCAAACACTGTTAACAATTTTGATTTTAAACCATCACATTGCTTTAATTTAAAATAAATTTACCTGTCGTTGTTGTTAAAAATCTCCCGCCACTCTTATTTTTTTAACTTCAATTGAAGAGTATGTAAGATGTGCAAGTTGTTTTTATTTACTCATTTCATTTCGTACCATTGAAAATATATTTGACATTTTTTTTGCATTTTGTGAAAATCGCCGGTTATATCTTACTCTGTTGTTCCGAAAGTTAACTGAAAAACATGCAATAACTCATATTTCATGCTGTCTCACTTGAATATCACACCATGATCATTTTTCATTGTTTTGTTACTGTTTATGATGCCCTGAGGCTGAGGGCATTGACTTCGTCGCTAAGGTACTATTTTCTGAGTAATGTCATAGACTGTTGAAAAGAGTCGTGAAAGAAAAAGTTTCCATTTTGTGAACTTCTTGTATAACCATGTCATTCTAAATGTTGTACACGTGTAATATGCTTTTGATGTAATTTTTTGAAACTATTCGCAAAGAGCTATAAAAATCACATGCTGTTTTAATTGGGATCTCACGCAGCCACATCAGAGTTATAGCCCATGACTTGGTCAAAAATATACATGTATTTACACTTCTTTGCTCTTCGCTTATGTTTCCTTTAAGCCGCTTTATTTTTTTTTATTTATTTATTTTTTTTGTCAATTTCTGGTTTCTATATCGTTTATCGGGAAAGCATTGAGCTAATGTTACTTGATTTATAGATCTAGGCCTAATATATATCCTACGTAAAATAGATTTCTTGTATTTTGTATCTTGTATTGATAACTGGTTTATTAAGACATTGTAGTCCTAATGTCTATTTGTAGTCTGAAGCACTCTGGTCAGTTATGTTTCAAAATAAATGTATAGGTTTTATATACTTTATAATAAAACAGGAAAAAAACTCTCAGAATGATAAATACAATTTCAAAAACTGCAGGTAGGCCATACATTTCGGTATCACGGGGGCCCGATTCAGTTAGCATTTTTGCTGATAATTTTGAAATACTTGACTGATTTTGAATATGTGAAAAGAGTCGAACTGGTGCTTTCCTTGCACTTTTTTCAAACACTACGCTCAAATGTTTTCTGCACGGACAAAACGTACATGTAACGTGCACATTGGGATTTGGTCGAAGTGTTTGAAAAAATGATTGAGAATTTGTGACGGGCGCTTTGTGTCAAGGAAAGTACACGTTTTCCTGACTTCATTGCATTTGAAGTCTGTCAAGTAGTAAAAAAGACATAAGAAAATATTACCTGAATCAAGTTATTTTTCTCATGTGCACGATACCGAAAAGTTATGTGGGTTGGCCACCATGAACTATTTAGGCCTAATATTTCAAAAGCAAACAGGATTCTGTAGAATACTTGCTCCATTTTCTTTGCCAGAAGAGATCAATAAAGGTAAATTTTATTTAAACAATGAACATAACCTAACGCCTCTAATTTAAGAACAGTTAAAAACCAATTATACCTTACCCCCTGCAATTTGCTGGTACCCATGTCGACTGAGGCAATCGTGATAATGTGCCTTGCCCAAGGACACACCGCAATGGGAGTAGCCGGGAATCGAACCCGGAGCATTCCCGAACCCGGAGCAGGAAAGCGTCTTAGTCCTCTCGACCAGTGCGTCAACCACTTATGATATTGTAAAATGTGAGATATTATTATTATTTCAAAAGCTTCTCAAGCACTGTTCTAATTTTAAAAGTTCTAATTTTCTGTACATTGGTACTTTGAAAGTATTCATGTCAGTCAACACGTTTATAGAGAAGTATGATTCGTTTGAAGGTCGGTTTAAATATTGGTCTTCTAAATTTCCCCACAGCAACCTTACATTCTTCATAATGACTGGAATTTCTCACATTATGTTTCCCAGATTGTTTTCGCAACACGAAAAGATATGGAATATTGAAACCGTGTTCAAAAAGGCTACTCAAAGGGACATTATGCTTCAGAAACGTTACATAATTTTTACACAAGACATGTCCATGTGCGGATTGAGAGCCATTGGTTTATGACAAATCGTTTCACTTTTTCTATTTATTTGCTAAACCAGCATTACAATTAACTGATTAAAACTTTCTCTCCAGGGTATGTAACTGACTTTGTAGAATATTTCATTTATCATTACGGTAGCTGAGTGCGAATCACTCGGATACCGCTTCTATATTGTATGATTCATTTGTTCATACGTTCGATTTTCCCAGCATCAAATTATATTGTCAATAACAGACATGTAAGAAAATAACAGCTGCTTGGTGCGAAGTAATAAATCAAATATATGAATGTTTTGACAAACAGAGTGAGACCAAACTTTAACGGCCCATTAAACCAAGATTGTAATCGAATGAAAATAACATGTTTATCATATGATACACACACGTGAGAAATTGCAACAGAAGCATAATGTAGCTATGTAACCCGTGTTGCTGGACCACAGTCAAGATTTCTTCTCAAATTGCATGTTTTATTTATTACATTTTATTCTAGTACAGTATCTGCATGTTGCTTCTTCAATTATTCGTTGTCCATTTTCTTGGAAACCAAGTACATGTACCTGTATTTTAATACAGCTGGGTTAGAACTCGAAAATATGTATATTAGCTCAATGCAAAATCTGGATAGTCAATAATACAGTCAGTCGCAGGTTCGATCATAAGCTACGTACCTCGTCTTTATTACTGTCAGGCATTAGGTCCCAGAATTGTGTATTTTGTACTTTCAGTATATATCATTATATAAACGCTTTTTCTTTCATCTTCCATTTACAGTTTCTGCACTTACAAAGACAGTAAGTTTGTGTCCTGTTGGAATATTATTACTACATTTTAACAGTATTATTACAGTTTTATATACCGCAATATTTCTTTTGAAATAAATGATACAGCAAAATAAGGTTCAGCCGTTTGTGAAATAATAATTTTAATGTACGTTACCACATTCATTTTTTAAATGGAGATGGGGAGCTGTTGTTGCTTGTTTATTCACACATACTTTATACTTTAAAAAATACTGGATACTGGAGGGGTAGTAGTTTGATCTCTAAAATCTCGATGTGGGGGGGGGGGCGAGATATTATTAACAGCCCTTGCAAACACAGACTTTGAACCATAGCTCAAAGTTGTCAAATTGATGTTGTAAAATATAAATCTTCTGTCTATCTATCTTTTCAGAAAAAAAGATCATTCATTTCAATGCAAGGGACACTAAATGAAAGTGAAAGACGTATGACAAAACAAGACGAAAGAAAATGTGATGTAGCGGCTGTAGTTGTATCAAAGTAATTATACCAGAACATTTACTAATCAGTTTGCTGAAATGACATTCATATATCGCCATTGAGAGTCATTTTTATTACATCTCCACACTAAGTTTCATTTTAACAATGAAAAAAAAAAAACAACAACATGAGAATGTGTATGAAAATACATTGCAAGTATATACCACTTTACGTAAGTATGTTGGTGTTTTGTGGCATAAATTAACATTCTCTCTCCGTAGGTCTCAGTGCTGCGAAAATTAAAATTACCAAGCATACAGGGTGCTATAACATAATTAGCATTATGGGTAGTATGCTAATATATTTTCGTAAGTTTTCTTTCATTTAAGACCGTGTGTGGGAGACACTAATGAGAGATTTTAAACTACCCAATCCTGTTTGTTACTTCTCTATATTTGTACATGTACGTACGAAGTAAATAAATAGCTTTTGAATTAAATAGATCTTGTTGTGGTAAAATATTGTGATGTTAGGGACATTTACCAACAAAAATATCTGTTTTGTTTTAAAGATTATTTTTCGATGATACAACCAAGCTAGATTCTATATTGGCCAACAGTGTATATAATTTCCATTCCAATTACACAAATATAATTAACAATATAAATGCATAAATTTTAATGTTTGCCTTTTTTCAGCTCAAAGGGGAATACATACTATTTGTAGAAAAAAAACTGTCGTAGATATCGCCATAGTTGGTCTGACAATAAAATCAATGGACAAATTCTGCATTTGTAGAAAATTACCTATTCATTTAGCCAAACAAACATCTAAATGTATATAGCACAAAATATGTTTTGGCAAAAAGTTCAGTTCTACTTATTCAAATTAGTCTAAAAACATGTTATGTCTAGAGAAACTATTATCAAATCGTAAAACTTACACAACATGTTCACACAAGAGCTTTATTAATAGTAACAAGGAAAAGAAGTACAGTATATCCTTACTGAATGGTTTGCCGGCCAATAGTCTAGGTCCTCATGCAATACGTGATTTATTACATGATGTTCATGTTGTTTGACTTTTGCCCAGGCCACGTGCGTTGGATATAGACTGCCGTGGACCAGCGATTTATATAAGAGTCATGTAGAACCACTATATATAGTAATGCGGGTTGCATATGGTATCTAGACACCAGAGGAATATATGCCCTCAACAACAGGGTCGAGGAACTCCCTGTCTATTTTATAGCGACACAAATATTATCGCTACCATTGTTAGGCACACAGTTATGAAGGTCCGCCTACAAACAGCAACAGAGAAATGCAGACCTATTTCTGCTGTACCATCTTTGATTGCACATAGCTCCATAATACCTTTATTGCTTGATTATACATGTGTACTAAATACAAAATTGTTATACTGGTCTGCCGACCCAATTTGGTTGTTATACTGGTCTGCCGACCCAATTTGGACAGAAGAGACATAAATCCAGCCACAAAGTACGCTGGAAGATTTGCGCTGTGATATTCTGTAAATCCGCGCGTGATTTAGATTATGTATTACTCAGCCTCTTAGGCAGATTGTAAGAATCCGGAAGCTATTGCGTGCAATGCATTTTCAACACGGAAATCAACACTATACTGTGACGTAAATCGTTTAAACACATGTGAAGTGGTTTATCTCGTACAAACAAACATAATCCTCAAACTTAACAAGTTTTTGTTTTATTTATTACTACTTAAGTTACAGAGTAAAACGTGTCCTTAAAAAAAAAACACACGTGAAAACATGCACCGTCTCTGTGAAATTTTCAGTTATATATAGCTAAAAAAATACGTGTTCTTTTTTAAAGTACAGAGAAGACACTCGCTTCGCTCGCGGCACAAGCAGTCTTACAATTAATCGAATAATGTTATGAGGGTATTATAGCTAGAATATACCGTACAATGAAGTACTCTTTTGAAAGCACTTAAGAGAAGATATGCCACTCTTACTGTCTCTAGCAACTTCATGACTGATACTACATGTATATATAACGACACCAGGACAAATGTAAGCGATGTCTTCGAAGTACAGTCCTCCATAATTTAAAACTACTGAAGACGATCTGCATATAAGTTAGACATATAAGAGTCTAATGTTTGATGTTTGAAGTTACAAGTTAAAGGTGAAGTGTGTCTATACGTGACCTGGTCAGATATACAGAGATCCATGCGAGATCTTTTACAATATTCTATTTACCCAGCAGTTTAAACCTGTGATTGTCATGCGTATATTTGTTGTAGATAATGACACCATGACACTACCTGGTACATGTATAAATACAATCTGAATTTTTATCTGATTAGAGCTAGTGTATTATTGCCTTTTACATTGAAAACCTTCTTTTAACAAAATATTTTATACGAAAATATTCATTTTGTTTTTTAATATTTTAACATATGGAGTGATACATTGAACAAAACAACGTTTCGCAAGAGTGAGTTTACGCTAAAGTTGTTTACGCTAAAAATTCTCATTCATTCATAAAAATTAACCCTGTAACCTTGATGACGTGTTTTCTAGTGACGTAAAATGATTGACGTGACCTATTTATATATTCAAATGCATAATGTACAACTCTAGCTGAATTTTGAAGAGGTATTTGAAATATTTCGACCACGATGATTAACTTAATTTCAAACCAACAAATTAATACAACAATTTTCGAAGTTAAAACAAGAAAATGAGAAAATTTTCCATGTTGAATATTAAATCACGTGATTGGCAACGTATCATTTCTAGGCGGTACTATTTTACGATACTCCACCTTCATCTATTTTTACACACGAGTGTATAAAAGCTCCACTGACGTCAAGTTTCATTCATAAATCCAGAGGACAGCGAACAGAGCGGATTACTAGCTGTATAAAGACTTTCTGAAAAGAGACTTTTGTGAATTGTTTTTAATCAAAGACTTATTGTTGTGTTTTTACTGTGAACTTTAATATCTACACATACTGTGTATCTGGAATGGCCGATAGTTGTTTTATTAATCTCGAAAGTGAAGTTTTCGATGATCAAATCGTACCGGACACAGACGATTGTTTCTTGCCTCCCAGCGAGCCACAGCTGCCAGGGAATTCACATGTAAGTAATGTATGTACTCTTCCTTTAGTTTCTTATTACAATTTAAATCAGAATAAGTGTTAAATTAAGCGAATTGGAATTCTGACGATATTTATTTTTTTGTATTTTAATTCATTATGTTTTAAGTAGAAAATTATTTTATTATACTTGTATGAACTTTTTATTTTATGATATTGTTATATCAGAACATTGTATCGTGATATAAAAACAGGACAAATAATATGTACTACTTGATATCTGTAACAATGCTAACACAACTCACGACACGAAGACATTAGTTATAGTTTACTTATTTTACTCGACTAACTGTAATTCCGATTAGATTTTAACTAATTTTACGGACTGGATGTCATTTAAAATGTAAACAACTTTGAACACGACGGGAATGGAGCCGAAATAACGATTTACAAGACTCCATTTTGAATTTATGAATGAGACGAGAAAAGTAGGTCAATCTGGTAAAAATTCGTCTTTAAACAGTAGGCAGAGTTGATATCATTCAAAATGGTAACAACATTTTGAAACAGATATTTGTAAATTACAATCTTATGAAATACGTTTTCATTTCGTCGAGTAATTAACTGAAAACGAGTTGATTTTTACGTCTTAATTGGATATGGTATCAAATGAATGGCGGACGGGAATGGTGAATTTTGATTGGTTGATTATCATTTCAGTACCCTTCGAACTTTTCATTCATAATTCGTACAAATTACTGCGCAGAAAACAAAGTTGTTCCGATTCGGAAGTACGTAGGCGTCATTGATAAAACAGAGCGCAAACAACCGAAACCGCTTAACATTTCGTTATCTGATAGAAATCATGTACACGATAAACTCTGTCTAAAGTCAATATTTGTCTGAAAGATAAAGCCGTATCAGCGAATAAACACATGTTCAAACACGTAAAAGTAATATGAACCTAACGTAATCTTTATAAATAAACTAAATTTAGCCGTGTCGTAGGCAAGGTTATCCTTTAATTTGACTCGTTTAAGAGTACTTACAACGAATTGATTTTGATTTCTAAACTATAATTTCAGGTGAAACCGGTAGATGATTGGGACAAATACATAACATTTCTAGACATTCCTAATGGCAAGCCCACAAGGAGAGAGAGCTCGTCTCTCGTGGATGAGTTCTTTGGCGACTGCAAAGACAATCCAGACCTTCTGGCGGCCAAAAAGATGATTTCCGCCGGCCTTTATCGAGGAACGGACATGTCCATGCTTCGAACTGGCTTACTGAACGCCACTAAACAACAGATTATTCAACACGCTATCGAAGGTCCGCGCAGAACGAGTTCGTCTTTGGTTGATGAATTCTTTGGAAAGGAATCATCACCAAAACCAACAGAAAATAAATCAAAGGCCCCGGGTCTCCAGGTTACTAAGTTCCAGAATGGATTCGATATGGATGCTACATACGTCTCATACGAAAACAATTTAGTCAACGGCACACACAAACGCTTACCTGGTGGAGCAACGAATAACTCTTCGGGGACATCAATGTGGGACAATCTTAGAGCATGTATCAATATAGCCGACGACGACAGAGATAGTGAGATTGAAATGGACGATACTCCGATAGTGCCTATAATAAAAGTAGAGGACACTAGTGATAAGCCTTCATGTCAGTTTCACAATTCCAGCTTTGACAATGTACAAGTAAAACAAGAAACTCCATCAAGTTGTATGTTAAGTGAAAATACAAGTTCTGATCAATTTATGGACAGACCAAAATCCTTGAATATCCCAGTGCCGCAATTATTACCTACTTCATCATCGCCAATGGTACAATATATATCGCAATATAGCTCCGGTGGTGTAGTTAGAAGCCAGACACCGATGTCTCTGAACTACAGTTCGACCCCTACACCGCCTCACACTGTGCCAGTCTTGATGCCACCAACGCCACCAAACTCGCAGCCAGGCAGTCCAAGCACCGGTCTAGACTTACGCAGAACTCCTCCACCTCCATACCCTGGTCTGATACCAGGCCGAGTCCCACTGCCGGGTTCAGTTTTGAACCTGAGTCCAATGCTGAGCGTTCCATCCCCAGGAAGCCACCATTTGCCAAAGAAGCCACAAAGGACGCATCCAGGTTGTTCTACAATAAAATACAACAGAAAAAATAACCCAGACTTGGAGAAAAGACGAATCCACTTCTGTGAATTCCCTGGTAAGTTAGTTTTTATTTATAATTTTTGACTTAAAATGTCAAGTTAACATAAAGGAAGTACATTACATACTCGTGTTTGCCCCTGGCAAAATGTATGTATGCATGTTATGGTTGAAAACGTAAAATGTTGCGAACATTTATACAAACTTTGAATAATTTTGCAATAAATAAGTCTGTCGCCTCGGTGGTGTAAATATTTTGCGCCTACGCATTTCAACAAACTAACCTGTCAGATGTAAAATTGAGTTACAAAGAAAACATGTGCTTGACATGAAATTTTACAGAAAATGAACCGTCTGAGGTTTCTGATGTACACAATTCATTGTTTTAGCAGTAGACTTATGTCTGTTTACCTTGTATTTTGCAGGTTGTCGTAAAGCCTACACAAAGAGTTCTCATTTAAAAGCCCACCAGCGGATCCACACGGGCGAAAAACCGTACCGTTGTCATTTCCAGAGTTGTCAGTGGCGATTCGCGCGCTCCGACGAACTTACACGTCACATTAGGAAACACACGGGCTCCAAGCCATTCAAGTGCAAGGTGTGCGATCGGTCCTTTGCCCGCTCAGATCATCTGGCTCTCCACAACAAGCGTCACGAACCCAAGAATAAGACCACGTGACTTGTTGAAGGAAATTCGGACAGTTTTAGGAGAGAAATTTGCAGATCACTTAGCTCCACTGAGCAGAACTTTATTGATCACAAGTTGTCCTCGCACGGGCATTTTAGTCGTTGTTATGGGAACGATTGTGAACTGTTACAGTTAACAGACAATTGTTGTCTGTTGGACACTGGGGGTTAAATTTTGCCCGGAGTCTGTCGCACAGACTGGAAGATGTTCTTGAAAGGTCAGAGAATGGTGTATTTGCAGAGAGAAAAGAAAAGACTTGATTTTGTTTGGCCGAGTACTGGTCATGCTTAACTGTTGATACGAATCGATCTTGGTTATATTGTGATAGTCACTGTGTTGTCGTAAATTAGTTAAAGTTTTAGAGTTTATTTGTTCACAGTATAGTCTCATTGTGAGTTTCATTTAAAGCAATCACTTTAGGTGTTGTCTTGTCAACAGTTGATTGACTTTAGGTATTGTTAGTGCTTTTAAGGACCCTATCTGGAGCACTTTGCTAGTTTGTTTTATCTAATTTCAGCCTTTTAACATTGTTAATGTTTGCATATCATATTACATTTTCTTTGTTAACATATTTTTGAAAGGCGAAAATATTTTCAGAATGAAAGATTCCAATCATGTTGAAATGTGCTAATTATAGCTGGCTAGAAAGAAAAAAAACAAATGTTTATGTTGTTACTGTTTGCTCAAAAGGCAGATGTTTTTATGTGCTAATGTGTAAATGACACAAGTTTATATACTTTTTACTGTTGTTAACATCATATCATTTAGACTCATATTTTACACCTCTTTCATGTATTTCATTGCTGTATGAATTCCAGTCTTAAAACGGGTCATTATCCCAGTGTGAATATTTATGAACATTTGTACTAAATTCCTCTTTGCTTTTTTTATGAGAATAAAAATGACTTGATCGACCATTTTATTTTGCTTGCTACTTCTGCGATCAGACAGGATGAAATGACTGTTCAATTATTTTTGTTTACATATTCCAGATAGCTCACTTTACCTCGAAGCGCATTTTTTGTACTCATATTTATTGCAGATCATTATTGGAAACATAGTTTTGCAACATTTTCCCTTTCTCAATTCTTGCTAATAAATCGGGATTTCAAGACTGGTGTTTTAGGGAAATAAGAAACGGAAGGCCTTGCTTGTTTTTTTGTCTTTTTAAATTCTAGTTGTGATACCTAGTGAATACAACAACGTTATGGATTGTCTGATGAAATAGTTTTATATTTTTCCAGTATATGCTTGTAAAACTTACGTTGAAAAAAAAAAAGAAATGCGAAAATAAAGTTGAATATTTTTACAATTTATTTTCTCTTTTTACTACATTCTCAATAGCCTGTTCACGTGTGTACGAGTGGAACTTGTCTTTTACACTCATGGATAGACATGTGGAATCATGCCGCATCTTTTCTGCCTGTTATTCCCCCTAAACAACAACAACAAAACAAAACAAAAACAAGAAGAAGCCGTAAATCTTAAATTTATGTTCAATGTTGACGTTTTTCAAATAAAGCACAGTAGAAAAACCGTTGAAATCTAAATATAAAAGTTTTAATTTTTACCGAGGCTATAGATCTTTCCTTCCCCTAGGCACCATTAGGAGACCGTTATACATCAACAAGGTTGTCGTTTCGTTTGATGTATGACTCATTTATGAATGAAATTCAAACGGTTTAGGGCTATTTAATGAAAAATTGTCAACTGAAAAATACATTTTATACTCCGTTCTCAAGAAACGCGCACATGCAATTGTGCACAATGTGCAGAAAGCAGAAAGTTGATACATATATACACCGTGGTCGCAGTAAATCAACTTTTTTAGAATCAGTTTGTTTATGAACGCAATTATCTTGCCCTGTGTACGTGCGAGGTCGCAGTAAATCATCTTGTATATAAACGCATCTTGTCCTAATTGGTCAGGAGTCCTAGTATGTATAGTCAAAGTATATAACATATTTTTACCCTTAGTTGCTTCGGAACTGGTTTAGTTTTTTTTGTTCTGTCAAAAATACTTTGGTAAATCGATTATAGTGGAAACCACTGTGTAAGGACTTAGATCGGGCTGAGAGTTTGTTCGTGCGGGGGGGGGGGGGGGGGGGGGCTCTTAATCTGATAACAGTAATGTTCTGGTCAAACACTAAGAGGTTTGTCACCAAGAACTGTGAATTCTGCTGCGCATGCACGAACTGACTAAAGTAAAAAAGAAGTTAGATAAAATGCTAGAATGATAATTCCCTAGGCAGTCATTTCATATCTGTGTCACCGTCATTAATTTCAATTGTCGGTAATAACTGTCATTCTTAGAAATTTATTATATGGGAATGCTTCTAACCTATATCTCTCCGGATGGTGATTGACAATCAACGCTTGAAATTCAGAAGACGTCTCGTTCCGATCATTTAGTAGTTCGTACCAAGGTTTTTTAGCATAGAATGGTGCAGTTGAAACAACTATAACATAATATAAACCATAAACGTCTTATTTGAATATAATTGTAGTCTAAATTTCGCATCTGACAGTGGTAAAAATGAGAATTGCTGTTCTCTAAGTAAAATGGATTGTGCGACGTTGTTTTTATCTCATCAACGTAATCGTCCGAGTTCTGCGAAAATAGTCGACAGAAAAAGTAAATTTTCTTTTAACTGTAAATAGCAAAATACTTTTGAATAGGGATTTTCCTGCAGAAAAAAATCCTCAAAAATGCATACATGACAAAACATTCAATGCCGTATTAAGTTTTTGACCGTATTTTATGTAGGCCTAAATACTTCCATAAAGAAAAAGTAAAACATTATATACTATTTCCACCATGACTAAACAATTTTTTTTTGTAAAAGTCGGCTTTTGCTTTTGCTTCAGATGCAGTTAAAAGCATGAGAAGTTCAGCTCAAGATGATTTTTTTTGTTATGATTGATCCACTTTAAATCGTTAACAAAGGAAAACTTAACTGAATTTTATTTGAGATTTAAGTCAATAAAAATCTTATAAGAAGAAACTGCTGAAATTAAAGAATCATCTCTGACAAATTCCAACGCAACCTACGGTTTTAGTAAAGCAACAGTATATACTTCAAAGGATTCAATTAGATATATAGATAATTAAACTGTGGTTTCCTACAAAAGAACAAAGGATTCGGTGTTATATCACGGGGTAGTATAATGTAATGATTCATAAAAAAGTCTCTGAGGGTGAAAAAAAAAACATGAATTATTTAATAAATAAATATATGATATCTAGATCTGTAAATTTTATTACAGTTTAAGAACAATGAGTGAAAATCAAAGCCTTTTAGTTGTCTGGAGTCTCCAACTCGGCGACTGTATCTCACTGCTACCGTGATATAGATCACGTAAAGACCGCCTTTGAAGTTATATTTCAATAGTTTTTGTGGAAGATATAACACAAATAACAGCTGCTTCTGATGTATATAGTAGAAAGAGAAAAACCTCAACTATTGATCAATACTATAAGAAAATAAACTTGTTGTTTATTCATACCAGTGTAAGAATCTTTCTCTCAGCTCAGTCATTTTGGTAAAAACGAGTCAGAAAATAAATCTATTTGATCTTAGTCCTATATATACGAGACATTGTCCGTGGACCCAGTGGTCCGTCGTCTTGATCAGCTTCTTTTTATGGAAACCCTTTCCGAGAATTAAAGGTATGGAGCGGACACAAAATAAAGCTATTTGACTTTTGATGTATGCGTGACATTGACCTTTGATCCAGTAGCTTAAAACATTTCGAACATTTTTGTATACTAATTTAAAAATCGGACGTATGGACGGAGGCGCGTGGCTCCAGTATAGTCCCATATACTTTGCGGGTATATCATAAAGTGAAAGACAACAGTGCAATAAATGCCATACTACCAAGACGTAACGACAGTGTCCCAGTGTGTTTCAAGGGTATAAGGACATATCCTTGCTCCAAGGTAACAAAGACATATCCCAGTGTGCTTCTAGGATATACAGACATACATACTACTGTGCGTAAAAGGCAAACAGACATATCCCAGTGTGCTCAAAGGGTATAAAGACATTCTAGTGTGCTCCAGGGATATAAAGACATATACCAGTGTGCTCCAAGGGTATAAAGACATCCCGGTGTGCTCCAGGGGTATAAAGAGATATCTCAGTGTGTTCGAAGGGTATAAAGACATATCCCAGTGTGCTCCAGGGGTATAAAGACATATCCCAGTGTGCTCCAGGGGTATAAAGACATATCCCAGTGTGCACCAAGGGTATAAAGACATCCCAGTGTGCTCCAGGGGTATAAAGACATATACCAGTGTGCTCCAAGGGTATAAAGACACCCCAGTGTGCTCCAGGGGTATAAAGACATATCCCAGTGTGCTCCAGAGGTATAAAGACATATCCCAGTGTACTCCAGGGGTATAAAGACATATCCCAGTGTGCACCAAGGATATAAAGACATATCCCAGTGTGCTCCAGGGGTATAAAGACATATCCCAGTGTGCATCAAGGATATAAAGACATCCCAGTGTGCTCTAGGGGTATAAAGACATATACCAGTGTGCTCCAAGGGTATAAAGAGATATCCCAGTGTGTTCCAAGGGTATAAAGACATACCCAAGTGTGCTCCAGGGGTATAAAGACATATCCTAGTGTGCTCCAGGGGTATAAAGACATATCCCAGTGTGCTCCAGGGGTATAAAGACATAACCCAGTGTGCTCCAGTGGTATAAAAATATATCCCAGTGTGCTCCAAGGGTATAAAGATATATCCCAGTATGAGACATACTAGTATTTCAGTGTGCTCCATATGGAAACTGTTCCATTGATGGTGTGAGACAGATCACGTACAGACCGTGTTTGAAATTAATATTTTCAATAGTTTATAGTTTCATTAGTTTGTGTAGATAGTTTTTGTTGTTTATGGTTCAAAGAAGAAAAGCTAAATAAGAATTCAGCTGGTTGTTTGTTTCATATTTCGTAGCAGAGTGTTAAACGGCCAAACGAGGTTCAAAGACATTGGCAAAAATGAATATAAATCTTGCTTACTTTGACTTATGAATACAAACTTATGATCATTGCCCGCAGTGCTTTTTGATCGGACATAAAAACAGAAAACTAGTTGTAATTAAAATATTGAAATATCATAATCGAGTTCAATTTTTAGAGAAGCCTTGACCGATTATATGGATTAAATTTATGAAAACTGCGGTAAGTTGATTATAACGCGGGATCTTATAAACATAAATATTTCAAATGTTGTAATACCGGGTAGTCTACCAATAGATACTGAGCTAATAACTATTTCGTGCAAATCACAGTGACTGTGCGATAGATCACGTAATATCTTGTTGTTGTTGTTTTACGGAGTTTTTTGTGGTATCAACTGTTGATGCAATACTTAGGCGGTATGGGAAAATAACATGAACGTTTTAATCGAAAAAATCTTGATATTTAACTGATAGGTGACATAAACGAGTAAAAGTACGGACAGACCGGCGGACGGACGCGCGTGTCTCTGATATAGCCCAATATATATACTTTGTGAGCATAACATAAATCTAGTTAATTTAGTGGAAGACAATAATACATTAAGTGCCAGGCTCTGAAAATCATTTACTAGAAGAAAGTAATGCAATATCTCAGTATGCCCATAGTATCCCAGCATACTCCCAGAGATGAACTAATACCACAGGGAACTCTCAGAGATGAACTTAATACTCCCAGTATAGTTCAAAGCGATAAAACTAATATCCCACTTTACCCTTAAGAGAGAAAGGAGAAAGAGGTAAAGCAATATCCTAGTGTACCCCAAAGAGATAAATTTATCCCAGTGTTCTCTTAAACAAATCAGACGGATATTCCAGTTTACTTAAAAGAGATAAAGGTTAAAAAGATAAATATTAAAGTGTACACCAAACCAAAGAGATTAAAATGAAAGAGGTAAAGTAATATCCTTATGTACTTAGTGAACTCCAAGGAGATAAAGCACTCAAAAGAGACATAGGTTAGATAGAGTAAGTACATGTAATACCAAAGTGTATCCAGAGATAAGGATACTATCTTCACTGCTAGAAAAAAGCTTCGTTTAAATGAAACATTTAGCATTATATTCAACTGGACATGGTGTATATATATATATATATATATATATATATATATATATATATATATATTAAATGTTCACTTCCAAACAACGGAAACCTGGCAACGGAAGCTTTCATTATCTCTACAGTAAATCGACATAAAAATAAGTAAATATGTAAATATGAAACAGGAATCGAGCGACGTATGAATCATTAGTAGCATACTGCGAGAGACAGATTCATTGAGAAAATTCACGTATTGATTTTGGGCACCAAATACGACAGGCTGGCATACGCGTGATGTTAGATGCTATTTATACAGCGCTGAATCGATACATAATTATGTCGGTTTGAATTTCTCGTTCACATACTAATTGTAACGACCTACATGCCAACAAGGCCAGACTTATTACTGTGTTCGGCGAGATACACAAACAAGACCATACTCACCGTTGTCCTTGGTGGGCTTGTTTTGTGCTCGGTGAGAAACACTTACAAGGTCAGGCTTGTTGTGCTCGGTACAACACATGGCTTATTGTAATGTTCGGTGATATACGCTGATTGGTACATTGACAAGGCCAGGCTTATTGTTGTGCTCGGCAAGATACACTTGCAATGTCAGACTTATTGTTGCGCTAAAGAGGACAGACTTATTGTATACTGTGAGATACAGTTATAAGGCCAGGCTTATTGCTGTGCTCGATGCAACGCTAGACTTATTGTTGTGCTTGGTGAAATACGCCAACAAGGTCAGGGTTACTGTTGTGCACAGTTAAATACAGTTAACAATATTAGTGTTGTTATTGTACTTGCTGAAATACACTTATAAGGCCAGACTTATTGTTTTACTCGACTAAATACACAATATTTCCATACTTATTGTTGTACTCGGTGAGATAAACTTACAATGTCAGAATTATTGCTGCGTTCGTTGTTATCCTCTAAGGCCAGACTTATTGTTGTTTTCCCTGAGATACACTTACAGACTTACTGTTGTGCTTAGCTCGATACATTTACAAGTCCAGACATTGCTGTGCTCGGTAATAACGCCAGACTTATTGCTATGCTCGGTAATAACGCCAGACTCGCCAGACTTATTGCTGTGCCCGGTAATAATGCCAGATTTATTGCTGTGCTCGGTAATAACGCCAGACTTATTGCTGTGCTCGGTAATAACGCCAGACTTATTGCTGTGCTCGGTAATAACGCCAGACATATTGCTGTGCTTGGTAATAACGCCAGACTTGCCAGACTTATTGCTGTGCTCGGTAATAACGCCAGACTTATTGCTGTGCTCGGTAATAACGCCAGACTTATTGCTGTGCTCGGTAATAACGCCAGACTCGCCAGACTTATTGCTGTGCTCGGTAATAACGCCAGACTTATTGCTGTGCTCGGTAATACACACTAATATAGCCAAATCTATTTTTGATATCGGTGAGATACGCTAACAAGGCCAAACTTCCTGGCGTGCTCGGTGAGATATATTCTAGCAAATAGCAAGGCCAGTCATACTGTTGTGCTCGGTAAGATATCCTTACAAATGCCACACTTAGTGTTTCTCTTGATGTCTCAACAAAAGATACAGTCCATGAAAGTGTTTACAGAAGTCAATGTTTTCGTATAAAAACTTTGCCATAAGCATAAAGCGTTTAAAAGACACTGCATATTCCATGCATTAATATCTGTAACTATGCAACTTCATACCGACTCTCCAGTCTTGTGTCTAATGTATGGGTACAGCCAATGTGTCTCGGAGAGTTGCCCGAAAAACAACTGCGACATGGCTATAAATAGCCAACAGAATATTGAGGATTGGTAAATTAGTTAGATCGAATTTAAAATAAAATAAAAAGTATGAACTCCCAAAGGAAATTATCCGGATAGTTCTTAGTTTATTCTCTTGCGTTTTACTTCATGTGTAAAGACTCCTATTCTAGGTTGGACACGATGATGGTCGTACTTTACTGTCTTATGATGGTCGTATTGCACTAACTTATGGGGAGACACGATGACAGCCGGCCATACTGTACTGTCTTATGGGGAGACAAGATGACGTCTGCACTGTACTGTCTTATGATGGTCGTATTGAACTAACTTATGGGAGACATGATGACAGCCGGCCATACTGTACTATCTTATGGGGAGACAAGATGACGTCTGCACTGTATTGTCTTATGATGGTCGTATTGCACTAATTTATGGGGAGACATGATGACAGCCGACCATACTGTACTATCTTATGGGGAGACACGATGACGGTTGCACTGTACTATCTTATGATGGTCGTATTGCACTAACGTATAGGGAGACACGATGACAGCCGGCCGTACTGTACTATCTTATGGGGAGACACGATGACGGCTGCACTATACTATCTTGTGATGGTCGTATTGCACTAGCTTATGGGGAGACACGATGACAGCCGGCCATACTGTACTATCTTACGGGGAGACAAGATGACGTCTGCACTGTACTGTCGTATGATGGTCGTATTGCACTAACGTATGGGAGACACGATGACAGCCGGCCATACTGTACTATCTTATGGGGAGACAAGATGACGTCTGCACTGTACTGTCTTATGATGATCGTATTGCACTAATTTATGGGGAGACATGATGACAGCCGGCCATACTGTACTATCTAATGGGGAGACACGATGACGTCTGCACTGTACTATCTTATGATGGTCGTATTGCACTAACTTATGGGGAGACACGATGACAGCCGGCCATACTGTACTATCTTATGGGGAGACACGATGACGGCTGCACTGTACTATCTTATGATGGTCGTATTGCACTAACATATAGGGAGACACGATGACAGCCGGCCGTACTGTACTATCTTATGGGGAGGCACGATGACGGCTGTACTGTACTATCTTGTGATGGTCGTATTGCACTAGCTTATGGGGAGACACGATGACAGCCGACCGTACTGTACTATCTTATGGGGAGACACGATGACGTCTGCACTGTACTGACGTATGATGGTCGTATTGCACTAACTTATAGGGAGACAGATGACAGCCGGCCATACTGTACTATCTTATGGGGAGAAACGATGACGTCTGCACTGTACTGTCTTATGATGGTCGTATTGAACTAACTTATGGGGAGACATGATGACAGCCGGCCATACTGTACTATCTTAATGGGAGACAAGATGACGTCTGCACTGTACTGTCTTATGATGGTCGTATTGCACTCACTTATGGGGAGACACGATGACAGCCGGCCATACTGTACTATCTTATGGGGAGACACGATGACGTCTGCACTGTACTAGCTTGTGATGGTCTTATTGCACTAACTTATAGGGAGACACGATGACAGCCGGCCGTACTGTACTATCTTATGGGGAGACACGATGACAGCCGACCGTACTGTACTATCTTATGGGGAGACACGACGTCGTCTGCACTGTACTGACGTATGATGGTCGTACTGCGCTAATTTATGCGGAGACAGATGACAGCCGGCCATACTGTACTATCTTATGGGGAGAAACGATGACGTCTGCACTGTACTGTCTTATGATGGTCGTATTGAACTAACTTATGGGGAGACACGATGACAGCCGGCCATACTGTACTATCTTAATAGGAGACAAGATGACGTCTGCACTGTACTGTCTTATGATGGTCGTATTGCACTCACTTATGGGGAGACACGATGACAGCCGGCCACACTGTACTATCTTATGGGGAGACACGATGACGTCTGCACTGTACTATCTTGTGATGGTCTTATTGCACTAACTTATAGGGAGACACGATGACAGCCGGCCGTACTGTACTATCTTATAGGGAGACACGATGACGGCTGCACTGTACTATCTTATGATGGTCGTATTGCACTACACGATGACGGTTATGACCCATAGCAGGCCCGGATCCAGGGCCGGGCCAAGGGGGCTCGTGCCTCCCCAGTTGGCTGAGAAGTGACCTATACTCATCAAAGATGCACCCTACTATTTTGGCACAGGAGTATTTCTTTCTCAAAATTTAGACCCAGAAACGCACCAGAGGCCAGCATTTCATATTATCCAGGGGGAGAGCACCCTGACACCCCTCCCCCCAAATTAAGAGAGGAGTAACCCCTCCATTACCTCAAAATTTAGACCTAAAAATGCACCAGAGGCCACCATTTCATGGCCTGTATTTCAAACATTTCCAAGGGGAGAGCCCCCTGACCCCCTAAATGAGGGGAGTACAGCCACCAGTACATGCACCAGAGACCACCATTTCATACCTGTATTTCAAACATTTTCCAGGGGGAGGGGGGGAACCCTTGACCCCCCTAACATGGGCAAAGGCACCCATCCAATACCTACCCGCTCTCCGCGCTTGGTATGCGCCCCGGCGGTGACGTCTTCGTTCTGGACTGGTGCCCGTCCCACCCCCACCCCCAGTCAAAATATTCTGAACCGGGCCTGCATAGGCGTCACGAACGACCCTTTTACTGTCGAATTTACCTAAAATAAAACGATGAAGGATTGACTATGGTATGTACTGGTTAGCAAACTTTCATAATTTAATATTTTTTACTTTCAATACGAAATGCTGGGAACATTATTCAAGTTCAATCTAGTACATGCATATGGAAGTTCACAGAGATTAATCTTGAATTATGTATGTTTTTTTTCCTTCGCAAATACCGATATTGAACTTGTTTCATCAGGTAAGGGATAAGAACTATCCAGACAGTGTTGTTAGGGATAGCGTGTGGACTGTTCAGACAGTGGTCAGAGGTAGCATTGGAACTATCCAGACATGGTTTTATGCAAAGCAGATTTTACGAAAGACTTGGTGTCGTTGCACGTGGACCTTAAAGTATTGTGGCACCTATTTTTTCTACGAGGTGTTGTAGGGGTGTTCATTAAAAAGACATGACGTTAGAATGGACGTTCTATTTTGGAACACTCCTTCCACCCATCAAAGTGTCATTTATGTAACAACCCTTCGCGACAGAAAACTGGCCGGTATGTTTAATGATATTATGTAATTTACTTACAGTTGATAAATGATTCAGATAATACTAGTATAAAATATCATACACGTTAGGAATAAAATAGTGTGACTTTTTGAACTGTATGTCTACACAAAACAAATATGAAATATTAATTAATAGAGCAAGGTCAAACATTGTTTGATGGCTATATTGATTTTCTGAATGAAATGTTTCTAGGGCATATGAATAATTAAAATTGCTTCCCATTTACTATGTCAAAGCTAATGTAACGCTGTTTGTAAAATTTAATATATGGGGGAAAAAGTGTGTGTTCCTTTTAAAGGAAAAATATTTGAGATTACTTGAAAAGGCTTTCAGTGTAATTTTGAGGTAGAATGGTTGATACATGTCAAAGACAAACTATCAAAGGATAGCATGGATATATATATACCAACAAGAACAAAAAACGAAACGAATGACAGATTCCAGAGCAATTTCTGGAAAGTTTGCTTTAACTAATTTACGTAAATTCTGTATGTATAAGATCTCATAGCTAGGTTCCTTAGAATATTAACTTTTCTTTTAAACTTGATTAATATGACTAGCAATAAAATGCAAAATGACACATTAACCAGGTGCTACAGTATGAATTTGAGATGACAGATATGCAGCTGTTGAACGCATATTAATGATCATGTTATTGGATTCTACTAAGAAATCCTTTGTTGATATTCAAATATTATTAACTGAAACTAGTTTTACGTTGTATTTATTAGCAACAATGAAACTGTGATTTTTCCGGATTCTCAATTCATTTACACGTTTTTTCCCCAAAATCGACATTTCTGTCGTTCTCTGATCATATTTATTTTTGGTCAGTTTGATGCCGTCTTTTAACAAGACTTATCACTACACGGAATAATGACAGAAACAACAGTATTTAGTTATCTTTGATAGTCAGCAAACTTAACCTTTAGCCTGCTAAATTTCTTAAATGGATTGGTCTTTCAATTTGGGCAGTATCATTTATTATTTGAATGGGTGTTCAGTGAAAATTTACTGATTGAAAAGCGACCAGTGCATGATCATGTGCAGGCTGATCTTGGTCGGCCCTGGTCGCAAAGGTAGAATCACTTGCCGCCAGTAGGCTAAAGGTTAATACAACTTCACACTTCTTTCGAACTCGATATTTCTGTCGTTCTCTGATCATCTGAATTTATTTTCGGTAAGCTTAATGCACACACTACACGGAATAATAGCAGAAACAACAGCATTTAGTTATCTTTGACCATCAGTACACTTTCTCTATTACCAACCTCTGTATTTTATTGCGATACTTCCCGGAGAGGAACACAAAATTGGAGAGAAAGAGAAAGTAACCAGTGAATATATTTCTCCGATATTGTGTCATTTGCATGTATTTTGCTGACACTTCTATAAAAATGAATTGATTGATCTGACGCCATTTAACTTAACAGTGGTTGCATATTTCTGACAAGTATTGTCTCGTCTTCACATGGCACCAACACTTTCCCCACGTGAAACTCATTCTGGTCACATATTACCTAAGTCCGACTATATTTGTCACCTAGTAACCAGCAAAATGCACACTGCTATTCGTTTCTTCGTAATGTTTCATTACTTGGAAACTATGATGTCAAATCCGATTATCAGATTTTGTGTTAATCTAAGGTAAATCATTGAATTCATTAATATGCTGTTTGCAAAACAGAACGTATTGTTTTATGCCTCCTTTTGTCATTATCCACTTCATTGGAACACATACTTTGGCACGTGTACCTTATGCATGTTGGCAAGTGTAGCTTATGAATTGATTGTTTACATACAAATTACATCCTTGTTTAAGATATGCGCCCTACTTAAAGTATTCTTTCCTGTTTCGTTCGTGGAATTTGCCTCATAGTACATTGAAAAAAAATGAGTAACAACTCGAGGAAACTTAGTATTTTTTAGTGGGAGGATAGTGCAAGATACAGAAAACGCTACAATTTCAGCTTTCCAGGTACTTAAGAATGTAGGATCGAATTTTTTCTAACGTTAAGAATTTTTTCATACTCTGTGAGCTTGAAGAACATTACTTTCCAAGACAAACAAATGAATAAAAAACACAGGTCACCGAATTCGTTTTATTTATATAATAGGCATCTATTTCTTCACCGATTGTTAGCATTTCTGAAATTTTGTAAAATTGAAAAGATGGGTGGTACATTAAAAACTAAATACACCATTTATGTTGATAGGAATTTCTGTCTACAGGTTAATATGAATACAAGGTGATGTCCAGTATTATATAAGTTATAAATTGCACAAACAAATCTCTTCAATTTTTTGCATGTTGCATAATTACCAAACCCACTTTTATTTTCATCGAATAAAATGTATTTAGATCTACAAAAAAAATTCTGACGGTAAGAGATTTTAAAAATATTTTTTGCAGTCTTTGACACACATAAATGCTTAAAATGGAAAGCAAAAACAGTTGGGTGCACCGTGCATTCTACAGAGATTGTATTAAGAAAAAATCATGGTCAAAAACTCGTGAATTTTTTCATTTTTGATTTAATTTATAGATCCTAGATAAAATAAAGTGCTATCTTGAAAATGTTTTTTTCAATTATACTTAATCATTATATGTATCAGTCAGAAAATAATCAAACATACCTGGTTCTTCATAGTATTTGAAAATTAACTACCCCTACCCCGTTGTTAAAAGTAGGATCAATTTTAGGCAATGCCAGCCTAATAAATAAGGGTGTGAATTTATTTTTTTCGGAAAAGCAGAATCAATTTGGTTTAAATTGACATTTAAAGCATATTTTAATTTTTTAGCATTAATTTTGGCAAACTATTGATAAAAGCAAATTCAAAGGAAACATTTTTCAAAATGGCGGATATCCTGGGGGAAAAAACCGCTCGTACATCCTTAAACGTGCCAAATGTAAAGCATCAATGCCCAATGTTAATATTTTTTGTTGGAGGAGTGAGGGCCCGGACTCATGGCTTCTGGTTTAGCACTCAGACAGCTTTACCACTGTATCACTGCGTCCGTTCTGTACAGTCTCAAGATTGTGCTCGTCCAGTTTTCTTACCAGTTGTCATGTTTGCCGAGATGGTTGTCCCGCTTATCGTGTCGGCTTGATTGAGGCAAGTGCTCTCAGCTGTTGTCAGTTGAGTACGATCAGGTTGTCTACTGTGTACAGGTATCATCTCAACTATTTGTCCTGTATGAACAGCCAGTCACATGTCGGAAATGGAACAAACTTAGGTAAACTGCTTTAAGAAACCTAAATATGACGCACACAGACTGTACACTGTTGCTAGTCCAGGACTGGGCCCTTGTCATTTTTTTTGAAACTGAAAGTAACATATTTTGAAATACACCCAGTCGTAAAAAAACTTAATATTGTGTCGTTTTATGGTAGGTATCATGGATCTATTTTACCAGCCAAATGATCACCGAGGTTACAAAGTACGAAAACTGTAATTTATCGAACGGACTTCCAATGCCACAAGTTTGAAACTGAATCGCAATGAACAGCACCCGATCGGTTGTGGGTGTACCTTATTACAAAAATAATGAAGTACAAGAGACACATTAACCTCATTATGTTCTCTTTTTCAGCAAAATTCACCGTGTTATTTTTGTATTTCCACATTGCTCTTACCAAAGAAAAGCATACTTCCTGAAGGAGATACGTCTGTCTGTATAAACCATAAAACAATATCTGCACTTGAGCACACTGTACTTTAAGATAATAATCTTGATTGAATCGACATGACTAAATACTTAAACAAAGTGTTTTTCTGAATATTCGTCGTCTGTTATGTGTTTAGCAGGATAATTATTCATTTGTTTTTAACGAGATCGAACTGAAGCTTTATAGCTTTGTTTACATCAAAATCGACAGATGATCAACACAAAATAATGACCGTGTACAAGTCACAACGGCATTAAATTTCCTAAAGACGATATAGAGACGGCTTTTTTTTTTTTGTGAAACCGTGAACTGAACGCATAGTTCCCTCACAGAGGATAGATCTGTTTCCTAACTACGATACTTCTGGTTCTATATTATTTCAGCAGACGGTATTATTTCTGTCTAAATTATCATCATCATACTTTAGTTCCTTGCAAACAACAATTAAAAGCGGACGCTTTTTTTAAATGTGTTGCAAGTACATGTAAGAACATATGAAGACAATACTACGGAAAGTATAGTGACTTTTTTTTATCTGACATGGGTAGTACATAGTTACGGTACTCAACAGCCGAGTCTAGCATTATAGAAGGCTATCGAGTTCCAACGTATTATTCTGTCATTTATGTGTATTATATTACTGATAAAAGAAAGGACATACCATCATATCAACCGCAAAACACACTGACAAGACGTCAAGACGAGAAAAAAATCTCGGTCAGAAAAACAAACTACCCGAACAAGCCAGCCGAGACGGGATAAAATTGTTTGGACTCGCAAATTGAAATTCGGCGCAGTTTCGGTTTTAAATTATTGCAACAAAGCCACTTATCTTGATTGTGGTTATGTATCCGGAGAGGGGAAAACCACAGAAGCACCGAGTAACCTCGCACAATCGAAATCAAATGATTATTTTATCAGTATGTTAACATAAACAACTTTGATCAAGTCACGACTCATCTGAGTTTTACATTTTACGAATCGTGTATTAATCACGAAAGATGGTAATGAATATTTGATAAATGTTTTGAAATATGCGAAATGGTTAAATATTACCAGGACACCGGTAAAGGTTGTCCTGGGGTCCACGAACTATTTTGATTGGTTTAAAGCCACTCGACATTTTTGTTTAACTGTATGGTGAAATAACAAAGGGGCCACCCGGGCTCCCGAGAAGATTTGCCGACCTGCAATTAAACCCAAATGGACGGCCTTCACTGAGGCATTTGTTTGGTATATACGATAAAGCAGCCCATAGGCATTCCAGCCAGCACCAGTTTAATACATATTTTCTTGTCCTTGAATGTTTTAGTGCTTTTTTTTATATCATACATAGCATCTTTATCAACCATGTAGACAACTTAATATGTAAACGGGTTCTAGTAAAAAGTGCCCGAATTCTCAATAGACCGACGAAAATGTTGTAAGCATTTGGAACAGTTCGAAAATCTCTTTTAGGGCTTCAAGTATAACGTTGAATATTTGTCTTGCCGTTGATCGGTAATATACATGTCATTAAAAGTAGAATGTTTTGATGTTGTATATCCCTACATCATCTGGTTAATCAGATCGATAATTTTGAATAAAATATTACTAGTATCTAGTATCTGTATGCATCATGGTGGCTTGTTTATTTTATTGCACGTGTTATTTGTCTTGCATCTAGACCAATATAACGGAAATGCGTCCATATCTAAAAGTACATTATTGTTTTTTTTCTTTTTTTTTCTTTTTGCATTTCATCAGCGAATCCGGTTAAGAGTGTAAGTTTAACAAGGAAGTTGAGTTTAAATAAAATAAAATACACTAGTTGTACATTCGTTTTGAAATATCTTACGATATTACGCGATAAACCAAATATGGTTACAGTTCGACGAATTCGTACTACGGGTTTCGTAGAAGCTGACTCAACTGAAATTTTCGTTTTCCCAATGAATTTATATATATAGACACACACTTTCGTTTCCGTCTTTCAGAAAAAGATTAAACTACGATTTTTGCCAAAAGGTCCATTAGATTTTTCGTAAATGACATTAATTAAGCCAAATCTCGCGCACGTATGGAAGCTCTGGAGGGACAATTGATTTCCGTACTTCCCACTTCTGACTTTTGCACTTCTCACTTCCAACTTCTTGACTTCCTACTTCTAACTTCCACACTTCTGACTTCTAACTTCCGCACTTCCAACTTCCTGACTTTCGACTTCTAATTTCCAACTTCCATACTTCCTTCTTCTAACTTTCACACTTCTGACTTCTTACTTCCGACTTCCACACTTCTTACTTCCAAACAGGGAAAGTTGGAAGTCAGAAGTGCGGAAGTTGGAAGTCAGGAAGTTAGAAGTCAGAGTGTGGAGGTTAAAAGTCAGAAGTGCGGAAGTTAGAAGAGGGAAGTAAGAAGTCGGAAGTAAGAAGTGTGGACGTTGGAAATCAGAAGTCGAAAGTCAGGAAGTAAGAAGTCAGAAGTGCGGAAGTTAGAAGTCAGAAGTGCAGAATTTAGAAGTGGGAAGTAAGAAGTCAAAAGTAAGAAGTGTGGAAGTTGGAAATCAGAAGTCGAAAGTCAGGAAGATGGAAGTCAGAAGTGTGGTAGTTAGAAGTGCGGAAGTTAGAAGTAGATAGTCAAGAAATTGGAAGTGAGAAGTGCAAAAGTTAGAAGTCAGAAGTGGGAAGTACGGAAATCAATTGTCCCTCCAGGGCTTCCATACGTACGTGATTCGGGAACAATGTTTGATCTAATGGATATCTGGTGTACTATTGTTTTATCACATAAAGGTACACGAAAACAACTATCATGAATGAATCATGAGCTTTTATCATGCGAATGTAATGGAGTGCTTGTCACTGCTTTATCGTCTGCTATAAATATTGAATGAATTTCTCGTGGTAGCTTTAAGTAAAGTGTATTTTTTTTTCAGTAAATTAGCACGATAGTATTTTGGGACAGTTTAATGAAACTTTAAGTAAACGTCTTTGGAGGAAATAAATATAAAGTCGGTCTGAATAAGTTGTAAGTCCTATTTCAGTTAAGAGAAACAGTTAACCAGTCCAGGGTCTGGGAAAAATGTAGACCAGACGTGTAGCGAGGCGGCGGCCCGGGCTTCAATATCAGTTCAATGTAAGTAAATACGGGTAATGACGCAATTCTAAACTTAGGAGACATCAATAAATACCGACCACCACGTGCACGTTTACTGATATGATTTATGATACACCAACTTGTTTTCTACCATTATACTTTTTATCATTAATAAAGTAAAAGAAATTGGATATGCTGAAGCGAAAAAATATTTCAAAAGGCCATTATTTCACTTCTGCAATATTACATACTAATAAACAAGTAAATTAAAATTATTGGGACGGAACTATGAAATACAATCAAAGATTTTTATTACTACTGGGAACCATAAAACTTAGGCAAAACGGTTATTTCATAGATAGATACACGAAGCTTTAATCTTTTTACATAAAATGTGTTTTATAGGGCAATTATACCACACTTTAATAGCTGGAACATGTCGATGCAGAACGAAAATATATTCCAGTTGGCAGGAAATTGCAAGTGTATGTGTTTGCATAAACATCGCTGTTTACTATTGCAAAATATTTTATTACTACGTATAACAGAAATATTACTAATGATTGTGCGTGAAACTTGGCATGTGTAGCCGAGTGACGGAGAATACTAGAACATGGTCCGTCTGTGTGGGTGGCCGTGCAGAACTGAGCCAAGCCAGTGAGCGTATTTTTATCTACGTTGGGTGTGGGAGGGGAGGGCCGGGCTTTCTTTTGGGAACACCAGTATCAAGTTCTGCCTTGCAGATATCACAGTGAAATGCTTTGTATTTGTCTACAAGACTGTCTGAGACAGAATACAGTGTGGTGGCTATTTGTGAAACAGTGTATTTACTGTGACTGAATTCTAGGTGGCTGTGTTTTAGGAAAATGGATCCGAGGTTGTGCCTCCTTTTGAGGAAAAATACCAAGATATGGCTCTTGTTTCAAGCAAAATACTAGATATGCTGTACTTCCGAGACACTAGGTTGTAGAGAAGAGTGTCAGACTGAGGGTCTATGGTTTCTTGAGTGACTAAGGCTTTAGAGTTAAGATGTTAGACTGAGGATCTATGGTTTCTTCTAGGACACTAGGGCTGTAAAGGATGGCAGGCTGAGGGTCTATGGTTTCTTGTAAGAAATTAGGGCTGTAAAGGATGTCAGACTGAGGGTCTATGGTTTCTTGTAGGAAACTAGGGCTGTAAAGGATGTCAGACTGAGGGTCTATGGTTTCTTGTAGGAAACTAGGGCTGTAAAGGATGTCAGACTGAGGGTCTATGGTTTCTTGTAGGAAACTAGGGCTGTAAAGGATGGCAGACTGAGGTTCTATGGTTTCTTGTAGGAACCTAGGGCTTTAAAGGATGTCAGACCGATGGTCTACGTTTTCATGTGGGACACTAGGGCTGTAAAGTTATAATTCAAGACTGAGGGTCTATGGTTTCTTGTAGGAAGCTAGGGCTGTAAAGGATGTCAGGCTGAGGGTCTATGGTTTCTTGTAGGAAACTAGGGCTGTAAAGAATGTCAGACTGAGGTTCTATGGTTTCTTGTTGGAAACTAGGGCTGTAAAGGATGCCAGACCGAGGTTCTATGGTTTCTTGTAGGAAACTAGGGCTGTAAAGGATGTCAGACCGAAGGTCTATGGTTTCTTGTAGGAAACTAGGGCTGTAAAGGATGTCAGACCGAGGGTCTATGGTTTCTTGTAGGAAACTAGGGCGAGGGTCTATGGTTTCTTGTAGGAAACTAGGGCTGTAAAGGATGTCAGACCGAGGGTCTATGGTTTCTTGTAGGAAACTAGGGCTGTAAAAGATGTCAGACCGATGGTCTATGTTTTCATGTGGGACACTAAGGCTCTAAAGTTATAATCTAAGACTGAGGGTCTATGGTTTCTTGTAGGAAACTAGGGCTGTAAAGAATGTCAGACTGAGGTTCTATGGTTTCTTGTTGGAAACTAGGGCTGTAAAGGATGTCAGACCGAGGTTCTATGGTTTCTTGTTGGAAACTAGGGCTGTAAAGGATGTCAGACCGAGGTTCTATGGTTTCTTGTAGGAAACTAGGGCTGTAAAGGATGTCAGACCGAGGGTCTATGGTTTCTTGTAGGAAACTAGGGCTGTAAAAGATGTCAGACCGATGGTCTATGTTTTCATGTGGGACACTAAGGCTCTAAAGTTATAATTTAAGACTGAGGGACTATGGTTTCTTGTGAGATACTAGGGCTGTCGAGTTAGATTGTCAGACTGAGGGTCTATGGTTTCTTGTGAGACACTAGGCTATAGTAAGGATGCCAGACTGAGGGTCCGCAGTTTCTTGACACATTGGTTTCTTTTGAGGCACTAGTGTGTAGAGTTCGTATTTCAGACTGTTGGTATATGGTTTCTTATGAAGCACTAATCTGTAGAGGTAGGATGTAGGACTGTGGATTAATGGTTTCTAGTGTCGTTGTTGGTTTATGGTTCTTTGTGTAGATGTTGCACTGTGTCTTTATGGTTCTTTCTTAGAGTATGGGTCTGTGAGATAATTGTCCCTTGTGAGGATGTTGACCTGTGGGTTTATGGTTCCCACAATGCTCCGAGATATGACAGTTTTTGAAGATGTGAAACTCTGGTTTCTTATCCTAGGGAACATGTTATATGGCATGTAGCTGTAATAACACATATGAAAAAATGGCTTTGCAATTTTCCTGAAACATTGGCATTATTAACTTTCTCTCCATTTTCAGGCTAAAAATTACTGCTACTAAACAATAAATTACATACCAACCTCAGTAGGAGTTTCAGAATTATATGTTTTTGGAATATAAAATTGTTTATGCAACTTGGCATTTAGGTTGTCTGTGGAAGACAATGGTTTTAGCTGTAATTAGATATTGATTTGAGAGCATTTGTGTCTAGTGTCATCAGCTAGCAAACATGCTATTTGTAGGACAATTGTTGATCCCCTGCAGCTGATCACGTTTTATCTTTAGACAGACACACTTCTCCCTATATTTAGGACAAACATTGTTTTTTCTTTCTTGCATTTCATGTTTTTCAGATGTTAAGTGCAATAATGTGGATTATATTTCATAATTTCAGGGTGAAATTATCAAATTTATAAAGGTTGGCATGATAATTTCAGGGTGAAATTATCAAATAATGGTTGGCAAAACCAAAACTTTAGTATACCAAACATCCAACCATTAATTTGCATAATATGTATGTGCTGTCTTACCTACTGCCAATTAACTTACATGAAATCAAGGGCATACATTTGCTAAATAAATGATCCGACATTTCCAAATGTCTTGACTTGACACAAGTTACATGTGCACATCTTTTTTCTTTTGATAAATCATGAACATTTAACTTTTAGACTACCACAAAGTCTCATCCAGCTCTTGCTCACACTACTAAGATCTAGCATGTATAAACATTCTATTCAGATATCATTCTGAATTATAGTTAAGAAATATGAACATAAGCAATACATGGCATTTTGGAATAACCAAGGGCACATAACTGATCCAATTTTACTTGTGATCAAAATTTAACAAGATATTATAGGTGTACACATACGTTTTAATTGGTAGAAACCAGATAGTAAACATTGAAAAATGAACTTATTCAAAAGAGGTGCTAGTATCAAAGGCACATAAATCTAGACCTACTACATCCAGTCTGGCCTAATATCAAGCTTGGCTCAGATCTTATTACCCTTACCCAGCTAAATTTCTATAATGAACTTGTCCATCTTTCAATTTGGACAATATCACAAAAGCCGGTATATAAGGCGCTGCCGGTAATATGGCACAAATGACGTCGCCATTGAAAATACATGTAAAAAACGCGTTTGTGGCAAATTTGCTGAATAAAAGTACAAAACAGTGAAGTACATGAATGGTCGGTCATAGAAATTTTAAGCAAGTGTTCATTTTACACTAAGCACATCTTTAGACTTTGGAACAACATCGATCATATGTTTCCACTACAACAAAAACATGCATACCACTGTATTGTAATGTTCAATATTATATTTGCTTGAAAATCAGTATGAAGGATCAAGTGTTTTATTATGAATTCACATTTTGGTGAAAAAGTAGGCGTTTTAATATTTTTAGCAAATCAAAGTCTTAATTGCGCCATATTACTGGCCACAGGGCTACCATTAACTGTTAAAAGGGGCACAAGATACCAAAACTATACTGACTGAATGGGGAACAGAATAGATCATGATCTACACTGGTCGCAAATCAGAATAAATCGTGGTTAGCATGATAAGGGTTAAAGTCTTGCATATTCCTCAAAAATTTAATAAGGATGGTGGTAGGTATGAAGATATTGCAGTGTAAACACTATTAAATATAAATCGAGGGCCATAATACTTGATCTAAAGGTTGATTTGGCCTGATGGAAATCTTATGACCATATTACATTGTGTAAAAGTTTGATACAGAGTAGACATAAACCAATTGTAGGTGGACGGACTACAGACATCCAAGAACTCCAAAAGCTCACACTGAGCACCAGCAAAGATGTGCTAAATGCATATCACACTTTTATTAACTTTGCACAAGAGGATAATAAACAATATAATATATACATCCCCTTGTATCAAAATATGAAAGAAAACCATAAAAATCTTTCAAGCTTTTATTCTTAAATATAATAAAATGTGAATTAAATATGAAAAAATAAGAACTGACAGTCACTAATTGCTAACATTTCATGTACTCATTTCAGACAAAGCCGGATAACTCTTTTTTCTTCTATTTTCCAAAATTACCTTGCTAGGCAATGTCAAATACAAACACCTTTTGATTACAGTTATATTAAGCTCTGATTTCAAATGCTATATCATAACTGATGTACATAGTAACTAACAGAAGTGGTCACATGTTTAATACCTGTGTAATGATTGATCGCTAAAGGTGTTATTTTTAAAGATAAAAATATATACACTAATATTATCAAATCCAATAAACCAATCAAGTTTTAGTGTAAATTGTCATCTATTATTTTCTTTGTTTTGACTTTATGTAATGTAGTTATTACTCTGCCAAGGGGAAGAAATTACAAGTGTCACTTCACATGCAACTGCATGTAGTCACAAAAAGCATTTGCACAAGTTCGAATTGATTTAACAGTCATTTTACTACCAAATATTTTTAACCAAATTAGTTTGTTTTTGTATCTATTCTTGTATTAGAGATAATGGAGGTCAACAGAATCTGTTTGACTACTGAATTAACATTTACAACATATTATATCATGTATTCACTTGTGTAATATTGCAACATAGCACTCTGGTGATAAAAGAGGACTGCCAAACTTCTAGGACACCTTTGCCAACGCCATTAATGTAAAGTTGAGTTGTGTGGGATCTCGTTCCATGAACTTCTTCACAACTTTAATAGTGTCCTGAAACGACAAAAAATACCAAAAACAACATTATCAATGTTGTTTTATTCTGTTTCAAACAAGTTTATATCAGAAATAGGAGGGCTTACATGAACAACACAATTGATGGTCATCAAACCTGAACAAACATGGAATCACTGGAAGCTGCATGGTTCATCGGTTAGTAACCCTGATATTAAAGTCCCTTATCAAATAAAAATACAGATGATGGCAGGCTTTTACAGCCTCATGTGTCTGTATATGGACATGATCTATCATACAGTACTTAACTAATTGATACTAAGCTCACTGTTAAGAGAGTTAAAACATGCCACCAGAGAGGACGGGGAAGGGGGGCAAAATGTTCTACTGTTAAATCATTTTATTTCGAGAGCAAAAACTTTCGTTATTTCTGGTCAAAACAGGTTGTTTCTGTATTGACATTTTTTATTGCCCCTGGCTCTCACAGAGAGTGTATGGTTTAGCCATCAGATAAATTGTGCTATGTAAGAGGCTTAAAATTTACTTATAAAAGGTTTGCAGTATCTAAAAAAATAACCATACAGCCACTGGGAGCCAGGCTAAGTACTTCATGTGGCTATGGATTTATGGAATTCAATGTTTGAACATAAAAGCAGTAGTAATTTTACTTGTTTGTTGAGATTTAATTTTGTGGATTGACTCAAGCAGGAAATCCACCAAAAATTAGTCCCCAACGAATGTATATGATTTCACAGTATGTTAACAGTGCATTTCTGCATGTAGTATCAAACTGCTTTTATTTAGAAGAATGAAAACATATAAATATCAATGTGCATCAAATAGAGGCAAAAAAATATTCTCCTACAAATTAAAATTTCTATTCTGAAATTTTAATGGATTTCCTCAGGGAAGGTATCGGCCTGCAAAGCATCGAGGAATTACTGAATTCTGTTTCATAAGTCTGCACGCATTTTCAACAACAAGCCACAAAAGTGAATAAGGCCATTATTTTTTTATTTTTTGGTTTACGAACCGCCAGGATGACACATGGTCGTAGGAGGAGGGAAAAAAAATAAAATTAAAAAACAGAATCAGAATTTTTTTTCTCCGTAGGAAACGGACCTTTGAAAGGAATATGAGTAAATTCTACATAACATCACACAGGCTGCATGTTATAATCTTCTTTCCCACTTTTGATGCTTTTTCCTGCAAATATACCTGTGACCTTGGTTATATTTGATTAAAAATGAGCCTTGGGGCTTGTTATAGCAGCTTGAGAAAAAATTTTGTCTTGGTATTTCTGTGAAATTACATTAATATACAGCTGGGCAGGTAGCTGTAACATTTTTCTTGAAAGGACTGTACTATACATAAAAACTGCATATATTCTCACAAACTAAATGATTGGAGACATAGAAGTCATATGATAAACACTGACTGAAATTAATACCTTCTGTTAAAACAACAGATGGAATAATCTAATATTCCCCACATTTGAACAACACTGTCAGATCTTAAACCCATGGATATATGATTTTACACTCAGCAGCTTTCAAGCATCTTGGCTGTTTATGGACCCAGTCTGAAACTTAGGGGTACAGCTATATGACAACATACACTGCACTGTGCCTAATAAGCAATTATCTTTTTAAGTGTTAGGAATAGGAAGTGTCTAGCCATCAGGTAAACAGACACCTAGCCTATGTCTGTTAACTGGAAGCCTTGCCTTTCCTCATATGGTTTTCTTGGTATTTGTTAATTTATTTTATGAATAGGCCTAATGTAACACAACAGTTCATCTTTGCAATGATCTTTGAAAATTCTGTTAGTCAATATTTGTCTTGCCACATCTACTGCACAGCTACATAGTACATACGAAAAGACAGTAATTACATCTATAATCAACATTAATCTGATGTTAATATATGACGTACAATAATTTCATTAAAAATACGTAATTCATAACTAATAAACAAATAGGTTACTGGACGCCAAAAAGCTGTACAGGCGAAACGTTTGCTTACCGGGTCTTACAATTACACAGTTTTAATGTTCCCTGTACCAGTTTATATCATCAGACAAAAGTACTGTCATCACTGTGTAATTAAATGATATTTTTCGGGAAAAAAATGCTTTCATTGAAAGTTTCAAGTTCGCGTAATAAGCGGTGCATAGAATCACCGTAATAAGCATTGCGCTATTGGAACGACAGTTACCATAAACGTAGTTGTATACTAAATACAGACTGCATATCACCGACAATTGGCCGTTTTTTTCAGGAAAGCACTACGTCGCAACTTTGAATGTTCTTGCATTTTCATTAAAATTACTTCAAAACTTTGGAAATAATACAGCCTGGGCGCAGCCATTTTTAAACGTTTCGTAAATTGCGTAACAAGCATGCTGATTGGGCGCAGTATATATCGGAAATTTTAATTGGACGTTTACGTCATGCATAAGATATGAAGTTTAAAAATAGAATTATAGGAATTCCTAATGTTGATTTGACTCGTTCGCCGTGACGGATATTCGAAGAACGAGACTTTTTTTTCTTTTTGGAATACGCGATGCATTTTTTCTTCTGCAAGCTTTCATGTCATAGCGGAGGAAATAAAAAAATCACGTTTTTCCAATTTTATTTTTTTTCTGAAAACACGTTTTTTTTGAGCGGCGGTTCCGTAAACCGAAAGATCAAAAATAAAAGGCCTAACAAACAATGTATCATAATCATGAAAATCGCTGTAAAAGATTATTTCTTACGATTTTCTGCATTTCGCATTCATTTACGTAGTTCAGTGAGTACATGGTAATTTCAGTCTTGGCATAAGCAAAAAGAAATAACACAGCAGATCATGGAATTCCAGCAAAGCTGGAATGTTAAGGTCAGGATAAGCGACCTGTACCATATAGTCTATAGGTATCAAAATATCATGAAATACTATCATGAAATACTATTTACAACAATAGAAAGGTGTCAATTTATCTCATTAAACCCCCCTATAGGTAACATATTCGGCATTCCAATTGGCATTCCTAACATACCTGTGGTTATTTACTACAAAGAAAGTTTTTTATGGTCTGCTAACAAGGTCACTACATAAAGGTCACTACATATGGTAAAACCTGTTTATAAAGACAACCTGCTTATACAGACCACCTAACTTAAAGACCACAAGTCTCATTACTGATTAAAACACTTGTTGTGTATTTAATTAAGTCTCTGAATAAAGACCACCTATAAATAAAGACAATTTTGACTACCACAAAGGCGGTCCTTTTAAAACTTCTAAAAAAAAAGGAGAGCGCTGACCTTCGATCCTCGGGTGGGCCGTATGTTCTCCGTGACGATTTGATGAAAGACATAATATTATTGTGTCTGAAATCATTCATCCTCCACCTCTGATTCATGTGGGGAAATTGGCAGTTACTTGTGGAGAACAGGTTTGTACTGGTATAGAACCCAGGAACACTGGTTAGGTTAACTGCCTGGCGTAACCTAACACAAACAAAATCTAAAACATGTTTTATTTCACTGCTGAAGTATGAATGAAATGAGATACCGGCTAATATAGCCGGGAACCAGCTGAAGATCTTGGTGTGATCTGTGATAGGATAACTGCTGTATTACCAGCATGAATGACTGATGGTGACAAAATCAATAGTAATGTTCAATAATAAGACCTATATATGACACCATATGACACCAGTTGCTGGGAACTGGGTATAGAATCAATGAAAATAGCTTTATTATGTCTGTAGATGAATGGAACAATTCATGTGTTTATGAATCTGTCACAAAAACACCCAAACACCTATGCATGTGGTAAAAAATACATAAAATATAGTTCTCATAGTCATATAGTCTTGCTATCATTAAAGTTATAGAGATCTATTCTTTTGACATAGGCCTTACCCCACTCTTAGAAGTGTATAATTATTCTATTTAGTAGTTTTATGTCCTATTTTGATTGTCATTACAAAAATGCTCCAGCTTTTCATACATTCTCCATTATATCCATACCTTAAATTTTACAAAGTTCAGTATAATATTTTCAAAGCTGAAAGATGATTTCTTTTCTCTTGCCAAAGATTTACACTATGGTGTTACTTTGTTTTTGAGTGTGACATTTCAAACAAGCGTTTTAATTGATATCTTTACTATGATATTTTACAATTATAATGTTGTTTTGCATCCTGTGAAAATGGCATGCTCTTGTTTCTTAGAAAGCCCAGAAAATTCCCTGAACATTAATACAGCAAAACATTCATTTACATAATTATCTTAAAGTAATATGCATTTACACATTGTAAAAAATACTTGAGCCACGCCATGAGAAAACCAACATAGTGGGTTTGCGACCAGCATGGATCCAGACCAGCCTGCGCATCCACACAGTCTGGTCAGGATCCATGCTGTTCGCTTCCAGATCCTATTGCAATTAGAGAAACTGTTAGCAAACAGCATGGATCCTGACCGGACTGCGCGGATATGCAGGCTGGTCTGGATCCATGCTGGTCGCAAACCCACTATGTTGGTTTTCTCATGGCATGGCTCACTTCATGGACATAACTCATAGTTTAATTTTCTCTAAATGAGACTTCATGTATTCATGAAATTCGAAGACAAACCGATTGCCATGGTAACATTGTGGTTTTTAATGAATACCATGAATATTTGTGGCTATTCCTCATGCATAATGTTTTTTCATGACTGGTTTTGCCTCAAGGCCATAGATAAAGTACACCTGACTTTTTGCTACTGTGGGAGAACAAAAATTCAATGTTAAATGATACAAAACTTTTCACAATTTAATGTAATTTTTTGTTTGTTTTAAAAGGCTGCTGATTGATTCACTTGAAAAATATTTAGAAGAAAAAAAATGGAAAAGAAGTATCAGTAGTTAAAATGTCTGTTTAAAGTGTTACAGTATTTCTTGTTCACAAAAGAACAAAGCTATCAAGTACCGTTTGAAGCCAGGTATATCAAAGGTATATCATTGTCTTTTATACAAATAAATAAAAAAGAACCATATTTGACATTGTAATGATGAAAATAATAAGCATTTAACAGGATTTAAATTAATCTAAATATTTCTTAGGAAAGCAAGAAGAGAAAAATAGACATTCTGAGCATGAAATTCTAAGTCAAGTAATCAAAGTATGAAATAAATGAATTCTCAGTGTTAAGTCAGAGTCAGTAATAATGTGTGACACTAATGTGTAAATTGTGGACTTGATCACATAATCTGAGTTAGTGCAATGTCTGTGGCAGAAAAAAAGCTGAAAAATTGTGCCTGCCTGATGATTATAATACTGCTGAAAGGCTGAGCTCTTGGGGTTACAAAAGTTTTTCTCAGAGTCTAAGCACATTAGAAATAGGAAATGACCATGCTTACTCATCAGTCTGTGTTATACAGCAGTATCTAGAGGAAACCTAGCAACAACACTTGATTGACATTAAATCTGTCATCCCAATTTATTTTTTTATTATCACCAGACAATACCTGGGTGACTCACAAACACTTCTTAGGTTCTTAATATTCAGAAATTGTCTGACTTGCATATTATTCATAGGAGCCCATTTGATTAGCATTGTATAAGCAGTGTCTGCACTAGTAGAAATGGCATTTGCCTGATTTAGTTTGATATGTACATCCCGGGTTCAAACAAATTTTTGACTTGCTCTTACTAATGAATTTAATGATTTTGACTGTGTTTTTAGACTCTTGTACAGTATTTCAGCTGTTGATATCAGTTCTCATACTGTGATAAGATGAAGTCTTCCATCTGTACGATATTCAGTATCTTTTTTTTTTTTTATAAATCTTAATGAATTTGTGTGACTCATGGCACCGACAATTTTTCCACTTCAGCCTCTGTATATTAAGTATTAGTTGGGACCTCTGTTGCCAAATTCACATCACTTGCCTCTCACCTCTGAAGGTTCGAGCTCTACTTGGTCATCATGTTTAAGAAGTCATCCAGCTGATTAGCAGGTCAGTGGTTCTACTGAGGTCTTCCTCTACCAAGGAAAAGTCAAAATATGACCTTGCATCGTGTTGACTTAACCTTTACCGTGCTATATTTCTAAAATGGACAGTACCATTTATTATTAAACGGGGTGTTCACCGACTGAATAGTGACCAATGAAGACCATGTCAGTGCAGGCTGATCTTGGTCTGCACTGGTCGCAAAGGCAGAATAACTTGCCATCAGCAGGCTAAAGGTTAAAACCCAATGAAAGCAAGATGTTTAGATAATTATATTATGACATTTATAAAATCTGTTAATCTTTAAAAATGTTTAGTGTTTGAAATTATTTTTTGTCCAATGGCATTGCAGTACTTTTCAAATTTTCAGCAAATTTATTTTAGTAAATCAGCATTAACTAGCAGTCATTTATTAATCAGGTTAGTCATGTGTACAGAAGGGACAAGAGGTGTGTTATTGATTTTATTTGCTCTGACGGCATCCAAAAACAAAAAATAATTTCAAACACTAAAAAGGTTAATGTTTATTAATGTGCATTTACAAAACTTAATCAGCCTCGCGGCTCGTACATTGTTAGTATGTTGCCCTATTACTTAGAATATGTCGTATTGGCATGCAACATGTTTTGTGAAGAATGTCCCTTGGTGGGGGACGTTGGTAGCTCTGTTACAGTAGCTGATTAAACTTTGTAAATACACATTAATAAACACTAACCTATACATAAAAAGGATTCTGCCTATTATATCTTTCCCTTTGTGTTAATTTGCTGTGGATTGATTGACAATGTAATTTCAATATCTGGTGTGACTAGCTGAGGGACTGGAACATTACTCTAAAGACTTCAGCACTTGGGAATGGTCACTGGAATTTGGTCGAGTCAGTCGAGTCTGTTGTAGATGTTCCTATAGATATTTGTACATGTTTCAATCCCAATTATTAGCAGATTTTATTTTAGAAAAAAAAAAACCCATCTCACCTAATACAAAGGTGTTGAGTTCTGATTAGCACCAGAAAATGGTTGAAAGTAATAGATCAATATAAAGTTCAGCACTCTCAATTAACATTTCAAGGAAGACAAAAATATATATATGTATAAAGATTTTCTTTGTTCCAGATGTCCTGTATAACAATTGCCTATGAAGTTTAAACTTCCAAATTGAAAATTTTCTTGTAGAGAGACAACTAGACTAGCTACTTGTTTGATTATAAGTTACGTTTATTATTTTTATATGTATTCAACAGAGATATGTTAACCATGTTATATCTATGAAGAGAGGTAATTTAATATAAGTAGACTGGTAAATGTAAAGCCTCGATCTCACAGTCCCGGTGATGGCCCCGGTTCCTCCCGGTAAACATTAGCCAGTATATCTGGATGAACTGTGACATTTTTTTTGCAAAAATATAAGTTGGATCTCATATTCCCGACGGTGTCCCGGTAAACCCCGGATAATGAAGCAGAATCTACACATTGACCCCAGTTCAGTCCCGGTCTGACATCGGATATGAACGGTGATTGTCCGGCGTGAACCCGACTGGTGTTATCCCGAGTAACCCGGGTCGTAGTCGGTAGTGCCCCGATGACCGCCGGTAGCATTCCGTCATAGCCCGGCAACACACCGGCGCTTACTCGGTAGCATATAAAACAGGACGCACGTCGATCCCCATCAGTGATCTTGTAGTCACTTGAAGCAAAACATCATGTCGAAGACCAAGAAACCTGCCAGAAAATTGCCACCAGTGGGAAGCCAAGTTGAAGACAACTCTACTGAGAGGCAAACACAGAGCTCAACGGACAAAGACTCTGCTGGAAGGCAAAAATCTCCCTCCCCAAATCAAGCAGCTCTACCATGTATAAAGTGATTGCCAGTGACCCTGGATTACTACGGAATATCACGGTAGACACATGGTGGATATCCAGTATTACCCCGGAAATTGCCGGCATTGCGCAAACTGCGGTTTTGGTCGTCGTCCCCGGTGATTTCCGGTTGTATTAAACATTTTTAAAACAACCGGAGCTGTTTGCCGGTTCCCGGTTCATCAAGGATCTTCCCGGACGTTCACAAAATCATCAAAGTTGTACGCCAGTTCAACAAGGTTTATCCCGGATCACTGAACCGGGATAAACCTGGAGACCAAACCGTGACAGTGAGATCACGGCTTTAGGAATGTGACCTGTCTGACTTGGTAAAAGACATGTGCTTCCGTGGTGCAGTCCAAAGAAGTCGAAGTAAATAGACCATATTGTTTTCATTGTTTGCACAATTTCATGTTGAAAGTGTGCTGTAATCAAACTTTCACACTGCTAGAATATATTTTGCATGAAATGAGACAGTTTTCATGGTTATACTCCAATGATGGTGAGTTTTGAAGATCGAAACTGAAAGTAGGGGTTTATTGTGATAAGAATCTTTCTTAGGGTAACAGGCTACCAATGACTGGCATTTCATTAGGAACTATTCAACCCCCTTTTTTATTCTTTTTTGTCAATTTCATATAAAGCTAAGGTGCAGGAAAAAGTTACAGATCTACTCTATAAAGGTATGTAAGTAAGATTTAAGTGGTCATTTTTATATGAAACAAAGAAGGACTGGAATTAGTGACCTTAAACCTATAAATGAACTCAAAGTAAAACAAGAACAATTTCTTATCTGATAAGGGTCAGACATTAGGCATTATGCAGCACGAATATGCTCCTTATCTAAGCTATGTAAGTTTTAATTAGTTACAAGACTATTTCTCAATTAGTATTCTAGACAAGTGATTTAGTAAAGAAAAGGCTGTCATTATGACAAAATGCACAAAAGAATGTTTTTAGCAAATTTAGTCATCTAAGGAAAATAAATAAGTATGCAAAGTTTTAAAGCTATATATGCTTTTCAAGAAACAAAATATTATTAAGAAAAACCTTTTTCTGTGTTAGTTCTTAGCTAGGCCACAACCTATGACTCTAGTAACCTCACCAAGCAATATCAATAATCAGCAAAATCAAGGTTCCTCAGTCTTTGGGGCATGAAATATTAAAATTATTAGGAGTAAAGTATTTTGGACTTGTTTATGATTTTGGTACAAACAAGAGCTGTCTCCATAGGATGACACATGCCCCCGATGGCACTTTAAATGAATAGTTATGGCCGATGTTCGAGTTTAGGACCTTTGACCTACGGTGCTGGGTCTTGCGCGCGACACGTCGTCTTACTGTGTCACACATTTATGCGTAGTTATTTTAAAATCCATGCATGAATGACAAAGATATGGACCGGACACGCCCATCAATGCACTAACATGAAAAAAGACCTTTAACATCTAAGTGTGACCTTGACCTTTGAGCTACGGACCTGGGTCTTGCGCATGACACGTCGTCTTACTGTGGTACACATTCATGCCAAGTTATTTGAAAATCCATCCATCGATGACAAAGATATGGACCGGACACGCCCATCAATGCACTATCCCTTAATGTCTAAGTGTGACCTTGACCTTTGAGATACAGACCTGGGTCTTGCGCGCGACACGTCGTCTTACTGTGGTACACATTCATGCCAAGTTATTTGAAAATCCATCCATCGATGACAAAGATATGGACCGGACACGCCCATCAATGCACTATCCCTTAATGTCTAAGTGTGACCTTGACCTTTGAGGTACGGACCTGGGTCTTGCGCGCGACACGTCGTCTTACTGTGGTACACATTCCTGCCAAGTTATTTGAAAATCCATCCATCGATGACAAAGATATGGACCGGACACGCCCATCAATGCAATAACCTTTAATGTCTAAGTGTGACCTTGACCTTTGAGCTACGGACCTGGGTCTTGCGCGCGACACGTCGTCTTACTGTGGTACACATTCAGGCCAAGTTATTTGAAAATCCATCCATCGATGACAAAGATATGGACCGGACACGAAAAATGCGGACAGACCGACAGACTGACAGACCGACAGACTGACAGACCGACAGACAGACGGTTCAAAAACTATATGCCTCCCTTCGGGGGCATAAAAATGATATGTTATGCTATGAGCATATTCTGTAGTACCAAAGACAGTCATTCACTGACATACAACATTGATTTGTTTATAGCCATTAATGATGTCACTCTTTTATTATGTCATTGATGCCATATTTCATTAAAAGTCACATACAGGCGCCAGATAACAGTTACTGGAATTCACAGGCCTAATTGAATTTGTATTTATTTTTACAACATCTATTGAATACACAACAGCTAGCATTGAATGCATGTTGTTCTTTTATGAGCCCCCTTCCCCTCCCCTGAAAGAACTTATGGAGACAAATTGAAATTGACTATACAATGTCTTAACTGCCATTATAATGTACAGGAATATATATAATTGGCTTCTTTTTCTTTTAAGACGCAAAACTTCTTATCTGTTTGACTAAAATGAAATGAATATGATCATTATGCCACGACTTGGACTAGTTCTTAGTCTATTTACATATCTAATGATGATAAACAAAATTTAGTGTACAAAGTTTAAAAGCCAAAGCTCATTATGAAGAAAGGATCAAATTAAACAAAAATTTTACACAAAGTCAACACCCTTGTAGATTTCAAAATATCAGTGATAAGCAAGAGTGCACTTGTTTTTCTCCTGTGTACTGATTATGAAGTCATGCAGTGAGAGACAGTTGGCTGTAATCAATCACTGTTCTTATCTCAGTTCTCCTATAGAACAGTAATTACAAACTATTTGCAGTCATTCAAAATCATGAAAGCTTTGTTCAAATAAATAACATGGCAATAATCCAGGACATGAAAACCTGTGGGGAATTTCCCTGTACTCACAGGAAGTGCAAATCATATCATGTCTGATAGAGTACAGTTTGAAATTGTAGTTTAAAATTGTGTATGAAAGTTTTTGTTGGGTTTAACATCACCCCAACACAATTATAGGTCTTATGGCGACTTTCCAGCTTTTCGTGGTGGTGGAAGACCCTAGTTGCCCATCTGTGTATCAGTTCCTCATGGGTGGGCACCTGGGTAGAACCACTGACAGGCTTGAACCCACATCGTTGAGAGGCAAGTGATTCACTGTCAGTGACCTTTACCACTCGGCCACGGAGGCCCAGTGTATCAAAGTAGTATTGTGTGGATGTAAATACACAGACAGTTGAGTAGGGAAGGCACCAGACTTAAGCTGAATGCACCAGGATATCAATACAGAGGTCCAGAGTTTGAACCCTAAAAAACCAAAATGTTTTGATAATACAGAAATCATCCATTCTCTCCCCAGGCACACTATGACCTATGCTATATTCATGTTTGTAAGCTAAGAAAGGCCTATGTCTTAATCATACTGTAAAATATATTTTATCTGACATGACATGCAACCTTCACACATTTCCATAATATGACTTAAGTCTTTGTAAAAGGAATAATAATCACTGCATCTGCCTTGAAAAGTAATCATTTCCCTCCACTTGCCTTGAAAAGGGTAATACATCCTCACATTGGATTATTACTGACAGAATTATTCAAACCCAAAAGTTCAAATTTTAAGAGAAACTGTAATTTCTATTTTTATACCATCATGGGGAATAAAATGAAGATCATTACATGAAGTCACAGACGAATCATTTATACATTTTGTAACAGCGGATCAAACATTATAATATGTAAATGAGGATGTCACCTTAGCTTACGTAACAAAACCACTATATAACCTGAGAACTTATACACCAAAGTCATTCATAAACCTGTTGGGATTTATCTCGTCAGCTCATCGAAATATTTCAAATTCCAACAAGTTTGACATGCTTTATGGTTTTAAATATGAAAGTACAATTGTAAACTGATCCATCGGAAGGAAGTTCCAAATCTTAATCTCATTCATAAAGCTTTCTTAATACCCTAAAACACTTGCTATGTACTTTTTATTTTGATTGTCCATATTTTATGTCCTAGATTTAAAATAATAAGCTTAGGTAAACTATGTAAGTTTCTTGCCAAAAACTGATACTATCTAATTTTTTTTAAGGTTATAACCTCTACATAACTTAAGACATTTTTAAATTCTTTGGTTTACAAAACTAACAAAAAAAAAAATGAGAAGAAAAGAAATAAAATCCAATTAATGTCAGCCTTAATGGAATTGCCCTTGATCAAAACAGAATAATCCAAGGGCAAACAGTACAAATAACAAAACACTCGAACAAGTATAGTAAAGCGTATTAACGCAATGGGTATCTGAAAACTGATATTTTACAACTTTCCTGGGTATCTGAAAACTGATACTTTACAACTTTCAGCAGTGTTGCTTCATAAACAAGCAAAATGATAAATGTGTAGGTTGAAGTGTGTTTGGTGATCATGTTTTATTAATTTCAGGTATCAAGGATGTTTTTGTGGAGGACGTACTACTGTATTTCAAATTCTGATGAAATACATTATTACATGGGGAAAGCAATACAATTATGATGTGTAAAATACTTTAAATATAATGTCCTACCTGAACTTTACAATATAACAAGACCAGCCTAAATTGACAGCTAGTTTTACTATATGGCCATTTCATGATGCCAAAGACTTATAAGAGTTTGAAAGCATTAAGTGCTTCTGGTCAAAATATAAGCCAGACTTATGAAACCTGCCACTTTAGGTCATCTCAGGATGCTGAAAATGTGTGTAGAGTACAAAAACATTTGAAGCAGTTTTCTAGAAACATGCTCACAAACAAAACTTTCACCAAGTTTTTTATACAAGGGGTATAATTTCGACAAAAATTAAGCCTCTGTGAGATCCACTCCACAATTCAGTCAAATAGTCTCTTAGAAACCTATGTATATGCAATACTTTAACCAAAGGGTCATAATTCTGACAAAATGAAAGCCAGTTTTGTAGCTTGTCCTTTGAGGTCATGAAGACGACATTGTGTGAAGTTTCCAGCATTTGGTCAAGAGGGTTCTGAGAAACCTGCTTACATGAAAAACTTCAAAAACTTCAAAATTAAAAAAGGGCATAATTTTGACAAAATAAAAGCTGGTTATGTAATTTGCCCCGTGAGGCAATCTCATAATGTGTGAAAACTGAAGTAGTTTTTGAGAAACCTGCTTACATGCAAAGCTTCTGTGAAATGTGAAATGATGAAACTGTGACAAGAAAAAACAAAATGAAAAATTTCAAATAGCTAAGCTAAAACCATCTTATTACGCTGAACAATAACAAAATAATTAAATCAGCTTAATTGAATCAGTTACATTTTACAAATAAAATTAAAAGTAGACCACAACAGCTTGTTCATGGGCAGTCAGTTGACATGGCCTGGGACACAGGTTCCCCTGCATCATATACTAAGAAACTGGAAGTTAAAAAAATAGGCACTCTATTATTTTAAGGTATTGGACCCGTAATAGAGTACCTCCTTTTTGAAGAGTATTCAATTCCTACTATAAACCTACTTTGACTGCAATTTTCAGGGGTGCATAGGTTCAAACCTCACTGGGACCAATTTTTTTTCTTCTAATTTTCCTTTTTTTTCTAGCAGTTTTTACTTTTTTTCAAGACTTATTATTGATGTATTTTACAAAAGCGGAAACTTTTTTTCATTTAATAAGCGATTTCTTGCTGTTCAAAGTGAATTTACCTCTGAAACAGAAGGGGTAGAGCTAGAAATCTTTAAAAATAATGAGTTACATGCGGTAAAAGTTCTCTATTTTGCCTTCATTCTTTAGATTACATATTGTGGAAGAAATGTAGGTAGATTTTACTTCTGCCCCAAGGTTATTTTTGCATGAAGTGAGCAAAATCCAAAACAGACTCACAGGATTCGACCTTAATTTTTCAATGTTGGAGTTAGAATTCTGTCTCATCAAATCCAATTACTTGAGACACCCTCGAAAAAAATGATACTGACATTTTTATTTTGTGTTTTATGATTGTTTACCAACAGTTTGATGTTTCTTTTATCAGAATTAATGCTATATTGAATTCTCTGCAAATGTTTTAGATAGTGACCATCACGTTGAAATTTGTTCCTACTTGAGCTTGAGGAAATACCATAAATTATACAAAATTTACAAAAAACGGCACGGTAAAAGTATTTGAAATTTGCAACACAGTGCAAAACACGGTTAACTTTAAGAATAAACTAGAATGTGTCTGTAGGACACAGGGTGTGCCCCCCACTGTTACATTTGTCACAAATAAGGGGCAATAATTCAAATGTTTGTAGTCTCAGTTTGAGGGTATAGCCTCAACAAACATTTTATGAAAAGGATTCATTATTCTAGGCCATATACTTTTTGAGCTATGTGCATCACAAACAAAGAATCCACTATTTTGGCTATTTCAAGGGCCATAACTCTGTAAAAAGAGCTAAGATTCTTAAGAAGAATGCCAAGTGTGCAAGGTCACATCACGATAAAGACTCCAGTAAGGTTTTCTGAATTTACATCAAATACTTTTTGAGCTAGGCACATAATTAGGTGAAAAAGTGCATTTTTTCAGGGGCCATAACTCTAAAAATAGGGGGCAGACCCAAATGAAAAATAGGAGGTGCGCAAATTCATATCATGATTAAGACTTATGCAAGGTTTCATGAATTTATATCAAATACTTTTTGAGCTAGGCATGTCACAAGGTGAAAATGTGCATTTTTGACTATTTCAGGGGCCATAACTCTAAAAATAGGGGGTGGAGCCAGACGAAAAATAGGAGGTGCCCAAGTTCATATTATGATTAAGACTCATGCAAGATTTCATGAATCTATATCAAATACTTTTTAAGCTAGGCATGTCACAAGGTGAAAATGTGCATTTTTGACTATTTCAGGGGCCATAACTCTGAAAATAGGGGGCAGAGCCAAATGAAAAATAGGAGGTGCGCAAGTTCATATCATGATTAAGACTCATGCAAGGTTTCATGAATCTATATCAAATACTTTTTGAGCTAGGCGTGTCACAAGGTAAAAATGTGCATTTTTGACTATTTCAGGGGCCATAACTCTGAAAATAGGGGGCGGAGCCAGACGAAAAATAGGAGGTGCGCAAGTTCATATCATGATAAAGACTCATGCAAGGTTTCATCAATTTATATCAAATACTTTTCAAGCTAGGCGCGTCACGAACTTCGGACGGACGGACAAGACCAAATCTATATGCCCCCACCACTCATGGGGGGGCACAACTAAGCAATTGCCATTTTTTAAATATTACTATTAGGGGTCCAATACCTTAAAAGCACTCTATTATTTTACAAACGGTCTTTAGGCTGCTATAAAAGTAAGTCCAACTATTTTCACTCTTCTTTCATCACAGTTCAATTAAAACAGTGACAGCATAAAATATGTATACCAGTAAATTATTATTTAAGTTTTAACATTGTAGAATAATTTTCATAACAATTTATGAAAAATCATTTTTAACTAGTTTTTTTTTAAAGGCAGTATTGAAATAAATACAGTGAACGAGAATTAAAGATGTCTGAGACCAAAACATAACTCATTTTGAGTTAAAATAAAACAGAAGTAAATGTGGGATAATTACCATACTTGTAAACAATATTTCAAAATGTGCAGTCTGACTTAAGGCTATTAACCAGCTGAATGTATTGATCAAATATAGCTCCTCTACAATCTCTGATATTGTCAGCTTGCATGTTCTGGTAACTGAGGTTGTTAGCTTCTAACCTGCACTGGTAACTTAGGTTGTCGGCTTCTTGCCTGCATTATAAAAACCTGAGGTTGTTTGCTTCAAACTTGTTCTGGTATCTGAGGTTGTAAACTTCCAGCCTGTACAAGAGGATGAGGTTGTCAACTTGTAGTTTGTTCAGGTTGCTGAGGTTGTCAGCTTTTTCTCAACTGTACTGGTGGTTGAAGTTGTCAGCTTCTCAACTGTACTGGTGGCTGAGGTTGTCAGCTTCTCAACTGTACTGGTGGCTGAGGTTGTCAGCTTCTCAACTGTACTGGTGGCTGAGGTTGTCAGCTTTTCAACTGCACTGGTGCAGGGTTTTCCCTAGACTTTTCAAAATTGGGGACATAATGTCCCCCTAAGGTTAGAATTTAGGGGTCATTGGAAATTTCAGGGGGACATAGTACTTAAGTAGTGCATATCGAGGGCTTAGCGCAAGACTATTGTAACTGTATATAAATAAAGAACACTTAGTACTGTTGTATACTTTATCTATATAACTGGTTTGTAAGGAAGATCCTATGATTATCATTATACTAGTCATGTCTGATTTGATTTGACATTTCACATATAAAATATTAGTCTTGTCTTAGAGCAGGTACTGTAAGGCTGACACACTTAAGATTGTTATTTTACATTTTTTCTCTCTTTTAGCATGGCAAATTGTCTTGCAGGTGCTAAAAAGTCTAATTCTTTAGGCCCATTTAGACTGATCATCGTAGGAAGTACGATTTCGCATCGTAAACATAAAGGCGAGAATTATAGAAGCAAACCGCTGAACCAAACAGTTTACAGAAACAGTTTCAAATTCATAAGTATTTTTTGTATATACAAATAATGATTACTTTGATAAAAGTAAATGTTTCATCGCACCTAAAATCGGTACATCCTTTCACAAAAGGATTGAACGTTTGAATTCAATTGACTCCTGAAGGAAGAATTCTGCAATGTCTTTGTGTGTTTGCAATATCTCGCACAAGCATTAGCAGCAATAAAATCCGAATGTTATCAAACATTGTCAGTCAGCTGACCAATTTGCTACCTTTGATTGGTTTGCTAAAATAAGACTCTATTTTTAGTTACGAAAAAAACCCACATTTTCTGAAAATGAGACTGAAAAACTTCGTTGGTTGAATAATTGGACTAAACGATTACAACTGCGCCATTGATGGCGCAAAGTAACGATTTTTTTGGGGTCATTTCAGGCAAAAATGCGTCAAAACGCAGGATTTTGTGCGTCAGGGAAAACCCTGCTGGTGGCTGAGGTTGTTAGCTTCTCAACTGTTCTGGTGGTTGAGATTGTCAGCTTCTCAACAGTACTGATGGTTGAGGTTGTCAGCTTCTCAACTGTACTGGTGGTTGAGGTTGTCAGCTTCTCAACTGTACTGGTGGTTGAGGTTGTCAGCTTCTCAACTGTACTGGTGGCTGAGGTTGTCAGCTTCTCAACTGTTCTGGTGGCTGAGGTTGTCAGCTTCTCAACTGTACTGGTGGCTGAGGTTTTCAGCTTTTCAACTGTACTGGTAGGTGCCTGTACTCGAAGCTGAGATTGTTGGGTTCAAGCATGGGATAGGCAGTTTGCTCAATGTATAATACTCATATTCTGTTATGCATACTAGTCTAGTACACTTCATTCTAAAGCAGTTCTACCAAGTTTTCTAAAACTAATATTTTTCAGTCTTCCTGGCTAGATCTACAGAGACTGTTCTATCCATCAAAGTCAAAGTTTGACCCACAATTTGACCAAAGAAAATACTTTTGAAGTTATTCTCTCTCCCTTCATCTCTGGAAAGTTGTATTAAAATATGGTTAGTATAAAAAACCTTACACTACACAGTTATTTGAAGCCGTTCCACCTAATACTATCTTACATACAAAAGCTTAGCAAAACTTTTAAGTTGAAAAAAAAAAAGGCATTGTTTTTGCTAAAAAGTAAGCCAGAATTATGGAACTAATGCCAAGTGAGGTCATCCCATGATGCAAAAAAGTGTAAAGAATCTGAAAAGATTTAGTCTTCTATTTCATGTGAAACATGCATACATGCAAAACTGTCAAAAAATTTCTATGTTAAAAAGTGACATAATTTTGACAAAAAGAAAGCTAGAGTAATGTAACTTGTCCTGGAAAACCATAGACATGTGTGAAGTTTGAAAGCATTGGCCTAGTAGTTTCTGAAAAACCTGCTTACATGCAAAACTTTCAACTGAAATTCTAAGTTAAAAAAGGGGCATAATTTTTACAAAATAAAAGCCACAGTTATGTTACTTGTCCTGGCAGGTCATCTCATAATGCCCAAGACATGTTCGAAGTTTGAAAGCATTTGGATTAATATTTTCTGAGAAACCTGCTTACATGCAAAACTTTTGTGACACAGATTGGAGACCGAGGAAAGGATGACTAATAGCAATTTTCAAATAGGTAATTTTCATTGGCAAAAGTTGTGAAAAAAAAAAAACTGAACAGAAGAGCCTGTAGATTAAATATCTACTGTGACAGATGCAAAAACACACAATATGGTACATAGACTCTCCGAAACATAATTTAATGTGCAATTTTGCAATGCGCAAAGTTTAGTGATGTTACTATGGTGTTTTAGTGGAAATTTCCAAAATTATTTGGTGAATCAAAACTACTCTTTCTTTAAAAATTGTGTTTTATATGTATATGGTTTGTTTTGGGTTTAATGTCATTTTTCAACAGTATTTCAGTCATGTAAAAGTTGACAGTTAACCTAACCAGTGTTCCTGGATTCTGTACCATAAACCTCCGCAAGTAACGGCCAACTTCTCCACATGAGTCAAGAGGTGGAGGACGAATGATTTCAGAAACAATGTCTTTCATCAAATCCTCATGGAGAACATACAGCCAGACAGGATCGGACTCACTGCCCCGTGATCCATAGATCGGCACTCTCCCTATTGAGCTAAGCGGGTGGGTTATATATGTATATAGCGTTAAATATACACATATAAATATATATTTAAACTATCCACATACAGTGCAATCCCATGTTTGAAGAGGTTCAAGTGGTGCAAAAATTTTTCTCAGTTGTGAACACAATCTTCTGCCTAGGCATTTATATAACTATATCCAGTACTGACTCAGTTCATTTCCATACTGTGACTGTTTCTCCTCATACCTGTATCAAGCTGAAAGAGTTACAGTCTTTCTACTCCAGCACACATTCTTTTGACTACAGTCTAGTCCTTGTTCAGAACTAGAATTGTGTCTTAAGACATGGATGCCCTAACATACTGTGCCATCCTCTATATAGCAAAAACTATTAAAGGACCATAACTGCAGAAAAACAATTCACAGAAAAAAGTTCTTCCTTCAAGGTCGTCATTCTGCACATCAAGCTTGTTCATCTGTGGAAGTTTGAAGCAAATCAGGATAATAGTATGGGAGGAGTTGGACACACAAGATTTTTTCTCTATATTCTATATAGCAAAAACTATCAAAGGGCCATAACTGCAGTAAAATAGTCACAGACAAAAATCCTTCCTTTATTGTCACCTGCACATCAAGTTTGTTCTTCTGTGAAACCTTAAAGCAAATCAAGCTAATAGTGTGGGAGGAGTTGGACACACAAGATTTCATGACGTACATATGTAACGACGGACGTACGAACAGCAGCAACACTATATGCCCCCAACATAAATGTGTGGGGGCCAAAAAAATGAACTAAAATACAAACACAATATCAGGAATCTATGAAACTTCTTAACTAACCTCAAGTAAAGTGTCAGGAGCTGTTGAACCATGCTGAACTGGACCAGTTTTCCTTCCATCTGCAATAGTAAAAGGGATAAGGTCAGTAATTCGGTCGAAAATGTGCTTCCGTGGTGTAGTCGAAAGAAGTCCATAATAAATAGATCCTAATTTTTCCATTTTTTGCGCAAATTCGTGTAGAACGAGTGCTTAAATCACCATTTTTCACTACTAGAATACATTCTGCATGAAATGAGACGGTTTTCATGTTGATACACCCCACATGGCAAGTTTTGCAGATCGAAACCGGAAGTAGGTGTTTATTGCGCGGACGAGAGCAAATATGCGCCATTTTTAGGGTAGCAGACCACCACTGACTGGCATTTCACTAGGAACTACATAACCCCCTATTTTCTTTACATTTTTTCGTTAATTTGTGATAGAACTTTCATGAAAAATAGGTGTAGGAAAAAGTGATGTTCTCTAAAGATACGTAAAGACGATCTGAAGTTGTCGTTTTTTATATGAAACAAAGAAGGATTTGAATTACTGACCTTTAACCTATAAGAGCTGAAATAAGACTTTTTCGAAACACATCGCAATCAGTCTTAATAGTCATAGATCGGTTGTATATGATATAAAAGGGTGTTTCCAATGCAAAATAATAGTGAAATTTGAAAAATTTTGAATTTTGACCTTATTTTGAGTAAACGTGCCTATTCAGCAGCAATTTCTGGGATTAAAAAGCCAATATTTTGTCTCCAGAATGTCAGAAAATGCACAAAATGCATCCTTCTTGGTCTTATTCATGACGGAATGAATGATATTTCAGAATCCAAGAGAAAAATAATGCAAAGGAATGAAACTTTTACCAAAATATACAATAAAAGGACCATAGGGCCAAAATTTAGCCCAGTAAATTGGTAGGGGGTGGCTTCTATTAAATGTCTATATTTCTACAAAATCTCGAAATTTCACAATGAAACTTGGCAATATGTTTGGTATTACATCTTTCTTGAAAATAGAGATGAAAATTGTGTGAAATTTGATAAGAAACATTTCTTATAGGGATAAGGTCAGTAATTCGGTCGAAAATGTGCTTCCGTGGTGTAGTCGAAAGAAGTCCATAATAAATAGATCCTAATTTTTCCATTTTTTGCGCAAATTCGTGTAGAACGAGTGCTTAAATCACCATTTTTCACTACTAGAATACATTCTGCATGAAATGAGACGGTTTTCATGTTGATACACCCCACATGGCAAGTTTTGCAGATCGAAACCGGAAGTAGGTGTTTATTGCGCGGACGAGAGCAAATATGCGCCATTTTTAGGGTAGCAGACCACCACTGACTGGCATTTCACTAGGAACTACATAACCCCCTATTTTCTTTACATTTTTTCGTTAATTTGTGATAGAACTTTCATGAAAAATAGGTGTAGGAAAAAGTGATGTTCTCTAAAGATACGTAAAGACGATCTGAAGTTGTTGTTTTTTATATGAAACAAAGAAGGATTTGAATTACTGACCTTTAACCAAAAGGAAAAAAAAAAAATTCTATGAATGAAGGGACATAACTCAAATATCTCACTATCGCAAATGAGGCAGAGTTGTCTACCTGTACAATGCTTCACTCTGTTACAAGAAGTTGCAACATAACACGTATAATGAACTTCGATCAACAAAAATAGAGTCAAAAGGTTTAGAAATAGAACAGCTGAATTTAACTAACAGGACAGTCTAAATTTAAACTTATTTTTATTGCAGACTTTATGCTAGCCATACCTGTTGGTAGGCATTGGGCAGATTTATCTATTGGCACAGCCGCGCGACCAATCTAATTTTATAAATGCTTACTAATAAACACTAAACTGTTTAGTGTTTGAAATTATTTTTTCTTTACAAATTTAAGCTCCGCCTACAGTACCGGTATGTGACTTACCGGGTTAATAAACGACTGGAAGTAAATGTTGATTTACCAAAATAAATTTCCCGATAATTTGAAAAGTACTGCAATGCCATTGGACAAAAAATAATTTCAAACACTAAGACAGCTTAAAGTAGTTCTGCATGTTAAGATAAAATATTTTTCTACAGGTAGTATTTCATAAAACCCTGATTTTTCAAAATTAGAAAATACGGCAAATTTGAAGAAAGTATTGTATACCTGATTTTTTTACGTCTAACTTAAGAAAGTAATACAATTTCAATGATATTTTCACAAACAGAATCTTTTTAATAATGCAGATTTGAATGAAAGTTCTCATCAATGAAAATAATCATACTGGTTACAATATAGTGAAATGTATAGGTCTGTGTGGTTGTGTTGGTACATTTCAAACGGATTTTAAGACATTCTTTAGAATTAATTAATATGTCAAATTTTTTTAATATCATATTTCATCTTTAGAAAGATAGAAACATTGCTGTTTTAATAAATTTACTCGTGGGTTGCTATTTACAGGTACCATCATCCAACGAATATAAGACGCACATTTTTTACCGAGATTCTGGTCTAAAGGACCGATGCGTCCTATATTTGGGGATAGAAAAAGACCAAACATTTCCCCTGACTCAAAAATTAAGAAAATCGATCTTTGTTTACACTGCATACCTTTATATTGAAGAGAATTCAAGGGGAGTAAATACCAATGACTCGGGCATAGCTAATAGCCGGTATCGGGACCCGGCGTCTTAAATTACTTTTGTATAAAATGTAAAATTTAGAGCTCACATAAAATCTTAAGATAAATAAATGCTGTTTTTCATTAAAATATATTTTACAACGAATTTCTGTAACTGATTATTAAGTTTTTAACAAGACCTGTGTAAAACTTTCCCAGCGTGTTTTCACACATTTTGCATTAAAATACTTGAAACTCAATCAGGTAGCCCAGAAATCGATTATCTAGTCTTCAAACATAATTTTGATAGTTGTCTATAATCCTCTTGTTCACTGAGAAATTCACGCCTGAGGCATTACTTATCTTACACCTACTGTCACAATCTGCAAACAATTAACCGTTTAATCATACCCGGAGGCAATTGTAAACAAGTGCATGTAAGATTTTAGACTGACCCAATATGATCAGTCGCTGATCCGTAATGTTCGAAACAATTTCAAACCAGTCTTAAAATTACGTCATTTTACCGCCACGTGCCAAAGTGTACTTTCGTTTTCACTGGCGTTAATATTCATTGAGTGATCAGAGGATGCGGCAGTTTAGTGCTTACACAGAGTTTATGCTTTTCACTTTAAATACTTGCACAACATGCAAAAATATCGACAATGATTTAGCAAAAACCGGTGAGTTCGTAAAAACTATAGCGAATTTCAGACAAACATAAATTTGGATAAGTGATAATTGGGTATAAGCATTTTTCCAGAATTCTGCTGATATTTTTTCACTGCGCCCTATACAAGAGTGCGACCTATATTCGGCCGATTACGGTAAAATCAATTTCAGTTTCACGCCTACAGTACCGGTATGTTTCAAACCCATGGCATTGAGAGGCAAGTGATTCCAAGTGAGCAACATTAACCACTGGGTCACAGAGGCTGTTGGATAATTGAGGATGCTACAGACCAAGCTTTGCTTAAACCTGTTTGAAAAGCAGTTGTTAACAGATTTTTTTTGCTCTAGCAGATCTTTAAATTGAGTGTAACAAGTCTGATATAAGGGGCTATGGTTTCATAACAAAAACTTTTCCACTTTAACCTTGACAATTCCTTTATGCAGCAAAGCAGAAAAACTTTATCAAACAAGAGCAAGTATAAAAGTAGGAAAGGGACAACATATTTCACCCCTTTACAATGCATGAGATAACAGATCACACTAAAATTTGGTAAGTTGAAAAAGGGGCATAACTTTAAAAACAAGAAAATACAACTTAAAATGGAAAATAACATACTCTAATCTATGTCTGAGATGTCACATGGCTTCAGATAAACAAGAGGGCCAAGATGGTCCTAGGTCGTTCACCTGAGAAACACACCATAATACACCATAACAGTGTAAATATGTTTGACCTAGTGATTTCATGGAAAAAAATATTCTGACCAATTATCATTAAAATCGGAGCAAAAACAAGTATTTTCTTTGATTTGACCTAGTGACCTAGTTTTTGACCCCAGATGACCCATATTAAAACCTGACCTAGATTTCATCAAGGCTATCATTCTGACCAAATTTCATGAAGATCAATTGAAAAATACAGCCTCTATTGCATACATAAGGTTTTTCTTTGATTTGACCTAGTGACCTATTTTTTGACCCCAGATGACCAATAATCAAACTCAACCTAGATTTTATCAAAGCAATCATTCTGACCAAATTTCATAAAGATCAATTGAAAAATACAGCCTCTATCGCATACACAAGGTTTTTCTTTGATTTGACCAAGTGACCTAATTTTTGACCAAAGATGACCCATATTCAAACTTGACCTAGATTTCATCAAGGTAATCATTTTGACTAAATTTCATGAAAATCAATTGAAAAATACAGCCTCTATCGCATACACAAGGCTTTTCTTTGATTTGACCTAGTGGCCTAGTTTTTGACCCCAGATGACCCATTTTCGAACTCAGCCTAGATTTTATCAACGTAATCATTCTGACCAATATTCATGAAGATCAATTGAAAAATACAGCCTCTATCGCATACACAAGGTTTTTCCTTGATTTGACCTAGTGACCTAGTTTTTGATCCCAGATGAACCATTTTCGAACTTGGCCTAGATGTCATCAAGGTAATCATTCCGACCAATACTCATGAAGATCAATTAAAAAATACAGCCTCTATCACATACACAAGGTTTTTCCTTGATTTGACCTAGTGACCTAGTTTTTGACCCCAGATGACCCATTTTTCAAACTCGGCATAGATTTCTTCAAGGTAATCATTCTGACCAATATTCATGAAGATCAATTGAAAAATACAGCCTCTATCGCATACACAAGGTTTTTCTTTGATTTTACCTAGTGACCAGATGACCCATTTTCGAACTCGGCCTAGATTTCTTCAAGGTTATCATTCTGACCAAATTTCATGAAGATCAGTTGAAAAATACAGCCTCTATTGCATACACAAGCTAAATGTTGACGGACGACAGACGACAGACGCCGGACATCGAGCGATCAGAAAAACTCACCAGAGCATTGCTCAGGTGAGCTAAAAACAAGAGCTCGTCGAACACGAAAAGCCCCCCTTGATGCATTCAGTAATTGCACAAGAAACAGAAATTATTTGCTCACTGTAAACAAAAGTTCTACTGTTCTGGTTCAATGTGACCTTGACTTTCGACCTATTGACCTCAAAATCAACAGGGGTCATCAGCTGGTCATGATCAACCTCCCTATTAAGTTTCGTGATCCTAGGCCCAAGCGTTCTCAAGGTATCGTCCGAAAAGTGTTTAACTGTTCCGAGTCAATGAGACCTTGACCTTTGGCCTACTGACCTCAAAATCTATAGGGGTCATCTACTGGTCATGACCAACCTACCTATCAAGTTTCATGATCCTAGGCTCAAGCATTCTCAAGAAATTGTCTGCAAATGGTTTAAATGTTCCCAGTCACTGTAACCTTGACCTTTGACCTACTGACCTCAAAATCAATAGGGGTCATCTGCTGGTCATGATGAACCTCTGCATCATCTTTCATAACCCTTGGCCCAAGCGTTCTCAAGTTAACATCAAGAAAACTGTTTAAACTGTTAACTGTTTTTGGTCACTGTGACCTTGACGTTTGACCAACTGACCTCAAAATCAACAGGGGTCATCTGCTGCTCATGACTAACCTCCCTATCAACTTTCATGATCCTAGGCCCAAGCATTCTTGAGTTATCATCCGGAAACTGCTTAACTGTTCTGGGTCACTGTAACCTTGACCTTTGACCTACTGAACTCAAAATCTATAGGGGTCATCTGCTGGTTATGACCAACCTCCCCATCAACTTTCATGATCCTAGGCCCAAGCGTTCTTGAGCTATCTTTCGGAAACGGATTGGTCTACATACCGACTGACCGACCTACCGATAGACATCTGCAATACAATATACCCCTCCTTCTTCGAAGGGGGCCATAAATATTCAATACATAATAAAGACACATAAGACACATTAAGACATATGCAACACAAACTTGTAAGCACATCGTGTGTATTTTTCACTAAGTGAAGGACCATAACTCTAGCCTAAGAGTACACCAGCTGCAAAACATCACATGCTATATATATCAATCCTCTAATGTTTTATGAGTAAGGGCCATAACTCTGTACTGGTTGTGTAAAATCCCAAACAGAACACCAGGAGCAAATCTTCACATACTATATAACAATTCCCTAATGTTTTATGACAGATGGACAAGAGCTACTCTAAGTGCCCCCCACCATTTTTTTTGGGGGGGGGGGGGGGGGAGGTGAGGAGGATGTGGGGGCCAAAAAAACAACTAGAATGTGTCTGTAGGACACAGGGTGTGCCCCCACTGGTACATTTGTCACAAATAAAGCAATAATACAAATGTTTGCAGTCTTAAGGGAGTATAGCCTCAACAAATATTTTATATAAGGATTCATTATTCTATGCCATTATACTTTTTGAGCTATGAGCATCACAAGCAAATAATCCACTATTTTTACTATTTCAAGGGCCATAACTCTGTAATAAGCGCTAAGATTCTCAAAATGCCAAGTGTGCAAAGTCACATCATGATAAAGACTCTTTATAAACTAGAGCTATCACTAAAGGTGATGAATGTACCCCCCGCATGCACTGACACAGTACATTGCAATTTGACGCACACAAGATTGCATAATTATGTGGACTGTATGTATATAGACTGTATGTATACAGTATAGTAACAAAAAACAAAGTCCCATAACTATGCAGAATATTTATCTAAAAGAATGTAACATGCACCATGCACAACTAGGGTTGGTACTGATCACTTGTGTGAAGTTTCATTAAATTGTGTGCAAGGGTTTGGTAGATTAGGCATGCACAAGATTGCATATGCAGACTGTATGTACATAGTATGTTAACAAGAAACGAAGTCCCATAACTCTGCAATTTTTGTCGCTGAAAGAACCTAACATGCCCCATGCACAAATACTGTTGTTACTGATCACTTGTGTGAAGTTTCATTAAATTGTGTCAAGGGGATGAGGAGAGATGGTGCGCACAAGATTGTGTCTATGTATATAGTATAGTAACAAAAAAACAAAGTCCCATAACTCTGCAAATTTTTTTTCTGAAAGAACCTAACATGCCCCATGCACAACTACTGTTGTTACTGATCACTTGTGTGAAGTTTCATTAAATTGTGTCAAGGGGATGAGGAGAGATGGTGCGCACAAGACTGTGTCTATGTATATAGTATAGTAACAAAAAAACAAAGTCCCATAACTGCAAATTTTTTTTCTAAAAGAACCTAACATGCCCCATGCACAACTACTGTTGGTACTGATCACTTGTGTGAAGTTTCATTAAATTGTGTCAAGGGGATGAGGAGAGATGGTGCGCACAAGATTGTGTCTATGTATATAGTATAGAAACAAAAAAACAAAGTCCCATAACTCTGCAAATTTATTTTCAAAAAGAACCTAACATGCCCCATGCACAACTACTATTGGTACTGATCACTTGTGTGAAGTTTCATTAAATTCTGTCAAGGGGCTAAGGAGAGATGGTGCGCACAAGATTGCGTCTACGGACAGACGGACAGACAGACAGACAACCTGAAACCAGTATACCCCCCCTTACAACTTTGTACAACAAGTTTTCATGAACTTACATCAAATACTTTTTGAGCTAGGCACGTTATTAGGTGAAAATGTGCATTTTTGATTATTTCAGGGGCCATAACTTTAAAAATAGGCGGTGGAGCCAGACCAAAAATAAAAGGTGCACAAGTTTATATCATGATAAAGACTCATGCAAGTTTTCATCAATTTATATCAAATACTTTTTGAGCTAGGGTGTCACAGGGTGAAAATGTGCATTTTTAACTATTTCAGGGGACATAACTCTTGAAATAGGGGGTTGGAGCCAGACGAAAAAAAAGAGGAGGTACGCAAGTTCATAAAATTATCATGATAAACACTCATGCAAGGTTTCATCAATTTATATGAAATACTTCTTGAGCTTGGCGCGTTACAATTTATTTATTTATTTGGGTTTTACGGCGCACCAACACAGTATAGGATATATGGCGCCAAACAGAATTTTGGTTTCACATCTCATTTGTAATCCTGTTTGGCACCATAAGGTTAAAATGTGCATTTTGACTATTTCAGAGGCCATAACTCTGGAAATACTGGGCGGAGCCAGACGAAAAAAATAGGAGGTGCGCAATTTCATATCATGATTAAGACTCATGCAAGGTTTCATCAATTTATATATATACTTTTTGAGCTAGGCGCGTAACAAGGTGAAAATGTGCATTTTTGACCTTGTTCAAGGGCCATAACTCTGAAAATAGGGGGCAGAACAAGATGAAAAATAGTAGCTGCGCAAGTTCATATCACGATTAAGAGTCATGCAAGGTTTCATCAATTTATATGATATACTTTTTGAGCTGGGCGCGTCACAAGGTGAAAATGTGCATTTTTGACTATTTCAGGGGCCATAACTCTGGAAATAAGGGGCGGAGCCAGACGAAAAATAGGAGGTGCGCAAGTTCATATCATGATGAAGACTCATGCAAGGTTCCATCAATTTATATCAAATACTTTTTGAGCTAGGCGCGTCAAAATCTTCAGACGCCATGATGGCCTGTCCATTTTCAGGATCATTATGATCTTGCCCTTTGACTTACAAACAGCCAACTCAACAAGGGTTATTTACTGAAAACAAGCAATCATCCTATTAAGTTTGTGGACTGAAACTGTATTCAGTGTCAAGTCACTGTTACTTTAACTTTTAACCTACTGCCCCCACCCCACCCTCCCACATATAGGGGTTATGTACCTTATAATGATGTTAAAGACCAAGTTTGATGAACAGCCATCAAGCGGTTCATGACAAGAAGTTCTATGAAGGTTTATCTATTTCGAGCTCTGGAGGCCCCTAAAAAGGGCCAAGGTGAACCGTTTGAACAAGCTTGATAGAGGTCCATGCCAGGATGCTACTGAACAAGTTTGGTGTAATTCTGAGCAGTAGTTTCAGAGGAGAAGATGTTTAAGTAAAAATGTTGATGCAGGGCAGTATTTTTTTCCACTTATTTGGGAATGGGGCCAGAGCCCTTACGATTGGGGAAAAATGTGTCGTAAAATGTCTAGACTTGGAATTGTTAAGTCGTGTTTTTGTGTTAAAATGTTACATTTAAAAGAACAAAAGCTGTCTGTAAGACAGCCAATGCACATCCTAGAAGCAGGAATATTACACTAAATGTTAAAATATCTATAGAGTTTCAATCCAGTATCTGCATTAGTTTTGGAGATAGTAACTTACATGCAAAATTTTAACCAGAAGTATTTAAGTTAAGCATATTGTCCTCTGTTTCAAATGTTTAAGGTTTCATAAATAAAGTCATGGTTGAAAAAGTAAAAAAAAGTTTTGTTTTTTTTAACTTTGGGAATTTTACGTTTGAAACTGGGAAAAAAACATACTATTTGCCATTGGGATTGGGGCCCCAATTTCGGCCCCAAAATGGTCTGAAAAAAAAAACAACAACAAAAAAACAAAAGCACTGCAGGGACGATGGACAATGGACACCATACCATCCACCTGTACTAATAGCTCACCCTGAGCAAAGTTCAGGTGAGCTAAAAATATTTTCAGTTTTTTATACAATCAAACTGGAAAAACTAGCTCTAACCCCACCCATGGAAGCCATGTTTTTTACAAAACAAAATGATCTGAAGGAATTTGGGAGAGGGCCACCAAAGGAACATTTCTGTGAAACTATTTCAAAATCGGGTGACAGTGTGCAACATTGGAAGAGGACCATAATATACTCAAAGGTATCCAGTAGAAGTTGATTACATAAATAAGTGTAACAGATGAGAGAGAGTTCAAATATTATATGCTTCTTAGATCTTTGAAATTGGGTGGAAAAATACAAACAGAACTGAAGCAGGCTGAGGGTGTTTTGGAAGGTCTCTTTACTATGGCTATCTGCAGCCAAGGGTTCATTTACACAATATAGGAAGAGGAACTTATAATGATGATACAGATAAACTTTGATAAGAATCTATCAAGCGAATCATGGGAACAAATTGCTTAAAGGTGTTTCTATTTTTAGCTCAACGGGCCAAGGTCTCCCATTTGAACAAATCTGGGACAGGATGCAACAGACTGGGTCTGGTGAAGATCCATCTAGAAGTTCATGAGCAGAAGTCATTTTAAAGTTCTTCTATTTTTAGCTCTAGCAGCCTCTCAAAGGGGCCAAGCTAAAATATTTAAACAAACTTGATAGAGGGCCATGCCAGGATGCTACTGATCAAATTGATGTAATTCTGACCAGCAGCTTCAGAGAAAATGTCTCTTGAAGAAAAGTGTGGATGGACAGACAGGCTGACAGACGGCGAACAGTCACAGTAGCTCAGGTGAGCTAAAAAGGCACAGATGAAGTTTCATTTCAGTGTGATGAGTAAAATCTGAGATTTCAGCTTGCTGAGAATGGTTAACAATGTGTCTACACAAGTCCCTGAAGCCCGAGTTATCACAACAGCTCTGGTGACTTTTGTTATGGTAAACTAAAAAGGGCAAAAATATAAAATAATTTAACCATGGGTTATATTATTTTGTTATTTCAGTAGGTCTGACGGCTAAGAAGTATTGTGTGATGTTTCAATTGTGTGATGTTTCAATTCAATATATGTAATTGTTCCTGGATACCACTTGATAGTTACTTGCACTCAGAAACTTACTCCGGATTTTCCACGCCAAATAGTTATCTAACTTCCATAAATCGGCAGACTTTAGTAACCATGAAGCTTTGTAGAAATTAACAATCCAATACATGCAATGGTCACTGAGGAATGTACCTGCATGCAAAACTTAAACCAAGCGGTGAAACCCGCAATGTCAACGCCCAGCTAAGTAGAATAATTCTCACTATTATTTTTGTCAAGTTCAAAATATAATACATTTTTGTATTTTTTTCATAAATGGCATGACCCTCTCTAAACACTTGATATCGCAATATGATTTGAAAATAGTGCAATTTGCTGCATTTATCAAAAACATTTAACAAATGAACATTTTTATCAAAATGTACTATTTACTACTAGCTAGGATTTAAAACCTTCAAATGTACATACCGAGTTCATAAAGTTCATTGTTTTTACAAACAAAGGCAATGAAATGTGTATTGATTTTATCTTCTCTTGACGGTGCCTGGAAAAGAAGAAGCATTTGTTAAGAAGAAGGGATACATTTATCATAAGGCATGATCACCTGATAATAAACAGCAGTAGTTTGAATTCTCTATGATAGAAGACCACTTGCTCGAGCTTTGACAACCCAAACACTGCCCGAGAAATTCATATGGTCCATCATCCCGTTTTTCTTAACATTTTCATGTTAAGTTTATTCAAAATCCTGCATATCTCAAGCATTTTGCTCTTCCACTTGTGACATCGGGTGTTTTACTGAGTAGTAGTGAATCAGTGGCGTTACTAAAGTTGCAAAAATATCTTAGTGATTGAGGCTTATCTTTCATGGTGGTGGTCTTCTTTAAAATAAGTAACTGTCCTTCCCCTATTCTTTAACTGCTTGCCTAAAATCACAACTTAAAGCTTAAATAAATACAGATATTATCATGTTCCCACAGCTGTTTAAGTAAACGCTATTTCAGTTTGTTTTTTTCAACACATAACGAAAGGATTGTTCCCAGTAAATCACACATCAAAAATAATACATCTTTCTTCTGGTATATTTATCCCAATTAGTAAGATCAGTTTTAGTAAATACCCTAGCCCAAACTCCCACACATCCTCATCTCAATGGAATAAACAAGAGTCAATTTGTTCCTAGGGACTCTCCCCACCAGCATAACAACACATCTCTAATTTTACTTTTGACCAGAAGTCTGACAATAAGTTAGTTTGATACGAAAGCCATCCTCAAGTCTTGTCATAATGCTGAAAGAATTTTTAAAGAACCACTATTGGAAAAGATACAGCAGTTTGAAGTTTAAGAAAATGGCCTATCATTGAGGCAGCCATTTTATTGTGTTTATGAAGTCATTTACACACTGCTTATTTGGCAAATAACCTTTAAAATAGATTAACTTCCAATGTTTTTGAGTGTAAGATGTGAAATATGGTTATTTCTTTCATTATAGTTGGAAAAAGTAGAGAAATTACTTTACAGAAATAAGTAACTACAAATTAAATATAAATCTAGCAAGTCAGTAAATTCGCCATGGTATTTAACCTTGCCATGGAAACAAAATGGCCACAATTTTTATCAAATACTTCTCATTTTTATGTCCGTTTTTAAAATTCTTTCACTTCTTTAAATAATTTAAGAAGTTCTACCAGATGGAATTAACATACGTCAACAACACTGCCTTTCCCTTTAACAACATTAAATTAATCAAATGACTAAAATTAACTACATATCCAAAAAGGTTTCAATGTTTAAAGATGATAGTATTATTTCTATAGCGACGCAGCGGGGATGCCCCGCCATGCCCTTCTAAACTGCCGCCACGATGACCTTAAAATATGCCCTCCTGCCTTTGATCTTTTGCTAAATCCCTCCCTTTATCCTGTAGACATGCCTCACCCAAATTTTTTTATCAGCACATTACGTCACTGCGAGTGCACACAGGTAACAAGAATCAGTAAAATGTTAAAATTAATTGATAAAGAGTATTGATCATGTGTCATTCTCGCATACCAGAAGTCTACCATGGCTCCCTAGTTTGTCTCAGGATTTTGACGAACTTTTGATGGATGAGAATGGTGTACTGTCAAAAACGCGCTAATTAATAAATTGTCTGTAAGCGGCCAGTTGATTACCGAGCACATGTAAAGTGCCCTGTAAGATTTCTTCATGTTAGCTTTAAATTAGACTGTTGTTTAGTATAACAAGTGAATGAAGTATTGCCATGCAATACAAAGTCCCCTACTGGAAGGCACCTAATTTTCTCTACTGCAGTATAACATAATGAACTGATATTTGTCAATGATGTATAAACAATATTGTACTATCTATACAATATAATATAACAAAGCACTTGGATTAAAATTTGCATATATAAAAACGTACAGTTGTTTTCATTTGGAATTTTTTTGGCCGATTATACAAAAAGTTATCATAAAAGTTATTTATAGTAACAACAAAGTGAAATTAATCCTAAAACAAAAAAAAAACAAAAAAGAAAAAAATCTATAAAATGTAAGTCCACAAGAAAATCTTTACCAGGTAGAGATCAAAATACACCTAAATATTGGATGTAACATGCATGTTGTACCACAGAAAAGTGGTCTCGATTTTTCCCTACGGCCAGTAATAAAAAAGTTACAATGTAATCTATTTATAGTAACAACAAAGGGACGTAATTCTAAAAAAGTGTGCCTCATGGTGGTGAACATTTGTGCCAAGTTACATCAAAATCTTTCCATGCATGAAGAAGAAATGCTCTAGACAAAGTCATTCTTGAATTTGACCTTTGACCTCTAAGTATGACCTTGGCCTTAGACCTAGTGACCTGGTTCTGGCGCAAGACAATTTGTCTTATGGTAGTGAACATTTGTGCCAAGTTACATTAAAATCCCTCCATGCATAAAGAAGAAATGCTTCAGACAAAGTCCTTCTTGAATTAGACCTTTGACCTCTAAGTATGACCTTGACCTTTGAGCAAGGGCTCCGGGATTTGCGCATGACATGTTGTCTCATCATGGAGAACATCTGTGCCAAGTAATATTGAAATCCCTTAATGAATGACAGAGTTATGGACCGGACACGAAACAGACCCTGTTCATGCCATGTTAACATTTGACTACTAAGTGTGACCTTGACTTTTGAGCTAGGGGTCTGAAAGTTGTGCACGACATATCGTCTTATTATGACATACAATTTTGCCAATTGATATTAAAATCCCTTCATGGATGAGAGAGTTATGGACCAGACAGGAAAAAAGCCCTGTTGACCTTTGACCTCCAACTGTGACCTTGACCTTTGAGTTAGGGGTGCAGGTTTTGCGCACAACACATCGTCACATCATGGGGAACATTTGTGTCAAGTAATATTAAAATCCCTTCATGGATGAAACAGTTATGGACCGGACACGAAACAGACCCTGTTCATGCCATGTTAACATTTGACTACTAAGTGTGACCTTGACCTTTGAGCTAGGGGTCTGAAAGTTGTGCATGACACATCGTCTTATTATGAGGTACAATTGTGCCAAGTGATATTAAAATCCCTTCATGGATGGGAGAGTCATGGACCGGACAGGAAAAAAGCCCTGTTGACCTTTGACCTCCAATTGTGACCTTGACCTTTAAGCCAGGGGTCCGGGTTTTGCACATGACACGTCGTCTCATCATGGGGAACATTTGAGCCAAGTAATAATAAAATCCCTTCATGGATAAAAGAGTTATGGACCGGACACGAAATTGTGGACGGACGGAATGACGGAAAAGTGCATTCCTATAGTCCCCGAAACTGGTTTTCAACCAGTAGGGGACTAATAATAAGCATATATATATATCAATGCAGTTTGATTCTACTGTAATTTCACCCAGAAAATGCACAGATTTTAATGAATTTTGAATGCAAAAATAAGTTTAGAATTTGTTTTCGATTCTAATTACACCTGCTGTCACATGCACTTTTTTCATGATTCCTTCAAAAAATCTCACTGTCAGTGTAATTTCTATGATAAGTAACATCAAAATTTGGGAAAGTATACCTAGTGGGTCAAGTAAACTGCACAGAATCCAATTTCAGATGACATCACGAAAGTGTACCAGTATCTGGGTAGTACATTTTGGTTATATTATTTTACAGACAGTTATCATACTTTTCTGTTAATAAAATATTGACGAAAGACCTAATCAATATACATGAATTTTGATAAATCTTAGTTTACAGTGTGACCTGAAGTAGACCTTTTTATTATGTTGTAACATGATCTTGGTTTCATGGGCTTAAATATATAAAGGCCCACCACTATTTCATATTCATATGAATAAGTTGACATACTAGGTGACATCTTTTAAGAAAAAGGCTTTAATGGTTTGATCATATATATATAAAGCAATGTAAAATTCCTTTGTAAACTCTGTTACTGGTTTTGGGAAGATATCATTTTACCACTTTATTCTGTGACAAGTGCCGACAATCATAAATGGAATGAATACATAACTATAAACATCTAGAAATTCAACTACTGCTAGGGTAACTTTCCCATTTAAAACAGCATCCTGCCCTTTTTGAGCTCTAGAAGTAACACTAGATGATATGTAACAGTAACACTGTCTGCCCTTTCATTCCAAATTTAGTTGAATTTCGTCAAACAGACAGTGAGTAGTTTATATAATTTTCATGGTTCTGTTACTATCAGATAACTAAAATAATCTAATCTTTAATACATAATATTTCTAATAAAACCTTGGCATTCCTTTACTATAGCTCAATGAAATCCTATAAATACTAAATTCTAGAGAACAGCTGATTTACACATGTATTGCAAAGTAGTAATGTTAAAATATGTATGTATCTGCTCCCATCCCTTTAAGCAAAAAGAAAATGGGACATACATAAATGAATGAGAAAAAGTACCTCAGTCTGCCCCTCCTGTGCACTGTCTTCATGTGCTGCACCCATTGCCTGTAAACATACCCATGTACAAATATATCAATACTCGGATATAAACACAACTGGACAGTATATACACAGATAAAAAGTTTGATAAAAAGTACAGAAAAAACCAGAGCAATTTTAGTCAATTGCATGCATTATAAATGAACTTCATTTACTTAAAAGACGAGTCATTTGATTAGAAAAAGTCCAAAATAGCTGTACTTTGAATTTTCTAATTTCATCAACAAACCTACATGAATTTATGTGAAAAGTTAATAAAACAAGAGCACCACTTGCAGAGAGAGGGAGAGTTATGATTCTTGATCTATTTACTAATCTAAAAACAAACAGGTGTACAAAGTTTCAAAGCTATAGCCCTTATAATATTCAAGGAAAGCAGACCTTAACAAAATTTTTACCAAGAAATTCCAATTTTCTAAGCATTCTGACAAAATACATGTAAGAGGTAAGGTTTGTGACCTATGTACTCATCTAATGATTAAACAAGTTTGCAATGTTAGAGGTAAGGTTTGTGACCTATGTACTCATCTAATGATTAAACAAGTTTGCAATGTTAGAGGTAAGGTTTGTGACCTATGTACTCATCTAATGATTAAACAAGTTTGCAATGTTAGAGGTAAGGTTTGTGGCCTATGTACTCATCTAATGATTAAACAAGTTTGCAATGTTAGAGGTAAGGTTTGTGGCCTATGTACTCATCTAATGATTAAACAAGTTTGCAATGTTAGAGGTAAGGTTTGTGACCTATGTACTCATCTAATGATTAAACAAGTTTGCAATGTTAGAGGTAAGGTTTGTGGCCTATGTACTCATCTAATGATTAAACAAGTTTGCAATGTTAGAGGTAAGGTTTGTGGCCTATGTACTCATCTAATGATTAAACAAGTTTGCAATGTTCCAAAGCCGCCACTCTTATAGCTTTCAAGTTAACTGAACCTATACAAACAAGAGGGTCATGATGACCCTGAATTGCTCACCTGAGTAATATGAGCCACATGTTTCAAATGGCAAACTGACGCTAAAATATTAGAAAGTCAGTTTTAAGATTGGTGTGCAAAACTATACATGTCATCCAAATTTAGTGGCTCTATCTTAAAAACAAGAAGGCCATGAAGGCCCTGTATCGCTCACCTGACCTATTGACCTAAAGATCATCAAGATAGTTTCATTAAGATATGGTCATAAATGTGGCCTCTAAAGTGTTAACTAACTTTTTCTTTGATTTGACCCAGTGACCTAGCTTTTGACCCCACATGACCCAGATTCGAACTTGATCTAATGATCATCAAGATTAACATTCTGACTAAGTTTCATGAAGAAGCAGTCATAAATGTGGCCTCTAGAGTGTTTACAAGCTTTTCCTTTGATTTGACCTGGTGACCTAGTTTTAGACTCCACCTGACCCAGATTTGAACTTGACCTATAGATCATCAAGATTAACATTCTGACCATGTTTCATTAAGATATGGTCATAAATGTGGCCTCTAGAGGGTTAACTAGCTTTTCCTTTGATTTGACCTGGTGACCTAGTTTTTGACCCTACACGACCCAGATTCTAACTGGACTTTGAGATCATCATGATCAACATTCTGACCAAGTTTCATGAAGATACAGTCTTAAATGTGGCCTCTACAGTGTTAACAAGCTTTTCCTTTGATTTGACCTGGTAACCAAGTTTTTGACCCCAGATGACCCAATATCAAACTCATCTAAGATTTTATTGAGGGCAACATCCTGACCAAGTTTCATTAAGATTGGGTCAAAATTGTGACCTCTAGAGTGTTAACAAGCTTTTCCTTTTATTTGACCTGGTGACCTAGTTTTTAAACCTAGATGACCCAATATCGAACTCGTCCAAGATTTTATTGCGGGTAACATTCTGACCAAGATTGGGTCAAAATTGTGACCTCTAGAGTGTTAACAAGCTTTTCCTTTGATTTGACCCAGTGACCTAGTTTTTGATCCCAGATGACCCAATATCAAACTCGTCCAAGATTTTATTGAGGGTAACATTCTGACCAAGTTTCATTAAGATTGGGTCAAATTTGTGACCTCTAGAGTGTTAACAGTCGAAGAAGGCGGGCATAACAAGCAAATTCGATGAATTGGTATCCCCCGCCGAAAGGGTTTGTGGTGAGAAATGGCAAAAAGATATATCCGGCAAAAAGTTAAGGATGTTAATAAGAAGCAAATAATTTCATTAGTCAAAATCAATTTAACAGAAAACAAATGTTTAATTAAAGAGTACATAATAAATGTATGATACTTTTTTTTTTTAACATGGCTGAGGGCAAGGTTTGTGCAGTCACAACTTAACATGTTAAAGGTATGAACATTTAAAAAAAAAAAGAATGGAAATATATATATGTATATATATACATATATGTATATATTTATTTTTTTAGTGGGTGGGGGTGAAGGGGAATGGGAGAGGAAACAAAATTTCACATGTTGATTATAAATATTGATTGAAAATTAAAAATGAAAAAAAAAAAAAAAAAAAAAAAAAAAAAAAAAGGGAAAAAGGGGGAAGGGGGGGGGGGGGGGGGGGGGGGGGGGGGGGGGAAGGGGAATGGGAGAGGAAACAAAATTTCACATGTTGATTATAAATATTGATTGAAAATTAAAAATAAAAAAAAAATACAAGAGGGCCATGATGGCCCTATATCGCTCACCTGTTATCATTGCACTTGAGGACTAGAAGGTCCTCAGAAAAAATATCTAAGTCCAAAGGACAGGAACAACAAAGGGAAGAAATTTAACCAGAAAGAAAAAAAAAATCTTACAAGGTATAGATATGTTAAAATACACCTAAAAATTGGAGGTACCATCCATGTTGTACCACAGAAAAGTGGTCTCGGTTTTTCCCTACAGCCAATAATAAAAAAGTTACTAAAAATAAGCTATTTATAGTAACGTAAAAGGGAAGTAATTAAAAAAAAATATTGTAAGTGGACAAAAGAAGGATCTGCCAAATAAATCTGTTGACATAAATGAAATTTCAGATCAGTATCTTCATTAGTTATGGAGATATAACAATTTTAATTTGAAATAAAGGGAGGTAATTTGACATATAATCAGTCCATAGTTATCTACCTGATTGTCTCAGTCCAACTAATAACAATAATGAAATTTCAAATAAGTCCTGTAAGTACTTACTGATATAAATCCATTTTGATTACAATCAGGGGAGGTAATCAGATATAAAATAACTCTGGAACCTATGATTGCATCTGATTTGTCGTGGAATCCAAGATTTCTTGTTGTTGAAGGTATTTTGGAAGTTTGTATCAAATAAAACCATAAATGAAGTCTCTATATGGCTGCAAAAGCCAAAATAGCCAATTTTGGACCTTCAAGGGGCCATAACTCTGGAACCATGATGGAATCTGGCCAGTTGAATTAAAGGAACCAAGATCTTGTGGTGATACAAGTTGTGTGCAAGTTTGGTTAAAATCAAATCATAAATGAAGCTGCTATTGTGCAGACAAGGTCAAAATAGCTAATTTTGGCCCTTTCAGGGGCCATAACTCTGGAACCCATTATGGGATCTGGCGGTTCAAGAAAGGAACCGAGATCTTATGGTGACACAAGTTGTGTGCAAGTTTGATTAAATTCAAATCATAAATGAAGCTGTTATTGTGCAGACAAGGTCAAAATAGCTAATTCTGGCCCTTTCAGGGGCCATCACTCTGGAACCCCTAATGGAATCTCGCCAGTTCAAGAAAGGAACCGAGATCTTATGGTGATACAAGTTGTGTGCAAGTTTGGTTAAAACAAAATCATAAATGAAGCTGCTATTGTGCAGACAAGGTCAAAATAGCTAATTTTGGCCCTTTCAGGGGCCATAACTCTGGAACCCATAATGGAGTCTGGCCAATTCAAGAAAGAAACTAAGATCTTATGGTGATACAAGTTGTGTGCCAGCTTGGTAAAAATCAAATCATAAATAAAGCTGCTATTGTGCAGACAAGGTCAAAATAGCTAATTTTGGCCCTTTCAGGGGCCATAACTCTGGAACCCATAATGGGATCTGGCCAGTTCAAGAAAGGAACCGTGATCTTATGGTGATACAAGTTGTGTGCAAGTTTGGTTAAAATAAAATCATAAATGAAACCACTATCGTGCAGACAAGAAATTGTTGACGGACGGACGCACGAACACACGACGGACGAAGGGTGATCACAAAAGCTCACCTTGTCACTATGTGACAGGTGAGCTAATAAAAAAGGGAAAAAGGGTGAAGTTGGGGGGGGGGGGGGGGGTAGAGGATGCATGATCAGTGGTGGGCATGACTGGGTGGAGAAGTGAGGTTGGGGAATGGTACAACTTGGAAGGTTTGAAAAAAATCTAAAATAAGAAATGAAAAAAAAAAAAATTTTTTTTTTTTGGTGGGGAGGGCGGGGTGACCAAGGCAAGTGGGTGACCAGGTGACTAAAAACTTCTAAGGGCCATAACTCTGGTGCAAACTGTCTGAAACTTGATGGGCCCCATAGCCTCATAGTGGTGAACATGCACATGAAGTTTGTTTGAAAAAAATGTAAAATAAGGAATGATTTTTTTATTTTTTTTGGGAGAGGTGGGGGGGGGGGGTGTCGGGGGATAGGCGGGGAGGTGTGTGATCAAGGTAAGGGGGTGACCAGGTGTGGGTACACAACTTCACATGTTTACAATATATGTTCATGGAAAAGAATGAAAGAAATTTAATGAAATTCTACCAAATGGTAAGTTTGTTATGTACAAATATGTGGATTTTTATACAATTAAAGGGCAATAACTCTTAATTTACATATAAATCCGAATGAAACCACATTATGGTGATCTAAATTCTGTTTAAGTTTCATAGTTCTAGGTCAAATATATCAAAAGTTATGATGCAGAAATTGCCATATTTATAGTACCCTATATAGTTAACACTAGAAACTTCTAAGAGCCATAACTCTGGTTTTACTTGGGCAATCTGACTGAAACTTGATGGGCCGCAAGAACTCATAGTGGTGAACATGTATATGAAGTTTTAAATAAATATTCCCAACCATTTCCTAGATATGGCTCCGGACGGACGGTAAGACGGAAGGACGGACAACGCCAAAACTATATCCCTCCGAGTTTCGTCGGGGGATAACAAGAGTGGCAGACTGTCACAAAATAAGCCTGTCATCGAATTTGGCCTAATTCAAGGGCCATAATCCAAGAGTGCTTGGGGCGATTTGGCTGGTTATCAAACTTGTCTGAGATATTATGCCAACAAACATTGTCACCAAGTTTGGTGAAGATTGGATGAAAACTGTTCGACTTAGAGAGCAGACAAGGCTAAATTCGCCGATTTTGAGTAATTCAAGGGCCATAATACAGAAGTGCCTGGGGCGATTTGGCTGGTTACTGAACTTGGCCGAGATATTATGCCCACAAACATTATCTGCAAGTTTGTGGAAGATCAGACGAACATTGTTCGACTTAGGGAGCAGACAAGGCTAAAGGACCTCGGACATTTTCCTATTCAGATTGCCTATCCGATTAAGGAAAACGTGACATAGGGATAGACTTCTGAAATTGCATAGTTATGATAGTTGAAGACTATTTCTTGATAAATGCGACTTCATTTTACAAGTTTATGAACAAAAAAGAAGACTTTGTAGACATTTCTCATTCTCTTTTCTATTAAAATATGAACATAAATCATTTTTACGTTTTAAACATCTTTCCCACCAGTGACGCAACAAAATAGTTCACATGCCTTTGTAAACTAGAGCTATCACTAAAGGTGATGAATGTACCCCCCGCATGCACTGACACAGTACATTGCAATTTGACGCACACAAGATTGCATAATTATGTGGACTGTATGTATATAGACTGTATGTATTCAGTATAGTAACAAAAAACAAAGTCCCATAACTATGCAGAATATTTATCTAAAAGAATGTAACATGCACCATGCACAACTAGGGTTGTTACTGATCACTTGTGTGAAGTTTCATTAAATTGTGTCAAGGGGATGAGGAGAGATGGTGTGCACAAGATTGTGTCTATGTATATAGTATAGTAACAAAAAAAACAAAGTCCCATAACTCTGCATTTTTTTTTTCTGAAAGAACCTAACATGCCCCATGCACAACTACTGTTGTTACTGATCACTTGTGTGAAGTTTCATTAAATTGTGTCAAGGGGATGAGGAGAGATGGGGCACACAAGATTGTGTCTATGTATATAGTATAGTAACAAAAAAAACAAAGTCCCATAACTCTGCAAATTTGTTTTCTAAAAGAACCTAACATGCCCCATGCACAACTACTGTTGGTACTGATCACTTGTGTGAAGTTTCATTAAATTGTGTCAAGGGGATGAGGAGAGATGGTGCGCACAAGATTGTGTCTATGTATATAGTATAGTAACAAAAAAAACAAAGTCCCATAACTCTGCAAATTTTTTTTCTAAAAATACCTAACATGCCCCATGCACAACTACTGCTGGTACTGATCACTTGTGTGAAGTTTCATTAAATTCTGTCAAGGGAATAAGGAGAGATGGTGCGCACAAGATTGCGTCTACGGACAGACGGACAGACAGACAGACGGACAGACAGACAGACAGACAGACAGACAGACAGACAACCTGAAACCAGTATACCCCCCCTTACAACTTTGTTGTCGGGGGGTACAATAATTATTATATACATTTGCTGCAAAAATGGCACTTGGTCACGGGTGGGAAAGTGTTTAAAATTGAAAAAAAACTACGTACAGGGTGTCAGCAAATAAATTTTTACATAAGTATTTGACACTTATTGCATGTGTTTCCTAAGCCTTACATATATACAGCTTTATTCATTTTTGTAAATATTTCAAGCACAGAAAACACTTAACACAATACATATAGGGGACATAGAAAGTGAAGCTAGAAAGCAGACAGATCCTTATAAGTATATCTTATGAATTTTTCAATCAGACCTGTTACCTATTGACAGTCCGTCGATTGAGTGTTATCAGGATTGAGACAACTGCATCTGTCATCCGTCATGAACCAAGCAAGTGGCTTCGACATATTACATAATTATGCGTCTTCAACGTAAACATGACAAAGAAATACAGACGAACTTCTACGGGAATAGTGCCACTTAGGTGCAATTTTTTTACCTTTTGTAGGACACAGTTGAAGCGAACCTAGAATGCATTTTAAAAGCAACATTTGCTTTTATTTGATCCAGCATCCTATACCCTAACAAAAACTACACCAGACACCATCTCATTAACTAACCTAATTGCTTCCAGAACTTACACTGACACCCATAGAACTAATACTGACTCGCCCATAACTAACAGACCCCCCCAGAATTAACATCAATTCGCTCACACGTCTGAAACTAATTTTGAAGCCAACCGAAATACTAGTAAGGACCTCAAAGAACTAACACAGACACCCCAAGAATATCTATATAAATGTTGATACTAGCTAGTGAAGTTCCACTGATAAAAAATGCTAAAAGTAAGGCATCCCTGAACCCGCAGTGGAATAGGCAGTCTCCTGCACCCCTCCGTTTCAACTGAAAAAGGCCAACTATGCCAATGTATGGCCAGGTACACCACTGCATGTATTCAATAATAATCCACATAATGCCCGGTCAGTATTGTACATGTGTATAAATACAGTATAGCAATAGATGTATAGAAAACAAACAGTAGGATATGATCAATGCATCAGTGTTATCATGGGCACTCGGGTGGAAATAACTGAAGTACAGTTAGGGACCAAATGTTTTGTTCCACTTCTATTTTTTCCGTTTCGTTTATTTTGAAAAATGTCAATAAAACTGATAATCTGCATGGTATCAGTTTATTTATTGTGTTAAAATATTTCATAGTAGACATACCTTAAATACCAATGCTTATTTTAACTAAAAATTTTTTAAAAATATGACCCTTAGTTACAAACTGTTCGAATTTCAAGAAAACGAATATAAAATAAAATTATTTTTTGTGACAGTTTGATAGGAATATAACTTATTTATCAGTATTTGAAGCTGTTATATAAAACTATCAGCTACTGAAGTCAAGAAATAGCATTGAACTTAGGGCAAAATCCCTAGCATAATGTCCGATGTCCTTTGCAGTTTTTCCGAGTAATTCAAGGGCCATAATCCAAGAGTGCCTGGGGTGATTTGGCTGGTTATCAAACCTGGCCGAGATATTATGCCAAGAAACACTGTCACCAAGTTTGGTGATGATTGGATGAAAAATGTTTGACTTAGAGGGAGGACAAGGCTAAATTTGCAGATTTCGAGTAATTCAAGGGCCATAACTCAAGAGTACCTGGGGCGATTTTGCTGGTTATCGAACTTGGCCGAGATATTATGCCCACAAACATTGTCACCAAGTTTGGTGAAGATCCGATGAAAACTGTTTGACTTAGAGGGTGGACAAGGCTAAATTTGCAGATTTCGAGTAATTAAAGGGCCATAACTCGAGAGTGCCTGGGGCAATTTTGCTGGTTATCAAACTTGGCCGAGATATTATGCCCACAAACATTGTCACCAAGTTTGGTGAAGATCAGATGAAAACTGTTTGACTTAGAGAGCGGACACCAACCGCTCGCCTGCTAGCCACGAGTGTTCACATAATACGCCCTGCTCTTTCAGAGACGGGCGTATAAAAAGGGGCATAATTTTGTAAAAATGCGAAGCAGAGTTATGGAACCTGTGCACTGCATGTAAGATCATCATAGTGAACAAATGTGTGAAGTTTCAATTTATTCCCATTAGTAGGTACTGAGATACCAGCTTACATAACAAAACTTAACCAAATTGGGACACAGACGCAGACGATTGGGTGTCCAATAGCTCTACCTATTCTTCAAAAAAGTTAAGCAATAATGTCATTAACTAACTAACCGTATCCTTTTCCAGTATATCTGCTATCTGGTTTGGCTCTTTTCCTGAAGTTTCCTCCAGAAACTCTTTAAAATGTTTGTTATCTGAAAACAATATCAAATTTGCATTTAGTGTTCAGCAGCTTGGAAATTCAAGGATAATTCTTACTGACAGAGTGGTGGCTGTCTGGTAGACAATACATGTATAGGTCATCCAATATGAAATTCACAAGTAAAATCTTGCAGGAATCACAACCACATTTTCTGTATCAGATAGCAATTTCTTTTTCCTCCCAACAAAAATTTCTAACTTGGAAAAGGGACATAAATTTGCCAAAATGTAAGCCAAAGTTAAGAACTAGAAATGTGTCACAGACACAGATGCCCCCGCAACATGAGAAAGGTCACAGGCATAAGTTATTTATAGTAACAACTAAGGGAAGTTAATCTTAAAAAAAACAAAAAAGAGCTGTCACTATTGGTGACAAATACCCACGAAGTAAGCCCAAGAATGCCACAGTTGTATTTGTAAAAAATCACATATCATTTTGTGACCTTGACCTAAGAGGCCTCGGTGACACATCTTCTCAATATGGTTAACATTTGTGTCAAATTATTTTCAAATCCCTTGATAAATGGCAGAGTTATGGACCAGACAAGGAACACCTTTGACTTCTAAGTGTGACCTTGACCTTGTAGCTAGGGGTCTCGGTCTTGCACATGACACCTCATCTCATTATAGGGAACATTTATGCCAAGTAATTTCAAAATCCCTTCATCAATGGCAGAGTTATGGACCGGACAAGAAACAGACCATGTTAACCTTTGACCTCTAAGTGTGACCTTGACCTTGGAGCTAGGGGTCTGGGTCTTGCTCACGACACATCGTCTCATTATGGTGAACATTTATGCCAAGTAATTTCAAAATCCCTTAATGAATGGCAGAGTTATGGACCGGACATGAAACATACCCTGTTAACCTTCGACTTGTAAGTGTGACCTTGACCTTGGAGCTAGGGATCTGGGTCTTATGCATGACACATCGTCTCATTATGGTAAACATTTAAGACAAGTTCTTTCAAAATCCCTTCATGGAGTTATGGACCGGACACAAAACACCCCATGTTAACCTTTAACCTCTAAGTGTGACCTTGACCTTAAAACTAGGAGTCTGGGTCTTGCACATGACACTTCCTCTCATTATGGTGAACATTTATGCCAAGTTATTTCAAAATCCCTTTATGGATGGAAGAGTTACAGCCCGGACAAGAATTTACCGAACGCACGGATGGACAGTGCGATTTTAATATGCCCACCTTCCGGGGGCATAAAAATCCTAAGTCCACACAAAAATCCTTACCAGGTAGAGATAGGTTAAAATACTTCTCAAAATTGGATGTAACATGCATGTTGTAATGTTGTACTACAGAAAAGTAGTCTTGTTTTTTCCCTACGACCAGTAATAAAAAAGTTACAATATAAGCTATTTATAGTAACAACAAAGGGAAGTAATTCTAAACTAGGGACCTGATTCTTGCGCATGACATTCTGTCTCATGAGGGTATACACCGAGGCAACTTACATCATAATCCCTCCATGCATGAAGAAGAAATGCTCAAGACAAATTCATTCTTGTATGTGACCTTCGGCCTCTAAGTGCGACCTTGACCTTAGACCTAGGGACCTGGTTTTTGCGCATGACACATCGTCTATCCATGCTTATTATTTGTGTCATATTATTCTGAAATCGGACCATGCATGTCAAAGTTATGGACCGAACACGAACATCACCCTTTCCTGAACACACAAACAAACACACATACGGACAGGGGTAACACTCCCCCACCCCCATTTTATGGCGGGGGCATAAAAATGACATGTGAGGTCATCTAATGATGTCAACAAGAGCGCCGCCAAGCAGGGCAATATACCCCTGAAGGGTTACATCAGAGGATAGGAGCAAAATTTAAAGAACTTGACTGTTCAAGCCCAAAGGACAGGAACAACAAAAAGAAGAAATTCAAAAAAAATTGCTAAGTCCACAAAAAAAATTCTTACCAGGTAAAGTTATGTCAAAATACATCTAAAAATTGGATGTATCATCCATGTTGTACCACAGTAAAGTGGACTTGGTTTTTCCCTACGACCAATTATAAAAAAGTTTCAAAATAAGCTATTTATATAAACAAAAAAGGGAAGTAATACAAAAAAAAATTATTGTAAGAGAACAAACAAGAGGGTCATGATGACCCTGGATCGCTCACCCGAGTAATATGAGCTACATGTTTCAAATGTCAAACTGATGATTTTTAGAATTTTTTTGGAAGATTTTCCGATGTACAATCAAGTAACCCCTGGGGAGGGGCCGATTTTACCCCAGGGGTCATGATTTGAACAAAGTTTGTAGAAGTCTACTAGGCAATGTTACATATCAAATATCTAAGACCTAGGCCTTCTGGTTTATTTTTAGCAAATTTATGAAGATTTCCTTATGTACAATCAAGTAACCCCTGGGGCTGGGTCAATTTGACCCTGGGGGTCAAGATTTGAACAAATTTTGTAGAGGTCCATTAGGCAATGCTACAAGTCAAATATCTAAGCTGTAGGCCTTCTGGTTTATTTTAAGAACATTTTGAAGATTTTTCTATGTACAATCAAGTAACCCCATTGGGCGGAGACAATTTGACCCCGGGGGTCATGATTTGAACAAATTTTGTAGAAGTCTGCTAGGCAATGCTACATATCAAATATCTAAGATCTAGGCCTTCTGGTTTATTTTTTAAAAAAAATTTGAAGATTTTCCTATATAAAATCAAGGGACCCCTGGGGCGGGGGTCAATTTTGACCCCGGGGGTCATGATTTGAACAAATTTTGTAGAGGTCCACTAGGCAATACTACATGTCAAATATCTAAGCTCTACGCCTTCTGGTTTATTTTTAGAAAATTTTGAAGATTTTTCTATGTACAATCAAGTAACCCCATGGGACGGGGTCAATTTGACCCCGGGGGTCATGATTTTAACAAATTTTGTAGGTCTACTAGGCAATGCTACATGTCAAATATCTAAGATCTAACCTTCTGGTTTATTTTTAGAAATTTTTTAAAGACTTTCCTATATAAAATCAAGTGACCACTGGGGTGGGGTCAATTTTGACCCCGGGGGTCATGATTTGAACACATTTTGTAGAGGTCCACTAGGCAATGCTACATGTTAAATATCAAAGCTCTAGGACTTCTGGTTTATTATTTTTTTTTTTTGAAGATTTTCCTATAGAAATCTATGTAAAATCAAGTGACCCCTGGGGTGGGGTCAATTTTGACCCAAGGGTCATGATTTGACCAATTTTAGTAGAGGTCCACTAGGCAATGCTACATGTCAAATAACTAAGCTCTAGGGCTTCTGGTTTCTGAGAAGATTTTTTTAGGTTTTCCTATGTAAAATCAAGTGACCCCTGGGGCGGGGTCAATTTTGACCCTGGGGTCATGATTTAAACAAACCTGGTAAAGGTCCACTAGGCAATGCTTCACACCAAATATCTAAGCTCTAGGCTTCTGGTTTTTGAGAAGAAGATTTTTAAAGTTTTTCCTTTCGGTTGCCATGGCAACCAGAGTTCTGCCTGGAATTCATTTCTTTGAACAATTTTTAAAGAAGACCATCTAAGGAACATCCCTGTGAAGTTTCATCAAAATTGGCCTGTTGGTTTAGGAGGAGATGTTGTTTAAAGGAAAGTGTGGACGGACGATGTACGGACGACGGACGGTGAACGATCACAATAGCTCACCCCAAGCACTTTGTGCTCAGGTGAGCTAAAAAAAGGAAGAAAGAAAAAATGAAAATACTGACAATCTGACGGACAACGGACGGTGAACGATCAGAATAGCTCACCTTGAGCCTTTGGCTCTGGTGAGCTAAAAAGGGATCTGCCAAATAAAAACAAGAGCACTGCAATGCAGAGCAATATACACAAATATACCTTTGACCCCTACGTGTGACCTTGACCTTGAAGCTAGTCATCCAAAACATGCACTCTGCACGTCGCCTCAGTGTGGTGAACATTTGTGCCAAGTTTCTTTGAAATCCTTCAAGCAGTTCAAGAGTTACAGAGCGGACAAAGCAAACTCATATATGACCTTTCATTCCTAAGTGTGACCTTGACCTTGAAGCAGTTCAAGAGTTACAGAGCAGACACGAAACACACTCATATGACCTTTGACCCCTAAGTGTGTCCTTGAAGCTAGTCATCCAAAAACAGCACTCTGCACATCAAATTTCTTAGCTAAAGCTTTAAAACAAGAGGGCCATGATGGCCCTATATCGCTCACCTGTTATCATTGCACTTGAGGACAAGAAGGTCCTCAGAAAAAATATCTAAGTCCAAAGGACAGGAACAACAAAGGGAAGAAATTTAACCAAAATGAAAAAAAAATTCTTACAAGGTACAGATATGTCAAAATACACCTAAAAATTGGAGGTACCATCCATGTTGTACCACAGAAAAGTGGTCTCGGTTTTTCCCTACGGCCAATAATAAAAAAGTTACTAAAAATAAGCTATTTATAGTAATGTTAAAGGGAAGTAATTAAAAAAAAATTATTGTAAGTGAACAAAAGAAGGATCTGCCAAATAAATCTGTTGACATAAATGAAATTTCAGATCAGTATCTTCATTAGTTACGGAGATATACCCATTTTTAATTTGAAATAAAGGGAGGTAATTTGACATAAAATCAGTCCATAGTTATCTACCCTGATTGGCTCAGTCCAACTAATGACAATAATGAAATTTCAAATAAGTCCTATAAGTACTTACTGATATAAATCCATTTTGATTACAATCAGAGGAGATAATCAGATATAAAATAACTCTGGAACCTACGATTGGATCTGATTTGTCATGGAATCCAAGATTTATTGTTGTTGAAGATATTTTGGAAGTTTGTATCAAATAAAACCATAAATGAAGTCTCTATATGGCTGCAAAAGCCAAAATAGCCAATTTTGGACCTTTAAGGGGCCATTACTCTGGAAACCATGATGGAATCTGGCCAGTTCAAGAAAGGAACCAAGATCTTGTGGTGATACAAGTTGTGTGCAAGTTTGGTTAAAATCAAATTATAAATGAAGCTGCTATTGTGCAAACAAGGTCAAAATAGCTAATTCTGGCCCGTTCAGGGGCCATAACTCTGGAACCCATTATAGGATCTGGCCGGTTCAAGAAAGGAACCGAGATCTTATGGTGACACAAGTTTTGTGTAAGTTTGATTGAATTTAAATCATAAATGAAGCTGCTATTGTGCAGACAAGGTCAAAATAGCTAATTTTGGCCCTTTCAAGGGCCATAACTCTGGAACGCATAAAGGTATCTGGCCAGTTGAAGAAACGAACCAAGATCTTATGGTGATACAAGTTGTGTGCCAGTTTGGTAAAAATCAAATCATAAATAAAGCTGCTATTGTGCAGACAAGGTCAAAATAGCTAATTTTGGCCCTTTCAGGGGCCATAACTCTGGAACCCATAATGGGATCTGGCCAGTTCAAGAAAGGAACCGAGATCTTATGGTGATACAAGTTGTGTGCAAGTTTGGTTAAAATAAAATTATAAATGAAACCACTATCATGCAGACAAGAAATTGTTGACGCACGCACGGACTGACGACGGACGAAGGGTGATCACAAAAGCTCACCTTGTCACTATGTGACAGGTGAGCTAACAAGAAAATTAGGAGAATGGGTCAAGGTAAAGATTATGCAAGATTACTTTTGAAATCTCTAAAAAAATATTACAGGTGGTTCAAATCCTTTTGCTGTAGCTTAGAAAACAAGAAAGTAGGTCAGTAGGTCACAATGATGGTCACTGAAAGTCTGTTTAAAGATCGGCATGCAAAACTATACATGTCATCCAAATTTCAAAGCTGTATCTTAACAAGAGGGCCATGAAGGCCCTGTATCGCTCACCTGACCTATTGATCTAAAGATCATCAAGATTAACATTCTGACCAAGTTTCATTAAGATATGGTCAGAAATGTGACCTCTAAAGTGTTAACAAGTTTTTCCTTTGATTCGACCCAGTGTCCTAGTTGGTGACCCCACATGACCCAGATTCAAACTTGACCTAAAGATCATCAAGATTATCATTCTGACTAAGTTTCATGAAGATACAGTCATAAATGTGGCCTCTTGGAGTGTTAAGCTTTTCGTTTGATTTGACCTAGTGATCTAGTTTTTGACCCCACCTGACCCAGATTTTAACGTGACCTATAGATCATCAAGATTAACATTCTGACCATGTTTCATTAAGATATGATCATAAATGTGGCCTCTACAGTGTTTACCAGCTTTTCCTTTGATTTGACCTGGTGACCTAGTTTTTGACCTTAATGACCCAGATTCTAACTGGACCTTGAGATCATCAAGATTAACATTCTGACCATGTTTCATGAAGATACAGTCATAAATGCTGCTTCTACAGTGTTAAGAAGCTTTTCCTTTGAATTTACCTGGTGACCTAGTTTATGACCCCAGATGACCCAATATCGAACTCATCCAAGATTGTATTGAGGGTAACATTCTGACCAAGTTTCATTAAGATTAGGCCAAAATTGTGACCTCTAGAGTGTTAACAAGCTTTTCCTTTGATTTGACCTGGTGACCTAGTTTCTGATCCCAGATGACCCAATATCAAACTTGTCCAAGATTTTATTGAGGGTAACATTCTGACCAAGTTTCATTAAGATTGGGCCAAAATTGTGACCTCTAGAGTGTTAAACAAGCTTTTCCTTTGATTTGACCTGGTGACCTAGTTTTTGACCCTAAATGACCCAATATCAAATTCGTCCAAGATTGTATTGAGGGTAACATTCTGACCAAGTTTCATTAAGATTAGGCCAAAATTGTGACCTCTAGAGTGTTAACAAGCTTTTCCTTTGATTTGACCTGGTGACCTAGTTTTTGACCCTAGATGACCCAATATCAAACTCATCCAAGATTTTATTAAGGGTAACATTCTGACCAAGTTTTATTAAGATTGGGCCAAAATTGTGACCACTAGAGTGCTAACAGTCAAATTGTTGACGACGATGGACGGACGGACGATGGACACAGGGCGTTCACAAAAGCTCACCTTTGAGCACTTTGTGCTCAGGTGAGCTAAAAAACAAGAAAGTAGGTCAGTAGGTCACAATCATGGTCACTGAAAGTCAGTTTTAAGATCAGTGTGCAAAACTGTACATGTCATCCAAATTTCAAGGCTGTATCTTAAAAAACAAGAAAGTAGGTCAGTAGGTTACAGTTAATTTACCCCTAATTTCTTGGGGTCATAAGGTAACTATAATTAAACAGTCTAGAAAATATGATCAGATAATTTTTGAAGTATTTTTTCCTAAATAACTCATAAAAACTATGTGACCCTCTGGGTGGGGCCTCTTTTCACCCCAGGGGCATAATTTGAACAATCTTGTTAGAGAGCCACTAAGCAATGCTACATAATGAATACCAAAAGCCTAGATCTTGAACTTTCAGTCAAGAAGATTTTTAAAAGTATTTTCCTATGTAAGTCTATGTAAAACTTGGGACCCCCAGGGCAGGGCCTCTTTTTACCCCAGAGGCATAATTTAAACACTCTTGGTAAAGGACCACTAGGTGACGCAACATACCAAAAATCAAAAGCCTAGGCCTTGCAGTTTCAGACAAGAAGATATATATATTTTTTTCCTATTTAAGTCTATGTAAAACTTGAGACCCCTGGGGCGGAGCCTCTTTTCATTCCAGGGGCATAATTTGAACAATTTTGGTAGGGAACCAAAAGGCAATGCTACATACCAAATATCAACGGCCTAGGTCTCTTGGTTTCAGACAAGATTTTTTAATTTTTTTCCTATGTAAGTCTATGTAAAACTTGGGACCCCCGGGACGGGGCCTCTTTTCATCCCAGGGGCATAATTTGAACAAACTTTATAGAGGACCATTAGATGATGTCACATGCCAAATATTGAGGCTCTATGCCTTGTGGTTTTTGACATGAAGATTTTCAAAGTTTTCCCTATATAAGTCATGTAAACCATGTGACCCCCAGGGCGGGGCCGAATTTGACCTTAGGGGAATAATATGAACAACCTTGGTAGAGGACCACTAGATGATGCACAAGAAATCTGAGTGTTTTTTGGTAATTCAAGGGCCATAATTCCGAAGTGCCTCGGCCGATTTGGCTAGATATCAAACTAGGCCAAGGTCTTATAGTCAAACACATTTTGTTCAAGTTTGGAGAATATTGCACTTAGAGTGCACATAAAGTGCCCCAAAGGGACTCCTATACTACTAATGATTAGTAATATTATGGGTCCTTCTAGCTCCCAAGATCTGAGCATATTTCGGTAATTCAAGGGCCATAATTCAGAAGTGCCTGGACCGATTTGGCTAGTTATGGAACTTGGCCGAGGACGGACAGACAGACACACAGTGTGGTGGGAGACATAACAAGCTGGCAAAGTCGGCCACAAGTTACTAAGTAAACTGATGCAATGCCCACAAGATGAACTAATTTTACTGCCTTTTTCTTATTTCCTAGCTCCAACAAACGCTATACTCAGTGCTGCTTTTGTTTTAATTCTAGAAAGGCGTAATGCACTTTATGTCTAAATTTAGTATAAAAGGAGATGCAATAGTGCATGAGAAACAGTTCAGATAATCTATTTAAATGAAGCTAGAACAAACAAAGAAGATATAAACAAGGGGAAAGTTTACCTTCAAATTTGATTTGCTCTGTGTTATTGGCGAGTGCGTGTATCACAGCAACAGTACCACAAGCATTTCCGACCGTCTGCTTCATGTAGTAAACACCATCTGCAGCTGGATTCTCCACCCCAATCTTCTCACTCTCAGACTAGAAATGCGAGGGAAATGAGTACTTTCACATTAAGGGTAGCAGTGGATTTATTTCTGAATTAATACCTTTTAAACAGAACATGTAAAAATATTCATATAAATTATTGCTTTGCTTTTGAGACTTTATAAGACACAAATGTGCAGTTCTGGGAAATGTTTAATATTTGCTGTGACTAAGGAACTAATTTGTGTTGCTTCAGTCCACAACATGAAATCTCAACAAATAAAATTTCTATAAATTACACCTTCTGTCCACTAAATCGTATCATCACAAAACAACTGTTCGGACCAAAATCACAAAATTTCATACCCTGGACAGGAAAAAACGATTTTACTGTATACAACCAGGATAGCTTTTAACTGGTTCTTTTTCAGACCTCACTTAAACCAGTAGTTTAAGGATTTATCATGTGACACATCTGCGGTTCAACAAGACCTGTAATGGGTCAAGAGTATCATTTGTTTCAAGAGCTATGTTCAACTAAGAAACAGAAGTTGTTTAAAAATGCTCTATTCCACTGGTTAGTTATATGTGTCAAATAAAATATGGATGCATTATGTGGCTAGTTATATTGTCTTATTCTGGTATCCTTCTGTACTTAGTAATACATATGAACCCCAGTTCAAATGAATATATCATTTCCAAACAAACTTCATCAATTTTCAAAAGTTAAATTTGGCATAAATTTTCTCATCAACACTCAATACCATAATAACCCCCTCCCACAACCCAATCCCAACCATTCTCTACCCTCCCCTATATGCTGCTACACAAAATTCTGAAAACTATCTTTAGTCTCTTTTTGGGCTCCAGTATATGAATATTGATAAAAACCTGGAGGGGTGATGAATCACTTAGCATATTGATGCTGTGTTCATAGAAACTGTTAGCAACATTAGCAAGATTAACAGGTACCTGGTATCTTGGACTGGTACTTGACAACAAAACAAAGGCTTTATGAGATAACCAATTTTAACAAACATGGAGACAGTTTAAACAGCAAAATTTCTCATTCAAGTTCCTCAGATGGCAGGGTTATGGATCAAACAAGAATGGATATGGTTATGGGGAATACTTAATTAATATTAAATCCCTTCATGGATGGAAAAGTTATGAAGCAGACACAAAACAGAACCTGTTAGTCTATGACCTCCCATGTGTGCCCTTGATCATATACTCTCATTCTAAAATCCCTTGGTGCATGGCAGTGTTTTGGAGCAGACACTAAACAAACCTGTTAACATATGAACATCAAGTGTGATCTTGACCTCTAAGCTAGGGCTTTAGGTGTTGCACATGGCACTTTGTTTCTTTATGGGAAACATAAATTTTGTGCAAAGTGGTATCAAAATCTCTTGTTGGGTGGCAGTTAAGGAGTGGATGGACTGATGGAATACCAACAGAAAAGCATAATCCTATAGTCCCTGAAACACCAGTCTTATTAGGACTGATAGGGAACTAATATTACATTTATATATAAATAAATGTAGTCACAGTATCACTTGATATTTTAAATGCAAGAGCTGGGGAACTGTTTGCTGAGCAAATGAAACTGTTGGCCAAGCAGGGGAAAGTAAACAAAGTACTTTTAGCTAAACAGGGTAAACTACTAGCACAACAGAGAGATGTGTAGGCTGAGCAGGTCAAACTGTTGGCAGAGCAGGATAAACTGTTAGCCAAGCAGGGTAAACTGTTGGCCTTTGACTTGACTGAGGAAGGTAAACTGTCTGTCAAGCAGAGTAAACTTTCAGCTAAGCAGTGTGAAAGGCTAGAGGAGCATGGTAAACTGTTAACAGATTAGGGTAATCTGTTGACTGATCGGGGGAAATTGTTAGAACAGCAGGGTAAACTGTTGGGTGAGCTAGGTAAACTATTGATTGAGCAGGCAAAACTTTTGGCTTAGCAGGGGAAACTGTTATCTGAGCAGGGTAAACTTTAGCTTAGCAGTGGAAACTGTCCACTGAAAAATGGAAACTGTTGACAGAACAGGAGAAAAGGGTAAACTACTGACTGAGCAGCATAAACTGTTGGCTGTGCAAGGTATACTTTTGGCTGAACAGTGAAAACTATTGACAGAGCAGAGGAAACTTTGGAGGTGCCGGGTAAACTGTGAGCTGTGGCTAAGTAGATTAAACTTCTGGCTGAGCAGGGTAAACTATTTACTGAGTTAGGGGAACTGTTGGCTTAGCAGAGAAACTTCTCTTTTGTTTTTGTTTGTTTGTTTGGGCTTTACTGTACACCAACACAGTACAGGTTATATAACACCAAACAGGGCTCACATTTCATTTACATTAAAGTAAAACAAAGGGAAAGGACAAACATTTTTACACCTGCTTGAATCACAGAAATACAGCAAAACCAAGTATTCAGTCCCTATTGAAAACCTGTAATGATCATGCAAAGGCAAGACAGTGGTTCCAATTCTTTTCATGCTCAAGTTGTACCAGAATCACATAGGGTTGGCTGAATAGGATTATATTTTAGCTGAGCAGGGGAAACTTTGGCTAAGCCGAGGAACTAGCTGGCTGAGCAGGGTTCACCATAAATCAAATATATCTAGTTATAACAGAAATAGAGAGAAAAAGAAAAGCTAACTGAAACATTCATGACATATTGATGCAAGAGTCGTCTACCCTGTATCAGACAATTTTGGTGATGAAGAGGAACAACATTCTTTTGAATCAAGTCCATTCAGTAATACAAGAGGACCATGATGGTCCTGAATCGCTCACCTCTTCCCACATGACCCAGTTTTGAGTATGACGTCGTTTTTTCTATTATTTGACATAATGACCTAGTTTTTGAGCTCATGTGACCCAGTTTTGAACTTGACCTAGATATTATCAAGATAAAAATTCTGACCAATTTTCATGAAGATCCATTGCAGGGTTTCCTCTGGGTCAATTTCACTTTGCGCCAACAAATTCGCCAATCAGGAAAAGTTTGCGCCAGTGGCTCTCAAGTTGGAGCCAATAGTCTGTGATGGGTGACATACCATTTTCTTTTTTTAATCTCTTTTTCATTTGATTCTTTACAGTAACCATTCAATTTGCTCTTGAACCAGTCTATCCTAATATCACATTGAATCAAAAATAGTTTTTAATCTTCTCAGCCATTTTCAAGAACATTTTCTAAACAAAAGTAATTGCTCAATCTATAAAATTATCCCTTTATATAGTTTGCCATTTTTAATTATCTCCCTTTAAGGGTCATTTTCAGTAAATAGATGTTTTTGAAACATGAATATTTATCCTAATATCACATTGAATCAAAAATAGTTTTTAATCTTCTCAACCATTTTCAAGAACATTTTCTAAACAAAAGTAATTGCTCAATCTATAAAATTATCCCTTTATATAGTTTGCCATCTTTAATTATCTCCCTTTAATAGTCATTTTCACTAAATAGATGTTTTTAAAACATGAATATTTATCTCTTTATTCTTTTAACTTTTTATTTCAAAATTTATTTAGGTCATTTATCAAAAACAGTGTTGTTTTACATTATTTTATAACTTTTGAAAAGCTTTTTAAAATACTTAAGTTTCATTATATATATAACTAAATTTCTATTTCCTTTCATACTAATGTATAGCGAAAATACCACCTATAGGTATTACTAGCACTTTGTTTCGAAGCTTTGGGGTTGAGCTTTTATTATCCCCCGTGTATCAATGCTTTAAGTTGGGCACGTAAAAGAACCAATAGAACTGCTCTAGTTCATTTGTATCTCAAAAATTCTTCGAGTGAAATTATACGACCGCGACGCGTAGATTTATTTAACAACGCTTGTGCAAAATTTATCTATTAACGATCGGAGAATATGTGTATCTTTTGATCGCGCTTTGACGTGTCATTATTTCCGGCATTTTCTCGGTCTCTCAATTACTTCGGCGAATCGGATTGGCATTAAATAACCTGTAATTTGTGCCGCGTTGTTTGCATCATAAAAAAGGTGGTCCATAGACGAAGCACGCAGCTAATATTTCGTTTCATTTGCTCTCGTGTAAGTAGGCGGGGTTAAATTTGGCGAATCAGATTGACCGATAATCGTTCTTGCGTGGAGGAACGCTCTAGTGACTCGGCGAGTTTTAAATTATGCCCCGAGGTGTAAATCGATATTGACACGTTGTGTATTGTCTTCGTGTAGTGTTAAATATTGGATAATCTGTTATTGCGTCCTTGAGAAAGATCAGAAGATCAGATCGACGATTATCTTATAGGCGCCAATGAAATTCGCCAATTGAAGATTTTTAGCGCCAGAATTTACATTTTGTCGCATTTGGCGCCATTGGCGACCGACAGCGGGAACCCTGCATTGAAAAATATGGTCTCTAGAGAGGTCACAAGGTTTTTCTATTATTTGACCTATTGACCTAGTTTTCAAAGGTACGTGACCCTGTTTTAAACTTTACCTAGATATCATCAAGGTGAACATTCTCACTAATTTTCATGAAGATCTTGTGAAAAATATGGCCTCTAGAGAGTTCACAAGGTTTATCTATTTTTATACCTACTGGCCTAGTTTTTGAAGGCACGTGACCCAGTTTCGAAACTAACCTAGATATCATCAAGGTGAACATTCAGATCAATTTTCATGAAGATCCATTGAAAAATATGGCCTCTAGAGAGGTCAAAAGATTTTTCTAATTTTAGACCTACTGACCTAGTTTTTGACCGCAGTTGACCCAGTTTCAAACTTGACCTAGATAACATTCAGACCAACTTTCATACAGATCCCATGAAAAGTATGGCCTCTAGAGAGGTCACAAGGTTTTTTATTTATTTGACCTACTGACCTAGTTTTTTAAGGCACATGACCCAGTTTCAAATTTGACCTAGATATCACCAAGGGGAACATTCTGACCAATTTTCATGAAGATCCATTCAAGGGTATGGCCTCTAGAGAGGTCACAAGGTTTTTCTATTTCAAGACCTACTGACGTAGTTTTTGATCGCAGTTGACCCAGTTTCAAACTTGACCTATATATCATCAAGATAAACATTCAGACCAACTTTCATACAGACCCCATGAAAAATATGGCCTCTAGAGAGGTCACAACGTTTTTTCATTATTTGACCTACTGACCTACTTTTTGATGGCACATGACCCACTTTCGAACTTGACCTAGATATCATCAAGATGAACATTCTGACCAATTTTTATGGAGATCCATTCACAAGTATGGCCTCTAGAAAGGTCACAAGGTTTTTCTATTTTTAGACCTACTGACCTAGTTTTTGACCGCATATGACCCTGTTTCTAACTTGACCTAGATATCATCAAGATGAACATTCAGACCAACTTTCATACAGATCCCATGAAAAATATGGCCTTCAGAGAGGTCACAAGGTTTTTCTATTATTTGACCTACTGACCTAGTTTTTGAAGGCACATGACCCACTTTCGAACTTGACCTAGATATCATCAAGATGAACATTCAGACCAACTTTCATACAGATCCCATGAAAAATATGGCCTCTAGAGAGGTCACAAGGTTTTTCTATTTTTAGACCTACTGACCTAGTTTTTGACCGCACGTGACCCACTTTCGAAATTGACCTAGATATCATCAAGGTGAACATTCTGACCAATTTTCATGAAGATCTCATGAAATATATGGCCTCCAGAGAGGTCACAAGGTTTTCCTATTTTTAGACCTACTGACCTAGTTTTTGATCGCACGTGACCCAGTTTCAAACTTGACCTAGATATCATCAAGATGAACATTCAGACCAACTTTCATACAGATCCCATGAAAAATATCGCCTCTAGAGAGGTCACAAGGTTTTCTATTATTTGACCTACTGACCTAGTTTTTGATGGCACGTGACCCAGTTTCGAACTTGACCTAGATATCATCAAAGTGAACATTCTGACCAATTTTAATGAAGATCTTGTGAAATATATGGCCTCTGGAGAGGTCACAAGGTTTTTCTATTTTTAGACCTACTGACCTAGTTTTTGAAGGCACGTGACCCAGTTTCGAACTTGACCTAGATATCATCAAGGTGAACATTCTGACCAATTTTCATGAAGATCTTGTGAAATATATGGCCTCTAGAGAGGTCACAAGGTTTTTCTATTTTTAGACCTACTGACCTAGTTTTTGAAGGCACGTGACCCAGTTTCGAACTTGGCCTAGATATCATCAAGGTGAACATTCTGACCAATTTTCATGAAGATCTTGTGAAATATATGGCCTCTAGAGAGGTCACAAGGTTTTTCTATTTTTAGACCTACTGTCCTAGTTTTTATTGGCACGTGACCCAGTTTCGAACTTGACCTAGATATCATCAAGGTGAACATTCTGACCAACTTTCATAAAGATCCCATGAAAAATGTGACCTCTAGAGTGGTCATAAGCAAATGTTTACGGACTGACGCACGCACGCACGGACGGACGACGGACACCGCGCGATCACAAAAGCTCACCTTGTCACTTTGTGTCAGGTGAGCTAATAAAACAGGAGGACAACAATGGCCCTATATCACTCATCGGACTCTATTGGGTGTATGTTTTCCACAGACTTGGAAGAGGACCTCTACACAATGTCACAATCCAAATATCTAAGCTCTTGGCTTGCGGTTTTGGAGAAGAAGATTTTTTTCAAGTATTTCCTTTTTTTGCCATGACAACCAGAATTGTGCTTGGAATGGAAATCTTTGAAACAATTGGGTAGTTGATCATCCAAGGAACATCCAGGCGAAGTTTTATCAACTTCTATCAAATGGTTTCAGAGATGTTGTTTGAAGAAAAGTGGACGGATGACAGACATACCACGAACAATCACAACCCAAGCATATTGTGCTGAGGTGAGCTTAAAACAGGAATTGTGAAAGTGTATCAAAACATTAACCTAAAATTCTACATGAAAAGAGGATTTATTACTTTAATACTGCTGCTAGCATGAAGAACATTTGGCAATATGATGCAGCTGATGACTAGAGTAAATGTTTGAAGATTTTAAATTATGTATATAAAGTAATAACAGAGATAGTCAAGCTGCACCAAAACTTGTACCTGAAATTCTAAATAAAAGCTGAACATATTTCATCAAATACTGGTGCCAGAACTACCTTTAAGTTATATAAGTGCATGATGATGAGGAACAACTATTTTAAGTTTGAATCACACTGATCGTATCATAAAAGAGATAGATTGAAAATGCATGAAAACTTTAAACTGAAATTCTAAGAAAAATGTGGCCATAATTCATAACAGTGCGCTCAACTATTTGAAGCCCTTCCACCTAGGGTAATTCGCCCTTGAAACGAATTTGCCCATAACCCGAACGAATTCGCCGCAATGTTTGACGCGCATGCGCTAATAATAACCGCTGTTCGTCGTTGTCCCGTACTTTTTCCGGGTTTCGGGTATTTTGATTCAACGACAGCTTTTAATCATCGTTCCTCGGTCTTTCTCACCCAGGCGCTGTCGTTGTTGACCTCTAGTCAAAGTTACAGAGCGGGAAAATTCAAATTCTTTAATTTGCAAAACTTTGTTTGTTTAGAATTTCAAGTGACGCTGGATCCCTATTAATCGTAAGCTGTTTTTTTTATTATATTATTTTAATATCTTTATGAAAATTGATTATTTTTTCATATATGTAAGAAAAAAGTTTACTAAAATTAAAATCTATGTCATATATGCGTTTGCCCAAGAAGCGGACATCATTCGCCGTTGAAGCGAACGGGTGTTCGTTTCAAGGGCTAATGCAAATTACATGTTGACATGTCAACTGTTTTGTGTTCTGGAAAATACTGCGTAAATTTCTATGCACGTCTTGTTGTGAATATCATCTAGAATATGCCAATATAGATAAATACCTTCTGAGCTTAAACCTAAATATGCATTTGTTTAACGACTGCATCTGTAAACGGACTTTACAGAACGCAATTTCACTTCCTCTGTGTAAAATGCTATAAATTACTTAATATATTAAGAAAATAATTAGGTCTGCCATACATGTAACATTTCAGATGCCTTACTCTCAAGAGGCCTTATATAGTGCTGTGGAAGAAGTGAAGCATGGGTCATTAAGCTTACGAGGTGCTTCCAAAAAGTACAAGGTTCCTGTGACAACTTTACATGATCACAAGTCTGGAAAAGTCGCACCGGGAGCAAAGAAGGGCAAAGATCCGCTATTGCCTATAGATAAGGAGAAAGATTTAATAAATTATGCAATGCAAAGAGGGGACATGGGGATTGGTTTTTCTAAGCAAACCTTTTTGCGTTTTACGGGAGAATATGCCGCTTCTGAAGGGGTATATTTTAAGGGCCGGGTAGCTTCTGAAAAATGGTGGCGAGGGTTCAAGGTTCGTCACCCTTACTTTTCATTAAGGACAGCAGAGTCTACGGCAACTGGCAGACACATGTCAATGACCCGCTCCCATGTAAGTCATTACTTTAGGGAATTAAAGACAGTTTTGACTGATAATCATATCTTAGACAATTCATCATCCATTTGGAATATGGACGAAACGGGGCTATCATTGGCACCAAAACCCCCTAAAATCATTGCCCGTAAGGGTAGCAAGATTGTACATGCTAAATCGTCCAACTCAAGAGAGATGATAACTATAATAGCATGTGGAAATGCAGCTGGGAGCATCATACCACCACATGTTATTGTCCCAGGCAAAACAAAGAGAGCACTGCACAGTTATGACACTGGAAATGCCCCTGCGGGTAAGGCCATCATCAAAATATTTTGCAATCATATTGACTGTTGTAAATTATGTCCCTGAGTTTTTTGTTTCATGATTAAGTATCACGCATTTAGAGAAGACTTTAACACAAGTAACACCTAAGTCCATAACGCAGTACATATATACCCCTACAGTCTTTAAATTGTAAAATAAACTTTTGATTAATGACGCGCAAGAAGAGTGCCCTACTGTTTACAACATCTGTATGTGAAACTCGATATAATGTAGAAACATGTAGAACGATATTCAACTAGAATGCAATTACATGTATTTCATTATCTGCCTGTTTTGAATTTCAATGTATTATATAGGCACACAGTGCAGCGTCTCTGACAGTGGATGGACTAAACAGGGGATTAGCGAGCTTTGGTTCACAGAAACGTTCCTACCAAACATTGGGCCTCAAAGACCTCAAGTGCTGATTGTTGACGGCCATGATTCACACCACCATGTTGAACTCATAGGAGTGGCCAGGAAGGAGGGAATAGTAATAGTTGAGCTGCCCAGTAAAACAAGTCACTTTACGCAGCCATTTGACAGGTTTCTAATTATGGTCTAAAGTTTGTCGACATTTACTATTTCATAATATCGTTAACCGTCTAAAGTCCATTTTCAAAATAATTTTAGTCATTCATTATTTTCTTTTTCTATTTTTTATATCGCTTCATATAAGTTAGTTAAAAATTCTTCATTTTACACTGATGATTTATAGGGCAACGTTACTACAACTGTAGTTCTGTTCAGTATACACACACACAAAGACAATTGTGACTGAGGAGTGACCAGATTCGAACATGCGACACTGAATTAGTCCGGCGCTCTATCCGATAATTGCGGCGCTTCTCAATGTTTTGCCACTGGGAGATATCAGGTCTCCGACTGAAGTTCTTTTATACAATTTTTAAATGCGAAAAGCAAAATGTCAAAAAGAAAAATTTGCCCTAATTTAATTACTAAACCGGTCTGTAAACTTTAAAGTTTGTTTTGTAGGGATAACGCATGTTTTTTCGTGTTATAACGTCTGCAGAATCCCGAGGGATTCTGCAGATGTTATAACACGAAATGAACACGCGCTAACGCTATTCTAGCATAAAACGCGGAAAAAATACTAATAAATGAATACATCCTACCTCAACGCCATTAAATTTCCATGAAATGCGCGGGAATGTCTGAGCTGTTTTTTACGTTGACGTCATTTCGTTTTGAATTATCCGTTTTGGGGCCGAATGACGTTTACGCTTTGCCACGGAACTCGCATATATAAAAAGGTGTTATAACAGCACGTGAGCGCGAGAATCTCTCTGTTAACACACGTTTTCTCTCCTGTTAAAACACCCCCGAAATGTGACAATAACAGCAGTTTTATGCTAGAATACATGTATGTAATATGTACAAGTGTTTTATAAACACCATAATACTGTGTTTTTACAGGTCTGTTTTTAAGTCTTTTAAGACGAGCTGGGGGAGACATGTACAGGACTTTACTTCGCAAACAGGGGTAGCTGTAGGACACTCCCAGTTCTTTAGAATTATGACAAAGGCGTGGAACGATGCCCTCACCAGTAACAATGTGAAAGCTGGGTTTGAAGCTACTGGTATCTGTCCTTTCAATCCAGGCGTCATACCTGACATTGCCTACAGTCCATCAGAACTGTATGTAGCAACGCCCTTAGATCAATGTAAGGAAGAGTGTAATACAGTGGAGCAAGTCCATTCAAATCCTTCCGTAGAAACCGCTGTTTTACCCACTGTTTGTGCTGCAAGCAGTAGTACATGTACCGAAAATGATGTAATTGTTTCAATTGACATAGATGTACATGAGATGGACCAGGTTGTGGACCTACCTGTTTGTTTAGATGAGAATGGCATGATCAAGGTTCTTGAAGAGCAGTTAGGTCCACAGCAAGGTCCTGACCAAAGTCCTCAGCCATCTGCTTCTAAGCCTGAGTGCAATTCGTCAACACTTCCCGATCAAACTAGCAATCTAAGGGAGTGCGATGCAGCACTCGCTTTATCTGTGGTCGAATCAGCAATAACTGATGAGAAAATAAACCTGTATAACAATACATACCAATCAGGCAGCACACTAAACGACTCCATGTACGAAACCTGGAAAATGTATAAAGAACAAATATCCCCAAGGCCCATAACAGTACCTATTATCCCTGACAACCCCATGCTTGTTCTACCTAAACAACAATATAAAAAGCCAATAAAAAAGAATAAATACTTTGTAGTTACTTCTGATGAATGTTTTAAAGCAAAACTGGAAGAAAAAGTAAAAAGGGAAAAGAAAATCTCTGATGCAGAAGACAGGAAACATCAAAGACAATTAAAAAGAGAAAACAGAGAAAAGGCCGCGGGGAAAAAAATAAAAAAAGAGAAAGTTTGTCTAAAGGAGCAAATTTGATTTATTGATTGAAACAGACAGACTAGTTCTTTTACATGTTATAAGAAGGTCTAGAAAAATGTTTTACTTTTAATTTGTAAACATTCAGTTTCTTCAGAGTATTGATGGTATAAAATGTTGTCTCTAGTTTGTATTTTGTTTTATGTCATCCACTATGTCTTGTAATATCTTTAACTCAGTTTCAGACACATACGCAGCAATATATTTCACAAGAAAAACATGACTCCTTATAACAATTTCTTCACAATCTCCAGCAAGTGAACGCATTTCCCATTCCTGCAGTTGATGTATCACCGTCTTTGTTATGGCATGAGATCTTGAACATAATGTTTTGATGATAACATGTAAGGTGAATAAAGAGTCATGATCGAAATGCGTTTCATGCCAGAAGAGGTTATCCAAAAGTTGATGCGCTACCCACTCGTACTCCTTTCTTCTTCCATGCATCTCCAACTGAGCAGGACTTTGATTATATTTGCCATAACCTTAACAAGATCTAAACGTTTCTGATGTAAGGAAAAGTTGCATACTTGCAAATACAATAACAACATCATCAACATTAACCTAAGCTGAAGTATACAATCAAATTCACCTCTTGAGAACAACAACCTCTAGTCAACGTAATGTTCAGTCAATATTTTAACACCCAAAGGGTGTTGCTCTACAAAGGTTGTACACGTTCGAGATGAATTTGATTTGTCATTTGAGTTTTAAAAGTTACTTTATAAGTAAAATAGCCGCTGTAATAAGCATGTATCGTGTGAGCCGTGTATGTTTTTGTAACCTTTTATCTCACTATAGACAAGTTTGATCTGTACTCTTAGAGAAATTAGAAATTCTGCTGAGATTATATCATGGTTAAGTGAGCTTTTAAAGCCTTTTGGAATCACGATATAAGCCATCTGCCGCATATATTACGCACTGAGAAATTTCAGCTAAGCTAATAAGATATAGGGTGAGAAAATTGTGCAGCCCGACCGGAACACGAACTCGGGGCTTCGGAATACTGTTCCAATGCTCTACCAATTGATTCTCCCCGTATGTGACCAAGTCCGTTCCGTGAATCTCCCTATGCTATAGCTTTCATTTATAACCGATAACTATTTCTTGTGGTAAGTACTACCTTTAATCTAGCTAGCTCATCATCAAACTATTATTGGCTACTAAATAAAACTGTATGTATAATTGTCAACAAAAAACAACAACATTTCAGAAAGGATACTAGGAAGTCTTCTTTAACAGAAATGGCGCCTTTAATTTCTGGGGAATCTGGCCAATAAGAAACCTTTTCACATAAATAAAAACAGCAAATTTCATTGGCAGCAGTCAAAAAATGTCTTGTTCGTTTAAAGGGCGAATGCATTTTACTAGTTCGCTTCATGGGCGAAAGTGTTCGTTTTAACGGCGAATTTGAGTTGTGTTAGTATTTCATGTACTTTGATTCATTGGCCCGAGATAATGACCAAGCTTTTAAGATAACGTGAACCGAGGATGGTACTAGACACGGTCCGAATGAATCTGACGGTGTAGCAGGTGAGTGAACAACATGTGATCATCGCAATTTCGTAACCCGTTCGTTTCAAGGGCGAATTACCCTACTAGCTTACATACAAAAGCTTTAGCAAAATTTTCAAAGTTAAAAAAGGGGCATAATTATACCAAAATGTAAGCCAGAGTTATGAAACTTGACAAACAGGGTCATCCCATGATGCTAAAGATATGTGTGAAGTTAGAAAGCAGTTGGCCTGGTAGTTTTCCAGAAACCTGCTTATATGCAAAACTTTAAGGAAAATTTCTATGTTAAAAAGGGGCATAATTTTGACAAAATAAAAACTAGAATTATGTTACCTGCCCCATAATGTCATCTCTTGATGCCAAATACATGTGTGAAGTAGGAAAGCATCTGGGCTAACGTTTCTGAGAAACCTGCTAACATGCAAAACTTTAACCTGAACTTTTGTGACGTGGACGTGTATGCCAACGAAAAAGTGAATACAAAACCTCTTCTATATGAAAAAAATCAAACAGTCAAGCTAAAAAAAATTGGTGTCAGACTTGTGACCCTTGTATCACACGATGTGGGTGATGATTAGGAACAGCTATTTAGGTCTGAAGCAAATCCATTTCATTATAACAGAAATAAAGAGAAAATACATAAAACTTTAGCCAGAAATCTGGCTGTCACAGTGTGGATGCAAATGCGAATAGGATAGCTCATATTTTTCACATAGTCATGTTAAAAATGATGAAGTGGCCAGTATTTGGATTGCTTTTGGGCACTGCAATATTATTTTTATATACAAAGGGAAGCCACTGCAAACATGATTATACTTAAATCACACATGAATTGTTCAAAAAAAAAAGAAGAGAATACTGTAGCATTACTTTGTCTTTTTTTCAGTTCTAGTAAGAACTGGCCATGCAACTGCATCAAAAAGTAACAAAAGATACTGATGTCATTACACCATTTGGTGTCATTGTAATTAGTTTTGTTGTTTTTTTGGATTTATATTTTAACGCTTTTTTTTAAATATGTAATTTGTAAAATAAGTAATCAGCAAGCACGACTTTCATGAATGATTCCCCACATGTCCAAGTATTGAATAAAAACATATTACCCTTTGTGAAACTGTTACACACAAGAGTCTTCAGTTATAAAAATGCTGGCTTTGTAATTAAAGGCTCTAACAGATTGTTCTGAACATGTTCAGGTACCTGTCCTTTGATTGGATTGAAAAGATTTGAACATGTTCAAGTAGCATTCTGTGATTGGACAGTGAAGATCTGAACATGTTCAAGTACCTGTTCTGTGATTGGATAGAGATGATCTGAACATGTTCAAGTACCTGTTCTGTGATTGGATAGAGATCTGAAAAAGTTCGAGTACCTGTTCTGTGATTGGATAGACAAGATCTGAATATGTTCAAGTACCTGTTCTGTGACTGGATAGAAAAGATCAGAATATGTTCAAGTACCTGTTCTGTGATTGGATAGAGATCTGAACATGTTCAAATACCTGTTCTGTGATTGGATAGAGAAGCATCACAGCAATAACTGGACGTGGCACCATCATCAGCAAGTCCTGGTCCATTCCATACACATCTACAAACTCCCAGTCATGTGGAACTCCTAAATTGTGCACATACTGCAACAGTAATATATAACTCTGTTAGAATTGCATAACTGGAAAATTGCCTAGTTCCCTTACTTTAAAGTTCTAATTCTTTGATTTATATACAAATACAATGAATAAATTTTTTTTAACAGAACAATTTTCTTTAGCTTTTGTTTATCGTAAGATCAAAATATTTGACTTCTAATATTTAACATTTTGTATTCCTACTACTGGATAAAAATTTCAATTACAGAAAACTCATATATATATCTATATTTATATATTTATATAGCTTCTACACAAGATGTCAATTTTCCAGCTGAGGAAAAAATAACTACAAAACAAGGGACACATGTCCCAGAATGATGACCTGTCAGAGCAGTCTCAAGGTTACTTTGTTCCAATAACCTAAACAGCTATAGATATCTTTCTAATGTGTTACCCAGCTTGGAAGTAATTTAGCTCTATTGTTCTTTGAAAACAGAAGTTATTTTAGGTCTCTGTGACCTTGAGCAAATGACTCCCTAAATGATCATGTTTTGAGCTCTAGGGGATAAAGTTTGAATTTTTATGCACAGGACACACCATTATATAATACATCTAGTACATCCTAACCATTTTTGGACAAAAGAAACAAATACAAATATGTGGTATGACCGAGCTGGGGCTATTAGGGTAGACCAATCTGCCTTCTATAGTGGAAACTGTTGAGGGTGTTTAGTTTCAGCGTTTCCATGATTTATTGTTCTAAACTTTAATCACAAGCACCCATAAAAACATTTCCAAGTCCTTTTCCACTGAATGTGTATTCACTAGTTATGAAAAAAATTTTTTCAATAGCACTCAGAATGCGTGCATGTAGTTTCTTTTGATCCCACTTTAAAGGCTATAACGTTGGTATACAATAAAGGAAATGTCTTACTAGTTTTGTTACATTCAGATATTTTTGTCAAACAATTATTCAGGAAAATTTGGATTAAACAAGGTCATGATGACCCTGGATCGCTCACCTGAGTAATATCAGCTACATGTTTCAAATGTCAAACTGATGCTAAAATATTAAGAAAGAAGGTCATTAGGTCACATTCATGGTCACTGAAAGTCAGTTTTAAGACCGGTGTGCAAAACTGTATATGTCATCCAAATTTCAAGGCTGTATTTTAAAAAAACAAGAGGGTCATGATGACCCTGGATCGCTCACCCGAGTAATATGAGCTACATGTTTCAAATGTCAAACTGATGATTTTTAGAACTTTTTTGGAAAATTTTCCGATGTACAATCAAGTAACCCCTGGGGCGGGGCCAATTTTATCCCGGGGGTCATGATTTGAATAAAGTTTGTAGAAGTCTACTAGGCAATGTTACATATCAAATATCTAAGATCTAAGCCTTCTGGTTTATTTTTAGCAAATTTATGAAGATTTCCCTATGTACAATCAAGTAACCCCTGGGGCTGGGTCAATTTGACCCTGGGGGGTCAAGATTTGAACAAATTTTGTAGAGGTCCACTAGGCAATGATGCATGTCAAATATATAAGCTTTAGGCCTTTTGGTTTATTTTTAGAAAATTTTGAAGATTTTTCTATGTAAAATCAAGTGACCCCTGGGGCAGGGTCAATTTTGACCCCGGGGGTTATGTTTTGAATAAATTTTGTAGAGGTCCACTAGGCAATGCTACATGTCAAATATCTAAGCTCTAGGCCTTCTGGTTTATTTTTAGAATTTTATTTGAAGATTTTCCTATGTAAAATCAAGTGACCCCTGGGGCGGGGTCAATTTTGACCCCGGGGCTCATGATTTGAACAAATTTTGTAGAGGTCCACTAGGCAATGCTATATGTCAAATATCTAAGCTCTAGGCCTTCTGGTTTATTTTTAGAAAAATTTTGAAGATTTTCCTATGTAAAATAAAGTGACCCCTGGGGCGGAGTCAATTTTGACTCCGGGGGTCATGATTTGAACAAACTTTGTAGAGGTCCAATAGGCAATGCTACATGTCAAACATCTAAGCCCTAGGCCTTCTGGTTTATTTTTAGAAAATTTTTGAAGATTTTCCTATGGGGCGGGGTCAAAAATTTACCCCGGGGTCATGATTTGAATAACTTTAGTAGAGGTCCATTAGGCATTGCTACATGTCAAATATCTAATCTCTAGGGCTCCTAGTTTTTGAGAAGAAGATTTTTAAAGATTTTCCTATGTAAAATCAAGTGACCCCTGGGGCGGGATCAATTTTGACCCCGGGGTCATGATTTGAACAAATTTGCTAGAGGTCCACTAGGCAATGCTTCATACCAAATATCTAAGCTCTAGGGCTTCTGGTTTTTGAGAAGAAGATTTTTAAAGTTTTTCCTTTCGGTTGCCATGGCAACCAGAGTTCTGCATGGAATTCAATTCTTTGAACAATTTTGAAAGGGGGCCACCCAAGGATCATTCCTGTGAAGTTTGGTGTAATTCTGCCCTATGGTTTTCAAGAAGAAGATTTTTTTAGAAAATGTTGACGGACACACGACGCACGACGGACATTGAGCGGTCACAATAGCTCACCATGAGCCTTTGGCTCAGGTGAGCTAAAAAGTACGTCAGTAGGTCAAGGTCACAGTCAAGTGACCACTACTTGGGGTCATTAGGTAATTATAATTAAACAGTCTAGTAAATATGATCAGATAATTTTATATTTTTTCTTACCGTAGATACCCATGTATAATGCGCAGTTTTTTTACCCCTGGGACCACCCCCGAATCGTGGGTGCGCATAATATACAGGTATAGACAATTTTCCAACTTCAAAACAACTTCGTTACCGATCTTCGCCATTTTGGTAAAGGGAAACTACTCCCCGTGCTTACGGTCACCGCTAAAACCTAAGATTGCCGTTACGTTCCGTAAAAGATCGAATGGTTTATTTTTCTTTCAAACAAAATTAATTTCATATAAATTAAAAAGTATTTTGATTAAAGAAATGTTAATAAATCACAAAAATTATGATACTAATTAAAGATCGAGAATTATCTTTAACCGAGATCAAACTGTGAACAACATAATTGACACGAGGTGACACGTTAATTGCCGGTAATTACTGGCTATTTGATCGTGACAAAAAGACTATCACACCTTTTGTTGTTGGTTTGAATTGAGAAGCTCATGTCATTTTGAAAGATACCATTCCGAAATATTGAATCAGCTGCTGTTTATTTATTCAATATAGTTAATTAAAAAGGTAAAACAACAAATAAAACAATATTTTACTGGTTTTATTTTCGAGAAAACAAAAATCGATAGTACCGCGAGACCGATGCTGCTCTCCGCTGCGGAGATAAAATTTATTACCGGTGTCGATGTAAACTCTACTTTCGTTTTCCATACTCCTCAAAATTGACCAAAAATGTTTTTTTCCAAGAATTTTGGGCCAAAATCGGGGGTGCGCATTATACACGGGTGCGCATTATACATGGGTATCTACGGTATATAACTCCTATAACAAGTGAACTCCGGAGCGGGGCCTCTTTTCAACCTAGGGGCATAATTTAACAAGGCAATGCTACATATGAAATATCAAAGGACTTAAGGTCTTGAACTTTCAGACAAGAAGATTTTTAAAGTTTTTCCCTATATAAGTCTATGTAAAACTTAGGGGCCCCTGCGTGGGGCCACTTTTCAACTCAGGGGCATAATTTGAATAATCTTGGTAGAGGACCACTAGGCAATGCAACATACCAAATTATTATTATTATTATTATTATACCAGATTTATATAGCGCCCTTTTCATGATCAAATTCACGTTCAAAGGCGCTTTACATAGTTCAAATGCAGCCACACAGGGCGCATAATTCATCCTCTACTAGTACAGACACAGAGCGATCTGACCAGAGGGACAGAGTGAGACAAAGCCCCCGTGACAGAGAGATCAGAAATCAGATACAGGCTTGTCCGGCTAACTTAGCCTAGCTCTTTGCGAATAGACAGCCTGGTTCTTTAACATGCCCAGTGTATAGCACTGATACATGCAAGGATTGCCTGGGTTCCTGACCAGTACACCTCTAGGTGGGTGGGAAACACTGAAAAGCGTTTCTGAAAATTCCCCGAGTAGCTGCCGGGGATCGAACCCTGACCTCAGGGTTGGAAGGCCAGTGTGCAAACCACTGAGCTATCTGTCCACCCAAATATCAAAAGCCTAGGCCTTGCAGTTTCAGACAAGAAGGTTTTTAACGTTTTTCCCTATGTAAGTCTATGTAAAACTTGGGCCTGCTGGGTGGGGCCACTTTTAAACTCAGGGGCATAATTTGGACATGTGAAATTATTGTTATTCATGGGGGATTAATTTTTGTGGATTTCGTGGTTCAGCTAAACAAATTATGCCCAAGATAATGTAAATTGTACTCAATATCGCCAAAAAAGACACCATAGCCATCTGATCTGCTCCTAGTTGTGTGCATGCGGCAGTACTGACCTGCAGCTTTAGTGTAGTTTATTAGCTTTAATTATAGGAAGTGTCTAGCTGTCCGGTAACCAGACGCCTAGCCTGCGTTCTAGCCGTCCGGTAATAGATTTCCTATATAGGCTAATAAATAGGTAAAGATACATGTTATTTACTAAAGATATCCATACTTATCTGCAAACAAAATTTTGTGTGAATACATACTAAAGATTTACTTTTAATCGTCTTGAATAAATCACTGCATTATTCAGCCAATAAAACGAAAGTTTGCCGAAATCAATAATGGTGAGATCGCCGTGACGTTACTCATTAAAGTCTGTTCATCTGGTGGTGGGCAAAACAATGTTTTAATGGGAACAGAATTTTTAAATCATAACTTTTTCACTGGATTTTCAAAATTAAAACAGTTTTTAAATACTTACAATTTTCATATTTTAGTATTCAAATATTTTTTTTTTAATGAATAACTGTTCTGAATGACATTTAATTTCAATAGCGGCAGTGTGATGTTCAAAACTTTTAGAGAATCAGTAGTTAATGTTTCATAATAAATCCATTTTATTCAAAATAATAGTCAAAATTAATTAATGAATTGCTTGTTTTATAAGCTTTCCATTCATCAAAAAATTATTTATAAATTTGTGTATTAAGAATTAAAGTTTAAGCCGTTAGAAAAACATCACTTTTTACAAAATAACATGAACATTCAGCGATCAATGTTTTATCATTTCTAAAAATAGAATATCAACGGATTTGTATACAAACACAGTCTCATTCGTTTTATCAACTGAAAAATCAGTAATCTACTGGAGACGATGAAAAATATACTTATGTATGTATTCACACAATATTTTGTTTCCAGATAAGTATTGATATTTTTTAAAAGAAAATAACAGTTAAAACTATATAAAATCATTATTTATTCATTAAGAAATCAATTACGGGACAGCTAGAATGTAGGCTAGGCATCTTGTTACCGGACGGCTAGACACTACCTTAATTATATATATGTTTTCTGAAAATCTGTCAACAATAACTTAAATAAATAGTAAATATAAACCAACCACTCATGGTTTTTACTGTTAATTCTAATGACATTACTGGCTTATCAGCAGTTGCTACTTTTCTGGTTTGTACTCGGAGGGGGATACTGACCAGTCAAAACAAGAGCTGTCTCCATAGGATGACACATGCCCCCGATGGCACTTTGAATGAATAGTTATGGCCGATGTTAGAGTTTAGGACCTTTGACCTACCGAGCTGGGTCTTGTGCACGACATGTCGTCTTACTGTGTCACACATTCATGCGTAGTTATTTTAAAATCCATGCATGAATGACAATGATATGGACCGGACACGCCCATCAATGCACTATCATGAAAAATGACCTTTAATGTCTACGTGTGACCTTGACCTTTGAGCTACGGACCTGGGTCTTGCGTGCGACACGTCGTCTTACTGTGGTACACATTCATGCCAAGTTATTTGAAAATCCATCCATCGATGACAAAGATATGGACCGGACACGCCCATCAATGCACTATCCTTTAACGTCTAAGTGTGACCTTGACCTTTGAGCTACGGACCTGGGTCTTGCGCGCGACACGTCGTCTTACTGTGGTACACATTCATGCCAAGTTATTTGAAAATCCATCCATCGATGACAAAGATATGGACCGGACACGCCCATCAATGCACTATCCTTTAACGTCTAAGTGTGACCTTGACCTTTGAGCTACGGACCAGGGTCTTGCACGCGACACGTCGTCTTACTTTGGTACACATTCATGCCAAGTTATTTGAAAATCCATCCATCGATGACAAAGATATGGACCGGACACGAAAATTGCGGACAGACTGACAGACCGACAGACTGACAGACGGTTCAAAAACTATATGCCTCCCTTTGGGCGCATAAAAATATAACGATATTCAACTCTTGAGTACAATTATTTGGACTACTGTTATGGTAGTCCAAATAATAGGACGTTTCGTGACAGCGTGATAACTTTTGAGTGTCGCTGTCTCCGTCACGTCCAAACTTATTCTGCATATTTCTGTTAGGAAATCCCTAATGAAATCCGTTGGGAAAGTTTTCTGGTACATGTACAAAGTATTTGTAATGATTACATCTCTGATAATGAATTTATGTTGACATAAAAGCATAAACTTGCCTCGCTGACATTTCACGAATGTATATTTTGTGTTTTGTTTCTGCTGTAACAGTCTCAGGAAAAATGTGCAGCCATGACTGAGACTCGAACCTCGAACCTTCGGCTTATTTTTTTGTTGTTTTGTTTTGTTTTGGGTTCAACGCCGTTTTTCAATAGTATTTCAGTCATGTAACGGCAGGCAGTGAACCTAACCAGTGTTCCTGGATTCTGTACCAGTACAAACCTGTTCTCTAAGCTGCCAACTTCCCCACATGAATTATCTGAGGTGGAGGACAAATGATTTCAGACACAATGTCTTTTATCAAAATGTCACGGAGAATATACGTCCCGCCCGGGGATCGAACTCGCGAACCCACGATCCGTAGACCAACGCTCTCCCTACTGAGCTAAGAGGGCAGGCTTCAAATCTTCGGCTTACCGTGCTAACGCTCTACCAATGGAGCTACCGAGGCCATCCAACACGAGAACCGCTACACACCTTCCATCTTATTGCGAGACATTGGCACTCCTGGGCAATGTCTGCTGCAAACTGACACCGAATTCAGATGCATACCCCAGCCAAACTGCTTCGCCCCGCATGTATCAAAGTAGCCATTTCAAAGTTATATTTTGTAGCAAAACTTAGGAATGAACGTCTGACAGGACATCCGCGATAATTTCCAGTAAGTTTTAAATCATGATCGTAGATTGATTTTGGCAAATTCCAATGAACGATAAACAAGCAGAAATCAATGGTAAAACTTAACTCTTGTCATAGAAAATAAGTTATCAATTTTTATTTTATAAATAATGCTCGTCTTGATTGCCTTTTTTTTGTTTGTCACACATTTTCGCGATCCCAATTTCCGATTAATTCTGGTCAATCATAGAAAACCTACCTATGCAAATGTATTTTTAATTTAAAAACAAATTGTCATATGCAAAATTCAACAACATGTATATCTCTATTAGACTCTAATCTTGCATCAGACTGTTTGATTTATAAAGCCCTTTTATTTGAAATTTAATTTCAAGGCTGGCTTCAGGGGCTTGAGCACCAAACCCACAGCCTGAAGTTTGCTGAGAAGTACCCTACTATTTTGGCAAACGAATAATAATAATATTTTCTCAAAATTTAGACCAAGAAACACACCAAAGGCCACCATTCCATACCTGTATTTCATAATTATCCAGGGGGGAAGCCCCACCCCAATAAAGAGGGTACTAACCCCTCCATTACCTCAAAATTTTGGACCTAAAAATGCACCAGAGGCAAAAATTTCATGCCTGTATTTCAAAAATTACCAGGCCTGGCGAAAGACCCCTGACCCCCCTCATCAAGAGGATACTAACCCCTCCATTTACTCAAAATTTTGGACCTAAAAAAGCACCAGATGCCACCATTTCAAAAATTTCCAGGGGGAGAGCCCCCTGACCCCGCAATAAGAGTTTTAACAATTAAATATTGAAATAACTATAAAAATGAAAAATTGTTGCAACATGCACTGTGTGTTGGAGAATACACCCCCTGCACGCTCCCCCCATCCCCCACACACCCAATGCGTCACCAGGTTTTTTCCCCAGTATTTTGGGAAGGGTACGGTACCCGTGCAATTGGGAAAAATCACATCGTTTTTTGTCAAATTGGGAAATTTCCATAAAGCACAATTTATAGTAATTAATTCAATGTAACAACTGAAAGGCTCTAAACTCTGTTTCATCATTAATACAGTCATTCAAATATCATTTTACAGAGCAATATCTCTGTTTTTAGCAGTCTTGGTCTTTTCTATAACACCTCATGACATTGTGAGGATGAATGACTATGTGTAGATTCACTCATGGGAATGGCAGTTAGCCAGACCAACAGTGACAGACCTCTCTTTCCCCTTAATTGCTTGGCAACGCACCTTCTTCTTCTTGAACATTCTGTAGTTTTGAAAGCATTTCATTGACTTCTTTCTTCATTTCCTTTATCTTTTTTGGTAGCAATTTGCTGTTGTTTGACACTTTATCAGTAAAACGGGAATTGATGCAAGTAACAATCGTACCTCCAATAACCTACTAATAATCTGTTTCGTCCTCAATCCCGCATTCATTTACATCGGTACTTACGAAATGTCTGAGTGTGAACACAGATGGACAGTATTCAGTCAGGGGTGTAACTGTTTTAAGTTATGTAACCTATTTCAGTTACTTTTTCAAGCATTTTATAACCTGTATTAGTTATAAAATATAGTTAAGTTATTCAAAAAAAGTCTTTTTGCTGTTCTCACAAAGTGACCTTTAAAGTGAAATTAGTACCAAACTGTGGTTAATAAAATTCTCTTTTAGTCTGATCATGACCTGATAAGCATAATGGGATGTTAAGAGTTTTATAGCTTTAAAACTTCTGCGTAAACCTTTATCAGCCTTGCGTAAATTTTTTACTGCATACCTGGAAAGATAAAAGTTCATGGATTCAGGAAATAATTGCATAAGTCTCATTCAAAATGAGGAATTGGCACAGGAGGGCTTTGTAATATTTTATGATAACTGAAACAAGTTATGAAAGTATAAGCAATAACTCAAATGGGTTATAAACTGCGATAACTTGAAACAGTTACACCCCTGACTGGTATTCGGCACCTATAAAATTAACGCAGTTGTAAAAAAACACAATTTGGTGCATGTAAAATTTATGCAGTTGTAAAATACACAATGCGGTGGATGTTGTGGCCGATTTACTTTCAGTTTTAATTTTTGGATTGTCATTGGGAATTTTTTTACTGACGATTGGGAAAAATAGACACTTTTTGGCATTGGGAACAGTACCGTTTCTTGGTCCCGCTTATATAAGGAAAAAAAAACCTGGTCACTGACTTCGATATTTTGTGGCTGAAAAAATATTAGGGCCAGTGGAAACCCTGATTTAGTATGTATTCACACAAAATTTTGTTTGCAGATAAGTATCGACATCTTTAGTAAATAACAGGTATCATTACTTATTCATTAGGAAATCTATTACCGGACAGCTAGAAAAACCCCTGAAGACTTGCTAGCCGTCCGGTACCGGACGGCTAGAATGCAGGGTAGGCGTCAAGTTAACGGAGGGCTAGACACTTCCTAAGCCAAATGAGTAGGGCTACTGTTATCGTAGCCAAAACTAGGGAAAGAAAGGCCATTAACATTATCACAACATATACAGAAACCATATTATTGCTCTAAGTATGTACTCAATCACTACTGAAACCATTCACATGTAATGATGTTATTCTTCGCACTGGCAACTGTTCAACTATCGTCCTGTTTTGACGATGACCTATTTTGACGCCATCTTTGTTTTCTTTCCTGATCGCACAAGCGACATCGCTGACGTCACTTACTATACACATTACTACAGTACACACGTATATCTATCGCTTCCGAACATTATATGGAAAGTGAAGGATGCAAAGGTAAGAATTATCAAATTTGATCTAATCCATTAGATTTTTACCTGTTTTAGCTAATGCAAAAATTTCTTAAACTTTTAAAGCTATTTTCTTTGCAAAAATGAGCGTGGGAAAATCCATGGCCTCCGTCTGCTACGCTCATTGTTTTCTTTATTTGGTCACGTGACAGTCATGTGACAAGCTAGTCTATTTTTGTATTTTTTTCACCCTTAAGCATATGGTACGCGCTATGTCTGTTAAGTGCGTTATAATACTATTAATTGAAATTTAATTGGATGTATACAGCCGGTAGTTGCATGAATGGTTGGGGATGAGTTAGTTTAAATATGATTTATTTATTTCAGGTTCCACAGAGGAAGTACAGATGTTACTCCCCAACCTGAATGAATTTTTATGTAAACACTGTTCTACTGAAGAGTAAATGAACAGTAAAACAAGTTAATATAGTTAAATCATGTACATGTTTGTATAACTATGTTGTAACTATGAGGTAAACATAAAAAATAAATTTAAAAAAAACCCATTTATTTATGTGTTTACATATTGCAGAGACAGGTTGCCCATCACATTTATCTTGTACTTGATCCAACACTGTGTTATAAAGATATAATAAGGCAACCAATCAGAGGCGTCGTTTCAGGTCCCTCTCAACAAATATGGCTGCTTTCATGCATGGCTGAATATGTCAGCTCAATGAAAAATAAATGGATAATTTGGCTAGATTGTAATATCTTTCTTTAGTTCAAGGTTTGTTAAATCTGAATAAGTCATTTATTAATTGAAATTAGGTATTAGCACTGTAAGGTGACAAATAATTCCTTAAGGGCGTCAAAACTGGTCACGCGAGGATATGGTCTGGACCGTTGACTCACCTTGTTCAGGACCTGAAATAGAGAAAAGGAGCCATTAAGCACTGACAAATACATTAAGAATTTGTCAAATACAATTATTTTAACGTTTTACAAAAACTGTCATACCTCTGGGTTTGATTCCAAAGGCACCCAACGTTGTTTTTTATCACCTGACATCTCTGTTTTCGATTTTGCCGGTCACTGTCGCAAAGTAGTCCGCTGCATGTTGCTTCTTGATATATGTCGTACAATAGGTATTTATTATGAAAGTTTACTTTTGCTGTGTGATCTATTGTCCTCGTTGTGAAGTTGCCAATTCCATTTTCTAAAACTGAAAGTTGCATATTAAAACGTGGTCACTTTCGAAAGTTACTGTAATTAATTTACGACAACATCATGAACATGACGTCATAACATGGAAGACAGCTGATCGATTGGTAATATGCATTTCTATTTTAGTGTTTTATGTCTATAAAATTGTAGGTAGCAATTTGGTTATGGTAAAAAAATTATGCACGACTGTACTGAAGAATATAGTGCTTATTATTCTTTGCTGACACCGCAAGGAATTCGTGCATCGGAGTGTTATAAATGCACTAGTAAATTTTTTGTATACCATTAATCATTTAACGGCACTGAACTGATGAATGTATTTGTAGGAAATGTAAGAGCATTTAGTTGATGTTCTGAGCTTCCTTTAGTACTTTTCATGCCACTGTTCATTTAACCTTTGCAGGGTGAAACCTGTGCTGCCAGTACAAATTTCACACAGGTAGAATACTTAACCGTTGGTTATTCTTAATCCGTGTAACATATTACCCGTACTATACATTCATATTAGGCAACATTCGGTTTTTACAAAGTGTCTAAGAAACACATAACAAAATAAGAAACACATTGTTATAACAAAAAAAATCTATTTTTACACATATTTTAAAGGGCTGTTGTTGTGTGGTCTTCGCATGGAGTAAATGGGCGATTTCATGCATATTATTGAACAGGTCCCAGAAAAGTCACAAATTAGCTGTAATTCTCCTTCTTGGTGATAAAATTCCCTTCCAAAAATTAAAAACAAATCTCCAGTCAGTTGAATCATAGTTCACTACATATTGTTAATTTTTATATAGTTAAAACAGTCCACCGTGATACTTAGATATCTCACGTTTTGTTTACATCAACACACATATTACATGAGTAACTTCCCTTGTTAAATCATTATCATCGAAGCGCTTCATTATGTCGCACAATACGAATTCTTGAAGGCAAAAAATAAAGTAATCATCGTCGGGAGTACGCAAAAGGATTGATATCGTATTCAAGCAAGGTACACTCGCTGTATTTTTAATTTAAATTAAAGTAAGCCTAACACGTTTTCTGTGGAACAGTCTTGATAGAGAACCACCATTCTTGCATACCAGAGGTCTACCATGGTTCCCCTGATGAACCTCTGGCACATTTCACCGATATTTGTGGCTTGATTACATTACAGGTAAAATGTTTCAGCCAATCAGCATCGTTTTGCGATAAATCGTAGCGAACCAGTCAAAATCGTCCGTGAACAGCGTGACCGCGTCCTTTCCAATATTGATGCCGACTTACGAGGAATATTATTATTTCTTAAGGTAAATTTTTATGCCCCCAGCATCTACTGATGCGGGAGGCATATAGTGATTGTCCTGTCCATTCGTCCGACCGTATGAGGTTAACCAAATGGGACCGTTTCTTCTAGCATCAATACCCCTAACTAGAATGACTTGATACTAATGCAGATGTAACCTGTCACCATTCCTAATCTTCAGACATCACCTGCCCTCAGTTTGACCTTGACCTTGAACTTGACCTTGTTTTGGACTTAGGTTGCTTTATATTGACAAGGATGCCACCGGGGGCATCAAGTGTTTATTGAACGCAGCTACTTGTTTTACATCGAATTACAGGAATAAATCTTCATTAATCGCAATCATGCAATATCGTCTTTATCTGTCGTTAGCAAGTACATTGCTTACACTTGTTGTTTGAAGTATCAATTCAGCATGCCAAAAAGCGGGGAACAATGATTGGCTGAAACTACTCCTGGTAATAATTACGAATGCGTATGCGCACCAAATAAACAATATAAATAAAATCAGAGGTTCATCTCTGGGTTTTGACAAACCTCTGATGGATGAGAGTGAGAACCACTAAAGCATGCCACTTACTAAATATCTAAGCTCTGGGCCTTATGGTTCAGACAAGAATTTTTTTAAAGGTTTTTTTCCTGTACAAGTCTATTTAAACCAAGTGCCCCCTGGGCAGGGCCATTTTTAACCCAAAGGGAAGATATCAAGTGGTTGATCACTTCTCAGAAAAACAGAGAGATTGAACATATCTGTTTAATACATGTTAAACAAAACTGTGTTTTTATGTCCCGGAAGGGAGGCATATAAGTTTTCAACTGTCCGTCAGTTCATTCGTTCGTTCGTCACAACATTAGCTTTTTGCATGAAGGCACTTTATTTGCGAACTACTGCACCCAGGACCTTCAAACTTCACATGCTGATAGTACTTATTGAGTACACGACCCCTACTGACTTTGGGGTCACCAGGTCAAAGGTCAAGGCACTGCGGGGGCATTTGTCACCATTAGTGACAGCTCTTGTTTGTTATTTCAACACTAATTCCCCTTTTCTTAGATTTATGTCGTTTTTTCCCCCTCCAAAGGGCACCGACCCCCTTCCCCTAAAAGTAAATCAAAACCAGGATATCGACAACAAGAACACCATACTAGCTATTATATAGCGAGAAATAGCTATAAAACCAATAACAATTGTTTAATATATGTCGGTATCAAATATAAAACATTTATTATCCCATCCAAATTGTTTATGAGGCAAAAGACAGTCACAAAGAACAGAGATCTATGCAGTTTCAGTTTCAATACATGTTGCGAATTTCTGCGATAAGTCATTAATAAATTTGTCTTAAGCAACGATGATTGCTACCACAAACAAAATGTTTTTGTGCCCCAACTATGAGAGGTGGGGACATATAGATTTGGTCTTGTCCATCCATGCGTCCGTCTGCCGTCTGAAAAAAGTTTGTGACGTGCCTAGCTTAAAAAGTATTTGGTATGAACCACTTGCGCACCTCCTATTTTTACGTCTGGCTCCTCCCCCCTATTTCCAAAGTTATGGCACCTGAAATAGTCAAAAATATACATTTTCACCTAATGACGTGCCTAGCTCAAAAAGTATTTGATGTAAATTCCTGAAACCTCGCATGAGTCTTTATCATGATGTGACCTTGCACACTTGGTATTCTTCTTGAGATTTTAGCACTAGTTACAGAGTTACGGCCCTTGAAATAGCCAAAATAGTGGATTTTTAGCTCACCTGAGCAATGTGAGTTTTTGTGATCGCGTGAAGTCCAGCGTCCATCGTCTGTTTGTCGTCTGTCAACATTTAGCTTGTGTATGCGATAGAGGCTGTATTTTTCAACTGATCTTCATGAAATTGTGTCAGAATGATTACCTTGATGAAATCCAGGCCAAGTTCGAAAATGGGTCATCTAAGTTCAAAACTAGGTCACTAGGTCAAATCAAAGAAAAACCTTGTGTATGCGATAGAGGCTGTATTTTTCAATTGACCTTCATAAAGTTTGGTCAGAATGATTACCTTGATGAAATCTAGGCCAAGTTTGAAAATGGTTCATCTAGGGTCAAGAACTAGGTCACTAGGTCAAATCAAAGAAAAACCTTGTGTATGCGATAGAGGCTGTATTTTTCAACTGATCTTCATGAAATTTTGTCAGAATCATTACCTTGATGTAGTCTAGGCCAAGTTCGAAAATGGGTCATCTGGGGTCAAAAACTAGGTCACTAGGTCAAATCAAAGAAAAACCTTGTGTATGCGATAGAGGCTGTATTTTTCAATTGATCTTCATGAATTTTGATCAGAATGATTGCTTTAATGAAATCTAGATAAAGTTTGAATATGGGTCATCTAGGGTCAAAAACTAGGTCACTAGGTCAAATCAAAGAAAAACATTGTGTATGCGATAGCTGTATTTTTCAATTGATCTTCATAAAATTCGGTCAGAATGATTGCCTTGATGAAATCTAGGTTGAGTTTGAATATGGGTCATCTGGGGTTAAAAAGTAGGTCATTAGGTAAAACATACTTACAATGCTGAAGAAATTACATAACTATAAGAACTACTGTATTATATTTGTCAAATATTTACATTATTACATATTTAGCCAAAATTCAAGAGAAATGCAGGTTTGTAAAATTCTTAATACCTCCCTTTACCTATCTTGGTTTGTTCATAGATTGGAAATAAATGAATTCCAAAGCTATACATTAATATCCCGATGAAGGTTCACGGAGAACCGAAACTAGTAGATCTATAAATAAATACAGTTAAAACCTAACTGGTGTTCAGGCCTGTTGTCCCTCTATTTTAATCAATTCATATCTGACTGAAATGAATAAAATATATGTTCAATTTTATAGTTGTTTTGTTTTGGTTTTCTCGTGCAATGTGGAAGTATTATTAGTTATAAGCGAATAAACACAAGAAATTTAAAACTACATGGATTTGTTCTCACTGCAATAAAGTATATAGTGGCCTTGAATTATCACTGCATGATGTGCAAGAATGCTGATAATCAAATCAAAAGCAGGCTTTCTCAGCAATTTAAATTAGCTAGTTTTTAAAGAGAGTTCAAAATTATGTAGCATAACACGCTCTGTTGCAAGGATGGAAAATGAGTATTTGAGTATCAAACACAGTGAACCTTTTTTAGGTACAATTTTTTAAATGACATTAAACAGGTCCCAGAAAATCACAAAGTAGCTATATAGCTTAACCTAGCTATTTATAGCTAGAATATCAGGTGTGCCCCCACTGGTACATTAATTTTGTCAAAAATAAGGGGCAATAATTCAAATGTTTGCAGTCTTAAGGGGGTATAGCCTCAACAAACATTTTATATAAAGGATTCATTATTCTAGGCCATATATTTTTTTAGCTATGAGCATCACAAACAAACAAGAGGGCCAACATGGCCCTAGGTCGCTCACCTGAGAAACATACCATAACAGTGTAAACATGTCTGACCTAGTGATTTCATGAAAACAAATATTCTGGCCAATTTTCATTAGGATTGGACTAAAAATGTCGTCTTTTGAGTTTAAACAAGAATTTTCTTTGATATGACAAGAATTTTCTTTGATATGACCTAGTGACCTAGTTTTTGATCCCAGATGACCCATATTCAAACAAGACTTAGATTTCATCAAGGCAATCATTCTGACCAAACTTCATGAAGATCAATTGAAAAATACAGCCTCTATTGCATTTCTCAGAACAGGAAGTAGTGAGGCTGCGAGTCAAAATAGTCATTAATTACATTGTATACTACTGTTATGATGGTACAACACAAAGGAGTAACATTTCAAAACAACACATATTTTATTTATAAGTACAAAATGCCAAGCATCAAATACAAACACACACAGTGAGCATGTAATCAAATGATATGCAGTAAAACTGTATTTATGCAGTAGTTACCAAATAATGATGTCTCCCCCGCCCCCCCACTGGGGGAGACATATTCTTCCTTCCATACGTCACACTTCATTTCCGATCAATAACTGGAGAACCATTTGACCTAGAACCTTCAAACTTAATACGGTGGCAGGGCTTATGGAGTAGACGGCCAGTATTGTTTTTGGGGTCATTCCATCAAAGGTCAAGGTCACAGGGGCCTGAACATGGAAAACCATTACCGATCAATAATTTGAGAACCACTTGACCCGGAATGCTGAAACTTCATAGGATGATCGGTTATGCAGAGTAGATGACCCCTATGGTTTTTGGGGTCACTCTGTTAAAGGTCAAGGTCACAGGTGCCTGAACATGGAAAACCATTTCCGATCAATAACTTGAGAACCACTTGACCCAGAACGTTAAAACTTTATAGGATGATTGGACATGCAGAGTAGATGACCCCTATTGATTTTGGGGTCACTCTGTTAAAGGTCAAGGTCACAGTGGACAGAACATGGAAATTTATTGTCGGTCAATAGCTTGAGAACCATTTGACCTAGAACCTTCAAATTTCATAGGGTGATAGGACTTACAGAGTAGATGACCCGTAATGGTTTTGGGGTCACTCCATCAAAGGTCAAGGTCACAGGGGGGTGTACATGGAAAACTCTTTCCAATCAATAACTTGAGAACCACTTGACCCAGAATGTTGAAACTTCATAGGATGATCGGTTATGCAGAGTAGATTACCCCTATGTTTTTTGGGGTCACTCTGTTAAAGGTCAAGGTCACAGGTGCCTGAACATGGAAAACCATTTCCGATCAATAACTTGAGAACCACTTGACCCAGAACGTTAAAGCTTTATAGGATGATTGGACATGCAGAGTAGATGACCCCTATTGATTTTGGGGTCACTCTATTAAAGGTCAAGGTCACAGTGGACAGAACATGGAAATCCATTTTCGGTCAATAGCTTGAGAACCATTTGACCTAGAACCTTCAAACTTCATAGGGTGATAGGACTTACAGAATAGGTGACCTGTAATGGTTTTGGGGTCATTCCATCAAAGGTCAAGGTCACAGGGGGGTGTACATGGAAAACTCTTTCCAATCAATAACTTGAGAACCACTTGACCCAGAATGTTGAAACTTAATAGGATGATTGGACATGCAGAGTAGATGACCCCTATTGATTTTGGGGTCACTCAGTTAAAGGTCAAGGTCACAGGGACCTGAACATGGAAAACCATTTCCTCTCAATAACTTGAGAACCACTTGACCCAGAATGTTGAAACTTCATAGAATGATTGGACATGCAGAGTAGATGACCCCTATTGATTTTGGGGGTCACTTTATTGAAGGTCAAGGTCACAGTGGACAGAACATGAAAATCCATTTCCAGTCAATAACTTGAGAACCATTTGACCTGGAACTTTTATAGAATGGTAGGACTTACAGAGTAGATGACCCCTATTGTTGTTGAGGTCACTCCATTGAAGGTCAAGGCCACAGAGGGCTGAACGTAGAAAACTCTTTCAAATCAATAACTTGAGAACCATTTGACCCAGAATGTTGAAACTTATTAGGATGATTGGACATGCTGAGTAGATGACCAGTTGACCACTATTGTCCACGTGGACCATATTGTAAATTGGCATAGCCAAATATGTTATCCACTATAAATAAAGTCGTTATTATTATTATTATTATTATTATTATTGATTTTGGGGTCACTCGATCAAAGGTCAAGGTCACAGGGGCCTGAACATGGGAGACATGCGCTTTTCTACAAAAGCATCTTCTAGTTATCCTTTAATCAGCTACTTTCTCTTGCGCCAACATACTTTTGTTATTGTTTTTCAACCTAACTTTTGACAGTTTTTAGTAGTTTGTTTTCACACTTGATGCACACAGTGTTTATCGTTGATGCACAAAATCAATTAAAGGCAATTTATTTCGCCTCGTTTCATTGGTATTTCCAAAGTTTTCGACTAGTAAAAACCATCGTAACGATATTCGGTGGTAGGCGGAGCATACTTTGTTGACAGGTGAAGTTCACTACCTGTAACGGGATAAGTTTACGCTAATTGATTATGTAATGTTTTTACAAGCTGATCAGAAGTGGATAGATGTGATATACACATGTATGATAACAGCCTCGGGCGCCGGATTTCAGAGTGACTTGTTTTTCACTTTTCTGTACTCAGTGATTGTACAAACAGAGCGAAGTCATAAAAAAGCCTACCACTTCGCTCACATCGCCTAAAAGCGTGGACCCTGTGTTTATTAAATATATAGATATGCTAAAATAACTTGGTTGGGCAATCATGATAGGAAAATCAAATTTTAAAAATACCTACAGTGAAATTTTAACATGTATTGAGCAGTCAGTGAACACACATACGTGTAAAGGATCATTGGTTAAACTTTCGACCAAATCAATTACTAGCTAGAAAATTTCAGCTTAGAGATGTTTATATGCTGTTGCGGATCTCTGAGCTGAAACGAGTCCCGTACTGAATCCTAGCCAGAAATCATGCCAGAAGTCTGTCACGCTATAATTTCATCAAATCAAATGCAATAGACTCACCATTTACTTTAAAATACTACTTTAAAATATTTCAAACCATTTTTCTTTTGATCTGACATAAAATAATCCATGCATCATAATTTGAACACAAGTTATACACACAAGTTTCAAATGGGTACCCCTGTCTGCAATATTTTGTCTGCCATTGCAGTTGTTACCTGATCAGGGTACTCTTCATTTTGAAAACCAATAGGCGGTATAGAATCGTTATTTATTGACCTTTTCTGAGAACTTAAACCTTCTAAGGTATGTTTTTATGAACTTTATCGAAAATGGTTATGTTTATGATTAAATTAAATTCATAAATATGCAAAATTTTGATCTTGATTTTCAAAAATAACCATGTGCTCTGAACTTTTGCATGACGTCATCAGTTTCTCACGAGAGACTGTGCGAGATGTTGCAGTTTGACACTGGTTAGTTAACCAAATGGGGTTTTGCCATAACTTAATTGACGCGACCATCAGAAAATAAAAACAGCGTCAGTTAAGTTATGGTAGCCAGAACTAATCAATTACTTGATCAAAATCTGATTAACCACCTTTAATAAAATTAATGTACTTCAAGAAGTAAAAGTAGAAGTGGGACAAATTTGATAATGGCAAACTTACTAGTATATACTTACACAAGTAACTTCTTTCTCCAAAATACTGCGCGAGTTTAAGTATTTCTGTGAAGTCATAAAATAAAATTATTTCTGAATTGATGATATCAGTTTATATCCAAGCCTGTGGAACTGACTAAGGTGATATGTGAATATCATGTTGGTCAGGTCCTTAAAATAGGGTTATTATAAGTAGCTCGATCTTGCATGCCTCGTGAGATCCGATCTGGCAAAAATCCACTCAAGCCAAATACAAAATCCCAGGTCTAGCAACTGTTATAATGACCCTATTATCATATACCTCTACCTTTTTGTTTCTTGTTTTGTTATTGAATGAAATCTTCAATGTTTATCGATATTAAAATGGAACTAAATGAAGTTTTTATGTGTGCTATTTATAGAACTGTGTCAGGTCATGCATATTAATGAAAATAGTCCGGCAGCATGCAATACGGAAGGTACAATATGGAATTTAAAAGGTACAATACAGACTTTTTTCTGCCTGTTCATATTTAATTGTAAAATACAAGCCAATTTTTTTACAGAATTTATATAGGTATATAATAAACTTGGATATTTGCTTCATCATCATACAATATCTGGTTAACATATTAAAGAGGACTGTCGAACATTTCTAGTTTTTCCTGCGAACCAAATCCTCTAATACATCATTTCACCTTTGCTACCATCTTTGAAACTTCTGTTTTACAATATATTTGTCTCCGCACAACTGGACTGCCAGCAACAACTTTAGAACACATTTAAATAGCAACAGTAACGTAATTCTTATAAGCAGTAGCTTTTTTTAGCACAAATATTGATCAGGTGTATTTTAGTGTAAAGTATAGTGTAATACTGGTAATTCTTCCAATGAAAATCCTTAATTCATAGAGAAATTGATTACCAGACACCTCAGGCTGGAGTCTTTAGACACAGCATGCACTTCACATGATTTTGTGAAGCAAACAATGCAGACACAAACTATCTCCTGTAATATTTCTTGTAGGAATATAGTTGCAAAATAAGACTTATACACCACAAGATTGCAAAACATGTTTAAAATAATTATTTTTGCAACTGAGCATAAAGGGACATTCATAATCTGGTATTTTAGCAAATTTTATTAACAGACTATTCTATTTAACAACCACATTCTTGTAGTCCCTTGGGTGGTCATTTAAATACAATGTCTGCTGTACTTAAGTATTGATGCACTTTAGCTCTGTTATTTCTATGTTGATTTTATTCAGACTGTTGTCCAACACCATCATGTACATCTATGAGAGTTTTGCTCACTGCAGAGATAACTAGTTTCCTCAGAATTATGCCCTATTTTGCTATAAAGCATTGAAAATCGAGTAAACTGCACTGTCATCTCTAAAACTCTAGTTCATTTATGGTCTGTAAGTAGTTTTATGCATAGATAGATGATATGAATATTTGTTACTAAGAAAAAATGTATAGAGATTCACAACTATTGAAGGATGGTAATAAGATTTTCGAAAAAATCACTTCTCATTTCTTTGCACAAGACAGGGAATTTGTTTTTCTTGGTGATACTTCCTTTACACATCATATATCCTGCTGCCTTCATATAGCAGTTGAATTGGATACTTTCTGACTTTCTGAGAATAGTCAATATCTGTGTTTTACATTGTGGTGACATACTCCTACGAAAAAGGAAGGGGTGATTTTTTGTTGGAAGAAAAGCTACAGTTAATTTATGTGTAATTTGATTGAGAACACATTTTAATTAAGCTGTAAATAGAATGTCATTGCCAGGTTTCAATTTGATTTATATTCAGTGGTGTTTACTTTTTGACATGTGAAGAACAATAATTTCCATAAACTTAAGATAGTGCGGAAAATGTGGGTGATTAGAATATACATATTTAATATCTTTTTGTTTTCTGTTTCATTGTGTACATTATTTGTGCCTTTCTTATGAATTGATAAATAAAGGGCATACAAATGTATCATTTTTTAATGTATACATGAGAAGAGTGATATAAATGTGACATAATATTAATAATTATCAAATATTGGAGTTACATTTTAAATTGCAGTGTTTTCTCTTTCTTTGCAGTGTATGGTTGTAAAATGAAGGTTGAATGAATGGCTGTGGTGACAAACTGGACTTACATTCTACATCATATAAACCATGTCATCTTCTGATGTGACGTCGGTGTGTCCAATATGTGGGTCATCGGAGGTTGTGCATCTGTGCTCAGCATACATGGAGGCAAAGGTTGTGAAGGAAAGGAACAAAAATAGTACCGGTAACTATGGTGACATAAAGGCTGGAAATGAGAATTCTGTCAAAAAGGATATTGACAAAATGGAGACAGAAAAAACAGACACTGATACTGATAGATTAAATGAGAGTGAACCTGAAATTAAGGTAAATGGTACAGAAGATGAACATCCCAAATTTGTTGTGATATATTTGGGAAGCTCACACCTAGATCGAAGATTCCCACCTCAGACAGCCATGCCATGGGTGATGGGTGAGGTGAGACGTAGTAGAGATACATTCAAAGAAGTTCAACTTCAGGTCCATAAAAGTTCCCTGAAAGCAATGGCATATGAAGGTTTAGAACAGATTGAGTCAGTGTTTGAACATAATCTTCATACTTTATCGAGATTCGCTAAAACCCACCAAGATCCACGTTGCTTTGCGTACCTGAGACGACAGAGCCTATACAGCGACTTTGAGTGTCATGTGTTCCTGGCAAATGAAGAGTCGGTGGTAAGTTTGATGTTTTCTTTTAAACCTTTTCTAACGGCAGAAATTCTGCATCAGTCACTGTTTTGACTTCTAGGAATTGCAAGGTTTAGTTCTGGTTATTTCTTAAAAAGCAAAAAGGTCACCTTACTAAATTATAGATTTAAATCAAAATACTGTGAAATTAATATTTGTGAGGGCTGATTTTCATGATTTCATAATATGTATCAATCCTAACCCTTACCATGCTGAACACGATTGATTCTGCCTTTGCGACCAGTGCAGATCAAGATCAGCCTGCACATCTGTGCAGTCTGATCATGATCTGCACTGTTCGCCATTCAGTCAGTATCTTTATAGTATGCACCCCTTTTAACAGTTAATGGTACTGTCCAAATTGAAAGATTTAACAGTCAATGGTACTATCCAAATTGAAAGATGGACAAGTTCATTACAGAAATTTAGCAGAGTAAGGGTTAAGAAATAATATCCCAATGACTTAATTTTATCTTCCATGAATTCATATCCCTTCCAAATAGTTCTTTTTATAGAAAGCACGAAATTTCATGCCTGCAAAATTACATGATTTCACCTTACACAAAGTTGGGGCAGATTACTTGTACAATATCATCTTTATTGTACGCCTGAGGGGGCATATTATGTTATGACCGCAGGGTACGTCTGTCCTTTAGCTATTTTTAGCTCACCTGTCACAAAGTGACAAGGTGAGCTTTTGTGATCGCGCGGTGTCCGTCGTCCGTCCGTGCGTCCGTAAACTTTTGCTTGTGACCACTCTAGAGGTCACATTTTTCATGGGATCTTTATGAAAGTTGGTCAGAATGTTCATCTTGATGATATCTAGGTCAAGTTCGAAATTGGGTCACGTGCCATCAAAAACTAGGTCAGTAGGTCTAAAAATAGAAAAACCTTGTGACCTCTCTAGAGGCCATATATTTCATAAGATCTTCATGAAAATTGGTCAGAATGTTCACCTTGATGATATCTAGGTCAAGTTCGAAACTGGGTCACTTGGGTTCAAAAACTAGGTCAGTAGGTCTAAAAATAGAAAAACCTTGTGACCTCTCTAGAGGCCATATTTTTCATGAGATCTTCATGAATATTGGTCAGAATATTTACCTTGATGATATCTAGGTCAAGTTCGAAACTGGGTCACGTAGGGTCAAAAACTAGGTCATTAGGTCTAAAAATAGAAAAACCTTGTGACCTCTCTAGAGGCCATATTTCTCAATGGATCTTCATGAAAATTGGTCAGAATGTTCACCTTGATGATATCTAGGTCAAGTTTGAAACTGGGCCACGTGGGGTTAAAAACTAGGTCAGTAGATCTAAAAATAGAAAAACCTTGTGACCTCTCTAGAGGCCATATTTTTCATGAGATCTTCATGAATATTGGTCAGAATGTTCACCTTGATGATATCTAGGTCAGGTTCGAAACTGGGTCATGTGGGGTCAAAAACTAGGTCAGTAGATCTAAAAATAGAAAAACCTTGTGACCTCTCTAGAGGCCATATTTCTCAATGGATCTTCATGAAAATTGGTCAGAATGTTCACCTTGATGATATCTAGGTCGAGTTCGAAACTGGGTCACGTGCGGTCAAAAACTAGGTCAGTAGGTCTAAAAATAGGAAAACCTTGTGACCTCTCTAGAGGCGATATTTTTCAATGGATCTTCATGAAAATTAGTCAGAGTGTTAACCTTGAAGATATCTAGGTCAAGTTCGAAACTGGGTCACGTGGGGTTAAAAACTAGGTCAGTAGATCTAAAAATAGAAAAACCTTGTGACCTCTCTAGAGGCCATATTTTTCATGAGATCTTCATGATTATTGGTCAGAATGTTCACCTTGATGATATCTAAGTCAAGTTCGAAACTGGGTCACGTGGGGTTAAAAACTAGGTCAGTAGGTCTAAAAATAGAAAAAACCTTGTGACCTCTCTAGAGGCCATATTTCTCAACGGATCTTCATGAAAATCGGTGAGAATGTTCACCTTGATGATATCTAGGTCAGGTTTGTAACTGGGTCATGTGCGGTCAAAAACTAGGTCAGTAGGTCGAAAAATAGAAAAACCTTGTGACCTCTCTAGAGGCCATATTTTTCATGAGATCTTCATGAAAATTGGCGAGAATGTTCACCTTGATGATATCTAGGTCAAGTTTAAAAGTGGGTCACGTGCCTTCAAAAACTAGGCCATTAGGTCAAATAATAGAAAAACCTTGTGACCTCTCTAGAGGCCATATTTTTCAATGGATCTTAATGAAAATTGGTCAGAATTTTTTATCTTGATGATATCTAGGTCACATGTGCTCAAAAACTAGGTCACTATGTCAAATAATAGAATTAATGACGTCATACTCAGTTCAACACTGGGTCATGTGGGGATAGGTGAGCGATTCAGGACCATCATGGTCCTCTTGTTTGTCCACTCTGTAACTCTTGAACCCCTTGAAGGATTTCGAAGAAACTTGACACAAATGTTTACCGTATCGAGACGATGTGCAGAGCGCATGTTTTGGATGGCTTGCTTCAAGGTCAAGGTCACATTTAGGGGTCAAAGGTCATACCTTCGGGCATATATTGCTCCGCATTGCAGTGCTCTTGTCATATCTGTCTTGTTACTGAGAGGAAGTTGCCTGTTACTTGTGGAGAAGAAATTTTAAAGATATACTATGCTTTTTTCTTGATTTTATTTGTTGAAACCCCTCATCAGATGTATATAACTTAGCTGAATATATCAACATTGAAATAGAGTATGTAGAGCCACTGTAAGTCATGAATATCGAGTAGTAATAGTAATATATGTTAAAAAACTGCAGGTATTTAGTGGTAGTTCAAGTTATACTGTGTCTGTTTATACATTTGTAGGGTATTATTTTTAACCTAGCACAAAGTACTGTTTATGTGCAGATATATGTTGTTTTGTGTTTACATAGATCTACTGAAATGTTATTGATTACGTGATTTCTATGACTGGACATAATAAGTTAATAACTAAAATTATGCACACATATTAACTATCACATGCACACACAAAATTTAAAAAAACATCTGCATAAATATAAAAGAAATGTCAAAGATTTTTTTTCATTTTCTTAATGATTCCTGAGTGTAAACAGTGGTCTCATTTATAGGTATGATTACTTTAAAAAAAAAAAAGGTAGATCACTCAGTCAGACTAACCTTAATGTTGAACTTGTTTTCTATGTGTTGAGAAACATCACTGCCAACAGTTACTGAGCTAAAGTCAAGGGAAGTTACAATCTGGTTCTAGGGCAAAACTAAGTAAGCGCAGTGCCAGGCTCGATTTTTAACTGGAAAGCGCATTCCTTGAATTGGAAATGTAATGACTGCTACAGTCAGACATCCAACACAATAGTTTTTAAAAGCTGCAATAAAATTCCTTAGAAACTGATATTGGCTTAGAAAATTCAGTATTGGCCAAGATGAAGCAAAGTATTGCCAATTTAAATAATCCTCAATTGATGATAGCAGTTAATACAGTATTAGAGCAGTTATATTACTTAGTTAATTAATAATGTAAAGTAATTGTTCATTTTGTCATAAAAGAAAATGCAGCATAATGTAACTTTAAATTCTTCCTAGAGAACAAGAAACACTGTTAGTTTTAATAAGTCTGCATCAGTTGCCTGTACATTACTACCAGTCTTTATGAGAGAAGTTCCGTATTAGTACAAAGTGCTTTCAATTATTCCCCAGTGTTTCCTATTTCTATTATTGTACAACATTATAGAACATTATGTGATTGTATAGCAGTTAATCAATGTTAAAGCTGAAGACAAAATAAAGACGGAGAAATGAGAACCCTACGTATTGACTTTCCTGTTTCTTTGAGAATTATTTCTGATTTTGTCTTGCTCTTAAAAGGAATGTGGTGCGTTACAGAAATTTGATCTCTCTCGGAGAAAGTATTATCAAAGCTTATATGTAATTAGTCTTGTATTCAGTATAGACTTGTTTACATGGCTGTCTGCTAGAACAGAGAAAGAATATGTTTTGTATACGATCTTAAAATGTGAATGCTTACCGTCATATCTATCATAGACATAGGAGAGTGTACAGGGATGGCTGACTTAATGTCTTGTCACTCAACTGCTTTCGTAAGAATTGTGCTTCAGATGTTGTATTCTTCTTTAAAGGTATCATGCTGGTTTCTTGAAGTTGTCTTTAGCTCAGCTATACAAAGTATTATGAAGAACTATCCTACTCACGTTGGCGTCTTTCCGCGTCCCCACCTTGGTTAAATTTTTTTTATACTTTCTCTTTTTTCTCCTTATCTGTGTAATTACTTGATTGATTTGCTTTAAACTTAAAATAGTTATTCCTCATCATCACCCACATCACATGGTACAAGGACCATAACTCTCACACCAATATTTAATGATTTACTTAGAATTTCAGGTTAAAGTTTTGATGCACTTTCACTATATCTCAGTTATTACTAAATGGATTTGATTCAAACTTAAAATAGCTGTTCAAAATCACCACTCACATCATATGACACAAGGGCCATAACTCTTGCACCAATATCTCATGAATTATCCCCCTTTTTTAGCTCACCTGAGTACAAAGTGCTATTGTCACAGGTCATTGTCCGGCATCCGTTGGCGTCCGTTGTGCGTCATCTGTCAACATTTGCCTTGTGAACACTCTAGAGGCTACAGTTGTGACCCAATCTTTATGAAACTTGGTCAGAATGTTTGTCTTGATGATCGCTAGGTCAAGTTCGAATCTGGGTCATGTGGGATCAAAAACTATGACACCCGGTCAAATCAAAGGAATAGCTTGTGAACACTCTAGAGGCCACAGTTGTGACTCAATCTTTACGACACTTAATCAGAATGTTAATCATAATGTTTGTCTTGATGATCTCTAGGACATGTTCAAAACTGGGTCATGTGAGGTCAAAAACTAGGTCACTAGGCCAGATCAAACGAAAAGCTTGTGAACACTCTAGAGGCCACAGTTGTGATTCAATCTTTATGAAGCTTAGTAAGATTGTCTTGATGATCTCTAGGTCAAGTTCGAAACTGGGTCATGTTGGGTCAAAAACTAGGTCACTAGGCCAGATCAAAGGGAAATCTTGTTAACACTCTAGAGACCACAATTTAAGCTTGAAACTCATGAGAATTTGTCAGAATGATTGTCTTGATGACTTCTAGGTCGAGTTTGAAACTGGGTCATGTAGGTTCAAAAACTAGGTCACTAGGTCAAATCAAAGGAAAAGCTTGTTAACACTCTAGAGGCCACAGTTGTGACTCAATCTTTATGAAACTTTGTCAGAATGTTTGTCTTGATGATCCCTAGGTCAAGTTCGAATCAGGGTCATGTTGGGTCAAAAACTTGGTCATCAAGTGAAATCAAAGGAAAAGCTTGATAACGTACCAGAGGCCACATTTATGACCCTATCTTCATGAAACTTGGTCAAAATGATGATCTTGCTGATCTTTAGCCCAAGTTCGAATCTGGATCATCTGGGGTGAAAAACTAGGTCACCTGTTAAGATCAAAGAAAAACCTTACGCAAGCAATAGGGGCTGCATTTTTCATTTGATGTGCATGAAACTTGGTCAGAATGTTGTCTGCATGAAATCTCGGATGAATTTTTATCTGGGTCATGTGAGGTCAAAAACTAGGTTACCAGGTCAAATCAAAGAATAAGCATGTTTACACCCTAGGGGGCACATTTTTGATTCTATCTTCATAAAACTTGGTCAGAATGTTTGTTATCATGAAGTTTTGGACGATTTCAAATCTGGGTTAAGTGGGGTCAGAAACTAGGTCACTTGGTCAAATCAAAGGAAAAGCTTGTATACACTCTAGAGGCCGTTTTTTTGCTCCAGTCTTCTCGAAACTTTGTCAGAATGTTTGTTTTCATGAATTTCGGACAAGTTCAGATCTGGGTCATGTGGGGTAAAAAACCCAGGTCACTAGGTCAAATCAAGAAAAAGAGGCCACGTTTTATGGTCCAATCTTAATGAAAATTAGTCAGAATATTTGTCTCCATGAAATTACTAGAGGTAAAACATGTTTACACTGTTATGGTGTGTTACTCAGGTGAGTGACCTAGGGCTGTCTTGGCCCTCTTGTTACTTAGAATTTCAGGTTAAAGTTTTGATACACTTTCACTCTATCTCATTGCCTTTGTCCTATCCGTCCGTCTGTCCATCACACTACATTTCCGATCAATAACCGGAGAACCATTTGACCTAGAACCGTCAAACTTCATAGGATGGCAGGGCTTATGGAGTAGACAACCCCTATTGTTTTTGAGGTCACTCCATCAAATGTCAAGGTCACAGGGGCCTGAACATGGAAAACCATTTCTGGTCAGTAACTTGAGAACCACTTTACCAAGAATATTGAAACTTCATAGGATGATTGGTCATGCAGAGTAGATGACCCAGTTGATTATGGGGTCACTCTGTTAAAGGTCAAAATCACAGGGGCCTGAACATGGAAAACCATTTCCGATCAATAACTTGAGAACCACTTGACCCAGAATGTTGAAACTTAACAGGATGATTGGACATGCAGAGTACTGATGACCCTTATTGATTTCAGGGTCACTTGATCAAAGGTCAAAGTCACAGGGGCCTGAACATGGAAAACCACTTCCGGTCAGTAACTCGGGAACCACTTGATCCAGAATGTGGAAACTTTACAGAATGATTGGTCTTGCAAATGAGATGACCCCTACCAATTTTGGGTTCACTGTATTAAAGGTCAAGGTCACAGGGGCCTGAACATGGAAAACCATTTCTGGTCAGTAACTTGAAAACCACTTGACCCAGAATGTTGAAACTTCATAGGATGATTGGACATGCAGAGTAGATGACCCCTATTGATTAAAAGAACCATTTGACCTAGAACCTTCAAACTTCATAGGGTCATAGGACTTACAGAGTAGATGACCACTATTGTTTTTGGGGTCATTCCATCAAAGGTCAAGGTCACAGGGGGCTGAACATAGAAAACTCTTTCCAATCAATAATTTAAAAACCACTCGACTCAGAATGTTGAAACTTAACAGGATGATTGGACATGCAGAGTAGATGACCCCTTATGATTTTGGTGTCACTTGATCGAAAGGTCAAGGTCACTGGGGCCTGAACATGGAAAACTGTTTCCAATTCTTAACTTGAGAACCACTAGGCCCAGAATGTTGAAACTTAGTGGGATGATTGGACATGCCAAGTAGATGATCCTAATTGCAGCCAACCATCAGTGTCTCTTTGACTTTCACTCCTGTCCCCATTTGATTTTATGTTTGAATCAAATCCAGTTAGTAACTAGAAGATGCTTTTGTAAAAAAACAATGTCTCCCCCAATGCATAAAGCTTGATTTCTAAGATAATATGACAGCAGTGTTCCTTGGATGTTACCCTCTACAAAATTCCTTCAGGCCATGTTGATTTGTAAAAAAAAATTTGGCTGCCTGGGGGATGGGCTGGTTTTCTGTAAATGACTTTATGGAAAACTTTGAAAGTCTTCTCTTATGAAACTGCTGAGTGGATCTGAAATTGAAAGCAGTGTTCCTTAGGTGACCCTCAACTAAATTCCTTTAAACTATTTTATTTTGTTTAAAATCATAGCCGCGGGGGCTTGGAGTGGGGGGTGGGGGGCTAGTTTTCCTTGTATGGCTTTTTGGAATACTTGAAAATCTTCTCCTCTGAAACTGCTGGCCCAATTTAAAAATAATTTGACAGCATTGTTACTTGTTTCAGAATTAATCTATGCAACAGTGAATGCCAGGTCAATCTGTTTTTATACAGGGCGTAGATACTGAAGTTAATTTATTCAATCTGCATGCAGTGGTGAGGACATTGAGAGGAAGTAAACTATGTAAGAACCTTTCCTTGACTTTTTTATGCCACCTCCTTGAAACATTTTATGCCCCCTCTTTGAAACATTTTAATATGAAGCCTTATTCCTTAGTTGAAGTACTGTTTTAATATGAAGCCTTATTTTCAATTCTAGCTGCTTGGACATTGAAGAGTTTTTCTCTGTCCTAGACAATTACGATAATTATAATGATCTCAGAAGTACAATGTGTATAGTTTCATACATTAAATGGACATTTCATACCCAGCATGCAAAATTTTGTGTCACAATTTCATATGAACATTGCAGGTTTTTGTTTCAGGTTCAAATGTTAACAGATATTACAATTATCAGTAAATACTTCACCATTCATTCAAGGGACATGCACTTTTTCAAAAGCAGTTTCTTAGATTTTCAGTAAATGTGCTGACAAAAAGCATGTGAAGCAGTGCAGCAAGGGTAAATCAAAATTGAGCCGCGCCATGAGAAAACCAACATAATATATTGGGTTTGCAACCAGCATGGATCCAGACCAGCCTGTGCATTCGTGCGTCTGGTCAGGATCCATGCTGTTCGCTAACAGTTTCTCTAATTCCAATAGGCTTTGATAGCGAACAGCATGGATCCTGACCAGAGTGCGCAGATGCGCAGGCTGGTCTGGATCCATGCTGGTCGCAAACCCAGTATGTTGGTTTTCTCATGGCATGGCTCATATGTAGACAAATTTGTTGTGAAAAATGATGACACTCGATCAAGATAGCACAAGGGAAGTAAACTAATAGATATATCATGCTTTAATTACTTTTTAAATACCAATATCTGAGGGAAGAGTTGTCATTCTTTGTAAACACAGATACAAAGAAGATCATTTAATTTTAGTTATTGATGAAAACAGAATTCTTTCGATGTAAATGAGATGTGAAACCAAAATTTGTAGTCCTGTTTGGAGCCATATAACCTATACTGTGTTGGTGCGCCGTAAAACCCAAATAAATAAATAAATAAAATTCACTTTTGTCAAATATTTTTTACTTATTTGAAGGACTTTGAATGAATTTTAGACTTTCTTTAAGGTGGATCTATCTTTGAAAATTTAAGGTTCAGTCCCGACTAGGGGTTGAAACTTGAGATGAGTGTGGCATTAAGACCTAGGGAGCCAGAAGACTCTGTAGTTATTATGTCTCCTAATTAAAATAAGAAGATATATTGAACAGTCACACTTGGAGAAACCTCTAATTTGTGTGTCCACTCCATCAAGAATGAATTTCAGCTGTTAACCTCTTCCGGATAACTTCCACAGTGCCTAGTTGATCACTGGGTTTAAGATCAAGGTCATACTTAGAAGACAAAGATCAAATAGTCGAAATTTATGTCCACTCCACAATCTTTTTTATCACTTGAAGGATTTTCATAAAACTAGCATCATCAAGATGACATGCAGAGTGCACAACCCGTGTCAATAGATTCAAGATCATGGTCACATTAACTCATTAAGGACGCAGATTGCATTTATGCGTTCATTTTAACTCTTATCGAGTACCGCATGTCGTATTTATCTGTCAAAAGATAACAGGCGTGTATGCCGAGGATCGCATAAGTGCGCTATCCGCCTGATAGTACTGTATGCCGTGTGGCGTGATTTTACGCCTGTAAGAGTACCAACGATTGGACTGCTGTCAAAGTCAACCAGTGAAAATATTTTACTCTAAAGATTTATAAAACCCGGAAGCGATCGAAACAATCAAAATATTTATTATTTAAGCATATTTTTTTAATATACTCATTACAAAATATCGGAATTAGAAAGTTATTTGTAGGTATTGCCTGTTTTATCTTCTCATTCCATTATACCGAAGAATCTTTCTTTTTTATTCAGTATTTTTAATTTTATGAAATAAAGTATAATTTTGTTCTTCCATAATATCATTTGCTTTAATGTTTAGCAATAGATGATATTTGAATAAATATAAAATAATCAAGTAATAGCAGTTTTTAGCTCGACTATTCATAGAATAGTAGAGCTATTGGATTGCCAATGCGTCGGCGTCCGCGTCCCGATTTGGTTAAGTTTTTGTATGTAAGCTGATATCTCAGCAACCACTTGTGGGAATGGATTGAAACTTCACACACTTATTCACTGTGATAAACTGACTTACATTGCACAGGTTCCATAACTCTGTTTTGCTTTTTTACAAAATTATGCCCCTTTTTTGACTTAGAAATTTTTGGTTAAGGTTTTGTATGTAAGCTGGTATCTCAGTAACCACTTGTGGGAATGGATTGAAACTTCACACACTTGTTCACTGTCATGATCTGACATGCACAAAGCAGGTCCCATAACTTTATTTTGCTTTTTTACAAAATTATGCCCCTTTTTCAACTTAGAAATTTTTGGTTAAGTTTTTGTATGTAAGCTGGTATCTCAGTATCCACTAATGGGAAATTTATTTATTTATTTATTTTGTTGGGTTTAACGTCGCACCGACACAATTATAGGTCATATGGCGACTTTCCAGCTTTGATGGTGGAGGAAGACCCCAGGTGCCCCTCCGTGCATTATTTCATCACGAGCGGGCACCTGGGTAGAACCACCGACCTTCCGTAAGCCAGCTGGATGGCTTCCTCACATGAAGAATTCAACGCCCCGAGTGAGGCTCGAACCCACATCGATGAGGGGCAAGTGATTTGAAGTCAGCGACCTTAACCACTCGGCCACGGAGGCCCCACTAATGGGAAAGGATTGAAACTTCACACACTAGTTCACTGTCATGATATGACATGCAGTGCAAAAGGTCAATAACTGAACTTCACATTTTACAAAATTATGCCCCTTTTTCAACTTAGGAGTTTTGGGTTAAATTCTTATATGTAAGTTGGTATCTCAGTACCCACTAATGGGAATGGATTGAAACTTCATACACTTGTCCACTGTCATGAGCTGATAAGCACTATGCAGGTTCCATAACCCTATTTTACTTTTTTACTAAATTATGGCCCTTTTTCGACCTGTATTCATTCAAGCGACAAGGCTGTTGAATAGTCGAGCGTTGCTGTCCTCCGACAGCTCTTGTTCTATGTCCAATCTTTCTTGAATATTGCAGTTTTTCCATATTCATGTTACTTCAGTTGCAAATCAAAATAATAGTAAATTTTAAATTATTGATTAGATCATGAATAGTAGTATCAGTTGTGAAAATTTCAGTTTTATTCATCGTTTATAAACAGATGTTTGTCCCTAATTTTGATCAAAGGAGGCCTAGATCTTATCGATTATTGATTATCAGTGAAAATCCACAGGCATACAAAGCAGATAAATCGATAAGTGGCTCCGGAATGTATCGGAAAATTGATACCAGTAATTAAGCGACGATATGGCTGCAGGTGTTAATGAGTTAAGGTCACATTTGAAGGTCATATCAGCGATATATGACCATTTTGTGTCGCCTTAAAACCCAACTCACTCACTTGAAGGTCATAGGTCATGATAACAACATTTACATGCAGTGTCTGGGGATATTAATCACCTATAATGATAGCTCTAGTTTATCATTGTAATAGTCATGAGACAATTACCTTTGTAATAATCTGCTCCTGTTTACACTGCATTGTTTGCATATCAATGTTTAATATGGTCATAATATACTATACACTAAATCTTAATGGTATGTAATAAATCGTTGGTATTCTTCCAGAATTTCTAACTGTACATGTTATAGTAGCAAATATAACAGTTTATTTTTGGAAAGTTTGGGTATGTTTACATTTATATTGTTTTTTTTTCTGTGTCTACTCAGATTTATGATTTGAACATATTGCAAATTATAATAGAAATCTTATAACAAAGTGGTCGGATAACAACCCATCAAGTCTGAAGATAATGTCAATATATCGTATATTGTAAGAATTCAAAATATGATCAATTAAATAATACTCAATGTTTGAATTGTTCAGGAAGTCTGTTGTTTAAGATAGTGATAATTTCGTATCCGTTTTAGCTGCTGCAGTAAGTATAGGACAATGTATTCGTAAAGTTGACAGTCACAATTTCTATACAATTTGTGTTTACTTTGTTCCTTTTGTTTCTACGTGTATAAATATTTTTTTATGCCCTTTGTTATAAATTGGTTAAGAAACTTCCTTATATAAAGCTCGAGTTTGGATAAAAGGTTTATACACCCAGTGATATCAGCAATTGTAAACTGTATTTTCATTCCGGATATATGTGAAAGATAATCTTTAACACAAGTTTAAGGGATTAGCATAGAATTATGTCAATTAATTCAATCTGATAAGAGAAAATGGAGAAAGTACAAATCAGGAATAAACAAGATGATATACCCAAACAGAGGCCTGTTACTTTCTACTTTGGGAGCACCACTGATGTCTATAATGAGCCTCGCAGTGTATCGCCAAGCGGTCAGGATAGGTCAAGCAGCCCATTGGAATATATATCATTGAATGAATCAGCGATGCTTTCATGTTGGAAGAATGTACATGGCTCAACGCAGGAAACTAATGATTCAGGAAATACTGCTCCTAAAGGATTTCTGCGGTCATTTTCATTTACGACCAATAGTTCACCGATAGAAATATTAAGGTCATCGTCTTTTGCAAATATTCGTCCAGTAAGTGAATTGTCTTCCTACACAGCAAATAGTCCAGTTACTGGAATCCCAAGATCTGCTTCCTTTATAGAACAGAGCGAAGGTATGTCAGATTATAGACCAGGTTACATTAGATCAAATTCTTACGTGTCAAATAGTTGTAAAAGACAGCCTAAATTATCTACGTCTGGGAAAAACTGTCGTAAAAATGCTGTTGGACCATTACGTCTTTCCTCAAGTGAGAGTCAGAGAAATTCTTTGGGTAGTTTAGCGGAAGAAGTAGGGACTCACACACAGGATACAGCTCAGAGAAGGTCATTTAGTAATTTTCCAAGGGAGACAACTGTTAACTGTAAAAGAAAAAGTCATGAACAATATACTGCAAAAAGCCAAGCCTCCAGAAAAAAACATTCTGACACCACAGTTGATGCGCAGCAGGAGATACCAGAAAAGGTTCCTGCATTTCGGCAATCATCTTATCCAGGTCTTCGTGAAAGAACATTGATACAGAATGAAACTAAGAGACATTCAATGCCACTGCCAGTGATATATAAGAAGGAAATGATGAATAAACTTATCTTGTCACAGGACAAGACATCCGATCATGTTGTTGAAGTAACAGATACGGTAAGGGCTTTATGTTAATGGAAATTACAACACTGTTTTGCAATATTCATTTTTCATTCTGCGTATTAGCAGATTTTGATATCCTTTTCTTGCTTTTTAATTTTGATTAGGAGGATTTTACACTGTCTGAGTTAAATAATATGTACACTTTATAACTTGATTTTTCTCTCTGCATGTTTTCTCAGCACGTCTGTCTCTTTGTCATTACCGTAGTAATGTTGTTAGTGCTCAGCAAGCTTTGTCCTGCTGACTTAGAACATACCTCTGGGGCATCTCTTGAATGCTGATATCATTATCTTGATGGAATTTTGAAATACAGAGCTACAGTAAGAATAGGAATATTGAAGTATAGCGCAAATAAATGAAAAAGTTACTACTTCAACTTTGCTTGCTCTTTGTACAGATTTACCTTTGTTCAGATTTCCTTGTGTACATTTTTACATTTGTACATATTGACATTTGTACTGATTAACCTTTGTAATGATTTATGTTTGTACAGATTGACCTGTGTGTAGATTTACCTTTGTACAGATTGACCTTTGTGTAGATTTTTGTACAGATTGACCTTTGAACAGACTGACCTTTGTACAGATTGACCTTTATACAGATTTTCTTTTGTGCAGATTTACCTTTATGCGGAATGACCTTTGTCAAATTTCCCTTTGCACAGACCCATGTGTACAGATTTACTTTTGTTCTGATTGACCTTTGTACTGATTTACCTTTGTACAGACTGACCTTTGTATAGGTTTACCTTTGTACAGATTTATCTTTGTACAGATTTCCTTATACCTGAGGGGGCCTCCGTGGCCGAGTGGTTAAGGTCGCTGACTTCAAATCACTTGCCCCTCATCGATGTGGGTTCGAGCCTCACTCGGGGCATTGAAATCTTCATGTGAGGAAGCCATCCAGCTGGCTTACGGAAGGTCGGTGGTTCTACCCAGGTGCCCGCTCGTGATGAAATAATGCACGGAGGGGCACCTGGGGTCTTCCTCCACCATCAAAGCTGGAAAGTCCCCATATGACCTAAAATGTGTCGGTGCGACGTTAAACCCAACCAGCCTTATACCTGATTTACCTTTGTACAGATTTACCTTTGTACTGATTTACTTTTGTACAGAATTTGTAAACCTGTTGAGATTTATGTTTGTACAGATTAACCTTTGATCTGATTGACCTTTGTACTAATTGACCTTTTTACAGATTTACCTTTGTATTGATTGACCTTTGTAAAGATTTACCTTTGTACTGATTTACTTTTGTACAGAATTTGTAAATCTGTTTAGATTTACCTTTGTACAGATTTTACCTGTGACCTGATTGACCTTTATACAGATTTACCTTTGTACTGATTGTCCTCTGTTCAGATTTACCTTTGTACAGATTTACCTGTAACCTGATTGACCTTTATACAGATTTACCTTTGTACTGATTGTCCTCTGTTCATTTTTACCTCTGTACAGATTTACCTTTAGTATAGATTTACCTTTGTACTGATTTACTTTTGTACAGAATTTATAAATCTGTTCAGATTTGTGTTTGTATAGATATACCTTTGTACTGATTGACCTTTGTACAGATTTACCTTTGTACTTATTTACTTTTGTACAGAATTTGTAAATCTGTTCAGATTTACGTTTGTACAGATTTACCTTTGTACTGATTGACCTTTGTACAGATTTACCTTTGTACTTATTTACTTTTGTACAGAATTTGTAAATCTGTTCAGATTTACGTTTGTACCGATTTACCTTTGACCTGATTGACCTTTGTTCAGATTTACCTTTGTACTGATTGTCCTCTGTTCAGATTTACCTTTGTACAGATTTACCTTTAGTACAGAGTTACCTTCATACAGCCCGCCCGCTTAGCTCAGTAGGTTAGAGCGTTGGTCTACGGATCGCCGGGTCGGGAGTTCGATCCTCGGGCGGGGCGTATGTTCTCCGTGACTATTTGATAAACAACATTGTGTCTGAAATCATTAGTCCTCCACCTCTGATAATTCACGTGGGGAAGTTGGCAGTTACTTGCGGAGAACAGGTTTGTACTGGTACAGAATCCAGGAACACTGGTTAGGTTAACTGCCTGCCGTTACATGACTGAAATACTGAAACCCAAAACAAACAAACAAACTGATTGCCTTTTGCACAGAATTTGTAAATCTGTACAGATTTACCTTTGTACTGATTGACCTTTATAGAGATTTACCTTTGTACTGACTGTCTTCTGTTCAGATTTACCTTTAGTACAGATTTACCTTTAGTACAGATTTACCTTTGTAGTGATTGACTTTTGCACAGAATTTGTAAATCTGTACAGATTGACCTTTGTACAGATTTACCTTTAGTACAGATTTACCCAATCTTAGATGGATGTATTTCTTCCTGTTATAACCTCAGTGTAAGAGTATATTGATGTAAAGTTAATTTTTTTTAAGAATTGATACAAAATTTCAATCAATGACATCCCTACATAATTTTATCTGTTACTGTGGCAGGAAGAATTTACCTGTGTTGGTTACTTCCCTGACCAAAAGACAAAGTTTTTGGTTATATTTTTACATTTATAATTTCTAAAGTCAGTGAAAATATTAGTGACCAGGAAATAAAATGCTTAAGTAGATTTTATCTGACAATAGTTCAAATTTCAGAACTTCCCTGTTTACTTCATGAAGGTGAAATTTTGGAGTCTGTGTCCCAGTACCTTTTTGCTAACTTTCCATGAAGCAGCTGCAGACTAAGGCTTGTTGATTGGTGATATAGTGACAGTCACATTAAAACTGCAGTCCTCCAGATGTATGTCAGGTTTTTCAGAATGCATTCTTTATTGGAACTATGGGAACAGGACTGGTCCATTGAAGTTAGTATAACCCATGTCTACCCCAACTAGATTATTGTATTCATCATGGACCTTGGAAAGTCTTTGTATTTGATGGTAGTCCTTGACAACTCTTTGAAAAAGTTTAAAACCTAAAGAAACTGAAAAAAGTGCTTGAATTTTGAAGAAAACTGCTTGAATTTCATCCAAACCTCACTGAATTTCAACCAAACTAAACTGAATTTCAACCAAAGATTAGACAATTAGAATAGAAAAAAATAACAATATTTGGTTGCTCAACAATCTATAAATTTGCAAGTAGCTGTCGATAAAAACAGTATTTTATCACAGTTTACACAAAAGACAATTTCTACAACAGTCTTGGTTTAGAGGTAGATAATAAAAGTAGTTTGGACTAAGATTTCATGATGTGGTTGGTTGAAGTCTTGAATTCTGTTCTAGATGTTTTGTACGAATCATGGATAGGTTTCTGCATGAAAAATACCCTATAAACTGGAAAACCCTAAACAATTCCATTATTAAACTGCTCTGATTGCATTTTACAAAATCAGATATAATTTAATCACTGTAGACCACTATCACCTCACACCTTTCAGGAATCTAGATTGCTTGTACTTAGGCAATATTATCAAACGCGTTTTTCCCCAAGAATCCTCAAAAGTCATGTACAGTCCAGCCTAAGCTTTGGTTAGTGGTTGAGTGGCTTACTTTTAGGTACTTCTTTTGTTTTTAGCTCACCTGTCACATAGTGACAGGGTGAGCTTTTGTGATCGTCCGTCCATCCATCCACAACTTCCTTGTGAACACAATAGAGACCACATTTTGTATTTGATTTTAATAAAACTTGCACACAACTTGCATTGGCACAATATCTCGGATCCTTTCGAAAACTGGTCAGATCCCATCATGGGTTCCAGAGTTATGGCCCCTTAAACAGCCAAAATTTGCTATTTTGGCTTGTGAACACAATAGAGACCACATTTTGCAATCAACTTTAATCAGACTTGCACACAACTTGTATTGGCATAATATCTCGGTTCCTTTCGAAAACTGGCTAGATCCCATCATGGGTTCCACAGTTATAGGCCCTTAAAGGGCCAAAATTTGCTATTTTTGGCTTGTGAACACAACAGAGACCACATTTTGCAATCAACTTTAATCAAACTTGCACACAACTTGTATTGGCATGATATCTCGGTTCCTTTCGAAAACTAGCCAGATTCCGTCATGGGTTGTGGAGTTATAGCCCCTTAAAATGCCAAAATTTGCTATTTTTGGCTTGTGAACACGATAGAGACAACATTTTGCAGTCAACTTTAATCAAACTTGCACACAACTTGTATTGTCATAAATTCTCGGTTCCTTTTTAGAAAACTGGCCAGATCCCATCATGGGTTCCAGAGTTATGGCCCCTTAAAAGGCCAAAATTTGATTGACTTCATTTATGGTTTGATTTGATACAAACTTTCAAAATAACTCTAACCCTAACCTGTCTGATCCGATCATAGGTTCTAGAGTTATGGCCCCTTAATGAACATTGAAAGGGCCAAAATATGTTAATTTTTACCTTGTGAACATGATAAATGCAGCATTTTGCATTCAACTTTAGAAATCATGCACACAACTTAAATCACAATAAGATATCAGTTCCCATTGCTTGAAGGTCAAGGTCACACATTGAGGTCAAGGTTAGTACTCATCCATAAAATGGTTATATCTCTGCAACTATTGATGATATTGATTTTGAAACTTAATGTATGTCGTCAGGTTGACCTAGACACTATGCACTTATTATAAATATCTGATAACCTCCTCTGATTTTAATAAAAATGGATTTATATTAGTAAGTACTTTGAAATTTCATTATTGTCATTAGACTGAGACAATCAGGGTAGATAACTATGGAGTGATTTTATGTCAAATTACCTCCATTTATTTCAAATCAAAATGGGCGTATCTCCATAACTTATGAAGATACTTATCTGAAATTTCATTTATGCCATTAGATGGACTTGGACAATCAGTGTAGATCTATACATATTGACTGAATTTATGACAAATTACCTCCCTTTATTTTTTTATGTAAATGAATATACCTTAGCAGCTTCTAATGAGATTGATTGAAACATTATTTATGTCTTCCATAGTAAGAAATAGTCATGTTAGATAACTCTTGATTGAACGCTTATCGATATGAATACTTTTCTAATGTATCTATAAGGCTTGTACTCTGTATCTTCTACATGCATATACCAATGCATGATTACCTCCCTTGATTTTAATGAAAAAATTGATTTATCTCAGTAAGCATTTGAAATTTCATTATTGTCATTAGTTGGACTGAGACAATCAGGGTAGATAACTATGGATTAATTTTATGTCCAACTACCTCCCTTTGTTTCAAATTAAAATTGGTGTATCTCAGTAACCAATGAAGATACTGATTTGAAATTTTATTTATGCCATCAGATGGACTCGGACAATCGGGGTAGATAACTTTTGACTGAATTTATGATAAATTACCTCCCTTTATTTTGTGTAAATGAATATACCTCAGCAGCATCTAATGAGATTGGTTTTACATGTTATTTATGTCTTCAAGGGTAAGGAATAGTCATGCTAGTACAAAAATGCAGCATTTGAGCCTAGGACCCTCAAACTTGGTTTGAAGATTGGCCCTGACAAGTGACCCATAGGTCAAAAGGGACTGTTAAAAGAAAATATTTAACCTGATTATATTTAATGTGTATGCCTATGTAATCTATGTCAAAACTTAATCTTATCATTAAGAGCAATGGTACTCAGGTGAGCGATATAGGGCCATCATGGCCCTCATGTTAGTCATTATAAACACTGAACTTTAATTCTTTGAACCACGATGATGATCCTTTTCAAGTGCTGATGACACAATGTCTTGTGTCTTCACAATGTAATTGTAATTGATTGTGTGGAGTAATATGGCAAAAAACAATGGCCAATTTCTTAAACTGGAAGAGATAATGATGCAATTTTTGTAATAATAAAATCTACTTTTAATTTGTTCATTTTCATGATGTATTTCCCATACTAGTGGGGTATTTTGGTAGAAAATCCGTAATAATTTTGGGGTTAATGGTGGCTTTGGCCTAGGAATGTTTTTGAAATTTAGACATTAAAATGCTGCAATCTGATGGATTCTGAAGACATTTAGTGGATAGTGTATGGCAGCTAAAATAGTGTTAGTGCTGTGCCACATAACAGAAAATTTACGGGCTGTTTAAGTCTCATTTTCATGTTTATACTTCTTTACGCACCTCAGAAAAGCTTTTATATGATTCTTTTGACCACAACTGCAATTAAATTGCCTGAGAAGTACAAAAGTTTAGTAGCAAAATTGTGTTATTATATGGCATTTATGCTCACTTACGGAATTACAACTTTCTGTCAACAAGCAAGCAAATTCATTCGTTGGTGTGTTTAAGTCATGTTACTAAGATAGAAACCAGTCTTGTTTTGGTTTCATCTGCAAAACAGACCTGTATTATGCCAGAATTTTCTCGGTATAATCAAACTATTTGTATACAAGTTGCAAGAATGTATGTCACATAAATGCATTGAAACTGATACATGATTGTCGCAGACTACAGCCCATCACTTCCGAGAGCCAGATATTTCTATGTGTGGCACCTTCAACTGAAGTAATAGATTATCTTTCTTTTGTACAGTATTTTTCAAATAATAGAAGAAATAAAATAACAAAATAAGATAAATGCTTGTCTTGTAAGCACAGTTTCATTATATTTGTGTATGAATTTGTGCATTTATTCATAAATTAAAGAAATAAAATAATAAAATAAGATAAATGCTTGTTTTGTAAGCACAGTTTCATTATATTTGTGTATGAATTGCCTCTTTTTCGACTTATATTTATTCAATTCATTAGGCTGTTTAGTAGCCGAGCGTTGCTGTCCTCCAACAGTTCTTGTTAGTTCTCTTGAGTATTGAGTACTCCAGACGAATTGTTGTGATTTCCCTGTGTCCAGGTTGGTGTCATCTGTAACCGTTTGACAGTTAACACTCTAGAGGTCAAACTTTTAGCCCAGTCTTAATGAAACTTGGTCAGAATATAACCCTCAATAAAATCTTGGGTAAATTTGTAACTGGGTCATCTGGGACCAAACATTAGGTCAGTTAATTAGTTTAGTAAACTTCATTTACACTCTACAGGCAATATTTTCTTCTCATCTTCATAAAACTTTGTCAGAATGTTTGTCTGTATGAAAACTAAGTCTGTTTTGAAACTTGGTTATTTGAGGTCAAAAACTAGATGTCTAGGTCAAATCACAGAGGATCTTTGATAACACTGTAGAGGCTGCATTTTCTTCCTGATCATCATAAATCTTTATCAGAATGTCTGTCTCTGTGACATCTAGATCAAGTTTAGAGTCACTAGGATACTGGAGTTCAAACACTTGGTCACTAGAGAAAATTTTAGAAAAACCTTGTTGTCACTGTAGAGGCCAGATAAGATTTTTCTGCTTGATCTTCATAAAAGTTTGACAGGAGGTTTGTCTCTATGACATCTAGATCAAGTTTTAAACTTGATTATATGAGTTTAAAAACTAGGTCAATATGTCAAGTTGTAGAAAACCTTGTTAAAACTCTAAAAGCCACATTTTCTATTTGGGGCTTCTGTGGCAGAGTGGTTAAGGTCGCTGACTTCCAATCACTTACCCCTCACTAATGTGGGGTTCAAACCTTCACTTGAATTCTTTGTGTGAGGAAGCCATCTATCTGGCTTATGGCAGTTTGGTGGTTCTACCCAGGTGCCTGCCAGTGATGAAGTATTAATTCACAGAGAGGCAACTGGGGTCTTCCTCCACCATTAAAGTTGGAAAGTTGCCATATGACCTATGACTGTGTCCGTGTGAAGTTAAACCAACAAAACAACATTTTTCATTTGATTTGTCAGAATGATTGTCTTTATAAAATTATCAGATTCAAAACTGAGTGACCCATGGTCTTAAACCAGGACTGGTGACAAGGTCAAATCACACAAAATTTCTTTAACACTAAAGTAGCCACATTTACTGTCTGATTTTCATTAAACTTTTTCAGAATATAATTATGGCCCTTATAATAAAAAAAACTTGGTTACCAGAGGCCAAGATGAAATCATAGAAAGACTGATAACAGCCAAGAGGCTGCAATTTCTACCTGATTTTCATGAGACTTGGTGAAAATGTTGGTCTGTTTAAAATCTAAAATAAATTTGAGACTGGGTCACATGGGTAGAAAACTAGGTCACTAGGTCAAATCATTATTGATTTCCTGCCTTACATTAAACTTGGTTAGAAGTTGTCTTGTGAGATCAACTTTATGAACTTTATATACATAAGAAGCATATATGATTAAGTTTAACAATAGCAAAAACCACTTGACTGTGGTGGTCATTTTCAGTCAGTGCCTTTTATGACTGCTGTACACAGGCTAGACTGTCTTTTTCTATTTTTGGGACAGATTTATAATTCAAAATTGTATGTATACATAAACAATGATTAATATTAAACTTAACATATATGTTTTCTAATATGACAAATTGACAATTGCTGAATTAATTATGATATTATCATTTTACTTTTATCAACAGACAAAAAGTCACTTTGAAGTTCCTTTTTTACGATTACGTAAGAGAATTAAGAGATACATCTTTTTCTTAATAGTTGTGATGGTATATTTAGGAGGATTTTTACAATTAACTGTTGTGATTTTTAGGAGTATTAATTTCGTAAAATAAATGGTGCTGAGGACATGGTTTGTGTTGTTAGTTTGGTTAACTGTTGTAATTTCAGGGCAGATGTAAAGTAAATAGTGTTGAGGATATGTTTAGGAGTACTCCATTGATTCATGTGATTTTGGCAACATAAATGATGTTGAGAGTATATTTATGAGTTTGGTATAATGATTTGTTATTGGTGTTGAGGGTATGTTTAGGAGTACTTCATTTCTACGTGGGATTTGTAAAGTAACTAATATTGGTGTTGAAGGTATTTTAGGAGTACTTCCTTTGTACATGGGATTTTGTAAAGTTATTGGTGTTGAGGGTATATTTAGGAGTACTTCATTTGTACATAGGGTTTTTGTAAAGTTATTGGTGTTGAGGGTATATTTAGGAGTACTTCATTTTGTATGTGGGATTTTGTAAAGTTATTGGTGTTGAGGGTATATTTAGGAGTACTTCATTTGTACATGGGATTTTGTAAAGTTATTGGTGTTGAGGGTATATTTAGGAGTACTTCATTTGTATGTGGGATTTTGTAAAGTTATTGGTGTTGAGGGTATATTTAGGAGTACTTCATTTGTACATGGGATTTTGTAAAATTATTGGTGTTGAGGGTATATTTTGGAGTATTTCATTTGTATATTGATTACACTGGGCGAGGTTTTGGAGTATTTCATTTGTATGTGGGATTTTGTAAAGTTATTGGTGTTGAGGGTATATTTAGGAGTACTTCATTTAAAATACACGTTTTTTTCATCCTCAAGTAATAAGTAAGTAGACTCGCCCAGTGTAATCAATAACCCACAATTGACCGACCCCTCTGGTACAGTATCAAGACGCATAATCTAACTCTATACATAGAGCGCCTACTTCACCCGATTTACATTCGGAACATTTTCACGCGTTTCGGGCTTTATCGTATGTTTAACATGGGATTTTTGAACCGTCCAAAGATGTTGGAAATGTTTGTCTCATTGTTTATTTTTTTTTAATAAAAATGTTTCTGCTTTCATTGTCTACCACTTTTTTTCCACCCTTGCCTGAAAAAACAGTAATGAGTTTGTACACTGTTCAGACAATTGTGCTCTGTTGAAATTTAACCAAACACAAGTTTACCTGCATAAACAGAAAGCATGATATCTTAAACGTATGTCACTATACCTGTCCAGTACTGGACATTATGGTAAATGCTTCTTTCCTGCACAAATGACAATTTGACAATTTCGCAACTTCTATCCTGTTTGTACAAATTTCTGGCCACGATGAACCATTTGACTGGTACATGTTATTTGTACAGATAATGATGTTGAGGGTATATTTAGAAGTACTTGGTACATGCTGTTGGTAGATGTGTTAAGTAAATAGTGTTGAGGGTATATTTATGAGTACTTTGTATATATGAGTTTTAGAGTTAATGGCTGTTATTTAGGAGTACCTTGTACATGTGACTTGTAGAGTTAATAGTGAGTAGGGTGTAATGATGAGTACCAGATAGATGTGATTTGTGAAGTGATTAAAAGTATGTTCAGGAGTGTCTGGTACATGTGATTTGTAGAGAAAATGGTGATTAAGTACCTGTTACATGTGATTTGTTCAGGGAAGTAATTACAAATTATGGTAATACTTTTTCATGTCTGTTCATATGAAGATCAGATCACATTTATATTACACTTAATGGTTTTATTGTGACCACAAAGACACAGGGCAACAAGTCTTTAGGCATATGCAAATATGCATTATCGAGGATGCAGTTCAGGTATTTTCAAAACTTTTGGATAGGTTTTTGTCATTGAAAGTTGCAAAATATATTTATGTGACAGATATATAGTATTTGATATATTGCAGGTACCAGAGCTGTTCCAAAGTATACGCGGAGCCACACAGCGAGACATCTTTGAGGAGATGGAACCACGACAGCCGGAACCAACTAAAGCATGCTATGAGGTTATGTATGTTGGCAGGGCAAAGGTTAGGGGCAAGAAAATACTGTCTAGTCACATAGATGATCTCGTTCTCAGACTAGAAGCTAAAGAACATAGAAACAGTATTATAAATGATACTAGTGGCGAGTCACAGGACAGAAGAAGACATAAAAGTGACTCTAGTATAAAGAGTTTACCAACTCTGTTGGATGAAAGTTTAGTGAAGGAAAATGAATTACAGAAAATGTCTCAGAAAACTATATTTCAAGGTGTTGAACTGCATAACGATTCTCCTACAGGAAGTAGTGATGAAGTACATACACCACAAGGTGAAGCAAGTGATCTCCATAGAAACCAACGTAGCAACAGTTCTGACCAGCTTAGTGATGGGCACAGTTCTTCTGAAAATATCACAGATGGAATGCATAGCTCAAACTCTGGGGACCAACTCAAAGATATGTTCCATGGCTTACAACATCATCCTGAAGGTCATGTTCACTTTCAAGATCATGATACCCATAACAACCAGACAAGGTCAACAAATAGGACAATGTTGTTCAGAATAGGACAGAGTGAGATTTCGTTGATCAGTTTAGATAAGAAACAAACAATCATAGAGAGAAAGTTCAAAAACATCTCGTCAGTTTCACAGGTATATTCTTGTTTCATTTGTCAAATTTTCTTGATGTTTACACTAATAAGCTAAATTTGGAGACTATTTGGAGCTTAGTAATATTTGAATCACTTTCAAACTTGCTGTTGTGTTATGAGGAAGCGTAATTCTTAGTTTAACCTTTGAATTCAGCTGCCCACATCTTAATAAAATTTATACTACTTTTACTTCTAGGTAAGAAGCGGATAGATTCATTTTAGAGTTATTTGTGTTGTCAGATAAGGCAGAAAATGTATCAACTAAGTATATTTTCAGGGGAATTTAAAGCCAGATGTATTTGGGTTTATATCTCGAGAACCTGGAAGTCAACTTCTTTGTCATTTACTAAGGTGCTGCTCACATGAATTGGTAAGTACATCAATATATGCAATCTGAGCCATGCCATGAGAAAACCAACATAGTGGGTTTGCGACTAGCATGGATCCAGACAAGCCTGCACATCCTCGCAGTCTGGTCAGGATCCATGCTGTTTGCTTTCAAAGTCTATTGCAATTAGAGAAACTGTTAGTGAACAGCATGGATCCTGACCAGACTGCGCGGATACGCAGGCTGGTCTGGATCCATGCTGGTTGCAAACCCACTATGTTGGTTTTCTCATGGCACGGCTCATTTCATTTCATACTTTTTGATTCATTAACATATTGTGATAGCCTTTTAAACAACACTTTATTACGCAAATAATTAAAAACCGGGTCCCTCGGAACATGATCGCTCAGAGTCTGTTTTAAAACGGCACTATCAAAAAAAAAAAAATTTAAAAAATAATGTGAATAAATGGGAGTGGGTAGTGGTAACAATGAGCATTTGCGTTTTGATAATTAAATGCTAACTTCATTTTTTTATTTTAATCATATTTGATGGCTCTTTGTTTCATACATAACATAACACAAGTATACCTTTCTAACACAGAAAAAAGAAAAAAAGCAAAATAATGGGGTCTTAAAAACATGGTAGGTGATCAATTGCATCAAAGCAACAGTTACTATTAACTAAGCTTTCACAGTTATATGAGATGATAATCAGCAATTTTTGTTCGATTACATTTTCCTGTTATGTGATTTTAGCATGCAGTGGCTAGTACTAAAAGTGCATGTATGATTCAAATTAAAAGGTGAACAATGCTGAAGTATGTTTGAACATTCAAGAATCTGGCACATGTGAACTCTGACTTCTGGGTTTTTCCACTTCTGGTTTGGAAGTGCTAAAAATTGCACCATGATCCAGTATTGATTTAAGTCTATATGAAATAGTCAATATGGTAATTTTTGTAGTGTTATTTTTTATGCCCCCCTTTGAAAAAGGAGGGGTATATTGTTTTGCAGATGTCGGTCGGTCTGTCGGTCGGTCAGTCGGTCGGTCAGTCGGTCGGTCGGAATGTAGACCTATCCGTTTCCGGATGATAACTCAAGAACGCTTGGGCCTAGGATCATGAAAGTTGATAGGGAGGTTGGTCATCACCAGTAGATGACCCCTATTGATTTTGAGGTCTGTATGTCAAAGGTCAAGGTCACAGTGACCCTGAATAGTAAAACGGTTTCCGGATGATAACTCAAGAACACTTGGGCCTAGGATCATGAAAGTTGATAGGGAGGTTGGTCATGACCAGCAGATGACCCCTATTGATTTTGAGGTCAGTATGTTAAAGGTCAAGGTCACAGTGACCCTGAACAGTAAAACAGTTTCCGGATGATAACTCAAGAACGCTTAGGCCTAGGATCACGAAAGTTGATAAGGAGGTTGGTCATGACCAGCAGGTGACCCCTATTGAGTTTGAGGTCAGTATATCAAAGGTCAAGGTCACAGTGACCAGGAACAGTAAAATGGTTTCCAGGCAATAACTCAAGAACGCTTGGGCCTAGTGACAGGAAAATTGATAGTTAGGTTGGCCATGACCAGCAGATGACCCCTATTGATTTTGAGGTCAGTATGTTAAAGGTCAAGGTCACAGTGACCCTGAACAGTAAAACAGTTTCCGGATGATAACTCAAGAACGCTTAGGTCTAGGATCACGAAAGTTGATAGGGAGGTTGTTCATGACCAGCTGGTGACCCCTATTGTTTTTGAGGTCATTAGGTCAAAGGTCAAGGTCACATTGGCCAGGAACAGTTAAATGGTTTCTGATCTTCTTGTCCAAAACCATAGGGCCTAGGGCTTTGATATTTGGTATGTAGCAAAATCTAGTGGTCCTCTACCAAGATTATACAGATTATTTCCCTGGGGTCAAATATGGCCCCACCCCTAGGGTCACATGGTTTATATAGCCTTATATAGGAAAAAACTTTGAAAAATCTCTTGTCCAAAACCACAGGGCCTAGGGCTTTGATATTTTGTATATGACATCATCTAGTGATCCTCTACTATGATTATTCAAATTATTCCCCAAGGGTCAAATATGGCTCCGCCCTGTGGGTCACATGGTTTACATATACTTATTTACAGTGTGCATATAATTTCTGTTCCTTATGCAATTACTAAATGCATCAAGGGGGGCATTTCGTGTTCGACGAGCTCTTGTTTACTTTGTATAAATGTTTGCCTGAATGAGATGCAATGTCATGTGCCAATCCCAGTCCGTATCTCAAAGGTCAAGGTCATACCAGGGATCAAAGGTCATTTTAGAGCTTAGCTAAGCCATTACTTTTAAAAAACATGGAGCAATCTTATTTTCATTTGGCATAAATGTTTTGTCTTAATGTTGAGTATAAAATGCATCAAATTCAGAGTGAATGTGAATTTATGCAAAAAAAATTATAAGTTGCCAAAGCTTCTAGCAAATTCATTTCATCACCAAAGCATACACTTTACAATGCATATAAATCCATAATTTTCTGTATGCTAATTTTTAGCTTGACTATTTTATTCTACTCACCCAGGCATCACAGCTTGGTTAAAGTTTTGCATGCAAGTACATATGGCTATCATTTAAAGGCATATAGCTTTGAAATTTATTTTTTCCTTTTCTAGGTCAATTACCAGCCTCACTGGGTCAAGTCCCATAACTCTGACATGTATTTTTAGCAGATTATGCCCCCTTTTGGACTTCGAAAATCCTGGTTAAAGTTTTTACATGCAAGTTACTATCTCCAAAACTAATGCAGATATTAAGTTGAAACTTCACATGTATCTTCAGGGTTATAAAACTAGTTGATTGCATCTAGTCCCATAACTCGGACATGCATTTTGGTCAAATTATGTCCCCTTTTGAACTTAAAACTTCTGTTTGAAGTTTTGCATGCAAGTTACTATCTCCAAAACTAATGCAGATACTGGATTGAAACTCTATAGATATTTTAAAATTTAGGGTAATATATTCCTTCTTCTTGGACAATAATTCGAATAGTCGAGCATTGGCTGTCTTACGGACAGCTCTTGTTCTAAATGAAACTGCATGAATTATTTCCTATTGCTAAATTTCACAGATATATTTATTGTAAACATTGACATATATTTGTAATGTTTGGTACTTTTAAGACAGAGTCCTAGTCTAACAACATTGATGAATGCAGGTCCATATCACACCTGAATCACATATTGATATAAGTCCACTCATTTTATTTTTTGATTTCAGACAGATGAAATAATGTCAGCATTAAGAACGTCATTCCAGAACGCGTACCAGCAGAGTCGTTTACAGACGCAACAGATCTGTATCAATTGTCCGCTGCATCAGTACCATAAACTTTGTCAGGATATAAACGGTAATAAATGTGAAATCATTGTCTCGACAACTGCCTAATTCATTAATCCTCCTTTTAAGTTATTAGTGATGGAGAACAAATAATTCCGATTTGGAAATCAAATGTATGGAGGTACTTCATGTGTCCCTGTATTATATTCAGATATCTGCCTCATCATAGCACTAGAAGATGAAAGCACTTTGTCAGTGTTTTTCATTTGTTGATTTGTTAGCTCAACTATTTAAAGAATAGGTAGAGCTGTTGCACTCCCATATTCCTAGGAGTTGATATGGTTAATTTTTTGTATGCAACTGTTATCTCCGAGACAACATGGAAATTATATTGAAACTTCACACACTTGTTCACTGTGGTGAATTAACTTGCATAACTCTTATTTTGCTTTTTTTTTTTTTACAAAGTTAGACCCCATTTTCAACTTCACAGTTTTTAGCTCGACTATTCAAAGAATAGTCTAGCTATTCTACTCACCCTGGCGTCGGCGTCGGCGTCACACTTTGGTTAAGTTTTTGCATGCAAGTACATACAGCCATCAATTAAAGGCATATAGCTTTGAAACTTATTTTTTCTTTTTCTAGGTCAATTACCAACCTCTCTGGGTCAAGTCCCATAACTCTGACATGTATTTTGAGCAAATTATGCCCCCTTTTGGACTTAGAAAATTTTGGTTAAAGTTTTACATGCAAGTTACTATCTCCAAAACTAATGCAGATATTGATTTGAAACTTCACATGTGTCTTCGGGGTTATAAAACTAGTTGATAGCAGCAAGTCCCATAACTCTGACTTTCATTTTGGCCAAATTATGCCCCCTTTTGGACTTAGAAAATTCTGGTTAAAGTTTTGCGTGCAAGTACATACAGCTATTTTTAAAAGGCATATAGATTTGAAACTTACTTTTCCTTTTTCTAGATCAATTTCCAACCTCACTGGGTCAAGACCCATAACTCTGACATGTATTTTGAGCAAATTATGCCCCCTTTTGGACTTAGAAAATTTTGGTTAAAGTTTTACATGCAAGTAACTATCTCCAAAACTAATGCAGATATTGATTTGAAACTTCACATGTGTCTTCGGGGTTATAAAACTAGTTGATAGCAGCAAGTCCCATAACTCTGACTTTCATTTTGGCCAAGTTATGCCCCCTTTTAGACTTAGAAAATTCTGGTTTAAGTTTTGCGTGCAAGTACATACAGCTATTTTTAAAAGGCATATAGTTTTGAAACTTACTTTTTCTTTTTCTAGATCAATTACCAACCTCACTGGGTCAAGTCCCATAACTCTGACATGTTTTTGAGCAAATTATGCCCCCCATTTAGACTTAGAAAATTTTGGTTAAAGTTTTACATGCAAGTTATTATCTCCAAAACTAATGCAGATATTGATTTGAAACTTCACATGTGTCTTCGGGGTTATAAAACTAGTTGATAGCAGCAAGTCCCATAACTCTGACCTTCATTTTGGCCAAATTATGCCCCCTTTTGGACTTAGCAAATTCTGGTTAAAGTTTTGCGTGCAAGTACATACAGCTATTTCTAAAAGGCATATAGATTTGAAACTTATTTTTTCTTTTTCTAGATCAATTACTAACCTCACTGGATCAAGTCCCATAACTCTGGCATGTATTTTGAGCAAATTATGCCCCCTTTTGGACTTTGAAAATTCTGGTTAAAGTTTTACATGCAAGTTTCTATCTCCAAAACTAATGCAGATATTGAATTGAAACTTCACATGTGCCTTCGAGGTTATAAAACTAGTTAAGAGCAGCAAGTCCCATAACTGATATGCATTTTGGTCAAATTATTCCCCCTTTTGAACTTAAAACTCTTTTGATATTTAACCTTTTTGGGTAATATTTTCCTGCTTCTGGGACAATATTTCGAATAGTCGAGCTTGGCTGTCTTACGGACAGCTCTTGTTGGTTAAGTTTTTGTTTGTAAGCTGGTATCTTAGTACCCACTAATGGGAATGGATTGAAAATTCACACACTCAACCACTGTAAAGATGTTACATTCATTGTACAGGTTCCAATTCTCTATTTTGCATGTTTATAAAATTATGCCCCTTTTTCGGCTTTACTGTTCATTCAGTTACCTTTCTTTAGTCTCAACTAGTGTTGTTGTCCTCTGACATCTCTTGTTTTCTTGTATAAATCATGTGTAACTATATTTTTAAGTTTTTCCAGTATCAGTTATGTTTTGCAGGCCAGAATGCAGAAACTGCATATAGTTTGTTGTGTAAAAGAATCCAACAGCTGCCTGAGAAGGATGCTGCTGACCTATACCATTCTCTACAGGTGTGTTTGTCATTTCTTACCTTTGCTTGCCTAGTCACCTAAGAGGTAATGCGCAACAATATAAAACAGCAGGTACAAGTTCCATCCACCAGGGTGTGTGTTCTCAGTGACAGTTTGACAGAAGACTGTGTCTGAAAGCATTTGTTCTTCTCTTCTCTGATTCATGTGGTGAAGTAGTAAGTTATTTGTAGAGGAAAAAGTTACAGCTGGTACAGAAATCAGTACCTCTGATTAGATTGACTAAAATGCTGTCAAAAATTGTTTTAAAACTATAAAAATCATACATTTCTTTCAGTGAAATGTACACATCTAAAATATTGAAAAAATGGAATTTGAAGTGCTGTAGACAACAAACAGTACTCTTCAAAAGTAGAATATATGAGAATATACTCTGTAGATCTCTTCATTTGTCCTGGCTGTTTTGGGAGGTCAGTACCTAGCCTGGTTTGATATATTGTCATTTGTTTCAGATAGGGTTTTATGCCTAATAAAAATATAGTTTTAGCCTGTTTATGATAGATTTCTTTATTCTGAAATACTAAATAAATAAGAGTTATAAGCAAAATTTAATCTTTCAAGATCGAAATGTTGATAATTATTTTTATCTCAGATTCTATTGTGAATTGCTTTTAATATATTGCATTTCAGCATTTAGGTGCTGAAGATGATAGCCTTCCTTTCTTAATGTTTGTAGACAGTGTCAGCCTCCCCTTTTCTATGTTTGAAAACATCAGCCTTCCTTTCTTTATGTTTGTAAACAATGTTGGCCTTTCTTTTCTCTTGTTTGTAGACAATGTCACTCTCATGTTTGTAGACAATGTCAGCATTTCTTTCCTCATGTTTTTAGACAATGTATGCCTTTCTTTCCTCATATTTGTAGACAATGTCAGTTTCCTCATGTTTGTACACAATGTCAGCCTTCATTTCCTCATGTTTATAGACAATGTCAGCCTTCCTTTCTTCATGTTTGTAGACTATGTTAGCCTTCCTTTCTTTATGTTTGTAAACAATATCAGCCTTTCTTCATGTTTATAGACAATGTCAATCTTCCATTCTTCATTTTATAGACTATGTCAGCCTTCCTTTCCTCATGTTTATAGACAATATCAGCCTTCCTTTCCTCATGTTTTTGGACAATGTCAGTCTTCCTTTCCTCATGTTTTTGGACAACGTCAGTTTTCCTTTCCTCATGTTTGTAGATGATGTCGGTCTTCCTTTCCTCACATTTGTAGACAATGGCAGTCTTCCTTTCCTCATGTTTGTAGACTGTGTCAGCCTTCCTTTCTTCATGTTTATAGACTATGTCAGCCTTCCTTTCCTCAGGTTTATAGACAATGTCAGCCTTCCTTTCCTCATGTTTATAGAAAATGTCAGTCTTCCTTTCTTCATGTTTGTAGACAATGTCAGTGTTCCTTTCCTCATTTTTGTAGACAATGTCAGTGTTCCTTTCCTCGTTTTTGTAGACAGTGTCAGTCTTCCTTTCCTCATGTTTGTAGACAATGTCAGTCTTCCTTTCCTCATGTTTGTGGACTATGTCAGCCTTTCTTTCCTCATGTTTGTGAACTATGTCAGCCTTCTTTTCTTCATGTTTGTGGACTATGTCAGCCTTCCTTTCCTCATGTTTGTAGACAATGTCAGTCTTCCTTTCCTCATGTTTATAGACAATGTCAGCCTTCCTTTCCTCATGTTTATAGACAATGTCAGCCTTCCTTTCTTCATGTTTACAGACAATGTCAGCCTTCCTTTCCTCATATTTGTAGACTATGTCAGCCGTCCTTTCTTTATGTTTGTTAAAAATATCAGCCTTTCCTCATGTTTTTAGACAATGTCAGCCTTCCTTTCCTCACATTTGTAGATAATGCCAGCCTTTATTCATAATTATGTGTCAGCTATCTTGTCTTGTTCTTATCTATATAGACAATGTCAGCTTTCCAGACATCCAACCATCATAAATATTTTACAATCAGCTGACTATTTTCCGTTCTCCATGTTTGTAGATGGTTACAGCTTTCTTTTCCTCATGTTGTTAGCCTTTCTTTCTTTGTGTTTGTAAATTGTGTCAGCCTTCCGTTCCTCATGCTTGTAGACTATTGCAGCCTTCCTTCAAGCTTTAAACCCAAGTTCACAAAACATATTTCAGTCTCAGCTGAGTTTGAGATTGAAATTTTGATAGCAAATTTTTCTAGAACTTCAAGATTTCATGATTAAATTCCAGTTGAGACTGACATTCAATACTGAATAGTCACTTGAAAAAACAAAACAGTAGTTATTTCGTATTCATGTAATTGTATTACATACAATCAATATAATAGACAATTGTATAAGGATTTAAAAACAAACTTTCACAGAAAGCTTATATAAATCCATTTCCTTTCCTTGAATAATCATTTGAAATAGTCATTAACAACATTTAATTTTAAACTTGCAATTTAGATATAAATGACAAACTCAGCTGAGACTTAAAATGTTTTTTGAACATGAGATGAGGCCTATTATACCTGATTATTAACCGGCAAGTGATTCTGCCTTTGTGACCAGTTCAGATCAAGATTGTCTGTGCAGGCTGATTATTGTCTGCACTATTCGCTATTCAGTCAGTAAATTTTCAGTGAACACTCCTTGAATAGTGTTGGTACTGCCCAAATTGAGTGATGGATAAGTCCATTTTAGAAATTTAGCAGGGTAAAGTTTACATCAGTACATACAGCTTTTACATGTTATTGTAGAATGAGAACCCCCAATGCTATGATGAGTCTGTGGAGGTGCTTATGGTTGCCATCAGAAAGTTGTGTGAACAGAAACAGAGAGAACATTCTCATATCTCCGACACTAACAAGGGATCTCAAAAATCTGATGTAAGTATATGTTCAGTGAACTCATCGCATAAATAGAATGATTTGTTTTGGTTTAATTGAATGGTTTCAATTGACATTGAATGGTTTCATTTGATGAAGTTTAACGTCACATTTGACTTGGTTGGATGTTTTATGTGGCCAGGTTGAATAGTTTCATTTGATTATTAGTTGAGGAATGTTATTTAGCTTTGTTTAGTGGTTTCATTTTAAAGGCACTGACCTCAAGGTCGAACAACACCGAAGAGGAAAGAAAATTTTTAGATGTCAGGAAGTGATCGTTAATTAGGTATTCCTCCATAAACCACTGGCCAAGAATGCAGGAAATTTTTATTACCGAGGCAGCCCGGGTTAGATTTTGACTTGGGCATGTTTTTTTTTTCTTGGTTTGGCATTTTTAACAAATACCTGTGTTCTAATGTCATAATTTGACTATACTATAATTTTAAAGGTCATTTTTAGCCAAAATCTGGAATTCAGTGCCTTTAACTAGCTAAGTTGAAGGGTTACGTTTAGCTGAGTTAAAATTCATGGTTTCACTAAATTATCTTTATTTGGCTAAATAAACAAATGGTAGATTTTCAAGTAGAAAGTGATTCTAGATTCGTCATATGAATAAGAAACTACATTCATATAAGTTTTAAATGGCCTTCAATTTAATGATACGTTTTATAGTTTGTATTCAAGCTAATTTACTTGCTCAGTTAGCACTTTGTTTCTCACAAAAGTTCTGTTATGCTGTTAATGCTGTTTTATTGTAGTTTTACCTTGTGGAAATGAAGGACAAGTCAAACAAATCAGCCTTTGACTTTTTACGTAATCGAGCAAAGAAAACCTTAACCAGTTCCTTCGAAAACTTGCTGACCAATGTACATCACAAGACGGAGGAGATGCGTGATGTATTCAGACATCGAAGCGGTACAAATGAAAGTGAAGGTGGAAGCTTCTCAAGATTGGCTGTAAGTATTTTCTGTGGTTCTGTTGAAAGTGTGCAGGATTTATGTAAAATCAAAAGTGGCATGCTCACTAAATGAGCATAACATCAACAGTTTAGATAGTATTATTTGTGTCTTTTGCATGATAGAATGACCTGCATACCGGTAAGTGTCATTTGTTGACAACTTCTTTTTTTTAATGGAAGGCAGTTTTGAAAGAGTTAGCATTGTATAGATATTCAATGGACATTTGTTTTGGTATTATTATTAAGTATTGAAGTCGTGGTATAGGGAAGCTACTAAAATTTCTTTCAGAATGTTGAAGTATCTATGCATGGGAGATCATCCTTGAATCTTCAGAATTGTTTGAAAAAATCTTGTTATCATCTGTTGTGGCTGTATTTGTACCGTAGTGAACAATAAATTATCACATTTGTACATACATCTTTATACATTTTCAGGACCTGTATACTCCAGATATGTCACCTACTCCATCTCCAGCACAAACTAGTAAGGACCAGTCTAATTTTGAATTTCCAAGTCCCCCACCGTCCCCCACACAGGGAAGCAGACCACGGAGTGCCACAGTAGGGGCGGTTCCTGATCTGAACACTGTAGAACGAGTAATGGCTAGACAAGAGGAGAGACAGAAAGCAGAGAAGAAAGAACGAGAAATACGCAGGGCAAGTGAGAGCCCTATGAAACATATGTAAGGGATTTAAGATGTTTTCTAAAATTATCAATCTCTTAAGAAATTTGTGGATACAGTTAGAAAATGTCGGAGAAATGTAACCTGTGTGAAAATATGTTAGCTTATACTTATTTCAAATTCTGTGTTTGTTTAATTGACTTGTTAAAATCTTGAAAGTGAATTAACCTTCCTCATATCAAATTTTGGGGGAACAAAAATTGTTGGTTGATATCCTTTCCTTGTTTACACTGAAGTGTTTTCATTTGATACTATAATGTAATGCAATTTCTGCATCTTTCATTTTAAAAGAAGTAATAGATATCTTTCTTGTTTTTATTAATAGTTTTACAAGGCTTTTGAGTATTTTAGGAGATTAAACAAATACTGTCATGTCATGTAATTTTGGTCACATAGATTTTAAAAAAAAAAATTCTATAGGCAAATTTAGGATTTAAATTTGGTCTCGTTCCCCTCTTGAAGTTTTTTTTTCCAATTTTGATGAAAAATCCTCAGATTGTAGAACAAAAATGCAGTATTCATTTATTCAAGTGTGGTCGGAAATGTTATCAGAATGTAATTTTCCGTGAACAAAAGCTTTATAAGAGTCATTTCCAAGAGTTATTTGATACCTTGCAGATTAGATCTGATGCAAAAAATGATGAGTTTTTCTTATCCCCATTACCGTAGCTTCCTAGTTTAGAAGATTCATAATAGAGTATTACTACATTGCTTAGGTTAGAAAAAGGAAGCAATTAATTTATTGGTGTTTTGACAAAGTTACTGTACTATATACATACAGTCCACATAATTATGCAATCTTGTGTGCGTCAAATTGCAGTGTCAGTGCAATCAGGGGAGGGGGGTGGGGGTACATTCATCACCTTCAGTGATAGCTCTAGTTCTTTCTGTTGATAAGTGCAAGATAATGTGTTTGATAAGTTTGGGAACTTATTGTATTGGCAATTAGTATTTATACACTTTGTAAAACTTTTCCTTTTTTCTGGCAAGAAAACAAGACGAAATTCCCCTCCAGAAAGATGCCATTATTCTTCCCGTCAACCTATAAAAAATCAATGATTTGAGCTATTAAAGCAGTTATTTCGTTGGTGCTAAAATTGATGGATTTAAAAGATTTGAAGATAAGATATACAGAAATTTTCTGTGTTAGTTTGTATTTAATTTCCTGGATTCACACAACTACAAAAGCCATGAAAATTATTCTCCCAAGAATATTAATTATTCACAATATCTTTACTTTAAATCTTCATTGTTAGCTCGTCTGATTTTTGAGAAAAATCTACAAGGTACTATCGTCACTTGATTGTTGGCTTTGGTTAAAATTTTTGTTTAGGTCTATCTTTTCTCAAAAACTATAAGAGCTGCAGCTTTGAAACTTTGCACACTTGTTTATCATCATTAGTTGAATTAGTGGGCCAAGAACCATAACTCTGATATGCATTTTGTCAAAATTATGGCCCTTTTTATACTTTGAATGTGAGTTTCTTGGTAAAAATTTTTGTTTGTTTAGGTCCACCTTTTTTTCAAAAGCTGTAAGAGGTACAACTTTTATACTTTGCACACTTGTTTATCATCATTATTTGACTGTGTAGGCCAAGAACAATGACTAATATGCATTTTGTCAAAATTATGGCCCTTTTTGTACTTAGAAAATTTGAGTTTCTTGGTTAAAATTTTTGTTTAGGTCCATCATTTCTCAAAAGTTATAAGAGGTACAGCTTTTAAACTTTGAACTATTGTTTATCATCATTAGGTGACTATATAGGCCAAGATCCATAACTCTGATATGCATTTTGTCAAAATTATGACCCCTTTTTGTACTTAGAAAAACTGAACTATTACTATTTTCTTACATATTGTCCAGCACTTGCTGACGAGTGATGGCACCTGTAGGTGGTGCTCTTCATTATTCATATAACATGTTTTACTGTTAATTATTTATTTGACAGGTTTATACTGGCCAACACTGGTTCCCCTGTAAGAAGAAGCTCTGGTGGTACCAAGCACAGTGATGATCCCAACCAGTTGCACACCCCTGATACTCACACCCATCACAGACGAGGCTCCTGGAGACAGGCAATATTTAACAGAGTTGTCACCCCTTCTAAACATCCAGACACAGAAACGTTGGAAGGTTTGTGTAACTGATTGTGTAATGTTGGGTCTAAAAATTTGAATTATGCTAAACTTACTTCATACCCAAATGGGATGTGTTTTGTGATGGTAACTGCAATTGTCTGTTTGTCATATTTTGTATCTGGAGCATATTGACTTGAACTTTTCATATAGGTAGGTGGCAATGAGACAATGTGCACAGCACATGAATTTGGTTAGTAGATCAAAGGTTAAGGTCACAAATTTATCTGAAGGGTCAACTTTGACATCATATTTCCTGTGTGGAGCTTAACTTAGAAAAACATGCAAGGTATTGACTTAAAACTTGGCATATAGGTAGATGGTAATGAATAATGTGCATAGCACATGAATCAGTTTGGTAGATGAAATATTAAGGTCACATATTGAACTGAAAGGTCATATTTGTTGTCATTTTTTTTCTTCTAGAGCATAACTTAAAAACATTCAAGGTACTGTCTTCTAACTTGGCATACAAGTAGAGGTGATGAGACAATATGCAGAAAGCAACATCCCACATTATACCCCCCACTAAAAAAATAAAATGTGAAAGAAAAAGGTTGCTTTAAGTTGCTAGTGCCTTAGTATCCCATCACTGCCACCGCAAAACCCGTAGATACCGCAGAAATGGTTCAAAGTACATGCTAGTATAATGTGATCAGATTTGCAAGTGATTTTTGCTGTAAAGTATGTGGAAATATATATTGGCAAGAAGTATATAAATTTTATGTGACGAAGCTGTCTGGCTGGTTTGCAGAAGATTATGGTTCTACCCATGTGCTCAAAGATGCCTGAAATTATGCCCCGAGGGGGACGGTCTCTCCACCATCAAAAGCTTGAAAGTTTCCATGTAACTTCAGATAGAGTTGGTGTGACTTAAAACCAAACTAAACGTAACATTTAAGTTAATTAATGTTATATGAGTTATTTTTCTGCATTGTCGTGTTACAAATTTTGTTGAGTGGAGTTATGGTTTCATGCCCGTTTTACTGTAGAGAGCTTAGAAGAAAATTTTGATGGAACTAAGACGAAGAAGACACCAGAGGAACTGCGAGCACTGTGGCGAAAAGCGATACTCGAGACATTATTGTTGATACGAATGGAGAAAGAGAACATAGATCTGCAAGGTAATGGTCACTTTGCATGATCTTTGATAGATAAGTCTACATAACTTAACTCTTTCTACATTGATTTTAGAGGAAATTAGATCTACCTAGGAGGATTTAGGTGGATAAGTTCTCTTCCTGCATATAAAAGCAGTATCCTGACACATGGGTAAGGGATTGGTTTGACTCATATCCTTCATTTACAGGAAATTTAGTTTGCATCCTCCTGGATAGGAGAATGCTATACGATTGGCTGTATTTGACTATCAGTTAGCGTATTGTATCATACAGTTAGTTATCTAAGAGATAATGTATATCCGTGTCTGTATGTTTTTCACAGTCAGTTATCATTATACACTATGTAATTCAAACTTTATCAAATTGTTACATGTATATTGTTGGTAGATACTAGATAATTATATAGTACTTGTATTTCACAATCATTTTATCATTAAGTAGCCTTCAGCTCAGATCTTTTCATATACTTTAACAAACAAAATGGATGTACTTAATTTGGATATTATCATTTTAAACACTACAACACATGCAAGTACGGTTCTCTAGTAATAATTATTTCTATAAGTTTGTCTATAAACATCATGCTTCCAGGTAATAAGCCTCCTGTGTGAACTGTGCTGAAATCCAGCTCAGTTTAAGCAATATGGCATGTACATGTGTGTAGCTGTTCTAAACATTATATAAGCTAGGTAAAGACTTCCCAGAACTCACCGGGGAAAAAATGGACAAAAAAATCTTGTGCTTTCTCTTAACCCTTTGCCACATAGAACAGAAGCCAAAATAACCTCTTTACGTAACACTGATAAGTGATAATCAATAATTGGTATATGGCTGTTGGCATTATTTTGTGATTACACACACTTAAATGTATGTTACAAATATCATTATTTTAGTATTTTCGGTAAGTTTGACATTATTTTTGTTAATGTAAAGATTTTAGTAAATTAAATTCTCTTTCCATTATAGTTTCTCTTTGTGTTTCGAAGATATAAAGTGTTAAAGTAAGTGAAATAAATTTTTAGGCACAAATTTCTGTTTTGGATTGGTTTCAAATTGAAATTCATATAATTTGATTTTGATCTTTGAGAGTTTGATTTATAGTCTATAGACTCGTCTGCCGAATAGGAATCGGCATTTACATAAAAAAACGACTATCATACTGAATAACACTACATAAATAACGGATCGTTACATTATTAAAAGTACAAAAAGATCACTGACCTCGAGGCTCGAAACCGAACAATACTTTGGCTAAAGATTAAAATATTTTTAGATAATATTAAGTAATTTTTTGCTGATCGATCGTCTGCACATCACGGGTGACTTCCACTGCAATCTACTCTTGGGGTGTCATAAAATATTTGGAAGCCGCGGTCCTTCTGTTTTGATTAACACTTCCCTTTATATAAGGCCATAAATTCCAAGCCATCGTATACACAAATTGTTGTTTAGGGGAAATCCGCATATATCACGGGTGACCTTCATGACCGTACATATTTAAAAATACTTAGGCGTTTAATGGTTGTTATTTTTAGAACGAGGAAAGTCCTGTGCACCGGCCAGTTGCAAGTAGTTTTAGTAGTAATTTTCCATGACGTAGCATCGTGCACATGTAGGAAAAAAACCCGGTGTCTTTGGTTGCAAAGTACTTGATAAATTTAAATAGTAGCCACATTATCTTTTACACAAATATTGATGACGAAATCCCATACTTTGCATTAGTAAATATCCGGAATTCGTTTCTTTAGGAAAAGAATGAAAATAAAGGGATTGATTACGAGACACTGGGATATACGATTTTGTTCAAATGGCCGATACTCAATAATATACGTATTCATCGGGTAATCTATAGACACGGGTCAATACGTATCTGTTTTGTAATCGATATTTACGGGGTGACGTATCGGTGTGGTAAAGGGTTAAGAAACCTTTTTCGTAAAGCAGTCTTTAGAAAGGCATCATCATGTAATTGGGGTCTGCCGTGTGCAGTTATTGGCAAACTCCAACATTTTCCTTTTACCACAGGTACAGCTATAAACGTTAACACATCATCACTTTAGGGCAAAAATATTGAAAGTTGTCACTGCATACTAGAAGCAAGCAGATGCAACAGTTCACTCTGGTCCATGTTGTTGGGCAGATTTAGTGTAGTTTTTAGATAGAAAAATAAAGATTTTAGTCTGCCAGTTTTACAAAGAAAAGATACAATAATGTAATGACCAAGAACTGGCAAATTTTTTTTTTAAAACAAAGCAGTAAATATTGTGAAGATGTGGTATCACATTCTGTAAACTAATACGAAGTAGCTAAATGATTGCTTTTCTAAAAATAGCTACAAACAGTTAATTGATTTGAAGTAATATGTTTCATATAGTGCAGCTGCTGACATTTAGTATTCATTGACTTTCCCTCATATCTAATACATATCCTGCTGATACAGGAAAATAGTTATGGCCTTCAAAGCAAATACAACCCTGTTTGTTATTTGCTCAGTAGAACTTTGTCTCTCTGCACGTGGATTATTATTTTTAGATACCTTGTTTGTCTGAATTCTGGCAGTAATTTTTTTTATAAATTCCTAGCCATACTTAAGATGTCAAAATGAGGGTGTCAGAGTTCCATAGCACTTTTGCTTTTATGTTTAAAACAAATAAATAGAGAATATATATATAATGTTGATGTTACAAAAACATTGCTTTCAATGTTGCTCTTGAACTTACACTGTCATTGCCATAAAGGGAGGTGATATAAGCAATGAATTAAATAAACTCTTTACTATGTAAATAAAATATTCTAAAATATGACAGATAGATGAGATAACTATTAGTGAAAGTTGGAAATAACAAAAATAATACATATATTTATTATGTTCATAAAAATAAATTATACATTCATGAAAATAAATGTTGCCACCACAGTGTAACCAAAACCACTGTGGCCAGCCAGTTAAAGCAAAAAAAAAAATGTTGAATTTGATAAGTTGCAGTGGAATCCATAGAATATTGTAAAAATGGAATTCACTGTATTTGAGCATTTTGACAGAAAAGCTCAACTGTAAATTTTTATTCTGTTTGCTTGCTTGTGACTTATTTGAATATAACTTATACTGTACCCTCATTTTGTTGGTTCAAGAATCAAAACAAAGGTACATAAAATGTGAAAAGTATAATTTAAATGATAAAAGCCCTGTGTTTGAAATGTACAAATGTGAATAATGACTGTATTCCAATGGGTGTAATTGATGTTTTGCATAATGAAAACTTAGAAATGTCAATCTGGTCTATTAATACTTGTCACATTATGAGATTTTCTCATATGTATATGCCTTAAGACAGTCTTTGTAGCATGATTAAAAGGCTTATTGTCATTGGTACAATCAATAAAACTGGCGACAGATTTTCTCGTATATACTTCTTGTGAGGTCAGCTAGAAAAAAAAGTTGGTTTCTTGTGACACTTGTAGAGGAAATGATTGTTGTTGTTTTTTTTTCTCTCTGAAACTGACATTTTATTTCTAACCATTCAAATGTCATATCGCTAAATATATTGAATAAAAGATTCTTTTTTGGATCTTGCAACATGTAATCCTTGAAAGTGTTTTTTTTTTAAAGTAGGGACATTCAAAAAGATGTAGATATATAATGGAACTTTTTTGAGAAGAAGCACTTGGTATGGGATTGTATTTCTAGGTTGATACTAAAGCATCTGTCCATCTTATTGGCTTACCCAGACAATACCAGTGCTACCATTGTATCCAGTTATGCTCTTAATGATTTCCGCTGTTAATGTGGTCAGTTAAAGTATGAGACAGTTTTATAACAAAAAGAGTCATGCATACATAGGCTTCACAACATTCAACACACATATTTTACTCTGCATGTTTCAATGTAACCTTTAAAATTGATTGCATTGAATACATCATTCAGTGATTAAACACATTTTCAAATTTAAGATCTCTTAATCTCTCATTTAATCTAAAGAAAGATATCTTTAAAAAAAAAATGCAAAATCTCAAGGGAAGTGATGGGGGAAGTTGTTAAGATTTTATTTTGAAGTGTAGTAAAAGTTCACATACTAGTTGACTTTAGAGAATATAAAGATAAAGAGAAATCAGTATTGAAATAAATTCAGTAATTTAGAGCAGAAATAATGTGTGTGTGAGAATGTTATATGGAGCAGGATAATTATGTATAAATACATAATGAGGCAGAATAGGGCAAGGCCAGAGAATCATGATAAAATTCTCATCAAGTTAGAGCAGGTCTATACAAGATTCAGTGTCAATATGTTGCCATACCATAATTTAAACATAGGTTTTATATAATATATCTGCTGTGGGATTTTGCTGTGTATAGTTTGTTGGAATGCTTTAAAACTATGAAATTAATTATTTAAATGGATGATAATACTGTTCCATTAATGTAAGTAGACCTAGAACAAGGATGCAATTTTATAAGTGGTTAATTATTTAAATGGAATAAACAGATTCAACATCTCTATATAGTTGAGATTTGAGAACTTTATCTTAGCTGTTTTGATGCTATGGACATTTTCACCAACTTGACTCATGTCTGTCTGACTTGCCAGTGTTACATATTTTTATCCCGAATGAACTGCACCTATTTTATATAAAATGTGCACATTAAAGGCTTCATTATTAATTGCTTACTCAGTTAGTTGAATTTTCATGTTTTAACACAACCTTTCAGTTTTGCACCAAGTTTTTAGCTCACCTGAGCACAAAATGCTTAAGATGAGCTATTGTGACCAGTCATTGTCCGTTGTCGTGCATGGGTGGTGCGTGAACATTTGCCTTATTAACACTCTAAAGGCCACAGTTGTGACCCAACCTTTATGAAACTTGGTCAGAATGTTTGTCTTGATGATCTTTAGGTCAAGTTGGAAACTGGATTATCAGGGGCATAGGAACGATTTGAGCATTGGGGCGGCAACTGAGGGGGTATGTTTGGGAGGGGGTTACCCCCTCCAATCCCCCGTCCATGAACGGGGTCCGGGGTGGTCCCTTGAAAATTTTGCATATAGCTAGAGTAAATAGTGCAATCTGGCAACTTCTTGAACTGCTTGGTAGCTGTTTAACATGCTCGTTTTTTACCCCTATTTACAGTTTTCATCCCTATTAACAGTTTACTGTGTTAAAACACTGTAATGGCGGTACGATACGGACAGTGTCTTGCCAGGGTAGAACCAGTACTGTCTAAGTAGTGGATCAAGCAGAAGACTCATCATATTGAATCCATGGAAATACTCTGAAACCATTGAGGGTTGAATGATCGCTTTGGAATCGCAAAATTGCGAGGCTAATTGGGCTTTTCCGTTTTATGTAGAAGCTGTAATACTTGTTAATGTAACTTAAGATCTGTAAAGTCTATGAGAACTTTTCTACATTTGATGCGTTGATTCATTATGACTGGTTTCTTTGATATTTCAAACAAATTGTTTAAGTGTCAAAAATATTTAATTTGATATATTTTATGAAAAGACATCTAAAGATGCTGATTTGCATTTGTGTTTTACTCAATTGGCAGAATTTGAGACACAACATTGATTGCAAGTGTCTATAATCTGTTCGGCAGTATACAATTAAATACGATCGACTTTCATTTATTTAATTAATGTATCGCCTATAATCCGAGTCTGCGGGGTGTGAAAATACAGTGGCCTTAGTCGTTGTGGATTATCGATTTTGTACAATAGCCTGTCACCATGATGATCTAGCAAGGTGTCAGTGATACAAGATTCTGTGTACATATCAGTCGCCAATGCACTTCATGATAAATTGACAATTGGCAAGGGAAGACCACTGTATTATTCTAAATTATGTTTTCTAGCCTTTTCAAAAATGTATGAGTTTGGCATTTTGCCGCTTCTCGAAATATTGGGGCAGCGGGCGCCGCCCCTGCCACCCCAGCTCCTACGCCCTTGGTTATGTGGGGTCAAAAACTAGGTCAGTAGGCCAGATCAAAGGAAAATCTTGTTAACACTCTAGTCCACAGTTTAAGTTTGAAACTCATAAGAATTGGTCAGAAAAAACTAGGTCACCCTGTCAAATCAAAGGAAAAGCTTGTTAACACGCTAGAGGCCACATTTATGACCCTATCTTCATGAAACTTAGTCAGAATGTTTATCTTGATGACCTTTAGGCCAAGTCCAAATTTTGGTCATCTTGGATCAAAAACTAGTTCACTAGTATCAAAGAAAAATCTTGTTAACACTCTAGACCACATTTTAAGCTTGAAACTCTTGAGAATTGGTCAGAATGTTTGTCTTGATGAAATCTAGGTCAAGTTTGAATATGGGTCATCTGGGGTCAAAAACTAGGTCACCCAGTCAAATCAAAGAAAAACTGTCTGCAATAGGGGCTGCATTTTTGACTGGGTATTCATGAAATTTGATCAGAATGATTTTCTTGATGAAATCTAGGTCAAGTTTGAATCTGGGTCATCTGGGGTCAAAAACTAGGTCACCTGGTCAAATCAAAGAAAAACCTTGTGTATGCAATAGGGGCCTCATTTTTCATTTGATGTGCATGAAACTTGGTCAGAATGTTTGTCTCCATGAAATCTTATACCAGTCTTTATCTGGGTCACGTGGGGTCAAAAACTAGGTTACCAGGTCAAATAAAAGAAAAACTTGTTTACTTAGGGGCCACATTTTTTATTCTATCTTCATAAAACTTGGTCAGAATGTTTATCATGAAGACTTGGATGATTTCAAATCTGGGTCACGTCGGGTCAAAACCTAGGTCACTAGGTCAAATCGACGGAAAAGCTTGTTTACACTCAAGACGCCACATTTTTTGGTCCAATCTTAATGAAAATTGGTCAGAATATTTGGCTCTAGAAGCCACTTTTTTTGCTCCAATCTTCCTGAAACTTTGTCAGAATGTTTGCTTTCATGAAATCTTGGACGAGTTCTAATCTGAGTCATGTGGGGTCAAAAACTAGGTCAGTAGGTCAGATAAAGTAAATGCTTGTTTACACTCAAGACGCCACATTTTTTGGTCCAATCTTAATGAAAATTGGTCAGAATATTTGTCTCCATGAAATCAGTAGGTCAAACATATTTACACTGTTATGGTATGTTACTCAGGTGAGCGACCTAGGGTCATTTTGGCCCTCTTGTTATATGTCACTTTTACTGATATCCAGCCTGTTCTCTGCTCATAATCCTCCAGAAGGGTGTGAGTTTGTAGTATAAGACAGATATTTGTTTGATTGATATGGATTTATGTGATTTTTTAAAGACATTATAGAGTTAATCAGTCCTGTGAATTCACCCATTGCTCCTGCATAAAATACATTTGTACGTGTTAAAGCTTCACTATCAGATGAACTGTCTAATGTCGGATTGGTACGGAAAATTTTGGCATTGCTTAGCAATCGGGCTTAAGCTGCTGAATTTATTATAGTCTTATACTGTTTCTACTCAGCTTAAACTGCTAACTATATCAAAGTCTTATACTATTTCTGCTGAGCTTAAACTGCCATGTATAGTCTTATACCTGTTCTACTGAGCTTGAACTGCTAAATGTATATTATCATACACAATTTTTTATTGAGCTTAAACTGCCGTGTACAGTCTTATACAATTTCTACTGCTGAGCTTAAACTGCCATGTACAGTCTTATAGCAGTTATACTGAGCTTGAACTGCCATGTACAGTTTTATACCAGTTCTACTACTGAGCTTAAACTGCCATGTACAGTCTTATACCAGTTCTACTGAGCTTAAACTGTCATGTACAGTTTTATACAATTTCTACTGAGCTTAAACTGCCATGTACAGTCTTATACCAGTTTACTGAGCTTGAACTGCTAAATGTATATAATCACATACAATTTTTACTGAGCTTAAAATGCCATGTACATTCTTATACAATTTCTACTGAGCTTAAACTGCCATGTACAGTTTTATACAATTTCTGCTGAGCTTAAACTACTATGTATAGTCTTATACAATTTCTGCTGAGCTTAAACTGCCATGTACAGTCTTATACCAGTTCTACTTAGCTTGAATTGCTAAATGTTTTAATCATATACAATTTCTACAGAGCTTAAACTGCCTTGTACAGTCTTATACAATTTCTACTGAGCTTAAACAGCTTAATGTAAATAATGTTTTACAATTTTTACTGAGCTGAAACTACCAACTGTGTCATAGTCTTATACAATTTCTGTTGAGCTTAAATTGCCATGTACAGTCTTATACAATTTCTTTTGAGCTTAAACTGCTAAATGTAAATAATCTTATACAATTTTACTGAGCTTAATCTACTAACTGTGTCATAGTCCGTTACAATTTCACTGAGCTTAAACTGCCATGTACAGGGTTAGATCAGTTCTACTGAGCTTGAATCAAAGTCTTAAACTATTTCTACTGAGCTTATATTGCTAAATATATCATCACTTTCTACTACTTCTACTGAGCATAAACTGAATGGTCAAAGTTGAAATATAGTTTTTAGCTCACCTGAGCAATGCTCAGGTGAGTTTTTCTGATCGCTCGATGTCCGGCGTCTGTCGTCTGTCTGTCGTCTGTCGTCGTCAACATTTAGCTTGTGTATGCGATAGAGGCTGTATTTTTCAACTGATCTTCATGAAGTTTGGTCAGAATGATTACCTTGATGAAATCTAGGCCGAGTTTGAAAATGGGTCATCTGGGGTCAAAAACTAGGTCACTAGATCAAATCAAAGAAAAACCTTGTGTATGCGATAGAGGCTGTATTTTTCACTTGATCTTCATGAATTTTTGTCAGAATGATTACTTTGATGAAATCTAGGCTGAGTTCGAAAATGGGTCATCTGGGATCAAAAACTAGGTCACTAGGTCAAATCAAAGAAAAACCTTGTGTATGCGATAGAGGCTGTATTTTTCAACTGATCTTCATGAAATTTGGTCAGAATGATTACCTTGATAAAATCTAGGCCAAGTTCGAAAATGGATCATCTGGGGTCAAAAACTAGGACACTAGGTCAAATCAAAGAAAAACCTTGTGTATGCGATAGAAGCTGTATTTTTCAATTGAGGTTCATGAATTTTGATCAGAATGATTACCTTGATGAAATCTAGGCCAAGTTCGAAAATGGGTCATCTGGGGTCAAAAACTAGGTCACTAGGTCAAATCAAAGAAAAACCTTGTGTATGCAGTATATGCTGTATTTTTCTATTGATCTTCATGAAATTTGGTCAGAATGATTGCCTTGATGAAATCTAGGCCAATTACGAATATGGGTCATCTGGGGTCAAAAACTAGGACACAAGGTTAAATCAAAGAAAAACCTTGTGTATGCAATAGGGGCTGCATTTTACACCGGATCTTCATGAAATTTGATCAGAATGTTTGTCTGTATGAAATCTAGGTTGAATTTGAATATGGGTCATCTAGGATCAAAAACTATTGCATTTTACACTGGATATACATACAATTTAGTCAGAATGATTGCCTTAATGAAATCTAGGTCAAGTTAGAATATGGGTCATCTGTGGTTAAAAACTAGGTCACTAGGTCAAATAAAAAAACCCTTGTGTATGCGATAGAGACTGTATTTTTCAATTGATCTTCATGAAATTTGGTCAGAATGATAGCCTTGATGAAATTAAGGTCAGTTTTGAATACGGGTCATCTGGGATCAAAAACTAGGTCGCTAGGACAAATCAAAGAAAAAGGTTTTGTATGCGATAGAGACTGTACTTTTCAATTGAGGTTCATGAAATTTAGTCAGAATGATTGCCTTGATCAAATCTAGGCCAAGTTTGAATGCAGGTTACCTTGGCTTAAAAACTAGGTCATTATGTTAAATTGAAGAAAATACTTTTTACTCTTCAAGAGACTACATTTTTAGTCCAATCTTAATGAAAATTGGTCAGAATATTTGTTTCCATGAAATCACTGTGTCAAACATGTTAACACTGTTATGGTGTGTTTAGGTGAGCTACCTAGGGCCATCTTGGCCCTCTTGTTTTGAAATTTTAAAGTGTTTATTATATATGATTGTAGGGTATTTTGTGATGTTTGGATCAAGATCTGTAGTTGTGTTTAAAGGTAACCCACACCAATGTTGTGTGTGTGTACCATATGTATGCCATGTGTTAGCATAGATCCAGCTTAGGTTTATTCACAGTATTTTTGTTTTCAGTTGAACATTTTTTGTCATATTTAAGTAATCAAAGTGTATTTTTTCTTTTTTTCTTTTTATACCCCCAAAGGGAGGCATATTAGTTTTCAACTGTCCGTCCGTTCGTTCGTTCTTTAGTCACAATGTTAACTTTTTGCATGAAGGCGAACCACTGCACCCAGGACCTTCAAACTTCACATGCTGATAGTACTTATTGAGTACACCACCCCTACTGACTTTGGGGTCACTAGGTCAAAGGTCAAGGACACAGGGGCCAACGTTAACTTTTTGCATGAAGGCACTTTACTCGCGAACCACTGCACCCAGGACCTTCAAACTTCATATGGTGATAGTACTTATTGAGTACACCACCCCTACAGACTTTGGGGTCACCAGGTCAAAGGTCAAGGTCACGGGCCAACGTTAACTTTTTGCATGAAGGCACTTTACTCGCGAACCACTGCACCCAGGACCTTCAAACTTCACATGCTGATAGTACTTATTGAGTACACCACTCCTACTGACTTTGGGGTCACCAGGTCAAAGGTCAAGGTCACAGGGGCCAACATTAACTTTTTGCATGAAGGCACTTTACTCGCTAACCACTTCACCCAGGACCTTCAAACTTTACATGCTGATAGTACTTTATGAGTACACCAACCCTACTGACTTTGGGGTCACCAGGTCAAAGGTCACAGGGGCCAACATTAACTTTTTGCATGAAGGCACTTTACTCGCGAACCACTTCACCCAGGACCTTCAAACTTTACATGCTGATAGTACTTTATGAGTACACCAACCCTACTGACTTTGGGGTCACCAGGTCAAAGGTCACAGGGGCCAACGTTAACTTTTTGCATGAAGGCACTTTACATGCGAACCACTTCACCCAGGACCTTCAAACTTCACATGCTGATAGTACTTTTCGAGTACACCACTCCTACTGACTTTAGGGTCACCAGGTCAAAGGTCAAGGTGCTGCGGGGGCATTTGTCACCATTAGTGACAGCTCTTGTTAAGAATTCACATGTGCTTCAGTTTTGTAAAAACAACCCTATGATCCAGCTTAAAGGTAGTATATGGTACAGTACAATATGATTTATGCTTTCATGAAAGTCAAGCAAAAAGATGCAGTTGGCCAGAGCTTTTTGATGAAAACTGACATTCAGTGACCAATATTTAATTCATTATTTTGTATTTAAACTAAACATTTCAGGTTAGATTTTCTACATGTACCTCCACTCTTTACATTTAATTTGTAGACTTTCTTCTCAATATTTCATGAATAATGTCCCCCTTACTTAGAATTTACCATTACAGTGTGCCCAATTACGTGATTGCACTACGTCATTTTGAGCTCGAAGGTGAAAGAGGAAAGGTAAATAAAAATTATAAATCAGGGCGTAAGTTTTTTATTCAATATATTGTGTTCATATCATGCACATGATTCGAAACCTATTTGAAAGTGCTACCCCTGCAGGGGCATACCTGGATGATTTTGAACAGGGAGGGAGAGGAGAGAGGAGAGGAGAGACTTCTGCATCCGCATTTTGACAGGTTTTATTATAAATGCGTCTACCCATTAATTGCGAATATATCCGGTTTTATCAAATAACCATTGATATATATCTTTCTCACACACAAAAAAACTTTTCCTAGAAAATGTAAACCACATCTAATTTTTGCAAAACGAAAATTTAAACTGTGTAAATTGGTTTAGTATTTCGGTATCCAGATTCTAGATTGAATTGCACATCATTATTGACGTTATTATAGCTTTTTTGTTTTTGTTTTCCTTTTGCTTGCTTGAATACCAATGTTTTACTCGGGGCCTCCATGGCCGAGTGGTTAAGGTCGCTAACTTTGAATCACTTGCACCTCACAGATGTGGCTACGAGCCTCACTCGGGGCGTTGAATTCTTCATATGAAGAAACCATCCAGCTGGTATACGGAAGGTCGTTGGTTCTACCCGGATGTCCGCCCTTGATAAAATAATGCGAGGAGGAGCACCTGGGGGGAAAATTAGGAACAGATTTCATCAATAAAATTGTTTCTTTATATAATTTAGAATGAAGAAAAATATCAAAGTTGTTACCACTGCCCATTCCTGGGCGGTGCCAACAGTGTTCTTTTTGTCATCACTGTCTGTTTGTGTGCGTGCGTGCATGTGTGTGTCTGTGTTTCTATTTAAAGCGGGCCTATTTGGTCATGTGCATGATATTAACACAATATATTGAATAAAAAACTTACGCCCTGATTTATAATTTTTGTTTACCTTTCCACTTTCACTTTCGAGCTTGTAGCGGGAACAAAATGACATAGCACGATCACGTGATTGGACACACTGCATTACTTTTGCACTGATTTCAAAAGTATGTATAGCAGAAAGGCCATTACTATTCTTACTCTTTGGGCCTCAGTGATCAAGTGGTTATGGTCACTTACTCCAAATCGATGTGGATTTGAAACCTCAATTCTTCATGTGAGGAAGCCATCTGACTGGCTGATAGAAGGTTGTTAGTTCTATCTACGTGCCTGCCCATACCTTAAACAATTCTAGAAAGGGCACATGGTGTCCTCTACCATCAGAAGCAGGAAAACTTTCCATATCATCTAAATTGTGTTGGTGTGTTTCTAGCCTTCCCTTCCCCCCATACCTCCAGTGCAAAAAAAAAAAAGAGGAAAAAATCTTCCCACTGCCTTGTATTATTTCTTTAGTCTACTTAAAATTATGTATATGGAACTGTTCAGTTTCTGAAAATAATTCAAAATACTTTCCTTCCTTTTTAATCCCCTGCCACAAGTGCTGGGGGGTTATAGGAATGGTCTCCGTCCATCTGAGCATCTTAAATGAAAGAGAGGGCCATCTAACAGTAAAGAGAACAAAAGAGAACAATAGCTAGAATCCATTAACAATAGACTATAGGGCCAGGGCCCCCTATTCAAACAAAAGAAAATAACAAAAGAAATGGCCCCCTCCTACATTTTGGTGGGACATCCCTCCATCTGTTCGTCCATAACATTTTGTGTCCGCTCTGTATCTCCTAAATCCCTTGAAGGATTTTCATGAAACTTGGGTCAAATGATCATCTCATCAAGATGATGTGCAGAACCCATGAGTCAGCCATGTTGGCTCAAGGCCAAGGTCACATCTCATGGTCAAAGGTTTGAGCCTTCCATTTCGTGTCTGCTCTGTATCTCCTAAACACCTTAAAGGATAACCATGAAACTTGGGTCAAGTGATCACCTCACCAAGACAATGTGCAGAATTCATAAGTCAGCCATGTTGGCTTAAGGTCAAGGTCACAACTCTAGGTCAAAGGTTTGAGCCTTCCATTTTGTGTCCGCTCTATATATCCTAAACCCCTTGAAGGAATTTCAAGAAACTTTGGTAAAATGATCACCTCATCAAGACGATGCGCAGAACCCATGTGTCAGCTATGTCAGCTAAAGGTCAAGGTCACAACTCGGGGTCAAAGGTTTGAGCCTTCCATTTTGTGTCCGCTCTGTATCTCCTAAACCATTTGAAGGATTTTCATGAAACTTTGGTCAGTTAGTCACCTCAGCAAGATGATATGCAGAATGAACTCATGAGTCAGCCATGTTGGCCCAAGGTCAAGGTCACAACTCAAAGGTCAAAGGTTTGAGCCATTTTATGTCTGCTCTGTATCTCCTAAACCCCTTGAAGGATTTTAATATGACTTGGCTGTAATATTCCCCTGATCAAGACAATGTGCAGAATACAAAATTCACTCCTGCCAGCTTAAGGTCAAGGTCACAACTCAGATGTTTAATGGTTCCACCCAATACCATCAACCCTTTCACTACCAATAACAGTGGTGGGGGATAAAGCTGTTTTTCAGACTGCCTTTGTTTGACCAAGATAGTGCCCCTTTTAAATGCCCAGCATCAAAATAGTCAAATGTGCCATCTCCTTTGACAGCTCTTGTTTAAAGTATCATAAAAAGTTAACCCTACACAGTATGTGTACACATTGATGAAAAAGTATGTGTCTGTCTAACTTTGAAAAGCTGTAAACAATCCATAAAATCTTTGTGACCAAACTTAAACATTCATTGAAACTTACATTTAATTTATGAATACAAAGCTATATTTTCAGTATATGTCTTAGCATATTTGTGCATGTTTTTTTCACCCACAAGATTCAACATTGTTAAAACTTAATGGTTTTCTGAGTTATCCAATGCTAGGCCTATTGTTTCTTTAGTCAGGTTTCATACATGCATTTATAGGCAAAATGAATAATTTAACAAAGTTTACAGTAGATTTCAACTGTTTCATTTATGGGATGTGTATACGATTTTCAGTGCCAGTAAACAGGTGTAGGGAAAATCTGAGTTTTAACAAATAACTCAAAAGTTGTATGTAATCTACCTATTTTATTTTTTTTTAAATAGTATGAAGTACACATATTTATTGAAGTAAGAAGAGAATTTTGGAGCGCTCATATTTTTTTCAGCACGTCAGGATGAGGCTGATCTGAAACGCCAGAAGCTGGATTACCTAGAGATAACTCCGTGTCTGAAGGAGGTGACGCGCTTGTGGGAGGAGATGTTAAGTAGTGCGGGACGCTCAAATATCAAAGTGGAGTATGAGAAACTTCTCAGCTGTGTCAGACAAGGTATGTTTGGTTTTAACAGGAACTTTTTTCTTTTTTGCCAAAATTACTTGTCAAATGAATGATTCTTAAACATTTGTAAATTTTCCTTTCAAAACTGATGTTTCCTTTCAAGTTTATGATGGCATTGAATTACTTTAGTTACATGAAAAATAACATACCTAAAACTTGCTTTTTCAAAGCTTACAAGACACCTTGTAGGATATATCAATATGATCAACAAGATAATCTGGTATTATAGAAATATAGCATAATGTTTGATCCACCTATTTGTAGCAAGTTGTGACTTTATTTTGCAAGATCTGTCCTCAAGAAAAATTAAATCACAACATCCATTTTGTTGGAAAATCCAGTGTACATGTATGACTTTTGTCTGAAGTGTATGTGGAGCTTATGTTGCACTTCATGTAAGAACCACTCATGAAACTGGTATTTTGATAAATTTTATTTGGCTATACCGAATTCAGTTAGAATATTTTTATGTATAAAACTCTTTCATATAGACATGATTGAAAATGATGAGGGGTTGATGTCACAAGAGGCGTCAGAAATGGCAGAAGTTTACATTGGGAAATACTGCACTAAAATTGCTTTTGTTAATCCCCTGCCATGTGCAGAGGGGGGTTATAGGAATGGTCTCCATCCATACATCTGCCAATTGTGTCCGCTCCATATAACTTAAACCTCTTGAAGTATTTTCATGAAACTTTGGTCAAATGATCACCGCATCAAGACGATGTGCAGAACTCATGAGTCAGTCAAGTCGGCTCAAGGTCAAGGTCATAACTGAAGGTCAAAGGTTTGAGCCTTCCATTTTGTGTCCACTCTGTATCTGCTAAACCCCTTGAAGGATTTTGATGAAACTTGGGTCAAATGATCACCTCATCAAGACTATGTGCAGAACTCATGAGTCAGTCATGTTGGCTCAAGGTCAAGGTCACAACTCAAGGTCAAAAGTTTCATCATTTCTATATATCATATTTTTGAAATCCTGATCTTTGTGTTAAAGTAAAAATGAAATATTAAATAGCTATTTTGACTAAAATTTTGCTGTTTATTACAGTAGAAGTGTGTGTTCCTCTGTTGTAAAAGAATCCACAATTATGAAAACTATATTGCAATGACTGTTTAAAATGTGGACACAATCCACTTAAAACAAGTCTTTTGCTTGTTAAATGTGTTTCTGTGTTATTCCCTGCCCTGATTACAGTATAGGCATGTATTTATGTATGGAAGAAACTTTTCTGTTTAAAGGTGTTCCACAAGCCAAGCGAGGTGAAGTATGGCATTTCCTGGTAGAACAACATCGCCTTAGATACCCTAATATAGAGGAGAACACACCTCAAGTTGACTACAATGAACTTCTTAAACAACTCACAAATCATCAACATGCAATATTGATAGACTTAGGTAAATAACTGTTTGACTTACAAAATTGATTTACATGTGTAGACACAGTGAAAACAGTCTTTAAGAAGCATTTAATTTATTCTAATTTATTTGTGCTCATTTGTGATGAAAGGGTGAAGTTTATTATACGTTTTCCAAACCATTTTTGGGTTGTGGCTATACAGCAATCACTTTTTCCTGTCCTGTCCCATCCTGTCGCTTCACGAATTTCTTGAATATTTGTTGAACCCATATAGATATCAACTTGAAACTCAAAAACAGATTTCAAGGATGATGAGACAAGTTCACATATCAGGTCCCATAACTGACTTTTCTTGACAGAACAATTTACCCTTTTCACTTGGGAAATTCTTAGAATTCACATTATTATTATTTTCTGCAACCTTTTTATGCACATATACTTTTGTATCTTAATGTAAGTTTACACATGTCCCATGACATTGCTCTTTATTTTGAAAAACGAAAAGGTGTGTTCTTGATTTAGTGGGTCTCGAGTCCTCAACATCTGTATAGAGCAGCCAGCACTTTGACAATTAGACCACTTCTCCCCTCAGCCTTTATGGTGTACATTTTATTAGCCCACCATCATCAGATGGTGGGCTATTCAAATAACTCTTCGTCCTTCCATCCGTTTGTCTGTCCGTCCGTTAACAATTTCTCGTTATCACATCTCCTCAGAAACTACTTGGGAGATTTTGACCAAAGTTTGTCAGAATGATGTATTGGTACCTTAGTTGTGTCCCCCTGAAAATCAGACTGGTTCAACAATTTTTGAGTGAGTTATGGCCCTTTGTTTATTTTAAAAAATTTACATAGATTTATATAGGGAAAAACTTTGAAAATCTTCTTGTCCAAAACCACAGGGCCTAGGGCTTTGATATTTGGTATGTAGCATCATCTAGTGGTCCTCTACCAAGATTTTTCAAATTATTTCCCTGGGGTCAAATATGGCCCCGCCCCGGGGGTCACATGGTTTATATAGACTTATATAGGGAAAAACTTTGAAAATCTCCTTGTCCAAACCACAAAGCCTAGGGCTTTGATATTTGCAATGTAGCATCATCTAGTGGTTCTGTACCAAGTTTGTTCAAATTATCCACCTAGGGTCAAATATGGCACCGCCCCAGGGGTCACATTGTTCATATAGACTTATATAGGGAAAAACTTTTAAAATCTTCTTGTCCATAACCTACATCATTCAAATTTGGACCACATGTATAGTTTTGAGTGGCAAGATGAACCTTAACATGAGTTGACCTTGATCTTGACCTAGTGACCTACTTTCACATTTCTGTAGCTACAGCCTTCAAGTTTGGACCACATGCATAGTTTTGTGTACCGAAACAAACTTTGACCTTGACATTGACCTAGTGACCTACTTTCACATTTTTGAAGGTAAAGGCTTCAAATTTGGACCACATGCATAGTTTTGTGTTCTGAAATGAAATTTGACCTTGATTTTGACCTAGTGGCCTACTTTCACATTTCTCAAGCTACGACCTTTAAATTTGGACCGCATGCATAGTTTTGTGTACCGAAATGTACTTTGATCTTGAGATTGACCTAGTGACCTACTTTCACATTTCTGAAGCTACAGGCTTCAAATTTGGACCACATGCATAGTTTTGTGTTCTGAATTGAAATTTGACTTTAATTTTTACCTAGTACGTACTTTTCTTAAGCTACAGCCTTCAAATTTGAAGCACATGCATAGTTTTGTGTACCAAAATGAACTTTGATCTTGAAATTGATCTAGTGACCTACTTTCACATTTCTCAAGCTACAGCTTTCAAATTTAGACCACATGCATGGACCACATGCACAGTGTTGTGTACCCAAATGAAATTTGACCTTGATTTTGACCTTGAGCTAGTCATGAAATTTGGAACATTCAAAAATGGCTGAATGGTGGGTGCCAAGATCACTCTGTGATCTCTTGTTGTATAATGTAAGCAGTATTTGTGAATGCCTTAAAACTAGTTTTAGTTTTTATGCCCCTGGGCATATAATGATTGATCTGTCCATTTGTCCAGCCATCTATCCGTCCGTACAAACCAGATTTCCTATAGCCCACATTAATGACCGGATTTAGTTCATACACACACTTGACAATCCTTGTGGCAAGACCTACAAACTGACCTTTATGCAAATGACCTTGACACACATATGACCTTCACTTTCAAACTTAAAACCTTCATAAACCATATTTTTTGTCATACAGCCCACATAAATGGCACAATTTAGTTCATGCTCACACTCAACAAACTTTGTGGCAAGAACTACAAACTGACCTATATATAGGTGACCTTGACCATCATATGATCTTCACCTTATACTTAAAACTTCAAAAAACACCTTTGGTCATACACCCTGGGGCATGATTTTTTGTTTTAAAAATGCAGCTCCTCGTTCTTAATAAAATACACAGAAATTAATACCATATTACTCTAAAAGAAGAATTAAAGTACAACAGGATAATCTGTTTTTAAAGAACATGGAAATGTATACACACAGTGTATGCATATACACAAAAGAATGAAATTATAAAAAAAACACAGATGTAACAAACAAACACAAATGTACATAAAGAAGGAACATAGTCTGGTAATGCCTTGGAGCAGTCAGTGGCAAAACTATGGTGTTTATACCATTTTCTGAAACTAAACCTCTCTTAGTTACAAATTTGAAAACAGTGCAGATAAAGTAACTGTATGGTGGACTCCTTATATTACATAACAGTTACCACTGACAGCATATTTTTCATTTACAAATTGTGATAGTGAAATCAGTTTATCAGTTGAAGAGGAAAAGTCAGGTGTATGTAACATTAACCATTTCAGGAAGAACATTTCCTGGGCATCCATACTTCTCCATGCAGCTGGGCAGTGGGCAGTTAGCATTGTTTAATCTACTCAAGGCATACAGTCTGATGGATTCAGATGTAGGCTATTGTCAGGGCCTCAGCTTCGTTGCAGGAATTCTGTTGATGCATGTAAGTTTTCAGATGTTAAAAAAAAAAAAAAATTTATGAATTTCAAAAGCATTTATTTACAACGTTGTAAGAAATGTTCTGACACAGATAAGCTTTCACCTTTTTTTCAAGGTATTTCTAGTAACAGTAAAGGGGCTCTGTTGCAACTTTCAGATTATTTTTGTTGGAGAATGCAAATTCATTTTTGACTCTGTGGCTTTTGGCATTGTATTTGAATAGATGTAAATTGAATTTATAGTATTAATATGCCTTTCTTTTAGGACTTTGTTTTACTTTGTATAGTACTTGACTCCATCCATTAAACATTGTGATAGGGGCCTCCGTGCCCGAGTGGTTAAGGTCGCTGACTTCAAATCACTTGCCCCTCATCGATGTGGGTTCGAGCCTCACTCGGGGCATTGAATTCTTCATGTGAGGAAGCCATCCAGCTGGCTTACGGAAGGTCGGTGGTTCTACCCAGGTGCCCGCTCGTGATGAAATAATGCACGGAGGGGCACCTGGGGTCTTCCTCCACCATTAAAGCTGGAAAGTCGCCATATGACCTATCATGTGTCGGTGCGACGTTAAATCCAACCAAAAAAAAAAATAAATAAATAAACGTGATAATCCTGAAATATATAACATTGAATACTGTTTACAGATGGAGGAAACAGTAGCATTTGAAACATGGAAACATGTGATGTACAATCTGGGTTTACGTAAACAGTACAGACCAAACATGATAGCTTTACAGGTAAGACATTGTACCTGGGTTACCATAAACAGTACAGACAAAACATGGTAGCATTACAGGTAAGTAATGGTACCTGCAACAGTACAGACCAAACATGATAATGTTACAGGTAAGACATGTTATCTACAACAGTATACCTGCAACAGTAAAATCAAACATGTTAGTGTTACAGGTAAGACATGATGTCTGCAAAAGTACAGACCAAATAGGATAGTGTTACAGGTAAGACATGATGTCTGCAAAAGTACAGACCAAATAGGATAGTGTTACAGGTAATACTTGGTTAAATAACAAGAAATTATTTTACAAATATGTATTCTGTGAAAGTTTTTCTAAATTGATAAATGAAGTTTTGAGATAATTTGTGTATACATGTGATCGCAAAGAATGACACCTCTAGCTTTAGGTAGGTTTTTATCAGGTTCTTTTAAACTTAGATATCCATTAGTTTATCTCCCTTGCACTGTCACAGTTGAGAAAAATAGAAAATTACTTGCACATAATAATTTGTTTTCACAGACAAATAGGATGTATTAATATTTGCTTATTATTATGTCTCTCCCCCCCACCCCACTGGGGGAGACATTTTGTTTTTGCCCTGTCCGTCCGTCCGTATGTCACACTTCATTTCCGAGCAATAACTGGAGAACCATTTGACCTAGAACCTTCAAACTTCATAGGGTTGTAGGGCTGCTGGAGTAGACGACCCCTATTGTTTTTGGGGTCACTCCATCAAAGGTCAGGGTCACAGGGGCCTGAACATTGAAAACCATTTCCGATCAATAACTAGTGAACCACTTGACCGAGAATGTTGAAACTTCATAGGATGATTGGTCATGAAGAGTAGATGACCCCTATTGATTTTGGGATCACTCTGTCAAAGGTCAAGGTCACAGGGGCCTGAACATTGAAAACCATTTCCGATCAATTACTAGAGAACCACTTGACCCAGAATGTTGAAACTTCATAGGATGATTGTACATGCAAAGTAGATGACCCCTATTGTTTTTGGGGTCATTCCATTAAAGGTCAAGGTCACAGGGGCCCAACCATTGAAAACCATTTCCGATCAATAACTTGAGTACCACTTGACCCAGAATGTTGAAACTTCATAGGATGATTGTACATGCAAAGTAGATGACCCCTATCTATTTTGGGATCACTTCATTAAATGTCAAGGTCACAGGGGCCTGAACATGGAAAACCATTTCCGGTCAGTAACTTGAGAACCACTTGACCCAGAATGTTGAAACTTAATAGGATGATTGGTCATGCAGAGTAGATGACCCCTAACGATTTTGGGTCACTCTGTTAAAGGTCAAGGTCACAGGGGCCTGAACATGGAAAACCGGTTCCAATCAATAACTTGAGAACCTCTCGACCCAGAATGTTGAAACTTCATAGGATGATTGTTCATGCAGAGTAAATGACCCCTATTGTTTTTGGGGTCGATCTGTTAAAGGTCAAGGTCACAGGGGCCTGAACATTGATAACCATTTCCGATCAATAACTTGAGAACCTTTTGATCCAGAATGTTGAAACTTCATAGGATGATTGAACATGCAGTGTAGATGACCCCTATTGATTCTTGTATCAGTCTATTAAAGGTCAAGGTCACAGGGGCCTGGTCATGTAAAATCATTTCTGGAAAATAACTTGAGAACCACTTGACCTAGAATGTTGAAACTTAATAGGATGATTGGACATGCAGAGTAGATGAGCCCTATTTATTTTGAGGTCACTTGATCAAAGGTCAAGGTCACAGGAGCCTGAACAGTGACTTGAGAACCACTATGCCAAGAATGTTGAAATTTAGCGGGATGACTGGACATGCCAAGTAGATGATCCCTATTGCAGCCAACCGTCAGTGTTTCTTTGACTTTCGCTCCTGACCCCTATTGACTTCTTGCCTATAGGACTTTGCATTTGGGGAGACATGCGCATTTTTACAAAAGCAATTTCTAGTTCATCTTTGCTTTGCTGCATCAGATGTTTTCCAACAAACTTATTGAAAAAATAAACAGTTTCTTAATACAAATGTAATTTTTAGTGTCACTCACTACTTTTGTATAGTGAAGATATTACATTTTTGCTGTTATCAAAATGTCACAGTTATAAATACAGTCTAACCTGTCTTAAGCAGCCAGCAAGGGGAAGCAGACAATTTGGCTGCTGAAGCTAGGTGACCGCTGATCGGAGGTGCAGCTGGTATATGTATTTTTCAGACTTCCGAACAGTTTAGCCTTTAGGCCCATTTCTTTTTCAGTTTCTATTTTCATTTTACCAAGATACCTTGATGTGCATTTGCCTTCGCAATATGAATTGTCTTCTAAGCAATCTAAAACTACAGCGTGATTTTTTAACAACAAAAATTGTTACAGACAATTTTCCAACTTCAAAACAAGTTTGTTTACAATTTTCGCCATTTTGGTAAGGGAAGCTACTCTCCGCGCTTACTGTCTACGCTAAAATCTAAGATCACCGTTATGTTCCATAAAAGATTGAGTGGTTTATATTTTTTTCAAACACAATAAATTTCATATAGATTTAATAGTGTTTTGATGAAAGAAATATAAAGAATCACAAATATTATGCTACTAATTAGATATCGAGTATTATCTTTAACTGAGATCAAACTGTGAACAACAAAATTGGCACGAGGTTACACACTAATTGCCGATAATTACTGGTCATTTGATCAGAAAAATGGGGATCACACCTTTGGTTATCAGTTTTAATTGATAAGCTCATGTCATTTTGGCGTCCCTGTGGTGAAGTCACGCAATCACGTGTTTCTCAAAAATCGGGTATCGTCAGCGATCATCGTCTAAAAATAATTTGTTTTGGAAGAAACATGGCCGCTGAAAGGGATCAGATACGGCAGTCGGGAGGCAATTTTGGTGGCCGCTTGCCGCGGACGGGAGGTGGCCACTGAATAAAGTGATGAAATAGAGGAAAATCTATCGGGGGCATCATAAAATGACCGCTAAACGGAGGTGACCGCTGATCGGAGGTGACCGTTAGTCCAGGTTAGACTGTATACACTTATTGAATGGATTGCCATAAAGCTATTCAATAAGTGTTTTATAACATGTCATCAGAAATAGATTTTCATAAAAATTTTCAAGTTTTGAATATCCCAGCAAAATGTAGTGTTGAATATATACAAGTCATAAGGCACAAACTATGGACGGGAGCCATGTAATAACAGGGTTATTATACATTACAGGTAGGATTAGTAAAGATCAAATCATGTTGCTCTGTAATTCTGTGCCAGAATACAGATGAAACATGATAACATTACAGTAAGACATTGCACTTGCATTTGTCTCCTAAGCAGTGATAGAACATTCTGGTTTGTAAAGTGTTCTCCCTGCCAATGTAGCAGAACTATATGATTAATAGATCACCTTCATGCATGTTAGGTGTGTAAATGAAGAGTTAGTACATAATGCTACTTTCTAAATTAATTACTTTTGATCACAATGATGTTTTAGTAAGTTAAACCATTCTTGTTTTATAAATTTTATTTTATTTACATAACTTGATTCCTTTGTCCTTATTCCATCCTATATTTAGTTCATTTTACAACTTAAAAAGACCACTAGTGTGTATGTGTAAGGTACTTGTACATCATTCATCTGTCAGTCTGTACAAGAAGTTGTGTAAGTAATCTCTCTGTTACATGATACCGTTGCAGTGCTAATTGTGTATTATAGATTCAGTTGTACCAGTTGACCCGACTTCTACATGACAACTACAAGGATCTGTATGACCACTTTGAAGAACATGAAATAGCACCAACACTGTACGCTGCCCCCTGGTTTCTGACCCTGTTTGCCTCACAGTTCCCACTAGGATTTGTAGCTAGAGTTTTTGGTATGTTGTACTTTCTTTAATGTTAAATCTTACATTTCTTATTGGAAGATATGCTCCCTCCCACTCCCTCATTCTAAAGTCAGGTGTGCATACATTTTTGATAGCCTAAAATTGAGATCTACATCATTTTAGAAGAAATTTTTGACTCCCTTCATTGCAGAGTATTATAAATTATTGTCAGTGGTATTTATAATTGCTCAAATGAAGGGATGAAGGACAATCAAATTAAAAGCTACTGTTTTTTTCTGTCGTTTTTTAGCTCACCTGAGCACAAAGTGCTCATGGTGAGGTATTGTGATCACGCTGTGTCTGGCGTGCGTCCGTCAAGTCGTGTGTCCGTCGTCAACATTTGTGTTTAAACTATATCTGCTCCAAAACCAATGAATGGATTTTGATGAAACTTGGCCATGCACATAGGGGCTGCCAGAGCTAAAAATAGAAAAAAACTTCAAACGACATCTCCTCCTAAACTGATGGTCCGATTTTGAAATAATTTCACACAAATGGTCCTTATGTCAACCTCTACCAAGGTTGTTCGGATTATTCCAATTCGGTAAAAAACATGGCTGCTGGAGGGCGTGGTGACTTTTCCCTATATGTATATAGTGGAAACTTCAAAAATCTTGTGTGAAACTGCTTGCCCAATTTTAGAATAGTTTTAAACAAATGGTCCTTGTGTAACCCTCTACCAAGATTTTTCAAATTATTTTGATTTGTCAAAAAACATGACCACCAGAGGGCGTGGTCACTTTTCTTGATATGTATATAGTGGAAATTTTTAAAATCTTCTCATGTGAAACCGCTAGCCCGATTTTAGAATTATTTTACACAGATGGTCCTTGTGTAACCCTCTACCAAGATTTTTCAAATTATTTTGATTCATCAAAAAACATGGCAGCCAGAGGGCGTGGTCTCTTTTCCCTTTATGTATATAGTGGAAAATTTAAAAATCTTCTTGTGTGAAACTGCTAGCCCGATTTTAGAATAATTTTACACAAATGGTCCTTGTGAGACCCTGTACCAAGATTGTTCAAATTATTTTGATTTGTCAAAAAACATGGCCGCCAGAGGGCATGGTTCATTTTTTCCTACATGTATATAGTGGAATCTTCCTGTGTGAAACTGCTAGCCAGATTTTAAAATAATTTTACACAAATGGTTCTTGTGTGACCCTCTACCAAGATTGTTCAAATTATTTGGATTTGTCAAAAAACATGGCCGCCAGAGGGCATGGTCACTTTTCCTTATATGCACATAGTGGAAACTTTAAAAATCTTCTTGTGTGAAACTGCTTGCCCGATTTTAGAATAATTTTACACAAATGGTCTTTGTTTGACCCTCTACCAAGATTATTCAAATTATCTTGATTCGTCAAAAAACATGGCCACCAGAGGGCGTGGTCACTTTTCCCTATATGTATATAGTGGAGACTTTTAAAATCTTCTTGTGTGAAACTGCAAGCCCAATTTTAGAATAATTTTACACAGATGGTTCTTGTGTGACCCTCTACCAAGATTGTTCAAATTATTCCGATTTTTAAAAAAAATATGGCTGTCAGGGGGCATGGTCACTTTTTTTCTCTGAATCAATAATTGCTAGAGCCTTGATATTTGGTGTGTGATATCAGATTTGTAATGTCTACCATAATTGTTCAAATTATTGCCCTAGGTTCAAAAGTGTGTGTGACATGTATATAATATAGGCTAACATAGAAGATTGAAGCCTTGTACACAGGTGAGCGCTTTAGGGTCAATGACCCTCTTGTTTTAATCACCCGCCACAAGTGATGGGGTGCGGGGGTTATAGGAATGATTTCCATCCATCCTTCTGTCCTTCAGTCTGTCCGTAACATTTTGTGTCTGCTCTATATCTCCTTAACCCCTTAAAGGATTTTCATGAAACTTGGGTCAAATGATCACCTCATCAAGACGATGTGCAGAACTCATGAGTCAGCCATGTCAGCTCAAGGTCAAGACTCAAGGTCAAAGGTTTGAGCCTGCTGTGTATCTCCTAAACCCCTTGAAGGATTTTCATGAAACTTCGGTCAATTGATCACTTCATCAAGACAATGTGCAGAACTCATGAATCAGCCATGTCGACTCAAGGTCAAGGTCACTACTCAAGGTCAAATGTTTAAGCCTATCATTTTGTGTCCGCTCTTTATCTCCTTAACCCGTTGAAGGATTTTAATATGACTTGGCTGTAACATTCCCCTTATCAAGACGATGTGCAGAACTCAAAATTTACCCATGCCAGCTTAAGGTCAAGGTCACAACTCAAATGTTTAATGCTTCCACCCAATACCATCAACCCTTTCACTATCCATAACAGTGGTGGGAGATATAGCTGTCTTTCAAACTGCCTTGTATTAAACTTTAATCCTGACATTGTGTGAAATGTTTATGCTCAGATATACTTGAAATTGTGCCACTGTTCGAAATGTATTTAACCAAAATTTGCAAGGGAGCAACCCCTTGGCCCTTAGAAATTCTCACTTCACTCACCACCCCAAAAACTAGAAAGAAAAACAAAAATCCTGGATCTGCCTCTGGTCACCTTGCATTTGGGAACTGCTAAGAAATAATTGGAACTGGTTACCAGAATGCTGGAACATATATATGCTGTAAAAAACTGAACAATACTAATACTGTATTCAGGTACTTAACGCTTTGAAGAACATAAGCATCCAGTTTCCTGTCTGATACATGATGAGAATTAATACAACAAACATTTCTTGGTTTTAGATCTGATATTTATCCAAGGACCAGAAGTTATTTTCAAGGTAGCCCTAGTGTTGCTAGGTAATCACAAAGAGTTGATAATTCAGTGTAATTCGTTTGAGACGATAGTAGAGTTCATCAAAACTACACTGCCAGAGATGGGCATGATTCAGATGGAAAGAGTGATAAATCAGGTATATATTACATTGTCCCTGTGTAATAAACATTTTATAACTTTGTTTTACTATTGTTCACTCAGGGCGTTGAATACTTCATGTGAGGAAGCCATTTAGCTGGCTTATGGAAGGTCGGTATTCTACCCAGGTGCCCACTCATGATGAAATAATGCACGGAGGGGCACCTGGGGTCTTCCTCCACCATCAAAGCTGGAAAGTCGCCATATGACCTATAATTGTGTCGGTGCGACGTTAAACCCAACAAAATAAATAAATTTACTATTGTTACTTTTTACATTATAGTTCTTTATAATAGATAATATTAGTTATGTTAACTTGGTGAACTATTTTAGGACATACTGTGAAATCATTTATTTTCGTTGGCACGAAATTTCGTGGTTTTTGCCAAAACGACTGTTTCGTGGGGATGTAAATTTGTGGATTTTCATTTTTGTAAAATAAAAAATCATAATTTCCACAGGAATAGATCTACAGATACCTGGGTTCCTTACATGTGAAACCTACATGTGTCAAACAGCGCTACCATGGTTACCGAATTTGCAATCTACGCCGCGGGAGATTAGCGAGTGATCATGTGCCAATTAACAACCGCGTTATCTATAATTATATGACTCCTAATTTGCAAAACTTTTTAAAACTGTGATATATTCAATAAGAAGTCAGCAACGATTAAAAAGTGTCAAAACTGTAGCAGGTTGCACAATTAGCATTCATAATCGAACAAATATAAAGTTGATCATTAATCTTTTGATCGGGTTTTAAACAAGAACTAGTTATTATACTGCAAATTAAAACAAACTAAAATAGATTAAAATAATGTTGTTTTTATTCCGTAGTACTAGTATAACCATAGTAATTCTTCATAAACTATTAAAAACTTGTCCGATTTTTTTTTCAAAATGAATGGCGTGTCTGCATCTAAAATTGCATCCTGTTGAACTTGTGCATGTGTTATTTCCTGCCGAGAAACATGTAATGTGAATTAAGTATTAATGCATCGGACGCAAATCTAGCAGTTAATTTATAATATTTAATAGTTCCAAAGTCGTAGTGTTTTACTTCATGTCAGTAAAAATAAAGGATAGTGTATAAACATTGCATAGCGGGGCCAAAAAAATCAAATAACATCCGTATTATAGTGCGGTTGGCATGTAACGCTATGTCAACCTTCTATTTTTAGTATCTACTTTTACTTTGACAAGCATTTCATAAACAAACCATGGGTACATTTCTTTATTAAATAGTCGGTTTTGTTTCCACGCATACCTATGTTTATCTTTGATGGAGCCTCCATAAACTACACGAAAGCTGCAGGTTAGTACTGCCGCATGCATACAACTACGGATCAGATCGAACGGCTATGGTGACTTGTTTGGCGAGTTTCCGTACTATTAAAGTTATCGTGGGCAAAATTTGTTCGTTGGGACTTAAATTCGTGGTTGAGCTCAACCACGAAATCCACGAAAATTAATCCCCGACAAATAATAATGATTTCACAGTATCTTGATTACTGACAGGTAGAATCTTATACGTAATGTTGGTGAATCAGGAGAAATAAACACTTTTGTGTAAGAAGTGTTAGTGTTAGGTCAGTGATTCTACCCAGGTTCATGCCCATGCCTGAAATAGTGCCCAAATGGACTTCCAGGATTATTTTCCACCAGCAAAAGCTAGAAAAGTTGCCATCTGACCTAAATTAAGTTTACAAACAAAATAAGATAATAGATAAAAAGATGATTTGAATGAAGTCTTTTATGACTGTCTGTCTTGTCCTGACTTGGTTTATTTGAATGCTATTCTGAGTAGGTACAACTTGGCAGAATATTAATTGATATGTTATCAAAGGACTCGGTTTTGTTTTTGGAAAGTCAGCCAAGAGATAAATGTCACTTGCTAATTGATACATGTAATACTTAGATGTTTCATAGGTTGCTATAGTCGTATCTCATTTAGTTACCTGTTCTGATGAAAATGCTGTAAAACCAATCTTAGACTACTGGTATTACAAAAAGTACTCATTTTCCTGTATTTATATTGCAGGTGTTTGACATGAATATATCTAAACAGTTACAGTCGTACGAGGTGGAGTATCATGTACTGAAGGAGGAGATGATGTATTCTCCACAGAGAGGAGATTCCGACCTCCTCGATAAACTGGAACAGGCCAATCAGAGCCTGAAACAACAAAACATGGAGTTAATAGAGAAACTTCAGCATGCTCACAGTCATGAGAGAAGTTTAGAGATTATGATTCATAACTTTCAAATGCAAGAGGCCAAGTTAAAATCTCATATACGTACACTGGAACTTGAGAGATCGGCATTACTTAATGCAGTTGCTAAATTAAAACAATATGTACCTGAGTCAGAGCAACTGCATTTAGATATCACCTTGCCTGTGTTGACTCCTAGCATGCCCTGCTCACCAGTGCATCATGGGAAATTATTTGAGAATCAAGGGAAGGAAGGGAAAGGAGTGGAGCATCATGGGAAAATTGCAGAGCACGATGGGACATCAAAAAAGAATGATAATGTAGAAAAAGTGCAGACGACAAACAGTATGTCATTTGATAAAACAAAGTCTGCCAGATTTCATCCTGAAAGAGATAGTTAGTACATAGTGTATCACCTGTGTATATAGTGTATGGTGTTTGTGTTCATCCACTAGCCAAAGACTGTTCTAGCATATTAATCATTGCGTCCATTTGTCTGTTAATGATTATTACTCAAGTCTGTTAAATACTTGGTTATGAAGGTTTTATTTACTACAGGATTTTTTCTTGTTGGTTGTTGGATTTACTCTGTCAAGGAAATGTGTATCACAGGAGAGCAAAGCTTCAGTCTTTCAAGAACTTGCTGGGAATCATATAGTGTAGTCAGTATCTGTCACTGAAAGTCCTTAAAGCAATTTTATCTTGCCACCAACCCTTATTTACATATTTGCTGAATTAAAACATTACTAACAAAACTATAAAGTTCATATTACCTGATATGGAATTAATAGCTCAATATTGTATATATACGGTCAGCATGTAATGTCTCTTGACAAAAAGAAATACCAGCAGCTTGTAGAATGTGGGATAGTCTGAATTACACTGAAGTATTTAAGCATGTATTTCAGTAAACAAAATTTTTATTATATAGGTTTCTGTTTCTTGTTTTTCAGTCTCTGCAGAAACACTAAAACAATCATATAATCTATGAAGAAAATTACAGATCAGTTAAAAAACATAAGCCTAGCAAAAAATTAAAGCATTTTTAATAGACACTCTTTTTAATATATTTCAGGTATAAAGGGACAGTTAGGGCTTAATGATTGATAGAAGCTGTAAAATATAGAGCAGAATACTCTGTGATAATACTGTGATAGAAAACAATAATGTAAGAGATTTTATGTAAGAACAAATTTATGATATGCCAAGTACATGTTGTTAAAGCAACTACCTCTAAGGCCTAGAGTGGAGCTGAAAGTTTTCTCAACTATTACCTAATTCTATCAATTTCTTGTTGATACGAAAATTATGAATGGCAGACTTGCAAAAAGGCAAATATGCTGTAAATAAAGTATTACAGCTCTTTAAGGTTATAAATCATGAATATTGCATTTGAAAGACGAAAGCAAAAATTAAACATAACATGCCGACATTGTGTCTGAAATCATTAGTCCTCCACCTCTGATACATGTGGGGAAGTTGGCAGTTACTTGCGGAGAACAGGTTTGTACTGGTACAGAATCCAGGAACACTGGTTAGGTTAACTGCCTGCTGTTAAATGACTGAAATACTGTTGAAAAACGGCGTTAAACCCAAATCAAACAAACAAACATAACATGTTTTGAAAAGAAAACAGATTCTACAGAAATAAAAAGTATGAAAGTAAAGTATGAATATAGCTAAGAGCTGAAAATTTCAGCCAGCTAAATGTTAGTTTACCATGTAAAGAGGTATAGAAGGTATGTATGAAAGACACGTGGTGACATTTCAACTTCATTATTTCACGCTTTCTGCTTCTTGATTTCACGATTTCCACTTCATGAATTCACGATTTCTACTTCATGATTTCACGATTTCCACTAAATGAATTCACGATGTCTACTTCCTGATTTCTCGATTTCCACTTCACGAATTCACGATTTCTACTTCCTGATTTCTCGATTTCCACTTCACGAATTCACGATTTCTACTTCCTGATTTCTCGATTTCCACTTCACGATTTCACGAATTCACAATTTCATATTAAAACTTCACGATTTCTGCTTCCTGATTTCACGATTTCCACTTCATGAATTCCCGATTTCACACTGAAACTTCACGATTTCATGATTTCCACTTCACGAATTCACGATTTCATGATTTCATAACAATACAATTTTAACTTCTCGCGACTTTATTAGTCACATGACTAATGTATGACGTAGAAAATCGCGGGTAGTATTCGTTACATGTAAGATGGCGTGTTATATATTTGCACAACCAGGCTTAGGTACTGAAAGTGGAAACTGGCCGAAAATGCCTCAACTGATGAGGAAATAGACTTACAAACAATACTTTTAGAAAGCATTATTGCATTAAATGTGAAATTGATCCAGTCCCTTTTTTTCTGTTTTAGAATCTTTGTTAGATATTAAATGAAAAGTGAGGCATCTTATTCGCATGTAAGCTATTTCCACCTGCTGTGTAAATGGTATGCAAACTGAGATGATCAAGAGCATGGCCTTACCACGAGGCCCATTTAAAAAATAAAAAGCGGCTTAGACATTTTACTACGTTACAGGCGTGGAAAGGATATACATACAAAATATAAATTTAATCCATGTAAACATTCTTTCTTTAAATAAACAGAAACTACTGTCTATGGATGGAAAGACGGATTCCAAAATAACGGAAAGACGGACGGACAACTGCAAGGCTTAATGCCTCGTCGCAGTAAATGGCGGGGGCATAATAAACAAACTCATTCGGAATTGTCTAAAAAAGTTTAGCTACTTGGGCATCTTATTGTATTCATACATCTATTAGTGCTGAAAGTATCCAATACTGTGTTTGGTAATCGTGAATTTGTGAATGGGAAATCATGAAATTGTGAAGTTTAATCGTGAAATCGTGAAGTTTAATTGTGAAATCGTGGCGTTTAATGGTGAAATCGTGAATTCGTGAAGTGGAAATAGTGAAATCAAGAAATCGTGAAGTGTTATGGTGAAATTGTGAATTCATGAAGTTCTTGCGTGAATTCGGGAAGTGGAAATAATGAAATCCGGAAGTAGAAATCATGAATTCATGAAGTGGAAATCGTGAAATCATGAAGCAGAAAGCGTGAAATAATGAAGTTGAAATGTCACCACGGGTCTTTAGTAGGTATGTCTGTTAATTCATTCTTGACATACTGTCTTGGATGTTAGTTTTAGGATTAAATTTTGTACTTCGATAAATTAACTGTTTAAATATAGTCTCAAAACAGTAAAGAGTGAGTATATGTTTATGACTTGGTCAGATATTTTTACTTCAATATTAGTTACACAACCATTCTTGAGTGACTCTTAAATTGGATGACATTTAAGTATAATACCTTAAGTTTAAAATTTAGTATTATAGTATTTCACTTTTCAAGAGGAAATATTTGGCTTTCACTTTGGACAAGCCTACAACCTTAGTCTGTGTATCATACTGACAGTAACCATGATAGATTATTATCATATGCTGCAATATATACTGGTATACTATCTCATAGCAGCTTAATGCTTCAATCTGTTTTACAGAAGTAATACTTCTGAATTATTACTTTGTTTAATATTTTATATTCTTGCATGCCAGACAGGATTTTCCAGTGTTTTTGCTGGTGTTAGAAGAATGTGTCTTACACCCTGGAGTGTAGGATGACTCTCATGCTGTAATTTGTAAATGAATGAATAACTTCATGCACTATTATAATAAATAGTGCCTAAAAGAAAAACATTTTTTTATTTTATATCTTCTATTAACTGAAGAATATGGCATCCAAGAAATAGAATCTATTAATTGTTGAATGTGTGGATGAAAATATCTGGCTCTCTATTGTGGTAACTCAGCAGAGCCTCGTTACTGCCTAAATAGTTACCCTCAAGCCAGATATTTCCATCTGCATTTTAAACCAGTGAAAGATTCTTATAATACTGTTTAAAGTGCTGTGTCTATTACAGTAGTATTTTTTAGATATAGTGCTATAGTTACAAAATATTAATTATCACTGTGCTTTAGTTTTCTTTCCTGCCATTTTATGATTTACTTGCAGACAATTGTCTCTTTATGACCTTTGTTGTTTTATGAATTATTGTTACTTGTTTAGTTTTAACTTTGATATATATTATGAGAAATTGAACAAATTGAGTCAATAAGAGTACAAATTTCCTAGATATAGGTATTGCTGACAATGGGTTGCTTCCATCATTTAGAAGGAGAACATTGGATTAACCCCAATGCTGGATGTTCTACAAGCAAAAAAAAAAAATCAATATGAATTCATTGTTAGTTGGTCTAGTATCAGTTAAATGTTATACACAGGAACAGGGATATTTCCACCTAAGGATTTTGGGGGCCATAGTGCTTGTGTTTTTGAGTCAGAAGAAAAGTTTCTGTTTGTTTTTTCTCATAAAATATTTTCAGTCTCCAAGGACTTTAGGTTGATATTGGGTTTCTTTGGTAATAGATGACATAATTGGCAGAATTTAACTAATTTTGAGTTGCATACCTATGATTTCATGTAAATATTCTTTTAAAGCACATAAAATGCAATGTTTTTATTTGTGTGTTCAAATTGATTGATTTAAATGTAACATTAAAAAACTTTTGCATTTTGAGGAAATATCAGTTTTATGTTTGACATTGGCATTATTCAATAGAGAAAAAAATTAGAAATTGCCATTTTTTTTTACCATTGCAGGAAATTTTAGCTAGTTACGTGAATTTTTGTCATAAGATTGTGTAGTGCTCTGATAATAGATCAGTTGATTAGGCATACTTTATCAAAGACAACTTATGCTATCAGTCAGTGCTTCAGTATATTTTATATTGCTTTAACTTTTGTAATTCTTAGAAGAACACACATCAGAGCATCCAGGTCTTGCCTGTACATGTGAAATAGGAAAATCATCATTTGACTTTTCTTGTTATTGGGACAATAAATACTTTATTTCATTTTACTTGTTCATGGGACAATATATATTTGACTTTACTTGTTCATGGGACAATATACATGACTTTACTTGTTCTGGGACAATATACTTGACTTTCCTTGTTCATGGGACAATATACATGACTTTACTTGTTCATGGGACAATATACATGACTTTACTTGTTCATGGGACAATATACTTGACTTTACTTGTTCATAGTACCAAAAATACTTTATTTCACTTCATCTGTTAATGGAGCAATAAACACTTAAATCTTTATTTCACTTTACTTGTTAATGGGACAATAAACATTACTTTACTTGTTAATGGGGCCCAAAAATAGTTTGTTTCACTTTACCTGGTAAAAATGAAAACTCCTTTTGATTTTACTTGTTAATGGAAAAGTAGTTCATTTCACTTTACTTTTTAATGGGTAAATTAACATTCTAATTGTTTTACTTGTTCATGGGACAATAGATATTACACAAACAGAACAAGACTATAGAATCTTTCAGGATTTTTTTCTGAAATCTTCTTTGCTTGACAATGGTTTATTTTGTATCTTTTTCTCTTTGACTTGTGCTTTTGTCAAACATAATTGATTTCTTTTACATTTTCTGTCTGCTCAACATTTTTACATATTTCATATTGCCATGGTTGTGTCTTCCTTTTGTTTATTTTTTTGCTATATGTGGTGTATTAAGTAGATAAGTTGTTGCTATGGCTAGATGCTGTTAAGGATAAGTGTAAATTTATTGAATACGTATACATCTAAGGTGAGAGATAGTATTGAGGAGGAAGTGTTGACAGCTCAACTGGTGGGTCTTGCATTCATTTCTGCTGATAGCATTATGTAGCTGTAGTCTGAAATTATATTTAACCCTTACCCTGCTAAATTTCTATAATGAACTTGTCCATATTTCAATTTGGACAGTACCATTAACTGTTAAAAGGAGTGCTTACAGAAAAGATACTGATTGAATGGCGAACAGTGCAGATCTTGAAGAGACTGCATGGATCTACACTAGTGGCAAAGGCAGAATCAATTGTGTCAAGCATGATAAGGGCTAAGACTAGCCCTATATGTAAGTCGTTTAAACAAAATAATTAAGTATAAACTAAAGAATAGTTTGTAATTTATTTTGGCACTAATTACACATTGGCTAATTTTGCAGATTTTGAACAAAATTATTTAATAAAACTATGTACAAGTTGATCATGAACAAGTCTTTAATAAACAATTTAAATGCTTTGTTATTAAAAGTCTAAGGTTTTAAGCATATGGTTTACATGTGAAACACAATTACTGGGATCATTACTGATTATGCAAATACATCGAGCTGATTGTTTTAGTTTTAATGATTTCACCTTTTTGTGTGGGTAATCATTGAACATGCTTTTTCTAGCTTTTGATATCTACATATGTTCATACAAATGTGTTTATCTGAAATACAGTGCAACTTCAACCATCATGCAATAGCATGTATTTACAGACTTTCTCTTGCAGGTGTTCAGAATGTACTCACTAAGTGTAATACTCAAGTCTCAACGATAAATACCTCAGCTAGTCAGTACCACACTACATGCATATAACATAGTTTGATAAGATTTTAAGTGATTTTATGTGCAGATGGCCATAAAGGAAGGAATTTTTTGCTGTGAATAGTTTTACTGCAGTTATGGCCCTTTGATAGTCTTTTTTTATGTACAGAGGATTGCACAGTATGTGGAGGCATTTGTGTTTTATGGACACAATTCTAGTTCCTTTCACTTGTTGAATATGCACACATTTCAAATATACCTGCATATTTTACAAGAATTTACCCAAGTTAGTTATTCTTCACCTTGAGAACTTAAAAGTGTGCATATATTTTATATTACCTACCATATGTTCGTTTGTCCTGTTGATAAGATGGAAGGGATATATTTGTAAAGTCAGTTGTATATATAAATTCATAAAGTATTATTCATCAGTTGTTGGGATGTTTTAAACACATAAGAACCAGTATTGCATTATACATCATCTTTGAGCTTAACTATTCCTGAACCACTTTAGCTGAAACTGCTTGACATTTAAGTTTGTTATTTGTATTGCTGGCAGTAAATGCTCAATTTTACTTCATATAGAACTACAATAATGGCAATGTAAGCACATCAATATTGCTTAAGGGGCAAGCTTCCAGATAGTGTGAAATCATTAATATTCATAGTCTTAGGGGACTAATATTCGTGGTTGCTTCAATCCATGAATTTAATCCCAACAGACAGTACATTTATATGTTCCCACATTTATGGGTGTGTGTGTGTGTGTGGGGGGTGGGGGGAGGCATATAGCATTGTTGTTGTCCATACATCCCTCTGTCCAGAAATCTTGTATGTCCAATTCCTACACTATTAGCCTGATTTGCTTCAAACTTTCACTGTTGAACAAGTTTGATGTGCAGATGACCATAAAGTAAGGAACTTTTTCAGTGACTATTTTTATTGCAGTTACATCCCTTTGATGGTATTGCTATATAGAATATAGAGAAAATCTTGTGTGTCCAACTCCTCCCGCACTATTACCCTAATTTGCTTCAAACTTGCACAGATGAACAAGCTTGATAAGCAAATGACCATAAAGGAAGGAACTTTTGCTGTGACTATGTTTACCACAATTTTGGCCCTTTCATAGTTTTGCTATATGGAATATAGGGAAAAATCTTGTGTGTCTGTCTCCTCAAACACTTTCAAAATTTAACATAAATCTGGAAGCATGTCACTATATGTCATAAGGGCTAAATGTCTCACTATTAATAGGGCAGTACATAAATCAGGGCATGTGAACCTTAAACCTAGTAGGTCCACAGAGAGAAAAAAATATATTTTTATTACCAATTTTCTGTCATTCTTTTCAGTAAAGGGGCATGTTTTTATTTGAATGTTATTTTTAGCCCACCATCATCAGATGGTGGGCTATTAAAATCACTCTGCATCCGTGGTCTGTCCGTCCGTCCGTTAACAATTTCTCGTTATCGCATCTCCTCAGAAACTACTGGGGGGATTTTGACCAAACTTTGTCAGAATGATGTATTGGTACACTAGTTGTGTCCCCCTGAAAATCAGACTGGTTCAACAATTTATGAGTGAGTTATGGCCCTTTGTTTATTTCTATATTTTATATAGATTTATATAGGGAAAAACTTTGAAAACCTTCTTATCCAAAACCACAGAGCATAGGGCTTTGATATTTGGTTTGAAGCATCATCTAGTGGTCCTCTACCAAGATGATTCAAATTATTTCTCTGGGGTCAAATATGGCCCCGCCCTGGGGGTCACATAGTTTATAATGACTTATATAGGGAAAAACTTTGAATAACCCCTTGTCCAAAACTACAGGGCCTAGGGCTTTGATATTTTGTGTGTGACATCATCTAGTGGTCTTCAGCTAAGATTGTTCATATTATACCCCTAGGGTCAAATATGGCCCCGCCCGGGGGGTCATATGGTTTACATAGACTTACATAAGGAAAAACTTTGAAAATCTTCTTGTCCAAACCACAAAGCCTAAGGCTTTGATACTTGTAATGTAGCATCATCTAGTGGTTCTCTACCAAGTTTGTTCAAATTATCGCCCTAGGGTCAAAAATGGCCCCGCCCCGGGGGTCACATGGTTCTTATAGACTTATATAGGGAAAAGCTTTTAAAATGTTCTTGTCAATAACTACAACATTCAAATTTGGAGTACTTGTATATTTTTGAGTGACAAGATGACCCTTGACATGGGTTGACCTTGATTTTGACCTAGTGACCTACTTTCACATTTCTGTAGCTACAGCCTTCAAATTTGGACCACATGTATATTTTTGAGTGGCAAGATGAACCATGACATGAGTTGACCTTGATTTTGACCTAGTGACCTACTTTCACATTTCTGTAGCTACAGCCTTCAAATTCGGACCACATGTATATTTTTGAGTGGCAAGATGAACCTTGACATGAGTTGACCTTGACTTTGACCTAGTGACCTACTTTCACATTTCTGTAGCTACAGCAATCAAATTTGGACCACTTGCGTAGTTTTGTGTACCGAAATGAACTTTGACCTTTACATTGACCTAGTGACCTACTTTCACATTTTTAAGGTACAGGCTTCAAATTTGGACCACATGCATAGTTTTGTATTCCGAAATAAAATTTGACCTTGATTTTGACCTAGTGACCTACTTTTACATTTCTCAAGCTATAGCCTTCAAATTTGGACCACATGCATAGTTTTGTGTACCGAAATGAACTTTGACCTTTACATTGACCTAGTGACCTACTTTCACATTTTTGAAGGTACAGGCTTCAAATTTGGACCACATGCATAGTTTTGTATTCCGAAATAGAATTTGACCTTGATTTTGACCTAGTGACCTACTTTTACATTTCTGAAGCTACAGCCTTCAAATTTGGACCACTTGCATAGTTTTGTGTAACGAAATGAACTTTGACCTTAAGATTGACCTAGTGACCTACTTTCACATTTCTGTAGCTACAGGCTTCAAATTTAGACCACATGCATAGGATTGTGTACCGAAACAAACTTTGACCTTGACATTGACCTAGTGACCTATTTTCACATTTCTCAAGCTACAGCTTTCAAATTTGGACCAATGCACAGTGTTGTGTATGGAAATGAAATTTGACCTTGAGGTGGTCAATAAGTCTTGAAATTTGGAACACTCAAAAATGGCACATTGGTGGGCGCCAAGATCACTCTATGATCTCTTGTTATCTGTATCAAGCATTGAGAATTTGTGTAACAATATTGCCATACTGCTTCAAGAATTGTTTAGTAGACTTGAAACTGCAATATAAGATGAGCTTTGTCACAATCTATCTTACTCAATTACTTGTAGTCTTTATCTCCAGCAAATCTACTTAAAATGGTTATTGGGTGATTTACTTCGTATGTAACTTTTTGACAGAATGTTAAAATGAGTATCTTAACATAGATATGTTGTTGATTTAATTGTTTAGTGGCATCATTAATTACATTGTACACACATACTGTTATATTCACATCATGTATTGTAGATTTTACAAATTCTAAATGAGGAGATATGCAAGATTTTCCAAAATGGGAAATTAAGTGTCATCAAAGTAACAATGTCCTGTACTTTATCTGTTCCGAGGTGTATAATCTGAAGTTAATAAGAAAAGTAGACATTTAGATACTGTATAGTGAGACAGTAGTTTCAACTATTTAGATGGTTCTGTATTACCAGGATGTCAGTTAGGACCGCAATTAAACCAGCGATATTGTTCCTAAAGGTTCAAGACAGTTATGTCTACTAAGAGCTGTAGTTATGTCTACTAAGAGCTGCAGTTATGTCTATAAGAGCTATAGTTATGTCAAGGCATTGTATGCCTGTGAATTTGTGCAATGTTTTTAACACTGTATTCAACTGTTTTACTGGAAAACTTGTGTATTTTTCACAAACTTATATTGATCATGTTTATATACATGCTCTGAATCCAATTTCTGATATGACACAGTATAAAATATTTATTTTATCTACATCACAACAGGTAATTTCAGATTTTAATGCTGTGGATTAAAGTAAAGCTAAGCTGGTTACTGCAATTAGTGTTTGATATTCTATCACAGTGAATATACAAATGTTATGCTATCTGAGTATTCATTATGTAATATATGATGAAGTATTGATAAATAAAATGAAATTATAACATGATTAAAGAAGACTCCATGTACAATGCAGATGCAGTATTAGTCAGGTAGACAAATATGATTTCCTCTAAAACACTAGAACCTTCAGATATTTATAGAAATAAATAGGTCTGTATGATGTTACTGTACACATGCTCTACTAATGGAGTTAATTATCACCAGGTTTAAAACAAAGTGTGTCTGTTTTAAAATGTGTCTTCAGATATTTGGAGAAAAGTGTTGATTTACATGTACTGTCATTTCATTGAAATAAAACTAGAACTGAGAGGTTTTTGCTGTTGTTTTTTCACGTATTGAGAAGGTGAGCTTTCGTGATCGCCTTTTGTCCATCGTCCGTCCACAATTTCTTGTGAACACGATAGAGACCACATTTTGCAACTGATTTTAATCAAACTTGCACACAACTTGTATTGGCATAATATCTCGGTTCCTTTCGAAAACTGGCCAGATTCCATCATGGGTTCCAGAGTTCTGGCCCCTTATAGGGTCAAAATTTGCTATTTTTGGCTTTTGCAGCAATATAGAGACTATATATGGTTTGATTTGATACAAATTTGCAAGTTATTTTTAACAACAATAGATCTTAGATTCCATGGTGAATCTGTTTGATCCAATCATAGGTTCCAGAGTTATGGCCCCTGATTGACCCCAGAAAGAGACAAAATTGGTTAATTTTTACCTTGTGAATATGATAGAAGTGACATTTTACATTCGATTTTAACCACACTTACACACAACTTAACTCACAACAACATCTCGGTTCCTTAGAAAAAACTGCTAGATTCCATCATGGGTTCTAGAGTTACTGCTCCTGAAATGGGCAAAATTTTCTATTTTGGCCCTTTCAGCTATATAGAGGTTTCATATATGCTTTGATTTGATACAAACTTGCACAGAGTGTTTATCTTGATGATCTCAAGGCCCAGTTCGAAACTGGGTCATGTGGGATCAAAAACTAGGTCACCAGGTCAAAAAAGTTTGTTGATACCCTAGAGGCCACAATTATGATCCTATCTTCATGAAACTTGGTCATAATGTTTATCTTGTTGATTCCTATGTTAAGTTCAAAACTGGGTCAGATGGGGTCTAAAACTAGGTCACCTGGACATTTAAAGGAAAAACTTGTTAACACTCTTGAGGCCACATTTATGACCATATCTTCATGAAACTTGGTTAGAATGTTTATCTTGATGATGCCAAGGCCAAGTTTAACAGGTGAGCGATATAGGGTCATCATGACCCTCTTGTTATATTGTTGATTTATATTTAAGCTTAAAGGTATGTAGCACTGTAAATAGTGCATATTTAATTCATCTCGGCACAAAAAGTGGATAATTGCTTTTGGGGGGGCAGTGCAGTTATTCTCTTTTTTGCACTGGTAACAATTTGTTTTTAGCTCACGTAGCATGAAACAGGCCCTGTACTCTCATCTGAACATTTTAGGGAGGACATTAAAATGATTCTACATACAAAGTTTGATGAAGATCCATCAAGCGGTTAATGAGAAGAAGTTTTTTTTCCTATTTTTATCAATTGACGGTATATATATAAAAAAAAAAAAAATACGGCACCCTGATATCGGGTCGAAAATACTGCAAGTGACTGGATAAATTATAATAGAAGCTAGGAGTGGGATGCTGTATTCGAATCAATTGAATGTTGCCAGGTCGGGTAACACGAGGCGCGCAGGCGCCGGGTGTGATCCGACCTTGCAAAATCCACGAGAGCCAAATACAAAATACCAGATCTAGCTATTGTTAAATTGACCCTTTCATTATATACCTCCATCTTTTTGTTTGTTGTTCTGTTATCAATCGAAATCTTCACTGTTTTATCAATTTAACGATGTTAAAAAATGAACTGAATGTAGTTTTTTTGTGTGCGCTATTTATAGAACTGTGTCAAAAGTAAATCGTGAGTAATTTAGCATTTGGCGGGAAAGTATCAAATAGTCGAGGCAACTCCTGTTTTTATTAGGTTTGAAAATCGATGCTGTTATTCTATGGAACTAAGCACGATTACTGTTTTAATAGAATGTCATACTATTTTTAAGGTGTTTCATTTTAAGATTGTGAGCTGTGGACTGTGGCCTCTTATATTGAATTTCATATCATTTTTAACATTAGATCTAATCGTATATTATGCACTCGCATGTACTTTTATAACATTTTACATGGTAAGACTCACATCACAGGTTTTCTTTATACCTTTTAGCACTTTCTACATGAAATAATGACTGGTTTAATTAGTGAAACAGATTGCATACATGTCAAACTTTAATGCCAGTGACTTAATCTCACCTGTTTAAGAAACGAACTTTGGTGAAGATTCTTGGTATGTTGTACATGCTGTGATATTTACGTCACAAATGCAAGTTGACATTACGTTAGACTATAGTTTGCATGTGCTCTTGTAACAATTTAAACAGAAGCATTAAAATCTGCATTAAATACGCATTCATACGCATTTAATTCTTTAATTTTGTCAGACAAAACAGTCCTGTTGAATTTGACGATTAAATGATAAAAGAAATACTAGTATTCAAATAAACGCAGCTATTTCCGTGTCACATTACCGTAACTGCAAACAGAAAGCACATCAAAACAATCAAGAGTGACGTCTGTTAATATGTTCGTCCGATCCTGGTTTCAGTTCCTCTAATAAAACTATACTAAACAAAATAGCTCAGTACTATGCTAAATTATAGGAATCTGCTCGATCCAATCTGTAATTCTGACAAGGACACCCTTACTGAAAAAAACATAATTTGAAAATCTTTTTAAATCATAAAATTACGTTTTTTAAATAGCTGGTACCTTTGATAGATCAATGGAATTGTAATGGAAATCAACAATGATAAAAACAACTAGTTTTCAGAATTTGGAAATGTATTCGAAAGTGTTGTTGAAAAAAATTCATCCATAATATCTGAATAATTTTGTTATTTGAAAAAGAAAAAAAAAGTGTTTATATATATAATACATTATTTATTATATATTATTTAATATATATACATATGAAATTAAATTGTGCTGGTCTAGATATATTCTTTAAAAATTTAATTGTATTCCTAACTTTTAACTGCGTGAAACACTCCTTGAAAATCGCGGTATTTCGAAAACTGTAGCTCCTCTCTCCAGTTGGTTCAAATGGTGTACCCCTTTTAGAAGCACATGTACCACGTGACTTTTTTACTAATCTGGGGTGCCAAAAACATGGCGGATTCCTCAAAAAGGTAACATTTTCTTGAATAACTTTTCACAAACCTGTTCAAATAAAAGAAAACATAGATGAGTGCGTCTCACATAAAAATCCAACACTCGGCTACAAGTTTTTTGTTTCAAAGTCTACTCGTTTTCTCTAAAAGTGCAACCGCGCATCTGAAGTGAACGAATTTGAGGATGCTAAGAAGGGGGGCGTTTTCCCAAATTCAATGAATTGACCTTTTAAAGACCCGAAGATCAATAGTTTTCTTCACATACATTTTTGTATGAGTAGTCTTTTGACATATGAACATTAAAAATACAAATTAAGCGCATATATAGATTTTGGTGCCAGATTTATGATATTGCTAAGCAGGGGTACCATTTTCATAATGCTAAGACGGGGGACTATTTTCTATCCATAGCCAAGTTCAAATCATTTCTAAAAACATAAAAGTAATTTAAAAGGTCGATTTCCCGTAAGCACAGAACACACATTACCAACTTTTAGTAACACCGAATGGCGCATTTGTCTACATAAACAAAGAAGGATAAAATTATTTTAACATAAATTTAAAGACATCTATTTGTTAATTCAGAATTCGGTACCCCTAAAAATTAAGTTTATTTTTAAGGATCAATTTATGGGGATAATTTCTACTGATGTTGACATTGATAGTGAAGATCTATCTTAATTAAGTTGCAACCCGACCGCTTAGCTCAGTAGGTAGAGCGCTCGGTCTACAGTCCTCGGGCGGGGCATGTTCTCCGAGACGATTTGATAAGAAACATTGAGTTTCAAATCATTCGTCCTCCACCTCTGATTCATGTGGGGAAGTTGGCAGTTACTTGCGGATAAAAGGGTTAGTACTGGTACAGAATCCAGGAACACTGGTTAGGTTAACTGCCCGCCGTTACATGACTGAAATACCGTTGAAAACGGCGTTAAACTTTAACCGAAAATTTCAAAGTTAAAAAGGGGCATAATTCTGTCAAGATGTAAATCAGAATTATGAGGATTGTTTATACTGATGTAGACATTGATGGTGAAGAACATTTTTTAAGATTCAATTCAATAGCTTTTATGGTAACAGAGATATTCGACGTTATCAAAAACTTTAACCTAAAATTTCAAAGGTAAAAAGGGCTATAATTCTGTCAAAATGCAAATCTGAGTTATGGGGATTGTTTCTACTGATGTAGACATTAATAGTGACGAAGTACTTTAAGTTTCAAGTCAATAGCCTAGATAGCAATAGAGTTATTTGACTTTATCAAAAACTTTAACTAACGCCGACGAAAAAGTGAGAGTAAAAGCTCTTCTTTCTTCGAAAAGTCGAGCTAATGATACTGGCAAGCTAACAGAAGCAGGTAATACAAATCTATCTTTATTTTATAGCTCTTTGGCAGGTCTTATTTCATATAGCTCATAGTTGTTTCTGTCATTTGCTTTCCAAGAATTAATTGAGAAACAAGGCGTTGTCAACGTATTTGCATACATACATACATAAAGAATTTTACCTTACTCAAAACATAAATATCTTTAATTCATATTTCATATTATATGACAAATAACGCCAGTTGTATTGTGGCCAGTTTACCTAACCACCGTTCTTCAGAACAGCCGGTGTAATGAAGTATTTCGACCCCCATAGAATAACGACCCCCCGGTCATTATTCTATAGAAAATGTGACTCCTTTCCTGTAAAATATTGACTCCCCTTATAAAAAAACTGACTCCCTTTGAAAACTCTATAGAATAACGACCCCCGGTCATTATTCTATAGAAAAACTGACCCCTCCAAGTAAAATACTGACTCCTTAAAGATGACTCCCTTCGAATCTCATAGAATAACGACCCCGGTTATTATTCTATAGAAAAAGTGACTCCTTCCATGTAAAATACTCCCTGCCGAAATTACTACATTCGAACTCTCATACAATATCGATTCCCGGGCATTATTCTATTTAAAAAAGTTACTCTTTCCGTGTAAAACACCGGCTCCTAAAAGACTTTCGACGATAATATCTATTAAAAAGTGATCCCCACCAAACTTAACGGACAATTTTACTAGATCTACAACTCTAATACCCTCCATTGCCAATAGTTAACATTTTGATTGTACTACTACTACTGGTGCCGCTACTTCTATTGCTATTACTACATGTACTTCTTCTTCTTCTTCTACTACTACTTCTACTACAACTGCTACTACTGATACTACTATGCGGATGGGTGGACGGATAGCTCAGTGGTTTGCACACTGGCCTTCCAATCCTGAGGTCGGGGGTTCGATCCCTGGCAGCTACTCGGGAATTTTCAGAAACGCTTTTCAGTATTTCCTACCCAACTAGAGGTGTACTGGTCAGGAACCCTGGCAATCCTTGCGTGTATCAGTGCCATACACCGGGCACGTTAAAGAACCAGGCTGTCTATTCGCAACGAGCTAGGCTAAGTTAGCCGGACAAGCCTGTATCTGATTTCTGATCTCTCTGTCATGGGGGCTTTGTCTCACTCTGTCCCTCTGGTCAGATTGCTCTGTGTCTGTACTAGTAGAGGATGAATTATGCGCCCTGTGTGGCTGCATTTGAACTATGTAAAGCGCCTTTGAACGTGAAATTGATCATGAAAAGGGCGCTATATAAATCTGGTATAATAATAATAATAATAATAATAATAATATACCTGCTTCCACTAATACGTCTTGTACATCTACCTCTTCTTCTCCTGCTGCTGTTGTTGCTGTCACTTATTCTGCTCTGCTGCTGCTGCTGCTGCTGCTACTGCTACTTTCTATTGTTGCCGCTACCGTACTAACCGCCTCGGTAGCCTAGTGGTAGAGCGTCCGCTTCGAGTGCGGGAGATTGTGGGTTCGATCCCCGGCCGCGTCATACCAAAGACGTAAAAAATGGTACTAGTAGCTTCCTCGCTTGGCGCTCAGCATTAAGAGGGTAGTGCTAGGACTGGTCAGCCCGGTGTCAGTATAATGTGACTGGGTGGAGTATCACGTCACGTGTCTACGGCGTGATATTCCAGTGAGGCAGCACTATAAAGTTGGACATTGTGCTCACTGCTACAAGTAGACACCGTCGTTTATATGACTGAAAAATTGTTGAAAAAGACGTTAAACCCGAACACACACACACGCTACCGTACTTCACTGCAACTGCTAAGTATTGCAACTTCTATTAATACTAAGTTCTATGCTAGCAGTTTCTTGTGCAGTTTTCTTCTGAAGAATTACTTCATACCGAAGTTTGCAGGGATTATTGAACGTATTGTGAATTGTTATTTTCCTGAAAAAAATGTATACACCAAGATACAGCGTCTAGAAATAGAATCCCTTTTCCCGTTGCGGAATGCTCTGATTTCTGTGTCAACTGATGGTATCTGGGGCTAATGGTCAAACGGAAGGACGGACAAGGGCAAATCTATATGCCCCCCTCCCCCGAGTGGGGGCATAAAATGCAGCAATTAGGCCTTAGATACATGAGTTATCACTAATTTGACCAAATGACCGGGGGTCGTTTTTTTTATGGGAGTCAATATTCTTCGTGAGGTTCAGTTTACTTCACGTGGGGGAGTCATAGTACTATGATCTGGAGGTCATAATACTATGACCGGGGGTCACTTTTTCTATAGAATAATGACCGGGGGGTCATTATTCTATGGGGGTCGAAATACTTCATTACACCGGCACCAAAGTCAAATATTCTGAGAGAAAATGTCCACAGTCTTACATTGGTACATATCTGACATTGCCCGTTTCAGGCTTTATAGTACGGATATGTATTAATATGATTACTGTATCTGCTGTTTGAGAAATGTGCACAGCGGTTTGAACGCGTATTTTTCAACTTGGAGACTCTTCGAAACTTTATTATGATTTCACAACACATGTTTATTCTGATAATTGAATATCTATACAACATAGTAGAACATGCATTCATTATACCTTTTCAGACTGCACTTTTAAAATATCTACTCCTACAAAAGTGATAAAAACAGCACAAAATCATGATCTATTAAGAATTGAGAACATGTATTGCATTTACTTATAAGCTCTAAGTCATTCGCGAAGCGAAGTGAAATTAAGAACGGTATGATAAAGAGATATAGACCGAACATACTTATAGTGTGAAGCAGTCTTTACAGCCCCCACCCCCAACCCCCTATCCATAGCATTTAAATGTAGTGATACTGTTAATATGTGTATATTTTTAAAGAATTAAACAGAATGACTTGACAATTTACCATCTGAAAAAGGCTTCATTTGTCAAGATCATTTGAATTTTTGCATCATAATAGCGACAAAAATGTTATGAAAGCTCTTAATAACTGAATTGTAAGGTGTACATGTCAAGATAGACTCAACAGACTTTGTAAGTCTAATGTCAAGACAATACTTGTATAAAAATGTCTGTGAAGCTAACTAGTGTTTTTCGGTATTTAAAAGGAATAATAAACTGAATTTGGGGAAATGTCGCCTTTCTTAAAATTCAGAACTTTGTTAATTTTTTCACTTAAGATGTGAGGTCGCATTTTTAGTGAAAACTCGTGGACTAGAAAACAAAACAACACAAAACAAAAATGTAGACGAGTGTTAGATTTTTATACGAGACGGCACTCATATATTTCATTTTATTTGAACTGGTTTATGAAAATATTACCTTTTTGAGGAGTCGGCCATGTTTTTTGGCGTACAGTTTCACAACACCTGAAGAATTTCTTTAATGCAATTCTGCAATATATTTCAGTCACAGTTTTATTTTGTTTTGGACCTGTTTTGCGATGCATGGATCCAGGGCTCTGTTTCGTGTGCCCTGTGCTTCCGGAAAATCGATCTTTACCTTTATGTTTTTAGAAAGTTGACAGTGATGTATAACTTTTATATATACAAAGGGACACACTGATAAACAGTTCAAACTCACAGTGATCTTAGGACCTATCATAAACAGATTATCTTTTGATGTTCTGAACAGTCCAAAAATTGTTAAGTGAGTCAACTGGAATTCAGAGTCGCTTTGCCTTAATGAAAGGTGTGATAAATGTCGAATAAAAAACGTCAACATTATTCTAGAACATTTTTAACCGACATCCGTGTTCTGACATGTATTTTTGTTCAAATATGATGATTTGTACATGTACATGAACTGTAAACCGGTCAACAGTATAAACGGCTAACCACAGCTAGTGTAAACGGCTAATTTAGCAGAATAAAAAAAAAACTGTTATCCCTAACACTTACATATCTCTAGTTAAAGAGCTTGGAGAAACAATTCTTGAAGAAGAGTTTCTGAATTCTATCGATAGTTTTTCATGAGCTGTGATACGATTTTGCCCAAAATAAAGGTTAAATTTGGATTTCGCCTTAATACTGTTGAAACATTCTGGATACCAACAACGGCCAAACGAGACAGTGTGGTATATTAGAGATTTTCCAAAGACCTCGGAATTGGTGGTTGGGAAATGGGCGGGGTCCGTTATCGATATCAAAAAGAACAAATTTGGACCCATTCTGGAGTCTTTTATGGGATGAGTTCAATAAAATTAATCACATTTTAGATGAAAAATGAACACACAATTTACAGGGGTATCATCGTATTATATAAAATGCTTAACTTGACCTTATAATGTAAAACCTCCTGCACACTGTATGAAATTTGCAACACCATTTTGAATGGAATCTTAAATTATCCCAGTGTAAGTAAATTTTAGATGCGGGAGCGGCGTTTCAAACTCACAACCTTAACTTTGGTGGTGAAAAAGAGTAACCACTGGACCACTTTGTTCGCAGACATGGCGAAAGTATGGCGGTAGGCGGAGCATAGTACAGCTACCCATATAGATTTTTTTAGCTACTGACATATGCCAATCCACAGGTAGCATTATCGTATACCTAAAAAACACCATCCAACACCATCTAAAAGAAAATTTCTATAATTTACGGTTTCCTCTACTAGAGGAAAAACATTTTTAGATGGTGTTGGATGGTGTTTTTTTTTAGGTCTACGATACTGCTACCTGTGTGCCAATCACGTTATACGGATCCCACTTTTGGGCATACTGCAGTTTGTTTTAAAAAATAATGCCCGTCATAATTAAAGGTGTTAACTGACCGTTGCTCAAATCTTGTCTAAGACAATATCAACCTGGTAAATATTTGTAATATGAGCGTCCACGGAATTCTCTTTTCATTCTGAGCGCACGTGCACGAATATGTAGCCTACTACATATTCGTGAACAGAGTGAGACTCAGTCAAACCGAGTCTGTTTTTATTCTTCTCTGGTTGCATTCTTTACGCCCAAGGGAACACTTTCTTGGTTATTCATGTTTGTTATTAAAATTTTAGAAAAATCCAGTTTTACAAATTTTTACTTGACCACTGCGGCAATCCGCTGATAGCGGGCAGTAGTTTAGTTTTCCCGTGCAATCGATTCCCGTGGCGAACCGCCTTCCAAAAAATATAAAACTACCAAAGATTCAGTTTTTGATAAATACTGGGATGACTCAAATGCTGTGGAAAGACTTAAGAAAATAGCTGAATTGCTTACAACACGTGATTACTGTTTCTGTTTGCTAAAGATTTTGAAATGCAATGCAGACAAAGGGAATGCCTTTTCACAAGCATATTGTGAAACTTCAACTAATTCCAAAGAAACCAGTGCTGGAGCAAGGTCTATTGATGCATATCGTTTTTCAACTGTTTTCAAACATGGATACTCTATGGTAATGAATTATACAAATGACAGGAATAATGTTCCTGAGAGACGAGGTGATAGAATTGCTTTGGAAAGGCTGTTGAACGTGTTGATTAATTTAAAAGGTACATTATCTTACTTTTCGTGAATTTCTATCTATTTATCTTATCAGGCAGTTATGTCAAATGCATAATATGTGTCAAATCCATTAATATCTAGTATTAGTAAAAAGTCCAACAAGTATAAGAGAAGGTTCCTTACTCCAAAGGCAGTGGCTAGCGAACCGTCACCGGTGCAGCAGATCCGAGGTCTGCTGTGCCGGTGACGGTGCAGCAGACCTGAGGTCTAGTGCACCGTCATTTTTTAAATGTAAAATATAGCCTTTTGTAAAGTATTGTCAACAGATATGTATGAGTATTGGATATATGTACATGTATTGTTATAAGAGTGAAGAAAGATAAACATTTACAAGTTTACATTTTGATTTACTATTTTACTTCTTTATGCTGATCTCCGTTCTTTGGCAACATTGTGGTATCAAGTCAACTCGACCCCTAGTCAACTCGCCCACCATCAACTCGTCGCCGTTTTGGTCATTTCGTCCCCCAGAATTAGTCATTTCGTCCCCCACCTAATAAAAATTGGTCAGCTCATCCCCATTTTGGTCATTTCGTCACCCTTTTGGTCAGCTCGTCCCAATGTAGTAATTTTTTACGCTGAATATATTATTCATTTTCTCCTTTTTATTTCATAATTAGTTTAAAAAAAAATAATTGTATTTATATTCGCATGTTTTCCAGAGTTATATTAAAATCGTAAATTTATATACAAGGTTGGTTAGGTAATGACAGCTAGGGCTTCCATTAGGATTCAGTTTCATGGAGTCGGGACTGCCTAATATTCACATTTTCAGCGATTTTTTTCCTTCTTTATAAAGGTCCGGTAAACGGACCTTTTCCCAATTGAAAAAAGGTATCTTTTTTTCCCAATTCTCATCCAAAAATTCCCAAAATGACCAAGACAAACTGATTATATAGTTTAAATTGACAAAACACTGGAGGCCGAGAACGGAAAACCTCTATTTTGACGTAAAAGAATAAACCCTGCCCGCCGATATTTCCGTAAAAAAGACGGCCCGGCTTACTAGATAGTGACTCAGGGCATTTGGTTGACCTGAGGTCCCGGGTTTTGACCCGCAAAAAATCGAGGAAACTCGTATTTGACCAGCAAATAATATGCCTCGTGCGTCGGCTTGACTTGCGAAATTTTCTTTGATGGGTCTAAGTTCGAAAGTTCTGCCCCTTGTCAATCAAAATCCAAAAGAATTTCAATACTATTCGCCGGCACAAGCAGAAGTATGGCAGTAGGCGGAGCGGCGTATGTTAATTAGCTACTGACAGATGTCAATCACGCCACACGCTGACTGACACTTGATGATCTCGCGGTTTGTATTTAGCACAATGCCGTCTCATTATCAGAGATGTTTATTAGATCAGTATGTAAAAGTTAATTTATAAACAATGCTGCCTTACAGTATCGTGTTTGTACCACTTGTTAATTAGCAGTATTCAGCTTATGTTGTATTGTAATAAAACATGATTTTAATAATCCAATTTGTTGTTATTTTAAGTTTGTAAGACATATTACCGGCTTATGTAATCGTGGTCCTCGATACGATTACATAAGCCGGTCAACCGTTACTGTCTATAGCAAATTTATTATCATTGCCGAGGTTTTGTCTGGTCCAAAACAAATTATGTGCTGTAAATAAGTAGAAATTACAGGTATTGAATAGGTATGGTGAAAAAAACAAATTTGAAATAGGTATTTTATCAAGAATTTTAAATATTAAATTTAGTTTTAAATATTTCTCACCCGTTTTCGCGACCGTAATTTTCGAACATTCTATCATTTTTTACAAGATTTTAAAGTACAGTCTAAATAAAAAGCCAATAAAAAGTCTGCATGTAGAAAAATATGATCACTGTTGCAAAAGCAGCTCTTATTTTGAAGAAATTTTCGAGAATATAATCATGCAAAGGCACCAAACCTCATCCACTTTTAGACAACTTACTAAAATATAAACTGATTAAAAAAAACTGTAATGACATTATGTACTTGTTTAAGATAAAGTTTGTGGAAGTTGCATGAATACCAGTATAGGTTGACCGCTGAAAAGTTAATCTTGACTCTTGAAAATCTGATTTTGACCCTTGAAAATTTAGACTGAAGAGTCAATGACAAGATCATGAGTTTCAAAACTTTTGTTACTCTTTAGAGAGGGTCAGACCCCTCTTACAGGGGCTCAGACAGCCAACATAGTTGACATTTTCAAGAATATGAAAAAAAAGATATTTCACTATGAATCATTCAGTCATTCATTATGTTTTTGGATGATATTTACAATTGGAATTAAAGGAAGAAGTGTTCTAAATGATGTTTAATTAGACTTACTACAAAAAGTCCCAATTTGAGTAAAAACCCCGCTTAAATTCCCAATTTGGGTTAAAAACGCCGTCATTTTTCCCAATTCAACCGGTACCGGACCTTTTCCCAAAATGGCAAAAAAGGTCACTGATTTTGGAGTCCCTTTTGAATTTTTTTGGAGTCCTTCAGATATTTATATATAGTGCCCGAAATATAACTATTATCATCGTTATAGTGTTAGTTTTAGAGCTCAGAAAATGACATGTTGCAGCCAAACAAGAGTTTAATAAATGGTTTTCCAATTATCTAATGCATTTCTGAAGAAAAAAACACAACATTTTAGGCTTTCTCTATAAACAATGTTTCTAAAGCTGTCAATTAATTCAAGTAATTCATAGGAATATAAGATAGTGCTGAGCCTGTTTGATCTTGAAACCAAGAACTTGTAAAAAATAATAAGGTTGTTCTATGCACAGGAGCCTGAAATTCTATCCATAAGCCACCAAAATGGTGTATATTAAAAATGATCCCCATCTAAATATAAAAAACACCAGGAATGCAACACATTCGTACCCCACCCACCGCAACTAAACAAGAAAATTTCGTAAAACAGCCATGCAAGTGTCCTTGTGTGGTGACATTATTTAAAAGAAACTTAAAATATATGCGGCACTGCGCTCACCGGTCATTTCCATCGTATAACACTAAACAAACATTTTCTACAACATTCTGTTTGTCGACGAAGCCATTGCGTGACGTCACACGCTCATGTATATTTCTGCACGGGGTTAATAATGCTATTGTGTAATTGCCAGTATCCGGTACAATCCGTATATGTGGAAAAAGCACACGTTGTCTATCAGAATAGTGTATTTTGTCAATTTTGCACTACAGATCAATATTTAATAACATACAAGTCATACCGTATATAGCTAGACAAACCCGAATGTTTGTGGTATATTTTTTTCCGTGATGCGTTTCTTCGGTAAATACACGAGTTCCTTCCCCTGGTGTAGGAATGCTAGAATTAATTCCCCTTTTGGGGTTTTCCAGCATGGGTCATGTGGGGTCAAAAACTAGGTCACTAGATCTAAAAATAGAAAAACCTTGTGACCTCCCTAGAGGCCATATTTTTCAATGGATCTTTATGAAAATTGGTCAGAGTGTTCATCTTGATATATAGGTCAAGTTTGAAACTGGGTCACATGGGGTCAAAAACTAGGTCACTGGGTCAAATTTTTGGAAAAGCTTGTGAACACTCTAGGGGTCACATTTTTGACTGAATTTTCATGAAACTTTGTCAGAATGTTTATCTTGATAATAAAATGTGTCTAGGATGTGTTTGAATCTGGGTCATGTTGGGTCAAAAACAAGGTCACCAGGTCAGGTCATAGGAAAAGCTTGTGAACACCCTAGAGGTCACATTTTTGACTGTATCTTCATGAAACCTGATCAGAATGTTTATCTTGATGATCTCTAGGCTAATTTTGAAATTTGGTCATGTGGGGTCAAAAACTGGGTCACCAGGTCAAATCAAAGGAAAAGCTTGTGCAAACTCTAGAAGTCACATTTTTGACTTTATTTTCATGAAACTTAGTCAGATTTTTTACCTTGATTATACCTAGGCAAAGTTTGAATCTGGATCATGTGAGTTCAAAAACTAGGTCACCAGGTCAAATCATAGGAAAATCTTGTGAACACACTAGAGGTCACATTTTTTGATATATCTTCATGAAACTTGGTCAGAAATTTTATCTTGAGTATCTCTAGGCTTAGTTTAAAATTGGGTCATGTGGGGTCAAAAACTAGGTCACCGGGTCAAATCATAGGAAAAGCTTGTGAACACTCTAGAAGTCACATTTTGACTGTATCTTAGTGAAACTTTGTCAGAATGCTTATCTTGAATCTTGATACAGCGCGATCGTTAATATTTATTTCGTTTTTAGCGTAAATATGTGTATAATACTATGGACATAAATGTCATACTTTTGACCAGAAAACACAAAAAAAAGAATAGCAAAATCTTTAATAATTAAAAATCTGCAGCAATCTAAAAACATAGAGTAAAACGGTTTTGGCAAACAGACTTGGAACAGTTACATTACTGACGAGGCGTGTTTTCAATACATAAGATGTGTGTGACCTTTATCGCTAGAAAAAAAAAAAAAAGAAATACAGACGCACAGATGGAGCTATCAAATAAGTGACTTACATTTTCATTACCCTGCATTAACAAATGGACATACATTTACTTAATTACCGCTTGTCGAAATCGGCATAAAATTGGACTGATTTACTTTTTAGATTATGAATGAAATATATAGCTAGTGTTAAGTTTTGCACACAGATGTTGTGTGATTTTGTAATTGTTTATGATGTAAGCGGAACTGCTTACAATTCACAACGATCATGATTTGCAAACACGTGTTACCTTACCTGTCAGGTGTCATTACTGACCATTGTGCTTCAATTCACACCTTCATGTTTGTATAATTTGGGTAACTGATCGGAAAAGGTGACAGGCATACACTTTGGTCTCGTCCATGTTATAATCGACAAGTTTCTATTTTTTTTTTTTTTTAATTTTCGAGTACCCGATTACTAAATTTCGTAATCGATACTTGGAAGACCGAGCAAGTATTCGGTTAACTGGTCACTCATTGCCATCCCTAATAAGAATAAGAAACTATCAATACCTGTACCAGATAAAGGGTTGTAAAATTTTAAGTACTGATAAAGAGGTTAACCAGTAACTGTAATACCTTTTGGTGATGGATTCACCCATAGAGATTGTCATTGGCCAAAGTACCTGTAGGGGTATATATCACCTTCAGTAATGGCTCAAGTTGATTTATTCTTCTAGCAGTATGTTGAAATGGAAATGAATGCAAAGGAATTTATGCACTATCTTTTGCAGATATTGAGGAGGCATTGAAAAATGCCCAATCTGCCAAGGAAGTTGACTGGACAATTACACTGGCTCATCACCTTCTCAGAAATTTGGCAGTTAATCAAACTTATGTTGTTGACAATCATTACGCAGGAAGGTCATGCATCTGTTTTTGCTGCAAGCAAACAATCACAGGAAGCTTTGGAGATACAAGCATTGGTAAGCTTAGCCTTAATTATTAATATGCATGTTTTGCCTTAATACATTGTCTTCTAAGTTCCGACATTGGCAAGCCTTTGTTGATAGTTCATGCTGGCCAGAGTGCAAAGTGCTATTAATTACATAGTTATGTCTCCCACCACACAGTGGTGTGGGAGACATATTGATTTACTCCTGTGTCTGTGTGTGTCTGTGTCTGTCTGTCACAAAGCGTCTCTGCACTCTAAGTTGAACATTTCTCATCCGACTTTCACAAAATGTGTTTGACCATGACACCTCAGCCAAGTTCGATAACTAGCCAAATCGGTCCAGGCGTATTGGAGTTATGGCCCTTGAATTACCAAAAGTTGGCCTTTTCACTCTTGTCCGCATTCTAAGTCGAACATTTCTCGTCTGATTTTCACCAAACTTTCACAAAATGTGTTTGACTATGAGACCTCCGCCAAGTTATATAATAAGCCAAATCGGTCCAGGTGTTTTGGAGTTATGGCCCTTGAATTGCCAAAAAATCAGCCATTTTACTCTTTTCCGCTCTCTAAGTCGAACATTTTTCATTGGGATCTTCATTACACTTAAACAAAATGTGTTTGACCATGATACCTCGACCAAGTTCGATAACTAGCCAGATCAGTCCAGGCATTTTGGAGTTCAGCCCTTTAATTAACGAAAAATCCGCCTTTTTACTCTTGTATACTCTGTTAGTCGAACATTTCTCATTGGATTTTCACCAAACTTTAACAAAATGTGTTTGAACATGAGACCTCGGCCAAATCGGTCTAGGCGTTTTGGAGTTACAGCCCTTGAATTACCAAAAAATCAGCCTTTTTACTCTTGTCCGCTCTCTAAGTCGAACATTTCTCATACGATCTTTACCAAACTTATACAAAATGTGTTTGATCATGAGACCTTGGCCAGGCTCAATAACTAGCCAAATCGGTCCAGGAATTTTGGAGTTACAGCCCTTTGATTAACGAAAAATCAGCCTTTTACTCTTGTCCGCTCTGTAAGTTGAACATTTCTCATCTGATCTTCACCAAACTTGAACAAAATGTTTGGCCATTAGACCTTAGCCAAGTTTGATAACTAGCCAAATCCACACAGGCACTTTTGATTTATGGCCTTGAATAACTGATTGCATCCACTCGGCCAGACCATCTAATTTAATCTACCCGTCTAAACCATCAGGAGAATGTAGACACTATTCATTGGGGCAGTTGTGGGAGACATGCGCTTTTCTCAAAAGCATCTCTAGTTAGCAACTGTGACTGCCCGATTGCTGTTGTTTCTTGTCAATTGCAAGACATTACCAATGCAGGGCTTGTCCTAGGACTAGAAACTAAATTGGACATTCGGTCCACCTTGTCACAATATCAATTGGCCATGATCCAACTAAGCTGTACCAACCACCATTCATGTTTTCTCTGTGTTTCTTGTTTTGTTTTTTTCTGCTACAAAATTAACACACAGGACACTTCACATTGTTATGCCCCCTTTGGAAAAAGAGGTGTATATTGTTTTGCAGATGTCAGTCTTTGGTCCGTAGACTATCCATTTCTGGATGATAACTCAAGAATGCTGGGCCCAGGATCATGAAAGTTGATATTGAGGTTGGTCATTACCAGCAGATTACAGGGCTTTTTTTTTAGGGGATGGGGAAGACGCTGGACGCTGGTCAAAAGAGGAAAAATCACACGAAAGAGACTAATTTGGGGAAATTTCACAAGTCTATAGTCTCTATGTAAAATAGGTTTTTTAACTCTATGCCTGCAGAAAATTTAAAGCAAAAGTAAACACCTGGGAGCTAAACTACAAATGGCAACACTAATATTTGGTTTTGTCTGGTTTGGAAGCCAATGACTGTGATAGATTTCTACTTTCATTTTTATTTCTACAACTTTCAATTTTTATCTCGTCTAAATAATTACTCTTGCCGCGCTAGATATGTGAGGTTTCCGCACGAAACGTGAATGCATTTACTGTTTTAAGAGTCAAACAGTTTCAGATTCTTGTTTTATTTTCTTAAATTAATGCTTTTGTTTGTTGTTGTTTTTTTTTCTTATTTTTTGTTTCTTTCCTGACTTGTGCGACTTTTCAAAAGATGCTAAAAAGATTCAGATTGATACTTGTTTGTTAACCAGGTTTTCAACGAAAACCTGAGTTATTAGATTGGGGTAGATGTCGGGCGGGCGGCGTCGTCGTCAAACTGGTGTTTCCGGTCAATAACTTTTGTTTCAGTAAAGATATTTGAATAAAACTTGGTATGTATGTAGCTTATATCAAGACAAAGGCTGGGATTGATTTTGGGGTTTCTGGGGTCAAGGTCAAGGTCACTGTTAGTTACTTAAAATAGAAAAAGGGTTTCTGGTCAATAACTAACTTAGGAATGAGCTATCATGATGAAACTTGGTGTATAGAAAACTTATATAAAGTTGTAGCTTGGGATTGATTTTGGGGTTTCTGGGATCAAGGTCAAGGTCATTGTTACTAAAAATAGGGTTAGGGTTAGGTTAGGGTTAGGGTTAGCATATCTTCTACATGCATGGAGGGATTTTGATGAAAGTTGGCACAATTGTTCACCATCATGAGACGGAGTGTCATGCGCAAGAACCAGGTCCCTAGGTCTAAAGTCAAGGTCACACTTAGAGGTCAAAGGATACAAGAATGAAAACTTTGTCCGGAGCATATCTTCTTCATGCATAGAGGGATTTTGATGTTACTTGGCACAATCATGAGACGAAGTGTCTTGCGCAGTTCCCTTCTTTAGAATTACTTCCCTTTGTTGTTACTATAAATAGCTTATATTGTAACTTTTTCATTACTAGACGTAGGGAAAAATCGAGACCACTTTTCTGTAGTACAACATGCATGTTACATCCAATTTTGAGGTGTATTTTGACCAATCTCTACCTGGTAAGGATTTCTGTGTGGACCTACAATTTTTTTTTTGTAATTTTTTTTTTTTTTTTTTTTTAAGATTAACTTCCCTTAGTTGTTACTATAAATAACTTATATTGTAACTTTTTTATAATTGACCGTAGGGAAAAGCCAAGACCACATTTCTGTGGTACAACATAGTTGTTACTTTCTAATTTTAGGTGTATTTTAAGGTATCTCTACCTGGTAAGGAGTTTTTTTGTGGACTTAGAAAAACAAAAGAATTACAATGATTACTAAACAACCACAAAATTAAAATTACATCTGCAAATACAGGTGCTAGAGTAAAGAAATTTGCTGTGACGGGCGTATATTGTGACATTCTGGCACTCTTGTTTATTCTTATGAAAAGTGTTGAAAACCTGGTTTCGTGGCATTGCCGCGTTTCTTGTATATATATTATTTCCTGCAATAAAACGATTTCCTTGTGCGCTCTGAACTCCCACAATCGCTGAAATTATGCATGCAAATCGTGCCCAATTGTTGTAATGATATGCGTGACATAACGCAAAAGACATGGATTGCGCGTGGCGGAAATTTACCTCATTAACATACAACGCTCCGCCTATTGTAATTAATGCCGGCAAATATTCTTTGGAATTCCGAAATCGCCAATAAATTATGGTTTGTGTCACATAAAAATATATGCCAATGTGTTATGTCGGGGTCTTGTGAAACGTGGTTCCCGCGTTCACAAAATTCAGCGCGTGTATTATGCTTGGCTGCTCGGTGACGTAATAAGGCAATGTAATTTGCCGATTTTACCTGTTGTTTACGTCGTCGCTGTACTTCAGAACAACTACGAAGGCAGTACTACTGTTTGCAGATCAAATTGCCCTTTTGCCTTTTCTTAAATCGATAGACTTGTACCTTTACGTCACAAAACAGAAAAGCTGAAGCAAATTTTTGGGATCTTGTCTAAACAAAAACTCCGCCTTTCCGAAACGAAAAAAAATTTATTTAAAAAAACTTTTTACTGGGGCGCATGCCCAGAAATGATGAAAAAAAAATTACTCATAAATACTTTTGGAACGGGGGGTTTAACTGGGAATTTAACAAATGAATTTTATCAAACCTTCAAAAAATTTTTAAAAAATTAATCTTCCAAAATGCACACTGCCTTTAAAAATTTTGGTTAGCGTTTTTGGGGAAAAAAGACCCCCTTTTAAACATTAAAAGGCCCTTTTTCTGCCAAAATTTTTCAGTCCCTTTTTTGGCTGCAGAAAAATTTAATGAACCTTCGTGTTTATTTTTCACTAAATAATTAAAAACACGGGAACGACTAGATTTTTTTGGAAATTGGGCCATAAATTAAAATTAAGGGCTTTTAAATTTAAACCCCGGGGAAACCGCCCTTTGTTTCCAAAATTTTAAAAAAGGGTGGGAAAATTTTTACGGAAAAAGGGGGTTTTAAATTCAAATAATTTGACGGGGGATCCTAAAAACAGTTTTGAGTAGTTATTTTTTTCCATTTGAAAAAAAATTGTCATCGCGGGATTTGGGGTTTTTAAATGCTGATTTTTTTTTTCAAATTAAAAGTTAAATTAAAAAATAAAAAATTTAAAAATGTATAAAAAGGAATTTTACCCAAATAATTTTCCCAAAGGTTGAATAACTTTTAAAAATTTTTGACGGGTTTTAATATCCCAAAAAGTAGCCAACGTCATATTCAAAATTAAAAATTACAAATTAAAACGAAATTTCCAAAAAGTTGTTTGTTTGATGTTAATTTTTGTTAGCCCTAAAAAACCGAATACGGGAGTGAACACGATCACGTGCGCACAAATCGGGTTTTCAGAGTTTTTTTTTCACCATGAACAAGGGAAAAATCCCAAGAAAAAATTGGGGGGGGAAAAAAGGGGGGGGGCCCCCTGTATTTTTGGGTTTAAAAGGACAAAAAAAATTAACAAAAAACATAAAATTTATAAAAATTTCTTTTAATTTGTCAATTTTGTTACCCCAAAAAAAAAACCAATCGGGAATCATGGGGGTTTTTAAGATTCCAGTTCATGGTCCCAAAATTGTGGGGGGTTATGAAATAAAGTAAATAAAAAAAAGTTACTCTTCTGTTATCAAATTTAGGGTACATAATCAAAATTACAATAATCCAAATTTGGGACAAAAATTACCCTTTTTGAAAATTTTTTTTGTCTTTTTAAGCAACTTTCTTCCCCAAAATGATTTTTGATTTTTACTTTTAAAAAAGGGAAAATATCAAATTTGGGAAAAAATACTGAAAAGAAAAAAAAAAATTTAAAAAAAACAAAAAAAAAAACCCCCTGTTAAATGAAAAAAAAATTTGGACTAGAAATTTTGAACAACATATCAGCCCAAACTTTTTATGAATGTTTATACATTTTAGAACATAAACACAAGAAAATCATGGAAAGGGAAAGTACTGTACAACATAAAAAACTTTGGGGAGTTTTAAAAAGGGAAAACGTAAAAATAGAAAAACTGATTGAAAATTTAAGTTTTGTGCAATTTAGAATGCAAATTATAAAGTCACAAATTATTTGTTATTTCCCGCTTAAAAAAATTTTCAAAAACCCACTTTCCCGTTCCCAACCGGTTGTTTGAGAATATTTGTCAATAGGTATTTTTAAACCTACAGGGGGACTAGGGGAAGCACCGGGCGTGTGCAATAAAAACCCCTAAATTTGTAGGTCAAATTCCGGGTTTGTTTTTAATTTATTGCTTTAATCCATTGGCAATGGGGGCTAAAACAAACGGTTTTAAAAAGGGCCTCTTGAGAGTTTTTGAATAATTTTGTTGTAAAAAACCTTTTTTTTCCCCTCTGTTTTTTTTTAAAATTTTCTCCCCAAAATTTTTACCCACACAAAGTTTATAAAGGGGGTATAAAACAATGTAAATTTCAAAACCAAATAAAGGGTTTGCCTTAGATTGCTTTAAGGGATTTCCAATGCAATTTTTTAAAACCCGGGTTTTTTAAATAACAAAATTTTTAATATCATTAAAAAAGTTTTTTGACTTTTTTCCCATTTGTTAAGGAAAGGTTTGGGGTAAAAAAATTTTCCTCCCAAGCTCTCAAGGATCCCCAAAACCTCGCAGATTTTTGTGACCTGAAAAATTTTAGCAAAAAAGAAACCCCCCAAGTAAAAATTGTATTTTGGGTTAGGTGGGTGGGCCTTTGTAAAAAACCCCAAAAAGAGTTTTTCGATTTTTGTTACCCCCCAAACTGCAAAAATTTGAAAAAAAAATGTTTTCCCAAAGAAATTTTAATTTTTCCCCGTATTAAAAGGGCGCGGTAACCAAAAACCCCTTGTCAAATAATTTTTTAAAAAAACTGTACAAGTGTTTTTAAACACATGGAAAAAATGGAGAAAAAATTTTTGGTTTACTAAAAAATAAAACCACGGCCCAAAAATAGGGAACCCTTATTGTTTTTAGTATTTTAATCTCCGGGAAAGGGAAAAGGGATAATTTTTTAAAAACTGATTCTGAAAAGCCGCAATGCAGATTTTTTCCCGGGGAAACTTTGAAGGAACAGAGCGAATTTTTTTTTTTTTTCCAATTTAAAATTTTCTCGAGAAAAGGAATTCTTTTAGAATTTTTTTTCCCCTTGGGGTAGTAGGAAGGGTTGTGCCAAAACCAAATTTGAAAAAAAGGGGAAAGGAAAACCCAAAGGGTTTTGAGTTGTGAAAAGAGGGCAAAAAACCCCTGTTTTTCCCTTTTTCCGCCCAAATTTTTGAAACCTGCTGCCACAACACTGAAAGGGGGAAACATGTACTAAAAATTCACCCCCAATTTAAACTGAAAAGCTTAAAACAAAGGGGGACGGGTCCGTGGGGAAAGAAAAACATTTTTACAGGAAAAAAAAAATTTGTTTTTGGGCACAAACTTAAAAATTTTTACACGCCAACCCCCAAACAGTATCTTAAAAAAAATTTTAAAACTAAAAACCATTCCATGTCTTTTTAACAACTTTGTCTACAAAAGGAAATCTCCCTATAAAAAATTTTCCAGGAAATGTAAAAAATTTTAAGAAAGATTTTTAAAAAATTTTGGAAACACCATTTCCCAAAAAATTTCCCTAAAAGGGTTTCATTAAATTCCCACCTTTCTACCCCCCATTTTTGCAAATTTTGAAGCTGGGGAATTATCAACAAAAGTTTAACTTTGCCATTTTTATTTTTTGGTAAAAACCCTTTTTGCCCTTTCAAAAGCTGCCTTAAAGCTCAAATAATTAAAATGGAATTTTTAAGCTGATTTTGCCCAACCCACTTGACATGGGACCATGGGAAACCATCCCTAGCCCCAAATCCGTTAAAAAAATACTGTCATTTTCAAAAATTTCTGTTTTTTATTTAATTTATTTGCCTAAAAATTGTTCCAAAATTATTAACCACCATTTTAGGCATTGTCTACAAAAAATTTTAAAACCATTAAAGCACAAAACAGCCCCTTTATTTTTTTAAAAATTCTTCTTTTTTTTAAAAATTTAAAAAAATTGGTTTGAAAAAAAGGGGCGAAGAGAACCCGGGTTCTGATGCCCCAAATTTTCCCTAGATTTTGGAAAAAACCCCTTTGATGGAAAATTTTAAACGTTTTAAAAAAAAATTTGGGGTTACAATGAAAAACTATTTTTTTTGGGTTTTTCCCTGGGGTTCAACCGGACTTAATTTCCAACAAAATTTTAGGAAAAACCCCTTAAAATTCTATTTCCTTGTTGGAAACCCAAAAATTTGGTTTTTTTGGGAAAGAGCAGAAAACCCCCAAAATTTTTCATTCAAAGAAAACGTTTTAAAAATTTTTAAAAAAACACAATAAAAATTCCGGGTCATTTTGAAGTAAAAAAACATCAATATTTAAAAAATTAAAAAACCCGTTTTTCCCCTCAGACTTAAAAAAAACAGGCTTCAAAATTTTTGGGGAAAAATACGAGGTCCACCCCGATAACCTTTGGGGGAGGATGTTAACTGTTTTAAAAAATTTCCCCTTTCCCATGGAAATCCAAGTATTTTTCTGGGACTCAATTCTTTTGGGACACGTAATAACATCCAAAAGGGGTCAAAAAACAAAAAAACCCCAGGTTTTAAAATTTTTTGGGTAAAGCATTTTGATTTTTTTCCATTTTAAATGTTTTTTCTAATGTGAAAAATTAAGATTACTCAGATTTAATAAAAGTCAATAAAGACCCGTTTTCCCGTCCAATAAAAATATTGAAAAACTTATTTTAAACTTTTAAACGGGTTTCTTTTTAAAAACATTTTTAACCAACCAATTTATCAAAAAGGGTCACCCAATAATCTCATTTTTCTTTCTGGTAAAAAACCCCCATCTCCCCCTTTGAGCACGGTCCCCAAACTTTGAAAACCGATTTTGTAACCTTTACATCAGTTTTTAAAGAAAAATTTTTATCTAAATTTTTAATTTTTTTTCCTTTTTTTCCCGAAAAAATTTTTAAAAATTTTTCCCCCCCTTTAAATTTTCTTTTTTTATTTTGCAGATGTTTAAATTTTAAAAAAGTACTTACAACATAAATTTCTTTTTCTTTTTTTTGTCCCACCATCTTTTTGGGGTTCCCTTTCTGTACGGTTTCGGTTTTGTGGGACCTTTTTTTCTTTTTCCCAAAAAAAAAAAGGCCCTGTTTGGGGGGTTATTTTTTTGTTATGGTACTATTGTCCCAAAAGCTGCCCAAAAATTTTCTTGTTTTAATTGTTTTTATGCCTTTTTTTGACGGTTTTTTTCACTCCCCAAGGGCCCAAAATTTTTTTTCATTTTCTAACTTCCGTTCTCATAAAACCTTTAAAACCTTTTGCCTAAGTTTTCTCCAAACAGTTGATCTGGGAAAACGGGTAAATTTTTCCCTTCAAAACCCCCTTTTATTTTTGGGGTTTTAAAAGGAAAGGTTTTAGCACCCTTTTTCCCCCTTTTTTTAGCAACCCCCTCTAACCATTTAAGGCCTTTAAATTTTTAACGAGCCCAGGGCCCCAAATCCATAATTTCCTTCACATCAATGGGTTTCTTTTTTGGAGGGATTTTTCCCAAGAGGGAACCAATGGAATAAAATACCTAAATTTGAGAAGTTTTGCGTTTTTTGGGAAACTTTGTGGGAAATCTTTAATCTCCTTGTTAGTATGTTTTACTATCCATAGTGATTTTTCAACTTTTGGCCCCGACAAAAATTCAAAATTTTTTTTTTTCCGGGACGAACATTTTTTAATTTCATCAAAAATTTTTCACCTTTTTCACTTTTTTTTCATTTGGTTTTCGGAAAACCTTCATTTACTTTTTCTCCCAGTTTTGTTGCCACGGGGGTTGCGTTTAATTTTTCCCTTTTTAAAAAATTTTTTTAAAATTGATTTTAAAATTTTTTGGGCATTTTCCCTGCCCTTTAGAAGTACTTTCCTAAAAGTCATTTTTTTTTAAAATTTTTTGGGCCCCGGGGACGTGGTTTTTCCTTTGTCAAAATGCACCCCGAATCTGACAGCTCCCCCTCAGACTGAGAATCCGACTGGGTAAAAAAGATCGTAGGGGCGCCCTTTTTTTCCGATCGAATGTTTGGGTTTTTCCCCCTTTTTTGGGCCATATCCTCCCAAAGACTTTTGACCACCTCGTCAAAGAACCCAAAAGCAATTCTTTTTGATCTCGCACATTTTTTGCGTTTTTTGCGTTTGTTTCCTTTTATGCCCAAAGGGCCGCGGCCAAATTTTTTACTGCGGAACACAATGGCCTCGTTTTGGGTTTGTTGCTTAACCGGGCCCCCAATTCCTGGGTTTTAAATCAGAAAAAAATTGGGAAACCCCCAAACACTTGTGGCCTGCTTTGTCCGTAATTTGGGGGTGAAAATATTTGAAATTTAGGGGAAAACTAGCACTTTCCTTTGGGAACTTTAAATTTTTTCAGCCACGGAACCTTCAAAAACCAAAATAAATACTTAAAAAACAAATTCTTCCGCCATTCTTATCGGGGGCAGGGAAACAAAAAAGCTTCAATGGGCCCCCAAAAAATCCAAATTTTTATGGGAAACCCGAGACCCCCCCTCAAGGGGGTTTTAAGAATGGTCACCCGGAACCAGATTTCTATTCCTTAAAGGAAAAATAATTTTTAATTGCATATTTCCGCGGATCCTTAAAATTTTTTTACTAATATTGGGGTTTGTTTTGATTAACCCTGCTTTCGCGTGGGGAATAACCTCGTTCTGTTTGTGCCCCCACGTATCGGGGTTCACCCAATTGATTTGATTGGGAAGTTTGGAAAAACAAAATGGGTTTCTTCCCGAGGCCCAAGTTTAATTGACAATCAAAAGGGGATCAGCCCTTTCCATTAATTTATGAAAAAGTTAACAAAAATTCCCCTTAACACTTTTAAACTTTACAAAAAATGTGAAAGGGCGAAAAAAACCAAAAATTTTTAAACCATGCGGTGTACTGTTTTTAAAATCCTAAATTTTTTGGCCCTTTTTAAAAAAATTGGACCTTCACAAATTTACAAAAAAACAAAACTTCAATTATGTAAGCCCTAAAACGGGTTCCCCTTTCCCGGAAGACAAGGCTTAAACAACTCCAAAAAAAAATTTTTAACGAAATAGTTTTTAAAACGACTACAAATAAATATAAAAAAATTCCCATCCCAATAAACAAACCCCCCAACCAAAAAAAAAAAAAAAAAAAAAAACAAAAAACTTTGATTAAATTTCTTAAATAAAGCAACGGAAGACTTTTGCGGGAAATTTGAAAAACCAAAATAAATCAAAAAAAAGGAAATGACAAAAAGATCTCCCAGTGTTCTTAACGGGGAATTTAAAAAAAAATTTTTTAAAAAATAAAACCTTAAAAATTTTTAAAACCCTTTTTTTTAATTAAAATTTTTTTCATCGAAAATAATTGTAAACCCAAACAAAAAAACGCTTTTTTCCCCAATTTGAACAAAAGTTAAAATTTATTCAAAAATTCTATTTTTAAAAACATAACCCCATAGTAGTAATGAAAAATAAAGGGGATTCAAGTCAACGCCCAAAAATTTAACCTTTGCCCCTTTCAAAAAAAACTGCCCAAATGCCCTTCCAATTTAAAATACTTTAAAAAACCACATTTTTTAAAAAAACCCATTTAAAAAAGTTTTAAAAAATATGAAATAAAAGATTTTAAACCAAAATAAAATATTTGTTTGAAAGAAAGAAGTTTTAAACGAAAATTTTAAACCCCCCAAATTTAGTTATAACAAAAAAGGGGAAAAAAAAAAAAAGCTACCTTTCATTTTGTGGAAAAATAAAATAAAAGGGTTTGTTAAAATTGGGGGGGTTTAAATTTTAAGAAATTCAAAAAGGCAATTTTAACCTTTATTACCTAAAAAAATTTTAAACCCCAAAAAATTTTTAAATTATTTGGGCCCCGGAAAACCCCTATTAAGGGCCCCCCTTTTCCAAGAACTTTTTCAAAAGAAGGCCATGATTTTTGCTATGACATTTAAAAAGGGGGTTTAAAATTTTATAAACAAACTTTTCCAAATTTAAAAGGGAACCCAAAAATCAAAAACTTTTGGAAAAAGATTGAAAAACAATTTATTTGTGAAACCTAAAATTAAACAAAAACCACACGGTCTTGGACAAAAAAAAAATCAAAAAAAGGGGGAAAAGGGGGAAGATTAAACCCCCAAAAAAATTTGGACATAAATTTAGCAAAAAATTTCAAAAAACCCAAAATTAAAAAAAAGGGGATTTGGGAAAAACGAAATTTAATATTTAAATTTATATTGTGAAATTTGGGGCCCCCGCCCTAAATTTTTTGAATGCAATTTTTTTTCCAAAAATAAAAATAAAGAAAAAAAAACTTGTTAACCTTTATTGTTTAATTTAAAAAATAGGGCTTGGGTTTTTCCCCTTTAAAAAAAATTAAAACTGGGGGGAACCCTTTTTACTGAAGCATTTGAAAAAAAAAAATTTCTAAAGGAGATTCCCAAAAAATTTATGGGAGATAAAGGGAAAAAGAATTTTATAAAAAAAAAGTTTGAATCATTTTTTGAAAAAAAAATAAGATTAATATGAAATCATACATTTAATAAAGGGGAAAGGTTTGTAGTAATAGAAGTTTTTAAAAAATAAAAATTTTAAAAAAAAATAATGTGGAAATATTTTACAGAAAAATAATACTTATATTTTTTTTAAAATAATTTGCGGGATTTTGGTTGATAAATATAACAAAAAAAAACCTTTCAAGTAAAAAAAACAAAAAACCGAAGCAGAAAAAATTTTAAAAAAATAAAGGTACTTTTTAAACTTAAATTTTTTAGGTGTTTTAAAGAAAACCAAAAAAAGGAAAAGGGGAAAAAAATTTTAAAAAAATTGGGTGATGGGTTTTTCGTTTAAAAACCCAAATTTTAAAAAGCATTTTAAAAAAAGGATATACCCCAAAATGGACAGAGGAAATTTTATAATTTAAAAAAATTAAATAATAAAAAACCCAAACTTTCATTTTAAAAAGTTTTAAAAATTTTTAAATTTAATTCAAGGTTCTTTTTAAAGAACAAGAACTTTTCCAACTACACAAGAAGTTTTTAGAATAAAAAAATGTTTTTTTGACGAGCTAAAAGAAAAAAAAAAGTTTTTAAAAAAAAAGGGAAGGGGTTTATACAAAAAATTTTAATAGTTGGGACCTTTGCGTTCTTAAAACAAATTTAATAGAAAAAAAAAGTAAAAATTATAAAAAATGGAAATAAAAATCAAAATTTCTAATAATAATGGAAAAGAAACTTTAATAAATTAAAAAAAATTCATTTAAACAAAATTAGCCGTTTCTTACAAAAAAGTTTTAAAATTTTTGGGGGGATGTAAAAACGGGTTTTTAAAAATATTACAGAGGTATTTTTGGGTTTGCTCAGCTGCATTATTTACTTGTTCCAGCTTTTCCCTATATTTGTACCCTTTGGGTTGGCGCTTTTCCCATCAGTAATTACCATTTTTTACAAACAGACTAAAACTTGACGACAAGAAATTTTTTTTTAAAATAAAACACCCAAAAAATTAAAAAAATTTAAATAAAAAAAGAAAGGTTTGGGAAAATTTAAAATAAAGAAATCCAAATAAATTAAATTCGGGATTTTTTTTACAAAAACTATTGAAATGCGGGAAAAAAAAAAAAATTATTAAAACACCTCTTGAAATGCACATGAAGGAATTTAAACTTAAGGGAAATTAAAAAAGTAAAAAAGAAAAAGATTTATTAAAATTTTTAAAATTTTTTCTATAAGAAATTTTATATAAATGAAAAAATTTAAATCATTTGGGGAAAAAATTGCTTTCCGGGAAAAAAAAGTACTTTTTAAAAATATTAAAAGAATATAATTTTAATTTTAAAAAAATTTCCAAACCAATTCCGAATGGAAAAAATTTTAAAGGATCCAAGCGGAAAAACATTTTAACCCCTTTTTAAAACTTGCTCCAAAAAGGGAACCCTTCCAAATATTTTTTCCTTTTCACAAACCCAATTTTAAAAACAGCAAATAAAAAAGAAACCCTTCTGCAAAACCCTTTTGAGGGTTTGTTTTTTGCCCTTTTGAACGTTGTTTTTTAAAAATAACAGAAAACTTTTTTTAAAAAAACAAACATCAAAAAGGTGTTATAAATGACCCCTTTTTGGGCAAAAAAAATTTTTTTCAAAACTGAAAAAAATTAAAAAACCAAAGGGAAAAAAAAAAAAACCCCAAATTTTTATTTGTTTATTTTTAAAACCGACCCAAAAATTTTTTTAAAAAGACTTAAAAAAAAGAAACAGAAGGGGAAAGAAAACAAATTTTGGTTTAGTTTAATTTAGAAAAACTACAAAAAAATTACACGAAAAAAGGTTTTTAAAACAGAATGTTTCAAAAAGGTTTTAAAAATTTTTAAAACAGTTGTTTAACAAAAAAAAAAAAAAAAAAATTTAAAAAAATTTTAAAATCACAAAAAAATAAAATTATAAAAAAAAATTTTTCCAAACAAAAAAATTTTCATTAGGGCGTTTTTTAAAAAATTTTTTTTCTAAAAATTTTAAAAAAATATGGGAGGGGGTTTTTAATAAAAGGTAAATGGGAATGATTTTTCCAAAAAAAATCTAGCAAAAAAAAGGAAAAAAAATAAATTCCAATGAAAATTCATTAAAAAAATTCTTAAAAAAAGAAATTTTAAAAAAAAATATGGGTTTAAAATCAAATAGTTAGCGATAAATTTAAAAAAAAAAGTTAAAGAAAAAACAAAATTTTATAAAACCTTTAAACTTTTAAAAAAAAATTTTTTTAAAATTTGGCCCGCGGGTTGTTTTAAAAACGAAAAAGGAAAATGCTTAAAAGGGAAAATTATTTTGATTTGCCCCCACCAAAAATTTTCGAAACAACCCAAAAAAATTTAATTGCAACCGATTTTTACAAAAATGAAAAAAAACAAAAAAAGCAAAAAGCGCATCCAAAGACCTAATAAAAAATTTCAGGGTTAATAAAAAAGGTTGCAAAAAAAAAAAACCAAAGTTAAAAATGGAATATAAAAAACCATTTGGAAAAAAGAAAAAAAATTTTAAATTTTTTTTAAAATTTTTCATCTTAAAGAAAATTTAAATTTAAAATTTAAAATTTATTATTTTTTTTAAATTTTTTTTTTTAAAATTCCTTTTTCCTTATTTTGATTTTTTTTTTCTAAATATAATAAATAAAAGAAATTGAGAGATCTAAAAAACAATATTATAAAAAATTTAAAATTTAAAAATTACAATAAAAACAAGTTTCCAAAGAATAAAATTATAAAAAAACTATAAACGACTCTTAGGAATCCCAAAAAACGAACTTAAAACTTAAAAAGGTATAAAAAAACGTTGTTTTAAAAAAAATTTTTCCCAAAAAAGGGATAAAACTGATACAAAAATAAACATTTTTTTTTTCCCAATCAAAGGTTTTAGAAATTTTTAAACACAAACGAAGAAAAAAAAAAAACTATACATCAAGTTTTGGGGGAAAAATAAAAAAAATAGAATTGGAAATTTGGGTTTTCTAAAGGGAAATTTGGCGGAAAGAATAAAATCAGTTATGAAATTAAAAAAATAAAATTAAAAAAGGTAAAATAAAAAGGCTGTTTCCCAAGTTTTTTAGAATTAAAAAATAAACTAAAAAATTAAAAAAAAGGGAAATTAATAAATATAAAGAACGATGAAAATAAAATTTTTAGGATGGTGCCCTTTTAGTTTTTAAAAAATTTTCCTGAACAAAAAAAATCTGAAAGAGTTTAAAATTATAAAAACTTTAAAAAACGATCTTGTTAAAATTTGGAAAAAATTTTCCCCTTTACTTTAAAAAAAAAAACCCAAAAAAATAAAATTTTAAATGAAAAAACATTTAATATATTTTTATGAAAAACCCTGGGGGAATTTTAAAACCTTTGTACATAAAAAAATATCAATTCGAAAACACTGTGACATTTTGCTTTTTTAACAAATTGATAAAATAAATAATAAAATAAATGATAAAATAATTTTGATGATTGAAAACCCCAAAAAACTGAAAGTAAAATTTTTTGTTTGGATAAAAGATTTTTAATAGATTAATGAAAAAACAAACAAAAAAAGCAAAAAAAAAACCCAACTTTTTTAAAAAGTCTTTCTGAAACATTTTTCACAAAAAAAATATTAAATAAAACATTTTCCTTTTTTGTTTAGCTTTTAATGGTCCCCAAAAGGTGAAAAAATTCCCCAAAAGGGGGAAAAAAGTACATTTTAAAAAAAAAATTATATAAAGGGTTTTTTGCATTTCCCTTTTTTTAATTTAAAGCTGTTTTTGAACCAATAACAAAAAAATTTTTTAAAAAGCTTTACCATCAACGGGAAACTTCATTTACGAACCTTTCAAAATCAAATAGATTGTGGTTGGGTTTAAAAAAATTTGTTGGTTTGTTTTAACGATAAATATACAAAAAACCAAACCCCAATTTAAAGGGGTCCTAATGCAGAAATAATTTATTAAAAAAATTCCCTTGGAAAAGGGGAAAATTGTAAAAAAAAATTTAAAAAAACTTTTTAACCCAAAAAAACTAAAATGTCTAAAAAATAAGGAAATTTAAAATTAAAAAAAAAAAATTTTTGCATATTTGTGAAAAAAATAAAAGGGAAAAATGAAAACCCCTGTCCGAACCCACAAAATTTAAACAGGAAACATCAGGGGAAAAAGTGCCACTCATTGTAAAAATTAAAATTTTAAACTAACACAAAAAAAATTCCTTTTTTTTTTTAAAAATTTTTTAAAAGTTTATGCGGCCCATTTTATTATGCAACAAATGGGAAAAATTTAAAAAAAAAAAATTTTAAGGGTTTTCCCTAAAAATTTAAAAAAAAAAAAAAAAAATTTTGGAAATTTATGTTTTTCGACTTGGCTTTTTGTTTTCCCCCAGTTTAAATTTAAAATCTTTTGGATAACCTAGTAAAAAATTTTCCGGGAAAAAAATATTTTCTCAAAAAATTTGTTTGTAAAAAGCTTTAAAATTTTTTTAAAAAAAAAAGGGTTTGTTTATCCATATAAATTACAGGGAATCTTTTTAAAAAATTCAAAAAAAAACAAAATTACCTTCAAAAGAAGAGTTTTTTTCAAAAAAAAAAAATGAAACACAAAAACCCCCTGAAAAAGAATACGCAAAAGGAAAAAAAAATTTTTTGGAAAATTTTAAAAATTAAAACAATGGGAAAAATATCATGATCTAAAATTTAAAAATTAAACGTATTACTTTTAGCGATGAAATTTGAAAATTTTAAAAACAATGTTTGGAGAAACAAAAAAATTAGTTTCCTTTAAATTATTTTAGAAAGCCGGGGTTTAAAGTTTGGGATGCTTTTGTTAAAAATGACGGGAATTTTAATTTAAAATTTTTAAATAACGATATTGAAAAGTATTTTTTTAAAAATTAAAAAGGGGGGACTGAGAGGGGGAATAAGTTATTTTTCAAACAAAAAATTAAACAAACAATAAATATTGAAAGATTATGATCCTAAACTTGAAAGAAAATACATTATGTACCCGATGCCAAAAAACCCTTTAGGGGTTGGGCTATGGTAAACCTTTCCCCCTTGGAAAAATTTTAAAAATTTAAAAACCCGAAAAAAAATTTCCCAAGAAAAAATTGCAAAAGGTAAAACAAAACTTTATAGTTAAATGTGATCTTGAATATCCAAAAAATTAAAAAAAAACCCACAATGTTTTCCCTTTTTATTTTCCTTTTAAAAAAAAAAAAATACCGAAAAGGGCTTTCTGATTATGGGAAAAAAATTTAAAACAAAATTTTTAAAAATAGGAAAAAAAAAATTTTAAAGAAATTGGTTTCCAATTTAATGAAAAAAAAAAAAATTAATGTAGTTCAAAAAAATTTTTAAAAAATTTTAAACAATTATTTTTAAAAATAAACAAAAATACATAAAAAAATTAACTTTTGACGAAAGCCCCTTGGGTTAAAAAAAAGTATTTTTGATTTTAATACTCAAAAAAAAATCAAAGCAAAAAATTCTTTTGAAAAGGACTTTTTAAAAAAAATTTAACAATTCGTATTCGGTAAGACATGGAAGAAAATTAACGCAAGGGGGTTTAAATTTATTAAATTAACCCCAAAAAGAAAAAATTTTTTTAAAAAATACATAAAAAAACCTTTTTGTTTTTCAACGATTTTTTAACTCTAACCTTTTGGGTTTATTCATAGAATAAAAAAAGTTTGTTTTTATTAAACAGACCTTTTTAAATGTTGGAATGTGCATTCTAGATTTATCAAAATTTTAATTTAATGTTTTTCCCATTAAAATTACATTAAGGAAAATACGGGGTAAAATTTAAAAATTTTTTTTTATGCACTGGGTTCATTAAAGTTAAAGAAATAAAAAAACCCAAAAATGCGTATAAAGACCCTTTTTTAAACAAAGATTATTTTTTATAATAGGATTACGATAACAACTTTAAAATTTATTTCGATAATAAAAAAAAAAGAAAAGGGGAAAAATTTAAAAAATGAAAATGCTGGGGGGAGTAATTGTTTAATTTGTGGATTTAAAAAGTAAAAAATAAACATATTTATTAGAAAATTTTAAAAAACCCTAAATTGTTAATGAAAATTCATAACGTTTAAAGAATTTTTTTTTAAATAACAACATTTTTTTTTAAAAAATTTATTTGCAATTTAAATTTAAAAGAAAAAAGATTTTATTTTTTTTTTTGTTATTTTTACATGATTTTAAATTTGGAAAAATTTTCATTTTCTTTTATTTTTTTTGTTTTTAATTTAGCTTCTCCCTTATCTAAAAATTTAATTTCATCAACAAGAAAAATTAAAATCCAAATTAAAAATTTAAGGGTTTCATTATTTCCTTTTTTTTAACAAAAACCCGGGCTAGCATTTACAGTTTTCCCCTTGAAATAAACCAAAATATCAGTATCTTGGGAAAAACATGTTAAAAAAAAAAGGAGGTTTTCTTATTAATTGGGCCTTTTTTATTTGTTTTTTTTATTTAATTTACTTTTTCCCTTTATATTAAATTTAAATTCCCATTTTATTAATTTTAAATTTGGTTTAAAAAAATTTAAAAAGTTTTTTTCCCTTTTTCTCTTTGTTATGAATTTTTAGTATTTTAAACAATAAAACATACAACGGCTTTTTCTTGTAACATTTTTATGAAAAAATAAAAAAATAATAACCGCAAAGCATACTTTTTTTGGGCTTGATATTGAACCCTTGTTGTATTTTAAATTTTCATTTTTAAAATTTCTGAATTCCCTTCTTTTTTGGGGGAGGAAGTCCCAAAAGGGGTCAAAATATATATTATTAAAAGGGAACAAACCCAAGGGGTTTTCCCGGGGGCCAACAGGGGGTCCAAATTTTTTAAAACCACACTCGTCCTTTTTTTTTAAAATTTTTGTAAAAATTTTTCTACTAAATTTCAAACCCCCCAAAATTTTTTAAAATTTTTTTTTGGTTTTTTCCCCTTGTTCAATTTTTAAAGTTAAAAAAATTGGTTTTTTTATAAATTTTATTTTTTTTTTTAAATAAAGGAAATTTTTGTAAGGGCCCGTTTTTAAACAAACTGAAAACCCGACCAATTTCCTTTTTCCAAATTAACAAAGATGAAAACAAAGTTTTCCCTAGACTTCAGCCCCAAAAAAACCCAAAAACCCACCGGTTTTTGTTTTTGTGTTAATTTAATCACCCAAAATACAATTTCTTTTTTTGATTTTTTTGTAAATTGGTGTACAAAATTTTTCTTATCATTTGCTACGAAAACATACCATTTCCAAGTATTTTACTAACACCCTTTTCGGGGTAGCCCCAAAAAACACCAATTCCTTAAAAAGGGGGTTAAAAAATTTTTTTGGGGCTAAAAATTTTTGTTCCCTTGGAAAAAAGTTTTTCCAACAAACCACCCCAAATCCTAAAAAAAACCACCAATTTTTACCTTGACGGGGCATTTGTTTTTTTCGAAAATGTTAAAATTTTTAAAACCCTTTTATTTTTCAACAGCTTTTTTTTAAATTTTATTTAAATTTTTTGTTTTTGGTTTTTAAAAATAAAGGAAAGTTTCCCCTGTAATTGTTCAGTTTTTAAACAAAAAAAAGTGGAATTTTGTTGTTGTAGGCTCGGGGGTAAATTTTTTTTTTGTCCCTCTTTAAGGTTAATTTTAATTTAAAAATAATTTGATGGGCATTATATACTTTATTTTTTATTTTAATTTATTTATTTTATTTAAAAAAATAACAAAATTCATTTCCAAATTATTTTTTTAAAATGTTTTTTCATACAATACAATTGCTTAAAAACGATATCTTTTCAGCGGGAAATGTATTTTAAATTAAATTTTTAATGAAAACTGGGTTTTTGGGTCTTTGTAGTTTTCCCTTTTTAAAAATTCCAAGTTAAAAGTGAACCCAAAAACCCCCCCCCCTTTTTTAAAAAATTTTATCGATTTAAGGACTTCCCCGTAGGTTTTTTTATTTTGTTTATAATAAAAATTTAAATTTCATCCTCTTTTATTCTTGAAAATACTTGGTATTCGTTTCTGGTTTAAAAAAAACCCCTTTCCAAAAATTCCCAAGGGCGGGCAGGAGCCAAAAGTACAAAAACTAACAAACTTTTTTGCTTCAAAACCAAAAAAGAATTTTAATAAATGTGGAATTTTGGGGATTTGTGCAAATTTCTTTTTTTCAGGGCTTTTTAAAAAAAACCCAAATTTCAAGTTGTGGGTTTTTTTAACACCCTGTTATTTAAAATTGTATTAATCTGTTGTGGTACGATTGCATCATCATTTTCCCCAAGGAAGACCTCTTGCTTTTTTAAAAACCCTTTTAGTTTTTTTGATCCCAACCCCAAAAAAAAATTAAAAAATTTAAAAGTGGAAAACCCAAAAGAAATTTAAATTTTAAAAAATTACCCTAAAACCCCCGGAATTTTTAGAGCATTGCTCCCAAAATTAATTTTTCATCATCTGTCCCGCTGCAGTGTTAAAATTTAATTTGGGCTTGGAAAGGGAAATATTAGTTTTTTTAAACCCGGAAAAAAGGGAAAAATTTTTTAAGGAAATTTTTTCATTTTTTCCCCTTTCCACCCCTGGATTTTAAAAACTTCCGAAGCAAAAACCCCCGGGAAATTTTTATCAGCGGCACGTCCCGTATTAAACTAAATAAATAAATTTTTTGTTCCGTTGATTTTTCATAATCTTCAGTAGGCCAAAACCCAAATCCTTTACATTTATAAAATTTGTATAAAATTTTTACAATTTAAAAAACAATTTTTTTTTCCCTTTTGTTTTTAAACCCCTAACTGATCAATTAATGAAGCATCAATTTTTAATTTTGAGCCCAAAAAGATCTCCTCAGCAAAATTTTTCCATTTGAACTTTTTACTTTAAAAAAATTTCTTCAAAAAAACCAATTTAAAAAAAATAAAATAAGAAAATTCAAACAAAAATTGAAAGTGATTCCCTTTTTTTTTTTTCTTAACATTTTTCCCGGACAGGGTATTTTTTGCTGTAACTAATTGGGAAAAGGAAATTAAAATTGTTTTTCCTTTTGCAATAAATTTTTTTGTTCAAAAAAAGTATATATTTTTAAATTATTTTTTTTTTTTTTTTTAGTTTTTTAATTTTTTTTTTTATTTTATTTTTTATAAATTAATCTGTTAAAAAACTTTTTGTTGACTGAAGTTCCCCGCCCCGACTAAAAATCCCCGATCCCACCCAAAAATCTATTTATTCCATAAAGAATTTTCCTCCCATTTCCCTTTTTATTTTTAATTTTTCTTTTTTTGTAATTTTTTTAACAATTAAATTACCAACTGGGTGGGCAGGTTTCCTTTTTAAATTTTTTTAACAATTTTAGCTGCGCTAAATTTCCAAAAATTCTGTTCCAACCCCTTTTTTTTTCCACTTTCAAGTTCTGCTTTTTTCCGGGGTGTTTTCCCAAAACTTTTTTTTTTTTCCCGCGGCTAATTAAGATTCGGAGAACTTGAAAGCCCAATTTGTTAAAGTGCAAAGATAAAAAGTTCCGTGTAAATTTCCCCCCTGTGTGGCATCAACCTAAATAAATATCCTTTTTTTAAAAAAAAAACTTTCTTTAATTTATATAAAACTAAATTTTTTTTAAAAAATTTTTTAAAAATTTAGTTTTAAAATTTAAATTTTTTTTAAAAAATTTTTTGTAAACCCTTTTTTCAAAACCCATTAAAAAAAAAAATTTTTCTACCAAAAACAACTGTAATATATAATTTTAAAATTTAATTTTAAATATATTTTTAAATTTTAGAATATCCAACCGTGGGTTTTTTTGAAATGGTTTAAACCTTGTTAAAACTTTCAAATACTTAAAAAACAAAAATAATAACCCGAAAATTTCCATCAACAAGTGGAAAATTTTCCCAAAAAAAAGATCACAAAAAATGTAAATTGTAACCACAGGGGTTTGTTAATTTGGTTTTTTAGTTCCCCCCCTTAGTTTTTTTATTTAAATTTTTTTTTTTCAAACCAAGCAATGTATGAAAATTTATATTTCCAAATCCAAAATTTTAAAAATTTTTCTGTAATTGAAATCAAAATTTTAAAAAATACTTTAAAACAAATTCCAAATTTTGGGGCAATTTTTTGTTTATCAAAATTTATAATCACCATTACTTATTAATGTTTCCCTAAAAATAATTATTAATATCTGGTAACTGAAGAAACCCTTTGTAAATAAATAACTTTCCCCTTCTTTAAACCCTTTTGAAACGAATTCTTTTTTTGCATTTTTCATCACTAATTTTTTTGCCAAGAATAGGTCAAAAGTGTTAATACTTTCCCAAAACCAAAAACTAATTTTATTTTTATTTTAAAATTAAAGAAAAGACTAAATCTGATTTTTAAAAACCTTGGGGGTTTTTTTAACCCTCTTTAAAATTTTCAGAACTTTAAAACTATTTTTTTTAATATTTAAAAAATTAACAAAAATATCTTTTTTTTTAAAATTAAAAAAAATCTAAAATTTAAGAAAAATAATTTTTAAAAAACTTTTATGTTTTTTTCTGGAAAAAAGTTTTTTTTTTAATAGTTTACAATTATTTTTTAAAACCTTCATTTTTTAGTTCTTCATTAAAAATTTCCAGCATTTAAAATTGAACCACAAATTTTTCTTTCCAAAATCAAAAAACCAAATTTCCTTTTTGGGTTTAAAGGACAAAAGTCCCCAAAACCCTTGGGCCCCTAATTAAATTTTTTAAAAAATTTTTTAAAAAACTTTTTTTGATAGGAAAAACCCGATTTTTTGTTTTAAAAACTTTGAATATTTTTCCCTTTAATTTAAATTTAATGTTTTTTATTAAAAAAGTTATATCTTTTATTAAACCAAATCCAAAATTTTAAAACATCATCAACTTTAAATGTTAATTATTTTTTCCAGGGTTTTTTTAAACCTTAGCCAAATTTAAATTATTTTGACCAAAAAGTTTTTTTTTAAAATTAATAATTAAATTACCCCCCATTGTCCCCTTTGGTGAAACTTTTTATTTGGGGTTTTGAAATTTTATTCCTTTTCCCCCTAAAAAAAGGATTTTAAATTTTAAAAATTCTTTTTCAAACCCTTTTTGTACTTTTCATTTCGTTTTGGTTTTTTTTAATTCTTTTATTTTTTTCGTTTATATGGAACTTTTGATCTTAATTTGCTAGCTACAACCGTTTGGGTTTACAAAATTCTTTGTAACATTTTCCCATTGTAATTTTTGGGCGTGTCTTCATAAAATTTTTTTTTGGGTTAGAATTTTATCTTTCAGTAAAAAAGCAAACATTTCAGACGGTTTTTGGGAAAATTTCCCTATTCTTTTAAAAAAAATCATTTTCCAAATTTAGCATTCAAATCTATTTCAAGTAATTTTTTTTTTCCCCCCATTTTTTAAATTCCCCAACAGGTCTCATTTAAAAGGGGACTCTGTAATTTTGGAAAGGGTTTTTGGAATATTTTTTGGTACACCCTGGTATGTTTGTATGTCCTTTCATTTAACACCTAGTAACGCTAATTGTTGTTTTTAAAAATTTCCCGGGAATTCTTTTAACTGACTTGAAAAAAGTTCTTTTTGACTTTCTATTTTTTTTAGTTTAAAAAGGGTTTTAAATTTATTGAAAAATTTTCCCGATTTGTAGCTTTTCTTATTTTTTCTCTATTATTTCCCTTTTCTAAATTTCTATTCCCTTTTTTCCCAACTAATTTTTTTCTTAATTTTCATTTCATTTAATTTTTGGGTTTTTTTTTATATAATAATGTAAGAAAATGTAAAAAATGTAAGAAAAAAGGGAAGATAATTTAAAAAAAATGTTTTATTAAAATAAAAGGAAAAATTTTTTAAAAAATGATACAAAAAGTGAAAAATCCCAAAAACTTTAAAAAAAATTTTAACCTTTTTTTGCCCCGGGTTCAGTTTTTTGAAAGTTAAAAATGTGGATCTTCGGATCTGGAAAAACAAAAAAATTAATGCATATACTTCGAAAAAACCCCTTTATAATTAAGATAAGTTATAAAATTTTATGCTAAAAACCAAAAACAAACTAAATATCAAGATTTTAAATTTAAAAACTTTAAAAAAAAATTCAAAAAAAAATTTAAAATTTGATCCAAAAAAAAAAACTTAATAAACCCCCTGATCCCGACCCCAAATTTAACCTTGTGAGAATCTTGAATAGAAAAACAAAAAGTAGTAATTAAATTTTATGATTTTTTATGTAAGATAAAAAAGTTTAAAAAAGAAATAAAAAAAATACTTTATTCCCAAAGGGCGTCACAAAAACTGTTTTTTTATTTATTTAAGTCAGTCTTCTAAAAAACACCAAAAATATTCAATTTAACTGTTCCCCCATTTATTTTATTTTTAAAGCCCGGGGAAAATTGGAAAAAAAAAAGGATTTGTGATGAACAAAATATAGATCGTGATTCTTTTGCTTTAAAGCAAAAAAAATCAAAAAAATTTTATTTTTTATATAATTTACAAACCCAAGGGAAATTTTTAAAAAAAACTTTACTGGTAAAAATAAAATAATTATATAATGGGAGTTTTTTAAAGATGTTTAAAAAAAAATAAAATGAACCCCGACAGTATAAGTAAAGTTAAAATTTTAATTTTATTTAAAATGATTTTTGCTACTAAAAAAACAATTCAAAAAGCTTTTAAAAAAGGAAAAAGGAATCGTATCTTCCAAAATAAGGAACTTGGGTTTAAAAAAATGAACAAGCATTAGATTTTGGGAGGAAAAAAAAAAAAACAAAAAGAAAAACCCAAAAAACCCAAAAAGATGCCCCCCCCCCTTTTGACGGTTTTTGTTTAAAAAAAGTTCAAAAATGAAAAAAATACTATAATCTTGAAAGATATCAAATCTAAAAAAAAACAAAAAAGAAGAAGTTAAAAAAATAAATTTAAGAATTAACAAAAAATTTTAAAAAGAAAAATTAAAATTAATTAAAACAATTACAAAAGGTTTAAAAATTTAAGAAGAAATGAAAGCTTGACGAATTTTTATTAAAAAAACTTGAAAAGAAATCGGGAATTTTTACAGGGTTACAATATAAAAGAAGTATTTCGAAAATTTAAATTTTAAAAAATTTATTTCACTCAAGTTCAAAAATTAAAAAAATTTTTAAGAAAAACCCTGAAAAACTAAAAGACCAAAATTTTGAAGCTGAGAAAAAGTTACCAAAAAAATGTAACATTAGAAATTAGAACCCGAAATAAATAAAAAATAAAATTCTGAAAAGGCAAAAAAGGGAAACAAGATTTACTCGTTAAAATTTCAAAAATTTAAAAAAAACAGAAAATAAATTTTGAATTGGAAAAAAAACAGCTTCACAAAGAGGTGATGATCATGATACAGCAATTGAAGACTTTTAAAAAAAAAATTAATTAAAAAAAGATTACTTTAAAAAAAAAATTCGAAATTGGATTAGAATTTTTTTACAACCCTCACAAATTTTAAAAAAAGCAGAAAAAGTAATTTTTTACAAAAAAAATTTCAAAAATATTAATGAAAATTTTTTGGAAATTAAAAAAATAATAAATGACTGGAACTTGTAAATTGAAAAAACAATTAAAAAAAAGAAAAAGCAATTAAAATAAAAAATTAAAAAGATCCCAAAATTAAAAAAAAAAACAAATGGGTTTTTGGGCTCTGTAGTTGAAAAATCACTAAACAAGGAGAAACAAACCCCGTAATAAAACCCCAATAATTCCTCAAAAACTAAAGCAATAACCGCTAATGTCGGGAAAATTTCCCAAATGCGAAGAAATTACAAAAGTAAAAAAAAGTTTTCTTAAAAAAAAGAAAAACAATTGCTAGAAAAAAAAGGGTTTTTGACAAAATTTTTCTGCTTTTTGAAGTTGCTACAACAAAACGACTTGATGATTTAGGGGTAAATAAAATTTTTCACTTAAAAAGAAAGAAAAAAAAAATAAAGAAGAATTGGGAAAAAAAAATTGGGAAAAAAAAATAGAAAAAAATAGACATGAAGTGTTTTCTCTTTGAAAAACTATAATAAAAGTTTTTTAAAGATTATGTAAAAAAAAAAAAAGTATTTTGACCCTGATGGTATTTTGGATATATTCCCAAAATATGAAGATCGGCCGGCTGAAAATTTTAAAAAATTTCATTTCAGTTTTTTCCGGAATTATTGTAGATTATAAAGATTTTATAAAAAAAAAACCCAAAAATATAATTAAAATTGGGACAAGATGTGCTTTTGAAGGGTGTGTTTTTAGTCGAAAAAAAAATTGGGAAAAAATATAATAGATATTTAAAAATTTTAAATTTTAAAGGGGGCCCCGGCCCCTAGGTGAACCCGGGTAAACCATTAAAAAACCCAAAATCACATTTTATAAAAGGTGGGTTTTTAGTATTTTTTTCCCAAATTTTCTTTATTGAATATTAAACGTAATGTAAATATCACAGCCCAGGGCTTTGAACCCCGGGTCAGTTTTAAAATTTGTAAAAGAAAAAAAATTTAAAATTTTTTCTAAAAAAAAGGGGCAAAAGTTTGATATTTAAACCCCTTTGAGGGTTCCCCAAACTACAAAAGTAACATTTTCCCCTTTTGGCGGATTTTACATTAAAATTCAAATATCGGATGAACCGGGACTTATGATGGAAACCCGTTTTTGGGAATTTTAAAAAATTTAAAAAAAAAGGTTAGTTAAAAGTTTTAAAAATTTCTATGTGGACCCTTTAAAAATTTGTTTTCAAAATTTAAAAAAAAGTCAAATTTGTTGTTTTAAACAACTCCACGATATATGTTTAAACTTAAAAGAATGGGGGGGAATAAAAACGTCTTTTTTAACTTATAAATTGATTGTAAAAAATACCCTGTTTTCACCCAAAAAAAAAAGCAAAAATCTATACGTTTAAAAGGTTTTAAAAAAAAAATTTTTTGAAAATTTCAGCGTAATTTTAATAAAATTTTCAACAAAAAATGCAAAATATGTCGTCGCCGGAAAAAATAAAAAACCAACTGGGCATTAAGGGCAAATGGGGTTAAAAGTGGGAATTCTCAAACAGATTTTTCAAAAAAACGGGCATAAAAGTTTATCTTAAAAGGAAAGCAATAAAAAATTTTGTTTAAAAATTTTTTTACCATTTTTAAAACCCTTTTCGTCACGATTACAAAGATTAATCTTTACGTTTAATTTTTTTTAAAAAATTTTAAGAATTCCCGCGTAATTCTTTAATAAACTGTTTTTAAAAAAAACTATTTATCAACACCGGGTCTTTTTCCCAAATTTATCAATTCAACAACTTTAAAAAAAAAAATATTGGTTTAATGCACCGGGGGCCGTTTATTGATTATTGCAAATAACAGCTGATAAAAAGGGAAAGCGACAATAAATTTTCTTTTAACTGTGGTTTAATAGTTAGTAAAAAATAAGAAAAAAAGGAAGTAAAATTACAGGTTTTTAAAATTTTATGTTTTAAATTTTTTTTTAAAAATTTTTAGATTTTGTTCTCATTTTTGTTAATTTTGGTTTAAGGGTTTTTTTTAAGTTAAAGCCCAAACCTTTAAAAAACCCGTTTTTTTTTTTTTAAATTTTTTTAAAAAGTCCGGCATTGGTCTTTTTTTTTGGGAAATGGCAAAGGTTAAATTTAAAGGGCAGATTGAAATTCGCTCCATCAAATTTTTTTTTTACTACAAACCATTTTTTCAAAGTTTGCAAGTATGGCGAACTTTAAAAAATTGGTCAAGCGCCGCTTTTTTGTGACGTAAAGATAAAGAAAAAAAGTCCCCCGGCAAGATGAATGAAAATTTTTTCGGATGAGGCGGGGTTAAACCGTCAGGAATTTCCCAAAAAATTAACTTCAGTTTACAGGGTTTTTTTGATTAAAAGTGCAAAATCTATCAAAATTTAAAAAAAATTGAAGGGGGAATTTTATCTGCAAACAAATAGTAATGATTTTGAAAAGAGCAATTCATATTTTTTTTCCCCCCTTCACTTTATTGGGGAAAATAAAATTTTTAAGGGAAAAAAAAAAAAAATTTTTTGGGGAAAAATTTTCCTGAGGGGAAACGCCCACAAACCGGGGGTTTACTTTGGGTTTGTAAAAAAAAAAAACCTTTTTTTTACCCCAAAGATTTTTTTTGGCATAGGTTAGGGGCAATTTAAAAGGAGATGACTCAAGATTGGCCTTTTGGGGGTGGAATAAGGAAATTAAAAGGGAGGGTTTTTCATTACCAGCTGATGACCCCCCCATTGAATTTTTAAATTTAACCTTAAAAAAAGGGTTCGCAACATTTGGAAAAATCCTTGAATTTGGTTTTTAACCCTTTAAATGTACGAATTCATTTTTGCCTTGAAAAAAATTTCACAAATGGTTTCATTTAAATTTTTCTGAAAAACCTTGAATAAAAACTTAATATGGCCTTGAAAACCATTTAAATTTTTGTTTAGATTACATTTTTCCCCAGAAAAAAAGAAACAAAAACATTTAAAATTTTTTTGCAATTTTCTTGCAAATAAACAGATGGAGCAATTTTTTGGGTTTTGTATTTTTTAGGTACGGTACAGGTTTTATACAAGAACTTGTGTATTAGTCACAATAAATGTGTAATAAAAAAAGACAGCCCCTTGGCCACAAGTTTCTGGGGTGTTGTAAAATCCGGGTTTTTCTAATGTTTTCATTAATCCCCTTTTCAGGGGGAAAAAAAGCCCTGAGCGCTACTTAGGGCCAAAAAAAAAATGTGTGGTTCAGGTAACATTGTTGAGGAAAAAAGGGGGAGGTAGGTAGGGTTTTTAATACCCCCACAAAACAAGTTTGTGGGGGTTAAAAAGGAGTGAGCTTGCGGTTGGTTGGTCCCGGCCGGTCTGGTTTTTCTGGTTTTTCCCGGGTGATAATCAAGAACAATTGGCCCAAATTTTAAAAAAATTTTGGAAAAACAGGTGCCACATTTAGAAAATACAGGTTTAAGTTCGACTTTGGGGGACATAGGTAAAGGTCAAGGTCACAGTGACCCCCGAACAATAAAAAAAGGTTTCCGGAAAGATAAAAATGGAAAGGGGGATGACTGATTTAAATAAAATTTTGGGAAAAAAGATGTAAAACATGAAATACAGGTCAGGTTTGACTTGGGGGCAGAAGGCCCAAAAGGTTTAAGGTTCCCCAGGGAACCTGAACAGTTTAAAAAAATTTCCCCGGGGATAACAGTGAAGGCTAAGATTTAAAAAAAATTTTTATACACAGGGTTTTAAAAATCAGAAAATACAGGGCAGGGTTTGGGCTTTTTGGGGTCCTTTTGGTCAAAGGTCAAAGGGCACAAAAAGATCCCCGAACAGTAAAACGGTTTCCGGAAAGTAAACTTGGGAAAAGGGTTTTTGAAAATGATTCAAAAAAAATTTTTTGTACACAGGGGGGTAACATCAAGAAAAAAAAGGTCAAGTTTGACTTTGGGGTCATAAGGGGCAAAGGTCAAGGGCAAAGTGACCCTTAACAATAAAAAAAGTTTTTCCCATTTAAAACACTTTAAAGGCTTTACTGATTTAAAAAATTTTTTGGGACACAGGTGTAACATCATGAAAAAACAGGCAGATTTGGAAATTGGGGACCCTTGGCCAAAAGGGCAAGGTTTACGGGAACCGAAAAAGGAAAAAAAGTTTTTCCCCCGGGTGATAACTCGTGAAAAGGGTTGATTTATTTTAAATAATTTTTGGTTTCACAGGTGTAACATCAGAAAATACAGGTCAGGTTTGACTTTGGGGGGAGTAGGTCCCAAAGGGAAGGTTTATATTTATCCCAACCGTTTTTAAAAGGTTTTCCGGGAAAATAACGGTGAAAGGCTTGACTGTTTTAAAAAAAATTTTTTTGTACACAGCGTAACAAACGAAATTTCAGGGGAAGGGTTTTACCAATTTTTGGGGGCATGTAGGGGGGGAAAATTTGGGGCAAGGTGAAAAATTAATAGGAAATTTTCACTTTCCCTTAACGCAAACCCTTATTTGGGAAACCCCCACCCCCATTTTTTCAAAAGAGATTAGAAATTATTTTGTACAAAAATAGGTTTATTTTTTTTATTTAAAAAGTGTTTTTTGTTTTTTTTCTTTAAAAAAGTTTTGAAATAAACCTAAAAAATTTAAAAAATAAACGATCAAATTTTCCAAAACCCTTTAAAATTTTGCATGTATTTAAAAAAATACATTTTTCAACATATTGTATAATAGCTGAAAAAAGGGAACCATCCTTTCTTATGGTTGCAAAATTTTTGGGCAAAAACGTATTTTTGGGGGGAAAAATTTTTTTTACTCCCCCTTTTTGACAAATTTAGTTAAACCCACCTAGCACTTTTGTGCTCAAGGGGCACGCTGTATCCGTTTCAGTCGTCCTGGGTCAAAAAATTTTTACTGTTAGCACTCTAGAAGTTTCAGTTTTGACTGAAATTGATTACACTTGGTTTTAAACAAGTCAGCGTTCGAAAACTAACGGTGTCCCGGGGATGAGGACACCAAAAATCTTCAAGGGATTTCCCAAAGTTACAAAATTTTGGTGTTTTCCCGGGACCTTGATTTTCAGAAAAATAAAATTCTAAAAAAAAAGAAATTCCCCCTTTTTTCCTTTGGGGTTCCCGCCTTTAGAAAAAATTTGGTCTTTTTGCTAAGCCCCGGGCGTTCCCCGTTTGGGCCCCGAGGTCCCCGGGTTTTTTGACCCGCCAAAAAAAAGAGAAAAAAATTTATTTTAAAAACCCCCTTAAAAATTAAAGGCAAAGTGCGTCGGCTTGACTCGCGGAAAAAATTTTCTTAGATGGCCAAGGGTTTGATGTTCTTTCCCCCCGTCAATTTAAAAACCCCCCCTGGAAATTTTAATATTGTTAGCCGGCACAAAAGGAAAAATGGCAGTAGGGGGGGCAAATGTTAAAAACTACCCACAGGGGTGTCATCCCGCCCCGGCCAAAAAGGGCCCCCGTTTTTTAACCGCGGTTTTGTATTTATTACAATATGTCCCTTTTCATTAAACAAAGGTGTTTTTCGATCAATTTTTTCAAGTTAATTGATAAACAATGCAGCCTTAGATTTTCGTGTTTGTACCATTATTTTGTGTGCTCGATACGATTACATGAGCCGGTCGGCCGTTACGGTCTATAACAAATTTATTATCATTGCCGAGGCTTTGTTTGGGCAAAACAAATTAAATAAGCAGAAATTATACGTGGTATGATGAGAAAATAAAGTTGAAACAGTTATCTTTTCAAGAACTTTTAACTGTTACTTTTGTTTTTCGTATTTGTCACTCGTTTTCTAGACCGCCATTTTCGAACATTTTAATCATTTCTTACAAGATTTTTCTAGTACAAACTAAAATAAAAAGCCAATAAAACGTCTGCATTTACGACAAATATGATCACTGTTGCCAAAGCAGCTCTTATTTAGAAGAATTTGCTGATAATAAAAGCATGCAAACACTAAACCCCACCCACTTTTAGGCAATGTGCAAAATAAAACAACTAAAATATGAAATGTTTAAGAAAATCTGTTATGACCAATGTACTAGTTTTAGATAAAGTCTGTGGGAGTTGCATTAATAAGGCCTAAAAAATCTTTGTATCTGGTAACATGCTCAAAAAATTAGGGTAGGTAGGTCGGAACATTTTTTTTTTGAATTTTTTTTTATTAAGAGAGACTTTTCGGAATTTTTTTTTATGTAAAAAAAATGATTACAAATAAGGGGGTTATAAGGGGGAATGAACTAGGCGGCATACATTTAGACGAACTAAACAAATGGCAGAGGAGTGCGATGGTAGTGAAGATGAGGGGGAAGAGGACTTGGACAGAAATGACATTATTCTTTTACAGCAAAAGTCATACAAGCTATTGTTGTCATTGATGTAAAATGGAAATAAAGTGGAAATAAAATACATGTAGTACTGTAAACAGTTGTGTTTGTTAGATTTTAGTTTTTTCATGTTCTTACCACATTTTGTTATCAGGGACTCCTAATTTTCAGCAGGGATTCCTAAATTTCCCAGCAGGTATTCCTTCGGGATACCTGGCAAAAAAGTTAGTGTCGAACGCTGCATGTTACCCTCATTAAAATTTTGGACGAGTTTGATATTGAGTTTTGTTGGGCCAAAAACTAGGTCACTAGGTCAAATCAAAGGGAAAGCTTGTTAGCATTGTAGAAGCAACATTTATCATTGTATCTTCATGAAACTTGGTCAGAATGTTTATCTTGATGATTTCTAGATTACATTTGAATCTGGGTCATGTTACTTCAAAGACTAGGTCACTAGGTCAAATCAAAGGAAAACCTTGTTAGCACTCTGGAGGTTGCAATTTTGACCCAATCTATATGAAATTTAGTCAGAATGTTAACCTCATTAAAGGACAAGTTCGATATTGGGTTACATGGGGTTAAAAAGCTAGGTCACTGGGTCAGATCAAAGGAAAGGCTTGTAAGCACTGTTGAAGCGACATTTATTGATATATCTTTATGAAACTTGGTCAGAATGTTTATGTTGATGTTTTCTGGATCAAGATTGAATCTGCGTCATGTGCGATTAAAAACTAGGTCGCTAGGTCAAATCAAAGGAAAAGCTTGCTAGCACTCTGGGTGACCCAATCTTTATGAAATTTGGTCAGAATGTTACCCTCTTTAAAATCTTGGGCAAGTTTAATATTGGGTCATCCTGGGTCAAAAACTAGGTCACCAGGTAAAATCAAAGCAAAAGCTCGTTTACACTCTTAGAGGCCACAGTTTTGACCTAATCATACTGAAACTTGGTCAGAATATTAATATTGATGGTCTGTAGGTCAAGTTTGAGTCTTGGTCACATGGGCTCAAAAACTAGGTCACAAAGTCAAATTAAAGGAAAAGCTTGTGAACACTAAATGTTGCAATTTTGATGCAATCTAAATGAAACTTGGTCAAAATGTTACTCTCATTAAAATCTTGGACTAGATCGATATTTGATCATGTAGGGTCAAAAACTAGGTCACCAGGTCAAATCATAGGAAAAGCTTGTTTACATTCTTTAGGTCACAATTTTGATCCAAATTTAATGAAACTTGGTCAGAATAGTCAATTAGGTCAAGGAATCTAATCAAGGGAAAAGCTTGTTAACACTACAGGTCACTATTTTAACCCAATCTTTATGAAATATGGTCAGAATGTTACCTTCATTTAAATCTTGGATGATTTTAATATTGGGTCATCCAAGGAAAAAACTAGGTCACCAGGTCAAATCAATGAAAAAGCTTGTTTACACTCTAGAGGTCCCAATCTGAATGAAACTTGGTCAAAATGTTAAGATTGATGATCTGTAGGTATACTTTGAATCTAAGTAAGTGGGGTCAAAAACTAGGTCACAAGGTCAAATTAGAGGATAAGCTTGTTAACACTAGAGGTCACAGTTTTGACCAAATCTAAGGAAAGTTGTTTTCGGATATATCCAGAGTCATATATAAGCTTGTGAACACTCCAGAGGCTGCAGTTTTTACCCAATGTGAATGAAACTTGGTCAGAAGGTTGCACTCAATAAAATCATGTACAAGTTTGATATTGGGTCGTCCCAGATCAAAAAGTAGGTCACCAGGTCAAATCATAGGAAAAACTTTTTAACAGTAACTTTTTAACACTGTAGAGGTCACATATATGACTGTATCTTGATGAAACTTTGTCAGATTCTTTATATTGTTGATCTTTAGCCTATGGCTCAGGTGAGCGATACAGGACCTTCAGGGTCTTTTTTTTTAGCTCACCTGTTACGAGCTTTTCTGATCGCCTGTTGTCCGTCCGGCATCCTTCCATTCACAATTTCTAGTGAACATGCTAGAGACCACATTTTGCAAGCAATTTTTATTAATCCCCCGCCACCAAGTGGGAGGGGGGTTATAGCGATGGTCTTCGTCCGTCCGTCCTTCCGTCCAAAACGCTTTCGTGTCTGCGCTATAAAACTTAAACCCCTTGATGGATTTTCATGAAACCTGGGTCAAATGTTCATCTCATCAAGATGGTGTGCAAAAACCCATGACCCGGCCATCTCGGCCCAAGGTCAAGGTCACAACTAAAGGTCAGAGGTTTTAGCCTTCCATTTCGTGTCTGCTCTGTATCTCCTGAACTCCTTGAAGGAATTTTATATAATTTGGGTTAAATGTTCATCTCATCAAGACGACGTGCAGAAGCCATGACCCGGCCATGTTGGCTCAAGGTCAAGGTCACAACTTACCGTCATGTGTTAAAGCCTTTCATTTTTTGTCTGCTCTGTATCTCCTTAACCCCATGAAGGAATTTTATGTAACTTGGGTCAAATAATCATCTCATCAGGATGACATGCAGAACCCATGACCCAGCCATGTGGGCTCAAGGTCAAGGTCACAACTTAACGGTCATGTGTTTGAGCCTTTCATTTTGTGTCAGCTCTGTATCTCCTTAACCCCTTGAAGGAATTTTACATAACTTGAGTTAAATATTCATCTCATCAAGACAATGTGCAGAACCCAAGACCTGGCCATGTGGGCTCAAGGTCAAGGTCACAACTTACCGTCATGTGTTTCAGCCTTTCATTTTTTGTCCGCTCTGTATCTTCTTAACCCCTTGAAGGAATTTTATATAACTTGGGTCAAATAATCATCTCTTCAAGATGACTTGCAGAACCCATGACCCGGCCATGTGGACTTAAGGTCAAGGTCACAACTTACCATCATGTGTTTGAGCCTTTCATTTTGTGTCTGCTCTGTATCTCCTTAACCTTTTGAAGGAATTTTATATAACTTGGGTCAAATAATCCATTCATCAAGAGACATGCAGGACCCATGACCCGGCCATGTGGGCTCAAGGTCAAGGTCACAACTTACCGTCACGTGTTTGAGCCTTTCATTTCATGTCCCCTCTGTATCTCCTTACCCTCTTAAAGGAATTTTATATAACTTGGGTCAGATGATCATCTCATCAAGACGATGTGCAGAACCCATGACCCGGTCATTTTAGCTCAAGGTCTAGGTCACTACTCAAGGTCAAAAGTTTTAGCTCAGTATCTCCTAAACAACTTGAAGCATTTTCATTTAAATAGTGTTAAATGATCACCGCATGAAGTATTTATCAGTCAGTTATGTTAAATGAAGGTCAAGGTCATTACTCAAGGTCAAAAGGTTTTGCACTGTATCTCTTAAACACCTGAAGGGATTTACATGAAACTTGGGTTAAATGATCAGCTTGTCAAGAAATATTGAGTCAGCAATGTAAACTCATGGTCAAGGTCACAATATTGTAGGTCAAAGTATTACTCTCCATTGTCAATCCCATTGGCGGGGGATTTAGCTGTCATTCAGACTGCCTTGTATAAGTTTGGTCAAACGTTCATCTCATCAAGACAACGTGCAGAACCCATGACCCAGCCATGTTGGCTTAAGGTCAAGGTCACAGCTTACTGTCATGTGTTTAAGCCTTTCATTTTGTGTCCGCTCTGTATCTCCTTAACCCCTTCAGGGGCCCTCTTGTAGAATATTTTTGCTTGATGATGGTTATTTGTTGTCTTAATGACATTTATATCTGTGATAACTTAGTAGTATTGTGGCTTCAATATATATTTGCATATTTACAGGTTGCACTGCTGTATGGCATGGGTACCTTGACCTCATTTTGGGTTCTGAAGTTCCTGTTAAAGCTGCAGAAGATGATGATGAGGTGGTATGTGAAGGGAATAAGTCATCCTCTGAATTTCCAGCAAAACTCAGGGATCAGCTGATTGCACAGACCATTGTTTTTTCTTTTCTTCAGAAAAAAGAAAAATCAACATATGAAAACTACCTGATTCCAAGCATTGGCATTGCCAAGAAACATGTCGTGCTTTTTTTATATGACAGTGAGCATGACATATTGCTTGAGAGTAAACTGATAAAATTGTGGAGTCCAGGTGGTCACATTATCACATCAGCAGTGTTAGCTCTTTGGTTAGCCATCAATTTCAGTTTTACATGCTCTGGAGTAACAGAACACATGAAAAATTGTGGTTTTACTGCTGATTTTCCAAAACAAGTTGGAAAAGAACTGAAAGTTTATGAGAAATGCTTAAGGTTTGGTTGTGGTCCTGGAAGTGAAGTAAAAGAAATGTTTGAACCAGAAGTTTATGACATTTTTAATTTGCATTAAATTTAGTTTCCAAGGTTTGTTGGATATCAGAATAATTCGGTGTGTGTGGTTGCCTTAACGATGCATTTAGTTCTATGCCAAAACCATAATCCTAGTTTTCCTCATTGTAATGTTTACCTTTACTTTCTTTTTAGCTCACCTGTCACAAAGTAGGACCTCTCTCAAGTTTGTTCAAATAATTTTGTTTTGCCCCTTTTAGGGGCCGCCAGAACTGAAAATAGAAACAAGCCTTTAAACGTCTTCTCTCATGAACTGCATGATGCATCTTCACCAAATTTGGCCTTAAGCATCCTTGCAATGATCTTTCTCGACTTTGTTAAAAGAATTTTGTTTGGCCCCTTTCAGGGGCCGCTTGAGTTAAAAATAGAAAAACCTTGAAACAACTTCTTCTCATGAACCGCTTGATGGATCTTCACCAAATTTTGCCTGAAGCATCCTTGCAAGGACCTCTCTCAAGTTTGTTAACCAGGTTTTCAACAAAAACCTGAGTTATTAGATTGGGGTAGATGTCGGTCGGGCGGCGGCGGCGGCGGCGTCAAACTGGTGTTTCCGGTCAATAACTTTTGTTTCGGTAAAGATATTTGAATAAAACTTGGTATGTATGTAGCTTATATCAAGACAAAGGCTGGGATTGATTTTGGGGTTTCTGGGGTCAAGGTCACTGTTATTTAAAATAGAAAAAGGGTTTCCGGTCAATAACTTTTGTTTCGGTAAAGGTATTTGAATAAAACTTGGTATGTATGTAGCTTATATCAAGACAAAGGCTGGGATTGATTTTGGGATTTCTGGGGTCAAGGTCAAGGTCACTGTTACATAAAATAGAAAAAGGGTTTCCGGTCAATAACTTAACTTAGGAATGAGCTATCATGATGAAACTTGGTATGTATGTTGCTTATATCAAGACAAAGGCTGGGATTGATTTTGGGGTTTATGGGATCAAGGTCAAGGTCATTGTTACTAAAAATAGGGTTAGGGTTAGGTTAGGGTTAGGGTTAGCATATCTTCTACATGCATGGAGGGATTTTGTTTGTTCACCATCATGAGACGGAGTGTCATGCGCAAGAACCAGGTCCCTAGGTCTAAGGTCAAGGTCACACTTAGAGGTCAAAGGATACAAGAATGAAAACTTTGTCCGGAGCATATCTTCTTCATGCATAGAGGGATTTTGATGTAACTTGGCACAATTATACACCATCATGAGACGAAGTGTCTTGCGCAGTTCCCTTCTCTAGAATTACTTCCCTTTGTTGTTACTATAAATAGCTTATATTGTAACTTTTTCATTACTAGACATAGGGAAAAATCGGGACCACTTTTCTGTAGTACAACATGCATGTTACATCCAATTTTGAGGTGTATTTTGACCAATCTCTACCTGGTAAGGATTTCTGTGTGGACTTACAATTTTTTTTTTGTATTTTTTTTTTTTTTTTTTTTTAAGATTAACTTGCCTTAGTTGTTACTATAAATAACTTATATTGTAACTTCTTTATTATTGACCGTAGGGAAAAACCAAGACCACTTTTCTGTGGTACTACATAGTTGTTACTTTCTAATTTTATGTGTATTTTAAGGTATCTCTACCTGGTAAGGAGTTTTTTTGTGGACTTAGAAAAACAAAAGAATTACAATGATTACTAAACAACCACAAAATTAAAATTACATCTGCAAATACAGGTGCTAGAGTAAAGAAATTTGCTGTGACGGGCGTATATTGTGACATTCTGGCACTCTTGTTTATTCTTATGAAAAGTGTTGAAAACCTGGTTTCGTGGCATTGCCGCGTTTCTTGTTTACAGAATTTGTTTGGCCCCGACAGAGCTAAAAATAGAAAAAAGATCTTTAAACAACTCATGAACCGCTTGATGGATCTTCACCAAATTTTGCCTGAAGCATTGTTGCAAGGACCTCTCAAATTTGTTCAAAGAATTTTGTTTGGCCCCTTTTAGGGGCTGCCAGAGCTAAATTAGAAAAACCTTTAAATGACTTCTCATGAACCACTTGATGGATCTTGACCAAATTTGGCCTCAAGCATCCTTGCAAAAACTTCTCTCTGTTTTGTTCAAATAATTTTGTTTGGCCCCAAAAGGGGCCACCAAAGCTAAAAATAGATATAACCCTTATAGACTTCTTCTTAAGATCCTCTTGATAGATCTTCGCCGTACTTGGCCTGAAGCATCCTTGCATGGACCTCTCTGAAGTTTGTTTTGTTTAAAAAAATTTATTTGGCCCCTTTTCGGGGCCACCAGAGCTAAAAATAGAAAAACCTTTAAACAACTTCTTCACATGAACTGCTTGATGGATCTTCACCAGTTTGGCATGGAGCATCCTTGCATGGGACTTTCTCAAGTTTATTGAAAGATTTTTGTTTGGCCCCTTTTAGGGGCCACCCTCCTAGCTAAAGAAAAGAAAAACCTTAAAACGACTTCTCCTTATGAACAGCTTGATGGATCTTCACTAAATCTTGTCTGAAGCATTTGTGCATGGACATCTCTCAAATTTGTTCAAATAAGCTAAAAATAGAAAAACTTTTAAACGACTTCTACTCAAGAACCACTTGTTCAAAGAATTTTGTTTGGCCCCTTTTAGGGGAATTATCTCTCTCAATACTTTTTCTTGTCAGGAGCATAATTCTAATTTTATTGAAAAGAATTAATTTAAACTTTTCACAATGATAAGGGATGATAAGAGGTTGTACAAAAATAATAACCTTGGCTAACCTCATTTTTGAGTTATGTCACTTGGTTACTCTTTATTGTTTTGAAATAAGTGTCATTGCTCTTACTACTTTAGCTTTTAGTTGCTAACTTACGTCAAAGATCAAGGCAGCTGTGACCCTTTGTAAAATAGAATTTTCTGGATTATAACATATATATGCCTTTTAATTAAGGGCTAAACTGAGTTATGTTGAATCATAATTACCTTTTTAGCTCGACTATTCGAAGAATAGTCTAGCTATTCTACTCACCCTGGCGTCGGCGTCGGCGTCGGCGTCGGCGTCGGCGTCACACCTTGGTTAAGTTTTTGCATGCAAGTACATACAGCCATCAATTAAAGGCATATAGCTTTGAAACTTATTTTTTCTTTTTCTAGGTCAATTACCAACCTCTCTGGGTCAAGTCCCATAACTCTGACATGTATTTTGAAGAAATTATGCCCCCTTTTGGACTTAGAAAATTTTGGTTAAAGTTTTACATGCAAGTTACTATCTCCAAAACTAATGCAGATATTGATTTGAAACTTCACATGTGTCTTCGGGGTTATAAAATAGTTGATAGCAGCAAGTCCATAACTCTGACTTTCATTTTGGCCAAATTATGCCCCCTTTTGGACTTAGAAATTCTGGTTAAAGTTTTGCGTGCAAGTACATACAGCTATTTCTAAAAGGCATATAGATTTGAAACTGATTTTTTCTTTTTCTAGATCAATTACCAACCTCACTGGGTCAAGACCCATAACTCTGACATGTATTTTGAGCAAATTATGCCCCCTTTTAGACTTAGAAAATTTTGGTTAAAGTTTTACATGCAAGTTATTATCTCCAAAACTAATGCAGATATTGATTTGAAACTTCACATGTGTCTTCGGGGTTATAAAACTAGTTGATAGCAGCAAGTCCCATAACTCTGACCTTCATTTTGGCCAAATTATGCCCCCTTTTGGACTTAGAAAATTCTGGTTAAAGTTTTGCGTGCAAGTACATACAGCTATTTCTAAAAGGCATATAGATTTGAAACTGATTTTTTCTTTTTCTAGATCAATTACCAACCTCACTGGGTCAAGACCCATAACTCTGACATGTATTTTGAGCAAATTATGCCCCCTTTTAGACTTAGAAAATTTTGGTTAAAGTTTTACATGCAAGTTATTATCTCCAAAACTAATGCAGATATTGATTTGAAACTTCACATGTGTCTTCGGGGTTATAAAACTAGTTGATAGCAGCAAGTCCCATAACTCTGACCTTCATTTTGGCCAAATTATGCCCCCTTTTGGACTTAGAAAATTCTGGTTAAAGTTTTGCGTGCAAGTACATACAGCTATTACTAAAAGGCATATAGATTTGAAACTTATTTTTTCTTTTTCTAGATCAATTACCAACCTCACTGGGTCAAGTCCCATAACTCTGACATGTTTTTTGAGCAAATTATGCCCCCTTTCAGACTTAGAAAATTTTGGTTAAAGTTTTACATGCAAGTTATTATCTCCAAAACTAATGCAGATATTGATTTGAAACTTCACATGTGTCTTCGGGGTTATAAAACTAGTTGATAGCAGCAAGTCCCATAACTCTGACCTTCATTTTGGCCAAATTATGCCCCCTTTTGGACTTAGAAAATTCTGGTTAAAGTTTTGCGTGCAAGTACATACAGCTATTACTAAAAGGCATATAGATTTGAAACTTATTTTTTCTATTTCTAGATCAATTACTAACTTCACTGGATCAAGTTCCATAACTCTGGCATGTATTTTGGGCAAATAATGCCCCCTTTTGGACTTTGAAAATTCTGGTTAAAGTTTTACATGCGAGTTTCTATCTCCAAAACTAATGCAGATATTGAATTGAAACTTCACATGTGCCTTAGGGGTTATAAAACTAGTTGATAGCAGCAAGTCCCATAACTGATATACATTTTGGTCAAATTATTCCCCCTTTTGAACTTAAAACTCTTTTGATATTTAACCTTTTTAGGTAATATTTTCCTGCCTCTGGGACAATATTTCGAATAGTCGAGCTTGGCTGTCTTACGGACAGCTCTTGTTGTTAAACTTGTGATAAGTTGGATATTGTTATAAATTATATTTCATACTGAAACAGACCTCAGGGCTTCAGATATTTTTTCATGCAGTTCTAGAGCTTTTCATTTTTCTTTGTGTTTTTTTTTTAGCAGTTTGCTTTTCCACTACCAAATTTTGAATTAGTTTTTATTTTTTTAAATTTTTAATTAGTTTTTCTTTGCAAAAATTTCACCCACTTTGTTGACAGAGGAAACATGCTGTGGGTTTGAAATTTTTGCTGTTCTTGCCTTCTGCACATGCCATATTTGTAAATTGCAAAAGGGAGATCACTCTATCATGCCAATAAATAATCTTGGCTCTGTCCTATAATGGTACAATACAAAGTTTGTAGGGGGTCAGTGTAGACAATGAACAGCTGCCTCGGTACAGATTTTTTTCCCAGACTTTGGGTGGTACTGTAATTTGACACCCTGACAAAATATATCAGTGTAAACAACACTATTGGAAGATAATTTCTTGTCATTTTCTTGTCAAAAACAAATAAATTAAATATCAATTAGTTTTTTAACAATAAGTTTCAGAAGTTATTACGTGATTGATAAAGTCATTTAGTTATAACAATAAAACAATGCTTATCTGGAGCCCTGAAACATGGTATAAAATATCCCAAAGCAGTGTTCGCGTTTCCTGAAAATTTCACAGAGTCCCTAGGACTCACTACTCCTAAAAATACTGAGTCCCACTCAAGTATGATCGAGTTTCAAATTTTATGTAAAATATACAACACTGGTGTAAAGAAATGATGAAATTTCATCACAGTTTGTTTGGTTTGACAATTAAATAGATTGATCTACTTTGAAAAATCAGATCAGTATATGAATTAACAAAAACATTTCTGCTCAGAAATATTTATCAGCTCTTTGGAATTTCTACCATCAGGAAATAAAAATAGTTGTACTAAAATAAAATTTCATACATTGATTCTTTGAATACCATTCTTTAAACTCAGAATCAGTTTAGCCAACGAGTGTGTAACTTTGTTTTAGACAGAGACTTTTACTTTAGGTTTGTAATGAGCAAGTTTTGACTGTTTTCACAAGTTTACATCGTAAAGGTAGTGATTTTTATCAATAGGTTAAACTAGTCATCATATGTCACTGACTTATATTTTTGTGTATTAAATGTGAAACATTTATATGTATGACGAAAGATGTTCTCGTTACACTTTGAATTGTTTTTATTTATTATTATAACATGATAAGACTGCGTCAAACTGTAGTTGCTACAAATGTATTGATAACTCTGTTCACACTACATCTTTATATATCTTAAAATATGAGGTGACTTATAGGCCCACAGGGCCGGGTGCAAATAATTTGTTATATGAAAATTGTATTATTTATTTGTAAATTGCACATGTCACGTTAATAAATAAACATTTACTTACTTACTTACTTACTATAATAACACTGGAGTTATGTTCACTTGCAACATTTCATGAAATCTCACAGCCAGATGAGAACCAGACTATATGATGATATGATTTTTAGAAAATGAAGATGACGGAAATGAAATTTGGATTCTGTAAATATTGATTTAACAGTACTAAATGGCTGAATGTACAATGTGTTAACGTATTTATAACCAGATACAAGAGGTATACAAGTCAAATGGTTTATCGCGGCCAGAAATTTGTACAAACCGGATAGAAGTTGCCAAATTGTCATTTGTGCAGGAAAGAAGCGTTTACCATAATGTCCAGTACTGGACAGGTATAGTGACCATGCACGGGCACAGCCAATTTTCTCAGAGGGGGTCCGATCCCCTGCCTTCCCCCCCCCCGGAAATTTTGAAATTTAGCACTTCATTTTTTGCATTCTGGGACAGTTTTGTGGACTAACCTGTTAAATTTGGGAAAACGATAAAATCAAGCTTTCTTGAAGGTAAAATTCTTAGTTTCTTTTAGATAAATATGAATTATGTCGGGGTCGTATGTAGCAGCAGCCGCATATACTTTACATGCAGTCCTAATGTTCCCTTTTTCGAAAAACATTTTCTTTCCTTCTTGTCTTCTTTTCTTTTTTAAAGATTTTCCAGAGGGGGTCCGGACACCCGGTCCCCCCCCCCCCCCCCTCTGGATCCGCGCATGGTGACATATCATGCTTTCTGTTTATGCAGGTAAACTTGTGTTTGGTTAAATTGTCTGAACAGTGTACAAACTCATTACTGTTTTTTCAGGCAAGGGTGGAAAAAAAGTGGTAGACAATGAAAGCAGTAACATTTTTATCAAAAAAAAAATAATGAGACAAACATTTCCAACATCTTTGGACGGTTCAAAAATCCCATGTAAACATACGATAAAGCCCGAAACGCGTGAAAATGTTCCGAATGTAAATCGGGTGAAGTAAGCGCTCTATGTATAACAGTTAGATTATGCGTCTAGATTGATTAAACTGGGCGAGTCTACTTACTTATGCGTCTAGATTGATTATACTGGGCGAGTCTACTTACTTATTACTTGAGGATGAAAAAAAAACGTGTTTTTAAATGTTGCCCTTAAACAAGGGTGGCGGTTGAACTACTAAAAGTACAACAACAGTTAATTCACAACAAATCGTACGGTATGTTTTATAATCAGTAGAAGCTAGTCGTATTTACGCTTATGAGTCCTGTTTCACCCACAAGTAAAGAATTCACAGGTCCATCATGAAATATTTTCCCCCAGCGTGCATATACTTGTCCTATTCAATATGATCGCGGCCTCAATCAATAAAATTATTGCAAAATGTTCACCAGTACCGTGCAAATCTGGCGCGTACATCCAATAGGGGCGATTTACTGTTAGAGGACGAATGTATGGGAGCCTTTGCGATAAGACTGAGTTAAGAGTATGATGGTGGTCATATCCTTATAATCCATATACCGGTCGATTGGATGTCCTACGATTGCACGCCATGTTCTGTCCGATGCGAAGACAAATAGACGTTGCTGGCACACATGATGAAATACGGAAGACACCACGGACAGGATGATTCTTAAAAAAAGTCCATGGGTCGAATATACGTGTGGGACAATGATAGGGTTGTTTTAAGTCGCAAGGACTGATACAGGTAGCATACACGATATTCGATAGTCCAATCACTCACTTGGAAGAAACTAAAAGGAGAAAACCCGTTACAGTGCTTTAATTTTAAATTTACTTTGGTGCTACAAATGTTCTTTTTCAGGGTTACATTCGATCTACATGGACTGTACAGCCAAGTGCTCTGTTCGCCTCGAAATGTTACCTTAACTGTGTCAACAGAACAAGATATTGGTACGCAGGGTATGGTCCCAGTGCAGAAGGAATGCTACCTAATTACCATAGATGCCAAGGTCTCAGCCTGCACCTACCAGCAGAACCGCGGTAAAAGTTCATACGAAAATGTGAACAAAGACTGTGTATATCTATGATTCATTTTTAAAATATAACTTCCAATCCCCTTCCCCCAAATAATTTTGTCATTTCATCAAACAAACTATGTTAAAGAGGATTCATACACGTTATTCAACATATATTTCCACCTGCCTGTGCCAAAACACTGTTAGCCTCGGTTTGCGTGTGAGGAACCAGCACAACACATGAATTAAAGCAAATATAATTTGTAAAGTATTCTTTACTTATATGCATTTAGTTCATTTTTCGTTTTCAGTCTATGTTTAAAGCAGAACTAAAGTGTCGGGGGTTTTAAGGAAAACTGAAACATGTTTCGAAGCTGGACATGATCTTATGAGTAATATTTTTATAACTGTTGTACTATGTTTATTTAATGTCTATAAAACTGGATTTCAGAAATATAATGAGATAAAATGTATTAGTTCACTTACCTAAAACCCTTTCGATGACAGCCTTTTTTACGAATGATATCCAAATTGATCTGTACTTACACTAAACATTAAGGTTTAGCAGTATATCACAAAACAATAGATTTTTTATTAGCAAATGAACAGCATCTTGAAACACAATTTATCTGTCCAATACATGTTTTAGTGTTCTGTCCCACAGAGTTGGATACTTAAAATATTCTAAATGAGTTGTCCCCCTTTAAATAAGAATGCCATTTGTAAAGAAATAAATGTAAACAATTGTCAAAAACGATGTTTTACCTAGTTATGTAAAGTTTAAACACTCGCACGATGTTGCAAATGCATCAAAACGAAGACATAAAACAGCTTTTAAAAAATGGTGAGTTTTTAAAGGCGCTGAACTGTCCAGAAGTGTGACCCCTTCATGCAGTCCCTTTCCGGAATTCAATACATATATGAGTAAATTGACAAGGGTTTTGTAGAATAATATAAATGTTTCATACGCTGTTAAATTTTCATGTAAAACAATGCGTTCTTTCTATGATTTGATGACGTTTGAACGTTTTTCTCCGAAACATGGACCTATACCTTAAACCAGTTTAGAGTTTATATAAATATCTATCGTATTTTACAGTCCAGTGTTGCGTAATATTAATTATGAAAAGAACTTCATAATGAGATTGTAAATTGTTGTCACTAGATATACTTCCTTATACAAAAAAATCTATAGCTTATCGTTCTATAACAAATTGTAATAATGCAACTATTGGGGCTGATTACTGCCATGGCGTGTTGGTGAGGCGAAAACACGAGAATACGAAAACTTGACAAACACTTTGTCGAGTTTTTGTGTTGGCGGGACACATTCTATGTAAAAACTCGACGTTTAGAGGGCTCCGACACGACAAATTTACCTGTCGAATTTTCTTGATGGCGGGTATGAATAGACCATGTTTGCGCCCTATATTGGTCGTGTTGTCGTGACTTCGCCCCGTCGACATGAACACACAACAAATATCTTATTTGTCGAGTTTTCATGTTTTCGCCCCGCCGGCTCGAAAACAACATAAATATATTTAAGATTATATTTTTTGATACCTTTCAAAGGTCTATTTCTAGCTTTAAAAGGGAATGTAACATAAATTCTATACCGCGCTTGAAAGATGAAACAAATTGTTTTTTAAATGCTTCAAAATTTATTTCCTGAATTCAAGGTTTAGTGAGAAATAAATCTATATTTCATACTTAAGAATAAAAAAACGTCTGTCTTACCCAGTACAGATCTTTTTCAAGGGAAAGTGACACTAGAATCGAAACGTGGTTGCCAAGATTATAGATACACTTAATCATCAATAATGGTATCAACTTTTGTGACGGAGTATCCGCCTCAGTGCTAACATAATCTAATAGCGAGCTTTAAAAATAAGTCAATGCCTAACAAATTAGAACAAAATGTAGTTTCACCTCCTTCATCAAACAATCTTTTTGCATTATCACACAGTCATACTAACCGAACAGACGTATTTAACAGGCTGTGTATATATATATTGTGGATAGATGTGTAAATTGTTCACATTTTGAAAATTAGGATTTCAAATCTAACCGGCGGTTTGAACATTTTAAACAGCTCGCAGAGCTAAAGGAAGAGCTGTAACGGGAGATAGTTTTATCATTAAGTCATTCACCGTTAGCTAGGCAAAAAGTGAGTGCTAGTTGAGCCATTTTCTTACTGTGCGCTATATTAACTATCATCAGTCCATCTAGCATATGTAATTGTTGTGCGCATGACTAACGGAAGGCTCGACTAATAAAATATTTGTTGTATTATTTGGTTCCGTTGGTTATAATACTTTTTGCGAGTCTCTACAAATGTAAGGATATAAACTGAACAACACAAGTGTGCTATCTACGAGTATATTTTAAAGACTGAAGTAATGCACAATGCAAACTGCGGGTTAACATACCATATAATTATGTCTCCACCCCCCTCTGGGGGAGACATATTGTTTTTGCCCTGTCCGTCCGCCCGTACGTCACACTTCATTTCCGAGCAATAACTGGAGAACCATTTGACCTAGAAACTTCAAACTTCATAGGGTTGTAGGGCTGCTAGAGTAGACGAACCCTATTGTTTTTGGGGTTACTCCATCAAAGGTCAAGGTCACAGGGGCCTGAACATTGAAAACCATTTACGATCAATAACTAGAGAACCACTTGACCCAGAATGTTGAAACTTCATAGGATGATTGGTTATGAAGAGTAGATGACCCCTATTGTTTTTGGGGTCACTTTGTCAAAGGTCAAGGTCACAGGGGCCTGAACATTGAAAACCATTTACAATCAATAACTAGAGAACCACTTGATCCAGAATGTTGAAACTTCATAGGTTGATTGGTCATGAAGAGTAGATGACCCCTATTGTTTTTTGGGTCACTCCATCAAAGATCAAGGTCACAGGGGTCTGAACATTGATAACCATTTACGATCAATAACTAGAGAACCACTTGACCCAGAATGTTGAAACTTCATAGGATGATTGGTCATGTAGAGTAGATGACCCCTATTGTTTTTGGGGTCACTCCGTCAAAGGTCAAGGTCACAGGGGTCTGAACATTGAAAACCATTTCCAATCAATAACTTGAGTACCACTTGACCCAGGATGTTGAAACTTCATAGAATGATTGTACATGAAACATTAAAATTTCACCTTTTAGTCTCCTTTGCGCTTTGTTATTTGAATTGCAAACTGCAAATTATTTTGCATTTTGCAGTTCGGATTGCAAAATGAATTTTTACTTTCGATTCACTATATGTATTGAACAGCGATGCAGTTTCTCAGAAACATGGTATTGTGCTTTAACATTTAACGTTTCAATCTTATTTGCCTTTGTAATTTGAACTTCAAACTGCAAAACATTTTGCAGTTCGAATTGCAAAACGAGTTTTTATTTTGCGTTTCAGTATTCAGTATTTCAGTGTCCTTTTCACTTTGAAATTTTAATTCCAAACTACAATTTTTATTTTGCGTTTCAGAATTTAGGATATCAATGTCCATTTCGATTTGTAATTCATGGTTTTTTTTTTATATATGTACAAACTGAGAATGAAATAAACTTTGAAACTTTTAATTTGAATAACAAACTGCAAAATATTTTGCAGTTCGAATTGCAAAATAATTTTTTATTTTCGATTCAATATATATAGTAAACTGCTTTTCAGTTTCTTAGAAAAATGGTATTGGTTGGGATTTTTCCAGGCTTTAAAATTTAACAATTCAGTCTTATTTGCGTTTTTTGATTTGAATTGCAAACTTCAAAATATTTTGCATTTTGCAGTTCGAATTGCAAAATAAATTTTATTTTGCGTTTCAGAATTAAAGATTTCAATGTCAATTGCGCTTTGTAATTTGAATTGCAAACTGCAAAATATTTTGCATTTTGCAGATCGAATTGCAAAATGCATTTTTATTTTCGTTTCAATATATGTATCGAACTACGATGAAGGTTCTCAGAAACATGGTATTTTTTTCTTTTTGTGGTGTGGGGGGGGGGGGGAGCTTTTCAGGCTTGAAATTTTAAAGTTTCAATCTAGGTTGCGTTTCGTAATTTGAATTGCAAACTTAAAATATTTTGCATTTCGAATTGCAAAATGAATTTGTATTTTGCGTTTCAGAGTTCAAGATTTCAATGTCAATTGCTCTTTGTAATTTGAATTGCAAACTGCAATTTTTTTTGGGAGAGGGGTGGGGGGCTTTTCAAGCTTGAAATTTAAAGTTTCAATCTAGGTTGCGTTTCGTAATTTGAATTGCAAACTTCAAAATATTTTGCATTTTGCAGTTTGAATTGCAAAATGAATTTGTATTTTGCGTTAGCGAACTGCAAAATATTTTGCATTTTGCAGTTCGAATTGATAAATGATTCAATACTGTCTTGAACTGCGATGAAGTTGCTCTGAAAGATGGTATTGCTTGGGGGTTTTCAGACTTGAAAATTTAATGTTTCAATCTCAGTTGCGTTTTATAATTTTAAATTGCAAACTGCAAAATATTTTGCATTTTGCAGTTCAAATTGCAAAATGAATTTTTGATTTGCGTTTCAGAATTCAACATTTCAATGTCAATTGCGCATTGTAATTTGAATTGCAAACTGCAAAATATTTTGCATTTTACAGTTCGAATTGCAAAATGAATTTTTACATAAGATTCAATATTTCAAATTTCTCAGAAACATGGTATTGTTTGGGGCTTTTCGGGCTTTCAATCTTATTTTTGCTTTGTAATTTGAATTGCAAACTGCAAAATATTTCACAATATACGCAAATTATAGCAAATAACCTTCAATATCTACAATTTCATACATATTTATATTTGTTTTTGATACAGAGAAAAGAGATTCTGTTTCAAGTAACTGGCATTCAGTGAGGCAAATGTCAAATTACAGTCATTCGTAATATTTTAGACATCCCCCATTCCTATTGTCCTATTTGGGTTTTGCTAAAGTCAGCTACATCGACTGAGATTGTTTTTCGTGAGACCTCGGACGCTTGATTTCGTATCCAGACATTCTTTTTTGATCGTACCAAGCGGGAGCTTGTTGGCGCTAACCACAGTTTGATGGCGGGGATCTTGATTTCTGTTGCCTTGGTATTTAAGGGGAGTCAGAAATGGAATAGCTTTGTGCAACTAAATCATTTATACGGTTTTCAGCAATTACTGGGGTACATTGTTATTAGAAACTCTTGAAGCACATAATATAGTCCCAATGTGGAAATACATTTTTCACAAGTTTTCCGTTCATACTTCTCTTTGCCGAGTAAACTAAACTAACCTTACCTACTGGCCTTGATTGTGATCTGAGGTCAGTGTACTCAGCCCATATTCTTTTCCTAGCATCGCCAAAAAGACAACTTGTTGAATCTTAACCAGAATTGGAAAAAACGCATTTGAAATTACAAGCACAGGAATGATTTTAAAGCCTGAAAATCATATTCTCGGAAAGCAAATCACGGTATATATTTCTTGAACCGCAAAATTAAAATCTAGCATAAAACGGCTGTTCTTGACACGTTTCGAGAATGTTTTAACAGGAGAGTAAACGTGTTCTTGTGTCCACGTGCTATTAAAACAGTTTTATACATGCGCGTTTTATGCTAGAATTGCTTTAACGCATGTTCATTTCGTGTTATAACATCATCAGATATCCCTCGGAATACGTTGATACTCTCGCCCTACCGAGCTTGGGCACCAACCAATCCCTAGGGGTTCTGCAGATGTTATAACAAGAAAAAAAAAAACATTCGTTATCCATACATTCATTTTGAAATGCAAAGCGCAAATGAGAATGAAATGTTTAATAAAAAATTCTTAAAAGATCAAAACATTAACATCTTTCTCGGAAAGCGAATCGCGATTAATTTATATCTTAAACGGCGAAAAAAACATCATTTTTCAATTTGAAAAGCAAAGCGCAAAATATTTTGCAGTTAGCAATTAAAAGTACAAAGCCAAAAAGTGACTGAAAAGTTCGATTTTAAAGCCTGAAATATAATCATTTTTAAATACTGAAAAGCTCAAAACATCACAATTCATATATATAATGAATAATAAGTAAAACTTCCTTTTGCCATTCGAATCGCAGAAAAGAAAAACGACGTGACTGAAATATTCAATGTTAAAGCCCGAGTTGTTCAAAATATTAACAATTTTCATGGAAAGCGAATTGCGAATTATATATACATCTCGAACTGCAAAATAAAAGTTCATTTTGCAATTCGAACTGCAAAGTGCAAAATGCAAAATCTTTTGCAGTTTGCAATTCAAATTACAAAGTGTAAATTAGATTGAAATCTTTAATAATAAGACCTGAAAGGCAAACAATAATAGATTATTTCTTAGAAAGAGAATCGCCGTTCATATATATCTGGAACCGCAAAATAAAAATTCATTTTGCAATTCGAACTGTAAAATGCAAAATGTTTTGCAATTTGCAATTCAAATTACAAAGTGCAAATAAGATTGAAATGTTAAATTTCAAAGCCTAAAAAAATGTGCTTCATATGTATTGTGAATCGCAAAATAAAGATTCATTTTGCAATTCGAACTGCAAAATGCAAAATGTTTTGCAGTTTGCAATGCATATTACAATGTACAAATTAGGATGAACTGTTAAAGTTTCAGTACTAAAAAGCCCAAAACAATAACAGCTTTCTCGGAATGCAACGCGGTTCATACAAATCTTGAATTGCAAAATAAAAATTCATTTTGCAATTTGAATTGCAAACTGCAAAACAGTTGGTGGTTTTCAATTCGAATCGCAATCTGCTAAACAGTTTGCAGTTTGCAATTCGAACTGCAAAATGCAAAATAGTTTGCGGTTTGCAATTTGAACTGCAAACTGCAAACTGCAGACCAACTTAACGCCTATCAAGATCTTGGTTCTTTTCTTGAACTGGCCAGATTCCATCACGGGTTCTAGAGTTATGGCCCCTTAAATGTCCAAAATTGGCTATTTTGGCTTTCGCAGCCATATAGAGACTTCGTTTATGGTTTTATTTGGTACAAACTTCCAAAATATCTTCAACAACAATAAATCTTGGATTCCATGGCAAATCAGATCCAATCGTAGGTTCCAGAGTTATTTTATATCTGATTACCTCCCCTGATTGTAATCAAAATGGATTTATATCAGTAAGTACTTATAGGACTTACTTGAAATTTCATTATTGTCATTAGTTGCACTGAGCCAATCAGGGTAGATAACTGTGGACTGATTATATGTCAAATTACCTCCCTTTATTTCAAATTAAAATGGGTATATCTCCGTAACTAATGAAGATACTGATCTGAAATTTCATTTATGTCAACAGATTTGTTTGGCAGATCCTTTTGTTCACTTACAATAATTATCTTTTTAATTACTTCCCTTTTACGTTACTATAAATAGCTTATTTTTAGTAACTTTTTTATTATTGGCCATAGGAAAAAACCGAGACCACTTTTCTGTGGTACAACATGGATGGTACCTCCAATTTTTAGGTGTATTTTGACATGTCTGTACCTTGTAAGAATTCTTTTTCTTTTTGGTTAAATTTCTTTCCTTTGTTGTCCTTTGGACTTAGATATTTTTTTCTGAGGACCATCTTGTCCTCAAGTGCAATGATAACAGGTGAGCAATATAGGGCCATCATGGCCCTCTTGTTTTTGAAATTATTTCAGCAATAAATACCATTTTTCTAGATATTTTATTTATTTCCTGAAAATGTTTTAGCGCAAAATTTCATGTTAATACTTGAACCTGCTACGAGATGTTTGGTAGCTATCACGATAATATTCTAACTTTCCAGCAAAGTTGTTCATTTTTTCTGAAAACATCGCAATAACTTATTTTTGAAACATATGCTTTTTATACGCCCGTTTGAAAAACGGGACGTATTATGGGAACGCCCCGGACGGGCGGGCGGCGTCCACAGACTTTGTCTGGAGCATATCTTCTACATGCATGGAGGGATTTTGATGAAACTTGGCACAGTTGTTCACCATCATGAGACGGAGTGTCATGCGCAAGAACCAGGTCCCTAAGTCTAAGGTCAAGGTCACAGAGGTCAAAGGTCAAATTCAAGAATGACTGACCGGAGCATATCTTCTTCATGCATGGAGGGATTTTGATGAAAGTTGGCACAATTGTTCATCATCATGAGATGGAGTGTCATGCGCAAGAACCAGGTCCCTAGGTCTAAGGTCAAAGTCACACTTAGAGGTCAAAGGACACAAGAAAGAAAATTTTGTCCGGAGCATATCTTCTTTATGCATGGAGGGATTTTGATATAACTTGGCACAAATGTTCACCACCACGAGGCGGAGTGTCATGCGCAAGAACCAGGTCCCTAGGTCTAAGGTCAAGGTCACACTTAGAGGTCAAAGGATACAAGAATGAAAACCTTGTCCGGAGCATTTCTTCTTCATGCATGGAGGGATTTTGATATAACTTGGCACAAGTGTTCACCACCACGAGACAGAGTGTCATGCGCAAGAACCAGGTCCCTAGGTCTAAGGTCAAGGTCACACTTAGAGGTCAAAGGATACAAGAATGAAAACCTTGTCCGGAGCATTTCTTCTTCATGCATAGAGGGATTTTGATATAACTTGGCACAAATGTTCACCACCACGAGACGGAGTGTCATGTGCAAGAACCAGGTCCCTAGGTCTAAGGTCAAGGTCACACTTAGAGGCCAAAGGTCAAATACAAGAATGACTTTGACCGAAGCATTTCTCCTTCATGCATGGAGGGATTTTGATGTAACTTGGCACAATTATACACCATCATGAGACGAAGTGTCATGCACAGTTCCCTTTTTAGAATTACTTCCCTTTGTTGTTAGTATAAATAGCTTATATTGTAACTTTTTCATTACTAGTCGTAGGGAAAAATCGAGACCACTTTTCTGTAGTACAACATGCATGCTACATCCAATTATGAGGTGTATTTTGACCAATCTCTACCTGGTAAAGATTTTTGTGTGGACTTACAATTATTTTTTGGATTTTTTTTTTTTTATTACCTTCCCTTAGTTGTTACTATAAATAACTTATATTGTAACTTTTTTTATAATTGACTGTAGGGAAAAAACAAGACCACTTTTCTGTGGTACAACATAGATGTTACTTTCAAATTTTAGGTGTATTTTACGGTATCTCTACCTAGTAAGGAGTTTTTTTGTGGACTTAGAAAAACAAAAGACTTACAATGATTACTAAACAACCACAAAATTAAAATTCCATTTGCAAATACAGGTGCTAGAGTAAAGAAATTTGCTGTGACGGGCGTATATTGTGACATTCTGGCACTCTTGTTATGAGATAGGAAACACAGTACTATCTTATTATATCCATGTATTCGAAAAGTATAGGTATCTCCATCTTTTTGTTTATGATAAAATCGTTATTTTCAGTTAAATCATATACATATATATAGTATAGAAGAAATATCAGAATATGTTAAATGGAGATAGAAAACCTAATAATATCCTTATTATCTAAAACCATAAATATCTCTATTTTTATACGCCCGTTTGAAAAATGGGACGTATTATGGGAACGCCGCAGGCGGGCGGGTGGCGTCCACAGACTTTGTCCGGAGCATATCTTCTACATGCATGAAGGGATTTTGATGAAACTTGGCACAGTTGTTCACCCTCATGAGACGGAGTGTCATGTGCAAAAACCAGGTCCCTAGGTCTAAGGTCAAGGTCACACTTAGAGGTCAAAGGTCAAATTCAAGAATGACTTTGTCCGGAGCATATCTTCTTCATGCATGGAGGGATTTTGATGAAAGTTGGCACAATTGTTCATCATCATGAGACGGAGTGTCATGCGCAAGAACCAGGTCCCTAGCTCTAAGGTCAAGGTCACACTTAGAGGTCAAAGGATACAAGAAAGAAAACTTTGTCCGGAGCATATCTTCTTCATGCATGGAGGGATTTTGATATAACTTGGCACAAATGTTCACCACCACGTAGCGGAGTGTCATGCGCAAGAACCAGGTCCCTAGGTCTAAGGTCAAGGTCACACTTAGAGGTCAAAGGATACAAGAATAAAAACCTCGTCCGGAGCATTTCTTCTTCATGCATAGAGGGATTTTGATATAACTTTGCACAAATGTTTACCACTACAAGGCGGAGTGTCATGCGCAAGAACCAGGTCCCTAGGTCAAAGGTCAAGGTCACACTTAGAGGCCATAGGTCAGATACAAGAATGACTTTGTCCGAAGCATTTCTTCTTCATGCATGGAGGGATTTTGATGTAACTTGGCACAATTATACACCATCATGAGACAAAGTGTCATGCGCAGTTCCCTTGTTTAGAATTACTTCCCTTTGTTGTTACTATAAATAGCTTATATTGTAACTTTTTCATTACTAGTCGTAGGGAAAAATCGAGACCACTTTTCTGTAGTACAACATGCATGCTACATCCAATTATGAGGTGTATTTTGACCAACCTCTACCTGGTAAAGATTTTTGTGTGGACTTCCTTTGTTTTTTTTTTGGATTTTTTTTTTTTTTTTTTTTTTTAAGATTATCTTCCCTTAGTTGTTACTATAAATAACTTATATTGTAACTTTTTTTTATAATTGACTGTAGGGAAAAAACAAGACCACTTTTCTGTGGTACAACATGGATGTTACTTTCAAATTTTAGGTGTATTTTAAGGTATCTCTACCTGGTAAGAAGTTTTTTTGTGGACTTAGAAAAACAAATGACTTACAATGATTACTAAACAACCACAAAATTAAAATTCCATTTGCAAATACAGGTGCTAGAGTAAAGAAATTTGCTGTGACGGGCGTATATTGTGACATTCTGGCACTCTTGTTATTCATGATGAAGTCGTTATTTTCAGTCAGATCTTATACAGATATATAGTACAGATGTTAAGTAGATAGAAAACACAACACTATCTGTGTTTTACCCATGCAGTTGTAAACTGTAGATATTTCTTCATTTTTTTTTAGAATTAAAAGAGGCGTTCGCCAAGGGTTCCCACTCTCTCCCTACCTATTTATTGTCTCTATTGAATTGCTATCTAACTGTATTTGAAAAAACAAAAATATAAAAGGCATTTCAGTTAACACAACTGAAATCAAGAACGTTTTATTTGCAGACGACGCAACGTTTGTCACAGACGGCTCAAAAAGGTCCTTTGAAACCCTAATAGCAGTATTAGATGATTTTTGCAAAATTTCAGGACTTAAACTAAACTAAAGCAAATGCCATGTGCTAAAAGCAGGCTTTTTATGCAACTCTGATGTTAAATACTGTCAAAATAGAAACTTTCACTGGACATCAGATAGCGCAAAATTATTAGGAATAACTTTCTACACAAACACTAACCTATCATATCAAAAAAATCTTGAACCACAAATTGAATCATTTAAAAATTGTCTTAAGCAATGGCAACACAGAAAATTAACCCTGCTTGGTAAAGTTAGTTATTAAATCTTTTGCTCTCCCAAAATTGATATACTATATTTCTGTTTTAACATCCCCAAATATGAAAACAATAACATCTTTAGAAAAATGTATGTTTGACTTTATATGGGATGGAAAGCCGGACAAAATAAAAAGAGATACTTTGAAGAAAGACTTCTTAAATGGTGGTATAAAAATGATTGACCTTCATAAATTTATATACTCTACAAAAGCTAGTTGGGTAAAGAAAGTTATAAATAATGAACATACCTCTTTTATAAAATCTATATATCAATCTAATTAAAAAAAAACTTGGTGGAAACTTAATATTTGAGTGTCAAATAAATGAAAAGGATATACAAGAAAATTTTAAACACTCCATTTCTAAGAGATATCATTTTATCATGGAATAAAGTCAAACTAATTCCCGAATGCATAAACCCAAACAAGGAAATAATATGGAATAACTGCAAAGTAAAATCGAACAACAAAACCCTTTTTTATAAATCTTGGTTTGAAAGGGGAATTCTATACCTAGAACATTTATATGATTTTAGAATTAATCAGATGTATTCATTTGACAATATCAAAGAGATATATAATATTCCAAGTGGAGATTATCTCAAGTATATGACTTTAGTTAGATGCATACCACAGGAAATAAAAAGTAAAATTAAATCAGACAATATTAGAAATGATACACCAAACAAAGACCACATCGTGTGATTTATATACATGTATGTTGTATAGGTCAATAAAAACAATACCAACGTATGACACATATTTAAGCATGTTGAACATTTTAAAGACATAATCGTCCGAGGAAATGCATATGGGTATCGTCCTCTTTATGTCAGAACTCCCCGCAGCGATTACTTCCGCAATACGGTACACTTAAATGAACGCAATTAAAGGTAATTACTTTGAGGATCTGAAAATAAGAACTATAAATGTGAAACCTGACCTTTAGATCTATCTGATTAGAATGTTAACTTTAAAAATGTAAAGAAGTGAGTTAGCAGTATTTCACCTATATCAAATCTTCTCTCACACCCACCCTCTATTCTACACATTCTATCATCTTGCCTACTTGGAGTTATTCTTTTTCTCCTTCAGTCTCATTATGAAAACCACCAAACTTGTCGTCGCACCGTGCAAAAGTGCTTATGTTAAGACTGACCTTCTTTTTCTTGCTGAAAGGGAAATCGGACCCTCTCTCTGGGCAGGTATTCGTATGGGAGAGGATGCGGCTTCATAAGTCTGCCTTTTATCATATCTTGTAATTATAGGTGCACCCTCCATTAAGTTCGTGCTGATTATGCGACTTATTTACAAGTGCATACAATATACACTACTGTATAAGTGTCTTACAGGTGACTAACTGAAGAAAAAGAAGCAGATAGGGAAGTCTGGTTATCAGATCCAATCTCTTTTTAATGTTTGTTCACACACTCCTCACAGCGGTTGTAAACGTTAAATGAACGTCAAGGGAGGAAATCTGTGAGATTCAAGATTTCAAGATTTTATTAGCTCGACTATTCATAGAATAGTAGAGCTATTGGACTCGCCCATGCGTCGGCGTCGGCGTCCGCGTCCCGATTTTGGTTAAGGTTTTGTATGTAAGCTGGTATCTCAGTAACCACTTGTGGGAATGGATTGAAACTTCACACACTTATTCACTGTGACAAACTGACTTACATTGCACAGGTTCCATAACTCTATTTTGCTTTTTTACAAAATTATGCCCCTTTTTCGACTTAGAAATTTTTGGTTAAGGTTTTGTATGTAAGCTGGTAACTCAGTAACCACTTGTGGGAATGGATTGAAACTTCACACACTTATTCACTGTGATGAACTGACCTACATTGCACAGGTTCCATAACTCTATTTTGCTTTTTTACAAAATTATGCCCCTTTTTCGACTTAGAAATTTTTGGTTAAGGTTTTGTATGTAAGCTAGTATCTCAGTACTTACTAATGGGAATGGATTGAAACTTCACATACTTGTTCACTGTCATGATCTGACATGCACTAAGCAAGTCCCATAACTCTACTCTTTTTTTTCAAAATTATGCCCCTTTTTCGACTTAGTACTTTTTGGTTAAATTTTTTGTATGTAATCTGATATCTCAGTATCCACTAATTGGAATGGATACTTGTTCACTGTCATGATCTAACATGCACTGTGAAGGTTCCATAACTCTACTTGGCATTTTTACAAAACTATGCCCCTTTGACTTAGCAGTTTTTGGTTAAGTTTTTGTATGTAAGCTGGTATCTCAGTATCCACAAATTGGAAAGGATTGAAACTTCACACACTTGTTCACTGTCGTGATATGACATGCAGTACAGAGGTTCAATACCTCTACTTTGCATTTTACAAAATTATGCCCCTTTTTCAACTTTTGTATTCATTCAATTGACAAGGCTGTTGAATAGTCGAGCGTTGCTGTCCTCCGACAGCTCTTGTTTATAACTGGACCCATACGGGCATCAGTATTATAATAACAACAAATTTAACAAAACAAACACTTAAAGGGCCTACATAAAATAAAACAGTAGTTCAACGGTTATAATAGATCTGCTACAAATATTTTGTAAGCTAAAAGATAAAAGACGGTGTACATTTAGAATTAACCAGGTTTGAAAACAGTGTTTTAACTGGCCAGCAGATAACTGCTAGTGACAAAAACCTATTCCTCCCAAAAAATTTGAAGTATTTTCTGTACAAACAATGCTAACTTAAAAAGAAGAGTACTATCATTACTATGAAATAAACGTTGAAATGACATCACATTTGACCGTCGAAAGTCATTTGGTATATATTTTACTCTATCTAAATTTAAGTACGGACATTCTATAATGTAATGAAATTCATCTCCTAAAGATGTATTATCACACAGATAACAAGTCCAGATATTGAGCTCAATATTAAAAAATATCCCTCTTTCAACTTGTAACAAATTATTCCTACATCGGAAATGACACATGGATATTGCGAAATTTGTTGGTAGCCTAAAACTTTAAAATAATTTTCAAACTCAAAGGTTGTTATAAATATTCTGTAACACAAACATTTTCTGGAAATTTGCAAAGCTTTTTTCATTCAAAGATTGAATAAACTGGCCTTCAACCTCTGTTGTACAATATTGCGGAAATACACTGGTGAAAATACTGATTGTTTCAACCAGTATTCAGCAAATCCAAGTTGCTCTAAAAGTTCTTTTACATGTGAAATCAAAGAACAATAATTTACATTTTGTGATGGAGTCTCTACATGAACTTGTAAAGTATACAGTTTATCTTTTTTTTTTGTTTACCATTAATAATTGTACACCAGTAGTTCAATATTCTATTTCTAATTATAACATCTATTGGTAATATACCAAGCTCGCCAAAAAAAAAAACAACATGACATTAGGTGTTGACTTTTTTAACCTTCAGTAGGGGAGACCGGGGATAGTTGTTACATGGGGTAGGTTGTTACATTGCAAATATTGAAGTGATGACGTGTCATATAAAGTTATAGATTATGCGTGTTTGTTAGTTTTAAATGTCGCCATCTTTTACGGATGCGTTATTTAACTTGGTGACAGTTATTTGAAAAATAGAACAAAAAGCTAGATTTTGGGCCACGTAAGTAAATTTTCGAGTTTTTCATACATTTTTGGTTCATGTGCACAATTGAAATATATATAAAACTTTAAAAATGTTGTTGGACTAAGCAAGGAATTGTGCTAAAAATCGTAAAATCTCAAGATGTTACATGCTTTCTCTGAGTTGTCTACCTTAGATATTGTCACGTGTTATGGGGTCGGGGCATGTTGTTACAATTAGTGCGGGGCACGTTGGTACATACTACCAGTTGACCCTAAAGAGAAGATTCACAAGAAGAGAATCTTTATTTGAGACGAGGAAAACCAGAACACTACTTTTGCTATAGTAAATGCCTGATTGAACCAGGTAGCTGCATATGGGGATGGACATTGTTGGCTCTATGCTGTAGTTATATGGAATAGCAGAGATGACAACTACCCCATGCGCATATTACTGTAAATGAAGTGAAATACCCATGCCAGTTAGTAAACAGATTTTTCAAATGGCCAAAATGTAACTAAAAGCGAGCAAAACAAGTGTTCAATACTAAAGAACAGAAAGCAACAAGACAAAAGAAAAATGTAAACAGATGTAAACATCGTCCTATTTGTCATCATTGTGGATATGATGGAGAAATGCAATCGATGTTTTGATTTAACCATATTGTATTGCCTATACACATGCAAACAGATACAAAAACAATACAAGAAGCAGTTTCAGTAAATAGTAGGGGCCTATAGCATTATTCAGGCTTGCATTAATGCTGAAAAAATAGAGTATGGACCTGTACGGTTTGAAATTCGAAAGGTTTGTTTAACTTCCAAGGCTCTACTACCAACTCGGTGAAATGATTCATTTGTGAAATGAAAATGTTGTGTTACACATGTTATAAAAAGATTGGAAAGCATTGTATGTTTACTGTTGTGTTGTAAAAATGTAAATTCTTTGTAAAATTGCTTATTGTAACAATCTGCCCCAGACGCTGTAACAATTTACCCCAACAGTGGGGTAAGTTGTTACATTTCACCAACATGATACAACTATCTTTAACGGATAGAAATATTCTTCGTTTTAGATTTAACAGTACAAATTTGAAAATTGCAATGATTGAGCTTTACAAAGATAATAAGCTGGACAAAATCGGCTAAATAACTTATCCGATACACCATAAAATATGAAAAATGTAACAACTATGCCCGGTCTCCCCTACCATTTAAAAAAATAAGCTGAAAACTTTTAACAATGCTAACATCACCACAACCCCATACCTCTGATCCATATTGGCTGAACCACAGACTCAAATAAACGTAATTGTAAATCAATACTAAGCTGCAACTTCCTACATTTTTTCAACAGAACATACATATTTTTTCTAGCTTGGTCAACCAAATACATTTTAGTTTTATTGAAGTAACCATTGTTGTTAGATTAAATTCCCAGATAACTGAAGTCAACTACTACTTCAAGTGCCGCATTATTATAATAAAAAATAGGCTTAATTCGCATTTTTACACGTGAAAAAATAACATCCTTAGTTTTATTGGAATAAACTGTAAGTTTCCAAATAACACAATATTCTGACATAACATACACAATTAATTGGCTAGTGTCATGCAACGGAGATGGCTTCATACAATATCATTGCTACTTCATATTATGTTTGAAGTACAGTAAACTCCGGTTTTAGCGAACTCATCGGGACAAGCAAGTGCGTTTTCGTTATAACCTGAGTTTGTAATAAAAATAAAGCGAACCTGTTTCTTATAGACATTATTTGTATAGCAAACTGACTTATATGATTAGTTGATTTAAAGTGCATTGAAATTCATCAATTGTCTTTGTAGTTTTATAACAATTTAAGTACAGTTTTGCAATTTATCTCATAATCCTACTATCTGATTGCTTATTTTGTAATAATCCTGACCATGTGAAATATTACAATCATACGCTGTCTAGGAGGAAATTTCTATAACAAAATTATAATACAGTGTTAACAATTAATAAAATGTTGGTTGAGAAATCGGGAAAAAATACATTTTTAAAGACATGCTCCAGTCCTACCTTTTAACCTTAAATTGTCACTGAAAAAGCATGAAAATCCTGAGTGACGCCTGTCAAAATAGAATCTATTTTATATAACATACCTGTGGTTTTGCGTGCTAAAGTGTGGCGCGTGGCCGTTAACTGTTACCTATTGTAATCATGGGTTGCATACACCCAATAGATTTTGAATAGCCGCGGAGCAGGGCTTTAAGGCTAAAAGCTTTTGAATATGACTTTTTGTGTAACACTGCAGACGTAATTTGTCTCGCATAATATTTACTTTATCTTGAGCTGAGCGCGAAACTATTGTAACGGTATATAAATAAAAAAAAAAGATATAATAGCTTCACGCTCAGCTTTTGATATCATAGATATATGTTATAATTGTACTCAAGTGTATGAAATTATCAACTATTATTCCATAGAAAATAAAATTCAATAGAAATCCATTCATTACACCTAGTAAAATCTTACGCTATTGACACCGGTACAAGTCATACGATATTACAGTATTTGACAACCAATTCACAGTGAGATAAATATGCTCTTTCTATAAAATTGGTGATTTAATATTTTCAATGCGTATTACGTAACTAAATTATATATATACTATTTCGAAAGACCTTAAACAACATTTTTAAAAATCATCAAAACAAGATTTCAGTGTAATACTTAATTTTAAATGTCGTTTAGATAATATTATATCAACAATCCCGCTACGTTTAAACACTTGTTTTATGATTCAATATTGTTGGTACAAAATCTGCCCAATGCTAATGTTAACGCCTGAAATTTTCATAGTTTCGCACTTCGACGTTGTGATCTCGCGCTTCGTCTTTCACGCTTCTCTGTCATGGGAAGGCGATACCTGAAGCGCGGGATCAAAATGACAAAGCACGAAATGGAGTTGTTTTTTCTCTCTCGCTTCACCGTGATGTTTAGCTTCACCATCGTGATTTCGCACTTCACGCTTCACAATACGCAAAGTGTTCACAGCGCGAAATCAAGATGGCTTCGCCACCGCTATCTCGCGCTTTACAGCTCGCTAGGATGCATGAAGCGCTAAGCGCAAGATCACGAGGTCAAACTGCAAAATAATTTAAAAGGAGTAAGAAACATTTTGCAGAATACTATTTTAGTTGAAGAAAAGATGATAATACATTTTAACGAAGTTGGCATACTGCAGACGTCGATGACATTCGCCGAAATATTTTCCCTATGCAAGGCATCAGTTTCTTATTTGATATATTTGTAACAATATCATGAAACTTAGCATGTCTTTGTTGACTATAGTATTCAGTTTGGAGTTATGGCAAAATTCCTTTTAACAACTCTCGAATATATACTTATACAAACATCTCTTGTTATCCAATCATAATGATGTTTTGAAGGTGTGTTACCACCAACCATCTGTTTTGAATACTGCACACATATAACATGGATCAATGAACCACAAATTGCACGTGCAATATTACACGCAAACCTAGTAAACTAATACATTTTATATTAAAGATTTAGAACGAATAAGGTTTTCTTGCAATGTTTAGCTTCAAATACACGCCAAAATGCACCATTTGCGGTTCTCAGATGAAAAAAAAATCATGGTGAGGATATCAAGACCCCTACGCATTACCTCTGCGTACTATGAAGAATGCCCTGGCTACGCGCCTGTTAATAGAACATCCCTTTTTCCAACACCTATGTTTCATGAAAGTTCTATCATAACTTAAAGTACCGATGAAAATAAAGAGGGAGTGTAATAGTTCCTAGTAAATTGCCAGTCAGTTGTGGTCTGCTACCCTAGTACAGTAAACCCTTACTTTCGGTTTCGATCCGCAAAACGCAGTGTGGAGTGTAGGCCTATAAACATAAACCATCTCATTTCATGCAAGCATGATGTATTCTTGCAGTAAAATGTGTGATTAAAGCACTTGTGCCATACGAATTTTCGAAAAACAAAACATGGAGAAATAAGGATCTGTTTACTACCGGCTTCTTTCGACTACTTTTCGACCGAATTACTGGCTTTAAATTATTCCTCAAAACGAAGCTTAGAAACATGGGTCGATCGCAATAAAATATTTGACAAAAATCATAGAATTTCTGAACAAATTTAATTTTGTTTTTGCTATGAACATTTTATACCCCGTAACAACTTAAATAACAAGACAAAATGTACGGAAGCAATATTTAATTGAAAATACACATAAGAATGTGTCTTTGTAGATGGATCTTGATACTAAGTTGATAGCGAATTTGAAGCGATGTGAGAAGTTTTTCTCCGGATAGGCTGCTTCCAGTAGCTGGAGGGCATAAAAGACCAAAGTTTTATCTTTATCTTGGTTGGTCATTGCATGTTATCGCTAAATTAGAAAATGGGTCTGCCTCAGTGTAATGCTCATTTCAATAACAAGGACGGTATCCGCTCGATTGACAGAAACAACGAGGATGGTACCATGGTACATCGTCAGAGGTATCTTTTTTTCTACACACTGTCTTCGAAAAAATCGATCTAGTTTTACTGTGATTCGAGTTTTTGTGAATTGAAAGTAACGGTTAAAGGTGTGAAATTCTGTACACCAACATGTACATAAATCACACGAGGGCGGTATCGCTCACACGAGTAGATACCCGAATAACCAGTGTGAAGACATTTTGAAAATAATTTTTGAATGTAGAGGAAACAAATAAATACTTGTATGAACATCAAATGAAAAATGATAAAATATCTCCGAACACGGCAGAAAATAAATGGAAAAACATCATTACTATCACGTTCGCACGTGTTAGCTATCACGTTCGCATAGGAAATATTTTATTTATCACGTGCGCACGTGATAGCTATTACGTTCACATATGAAATATTTTATTTATCACGTGCGCACGTGATAAATGAAATATTTCCTATGTCCCCTAGCTCTATGCCACCGTACTGCACAGAATAATCGCGACAAATAAAAGTAAGCTAAAACAAAAAAAGGTCGTATCGAATATATTACGGTGGCATAGAGGAGACATAGGAAATATTTTATTTATCACGTGCGCACGTGTTAGCTAACACGTGCGAACGTGTTAATTAACACGTGCGCACGTGATAACTATCACGTTCGCACGTGTTACCTATCACGTTCGCACGTGGTAGCTAACACGTTCACACGTGATAGCTATCACGTTCGCATAGGAAATATATTATTTATCACGTGCGCACGTGATAGCTATCACGTTCACATAGGAAATATTTTATTTATCACGTGCGCACGTGCCCTCTATGCCACCGTTTATATGTGACTTCTGTTCAATGAATGTTGAATCTATCGCACACTTATTTTGGGAATGTCCATGCGCACAAAAATTTTAGGGGGAGCTTAAAAGTTACTTTCATGAACGAAACTTCCATTTAGATCTGAACTGCTCTACTATTTCTTTCTTAATCACAGAAAAGGGTACAGTGGCACAGAGGGGACATAGGAAATATTTTATTTATCACGTGCGCACGTGTTAGGTTCCACGTGCGAACGTGTTAATTAACACATGCGCACGTGATAACTATCACGTTCGCACGTGGTAGTTAACACGTTCGCACGTGATACCTATCATGTTCGCATAGGAAATATTTTATTTATCACGTTCGCACGTGATAGCTATCACGTTCACATAGGAAATATTTTATTTATTACGTGCGCACGTGTTAGCTAACACGCGCGAACGTGATAGTTATCACGTGCGCACGTGTTAGTTAACACGTTCGCACGTGTTAGCTAACACGTGCGCACGTGATAAATAAAATATTTCCTATGTCCCCTCTATGCCACCGTAAAAGGGCGAACAAAAGAACGCGAATTTTTTTATTTTTCTAGTAGCAAAATATTATATTTATAGTTGTAAAGTAAGAAAATGTACACCAAACTTAAATTTCTTTCTAAAATATCTTTGAAGTAGACTTGAAATCGAAAGCTGTATAGCATTGCAGCACGACAAAATAGAAAAACATTATCAGAAATGAAAAGAAATCCTATCCTATGCGGTCATTTAAACTTCAAGAGTTGCGGTAGATGTATCTTCTTTTCTTTTCTTTTTGTAATTCTTTTTTTCATTATTATTATACCTGCTGATTTCTGCATATGCATATTGTTTGAGAATATAGCCGTGTGTGAGTGTGTGGGTGTGTGCATATGCATATATGTATGGATGTGTGTATGTTTTTTATATTGCTGTTGTTTTTGTTCAAGTATACATGTGTGTGTGTGTGTGTGTATTTGTGTGTGTGTGTGGAAAATGAAAATATTTCTTTGTGAACATAGTTTGAACATAAAGAAAAAAAATAAATAAAAAAAGATATGCTTTTTATTTCCAGGAACTTTTAGGCTATTGAGATAAACTTCACAGAAAAGTTCGAAATATCGAGATAATTTAGATAGTATCGAGATAGCTATCTAGCTAATAAATGGCAGTTGTGGGCACTAACGCAAAAGGTATCGAGATAATAAAGTAAATTATCGCAAATATCATTTCCAGGTAACTTTCGAGCATTGAGATAATAAGAACACTTTCTTTTATCAAGATAATTCTTTAAGGGTCGCGATAGTTTCTAAGCTATCTCACAGAAATATGACACCATACAGAACAGATCATAACTTACTTAAAGGCAGTAACGTTCTTAGAATAACTATGATTAATAATGATTATTTCAAGTATTTGATCATCGAGAAAGGTGAAATGGAAGATCTTTATTTTCAAGAAGATTTCAAATCCATTAATTTACATTTAAGGTATATATATAAAATATATAGACCATTTTGATAGCCAAGCTATTTCATTGTTTCAACATGTAATACTTTAGAATCTAGCTAGCAGATGAAAACTGAAAGATAAAGATGAGTAGAAAAGATGCAAACAAACTGAATACTTAGGGTAGTTATTAGGAACTATTTGTCATTAATATTGTGCAATTAAAAATGGAAAATTATTTAAAAAAAAATAGCCAAAAACACTACTACTGTTGTATATATAATTAACATTATAGCAATAAGGATGGTTTGCTGATGGGGAGGATGGAGATCATGCTCATAGATGACCAGTTCAGTAAAAGAATAAGTTTCGGTCAGGGGAAATTGGAATTTGGTCAGGCAAAAGTCAGGCAATTTTGTTTTCTCTGCTTTGTGAGAGCCCTGTATTTTCGCAGTATAAGGGGTACAGGTAAGGTGTACTAGATCTGGGAAACATGAAGACGTAAATAATAATAAACAAGGATAAATATCCAACAGGAAATGCCACGTTCCAAAAACGCAGTCTCCCCAAAACGAAACTCACAGCACACAGATGTTCACACTACCAACACACACACACGCGCGCGCGAGCGCACGTACGTGGTCATCCACGCACACGTTTTACAGTAGTTTGCTTTTCTTTCCATGATCAGAAAATCAAATTATGTGTCAGACTATCGACACATGATCAATCTTCAACATCCAGTCAGACCGTCCATTAACCTTCCGATAAAAATTCGAAATCCAGTAAAAAGCACAAAATGTGTCGCTTCAAGTTTTATCTCTATCGTCAGACAAAAAGAGTTTCAGTTATTGAATATTCTTTTGAAACTTTGGTTGCCGATTTTTAAAGATGTTTTTTTCAAAGGACATCATTTTTGTTCACTTATTTTTGTATATGAATTATTATTAAATTAAAAACAAATTTACTTTAATTTGTGAATAACGTCAGATCGCTTGCAATATCGAAAAGGACCACCCATGATATAATTGTCTTCAAAGGATGTGACAAGCGCGTCCCTAAAATTAAAATTAGATATAAGAGTCGAAGACTTACCCTTCTTAGATATTGTTGTTCTCAATTAGCTACTGTAACACGCTACCGGCTTGCCTGCTCAGCTCAAGAGCGCATAGCTACAGATCGTGGGTTAGTGACTTAGAACCGAGGCAAGGTGTATGCTCTCCGTGACGACTGCATGGAAAAATGTGACTGAAATCATTCTTCCTCCCCTCCACCTCTGATTTATTTTGAGAATTTGGCATTACCTACGGAGCACAGGTAAGTACTGGCACAGAATCTAGGACCACTTATTAGGTTTACTGTCCGCCGTTACAGGCAGATCACTATCAAATTAAATGTAAGCCTACGCAGGTCTATCACAAGTAGTCCAAATATAAATCGTGCTAATTTTTCTCCTTTTCCGCATGCCCTTTCTCAATAGCATCGTGTTTTCTTTTACTCCATCGCGTTTCAGTATGTATCACTTAGCATTCTCTCGAAATCGGCATGTTCTTATCACATGCTAGGTAAAAATGGCGGCTTAGCGAACTGTAGTCTTCTTATATAAAAGTTAACACCCCCTTTCTTTTTGTTTTTCTAAAGAAGCGATATAGTTCTTTATGGTAATATAAGTCTCTGAAAATCTGATATGCTAAAAAATGTCGAAAACCGTTATAAAGTAAGTTGATTTTATATGAAATAAATAATAGTCGGATTTAGTGGTGCTCAGCCTTACACTACTGAAATAATTTTTACAAAGGGCGGTAATTCAAGCAAGCAAACAAACAAACAAACAAACAAGCAAAGCTAAAGTTGCGGCAAGGACTAACTAAATACGAAGAACACTCATGATGTATTGGAGTTGCAGCTTTAACACATGACGCGTAAATACGACGACTTTGTCAACCAAAGCATATACACAACATAACTGCGTTAATACCTCACCACTGGTCTTGGCAAAAAGTCATGCAGTTAGTTTTCTGTCTGTAGCTGTAGAGACATTCATCCATATTCTAAATCGTCATACAGGTACAAGCGTTTAACTATTCGTTTATCTCTACATGTATCCCATTAGCTTGAATACAAGTGCCAAGAAGATAAAACTAGAATGAACAAAGACCGGTCTCAGTTTCATTTCGTTGCATTTAGGGACCGTCAGATCTGAGATAGAAAAAGAACTACAATACGATCTCTTCTTAACATGTGTAAATGTTTAATTCAGCTCATTCCGGGCTAGAGGGCGTGGACAGTAGCATGCATTTTCACTACTGTCCATGAACAGGCTCATCCGAACCGAGTTTGCAAAATTTTCGTTTATGTCATGGTGGGCATCCTGTGGTTTTCAACTTTTTTTTATTTTATGAACTGTTTGATGGATCTTCACAACTCTGTCTCAAGTCTGCATGAAGTATCCTACAAAATTTTAAATAGAATTACATTTAAAGACCTTCTCTTCAGTAACAGATTGATGAATCTTTACCAGACGATATGATATGTAGAATCTTGGCCAGATACATCCCTGCATGGACCATATTCAAATGTTTTCTAAAGTACTCTCTTGCTTGCACGCAGAAACATAGAGAGCCAAAATTGAACTACCTTATTGATGTTCACCATACTTGGTCCGAAGCAAGGTCAAATGGTGAGCTATTAAGGCCCATTTGGTTTCTTGTTTATCGCTCAACCGAAATGTTAAGAGTGTATTTGCCGTGGACCGTCTACCAGATATATTAATTTTGATAAATATGCAAACCAAAGACACTTATCCTGATGCAGAAGTCTGTTTACTTTATTCTGTTTGCGTATATTTAACATTTTGTTCAATACATTCTCTCACCAAAGTATGTACGTGTTGGCGCGCATGCTGTCCTGATGCAATAAAGGAACCCTCTGATAGGTTTGGTTGTTTTTATAAAGAGAGCTTATTAACTTATTCCATAAGGCTAACAGCCCACCAAAGCATAACAAACATACATACATATATATGACGAAAAGCAAAATTCATACATATAATTACACTAAGTTAAATTTGGAGAAAGACAAATAAATATTTTTACAAACTTGTTCGTTTCACATTAATGTCAACAGGTTTCTCTTAATTACATCAGACTAAATATATTATTAAAATCTGTGACTGGTTGAAGGCGCGGATCGACATATATTTGTTTGGGCGGAAACGAGGCTCTACCGCGCAGAACACTTGTCCTAGAGCCAGATATTTTCAACTGCACCTTTTACATGTATATGTTTTGTGCAAACCATTATCCTTAAATAATAGGAGACATAAAATAAAGCGAATGCTTTTATTTTAAGCACTATTCTATTACAGTAGCGTATAAATTCACGCATTCATTCATAAATTACAGCACGGGTGTTATATCTTTCAACCCTAGGTGTAAAATGTGTTTTTCCAGCACCGGCAAAAACACGGGAAAAGCATTTCAAACTTGCAATGAAAAGAAGATATTATAGGGGCATTTTATTGAAAAAATGTCAACAAATTTTAGGAATTGCATATCGTAAAAATCCAATGCTTTTCTTGATGAAGAAGCTCGAGTTGGAATTATACAGTAACAAATTAACATGAAACAACTATGGTGGCTGATTTCTGCCATTTCGGCCCGCGAAACATGAGAATCAACAAGATAAAATGGCTGGGGGCGCGGGACGAAAACTTGCTATTTAGCGGGGGCGCGGAGCGAAAACACGATAATTAACGGGGTCGCGGGGCGAAAAGTCGACAATTAGTAACTATAATGACGGGGTGCGGTGCGAAAACTCGACCTTTGAAGAGCGGTAATTATCGTGTTTTCGCCCCGCGCCCTCGCCATTTTAGTTTCTTAATCTCGACTTTTCGCCCCGCGACCCCGACAATTAGCGAGTTTTCATTGTAATGCTTAAATTTCGTCTTTTCGCGAAGCGGCCTCGCTAATAAACTTATGATTTGTGCCATTTCGACTTCTCAAATCAGCCACATAGATAATAGAAAAGTCGAAAAAAGAGAATAACAAGAGCTGTCGGAGGACAGCAACGCTCGACTATTCAACAGCCTTGTCAGTTGAATAAAAATTAAAGTTGAAAAAGAAGAATAATTTTGTAAAATTGCAAAACAGGGTTATGGAAACTATAGAATGCATATCAGTTCATGACAATGGACAATTGTGTGAAGTTTCAATCCATTCCCATAAGTGGGCACTGAGATACAAGCTTACATACAAAAACTTAACCAAAAACTGCTAAGTCAAAAAAGGGTCATAATTTTGTAAAAATGCAAAGTAGAGTTATGTAACCTGTGCATCACATGTCAGATCATGACAGCGAACAAGTGTGTGAAGTTTCAATCCATTCTCATTAGATACCAGCTTACATACAAAAACTTAACCAAAAACTGCTAAGTCGAAAAGGGGCATAATTTTGTAAAAATGCAAAGTAGAGTTATGTAATCTGTGCACTGCATATCAGATCATGACAGTGAACAAGTGTGTGAAGTTTTAATCCATTCCCATTAGTTGGTACTGAGATACCAGCTTACATACAAAAACTTAACCCAAAACTGCTAAGTCAAAAAAGGTGCATAATTTTGAAAAAATGCAAAGTAGAGTTATGGGACAGGCACAGTGCATGTCAGATCATGACAGTAAGCAAGTGTGTGAAGTTTCAATCCATTCCCGTTAGTGGATACTGAGATACAAGCTTACATACAAAAACTTAACCAAAAACTGCCAAGTGGAAAAAGGGGCATAATTTCGAACAAAAAGTAGAGTTATGGGACCTGCTTAGTACATGTCACATGATGACAGTGAACAAGCTAGTGTGTGAAGTTTCGATCCATTCCCATTAGTGGGAACTGAGATACAAGCTTACAAACAAAACCTTAACCAAAAATTTCTAAGTCGAAAAAGGGGCATAATTTTATAAAGAAACAAACTAGAGTTATGGAACCTGTGCAATGTAAGTCAGTTTATCACAGTGAATAAATGTGTAAAGTTTCAATCCATTCACACAAGTGGCTACTGAGATACCAGCTTACATACAAAAACTTAACCAAATCGGGACTCCGACGCCGACGCCAACGCCGACGCCGACGCACGGGCGAGTCCAATACCTCTACTATTCTTTGAATAGTCGATCTAAAAACGGCGGGGTCGAGGGGCGACAGCACTCTAATTAGCGAGATCGCGGGGCGAAAAGGCGGAATTTAAGCATTACAATAGCGGGGGTGGAGGTGGGCGAAAACACGCTAATTGTCGGGGTCGCGGGGCGAAGAGTCGAGTAACTAAAATGGCGAGGGTGCGGGGCGAAAACATGATCATTAGCACTCTTCAAACGTCGGGGTTTCACACCGCGCCCCCGCCATTAGAGTTACTAAATGTCGACTTATCTCCCCCCGACCCCGCTAATTATCGTGTTTTCGCTCCGCGCCCCTGCCATTTTAACTTGTTAATTCTTGTATTTTCGATCGGAGGGGTCGCGGGGCGAAAACGCGAAATCGCAGAAATCAGCCACCAACTGTATTTAACCTATCGATCTTACCGAGACGAATTGTTGGAATGGCTTGCACGAGTCCCATACAAAATTAAATGCCAGTATACTAAATCAATATACCTATCAGTCTTACCGAAACGAAACCATGTTATAAGGCATCATATGAACATAATTTAACAGATGGTCTAAAATACATATATGTCACTCATATAAGAAATGATATGTTTACTTCTTATGTTTAAGACAAACATGATGGTGATTTAAACCTTTTATTTTTTCGTTTGTTTTGTTAACATAAAAGTCCCACCAATATATTTCAAGATACAACTCTTGAAAAATTTGACATGTACGATGCTTTACTGATCAAGAGTTTTAAAGTCAATTCTCCACCCCAATAAATATCTTAAAATGGTCCAAGCAACGACATGCAATTCCTGAAATTCGTTGACATTTTTCTTTCATAGAAATGTCTCTATAACATCTGCGTATGTCTCTAAATTACATTCTGGTACTTATAACATGCTCAACCCAGGGCTAGAGGGCGTGAACTGTAGCTTGCACTTCCACTGCCGTCCACGAGCAGGCTGGGTCAAACCGAGCCTGCAACATTTTCGTTTATGTCGTGTTAGGCGATCTGTGGTTTTCCATTTTTCTTTCTTTTTTCCTTTTTTTAAATAGTTATATTTAATGTCCCATTAGCTGTTTTTGAGCAAATGATCATAGTTTTCTATATAACAAAAAAAAAAAACACCATTTCCAAGTTTTATGCATAAGCAAATTGTCACCCACAAAGCACTGTCTGTATGTTTGCGGTATCTCAGGTGACCTATGCTCCCTGTTATTTCAAAAATGTCGACAATGACTTTTGCAACAGTATTTTTGGCAAAATGAATATTACAGCCATCAATGAGAAAACATACTCTTTCAAAATAATAACTGTTAGGTAAAAACTTTGGATTGGCGCTTGGTTTTGATAAGTCTCAGTTCAAGTGTATGTATATGCGATATCCTCTGTTTAATATAAAAATAGTCTAGTCACTACTGTTGCTTCATTTTTTCTTCATTTGTAGCGTGATCCTGTCTGTTGATAGATTCACTCTTTTTCTTTTTACGGCTTAAACCTGGAGAGTTTGCTACGCGCTTGTGTATTTCATCTTTAGTACAAGAATCTGTGGTGTTCTTCTCATCGCTATTGTGCCTGGGTCGTGTGTCGGAATCTGCAAGAAGAAAAACGAAAAAAAGTATTTATAATGGGAATGACGAAAACGCAAGTTTCAGTAAATACATGTAGCTTAAAAAATATTTCTGAGGTTACAAAACTTGTTTAGTATTGAAAACGGTCCAAATAGAAAGAACGCATGCAGAAAAGCGAAGAGGTTTAAAAGCGTTACATTTTGATTTATTTCATTAACATATGAAGACATCTACTGACATGCATTTGCGTATCGAAACAAATGCTGATGATTTAATCACGAGATTTCAAAAGGAATTAAAAGAAATGAGAAGAATATTGTTCAAATGACTGCAATTCTATAAGCTAAAATCTTCAAGGTTTGTGTTTTTTTTTTGTTATATTTAAAACATATTTAAACCTGTATAATTATTGAAAAGAGTTTCAAATCACTAAACAGAAATAACCAAACTGTTCATAGGATGTATAACTACAAAACGACAAGGGTAACTTAAGGGAACAAACTATCTTAAATATTTTACAATACCTACAAAAAGGAGTAGCCCCCTTTGCTCAAAAGTGTTTCTGTATGTTATACGGTATTCCCTCCATGTGGGAACTGTGTCATATATTTTTTAGCAAATGATTTGTTTCAATTTTATGACTTTTGGTTTGTTAATGGGGCATAACATTCTGTGACTGCATAAATAAGGGAATATAATTTACTTTAAAAATATATCAAAAGTACGGTAATACGGTTCTAAAACAGGGCACCTGGGAATATTGTAAAAAATGAAGTAAAATTTTGAAATATACGAAGTCAACCCTAGGTTAAAACTTGATTACAGGTAAAATATATACTTCCATTTACTTACCTAAATGGTTGTGTTGTTATATAGGCAATCTGTTTAGAGACTTTCATAACATTTCAAAAAATGTACTGGTTCATATACTTTCTAAGTATCATTAAATCTTTGAAGAGTTAGTGCGATGCTTGGGTTGTAGAATTCTTTCATATGAAGCATACGGAAGGTCGATGGTTCTATCCAGATGCCTACTCGGGCCTGAAGTCATGCACAGATAGGCACCTGGGTCTCCTTCCACCACATCAAAAGTCACAATATGACCTATATTTATGTCGGTGTGACTTTAAACCCGACTAAACAAAACACCGAATATTTCAACGAGTAACATTACAGGAAGCGTTAACTACAAAACGTACATTTTCCTAATAGATTTGTAAGAGATTCGATTTAAGTCAAATTAACTAAAGGCTGCATTTATGTTAGCGTCACATTATATCCATTGTAAATTACCTACTTTGACGACATATTTGATTGATCTGAATCGCTTATTTAAAGTTAATTTACTTCGAAGTTGTTACATTTTTAATACACATGTACTGAGAACACAAGATTGTCTTTATTCTTCAGTTGTATACGATGGAATCTCATGCTCATAAATTAATGCTCACAAATTTTCCTCATTTACTTAAGTATGCCATTCTTACCTCCGGGTGCCTTCTGTTCCCCCTTTTTACTCTCGTTTTAGTAACTTATTAAGTTTGGTATTCAGTGTTTCTAGACTACCTTCTATTCGATCTAGTTTGTCTTCTAGTTTTGACTGTTCAAAGTTTTTCAACCCTGAAACTTTCAGAGCCTTCAATATAGGTTCAATTGGTGTAACTACTGTAGCCCCATACGAAGTACCACCCGTTACCAAGCCAACACAAACAATCTCCCCATCATGCCTTTTTGTAAACACAGGAGCGCCAGAATCTCCCTTGTCTGCAAATGCCTCAGAATTAACCATCAGCTGACCATGCAACTCAAAACCTAATTTTTTCCCAAGAACAACATTTGCTGTTTTAACAGAAATGCAAATACCATCATCGGCAAATTTAGCTTTTGTCTTTTTTGTTTTCCATCCAAATTTAAAGACAAACGGAGAATTGGCCATCCATAAATAGTTGTAGGTAAGTCCAGAATTGTATGAATCACACTCATCTGAAAAAGAAATGTAATATGTTAAGACAACCCTGTATTTAGTGAAGATTCTTACATTAAACTCCTTCGGATAAAAGCTTTTTAAAAGTATTTTCGTTAGTTTAAGTAAATAAAACACACTATATAGGTCCATTACAAAAAGACTATTTTGTGTTAACTCAGTTGTGATCACATTAAAGGTTGGGTGTATTTAGTCGTTTTGATACAATTTACCAGTATACATAAAATGTTTTATCATAGAACTGCATCAATTGTTTATTTTATTGAACCTTGATACTTGTGACTAAAAGATGTGGCTAAGTTATGTAGACAAGTATACAAACAAATAACCTGCAAATTTGACCTTTGAGTTAGGGAATGTTCTCTTATACATGTATAGTTACTCAGGAGTCGACGCCCAAGAAAAATATTTTAACTAATCATACCTAGTTGAAACAAACTTAAAAGAAGACACCCGGAAAAGAATCTCTAGAGTGTCAAAAAAAAAAAAAAAAAAAAAAAAACCCGGATGTGTCCGCTTTTGCATTATCTCCGGATACTTTATTTTGCTGTGGTAAAAAACGACCATTTAAGATTTTAAGAAACGAATCATCTGACAGCATACATACAAATAGACACATTTTGATTAACTTACTTATCTAATTTTATAAATCATACAATTTTACATTTGAGTACAGTAAGTTTTAAGTACTTACCTCCGTGAAATTGTCCTGTTTTAGGACGTCCATTTGTGATTTTAAATAACGCAACCTCATATCCATCTTCATCTAATTCGTCACCTTTACAATACAAAGCTCGGACAATATCACCAATTTGTGTTTGACCACAATGCCAATAAACGTGACCATGAGACTCATTATCAGGAGATAAGGGCCAAATCACTTCCTTTTCATTTTTAAGTTTTTCAAATGTCTTAGGATCCAGCAAAACATGAGCGGAGGTTATTCCACAAATACCATATCTAGGGTGTTCAATGAAACCACAAAGCGCACCACTTTGCGGTGTATCACTCGAAGGTGAATTTTCAATCTGACACCCAAACCGTAGACATTCCTCCTTATCTTCCTGAGAATGCATGTAAGGTGTGAATATTCCCTCTCTCACATCAGTTTCGATATTATTGTAACTGGCTTTAAACGGCAGTTCGTCAATAGGAATATAACCTTTCACAGGAACATAAAGACAGATACACGCTTTTTGAATTAAATTTGGACATGATGAGGGCTTATATTTTCGAGATCTTACTGGACTTGCAGCAATTATGGATAGGTATTTATGATTTTTCATTAGTTCTTTTCTGTTACCTTTTATCCATCTGCAAATGGTTTCTCTTTCCTCATTTGTCAACTTGGTTTCTAAATATTTGGGATCTGAAAGTACGTCATTGCCCTCTGAGCTAAATGTGTAATTGACTCTGTGAATATATCTATACGCACCATATAACTTAATTCTGGGGTTGATGTCGGTATGAATAACAAAAGTTATATTCGTCTTATTCTCCAATGTATAGGCTGCCCAAACATGTGTTACTCCGTCACTTGCCTTGACTATTTCCTTGCATATATCATTACATAATTGCAAAATAAAATCCCTTTCATCTTGAAATACTGAACATATTTCATCAATTGTCTCTTTACTCCTGGGAAGTATGCCTGATTTAAGCAGCTCAGAAGCACGTGTTTTGTTTTTCTGTTCAATGCAGCTTCTCCAACTGGAACTATCTGTAATAGAAAAGTTAATTGGTTGAAATCATTGTTTTCTTCATTGTGAATTTAAAATACAGGCAGATGATTACCCGCAGAGGAAGCGTTCTGAAGGCTTGGATGTATTTCATACATTCTTAAAGAATCTGAAATAGATTAAACCCATCTGTACAATACAAATAGTTATTTAGATAACAATAAGAGATACTTTTTATGATGAGATGTTTACATAAATAACACTAACAAGAACAAGGCTAAATATCCAACACGCAAAACCACGTTCAAACAGCACAGCTCTCCTCAAACCTTAACTATATATCAGTATATATATGGATGCTTACATGATTAACATTCAGTCTGCTTACGGCAATTGATCCGTGTAGACCAAGATTAGCCTGCATGTCTATATACTGTTCGCTATTCAGTCAGTAAATCTTTAGTGAACACTGCTTCGAATGATAAATGATACTGCCCAAATTGAATAATGGACAAGTCCATTGTAGAAATATAGCAGGGTAAAGGTTTATATATAGACAAAGTAAAACATGTAGACAAGGAGGACGAAACGAACAAATAAAGGAATGTTATTGGGCATCGCGTTGGAATTAGTCAGTATATAAACATCACTGGGATGTTAAAATCGGTTAATTGTGCACAAATCGTGCACTAATCCTTAATATGTATCCCCAATATATCCCAAAGTTACAGGACAAGGTAAATTGAGTAATATTAGTTAGATAAACATCTAACACTAGCAACGGTTACAAAATGTACGAATTGTAGAACACAAATAATTATAAATTGAAAACCTAAAAAGTATATACTCATTGCATTTGCAGAACGCATAGCACTAAGAAAAACACTTGTGTTTTTTTAACAGAGATTGTTCTATAAAATACGTTCTATAAGATATCAAATACCAATTAAAGTTAATATCTAAAGCAAGCAAGAAAACAGTTTGCGCAGAATTGTATCAACTAATCTTTAAAGCTTCAGCCACAATATCACACACAGGTATATACTTTTTATTTATTTTATGTTTGATAGAAACCGTTTCTCTGCTCAGGTAATTTTGATTATTTTTGCACAGGCGGAGACAAACAAAGCTCTATCTAGACAATTTGGAATAGAAAAATAGACCAAAATTGAATACCTAGCTGCTCCCGATGATTTGTCGATTTTAATGACTGATTAAAAGGCAACGCCCATCAAGCAACAGTCGAAATGTTAGATAAATTGGTCGTTTTTTTCTTGTTCCTATACACATTCGTTTCTTTTTGTAAAAAAACGCCCGATTACAACATAAAAAGAGAAAGAAATAGTCAATAAAAGAAAATGCTTCGACATACTTGTACCATATAAAATGGATTGCTTCTTTTTAAAACATTATTTAAACAATGAACTTCATTTTAATTACGTGAGTACAAACATAATATCATCGAAGATCAATATGTCCTAATTCGGAGAATGTATCTTTTTTGCTGAAGCTATCCATATGAAGTTAAGTTAAGAAAAAAAAAACAAGGAAAAATATCCAACAGGAAATATCACGTTCCACAAAGAAAACCTCCCAAAATCACATCTAACACCACGCGGACGTGCACTTGACCAACACTCACACACACTTACAAAAACACACGCACATATACAACCACCAATCCATCCAAACGCACGCACACACACACGCACACGCACACGCACACGCACACGCACACACACACACACACACACACGCACGCACGCACGCGCGCGCGCATACAAAAACAAACAAACAAGGACAAAACAAACAAATAAGGAGCTATTACACGTAAGATTTGAAAATATTGTAATGATAAAAGTACTCATTTTAAATGAATGTCTTGTCCACGTGCTGCAAAGATCGTATTGTGGATGGCACGTTGCAGACTAAAAGCTTTTAAAATCGTGCACGATGGAACAACATGCATATTGTCTCTACTCTTCAATTTTCTACCACGTATCATGTAATATAAATAATTTGTTTTCTCTTGAAATATGTAAGCTATACAATGCGAATTGAGTCAGTTAAATCTAGCGGTTTACTCCATCATTTTTCGTGGTTTACTTAACAATAAATACATGCCTTTAAATGATTTGTCGTCTCATTTACCGCGGTTCAGACTTCAGATGCGCAAGAACCACATGTGGAGGGGTGACAGAAATGTGAATGGAGGTGGACTCATTGCATACTTGAGATCAGATATTGCAGGTGAAAGGAAACATACTTTAGAATTTAAAGAAATAGAATCTGTCTGTGTAGAAGCAAATTTTGATAAAACTAAATGGTTAAGGACTTCGGACACTATCATATGCTTCTAGCCTACATTTTAAATGCAAATTTCTCATTAAGTATTTAAACAATACCCAAATCGTTTCGAGTCAATGATAAACCAATGTATTAGTTAATTTATTACAGCAGAAACTGATTTGTATCTGTTCCTATCAAAATGTTTTTCTTATTTTATCTGGGCCAGGTTATATTTTCTTGAAAAAATAAAATGTTTAATTTCCGTAAAAATATAATGTCATCACTTTACGGAAGTTTTAGATATATGAATTCCAGTCGAAAAAAGTGACAAAATCTGTTTATTTAAGGAAAAAAATAACATTTTAAGATTAAAATCCTATAAATAAATTAAAAAGAGAACGATATTTTTGTAAACAACCTGTACTTGATTTATCTATACACTGTTCGTAATGTAAAGTTATTGATGCATTACATGTGTGAATAGGTGTACATGTTTAAGTGACCGGTCAGTTTTATTACAGTGGTTCATGTAGTTATTTAAGTACATGTACATGCCTGTATAGCTCTGTTATAAGTGATGGCAGATATTTGTGTGCTGTATAACATTAATACTAAGAAAAGGCAGTAATCTGATCAAGGCCGTAGGGTGGGTTCTTGCTTGGGATAAGTACCAGTGGCACAGATAATATTTGAGCCGCGCCATGAGTAAACCAACATAGTGCAATTGCGACCAGCATGAATCCAGACCAGCCTGCGCATCTGCGCAGTCTAGTCAGGATCCATGCTGTTCGCTAACGGTTTGTCTAATTCCAATAGGCTTTGAAAGCGAACAGCATGGATCCTGACCAGACTGCGCAGATGCTCAGGCTGGTCTGGATCCATGCTGGTCACAAATCCACTATGTTGTTTCCTCATGGCACGGTTCATTTCGCTTAAACATGTAATAAAAATGTATCCGAAAAGACAGTTCTTTCTGAGGTTTGCCTAAGGAAGCTGGATCGGAAAAAGTTAAATCGGGATAAGTCTGACAACAACCCATCTATAGATAATGTTGTCTGTTCAGGGCTGAAGTTGTGGGCAAAACATATTCGAAATATGTCATTTGTAGGGCTAAAGTAGAAGCAGATCGCTGCATAAAAATTCCACCTGAAACTCGGCTGGACCGTTTAGGTCGTTTTCTCGTCTAGCCGGATTTGTATATGCCATCTGCATGGAAAGCGACTTGACACATCACTTTCGTGGCATCACACTGAATGTGAAACCGTCACTGATATGACCTGCCAAGAAGCTACTGTTCTTGACCTATGCATCACAGGCATATCAATGCCAAGCGTTATTTCTGTTGGATAGACTATAGTCAGGATCAGATTAACTGCTGTGCACTTATTGCCTATTTTTTGTTGTATTTAGGCCTAGTCCGCCGCTAAGAACAATCTTCAATTCAGTTTGCACAGAAGGAAGAACATGAAGTAATGAATGCGTGTGACATTTAGTATGTGTCTAAAAGAAATAAATATAAATGCACAGAAGAAGATGAAGAAATAAAGAAATGAAAAATATATATGCAGAAGATTACCTGGTGTGTTGCTAGTATTTCACAGCACACATTTGCCAGTCTAGTGCAGCAAACAACCAGGATAAGCCAATGAAAATTTAACCCAATGAATAATAATGAATTCACAGTATTTGCTTTTCTCAATACTATACATGTATAACATGCCTAAATGTGCCCTTTCAAACATTTGTATAGTATTTGAGTTGCAAACAGATGTAAACATATGTGACTATCAAATTATTAAAAATGAATATAAAAAGTATTGGTTACTTTATATTTGGGAACACCCTGTAGTTATATTTTTTGTTTAAAAGTACTGTTCCACCCCTTGCATCAACACAATAGTCACAGAAAATGTGTATAATTAATATCTACATATGCTGGCCAAATATGGTTTTGATGCACGGGGGGGAACAATGTTGTTTAAAGCAAAATAGCTTTTATATGTATATAACAGGGTACGTAATTCTATTTAGAGCAAAAATTACCATTTTATGAAACAAATACTGAAAAATTTGACTTAAAGAAATAATCTCAAATATGTATTTTGATGGTATATGTAATTAAAAACTTATTTCTCAGTGGTTTATTTTTCACTCTTGGAGTAGGCAAATTCATATAGAAAGTGTCCGAAGTCCTTTTTGGTACATATAAACCACCATCTATGTTTAATTTCAGTTTTTCTGGAAAATTTTACAATACCTTAGATAAAGCATTTTGTAAATGTGATAATATAATGGTTATAGGTGATCTTAACTACAACATGTCAATAGATGAAAAGTGTCAGACTCTAAAAAAACTCTTGTGATATTTTTGACTTGGTGAACATTGTGTTAGAACCTGCTTGTTTTTTAAACAAAGCTAATCCTACTCTTATTGATGTTATAGTGACAAACAGTAAAAATCGTTTAGGTAGTATATGTAACTTTGACTGCGGACTAAGCGACTGTCATAATTTTATTGAGGTACAATTCAAACAGGAAATTCAAAAGTCAAAAAACAAATTCTGTTCCTCTGTTTTAAGCATTTTAACGATGAAAATTTTAATTCTGATCTTAAAGCCAATCTTTTAAAATTAGATACTTCTCAAGAGGATGTAAATAAAATGTACAGTGATTTCAGTGATATTTGTTTTTGGAAACTTCAAACTTACATGCTCCTATAAAGAAGATGAGAGTAATACTACGATCATCTCCTTTTATGAACAAAACATTAAAAATGCAATTTACAAAAAGAGGATATTATTAAATAAAAATAATAAACACAAAACATCGAAAAACTTGGAAAATGTTTAGAAAGCAGAGAAATTTGGTTACTAGCATCAGGAGAAAATCCATGAATAAATATTTAATTGACCGTTTTAGATACACCAACACGGCTGAAGTCCCACAGGTAAGAAGAACAAGATACGGTCTCAAATCTTTCCGTTCCGCGGTTCCCAGTTTCTGGAACTCATTACCCCCAGCATTTCAGAGATGTAACGGGGCTGAATCAGTTCCGGAGTCTGATTAGCTCTTGGGACGGCAGAATTGTAGATGCTCTTGTTGCACTAATTAAATTATTTTTGTTATGTTCAGTTCTTGCTTTTTCCGCCCTCTGTCATTGTATTTTTTAGTGTGCTTAGTATTATGCATGTGCTGATTGCTTGTATTATGCATGTTTTAGTTGCTCATTGATTTGCTTGTATTTTAGTTTGTAGCATGGTTTGTCTGCTCTTAAGTAGTAATATTCTTTTACTGACTTCTGAAATACAGCTGTTAATCAGTCCATAACAAATCTGATTTGATGTGGTAGATGTTTTAAACCATTTCTAAAAACACATTAACTTGTATTTGCTTTTAACTAGCTTTTAGGCCTAGGCCAAGATTAACAGATGTATTTCAGGTTAAACCAAATTTGTATGTATAACTCATGTATTATTCATTAACTGTGATATGCTAATGTTGTAAGTCTATTTAATAGGTACACCTTTATTATGTTATTAAATATACTTTTGTTATTTATGTCGGTCAATAGCTATACATAGCTGAGGTTGTCTATATATAACACCGATTTTAAATAAATTTTTTATCTTGTATCTTGTAAGAACTGAACGCCCTCGTGGTCTGCGTGGTTAAATGTCCAAGCATCTGAACGATAAACCGTGGTAGATAAGACGACAAATCTAAAGATGCCTCGATTGTTCTCATTTTTACATTTACATGAAATATTTTTGTACAAAAATACGCTGGGCTTCTTTAATTCGAGAAGTAATGCATCGGACGTCATGCGGTATTTTGGTCATAATGCACTCTTAACGTTCCGCGCATCAACCGTTGTTTATCGCAGAATATACAGAGCTTGAACTTTTAATTTGTATAAAACGCAGTCAAATCGAGCAATGTTAGAATGAAATATTACGACAGATTATATTTGAAACTTTCTCTATTTCAAACTGAGATTTTTCGTTTTATAATTTTCATCGTTACAGAACTAGTTTAAACATATTTACAAATGTATTCCAAAGAGTATCGAACATAGATTTGTACAATTACAATAACAAGTTAACATGATGATAAGGAAAGGATAAGAATGAAAGGCGTGTCTTATATAATTCTTCTAAAGCGGACAATACGGTTTGTATGTATGATTATGTAAATACAAGAGAGCGTTATATTATACCCGTAGTGGGTAGTGGTCATATAAAAGTACCTGTATATTACATATGCTATTTATACTATATTATGTTATTTATATTATATTATGTATCCAGTGTCAATATCGACTAAAATATCCGTAAATTAAATTCATTTCAATACCAAACTCTTTCAACATACCCAATTCACTCATAATTTCCTGACTGATATCAGGAGGTATGTATGTATGCATCTCCACCATGTCACCAGCAATGTCTTCAATTTCAGTTCTGATATCTTGTAGGCGCCGCTGTATGATGGGACCACTGAAGTAGTCAACTAAATATATCAAAGAAATCAAGGAAAAACGTTTGAACTTGAACATTCTAGCATAAAACTGCTGTTCTTGTCACTTTTCGGGGGTGTTTTAACAGGAGAGAAAACGTGTGTTAACAGAGAGATTCTCGAGCTCGCGTGCTGTTATAACACCTTTTTATATATGCGTTCCGTGGCAAAGCGGAAACGTCATTTGGCCCCAAAACGGATAATTCAAAACGAAATGACGTTAACGTAAAAAACAACTCAGACATTCCCGCGCATTTCGTGGAAATTTAATGACGTTTAGGGACATTCTAGCATAAAACTGCTGTTCTTGTCATTTTTCGGGGGTGTTTTAACAGGAGAGATAAAGTGTGTTAACAGAGAGATTCTCGCGCTCGCGTGCTGTTATAACACCTTTTTAAATATGCGCGTTCCGTGGCAAAGCGTTAACCTCATTCGGCCCCAAAACGGATAATTCAAAACGAAATGACGTCAACGTTAAAAAACATCCCAGACATTCCCGCGCATTTCGCGAAAATTTAATGAAGCTGAGTGACATTGTATTTATTTATCAGTTTTTACGCGTTTTATGCTAGAATAGCGTTAGCGCATGTTCTTTTCGAGTTATAACATTTGCAGAATCCTTCGGGATACATTGGTACCCTCGCCCTAACGGGCTCGGGAACCAACCAATCCCTCGGAATTCTGCAGATGTTATAACACGAAAAAACATGCGTTATCCCTACATTGTATTCATTTTTCAGTTTTTACGTGTTTTATGCTAGAATAGCGTTAGCGCATGTTCATTTCGTGTTATAACATTTGCAGAATCCCTCGGGATTCTGCAGATGTTATAACACGAAAAAACATGCGTTATCCCTACATTATTGACTCTGCAGTATGGCTTTCGAACTCTAGGCCCTTTTGCCGAACGTCTTCTCTAATTCGCTCAATGCAAATGTTGAATGTCCTCGAAAAACAGTTGGTTGTGGGAACTGTACCAGATTCAATACGTTGTTGTGCATCTGAAAGAGCTTCTTCTGCTGCCTTGCTCATTCCGGTAAAACGTATTACAATCCCAAATGCTGCAACGGAAAGAAAAGTTCCGAATTTATAAAAAGCTCCTAATATATTTATGTCAATGCATATGTAACAAGAATATAAAAGATGGTCAAAAAAAATCTAAAATCAAAGAAAGCAACGGTCATGTTGTTCTCTAGAACAATTTAATTACTGACTTGGAATATTTTCAGACATCACTTCTGACTAATATATACTAATATATGCAGTTTTTGTTTAAATGGTGTAAGTATCAATCTGTTATCATTCTATTATATTATCGTGTTAATGCAGTTTGTTTACCTTTTATATTCTACTACACCCTTTGTTCTTGGCAAAAGTATAATTGCAAGAGTATAATCAATCGAAAGAAGAACTTACAGATAGGAATTTGCATCGATCTCTCATTTTCCTGAAATCTTACTTGAAAGTTTTGCAATGCTGTTGTCAGTTCATCAACACCTGAAACATAATAATCTGTACAAAAACTGTACACAAATTAAAAACAGTGTTACATTATACTGCTCTGTTATATTCTGTTTCATAGTTGCTGCAAAAATGTAATTTTGTGGAAATAAAAGGGTAAGCGCTTCACAAATAAGATGACATCTACTTTTTTTTGTAAAGAACTACCTTTCTTCATAAATATTTATTTATCATGATTAGATAGTTTTGAAATTACATACTAAAACGTAACTGAATGTTTAATTATATTTAAGTTCATATACACTGTATAGAAGCTCATTTTATTAATTAATTTTCGGCGCTAGGCATACAGATTGACTTTTATTATATATACTGTACCTATATAGATTCTGTAAAAATACGGCTTGTATGTCACAAGTAAAGACGAACACGCAGAAAACAATTTCCGTATTGTACTATCTTGAAATCAAATCCCGTATCATGCGTGTGTCAGGGCTCTTTCATTAATATAAATGACCAATTTTTATGAATAGTTCAAAGAAACTAAAACTTAAAACCTCCGAAATGACCTTTCTTCGTCACGACCCTTCCGACATAAAATTGCAAACTGCTGATAATGACATTATTTTTTCATTCATGTGAAACATTTTTAACGCATTTCGAGCAATAAATCTCATATGTAAACGAAGCGTCGGAATCCAACGTGCGTGAACAAGAATGACTTCATGATGTTTCATAGGTGTACTAAATAGAAGCGTTCCAATTTGAAATACCATCTGTAACGTTACGGCGTTTTTTTGTAAAAACATTTTAGTACACGGAGGTATATAATGAAAAGAGTCTTACAACACTAATTGGGATGATGTATTCCGCTACCGTAGATTTTACCCAAGGCGTTTTCCCGGTTTGGCAAAATCCATTTGAGTTGAATTCAACATCCCATATCAATCTACTGTTAAAATAACCATAATATGATCGAAAAATTACTAGCCTCATGTGAACATTAAGACCATACATACTGGTGAAACATTTCATGTATCTAACTTGTTTTACCTCGCATTGTTATTGCATACTCTAGGCCATATTTATGTTCATCAGTGTACCATTCTCTCAATTTCTTCTCTTCTTCTTCAATCTCGGCTGTTTCTACAGCTTCCGTTTCATTTAGAACAGCTCTCAGTTCTTTTGTAAGCGCAGGATTACCGATTTCTTCCGAACATCTGTCTATTATTTCCTCGATCATTCCTATGAATCTTTTATACAACTGATCGTCGATGTCTCCTTCTCCAAAATGAATAAGCCTGTTCCTAACGTTTCGTAAATTTTGTATGCCTTGCCTGGAATTTCCCTCAAGCTTGCAGATCTTGATAAGAAGAAAGCAAAACGTGCTTATATCCCAATCACCTAAGTTTGTCCGCTTCCCAAACGCAGGAAATAATATCTGTTTCAGATCTTTCCTGTGCTTAATAATCTCTCGTTTATTTTGAAAAAGAAAATCATCAACAGTCCATGGAAAAGGGTCGTGGCCCACGGGTGTAATATCTTGTACATTTTTCAGAAACAATTCCTTCGTTATCTTTAAGCCACAATGACGAAAGACAGTTATCAAATGACAGTATTTCGGCTGCCTTAAGGGAGGCATACTTTTAAGTGTCTACTTCGCCTTAGTTATGATGTAGTTTCTGTATTTTCACATACAAACAGAAATAACCGTGAGGTATATGGAGAATTTTCTTCGAAGACGTTATGATCCTGAAAGTAAAAGAGAAAAACTAAGTTAAATGTAAAATGTTGAACACTTGTCATTCGATTAGTTACGGCGACCTGAAATATGGTGTATGAAAATACTTGAAGTATGTGAGATTTAGCATTGCCCTGTGTAAATGTTTTACCATCTATCCTCAATCGTTTAGTATTGTATATGATACAAAGGTATTTTAATATTGATTCATTCCGCATTGATACGTAAGTAATATCAATATTCGCCGAAAGGGAGGGAACTCGAAAATCGCGGATTTTTATCGAAAACTAAAACATCTTGATCACCGTCCTTTATCAAAACGTTTTATATTGCCCAGGTATTACATAGTTCCTTTTTGCAACTGACCCGGTCTATTTCATCAATGCGCTGTGAAATGTAATTTGGGTCATTAAGGTCATGAGACATGCCAAAATTGTCCATAAGCACATGTTTTTACAATGACTAATTATTGAAATCTCGATTTGTGCTAAACATCGGGATCTAATTTGTGCAGTCTTTGAAAGAACAAGTTCATTTATATTCTTTATGACATGAACATGGTAACTTACGGTGGTATGTTTAGGACATGCAATTATTTTTTTAGATTAAATTATCTCGTGCGCATGACATCTTATCTCGAGCGCTCGACATCTTATCTCGAGCGATCAGCATCTTATCTCGTGCGCACGACATCTTATCTCGAGTGATCAACATCTTATCTTGTGCGCACGAGGTAAGATGTTGATCGCTCGAGATAAGATGTCGTGCGCACGAGATAAGATGTTGATCGCTCGAGATAAGATGTCGTGCGCACGAAATAAGATGTTGATCTCTCAAGATAAGATGTCATGCGCATGAGATAAGATGTTGATCGCTCGGGATAAAATGTCGTGCGCACGAAATAAGATGTTAATCGTTCGAGATAAGATGTCGTGCGCACGAGATAAGATGTTGATCGCTCAAGATGTCGTGCGCACGAGATAAGATGTTGATCGCTGAAGATGTCGTGCGCACGGGATAAGATGTTGATCGCTCGAGATAAGATGAAACTTTTTCATTAGACGGACACGAATATGGGAAGCGAAAGATTCACCCGCACTCCGAGAAGTGACATAGATTATAACCATATGTCAATAAGAGTGGCCTGTCGTATTGAAAATAGATAACAATTGCCGATTGACGTGACTTTATTATCATAATATTATTACAGAAAATTGATAAAATATCATAGCATATGATATTGTACGAAATATAAGTATCATGAAAGGAAGTATGAAATGAAAGTTTCTAGCTAAAATACATAGAAACAAAATAGACAACGCTATGATCCTGAAGCTATCACGTTAAGCACACATGCACTAGACAATGCAAGGAGAATGCAAAGTGCAAGGCAAGTCCAGCTACAGAAAATCCGAGGCTAAATGCACAACTTATTTTCAACATAATGATGATGTCTTCAAAGGAACAATATATAAATCCAATGCAATTGCAGGAGAATGCATTTTTATAACACTGAAAAAAATTAGTGTTTCATCCGTCATTTTGACTTATGTATAACGAATTGTATCAGGCGATGGTTAACTATCCAAGCAGATGACTGCACTAACCTGCACATTCAACAAAAGAAACAAGTGGTGGGGACCATGTCGTTTCAACAGATTCATGTGTTAGAGGTTTGTAGCAAAGTGATCTGTATATGACATATGTACTGACCTAAAAATACACTGCTTGGATCACTGATCGATTGAAACCCTATTCTAAACAAGAATCTGTAACAGAGTTTATAGGTTTCGCACAGTATTTTGGCGTTTTGAAATGTAAACAAACAAAACAATTAAGTCAATACACTACGTTTACGATACAATCAGTGATTCTTCGTTGGCCGAGCGGTTACGGTATTCGTGTTACACTTTTTTGTAGGAAGTTTGACTTAGACTTATAAAAAAATTGTTTTTAAAACTGTATTTAATTTTTTCTTCAATACGATTCAACGAAGACAACACGAGTTAGTTTATCAGTTTATCTAGTTCTTACTTCTTACTTGTTCACTAATTTATATATGCTATATCACTATTAACATGTAATTATGTTTAAATACACTCCGCCTTTAAAATGATCTAATTATTTGTAGTTTTCCTGTAATATTTTAAAGCTCTGCGGGTTAGTTTATAAATTTGATAACAATCTTACACTTCACTGTAATAAAGCATTGCACGGGGTCATAATTTCAGTATCGATTGATTCAAAGATATTACCGATTTTATAAGAAAATAAGAAACAAAACAATGAATTAGAAACCAGAGAAAACAAACTTATACAATGTCTATTGTCTATTGTGCGATGTAAAGACCTTAATAGTCTTTCCGATCTGATTAAAGCAATGTCCCGCGTATTTAGCTTTACGCCTTGCACGTTAGAGATTTAGGGGAAACTTGCTGAATCGGAAGATTTTCTGTGTCTTGTAAAATGTCGCGGTGCGAAAAGTCGAAATTAGAGAAATAAAACGGCGGGGTCGCGGGGCGACAACCCGCTAATTACCGAGGTCGCGGGGAGAAAAGGCGAAATTTAAGCATTACAATGGTGGGGGCGCGGGGCGAAAACTTGCTAATTGCCGGGGTCGCGGAGCGAAAAGTCGAGATTTAGTTACTAAAATGGCGAGGGTGCAGGGTGAAAACACGATCAGTAGCGCTCTTCAAACGTCGAGTTTTCGCACCGTACCCCCGTCATTAGAGTTACTAAATGTCGACTTGTCGCCCCGAGACTCCGCTAATTATCGTGTTTTCGCTCCGCACCCTCGCTAGATAGTGAGTTTTCGCCCCGCGCCCCCGCCATTTTAACTTATTAATTCTCGTGTTTTTGCTCGGCGGGGCGAAAACGCGAAATGGCAGAAATCAGCTACCATAGATTCATTAGTGCGAATATCTTTAAAAACTAATTTTATTGAATTTGAAAGACAGAACCATAAATGCAAAAAATATCTATTGTAACATACATGGATCTAGAAATACTTGCAGAACTGCTAGTTGATGTAAAAAAAATGTGAGACATTTCTAGAAACACAATTGTCTGACTCTTCTTTATATATTTGAGCAAACTTCGAATCAACATGCTTATCGGTGGCAAGGAACACAAAGTCAAAGAAATTCGTAATGATTAAGCCTTAATTAAAGAACTGATTAAGAAAAAAGATACCTTAAACTACAGGTTTATCCTTTCTGCACCATTTTCACAGGCTTGTCTTCTTATTCCAATCGACCTGTATTTGTGATATATTTTTAACGTGCGAAGTTATATTTTCAAATAGTTATGAAAAACATTTCTTGGTGAATAATAAGCATAATTGTGATATAAGAGCCTATGTTACAATTACCGAACAAGGACAAGAATGTTCTTGTTTAAATATTACCGCTCGCTTTGTCTGCACGTACATTCATGTTACTTGATACATTTTCAACCTTTATTTACATTATACGACTTGTCTTTCGTTCTAATTCTATCCATTAATTATATATGTAAGAATATGTATCTAAACATAGATATATATGTGTGTTTGTTTGGAATAACATATGTTTAAACTAATTGTTGCACACAACAGAATTTTAATTGTGAAATTCGGTTAATCAAAGGACAAACCGCTATTTTACCTCTATTAAGGAACAATAAGAAGCACAGAACTTACATTACATTTATAACCTTTTTGTCTGTTATCCATTTGCCCAGCAGAAATATTAAATATAAAATATGCCTAATAAAAACCGTTTAAATGTGAATGTAAATCCGTCACTGGTCTTGAATATACCTTTATATAAAGACAATAAACACTTGTTATAAAAAAGCAGAAACTAAATATACTCCAGCAGTCAATAATAACTGAAGTTTAACAAATCGTCAAAATTTATTAAATACATGTAAGGAGTAATTAAAATCACGTGCATTCAAATTTTGAAATGCTTCCGGCTTAATTGTCAGGGTAAACAAAATGTAATGAAACAATATCAGCAAGCTCAAGTGTGCGGAAGTAATATAATGTTGGTAAAACATAAAGATGACCCGATATGAAATTCAAGTCAACATGAAAAATATTGACGTTTCCGGCTCCATTGTAACTTGATGGAAAATAAAAACGAGTGTGAAACTAGAAGATGCTTTTGTAGAAAAGCATGTCTCGCCCAAAGCAAGAAGTCAATGGGGGACAGGAGCGAAAATCACAGATACTCTGATGGATGGCTTAGTGACTGAAATGCAACAGAGATCATCTACTCGACATGGACTATCATCTCATGACGCTAAGTTATGGATCGGAAACGGTTTTCCATGTTCTGGCCCCTCAGAAACGGTTTCCATATTCTGGTCCCTGTGAACTTGACCTTTGATCGAGTAACCCCAAAAGCAACAGAAGTAATCTACTCTGCATGTCCAATGAACCTATAAAGTTCCAACATTCTGGGTCAAATGGTTCTCAAGTTATGGATCGGAAACGGTTTCCCATGTTCTGGCCCCTCGGGAACGGTTTCAATGTTATGGCCCCTGTAAACTTGACCTTTGATCAAGTAACCCCAAAAGCAATTGAGGCCATTTACTCTTTTACTATTTTAACACGAACGGACATGTGTCTCTGTATGCTGGGCTGGAACTGCATTATACATGAAAGGTATAATATTTCAATGTAGCTTATAAAGTATATAGAAACAGGTACTTTTTCACCTAAAGAAGCCTGGAAAATGCTATGTAGGAAAAATATACAAAACTTTTAAACTGAAAATTGGACTCAATGAATGGTAAATGATGATGCCTTTACAAGATTCGATTTTTGCATACAAATATAGAAAGAGCGATATTATGGTAATGTGCGGATACTTCCGTAAGTTTATTACATGCTAATCAAATTAGCAAAATATGGATTTGTAAATATGAATATAGATATGTTAGATCTATGTGTCTCAATTGTGGAACCTTGTGTTGTGATGTCATAAAGCATGTTGTTGTTAACTGTAACAGAATGAACACTTACAGAGAGAAATTGTACAGAATTTTTTATAATGTCTTGGTTAGTTATTTACTAAGATTTAAAAGTTTATAATTTTGTGTATATGTTACTCTTTCTGTGATGTTATGTAAGAATTTTGCATAGTTATGCAAATCACTCAAATGTGGAAATAAAGAGTATATATAGAAGGCGGGAGGGGGGGGGGGGGGGAAGATGGAAATATTTCGTCAAGTAAATACCTTAATAGTCTTTCCGATATAACCATAAATCAAGGTCCCGTGTTTTCGCTTTACGCCTTGCATGATAAAGATCCAGGGGAATCTTGCAAAATCGGAAGATTTTCTGTATCTTGGAGTATCCTCCAAAATGTAAAATTGTTCACATTCTTATGGCGAAATTGTCCGTTTGGGTTGCCGTTAGCAATTGTACGTAAGGTTGGATCATGTGTAAAGAACCACTACAATATTGGTATTTAGAAATGGAATCAGGTAGATGGTATGAGACACTTGAACTACCATTTTAATACAGAACATGTACAAGATATACGACCGTTACGAAGAAACTGAAAATGTTCTTTAAATTCTAAGAATTGTTTAAATCTCATTATTATTGAAACATATAGCCATGCATCTATTTATAAAGTTAATAAAATCTTTTTTAAAAGTTATGAAAAAGAATTGTTTCCGGACATTCACAAAGTCCCTTCACTATTTTGTTCACCTTTATTGATGTTGAGTATGATTCGTATTTATGTATTGAATATTTGTATTATATCACGTGTACTGATATACACTAAATACTTCAATCGAACTAGATTTTTAATACTTTTTTAAGAACTATGTTGCTGGTATTGAATTAAAGATAACGAACATGTTTTTGTGCTACAATTTTTACCAAATCATAAATACTATGATATATATAAATTTATATATGTACACTTTACATTTCTATATTACAACTTAGAGTTAGCAAATGATATAGAAGTGTAAATCATTGGAATGTAATATTTTTGAAACACATGAAATAAATAGAACTGCTTAATACGGCTTTATGATGCAAACAATAATGAACATTCAACAGATGACCAGAGATTTTAACATTGGAACTTGAGGAAATAGCAGAGTACGAATTAAATTTTAATTCAATGTCGAAAGAAGAACACGAATGATCAAAATATATAGTTCTTTAAAGGATAACGGGCAATATTTCCGAAACAGCCGTGTCGTCGCTCAAACATATCACCTGGTTCTATTCCGTTAATCTGATTCAAGTGTGCGTATATCCTAATTTTACGGAATTTGAAAGACAGAACCAGTAATATGAAAAATATCCATGGTAACATACATGGATATTACAGACCTGCTAGTTGATGTGATAAAAATGTGAGGAAGTTTTAGAAACACAATTGTCTGACTCTTCCTTTTATATTTCAGCGAACTTTGAATCAACATGCTTATCGGTGACAGGGAATACAAAGTGCAAGTCAAAGAAATTTGTAATAATTAAGCCTTAATTAAAGAACTGATTAAGAAAAAAACTACCTTAAACTACAGGCTTTTCCTTTCTGCATCATTTTCACAGTCTTGTCTTTTTATTCTAGTCGACCTGTACTTGTGATATATCTTTAACGCACAAAGATTTCTTTTCAAATAACTATGAGAAAGATTTCAAGGTGAATATAAGATCCTATGTTATAATAATCGAACACGGACAAGAATGTTCTTGTTTAAATATTTCCGCGCGCTTTGCCTGCACGTACATTCTTGTTACATAATATTATTTCAACCTTTTTTTACAGTATAAGTCTTGTCTTTCGTTCTAATTCTATCCATTAATTATATATGTAAGAATATGTATGTAAACATAGATATATGTATGTTTGTTTGGAATAACATAAGTTTGAACTAATTGTTAAACACAACATAATTTTAATTGTGAAATTCGGTTAATCAAGGGACAAACCGCTATTTTACTTCTATTAAGGAACAAGAAGAAATACAAAACTTACATTACATTTATAATCTTATTGTCTGTTATCCATTTGCCCAGCAGGAATATTAAACATTAAAACCAAACCGTTTAAATGTGAATGTAAATCCGTTCACTGCTCTTGAATATACCTTTATATAAAGACAATAAATAACTGTTATGAAAAAAAGCAGAAACTATATATACTCCCGCTGTCAATAATAACTGAAGTTTAACAAGTCGTCAAAGTTTGTTAAATACGTGTAAGGAGTAAAAACAATTACGTGTATTCAAATTTTGAAATGCGTCTGGCTTAATTGTCAGGGTAAACAAAACATAATGAAACAATATCAGCAAGCTCAAGTGTCCGGAAGCAATATAATGTTGGTAAAACATAAAGATGACCCGATATAAAATTTAGAATACAAAAAGTGGAAACTCCACAGGTCGCTCAACACAACGAAAACGAAAATGTTGCAGGCTGGGTTTGATTGAGCCTGTTCATGGACGGTAGTGGAAATGCATGCTACCGTTCACGCCCTCTAGCCCCGGGTTGAGCAGAACTCAGCATTTACACATGTTAAAAGTACAAAAAACAATTTAGAGACATCCGCAGATGTGTTCATACGCGGTGCACATGGAACCTTCAATGCTACACTAGTGTGTAATTCCATGAAAAGCGGCGTATGGTCCCCAGTTTAAATAATGGGTTTGCCCTAAACGAGAAAACAATGAGCAGAACTAAACAAACTGGAATTTAGAAAGGGGATCTGAGGTTATGGAGCCTGCATATCACAGGAACTGCCAAAATACAAAATTAAAAAGCAGGCACCATATCCAAGTGGTGATTAAACAATACCCAAAGCTATGAAAGCGGGAGTATTGGAACCACCCAGGCCGAAATGTTCATGCTAAGAAACTAAACAGTACCAGTAACACGAATAAAAGTCAAGCTGAACGATCTGAGAAGATCGAAATATAACAGCCCTGATTGAATGTAGGGGGTGACTTTTTACGGCCGCCACACGGCACAAACAACGCTGTTGTGATAATAAAATAGAAAAAGTGGAAACTCCACAGGTCGCTCAACATGAAATATATTGACGTTTACGGATCCATTGTAACTTGTTGGAGAAAAACAAGTGTGAAACCTGATGATGTTTTTCTTTAAAGAAAAGCATGCCTCCCTTAAAACATAGTAACAATAGGTAAGAAGTCAATAGTTGACAGGAGCGAAAATCAGATACATTGATCGCTGGCCTAGTGAATGAAATGCAGCAGGGACTATCTACTCGATACTGATCATCCCATGTATTTCAACATTCTGGGTCAAGTAGTTTTCAAAACGGTTTTCCATGCTCTGACCACTCGGAAAAGGTTTCCATGTTCTTTAATCGAGTAACCCCAAAAGCAATAGAGATTACTTATCAGTAAGTCTTATCATCCTATAAGATTTGAAGGTTCTGGCTCGAATGGGTCTTAAGGATCTGAAGCGGTTTTCCATGTTCCCCTATGACCATGAACTTTGATCGAGTGACCCAGGAGTCATCGACTCTGTATGAAGTTTCAACATTCTGTGTCAAATGGCTCTTAAGTTATGGATCGGAAACAGGTTTTCATGTTCTAGTCCCTCGGAAACGGTTTCTATTTTCTGGTTCCTGTAAACTTGAGCTTTATCGTCTAATCCCGAAAGCAATAAAGATCATCTATTCTGTAAAGCCTTTCACCCTTTGGGTAATCTACTCTGCATGTATTATTGGTCAAACCCTGTGAATTTGACCTTTTGATCGAGTATATCCAAAAGCAATACAGACCATGTAATCTGTAAGTCCTATCACCCTATTAAGATGGAAGGTTCTGTGTCAAATGTTTCTCAAAAAATAATAGGTAAGGGTAGAATGTTTCTCAAACCATTGACCAGAAATGCGGTTTTCTATGTTCTGGTTCCTGTGACATTAACTTTTGATTGAGTGATCCAGATGTCAATAGGGGTCATCCAAACTGCATGCCCAATCATCCTATAAAGTTTCAACATTCTGGGTCAAATTGATCGGGATGGAAGTGTGACGGACGGACTGACAGCGCAAAAACATTATGTTCCCTATCCCAAGTGGTGGCAGACATACTATGTTTTTATTTTTTTGTTTCATACTTTAGCTATTCTTGCATGAAGGATCATTCAATATGCATATTTGCTTTGGCAGCCAAATCCCAAGACGGTACTTGATTGGTTGTTCCTTATTGTGTGGGTGCGTTTGTATGCTTGTGAGTCTATAACGGTGCCCTACTGTTTTCTGATGTGTTGCTTGTTCGTTTTTCTATGTTATTAAGTTGCTCGTAGTTGTGTGTTTATCTTTGGCACATGAGTGTCTGCGCTATTTTGGTTTACGTTGTAGTGCGACTATGTTTAAAGAACATGGCATTCCCTTGTATATTCGTCCTTGTTCAACTTTACCCTTCGGATTCCATTGACCCCATCCCCGACTCCATTTCGGCCTTACCATTTCCTTTCCCTCCATCAATATTTAGCATTAATTATATGTACTTGTTGGATGTATGAAGCAACCCGTCTGAAATATTTTTCCAATACAGCCTCCTTTTGTTGTGGGCCTACTATGTAAATGCGTGACTCTGGTGCTGTGCTCTTTGGTATCTTTGCTTCCGAGAAATCTACCTTTTCCTATTATCTTTTGATTTGACGACGTGCAGAAATAAAATTATTCCAGTGGTTGCTTTCAAGCAGGTATTGGCCCTTTTCCTTATCGGTCAGCTTTATACTTTATTGTACAGACAAAGCACAAATGAATTGTCATAGAAACAACGGAGGAACTCGAGTCCATTGGGCCGAAATTCCATTCCCATCATGTCGCAAGATATTCTTACAGTTTCGATAATTGCAATATGGTAACAAGAGCAATGTAAAATAACATCGTCCTACCCGGACTAGATACTGTAGAGGAAGCAAATCATAGTAACATGTTGTGCATTATGAAATTTCCTGGTCTTGTTTTAAAAGATATGGACTTTTATCACAAATATTATTTACCTATCTATTATGTGATATTAGTTACACCTCAATGAAAACAGTTTCGGAGTAACAGATAAAACGCAAGTACGAATGTTGTTATATTTAAGCGGCAGCTATCAAACGGTATGCGTTAATGGAGATCAATCGACGCTAACATTTAATGTTTGTGAAATACAGTGCGCCTCATGGACCAGTATTGGATCCCAAAAGCTACATTGTGTACATTGTAACCATGGGCGCCTTATGCAGACATCACACAATGTATTACATCATCACTTCTACGGGGACGAATCAGAGTTCTAAGCATATCTTCATGCATATTGTTGACGTGACTCGGTAATCAAATGTGAGAAAACTTGGGATAGTACTGCACGTATAAATGGTGTAAATAAACAAAGAACTTTGTGTTCAGGGCTTGATATGCAAAACTAAGAACGGTAGTTAACTCTGTATCAATTGCATTGTTACTACTGTGCACAATGCCTTGTTGATTACGGCTCCAGTACTGCATTTAACAAATTGAAGCATTTTCATAATATGGTAGTCTGCATTATCAATAGAACGTCCTGCTGCAGTCATATTACTTCCGTACTGAAGACTATTCATGTATTAAAGGGCACAGTACAAAGTTCTAAACGACGTAATGAATTACTCAATATGGTTACTTTCAGCCTATATCATGGATATGACAGAAGTGTGCAGACAATTTAGATACAGATGCCATTAGTCGTTCCAAATCCTAGCACGGTATTGTATGGCAATAGGAGCTTTTCGTACACTTTCACCAGGCTTTGGAACCCTTTTTTCAGTCAGAACAGATTTAAAGAACTACTTTAACTAATTTGTTAGACACTTTGCAAATTGACCGACTAATCTTTTCGTTTGCATTTTATTCTAAAACCAGTTGTACTTATAGGCAAGTGAATATTCTATATATTGATTTTGCTAAAATCTATTAATGATAGCATAATCAAATCATCCGTAGGCATGTAACCTATTTGCCGTGTTTAAATAAACTGAACAAAACAATCCGCTATTCTGCAAGTATCTTAAAATGCTTAAAATATTTAAGAAAATCTGCAAGCATTTACGACAAAATGTTGTATATAAAATTAACTTTGAAAAAATACAGTCACCGCCAGATATATATTTTTTCATTTGTCTACAATACACAAAATAATTCGTGTTTTTAGAAAATGCATGAATTCTATTCTATAAGATAACAAACGTGTAAACACAAATATTTCGTGGCATAATAATGATTTTGACATGATTTATATTAAGTTGGTAATAGTTTATTGAAACAGCATTTTTTTTTAAATTTTAGAAACCAATGCATTTAACTGACCTTAAATCTTTGACAACAAAGGAAATCAACACAGACGTCGTCATTTGTCGCATAACAAATATATATATATGTCTTAAGACAACAATGATAATCATACACAGGCGATCACCAAGATTCCATAAAGGAGGGACCATTTCTACTTGGGTATATAAATTATTCATAAAATTAAGGCTAAATTACAGTTAACAGGTAGCTAGAAAACAACTGAGATATAAATTTGATAACAATTTATTTCCTGGCAAACTCAAACACACTAAATCTGTCTTATCATTATGACATCCTTTGATTTATTTAAGCACCTTATTATTTATCATTGGTACAACAACATGCATTGTATAATTATTGCAAACCACTGTGTGACTTGGCTAAATAATACACTTAAGGAGGTAGGTTACCTTGTTACCAGGGTAAATTCAAATTAGTTTAACCACAGCATTATTTTTGTATTTCGTGTAATTTAATGTTTTGACTGCTACAATCTCAGTTTCTTTTATCTCTGCCCCTTCAAGTTCAGTTTTTATACAGGTTTGAAAAACATGACCCTCTAAAGGTATTTTATATAGGAAGAAGAAGGAAAATACGTATATTTAACAGTTTTCAGTGCATTTTGGTTTCATTGATATCCGTAGAGGTCCGCATAATTAATTATTTTACTAGTATGCGCGTTAGCTTTCTAATATAAGCTTAAAATATATATGTCGCGGGACTCATGTTTCCATGGTAACGCATTTTCTCTCATTTTTAAACAACTATGTATGAAAACTGGTTTTTCGACGGCTTCAGTGTCATTCTGTTAATGACCAACATGGAATATTTGGGTAATATTATTAGCAAAATACCAAGCACTTTACATGGTACCCTATTTTTCTTAAAGTTTAAAGTAACCATGGCAACAGGGATGTTTAAAATAGCTTATATCTTGCTTTTTATCATAATTTCTTACAAAAAATATTAAATAAGATAATCTTTCTTGTTAATGTAGCTTTAAAACATTTTAATTCTAACGTAAGTAATATTTTCGTGTTATTTGCATTTATTTAAACAAATTTCACAGCTTAAAATACCTACAGCAGTACCCCTCGTCTGACATTTTTTATGGAAAAATCGTTCTGCATGCTGATATTATTATTATGGATATTGTTGAAATGAAAAGTTCCTTAAGTAGACCAGTGTCAACGCTTTTGAATTTTACATTTAGATATATAGGTCACGGGCTTCGTTTCCATGGTAACATCAATTTAATTCAAGAAACCACAATTTTCTAGTGAAATTTGAACAATTTTAGAACTTAGTTTAAATATATAAGTAACAAATTATCAATGGAAACTGAAAAATGGGTATTACAAATCAAACTGTCCAATTTTTATTTGAAATGGCCATATTAAGTAACCTTTCACCCAGCTATAATCCCAATAACATTGGTTACCATCATCCATTTTCTTACATTCCACACAACATTTCAATATAACTATATAAAAGAAGCAATATATTGATTATTATTCAGAGCGAAAGACACATAAAAAATATTTCAGTAAATAATGGCTGTTTAAAAATAGTTCAAATAAAGAAAATGCACAGAATTACGTACTTTCAAAATAAAAGCTATTAATTTTGCGCGGTAAGTGACATGTAACGTCATGACGTCAATGACGTCATTTTAAAGCAACACTGTTTAAAAACGTTTCTGCGGCAATTTATCAATTATTTCTGCATTATAAAACCATTAAGCATCAGATCGGAGACAGGTTCATGATTTCTTTTCTGAAGAATGTATATACAAACACATTTAGTGTGTCGTAAACGTCGTCGTAAATCATCACGTTAGCTTCCGGTAGGACATGCGCACAAACAAATATGAAGGTAACCTACCTCCTTAACACTTACACACTTAACATGATGTTTAAGTACAGAAATGTACTGGGATGAGTGCTGCAAGTTACTATTTTCTCAAAATTACATCTGCAAAATACAAAATGATTTTTTTTACTTTATAACTTTTGTCAATGTTTCAATTACTGTTTAAAATGTAAAATATTTAATGAACAAAGATAAAAATGATTTAATTATGTTTTTAAAACCATTTCATTGCAAGGTACTAAATATCAATGAGTATTTCCAGGTAAAAGGCAGTATTTCCCGGGAATTCCCAATATTTCCCACCGTCCTGTCTTTTATGACTATTTCCCGCTTTTTCTGCAAACCATGCCTGAAAGCCTCAGCGAATGCTAAATAACATGTATAGGAATTCGTGCAAATATAGGTACAAGTCGAAAGATTTCCTGCAGTTAAAAGTTATTCCTGCAGCTAGAAGTTATACAGACCAGAAATTGTTATGGATATATGTGTGACCACTCAGCCTAAAAAGTAACTTACGGGTGAATAGCGTGCTTGTTTTCTATCATACCATTACGCTTTAATGTAGGAAATATTGTATTTCTTTATTCTGAAAGTTATTGTTTTGAGTAAAAATAACTTTATTTCCCCTTCATATCATAATCAAGGAAAATAAAGAGAAATTAAAAAAAACCCTTATGCACAACTAGGTATCAATATTGATGACTGATGAAAGTTTGAATAAATTATATGAAATAACGGGTGAGGAATTCAGGTCACAAGCATTTCTCTATATGTCATACAGAGAGCCAGCTATATTGCAAAAACGACGTTTTAAAAATGCGATAAGCCAATCGTATATTGGTAGAAAATCACGTGAAATCACCAAATCTACTTGTTGCTTTAACTACCTGCAGCCTCCGCAGGTAATAGCAGAAAAAAAAGAAGAAAAAAAAAAAAAAAAACACGGAAAAACTATATGATAACAAACGGAAAAGTGTCCCAAATTCGATTATCGATAGGAGATCGTCCCATTGACCAAGTGCTAAACATGTAGGCGTGTACCTTTATTACAGAAAAGGTGGAACATGCATGTGAAAAAGCAAAAGCGTCCCTCTTTTCCTTTCCTTCAAAAAATGGAACCAACATATATTAATCCAACTAAATCGGCGTCGCTTATCTCAAAAATTTGTGTTTAAAGGTTATTGTTTGCTTGTGAAATATTGAAAAATTTTAAGAAATCTGATTATGCACAATTACACATATTCCTTAGGCTAGCTGCTAAAAATACAAGGATTTACTATTTTAACACAAACGGACATTTGTCTCAGTATGCTGGGCTGGAAATGCATTATATATGAAATAGAATATAGAAAGATAGATTCTTTGAAATGACTATGTGATATGCCAAGTTAATTTCTCACAAAATATGTTTTCAATGCCAGACTGTCAGAATATGTTTGTAGTATAGACGAAAAACAATGTGGCTTTGTTCCTGACCTTTTTCCACCTAAGAAGAATGGAAAATGCTATGCAGAAAAAAAAATTTGAAACTGATAATTGGGGTCAAAGAATGGTAAATGATGATGTCATTACAAGATTTCGATTTTTGCACACAAATTTAGAAAGAGCGATATTATGGGAATGTGCGGATACTTCTGTAAGTTTATTACATGCTAATCAAATTAGAAAAATATGGATTTGTATATATGAAAATACATATCTTAGATCTATGTGTCTCAATTGTGGAACCTTGCGTTGTGATGTAATAAAGCATGTTGTTGTTAACTGTAGCAGAATGAACACTTACAGAGGGACATTTTACAGAACTTTGTATAATGTCTTTGGTGCGCTGGTAGTTTCAGACATATTGTCAGATGATAGTTAATCCAAGTTTCAAAAAAATTAAAAGCAGAAGAACAGGAATGCTCATAAACATTTTCTAAGAATAGCGACAGAATATGTTTACCATTGTATTAAAAACGCTAAAAGTATACAACTCTAACAAAGGGTCTCATTATAAAAATCAGTATAGTTATTGCACGTACATGAACGTGTACATAGTTTAGATAATGAATATAGTTCAAAACAGCACAATGTTATATTGTGATTGATTAAATTTGCAATGATCCATGTTTTGCATTACATTGAGAAGAAGAGATTACACCTTGATAATAACATTATGATATACTAATACTCTTATCATTCAAACTGTTGAGAATATGTTCAATATCTATATTTCAATTGTATATTTTCTGAGAGTTAAAATCTTATATAATTTTGTGTATATATTACTCTTTCTGTTATATTATGTTACAATTTTTCGCAGTTATGTAAATCATTCGAATGTGAAAATAAAGAGTATATGTAGAGGAGGTGGTGGGGGGATGGAGGATAAATATTTCGTCAATACCATATACCAATAATAGTCGTTCTGATGTAACTATCAAGGTCCCTAGTATTTCGCTTTGCGCCTTGCACGATAAAGATCCAGGGTAAACTGGTGGAATCGGAAGATTTACTGTATCTTGGAGTTTCCTCCAAAACGTAAACTTAACACTTTCTTATGGCGGAATTGCCAGTTTGGGTTACCGTTACCCGTTTTCATATATTTGAGCGAACTTTGAACCAACATGCTTATCGGTGACAAGGAATATAAAGTGCAAGATAAAAGAATTCGCCACAATTAAGCCTTAGTTAAAGGACTGATTAAGAAAAAAGGTACCTTAAACTACAGGTTTATCCTTTCTGCACTATTTTCACAAAATTGTCTTTTTATTCCAGTCAACCTGTACTTGTGATATATCTTTAACGCGCACATTTTAAAATGATTGTGAAAAAGAATTCAGGGCGAATAATAAGTATAATTATGATTTAAGATCCTATGCTACAATTATCGAACAAGGACAAGAATGCTCTTAAATATTACCGCGCGCTTTGTCTGCACGTACATTCTTGTTACATAATACTATTTCTACCTTTATTTATAGTATAAGACTTGTCTTTCGTTATGTAAGTAAGCATAGATATATATGTGCTTGTTTTGAATAACGTACATTTAAATTACACACAACACAGTTTTGATTGTGAAGATCGGTAGCAGTTATTTAACCTCTACTATTAAAGAACAATAAAAGGCTCTAAACTTACATTTATACACTTTTTATCTGTTGCTCCATTTGTTAAATGTAAAAAAGCCTAATTAAAACCATTTACATGCGAATATAAATCCTTTGACTGCTCTTGGATATACCTTTATATAAAGACAATAGATAATTGATATAAAAAAAGCAGAAACTAAATAAATTTCCGCAGTCAATAATAACTGAAGTTTAACAAGTCGTCAAAGAGTAAATATAATTACGTGCATTCAAATTTTGAAATGCTTTCGGCTTAATTGCCAGGATGAATAAAAACTAATGAAACAATACCAGCAAACTCGAGTGTCCGGAAGTAATTGTTGTAAATTGTTGGTAAAAGATAAAGACGACCCGATATGAAATTTAGAAGTCAACATGAAAAATATTGAATTTCCGGCTCCATTGTAACCTGATGAAGAATAAAACGAGTGAAAAACTAGAAGATGCTTTTGTAGAAAAGCATGTCTCCTCCAAACCATAGTAGAAATAGGCAAAAAGTTAATAGGGAACAGGAGCAAAAATCACAGATACACTGATGGTTAGTTTAGTGACTAAAATGCAACAGGGATCATCTACTCGACAAAAACTATCATCCGATGAAATTTCAACGTTCTGGGTCGAATGGTTCTCAAGTTATGGATCGGATATGGTTTTCCATGTTCTGGCTCCTCAGACATCAATAGGCGTCATTCACTCTGCATGTCGAATTATCCTGTGAAGTTTCAACATTCTGGGTGAAATGGTTCTCAAGTTACGGATCGGAAACGGATATCCATGTTCTGGCCCCTGAAATCTTGACCTTGATCGAGTGACTCTTAAATCAATGGGGGTCATCTACGCTGCATGTCCAATCATTCTGGATCACATGGTTCTCAAGTTATTGATCGGAAGCAGTTTTCTATGTTCAGACTCCTGAGGCAATGACCTTTGACTGAGTACCCCAGAAATCAATAGAAGTCATCTACTCTGCATGTCGAATTATCCTGTGAAGATTTAACATTCTGGGTTAAATAGTTCTCAGGTTAAGGAACGGAAACGGTTTTCCATGTTCTGGCCCCTCGGAAACGGTTTCCATGTTTTGGCCCGTGTGACCTTGACCTTTGTTTGAGTGACCCAGAAATCAATAGGGGTCATTAATTATGTGTGTCCAATCATGCTGCGAAGTTTCAACTTTCTTGGTCAAATGGTTCTCGAGTTATTGATCGGAAGCGGTTTTCCATGTTCAGACTCCTGTGACCATGACCTTTGATTGAGTACCCCAGAAATCAATAGAAGTCATCTACCCTGCATGTCCAATTATCCTGTGAAGTTTTAACATTCTTGGTCAAATGTTACGGAACGGAAACGGTTTCCCATGTTCTGGCCCCTCGGAAACGATTTCAATGTTCTGGCCCCTGTGACCTTGACCTTTGTTTGAGGAACCCAGAAATCATTAGGAGTCATCTATTATGCATGTCCAATCATCCTGCAAAGTTTAAATTTTCTGGGTCAAATGGCTCTCTAGTTATTGATCGGAAGCGGGTTTTCCATGTTCACACCCCGTGACCACGACCTTTGACTGTGTGACCTAGAAATCAATATGGGTCATCTATTATGCATGTCCAATCATCCTGCGAAGTTTCAACTTTCTTGGTCAAATGACTCTCTAGTTATTGATTGGAAACGGTTTTCTATGTTCACACCCCTGTGACCATGACCTTTGACTGAGTGACATAGAAATCAATAGGAGCAATTTACTCTACATGTCTTCGACATCTGGGTCAAATTGTTCTCAAGTTACGGATCGGAAACGGTTTTCCATGTTCTGGCCCCTCTGAAACGGCTCCCGTCCTAGTCTCTGTGAACTTCTGATCGTGTAACCCCAAAAACAATAGAGATTATTTACTCTGTAAGTCCTATCACCCTATGAATTTTGAAGGTTTTGGGTCAAATGATTCTCAAATTATTGATCGGAAACGAGTTTCGATGTTCAAACCCTTGTCGTCTTGATCTTTGATCGAGTGACCCAGAAATCAATAGGTGTCTTCCGCTCTGCATGTCCAGTCATACTATGCATGTATATGAAGTTTCAACATTTTTGGTCAAATGGTTATCTAGTTATTGATCGGAAGCGGTTAGTTAGCTCTAGTTATTGAGCGGTTTTCCATGTTCAGGCCCCTGTGACCATGACCTTTGATGGAATGACTTAGAAATCAGTAGGAATAATCTACCCTGCGTGTCTTATTATCCTGCAAAGTTTCGACATTCTGGGTAAAAAAGTTTCTGAAGTTACAAAACGGAAACTGTTCCATGTTCTTGCCCCTCGGAAACGGTCCCTGTGACCCTGACCTTTCATCGAGTGGCCCAGAAATCAATAGGGGTTATCTACTCTGCATGTCCAGCCATCCTATATAGTTTAAATATTTTGGGTCATATGGTTCTCATGTTATTGAGTTTTCCATGTTCAGGTCCCTCTGACCATGACCTTTAACAAAGTGACACAGAAATCTTTAGGTGTCATCTACTCTACATGTCCAATCACCCTATGTTTCGATATTCTAGGTCAAATGATTCTCAAGTTATTGATCAGAAACGGTTTTCCATGTTCTAGTCCCTGTGACCATCCCTTTAATAGAGTAACCCAGAAATCAATAGGGGTCATCTACTCTGCATGCCCAATTATTCTACTATGAAGTTCCAACATTCTGGGTCAAATGAATTCCATGTTCAGGTCCCTGTCACCATGACTTCTGATCGATTGACCCAAAACAATAAGGTTCATCTATAGTGGTCGCAACTTGACACCGATGGTTGACCTTTGTATTATAATACATAATGAGGCACAACCTATTATTGAAAAGGAGTGTACGTAAAACACGAGCTGCATGAGAAAGTGGAAATATGAATTTGTTTAATTATAAATTAGTGTATTGGAAAGTTTTCAAATGTAAGTATACATACTTTGATACTGCACTGTAAACAAACTTATTCCATACAAATATACATGGCTACCCTAGTCACCCTTTATTTCTACAATGAAATAACCGATATGAATAATCAGCCGAAGGTCAACCATCGCGGTCAAGTTGCGACTACTATACTCCGCTATGAAGTTTGAAGGTTCTAGATAAAATTGTTCTCCAGTTACTGATCGAAAATGAATTTTGACGAACGGACTGAAGAAAGGACGGGCAGGGCAAAAACAATATGTTCCTCATCCCCAGTGGGGGTAGACATGTTTATGTGTTATTCATTCGTTTATTTCATGGTTTGGCAATAACTAGTTTTTCTAGAATTAAGGATCATTCAACATGCATGCCTTCGTTTGACGACGTGCAGAAATAAAATTATTTCAGGGATGCAATCCAGCATCTATTTTTCAGCATTTTGACTTAATTATATAGACAAAGCAAAAATGAATTGTCACAGAAACATAAATTTGTTTTAACAATCAGGTAGAAGAATCAAGAGTATCAACACAAAAGTCTGCACTAGGCAATTATATAAAACAAAACACTTAACACAATATTACACAGATATTTCAATAGGTTATCATAAATTACATACAACTAATAGACATTGGGTCACTAAACGCTAAACATAACTACATCAGCATTTCCATACGAATCAATAAAGTATGACGAAAACTATCATTTTAAAGTTTACATTGCTGGTGAATGTGGTCATATCTAAGTAACCCAAACAGTGTTTATTAATGGAGATCCACCGACGCCAATAATGGTGAAACACAATTCGCCGCATGGATCAGTATTGAATCTCTAAGGCTACATTATGTACACTTTAACCGTGGGTGTCATATGCAGACGGCACATGTAATGCATCATCACTTCGACGGGGATGACTCATGTAGAGTTAAAAATGTCCTTTTTAGTCAATGGAGACAGTGGCTAAAAGTGAAGTATTTCGTCTCAACAAGTGTTATCTTTCTGATATCGTCTCTTTGATGCATATTGCTGACGTATCGATGAAGGTCTGTGGCCCGATGATTATCGTGTGAGAAAACTTTGGAAAGTGGGACAGTGGGACAGTGCTGTACTCGTGAATGGTGTAAATATACAAAACAACTTAGAGTGCAGGGCTTGATATGCAAATCTACGCAGATTATTTCACATTATACGGTAGCTAGATAGTAATGCTCCAAAACTTTTCATCAATTGCTTTGTTACTACTGTACAGACTTGTTGCGTAGGGTTCCAGAAATGCAATGAACAAAATGAAGCATTTCCATAACTTTCCATAGTTCGCATTATCAATAGAACCTCCTGCCGAATTTATATAACTTCCGTACTGAAAACTATTCATGAATTACAGAGCACACTAAGAAGTTCTAAACGACGTAATAAATTACTCTATATGGTCATTTTCAGTGTATATTATGGATATGACATAAATGTACAGGCCAAATTAGAAATCTAAGATCACCAAACCGATTTCATTAGTCGTTCAAAAAACTAGTACAATAGTGTACGAGGAGTGTTCGAAGAGTATTTTGTATTGTGGTCTGAAACCTTGAAAATGATGGAAACATGCATGTTGTCATTTTTTACCCTCAAAATACTCCCACGGTGAGAAATGCATAGTTTCAGTCTATGGATCAATTTCTGGAAAGCGTCACGGTAAGCTGATTTTGGTATGCCACGGAGGTACTGATGGGCAGCAGAACCGAGAGCTGGTCGTGATCGATATCTACGATCAAAAAGGAAGTCTTTTTCAGTTTTTGAAACAGAAAGAAGTCTTATGGCATCAAATCTTGGAAATGTGTAGCACAGTAACAAAACTGTGTTACTGTATTAGAGGTGTGCGTTGGAGCTTTGTCATACAACAGTCAAACATGTTTGAAACCTGTGACTGGGCGACGTTTATTGTAGTACCTCTTTAAGGTATAGGTCCATGCTTCGGAGAAAAATGTTCAAACGTCATCAAATTATAGAAAGGAAGCATTGTTTTACATGAAAATATAACAGCATATAAAACATTTATATTATTGTACAAAACCATTGTCAACTTATTCATATATGTATTGAATTCCGGAAAGGGACTACCTGAAGGGGCCACACTTCTGGACAGTCCAGCGCCTTTAAAAACTCACCATTTTTAAAAAGCTGTTACATGTCTTCGTTTTGATGCATTTGCAACATCGTACGACTGTTTAAACTTTACATAACTAGGTAAAACATCGTTTTGACAATTGTTTACATTTATTTCTTTACAAATGACATTCTTATTTAAAGGGGGACAACTCATTTAGAATATTTTAAGTATCCAGCTCCGTGGGACAGAACAGTAAAGCATGTATTGGACAGATAAGTTGTGTGTCAAGATGCTGTTCATTCGCTAAAAAATCTGTTGTTTTGTGATATACTGCTAAAATAAAATAGAAAAAAGTGGAAACTTCACAGGTCGCCCAACACGACAAAAACGAAAATGTTGCAGGCTCGGTTTGATTGAGCCTGTTCATGGACGGTAGTGGATATGCATGCTACCGTCCACGCCCTCTAGCCCCAGGTTGAGCAGAACTCAACATTTACACATGTTAAAAGTTAAAAAAAGCAATTTAGAGACATTCGCAGATGTATTCAAACGGCGGTGAATATGGAACCTTCAATGATACACGTGTTGAGGCGTGTAATTCCATGAAGAGCGGCGTTTGGTCCCCAGATAAAGTAAAGTGTTTGCCCCAAACGAGAAAACAATGGGCAGAACTAAACAAACTGGAATTTCGAAAGGGGATCTGAGGTTATGGAGCCTGCGTATCACAGGAACTGTCAAAAGACTATATTAACTCCCTGAGGCCGATATCGTAACATATCTGCTGCGGCGAGATAAGAATTACCGCCTTACGTCGAAGAACATTTTCTGATCTTATCACAATCTCACGCGCATGCAGTCAATTGAAATTAAACAGGGAATCATGGGTGAATATCACAATATACTTACAAAATCTTCACAGTTTGAAAAAAAAAAATATTCTTTTATCCCTATTTCATCGGTAAACTATATCCAAATAGAAAATATTTTCACTTTGAAATATTTACAGTTTTAACGAACCTACTGCGTTAAAATATTTAAACGTTTCTGGTTCTCTTACTTTTTCACACGTAAAGACATTGAGTTTCAATAAATAGAAATACAATATTTGCAAAGAATATTTACACAAGCATACTTAAAATTGACACCCGTTTTTTGTGTGAATATCGATCATGGTTAATTTTGATGCATGCATGTACACAAACGTTTTGTGACTCGTGCTGAGACAGTTAAGTTGTAATATTTACATTTACCTTTGAAAGTCTTTTTAAGATTATTAAATTTACAATCATATGTTTATTCAGTCACGTTGTTTTTTGTATTTTATAAAGTATGTTTTGTTGTGTTCATGTTTTTCGTTTCTATCGTATTCGATGTAAGTGTATGAATATTTAAGCCGTCTAAAACTTAACTTTTTCCGACCATTCATATCCCTGATAATGGAATTTCATCGTCTGAATTATCATTTGACGACTGATATGTCAGAAGCTGCATGATAATGAATATTTTCTTTATTCTAAGAAAGATATTTGGCAGACAACATTAGTTTACTCCTTTGAAATACAGTATAAACGAAACACAATGGATTTCGTTTTTACATGGCCGCATAATTACAAACACTTATTTTAAAAAGGGAACTAATTAGCACTAATAATAACATCTGAGAAATAATACCCAGTATGCAAAATAATTTTGCTTTTTCCAAGATTATCTAAGTACATGTCACAATATGCATGATCTCGGTGCCGCGACTATACTCGTCAATCGCCGTTCTGGGGAGTCCTGATAACGCGCGTATAGTCGGATATCGACGCTACGGGGGTAGAAAATATAACGCCTATAGTCGCATTTCGGCCTCAGGGAGTTAAAAATCAGGCACCATATCCAAGTGGTGATTATACAATACCCAAGGCTATGAAAGCGGGAGTATTGGAACCACCCAGGCCGAAATGGTCATGTTGAGAAACTTCGTTCAGCACGACATAAATGTCGTGTTATTAGTACTGTTTAGTTTCTCAACATGACCATTTCGGCCTGGGTGGTTCCAATACTCCCGCTTTCATAGCCTTGGGTATTGTATAATCACCCCTTGGATATGTGCTAAACCTTAATTTTTTCAAGATAACGCCCCGGTAGTACCTACCAGTCACACTTCTACCCTTTTTACTGGAATCTTTACTTCTATACCTTCGCTGGAGAAGAATGTGGCATACAAAACTTTCTTTGCACTCAAATTGCGCTTTGCAATTGTTGGCCTTTGGATATGTTTGGTGGCCCATATTTTGTTCCCAACCTTTCTGACAGGTTCAAAATAATGCACCCAGGTTTCATCACCTATAACAACATTTGCAAAACATTTTTGTCGTATTTTGGAAACATTTTAGCAATCGTTTGGCAGTTACAACACGTAGCCTTTTTGGGTTGTCAGTCAAAAGATTCGGTTCCCAACCAGCAGAAATCTTTCTAACTTTCAAGATTTTCTTTAAAATAAAATGAACTGTTGATAGTTAAATGCCACTAATGCGATCAATATCGCGCACAGTATATCGAGCATCATTCTGAAGAATTTTTGTGATTTAAAAACATTTTGGTTTCACGTTGCTGTCTTAGGCCGACCTGATTTGGGGCATTTTCAACAGACTCTACACCAAAATCAAATTTCTTTTACCACCTGCGAACCCTATACTAGACCCATAAACACTGGTTATTTCTGCAAAAAGCTCTTTCAAAGAACAAACGAGTTTACTTGCGAACTTTTATATATGACCGAATTTCTACAGTATTTGTTATTCGTTTTCCAACCATTTTTGCTACAGTGGTCAACGACTGTCTAAATTGAAGTAGCAATAATTCTGAAACACGGTAATTGAATGGATACAAGTATATACCATTGTATAGATATTGAATAGAGGTAATCAGCTGTATATACACCGACGTGAAATTTATCGTGGAAATGCCGTGTCACCACAATACACAATGGTTTGCGAACACTCCTCGTATCCTCGTATGGCAATAGGAGCTTTTCGTACATTTCCCCCAGGCTATGGAACCATCTTCAAGTCAGGACTGGAAAAGAAACCTGATGAACTGGCTACTTTTAAAAATCTACATAAACTAATTCATTTGTTCAACACTTTAGAAACTGACCGATTAATCTTTTCATATGCGTTTAACTCTAAAAGCAGTTGTACTGAGGCAAGTAAATATTCCATATTTTGATTTTGTTAAAATCTATTAATGACAGCAAAATCAAATTATTTATTTGTGTCTCTATTTCACCATTATGAAATTATTCTGTAGGCGTATGACCTATTCGCCGTGTTTAAATATACTGAACAACTAACCCAATATTTTGCTACATTGCTATTATTTCAAAAATGCTGAAACATATTTTAGAAATTCTGCAAACCCTTAGGCCATTCCAAATTGATATGTCGTTCGTCGGAACGACCACATCAATAATTTCATTCCCGAGAAAAAGAAAAAAAAAGATCACCCGCCCGCACGTATATAAAAAATCTCCGAATTTTTTTTGTCTGATTACGCTGCCCGGAATGATAACGGTAAAACAGGTTTTATCGCTGGTTTAATGCGTCAAGGCGATATTGATCGGATTTCATGCGTCCATTATACATGTAGCTGATGACCCAAACTCAAAAAGTCAGGAATTATGGTGTTGTTCATCATTTGTTTTAAATCTCGAGTGTCTATGCTAGTGCCACACATTGCCTTCGATGTGCCGGTAGGTGATGAAGTACGTTCTACGATTGTTCAATACATTGAAAAGAATGAAGCCTGACTTGTAAGAGGTGCACGAGTGACAAGAATGCAAATAGAAATATTTGGATTAAACATAGAACTATTGTTCATTTTTCAAACCATTTGTTATCAGTTGTTCAGTTAAGTATGTTAGATTTAGAGCCAAAGCCGATTGCTATCTTTTAAAAAAAGATTGTTCACAGATATTGACTGATCCGTTACATTATCTCGGCCCAAATCTTTTTGAAAGAGTTATTGTATAACTTCTTTAGAACAGCAGTCAGATATTCTATCAAAATGCATTTAGTCAGTTTAAAAATTGTTTAGCTTTTCAAATGAGTAGTGTATATATAAAGATAATTTTTAACAAAATCTGTCCTTTTATAACCCCAATTTTCCCTGATTGTATATCAAATAAGCACGCCTTCAGATAGATGTAGAAAAATCAGAATTGAAAATTAGACACTAATCCCTTAGTAATTATAGATAAAAAATAAAAAAGTGATTCAGTGAATATTGGCAAGAATTCATTTGCCAAATCATTCATGTAGTCTTTAAAACATAGAAAGGCTATTTACTGTGATTGTCTGATTTACTGTGTTATTTCTAAAGAAATATTAACTTCATGTACAATGATAACTGCCTTCTCAAGGGTCCAAGCTAGAAAAAAACACCCGCTCGATCCATCCTCTGAAAAAAAGCAAAATTGAGAAAAAAAAAATAAATAAAAATTTCGCTCGCTCCTATTTTCTTTTTTTTGAAATTTTTTCCGAAGAACTATGAATCAATTTGGTATGGACTTAAGATAAATTGTTGCATATAACATTGATATTGAAAAAATATGTATAATTTTTTATTTGACTACAATACACAAAACAATTCGTGTTTTTTACTTTTTTAGATATTCTTTAAAACAACACACGTGTACACACAAATATTTCATGGCACAATTATGATATTGCCATAAATTGTAAGGCGGCAAATGTAAAATGAAACATTATATTTTTTTCATTATCGAAACCAATGCCTATAAGGACCTCAATCTCTGACAATAAAGAAAATTACCACAGACTTCGTCATTTGTTGCATTACAAATATATATCTAACTGAGGGCAACATTGATGATCATACACAGGCGATTACCAAGATTCTAAAAAGGAGGGACCATTTTTACTTGGTTATATGAATCATTCATCGATGATCTTATAAATGATTTAGATAATAACGGTCTAGGAATTTGCATCCTATATACATCTGTAGGTTTTACAACTCTTGCAGACGATATAGCCATATCAGCGACTAGTCCTGACAGCCTTCAGCGAATGCTTAGCATCACGTATAGGTATTCGTGCATTTATAGGTATAACATAAACCCACGGAAAAAAGCCATATACAAACAAGAAAAGTACCCCAAATTCAGTTATCGGTCGGAGATTGTCCCATTGACCAAGTGCAAAGTGTTAAACCTATCCCCCAAAATTGAACCGACATATAAATCCAATCAAATCGGCTTCGCTTATCTAAAACTTTCAATTCAAAGGTTATTGGTGGGTGTGGGATATGAAATGATCTTAAAAAATCTGATATTAAATGCACAGTTAGACAGATTTCTGAAGCTGGCTGCTAAAAATACAAGGATTTACTACTTTAGCACGAACGGGCATTATATATAAAATAGAATATAGAAAGCTATGTGTCTTTTTTTTCAGAAGATATGCCAAGTTCAGTTCTCACAAAACATATTTTCAATGCCAGACTGTCAGAATATGTTTTTAGTATAGACGGAAAACAATGTGGCTTTTTTCCTGACATTGTAAATATTCTTAAAAGTATAATCGTTCAATGTATCTTAGTAAGTATATCCTTTCCGCAGTCTTAACGTACTAAAACGTATTAGCGTCTGATGGCCCTTTCACGATTCCGTAGAAACAACATTTATTACACGGAACTTATTTTGAAAATATTTCTGAATATTTCTGAGGTCTGCAGCTCTCAAATACGGTTATATCTTACATCTGAGGCATATACTGACACTCTCAGACAACATCAAAAATGACATTTTGAGCGATTTGATGAAGTTCCAAAATTATCAATGTACCCTTGGTCCGTTACGGACCCCTATGGGATTTGTGTTTATCCAGAGCTCAAATACTTTTTCATAGATTAAAAGCTGACATGCTGTACTAAAGCCCAGGTAATTTCAATTCGTAATAAAGTGCTGAAAATTGGCTCCACAGTAGCAAAAAAAAAAAAAAGAAAAAAAAAAAAAAAAAAAAGAAGTTCACGCGCATACATTTAGACGGGGTGACCCCTGCGCGTGACCCCTGACTATCTACGAATCAAAATGCGGCTTTCGTTTTCAAGTTTAGCATTTCTACTTTCATTTTATTTACTTCCGGAAATAGCTGAAGGTCGAGTGACGTCATTTTCTGTGTTGTAAAAAAACATACATATACCTGGCGAGGTTGCATGAATATGTGCTGGCCGTCCTAAGGTTATAGAAACAGGAACTTTTCCAACTAAGAAGAATGGAAAATGCTATGCAGGAAAAATATACATAATTTTGAAACTGAAAATCGGGATCATCAAGAAAAACATTCTTACCAAGTTTCATAAAGACTGAGCCACAACTGTAGTCTTCAGAGTGTTCACAAACTTTTCCTTTCATTTGATCATGTGACCTTGTTTTTGACCCTAAATGACCCAGATTAAAACCTGACCTAGAGATCATCGTGACTAACATTCTGACTAAGTTTCATAAAGATTGGGTCACAAATGTGGCCTCAATGGTGTTCACAAGCTTTTCCTTTGATCTGGCCTACTGACCTAGTTTTTGATCCCACATGACTCAGTTTCGAACTTGACCTAGAGATCATCAAGACAAACATTCTGACCAAGTTTCATAAAGATTGGGTCACAAATGAGGCCTCTAAGTGTTCACAAGCTTTTCCTTTGATCTGGCCTACTGACTAAGTTTTTGATACAACATGAACCAGTTTTAAACTTGACCTAGAGATCATCAAGACAAACATTCTGACCAAGTTTCATAAAGATTGGGTCACAAATGTGGCCTCTAGGGTGTTCACAAGCTTTTCCTTTGATCTGGCCTACTGACCTAGGTTTTGACCCCACATGACTTAGTTTCGAATGTGACCTAGAGATCATCAAGACAAACATTTTGACCAAGTTTCATAAAGATTGGGTCACAAATGTGGCCTCTGGAGTGTTCACAAGCTTCTCCTTTGATCTAGCCTACTGACCTGGTTTTTAACCCAACATGCCCCAGTTTCGAACTTGAACTAGAGATCATCAAGACTAACATTCTGACCAAGTTTCATAAAGACTGAGCCACAACTGTAGTCTTCAGAGTGTTCACAAACTTTTCCTTTCATTTGATCATGTGACCTTGTTTTTGACCCTAAATGACCCAGATTAAAACCTGACCTAGAGATCATCGTGACTAACATTCTGACTAAGTTTCATAAAGATTGGGTCACAAATGTGGCCTCAATGGTGTTCACAAGCTTTTCCTTTGATCTGGCCTACTGACCTAGTTTTTGATCCCACATGACTCAGTTTCGAACTTGACCTAGAGATCATCAAGACAAACATTCTGACCAAGTTTCATAAAGATTGGGTCACAAATGAGGCCTCTAAGTGTTCACAAGCTTTTCCTTTGATCTGGCCTACTGACTAAGTTTTTGATACAACATGAACCAGTTTCAAAGCTGACCTAGAGATCATCAAGACAAACATTCTGACCAAATTTCATAAAGATTGGGTCACAAATGTGGCCTCTAGGGTGTTCACAAGCTTTTCCTTTGATCTGGCCTACTGACCTAGGTTTTGACCCCACATGACTCAGTTTTGAATGTGACCTAGAGATCATCAAGACAAACATTTTGACCAAGTTTCATAATGATTGGGTCACAAATGTGGCCTCTGGAGTGTTCACAAGCGTCTCCTTTGATCTAGCCTACTGACCTGGTTTTTAACCCAACATGCCCCAGTTTCGAACTTGAACTAGAGATCATCAAGACTAACATTCTGACCAAGTTTCATAAAGATTGGGTCACAAATGTGGCCTCTGGAGTGTTCACAAGCTTTTTCTTTAATCAGGCCTACTGACCTAGTTTTTGACCCGTATGACCCAGTTTCGAACTTGACCTAGAGATCATCAAGACAAACATTCTTACCAAGTTTCACAAAGATTAGGTCACAAATGTGGCCTCTAGAGTGTTCAAAGCTTTGCCTTTGATCTGACCTACTGACCTAGTTTTTGACCCCATATGACCCAGGTTCGAATTTGACCTAGAGATCATCAAGACAAACATTCTGACCAAGTTTCACAAAGATTGAGTCATAAATGTGGCCTCTAGAGTGTTCACAAGCTTTTCATTTGATCTAGCCTACTGACCTAGTTTTTGAACCCACATGACCCAGTTTCGAACCTGACCTAGAGATCATCAAGACAAACATTCTGACCAAGTTTCATTAAGATTGGATCACAAATGTGGCCTCTAGAATGTTCACAAGCTTTTCCTTTGATCTGGCCTACTGACCAAGTTTTTGATCCAAGATAATCCAGTTTCAAAGCTGAACTAGAGATCATCAAGACTAACATTCTGACCAAGTTTCATTAAGATTTGGTCACAAATGTGGCCTCTAGAATGTTCACAAGCTTTTCCTTTGATCTGGCCTACTGGCCTAGTTTTTGACCCAATATGACCCAGTTTTGAACTTGGCCTAGAGATCATCAAGACTAACATTCTGACCAAGTTTCATAAAGATTGGGCCAAAAATGTGGCTCTAAAGTGTTCACAAGGCAAATGTTGACAAACGATGGATGCCGCACGACAGATGCCGCCGGACGCCGGACAATGACAGGTCACAATAGCTCACCTTGAGCACTTCATGCTCTGGTGAGCTAAAAATCATTCAAAATGATTATGCTTTGCACATGTGCAACTTGACTTGGTACCAATGGTAATTACAAGGTTTGATAAAAGTCTGGCATATAAGGACAGAGAAATAGTGCAAACAAATTTTTCCATATACTACATATAAAGACAAGAGGGTCATGATGACCCTGGATCGCTCACCTGAGTAATATGAGCTACATGTTTCAAATGTCAAACTGATGATTTTTAGAAATTTTTTGGAAGATTTTCCGATGTACAATCAAGTAACCCCTGGGGCGGGGCCAATTTTATCCCAGGGGTCATGATTTGAACAATGTTTGTAGAAGTCTATCAGGCAATGTTACATATCAAATATCTAAGATCTACGCCTTCTTGTTTATTTTTAGCAAATTTATGAAGATTCCCCTATGTAAAATCAAGTAACCCCTGGGGCTGGGACAATTTGACCCTGGAGGGGGGGGGGGGGGGGGGGTCAAGATTTGAACAAATTTTGTAGAGGTCCTCTAGGCGATGCTACATGTGAAATATCTAAGCTCTAGGCCTTCTGGTTTATTTTTAGAAAATTTTGAAGATTTTTCTATGTAATGTCAAGTAACGCCAAGGGGCGGGGTCAATTTGACCCCTGGGGTCATGATTTGAAAACTTTTGTAGAAGTCTACTAGGCAATGCTACATGTCAAATATCTAAGAACTAGGCCTTCTGGTTTATTTTTAGAGAATTTTTGAAAATTTTCCTATGTAAAATTAAGTGACCCCTGGGGCGGGGTCAATTTTGATCCTGGGGGTCATGATTTGAACAAATTTTGTAGAGGTCCACTAAGCAATGCTACATGTGAAATATCTAAGCTCTAGGCCTTCTGGTTTATTTTTAGAAAATTTTTGAAGATTTTCCTATGTAAAATCAAGTGACCCCTCGGTCCAGGTCAAATTTGACCCCGGGAGTCATGATTTGAACAAATTTTGTAGAGGTCCACTAGGCAATGCTATATGTCAAATATTTAAGCTCTAGGCCTTCTGGTTTATTTTTAGAAAATTTTGAAGATTTTCCTATGTACAATCAAGTAACCCCATGGGGTGGGGTCAATTTGACCCCGGGGGGTCATGATTTGAACAAATTTTGTAGAAGTCTACTAGGCAATGCTACATGTCAAATATCTAAGACCTAGGCCTTCTGGTTTATTTTTAGAATTTTTCTGAAGATTTTCCTATGTAAAATCAAGTGACCCCTGGGGCGGGGTCAATTTTGACCCGGTGGGTCATGATTTGAACAATTTTGTAGAGGTCCACTAGGCAATGCTACATGTGAAATATCTAAGCTCTAGGCCTTCTGGTTTATTTTTAGAAATTTTTTGAAGATTTTCCTATGTAAAATCAAGTGACCCCTCGGTCGGGGTCAATTTTGACCCTGGGGTCATGATTTGAACAAATTTAGTAGAGGTCCACTAGGCAATGCTACATGTCAAATATCTAAGCTCTAGGCCTTCTGGTTTTTGAGAAGAAGATTTTTTAAGATTTTCCTATGTAAAATCAAGTGACCCCTGGACCGATGTCAATTTTGACCCCGGGGTCATGATTTGAAAAAATTTGGTAGAAGTATATTAGGCGATGATTCACACCAAATATCTAAGCTCTAGGGCTTCTGGTTTTTGAGAAGAAGATTTTTAAAGTTTTTCCTTTCGGTTGCCATGGCAACCAGAGTTCTGCATGGAATTCAATTCTTTGAAAAATTTTGAAAGGGGGCCACCCAAGGATCATTCCTATGAAGTTCGGTGTAATTCTGCCTTGTGGTTTTCAAGAAGAAGATTTTTTTTAGAAACTGTTGACGGAGGGACGACGTACGACTGACGACGGACGACGGACATTGAACGGTCACAAAAGCTCACCATGAGCCTTTGGCTCAAGTGAGCTAAAAAAATTAAAAAAGGGCCATAACTAAGTGAAAAATCATCAAATGTAACACGCTTCGCACATGCACGACTAGGCCTGGTATTGATAATAATCCATGTCCATACGTTAAACACGAACATGGTGATGTGCTCTAATGATTGCTGAAACTGATAAAGTATATACTGAAGTAGATATATGTAACAATTTTAAAAACTGTCCTTAGAATAAAAATCCTAGGAAATGCCTTGAAAGAGTGACTAGCTTTAGAGAATATGATACACTCTGATAGAGAAGGCATCTACTTCTACACTTAAAAACAATACTTAAACACTGCAATCTTACTTACAATCTATTGACTTATGTAAACCAGTCCAGAAGCTCTGACCATTGACAGCCAATGATGTCATAGTTTTGACAAGAAACTGGTTCAATGTCTGGTTGTGAATGGATACAAGTGCCCCTTTATGTTGTTGACAATAGAAACCAGCATCCAGTGCTGTTCTAGGAATATTCACGCCCAGGTAGTAACACTGACTACTGTAAGAGTACCAACCAGGGTCACACAGTCCATTAGGGGCTGGTGGGGTCAGTGATGGGGATGCTGAAAATTAGAAGTAAAGGAAATAGTTCAGGATAAATTGTTAACAACATTATAATTGAGCAGTGCCATGAGAAAACCAACATAGTGGGTTTGCGACCAGCATGGATCCAGACCAGCCTGCACATCCGTGCAGTCTGGTCAGGCTCCATGCTGTTCGCTTTCAAAGCCTATTTGAATTGGAGAAACTGTTAGCGAACAGCATGGATCCTGACCATGACTACTTTTTGTGCCCAATAATTTTTTTAAGAATCAGCTACATCAAACATTCAAATGTACACCGACACTGAAAAAAGTGAGAACAAGCAATTGTTTTTCACATAAAATGTATGTTTCATATCACTTATCACACAGACATTGTTAATTTTACAATTTATGGGCCATAACTAGCAAAATGATCGAACCATAATTCTCCAATGATATTAACAATTAGGCTTGGCACTGATCATTCCAATGAAGTTTGGTGGAAATCCGCCAGAGGTATTTGAGAAGTAGCACAGACATCATACACTTTAATAAAATTGTGTCATAGTTGTGCTAAATATCACTGGACCAGAACATGTAAATGACATGCATGGTTAATCTTTATAATGATCACTTATTAGGTTTGGTGAAATTCATTCAAATAATATACAACAAGTAGTGTAAATACTGTAAAATATGACAAACAAACGGCCATAACTGTGCTGAAAATAACTGAACTGGAAAATGCTGATGATATGCACAACTAGGCTTGAAAATTATAACTTGTGTAAGTTTTGTAGGGAGATTGCACTTACAACAAGAGCTGTCCGTAAGACAGCCAAGCTCGACTATTCGAAATATTGTCACAGAAGCAGGAAATTATTACCCAAAATGTGAAATATCAAAAGAGTTTTAAGTTAGAAAGGGGACATAATTTGACCAAAATACATATCAGAGTTATGGGACTTGATGTTATCAACTAGTTTTATAACCCCGAAGAAACATGTTAAGTTTCAATTCAATATCTGCATTAGTTTTGGGGATAGTAACTTGCATGTAAAACTTTAACCAGAATTGTCTAAGTCCAAAAGGGGGAATAATTTGCTCAAAATACATGTTAAGAGTTATGGAACTTGACCCAGTGAGGTTGGTAATTGACCTAGAAAAAGAATAAATAGGTTTCAAAGCTATATGCCTTTTGGTAATAGCTGTATGTACTTGCACGCAAAACTTTAACCAGAATTTTCTAAGTCCAAAAGGGGGCATAATTTGCCCAAAATACATGTCAGAGTTATGGGACTTGGTGCTATCAACTAGTTTTATAACCTTGAAGACACGTGTGAAGTTTCAATTTAATATCTGTAGTAGTTTTGGAGATAGTTACTTGCATGTAAAACTTTAACCAGGATTTTCTAAGTCCAAAAGGGGGCATAATATTCCCAAAATACACGTCAGAGTTATGGGACTTGACCCAGTGAGGTAGGTAATTGATCTAGAAAAAGAAAAAATAAGTTTCAAATCTATATGCCTTTTAGTAATAGCTGTATGTACTTGCACGCACAACTTTAACCAGAATTTTCTAAGTCCAAAAGGGGACATAATTTGGCCAAAATACATGTCAGAGTTATGGGACTTGACCCAGTGAGGTAGGTAATTGATCTAGAAAAAGAAAAAATAAGTTTCAAATCTATATGCCTTTTAGTAATAGCTGTATGTACTTGCACTCAAAACTTTAACCAGAATTTTCTAAGTCCAAAAGGGGACATAATTTGGCCAAAATACATGTCAGAGTTATGGGACTTGACCCAGTGAGGTAGGTAATTGATCTAGAAAAAGAAAAAATAAGTTTCAAATCTATATGCCTTTTAGTAATAGCTGTATGTACTTGCACGCAAAACTTTAACCAGAATTTTCTAAGTCCAAAAGGGGACATAATTTGGCCAAAATACATGTCAGAGTTATGGGACTTGACCCAGTGAGGTAGGTAATTGATCTAGAAAAAGAAAAAATAAGTTTCAAATCTATATGCCTTTTAGTAATAGCTGTATGTACTTGCACGCAAAACTTTAACCAGAATTTTCTAAATCCAAAAGGGGGCATAATTTGGCCAAAATGAAGGTCAGAGTTATGGGACTTGGTGCTATCAACTAGTTTTATAACCCCAAAGGCACATGTGAAGTTTCAATTCAATATCTACATTAGTTTTGGAGATAGTAACTTGCATGTAAAACTTTAACCAGAATTTTCTAAGTCCAAAGGGGGGCATTATTTGCTCAAAATACATGTTAGAGTTATGGAACTTGACCCAGTGAGGTTGGTAATTGACCTAGAAAAAGAATAAATAAGTTTCAAAGCTATATGCCTTTAAATGATAGCTGTATGTACTTGCATGCAAAAACTTAACCAAGGTGTGACGCCGACGCCGACGCTGACGCCAGGGTGAGTAGAATAGCTAGACTATTCTTCGAATAGTTGAGCTAAAAAGGATATGCATAACTACATTTGTTATGTGAAATTTTAGGCACTGAAAGACATGCAGAAGTACAGGTTGAAATACTGTTGTTATCTGAGGAGATTTACAGATTAAAGGACATATATAGAAGAACAATTATTACCCGAGGAGATTTTACATATTGATGGATATGGAGAGGTACAGTTAGTATCAATCCATCTTCCTGTAGCATTGACAATCACACACCCTTGACCACCTACCGGCTGCCCAGCATCCCAGTTTGTGTACAACACTGGCCAACCATCTGTCCATGTATATGTTCCAGATTGCTGCATATCAAGAAAAACTAGTTATATTAACAGCACATAATTTGATATAAAAGCATGCCCATAAAATTACACTACAAGTATGTAGTATATGATCTAAACAATAACAAATAAACAGAGACCTACAAATGACATCAGCAGAATAAAAATGTGCAGGATTAACCTGACAAACAGGACGAAGGATTGTGCAAAACATGATACTACACATATCAATAACTCCTCAATTTAATCAATAAAATAAAGTGACTAATGCTACAAACAACATCTATTTTTTACAATAAACACAACAGTTCACCCTACTCACTCACAGCCTTTTCTCATGGACTTATCACCACCAAAGATACTGACCGCTGGATATACACTGCTAGGTGAAACATCATGCTTAATGGACTTTGGTTGCATAAAAACATAAAACTGATTTTTTCCAGTATGCTATGATATTCTCTAACATGCTATGATAAAGTCTATTTTATTACCTTGACATCATTCAAACCAATCCAAACTGCATCAACATTGTTCTGTTTCATGGTCAGGTATATATACGCCTGCTCAAATCCAGAGTTTATTGATGACAAATATCCTCCTGAGAAATAAATCACTTCTGGTTATTAAAACTGTATAAATTTTCTGATATTCAAAATGTGTACATGTTACATCAGTAAAGAACCAGTTCGTGAAATTCCCTTAAACATATCTTCGGTCCATTTTTTCTGCATGTCACACTTGCCTATCAATAATCGAATAATTTTTGTTGACAGTTTTCATGTCCACTGATATTCATGACCACATGTATCACGAATTTAAAACATTTCATAAATGCTGAAATCCACAATCTCTTCAGATTTAACCAGTGTCTAAGATTATAAAACTTTTTATTTGATTGCAGTCGTACCACTGTTCAATTCTAAATTTATGCTCAGAAACAACTAACAGATGGTAGAGTAAAATTTGGGGTTCTAAACCAACTTTAATAACTTTTGGCCCTGAAACCAGAAAGAACTTCTTGACAAAACATTGGTAAAACTTAACTTCAAAATGCAAATCAAAGGCCTGAAGGGCCTGAGAGTCGGCTAATGATTGATGTACTGGTAGTATAGTCTACCAGTTTCAGTTTGGTTTTAGTTTTTTTCCCCAACTGAACAGAGATTTTGTTACAATAGATGAAATGGACATTCAATCGATGCCTAGTAAAACTTTGATTGACATTATACAAGTATTTAAACCCAATATATTTCTCTAAAATTGAAGAGTGGTTCGCAAAAATAAAAATGTTGAAGTACAAACTACAATTTGACAGGTGACACTAAGATACTGCCCATGACTATAAATATTTTTCCAGTAAACATTTGCCTCCGGCATTACCAAAACAGGCAATTATCGGCTGGTATATATTCGCACATGATAAAATTTGAATATGAAAATTTATATATTGAAATTTTATAGTGCGGATTGCCACATACAATTTGTAACGGATGGACGAAAGAACTGTTCAGATATTTTACAGATAAGGGGCCTGGCAATAACCGTGTCACACGCTAGGTATTGTTCAATCATATTATAAGGGATGTGAATTTAAAGTATACTTACTTTTGCGTTTAAAGATATGTAAATGTTGCTGAGTGTCAATATATAGTGTCATGAATGTTTACACTGACAGGAAAATTGCGCATTCGAAACTAAGAGAAGTTACTCGGACTAGCTACCAATTTCGGAAAAGATAACCAATATTAATAAATGCAGTTCTTTTTTAGTTAAAACCATCATTTATTCTATTTCAGACCTGTTAACCCCTTCAAAACCATGTCAGTAGTCCCCAAGTCTATGTACTTTCAATTATCCGTTTTGATTCATGTAGACAGACAGGCCCAGACTGGGCTGAAAAAAATGTTTGAGCCATTTTTACGTGGTCGGTAGCAGGGTGGGTTTGGGGAGGGGTGTTCCTTCCCGCTTTGAACTGCAGTCAGATTTTGAAATGGGCATTGTGGCAGGTGGTAAAAGGGCAAATGTATCAAACTGTAAAGTGGCAATATGGGGGGAGGGTGTGGGAGGATACCCACTCCTGCAATTTGGGTTTGGGGTATCACCACAAGGAAATTTTGAAAATGTAGACCCTTGATACAGCCTTTGGTGCGATTTCTAACTGAAAATTTTATGTTTCAATTTCTAAATATTACCTCTAGATTCTTTTTAGTATTACAATATTCAAAGTATGAATGACTGTCACTTCATATTTTTACTTTCAGGTCATGCCTCAGCACTAGAATATAAGTCTGATATTGATTCTATGTATGTATTATAAAAATAAATTCTAGAATCATTTCTGTTACAATAATATATATCATGTCTGTTACTTTAATGTTTAAATTTCATAACACAGCTCGATATTTACCCAAAATATTATATCCGGATATGATTACACTTTCTTTTATACCGCCAAAATCTCCAGTTTCAACAATATGTTTTACAAATTGTGATGATATGAAGACAGTTTAGCAGCAATTGGCAGTATTTGACATTGAAGTTTACGGTGAAATTATTTAAATTATTTCATAAAACAAGAGGACCATGATGGTCCTGAATCGCTCACCTCTTCCCACATGGACCAGTTTTGAGTATGACGTTGTTTTTTCTATTATTTGACCTACTGACCTAGTTTTTGAGCTCATGTGACCCAGTTTTGAACTTGACCTAGATATTATCAAGATAAAAATTCTGACCAATTTTCATGAAGATCCATTGAAAAATATGGTCTCTAGAGAGGTCACAAGGTTTTTCTATTATTTGACCTATTTACCTAGTTTTTTAAGGCACGTGACCCAGTTTCAAACTTGACCTAGATATCATCAAGGTGAACATTCTGACCAATTTCCATGAAGATCCATTCAAGGGTATGGCCTCTAGAGAGGTCACAAGGTTTTTCCATTTCAAGACCTACTGACCTAGTTTTTGATCGCAGTTGACCCAGTTTCAAACTTGACCTAGATATCATCAAGATAAACATTCAGACCAACTTTCATACAGATCCCATGAAAAATATGGCCTCTAGAGAGGTCACGTTTTTTCATTATTTGACCTACTGACCTACTTTTTGACGGCACGTGACCCACTTTTGAACTTGACCTAGATATCATCAAGGTGAACATTCTCACTAATTTTTATGGAGATCCATTCACAAGTATGGCCTCTAGAGAGTTCACAAGGATTTTCTTTTTTAAGACCTACTGACCTAGTTTTTGACCGCACATGACCCTGTTTCGAACTTGGCCTAGATATCATCAAGATGAACATTCAGACCAACTTTCATGAAGATCCATTGAAAAATATGGCCTTTAGAGAGGTCACAAGGTTTTTCTATTATTTGACCTACTGACCTAGTTTTTGATGGCACGTGACCCACTTTCAAACTTGACATAGATATCATCAAGATGAACATTCATACCAATTTTCATACAGATCCCATGGAAAATATGGCCTCTAGAGAGGTCATAAGGTTTTTCTATTATTTGACCTACTGACCTAGTTTTTGAAGGCACGTGACCCACTTTCAAACTTGACCTAGATATCATCAAGATGAACATTCTGACCAATTTTCATGAAGATCTCATGAAATATATGGCCTCTAGAGAGGTCACAAGGTTTTTCTATTTTTAGACCTACTGACCTAGTTTTTGACCGCACGTGACCCAGTTTCAAACTTGTCCTAGATATCATCAAGATGAACACTCAGACCAACTTTCATACAGATCCCATGAAAAATATGGCCTTGAGAGAGGTCACAAGGTTTTTCTATTATTTGACCTACTGACATAGTTTTTGAAGGCACGTGACCCACTTTCGAACTTGACCTAGATATCATCAAGGTGAACATTCTGACCAATTTTTATGAAGATCCATTCAAAAGTATGGCCTCTAGAGAGGTCACAAGGTTTTTCTATTTTTAGATCTACTGACCTAGTTTTTGATCGCACATGACCCTGTTTCGAACTTGGCCTAGATATCATCAAGATGAACATTCAGACCAACTTTCATGAAGATCCATTGAAAAATATGGCCTTTAGAGAGGTCACAAGGTTTTTCTATTATTTGACCTACTGACCTAGTTTTTGATGGCACGTGACCCACTTTCAAACTTGACCTAGATATCATCAAGATTAACATTCAGACCAATTTTCATACAGATCCCATGGAAAATATGGCCTCTAGAGAGATCATAAGGTTTTTCTATTATTTGACCTACTGACCTAGTTTTTGAAGGCACGTGACCCACTTTCAAACTTGACCTAGATATCATCAAGATTAACATTCTGACAAATTTTCATGAAGATCTCATGAGATATATGGCCTCTAAAGAGGTCACAAGGTTTATCTATTTTAAGACCTACTGACCTAGTTTTTGACCGCACGTGACCCAGTTTCAAACTTGGGCTAGATATCATCAAGATAAACACTCAGACCAAGTTTCATACAAATCCCATGAAAAATATGGCCTTGAGAGAGGTCACAACGTTTTTCTATTATTTGACCTACTGACCTAGTTTTTGATGGCACGTGACCCAGTTTCAAACTTGACCTAGATATCATCAAGGTGAACGTTCTGACCAATTTTCATGAAGATCTTGTGAAAAATATGGCCTCTAGAGAGGTCACAAGGTTTTTCTATTTTTAGACCTACTGACCTAGTTTTTGATGGCACGTGACCCAGTTTCGAACTTGACCTAGATATCATCAAGATGAACATTCTGACCAATTTTCATGAAGATCTTGTGTAATATATGGCCTCTAGAGAGGTCACAAGGTTTTTCTATTTTTAGACCTACTGACCTAGTTTTTGAAGGCACGTGACCCAGTTTCGAACTTGACCTAGATACCATCAAGATGAATATTCTGACCAACTTTCATAAAGATCCCATGAAAAATGTGACCTCTAGAGTGGTCACAAGCAAAAGTTTACGGACGCACGCACGCACGGACTGACGGACGGACGACGGACACCGCGTGATCACAAAAGCTCACCTTGTCACTTTGTGACAGGTGAGCTAAAAAAATGTTTTGTTTCGTCAAAGCACTCTAACATAGATGATTTACTTTCGATTTCAAAAACTACAAGAAAATACAATCTAATGTTTCGCCGATTTGTTTATTTCTCGAAAAATAAGAAACAGAATCATTTTTAAAATCAGTAGTAATTAAACAAATCAGTAAGAGCTCTTTCTCGGGATAATTTATCCGCTTACTGACTGCAAAAATCAAGCCATGTGTCATCATGAAAAGCAGAATGGGTGACGGTTTCATTTTTTTGCGAACCAGAATCGTAAGCAAATTATCCAAACCAGTTAAAATTCCAGAAAGGTTACGATCTAGATTCTTTCTAGTATTACAATATCCAAAGTATGACTTCACTTCATCTTTTTACTTTCAGATCATGCCTCAGGACTAGAATACCAGTCTGACATAGATTATATGTAGGTGTAATAAAAATAAATTCTAGAATCATTTCTGTTACAATAATATCTATCATGTCTGTTACTTTAATGTTTAAATTTCATAACACAGCTCGATATTTACCCAAAATATTATATCCGGATATGATTACACTTTCTTTTATACCGCCAAAATCTCCAGTTTCAACAATATGTTTTACAAATTGTGATGATATGAAGACAGTTTAGCAGCAATTGGCAGTATCTGACATTTAAGTTTACGGTGAAATTATTTAAATCATTTCATAAAAAAAATTGTTTCGTTTCGTCAAAGCACTCTAACAAAGACGATCTACTTTCGATTTCAAAAACTACAAGAAAATACAATTTAATGTTTCGCCGATTTGTTTATTTCTCGAAAAATAAGAATTAAAATCATTTTTAATATCTGTAGTAACTAAACAAACCAGTAAGAGGTTCTTCTTCCGATAATTTATCCGTTTACTGACTGCAAAATTCATGTGTGTGTGTGTAGAAACCCACGCAAAGTTTATAGAAATCACATGATGCGTGTATACGTTCAATGTGGGAGAATTAAGGCTGATCGGGATCGGCTATGTTACCTAACGCATCCAGACGATTCAGATTTTGTTTTTAAAAAAGCATTGTGTGCATTTCTGTAATTTTATATACATTTTTATACGCTTAGAAATTATTAGACATGCGTATTTGCATTATTTCTATACGTAATTTACGCTAATACGCAACTTATCTGGAGCCCTGTGGAACTATTTTTTGTCTTTCGCTGGATGTTACGCAAGCTTTGTAAGCCTGCGCAATTCATAAAATGCACATTTATGCTTAATGAGTTACATTCGAGTATTGCACATTTACAAGTCATAATTATGACAGATTACATCGTATATTGGTCATAGCAAAGGGAATTCACACAACTTAACTTCATTCATGCAGTGAACTGTTTGAAGTTTGAGAAATCTAATGGAACTACATCCCTTCAGTGTGTTATTTGGTCCATTTAGACTTAGAGAATCGCTGGATAGCAAGGACTCGTCAAAACGATTTCATCGTTTAGCTGACTCAAAAAAGTAAAGTGGCACATGTCACAAAAACTATTTAAAGTTTCAAGCAAGTATGCAAAATGAAATCTGACTAGTTTCATAAACATAGAATTTCAAAATGATGAAAAATATGAGAACATTCAGAGCTGAAAACTAACCAATTCACAACTATTTAAATACATTACAGTATTTCTGTCACCTTGGTAACTTACCTCCTTGTTGAATACAGTAATCATTTGCAGCTGACCAGTTGACCGCTTTATGTACAAAGAAATAGCACCCAGTCTGGAACAGCTTCTGTCCTTGCTTTACATCACAGATACTGGGAACCGGTTCTGGTGTACTAATGGTTGGATCTGAAAATATAAATTTTGTGCTGTATATATTGACTAACATTACAGGTACAGTATTTGGCACTGGTTCTTGGTATAAATGGTTTTGTTTAAATGTTTAAAATTTGTCATGTACATATTGACTAACAAAAACCTGGGGGCAATGCTGGTGTATCAATGGGTTCATAAGAGTAATCTCTTGTGTAACTGATCAGAAAGACTGAACAAAGCCATAGGGATTTTACATGCCTGCCTGTGTAGGACAGAGTCTGTCCTACCAAAGGGACAGTGTGGGTTAAAAAAAACTGGAAGGTCTGTCTCCCCTTACCTTTCTTTGTCATGCAAACATATCCATGAGTAGTTGCACAGCTTACATCATTCCACTGTCCAACCATACCAGGATACCCCATTATCTGCAAATAAATACTGGAAGAACTAGAAGATGCTTTTCCAGAAAAGTGCATGTCTTCCCCAGAGCATAGAAGTAATAGGTAAGAGTTCAATAAGGAAATGAGTGAACATCAATGGGACACTGCTGGTTGGCTTAGTGGCTGAAATGCAATAAGGATCATCTACTCGGTATGTCCAATCATCCTTTAAAAGTTTCAAGGTTCTGTGTCAAGTGGTTCTCAAGTTATGGATTGGAAAAAGGTCTTCCAGGTTCTGGCCCCTATGACCTTGACCTTTGAAAAGAGTCACCCCAAAATCAATAGGTGTCATCTACTTTGCATATCCAGTCACCCTATGCAGTTTCAACATTCTGGGTTAAGTAGTTGTCAAGTTATTGATCAGAAACAGTTCTCCATGTTCAAGCTCTTGTGACCTTGACCTTTGATCGAGTGACCCAAAAAACAAGACTGGTCATCTACACTGCATGTCCAATCATCTTATGAAGTTTAAACATTCTGAGTCAAGTGGTTGTCAAGTTAATGACTGGAAATAGTTTTCCATGTTCAGGCCCCTATGATTTTGACCTTTGACTGAATGATCCCAAAATCTATAGAAGTCATCTGCTCTGCATGTCCAATCATCCTATTAAGTTTCAACATTCTTGGTCAAGAGCTTTTGAAGTTATTGACTGGAAATGGTTTTCCATGTTCAGATCCCTGTGACCTTGACCTTTGATAAAATGGAAACAACAGTGGTCATCTACTCTGAAAGCCCTATCGCACTATGAAGTTTGAAGGTTCTAGATTAAATGGTTCTCCAACTGTTATTGATCTGAAATGAAGTGTGACGAATTCTGGCCCTTGAGACCTTGACCTCTGATTGAGTGACCCCAAAAACAATAGGGTCATCTACTTTGTAAGCCCAATCACTAAATGAAATTTGAATGGTTTTTCATGTTCAGGCCCCTGTGACCTTGATCTTTGATGGAGACACCAAAGTACTAGGGGTTATCTACTTTAAAAGCCCTATCATCCTATGAAATTTGAACGTTCTAGGTCAAATGGTTCTCCATTTATTAATCAATGCCAAAACTACATCCCTCCGACTTCATTGGGGGATAACAATCTTGTTAGATGTCCGCTACACAATGCTACATACCAAATATCAAAAGCCTAAGCTTGAATTTTCAGACAGGAAGATTTTAAAGATATTCCCTATATAAGTCTATGTAAAACTGGACTCCCAGGACAGGGCCTCTTTTCATCTCAGGAGCATTATTTAAACAATTTCAGTAGGCAATGCTACAAACCAAATACCAAAAGCCTAGGCCTTGCAATTTCAGGCAAGAAGATTTTTAAAGTTTTTTTCCTACATAAGTTTATGTAAACCTTGGGAACCCTTGGGTGGGGCTTTTTTCAACTCAGGGGCATAATTTGAATAATCTTGATAGAGGACCAATAGGCCATGCAACATACCAAATATCAAAAGCCTGGGCACTGTAGTTTCAGACAAGAGGATTTTTTGATTTTTTCCTATATAAGTCTATGTTAAACTTTGGACCCCCCAGGGCAGGGCCTCTTTTCACCCCAAAGTAATAATTCGAACAATCTTGGTAGAGGACCACAAGGCAATGCTATATACCAAATATCAAAGGCCTAGGTCTTGTGGATTCAGACAAGAAGTTTTTAAAGTTTTTTCCAAGTAAGTCTATGTAAAACTTGGGACACCTGGGGCAGGGTCTCTTTTCACCCCAGGGGCATAATTTCATAAATTTTCATAGAGGACTATTAGATGATGTCATATGCCAAATATCAGGACTCTATGCCTTGTGGTTTTTAACAAAAAGATATTAAAAGATTTTCCTTTCGTTTGCCTTTGCAACAAGAGTTCTGTGTGGAATTCAATTCTTGAATAATTTTGAAAGGGAGCCACCCAAGGATAATTCCTGTGTAAAACTGCTCAGGCAATTTCAAGAAGATTTTTTTAGAAAATATTGACAGATGGACGACGGACTTTGAGTGGTCACAAAGCTCACTATGAGCCTCTGGCTCAGGTGAGCTAACAAATCAACTGATTGACCACCTACCTGTACACAAGCTTCGTTTTGTTTACCGTTAGGTTCATTGTGTGCCCAGTTAGTATAAGTTGTTTCATCATTGTTCACCCACAACAGCTGGTTCCCCCAGTTCTTATGTAGACCTATCCATGGATTTACTTTCATCGCTGCCATCATAGTTGTTATAAAGGCTTGAAACATTATGAAACAAAATGTTAAAGAATGCAAATTTATTCTCTTTTGAATTTTCTGTTCTATTGGCTAGACTTGGATAAAAAAATGTATATCTGAGTTTACAATATGATTTATTTGTCTGAAACTTTAAGAGATTCACTGTGCACTTTATACATGTAACATTTTCACAAAATATACCTTTACCCTTTGGTAATTTTTTTTATATTTTTCTCAATTTTTGCCAAACTATCAATGGCTTTTTAAATTGCATATGGATAGTTTTTAAGCTTTGACTGCAAGCAATCATAGGAATATAAGAACAACACTTGTATTACAATTGTCAATGATCTGCACTGACAGTTATATATATAAAGAAGCAATTCAACATCAATTCACTTCATTAATTATAATAACTTCCTTTTATGGTCTTGGTTGAACAACCAATATTCAAGATAATTATGTTGAAAATGAATTTAATCTAAAGCTACCAGCAGTTTTAAAACTTTCTTATTTGTTGAAATATCCAATCAGCTGTTACAAGAAAAAGTGAAATAGGAAATTCTAATGAATCAAAACAAATAAAAATCTTTTAAAATATTTTCATTCAAAAGGGAGGTAATTACTTTTTAATAAAACATGACTGTTTACTATTAAAAAAAACATTTCTGACACAGATCTAACTCTATGTAACTGGCTTTTTTGTTCATAAATAGTACATTGTATCTCTTTTGCAGAATAATGAAAAGTGAAACTTACTTAAATGTGAATGACCAAAAGGGCCTGTTATAGGACCCAAAATTCTTAAATGTTTTTTTTTTCAATACTGACAAGTTCCTAAACATGATTTATACATGGAAAATGTGACTAAATGACCAGCAGGCATAATGCAAATTTTGAATAAAAGCTAGTGTCTTTGAGTTCTTAGTTCTTTAGGGCCAAAACAAAAAAAATCCAACTACTACAAATGTTAACCCTTAGCCTATCTGGTGTAGAGACCGTACCATAGCTCTTCGCATACTTTGATTTTTCAAACTAAAGTGATTTTTCCAAATGCACCGGTTACGATAAAAAATGTAAACAAAAGACTCCGTCTATAATCTTTGAAATGTTTGAATGACACTCGATCTTAGTCATAATACTGATTGACAGTGAATGCTAATGACTCCATGTGTTGCAGAAAGGTATTTAGTTTGTAACTGTACTTTCCCATCAATTAAAATCCTCTCAAAACTGGTAAAATAATTACTTATATTTGGACAAAGCTCACGGTCTTTTCCGTTCGACAGCTGCTAAAAGGGCAAATATAAAAGATTCAGTGTAAGTTATATTTCACTGGTACTACCAGTAAGTAAGTTCATACTCTGAACAACACGTCAGAGAAATTTGGGCAAATTTGACCGATTATGACGTTGGCAGCATTAGATTATATTTTTTCTTGACACGAAAATTGCCGTTAGGTAACAAAGCGAATACGCCGATAATCCGGAGTCACCGATTATTGTTCCAGTTCAAGCAATGTAATCCAGGCAATTAAACTGCATAACTATTAGCTGCTGCTGTTATAGGGAAGTGGTAGAGTGTCTGCCTTAGGTGTGAGAGGTCCTGGGTTCGAGTCCCAGTTAGAGCTTCACTATTTGCATCCTGCTGTTAATAGACTGTTCCAGATGTTCTAATTTTTTAGCACACAGTATCATGGATCATTATTTAGCAATCCAGATCAAAGTTGAACTTTAAATCAAATGCACTCAATTAGTAAATATTCACTATATTATGTCCTTTTGATATTTATGCTCTCCATGTTCGAGAAGAGTTACATTTCCTTGATCACAAAATTTTCTTTAACATGAAAATATTAAATGCTCATAACTCCACACTTCGGGTCAAAATATTGTCTATATTTCTGTTTTTGAGAAATATATGGACATTTGTCTTCATGTCAAAGCTTTTTAACTTCAAACCTATGATTTGAAAAACTTAGGTACTATCTCTATCTGGTGGCAGATGATTCTGCCTTTGCGACCAGTGCAGACCAAGATCAGCCTGCACATCCATGCAGTCTGATCATGGTCTGCACTGTTCGCTATTCAGTCAGTAAATTTTCAGTGAAAACCCCTTTGAATAATAAGTGGTACTGTCCAAATTGAAAGATGGACCAGTCCATTATAGAAATATAGCAGGGTAAGGGTTAATTTCAAACTTGACAATAAAATAACAGCAATGAAAAATTAATCATAAAATACAAAATACCATTTGTGACATCATCCAGAATGCTAGCAAGGTTGTAGCCAGACCCTAGTCCTTTACAATTAGCCAGGGCTGTTGTCCAGTTAACAGGGGTAAGATATATCCTGTAGCATCTACATAGAGAACATAGATTGCTGATGTACACACTGGCATAATTTACTGTTTTACAATATGTTATAACAACAGTTGTCATAGGAGATAATTTACTAGACTATTTCGATGCCTTTTATTGAACAAGAGTGCCAGAATGTTACAATATACGCCCGTCACAGCAAATTTCTTTACTCTAGCACCTGTATTTGCAGATGGAATTTTAATTTTGTGGTTGTTTAGTAAGCATTGTAATTCTTTTGTTTTTCTAAGTCCACAAAAAAAACTCCTTACCAGGTAGAGATACCTTAAAATACACCTAAAATTAGAAAGTAACAACTATGTTCTATGTTGTACTACAGAAAAGGGGTCTTGGTTTTTCCCTACGGTCAATTGTAAACAAGAGTGCCAGAATGTCACAATATACGCCCGTCACAGCAAATTTCTTTACTCTAGCACCTGTATTTGCAAATGGAATTTTAATTTTGTGGTTGTTTAGTAATAACTGTAAGTGTTTTGTTTTTCAAAGTCCACAAAAAAACTCCTTACCAGGTAGAGATACCTTAAAATACACCTAAAATTGGAAAGTAACATCTATGTTGTACCACAGAAAAGTGGTCTTGGTTTTTCCCTACGGTCAATTAGAAAAAAGTTATAATATAGGTTATTTATAGTAACAACTAAGGGAAGTTAATCTTAAAAAAAAATTTAAAAAAATAAAAATAAAAAAAATTGAAAGTCCTCACAAAAATCTTTACCAGGTAGAGACTGGTCAAAATACACCTCAAAATTGGATGTAGCATGCATGTTGTACTACAGATAAGTGGTCTCAATTTTTCCCTACGACTAGTAATGAAGAGTTACAATATAAGCTATTTATAGTAACAACAAAGGGAAGTAATTCTAAAGAAGGGAACTGCGCATGACACTTTGTCTCATGATGGTGTAGGTTAAAGGTCAGTAATTCAAATCCTTCTTTGTTTCATATAAAAAACGACAACTTCAGGTCGTTTTTATGTATCTTTAGAGAACATCACTTTTTCCTACACCTATTTTTCATGGAAGTTCTATCACAAATTAACGAAAAAATGAAAAGAAAATAGGGGGTTATGTAGTTCCTAGTGAAATGCCAGTCAGTTGTGGTCTGCTACCCTAAAAATGGCGCATATTTGCTCTCGTCCGCGCAATAAACACCTACTTCCGGTTTCGATCTGCAAAACTTGCCATGTGGGTTGTATGAACATGAAAACCGTCTTATTTCATGCAGAATGTATTCTAGTAGTGAAAAATGGTGATTAAAGCACTCGTTCTACACGAATTTGCGCAAAAAATGGGAAAATTAGGATCTATTTATTATGGACTTCTTTCGACTACACCACGGAAGCACATTTTCGACCGAATTACTGACCTTATTCCTATAAGAAATGTTTCTTATCAAATATCACACAATTTTCATTTCTATTTTCAAGAAAGATGTAATACCAAACATATTGCCAAGTTTCATTGTGAAATTTCGAGATTTTAGAGAAATATAGACACATAATAAAAGCCACCCCCTACCAATTTACTGGGCTAAATTTTGGCTCTATGGTCCTTTTATTGTATATTTTGGTAAAAGTTTCACTCGTTTGCATTATTTTTCACTTGGATTCTGAAATATCATTCATTCCGTCATGAATAAGACCCAGAAGGATGCATTTTGTGCATTTTCTGACATTCTGGAGACAAAATATTGGCTTTTTAATTCCAGAAATCGCTGCTGAATAGGCGCATCTACTCTAAATATGGTCAAAATTCAAAATTTTTCAAATTTCACTATTATTTTGCATTGGAAACACCCTTTTATATCATATACAACCGATCTATGACTATTAAGACTATTTGCGACGTGTTTCAAGAAAGTCTTATTTCAGCTCTTATAAGAAATGTTTCTTATCAAATATCACACAATTTTCATTTCTATTTTCAAGAAAGATGTAATACCAAACATATTGCCAAGTTTCATTGTGAAATTTCAAGATTTTAGAGAAATATAGACACATAATAAAAGCCACCCCCTACCAATTTACTGGGCTAAATTTTGGCTCTATGGTCCTTTTATTGTATATTTTGGTAAAAGTTTCACTCGTTTGCATTATTTTTCACTTGGATTCTGAAATATCATTCATTCCGTCATGAATAAGACCCAGAAGGATGCATTTTGTGCATTTTCTGACATTCTGGAGACAAAATATTGGCTTTTTAATTCCAGAAATCGCTGCTGAATAGGCGCATCTACTCTAAATATGGTCAAAATTCAAAATTTTTCAAATTTCACTATTATTTTGCATTGGAAACACCCTTTTATATCATATACAACCGATCTATGACTATTAAGACTATTTGCGACGTGTTTCAAGAAAGTCTTATTTCAGCTCTTATAAGAAATGTTTCTTATCAAATATCACACAATTTTCATTTCTATTTTCAAGAAAGATGTAATACCAAACATATTGCCAAGTTTCATTGTGAAATTTCGAGATTTTAGAGAAATATAGACACATAATAAAAGCCACCCCCTACCAATTTACTGGGCTAAATTTTGGCTCTATGGTCCTTTTATTGTATATTTTGGTAAAAGTTTCACTCGTTTGCATTATTTTTCACTTGGATTCTGAAATATCATTCATTCCGTCATGAATAAGACCCAGAAGGATGCATTTTGTGCATTTTCTGACATTCTGGAGACAAAATATTGGCTTTTTAATTCCAGAAATCGCTGCTGAATAGGCGCATCTACTCTAAATATGGTCAAAATTCAAAATTTTTCAAATTTCACTATTATTTTGCTTGGAAACACCCTTTTATATCATATACAACCGATCTATGACTATTAAGACTATTTGCGACGTGTTTCAAGAAAGTCTTATTTCAGCTCTTATAGGTTAAAGGTCAGTAATTCAAATCCTTCTTTGTTTCATATAAAAAACGACAACTTCAGGTCGTTTTTATGTATCTTTAGAGAACATCACTTTTTCCTACACCTATTTTTCATGGAAGTTCTATCACAAATTAACGAAAAAATGAAAGAAAATAGGGGTTATGTAGTTCCTAGTGAAATGCCAGTCAGTTGTGGTCTGCTACCCTAAAAATGGCGCATATTTGCTCTCGTCCGCGCAATAAACACCTACTTCCGGTTTCGATCTGCAAAACTTGCCACGTGGGTTGTATGAACATGAAAACCGTCTTATTTCATGCAGAATGTATTCTAGTAGTGAAAAATGGTGATTAAAGCACTCGTTCTACACGAATTTGCGCAAAAAATGGGAAAATTAGGATCTATTTATTATGGACTTCTTTCGACTACACCACGGAAGCACATTTTCGACCGAATTACTGACCTTATTCCTGTATAATTGTGTCAAGTTACATCAAAATCCCTCCATGCATGAAGAAGAAATGCTCCGGACAAAGTTTTCATTCTTGTATCCTTTGACCTCTAAGTGTGACCTTGACCTTAGACCTAGGGACCTGGTTCTTGCGCATGACACTCCATCTCATGATGATGAACAATTGTGCCAACTTTCATCAAAATCCCTCTAAGCATGAAGAAGATATGCTCCGAACAAAGTCATTCTTGAATTTGACCTTTGACTTCTAAGTGTGACCTTGACCTTAGACCTAGGGACCTGGTTCTTGCGCATGACACTCCGTCTTATGATGATGAACAATTGTGCCAACTTTCATCAAAATCCCTCTATGCATGAAGAAGATATGCTCCGGACAAAGTCATTCTTGAATTTGACCTTTGACCTGTAAGTGTGACCTTGACCTTAGACCTAGGGACCTGGTTCTTGGGCATGACAATCCGTCTCATGATGATGAACAACTGTGCCAAGTTTCATCAAAATCCCTCCATGCATGTAGAAGATATTCTCCGGACAAAGTCTGTGGACGCCACCCGCTCGCCCGCCCGCCAGGGGCGTTCCCATAATACGTCCCGTTTTTCAAACGGGCGTATAAAAAGGGAAAACAAAAAGAAATTAGAGCTGCCACTGGACTGACTGATACACCTGATGTGAATGATGACAAAAGAGAGCAGTTTCAATTTGAGACAAATCTAGTCATAGCTGAAAGTGCATAAAAAAAATTAACCAGAATTTCTAAATCTAAAAGGGACATAACTCATAATATATTTCTGCCGAAGTAATTCATCTTGTGTCATATGATTTAGGTGATGATGTGGACCATCTATTTTAAGTTTGAATAAAATCCATTTCATAATAACATAGGTCAAGCAAGTGCATCAAAAGTTTTACCTGAAATTTTAAGTATAAAGGAGGCATAATCCATGAATTATTAGATGGGAGAGTTATGAGCTTTGTATGATATGATGTGAGTGATGATGCGGACTAACTATTTTAATTTTGAATCAAGTTCATTTAGTAATAACAGAGGCTGAGTTACAGTACCTGAAATTCTTAATAACAATGGGGCATAGTACATGCAATTATAGTGCAAGAGTTATGCAACTTGTGTCTCATGATGTGGTTGATGATGAGGACCAACTACTAAGTTCGAATAGTACTTATCTCTTGCAGTTCCTTCCTCCTTCATTTAACATTGTTCCATCAAATAATTTCCCCAGTTTCAAAATTATCATCAAGAGAAAAAGATTTGAATAGTTATATATATAAGAGGAAATTGTAAAATAATCGTTAAAATTTTGTGATAGTTACAGGTTTTGTGCATCCCTCATGGCTGTTTGTACTTATAATTATATCAAAATCAATTCCAATAGGTTCTAATTAAAATCCAAATCATGGATGCCTTTTTCAGCTCTCAGCTACAGTTATGACCTTGGCCTTAATCAAGAACAGCAAGAAGGCGGTCTCAATAGTAAGAACTCCTAAATCAAGTTTCATCAATTTATCAAGGGGTTTAACCCTTAGCCTGCTAGCGGCAGATGATTATGCCTTTGCGACCAGTGCAGACCAAGATCAGCCTGCACATCCGTGCAGTCTGATCATGGTCTGCACTGTTCGCTATTCAGTCAGTAAATTTGCAGCAAACACCCCTTTAAATAATAAATGGTATTGACCAAATTGAATGATGGACCAGTCCATTTTAGAAATTTAGCAGGCTAAGGGTTAAATAAAATGGAGCTGACATTAGTGTTGATAATAACAAATCACAAACATACAGACAACTACCATATTATGTTACTGTACCTGTTATATAGTAGATTAAAACCAGTTGGACAATTTCCTGCCCATAGTCCAGTGGGAACAGGTGGGGTAGGTGGCATACCCAACTGTACTTTACAAATATATCCCATCTGGTAGGAACAGTGGTCATCATTCCAGTTACCTGAGAAAATCATAAATTTTCATTAGAAAGTGTACATCTTTATTTTGCCATAGTTTAAAATGTATATCACAAACATATTTATCATACAAAATGTAATTTTTCAATGTTTATCTCATTCATTTTGTTAACAGTTAAAAACATTTTAGCACATACCATATTTTGGCATAGTTCAGTATGCCAAAAATGAGCTCAGAATTAAACACTTAGATGCTAGAGTACGAAGACTGGTCTCAAAATCAGATTAATAACATTGGATCAAAGTGCCTAACAGAAGAATCAAAACAATCTTGCTTGTGTCAATATGCATCATTCAGAAAATATGATTACCAGTTCTGAGGAAGATGTCTACACAATCTTCCTCTCCGCCAGCATCATTTGGTTCATTCTTCCCCCAGTTATAGTATGTCACAACAGAACCATCAGACCATCTGAAAAGGAATATATTAAGTTCTATTTTCAAGTCTTAATATAGACTTTAAGCAAATGCTTACAGACATCATTTGTAGATTTCTCATATACTAAAGGATTTTACAAACACTGCCAAAAAATCATACATAGCCATCTATCCAGCACAAAACACTAAAGTATTTTTAAGAGTGTGTGTGAATATTTTGGCATTCTCTCATAACTCTTAGCTTTCTCAGTCAGTGTTACAATGCTTAACATGAGCTGTTGTAAAACCGGCATGACCCCCATTACGAGTTGCCCCTTTTTCAGGATTGTGACCAACATGACCATGAACTTTGACCTACTAACCCCTAAAACATTACAGGTCATCTACTTCATAAGCCCAATCATGGTTTAAAGTTTGAAGATATTGGATCAAGTGGTTCTCAAGTTACTGAATGGAAACCATTTCAAAGGGTCAGATCCTGTGACCTTGACCTTTGGCTTACTGACCAAAAAAACAATAGGGGTCATAAACCATACTGAAAATTGGTTAAACACCAAATATGTTATCCATGTAAAATAAAGTCGTTACAGTAAAACAACACTCGCTCGAGGTCGCAAGGGGATGAGCAAAATGCTCGAGTTATCCATGGTTTCGAGCGACCAATACATTAACCAACATATGAAGAAAATTGAAGTTTGCTTTGCCAATTGTCATCGGGACCATTTGCAGAGTAAACGGTGATGCGTTATAATAACATCCTTGTGACATTAAAAAAAAATACATATTACAAATGACAGTGCGTTATCTATGATAGACGTTTCAGTATGTAATTTGTAAATGGCACATGTGAAGAAACAACTACAACTTTTCTTTTTTATTTATCAACAAGTGCATATCAGAATTATCGTCTCAATTTTATGAAAAGGCTTTATTATTTTCTTCATTTGCATGCAAAGAACTGCTGATTAAAATACAAGGATCTCATAACTATCTTCTCTATCCAGAAGAAATGATGTTTTAAGTAATCAGTAATTGATGGAAATTTGATCAATATAACTTTTCTTCAACCTTTTATCAATAATTAATCTCTTTATAAGACAAACAAACATCTAAGATAGTTGGGGAGTAGGCACGCAACTTTCACGGTGTGTGAAAATGTTTGATTAACCGATTACAGTCTGACCGCCGAAGGTGTGAAAAATTTTGACACCTCTGCTCAAGTTTGCCAGAAGAAACAAAGAATAAATTAATAAACAGGGACCAGGTGTCATGCCTGAGCGATCAAGTTATCGATGCTCAACCCAGCCATGGTAATTTCACATAGAAAATAGAAGGAAATCGGCCTGGACCACATGAATTGCTCGAGCGAGCCCAGGTGCCCGAGTCATCGATGCTCAAGCGAGCGGTGTTTCACTACAGCTTATTTTCGGGATTTCAGGGTATCAAGTTTGAAGGTTCTGGGTCAAGTGGTTCTCAAGTTATTCAGTGGAAACTATTTTCAGGGTTCAATGTATAAACCTGCAAAATAATGTTTTAACATGATAAAGTGGTTATAAGCATGCAGGTTAATTTATCAAGGGTGTAGCTCAAGAGAATAATCCTACAACATATGTTTATCTTAAAACATGGCTCTGCAATATATTATTTTGATACTAATAGTTCTGTTATGTAACAAGAGCTGTAAGAGGACAGCAACGCTCGACTATTTAACTAGGCCAAATAGATCTCAAGTTATTGACCAGAAATGGATTTCCATTTTCTGTCTGATGTAACCTTGGCCTTAAATAGACTGACCCCAAAATCAATAGAGGTCATCTACTCTGTATGTCCAATAATCCTATGAAGGTTCAACATTCTGGGTCAAGTGGTTCTCAAGTTACTGTCCATAAATGATTTTACATGACCAGGCCCCTGCAACCTTGGCCAATAATAGAATGACCCAAAAATCAATAGGGTTCATCTACTCTGCCTACAAAGTTTCAACATTCTAGGTCAAGTGGTTCTAAAGTTATTGATCAGAAATGGTCTTCCATGTTCAGGCCCGTGACCTTGACCTTTAACAGAGTGACCAAAAACTTGATAGGGGTCATCTTCTCTACATGACCATTCATCCTAGGAAGTTGCAACATTCTCGGTCAAGTGGTTCTCAAGTTACTGACCGGAAACGGTTTTTCATGTTCAGGCCCCTGTGACCTTGACTTTTAATAGAGTGACCCTAAATTCAATTGGGGTCATTTACTCTGCACTTCCAATCATTCTATGAAGTTTTAATATTTGGGTCAAGTGGTTCTCAAGTTATTGATCAGAAACGTTTTTTCATGTTCAGGCCAATGTAACCTGGACCTTTAACAGAGTGACCTCAAAAACAACAGGGGTTATCTACCCTGCATGTCCAATCATCCTATGAAGTTTCAACATTCTGGATTAAGTAATTCTCAACTTATTGATCGGAAATGGTTTTCCATGTCCAGGCCCCTGTGACCTTGACCTTTGATGGAGTGACCCCAAAAACTTTAGGGGTCATCTACTCTGCATGACCAATCATCCTATGAAGTTTCAACATTCTGAGTCAAGTGGTTCTCAAGTTACTGTCCGTAAATGATTTTACATGACCAGGCCCCTGTGACCTTGACCTTTAACAGTGACCCCAAAAACAATAGGGCTTATCTACCCTGCATGTCCTATGAAGTTTCAACATCCTGGGTTAAGTGGTTCTCAAGTTATTGATCTGAAATGGTTTTCTGTGTTCAGGCCACTGTTACCTTGACCTTTATTAGAGTGACCTCAAAATCAATAGATGTCATCTACTGTGCATGAACAATCATCCTATGAAATTTCAACATTCTGGGCCAAGTGGTTCTAAAGTTATTGATCGGAAATGGTTTTCCATGTTCAGGCCCCGGTGACCTTGACCTTTGATGGAGTGACTTCAAAAAAAATAAGGGTTGTCTACAGTACTCCATAAGCCCTGCCGCCCCATGAAATTTGAAGGTTCTAGGTCAAATGGTTCTCCAGTTATTGATCAGAAATGAAGTGTGACGTACGGAGAGACAGGGCAAAAACAATGTCTCCCGTGGGGGGGGGGGGGGGGGGGGGGGGGGGGGGGGGAGACATAATAATGTGTTTCACTTTGGAGAAACAGAGCTATACAAATTATTCTTTTCAATTTACAAGAAGAGTAAATAGTAACAAGAGGACCATGATGGCCCTATATATCGCTCACCAGAGTTGATCTGGCCTACTGGCCTACTGACCTAGTTTTTGACCCTACATGACCCAGTTTCGACTTTGACATAGATATCATCAAGACTTACATTCTGACCAAGTTTCATAAAGTTTGTGTCTCAAATGTGGCCTCTGGAGTGTTCACAAGCTTTTCCTTTGATCTGGCCTACTGACCTAGTTTTTGACCCCACATGACCCAGTTTTGAACCTGACCTAGAGATCATCAAGACAAACATTCTGACCGAGTTTCATAAAGATTGGATCACAAATGTGGCCTCTAGAGTGTTCACAAGCTTTTCCTTTGATATGGCCTACTGACCTAGTTTTTGACCCAACATGACCCAGTTTCAAACTTGATCTAAAGATCCTCAAGACTAACATTCTAACCAAGTTTGAGAAAGATTGGGTCACAAATGTGGCCTCTAGAGTGTTCACAAGCTTTTCCTTTGATTTGGCCTACTGACCTTGTTTTTGACCCCACATGTCCTAGCTTCGAACTTGACCTAGAGATCAACAAGACAAACATTCTGACTATGTTTCATACAGATTGGGTCTCTAGAGTGTTCACAAGCTTTTCCTTTGATCTGGCCTACTGACCTAGTTTTTGACCCCACATGACCTAGTTTTGAACCTCACCTAGAGATAGGTCGCAAATGTGCCCTCTGGAGTGTTCACAAGCTTTTCCTTTGATATGGCCTACTGACCTAGTTTTTGACCCAACATGCCCAGTTTCAAACTTGTCCTAGAGATCATCAAGACTAACATTCTGACTAGGTTTCATAAATATTGGATCACAAATGTGACCTCTATAGTGTTCACAAGCTTTTCCTTTGATCTGGCCTACTGTCCTAGTATTTGACCCCACATGACCCAGTTTTGAACTTGACCTAGAGATCATCAAGACAAACATTCTGACCAAGTTTCATAAAGATTGGGTCACAAATGTGGCCTCTAAAGTGTTCACTAGCTTTTCCTTTGATCTGGCCTACTGACCTAGTTTTTGACCCAACATGACCCAGTTTCAAACCTGACCTAGAGATCAAGACAAACATTCTGACCAAGTTTCATAAAGATTGGGCCACAAATGTGGCCTCTAGAGTGTTCACAAGTCAAAAGCTGACGGACGATGCACACCGCACGACGCACGCCGGACAATGACATGTCACAATAGCTCACCTTGAGAACTTTGTGACTACGTTTCATAAAGATTGGGTCACAAATGTGCCCTCTGGAGTGTTCACAAGCTTTTCCTTTGATCTAGCCTACTGACCTAGTTTTTGACCCAACATGCCCCAGTTTCAAACTTGACCTAGAGATCATCAAGACAAACATCCTGACTAAGTTTCATAAAGATTGGGTCACAAATGTGGCCTCTAGAGTGTTCACAAGCTTTTCCTTTGATCTGGCCTACTGACCTTGTTTTTGACCCCACATGTCCTAGCTTCAAACTTGACCTAGAGATCAACAAGACAAACATTCTGACTATGTTTCATACAGATTGGGTCTCTAGAGTGTTCACAAGCTTTTCCTTTGATCTGGCATACTGACCTAGTTTTTGACCCCACATGACCTAGTTTGAACCTGACCTAGAGATCAACAAGACAAACATTCTGACTATGTTTCATAAAGATTGGGTCGCAAATGTGCCCTCTGGAGTGTTCACAAGCTTTTCCTTTGATATGGCCTACTGACCTAGTTTTTGACCCAACATGCCCCAGTTTCAAATTTGACCTAGAGATCATCAAGACTAACATTCTGACACAAGTTTCATAAATATTGGGTCACAAATGTGACCTCTATTGTGTTCACAAGCTTTTCCTTCGATCTGGCCTACTGACCTAGTTTTTGACCCAACATGACACAGTTTCGAACTTGACCTAGAGATTATCAAGACTAACATTCTGACCAAGTTTCATTAAGATTAAGTCAAAAATGTGGCCTCTAGAGTGTTCACAAGCTTTTCCTTTGATCTGGCCTACTGACCTAGTTCTTGACCCAACATGACCCAGTTTCAAACCTGACCTAGAGATCAAGATAAACATTCTGACCAAGTTTCATAAAGATTGGGCCACAAATGTGGCCTCTAGAGTGTTCACAAGGCAAATGTTGACGGACGCCGCACACTGCATGACGCCGCACAATGACATGTCACAATAGCTCACCTTGAGAACTTTGTGACTACGTTTCATAAAGATTGGGTCACAAATGTGCCCTCTGGGGTTTTCACAAGCTTTTCCTTTGATCTGGCCTACTGACCTAGTTTTTGACCCAACATGCCCCAGTTTCAAACTTGACCTAGAGATCATCAAGACTAACATCCTGACTATGTTTCATAAAGATTGGGTCACAAATGTGGCCTCTATAGTGTTCATAAGCTTTTCCTTTGATCTGGCCTACTGACCTATTTTTTGACCCAACATGACCCAGTTTCGAACTTGACCTAGAGATTATCAAAGACAAACATTCTGACCATGTTTCATTAAGTCAAAAATGTGGCCTCTAGAGTGTTCACAAGCTTTTCCTTTGATCTGGCCTACTGACCTAGTTTTTGACCCAACATGACCCAGTTTCGAACCCGACCTAGAGATCAAGACTAACATCCTGACCAAGTTTCATAAAGATTGGGCCACAAATGTGGCCTCTAGAGTGTTCACAAGGCAAATGTTGACGGACGACGCACACCTCACGGCGCACGCCGACGCACGCCAGACAATGACCGGTCACAATAGCTCACCTTGAGCACTTTGTGCTCTGGTGAGCTAAAAATTAAACACTTACTTATATCCATTGTTCAGGTCAAGAGCATTCAAGCCAATCCACACTGAATTTGCAGATATATTCTTCAACTAAAAAAAAAATGCTGTAAAGGTAAAATTTCATCAACTTTGTTATATTCAATCAAATCTATAAATTTAAGGTAAACTTTATAAATCAATGTGTGGAACATAGTTCTGTCTTTTAAGGCTTTTTCTATTTGAGCCACACCATGAGAAAACCAACATAGTGCATAGTCAAAATCTATACTATTCACTAACGGTTTCTCTAACTGCAATAGGGTTTGAAAGCAAACAGTATGGATACAGACCAGACTGCATGGATGCACAGGCTGGTCTGGATCCATGCTGGTCGCAAATGCACCAAGTTGGATTTCTCATGTTGCGGCTTATTTAAATATAATTTTGCTGACAATATTGCCAGCAAACTGGAATATCTAAAACGCAATGAGAAGGATACTGCAGATTTAGTCTGATGAAAATCTGTCAAGGTGTACATGTGCAAGGTGTAAAATCTACATTGATATAAATTAGGCAAAACAGGCCTGTAGCTGCTGCAAGTAGATCTGCAAAAGTTACACCTGAACACTGTACAAGTCAGTTCCAATCTTTGTCACCTCTATTTAGTAGTTTTTATGTGGAAATCCCTGTATCAACATGTTTTACCTAGTTTTTATACTGCTTTGAGGTTTGTTGGATTTTCCAATTACATTTTCTGTATAACAGCAGTTCCTCAAACACTTCTGATTCTTTTGGAAGTCTTCACTTAAAATAAAGGTCACTAATTACCAGTGTAAGATATATAAAAGCTTGTTCTGCCTGAGAGAGTATGGATGCAAGATCTCCGCCAGATTGTTGGCAAGTCCGTCGAGCCTGCCTCCACGACTTCCCCTGGTCTCCGTTTCCATCACTAGCTCTGTAACAGGAACCATGATAGGCTACCCATCCACTTCCAACTAGACTTTTGCATAGTGCACCTTAAATATTACAAAAATAACATCATGTCAGTGAATGGTACATTAAAACTCTTTCAGGTGGTAAAACAATGAAAATGATCAATGTAAAAGGGAACATGCCTTCAGATTTATGCAAAATTAAATAAATTCCAATACCAAGAGGCATGATATTTCAAATTAATTTTGTTGTTTTGTTGTTTTTTTCAAAAGGAAACATTTGAGCCACACCATGAGAAAAACAACATAGTGCATTTGCGACCAGCATGGATCCAGACCAGCCTGCGCATCCGTTCAGACTGGTCAGGATCCATACTGTTCGAAACAGTTTCTCTAATTACAATAGGCTTTGAAAGCAAACAGCATGGATCCTGACCAGACTGCGCTGGATCCATGCTTGTTGCAAAAGCACTATATTGGTTTCCGCATGGCGCGGCTCACTTATGTCTGTTAAATAACTATAAATATTCAATTTCAAACAAAAGTAGAATCAGAAACTACTTTCCGTAACAAAGTCTGAGGCATGGCCGTTGCAAAAGACATGCAAAGATAACCAAAGAATGGGAAGGGGAAATAGTTTTAAAATTTAAACAAAATTAATTTACCACGACTGTGTCTAGAAAAAAAGCAGTGATAATTTTTCCTCAATATGTTTACGGACTGAATCATGTAATGTAAACTTTATCTGTTAAAACTAAATATCATAATTTGCTCAGAAAGTATTCATCTTAGAATCTATTACTTGTTATGCCTAATGACAGGGAAAAAAATATTACAAATAAGCCTTCTCGCCTGATCCTTTCAACAAAAAATGAAGAAACTGCAACAAAATATTAAAGACTGCATTATATATTTCGCATATCAATGAACTTACTAGACTGAGTGGCTGGTGCTGTCACTGTTTTCAATGTTGTAAAATGTCCACCTGAAAGGGATACAGCATGTGTCAAGCATCTTGGTCATAAAAAGTGAAAAGAAGTGCTTTTCTTTATTTGTCCTCAGAAAATGTTAAGATGTCCCAAGTGAGCAATGTAAAAATGGCTACAATACAGATACTTTCTTTTCACAGAGATATTCATTAGAGAAAATATAAAAATAAAAATGTCAATCAATGTCCTAAAATAAAAAGGATTTAATAATCAAACTAGGAATAAAGTAAATAAAACTAGAGATGCTTTTTAGAAAAGTGCATATCTCCCACAACTGCCTAATCATCTAAATAGTAAGTCAGTCTTTATATACTGTTTACTCACTACTAATATACCTTTGAAGAGTAAAAAGGCTGATTTTGGGTAATTCATGGGCCATAATTCTGAAGTGCCTCTGGCTAGTTAATGAACTTGACCGAGGACTTATGGTCAAAAACATTTGTCTCAAGTTTGGCAAAGATCAGATGAGAACTATTTGACTTAGAGCAAGTACAAGTGTAAAAAGGCTGCTTTTCGGTAATTCAAGGGCCATAATTCCGTGTTGATTTAGCTACTTATTGAACTTGGCTGAGAACTTATGGTCAAACACATTTTATTCAAGTTTTGTGAGGATCGGATGAGAAATGTGTGACTTAGAGTGCTGATAGGAATAAAAATGCTGATTTTTTGTAATTCAAGGGCCATAATTTCGAAATGCCTTGGCCGTTTTCGCTAGTTATCAAACTTGGGCGGGGACTTATGGTCAAACACATTTTGTTCAAGTTTGGTGAAGATCTGATGAGAAATGTTTGACTTAGAGCGCGGACAAGAGTAGAAAGGCCGATTTTCAGTAATTCAAGGGCCATAATTCCGAAGTGCCTGGGCCAATTGGCTAGTTATCGAACTTGGCTGAGGTCTTATGGTCAAACACATTTTGTTCAAGTTTGCTGACAGTCAGATGAGAAATATTTGACTTTATAGAGTGCGGACAAGATTTATGACAGACACACACTGCAGGAGTAAATCAATATGTCTCCCACACCACTGTGTGGTGGGAGACATAATAAAATGCTTGCAGTCAGCCCAGTCCACAACCCTTCTCTCCTTTGCAGCTGAAGCCTAAGCAAAATCTTTGACACTTAAACATAGTTATGATAGCTAGAAATAGAAACTACCTGGTCCTCTTTTCACCATGCAGATCCAGTTATTCCTTGACATACATGCTGCATCATTCCATTTTGATGTAGAACTCCACATCTCCACACAGTCTTCAAAACCGTTGTAATTGTCTGGTTGTTTAACATTCCAGTTCAAAACATTGACTGCACTTCCATCAGTCCATACATACCCTTAAACAATGTAAATACACATTATAAGAACAGAATATTTCTTTCATTCACCTAGGATTTTAATTCTGATAAATTGGGCGTACTACAAAATTTGTAATAATAGCTGACACAAAGATTTATGTCTAAAAATGACATGTTCGCATAAGATAAAAATAATTCAAGATATCTTCAAAATTTAAGAAAATCTTACTGCTGTCACTGGATACATGCAGAATACTGTTTTAACTTAAGCAGGTCAAATGTTCATCATAAAGATGAATTTTAAAGATACTACCAGTTATGCTATAAATTTCATCAATCATCTTGTATCCATGGCAATCTGAAAGCTTCACTATACAACTATATGCTCTACAAGCTCAGTAGGTAGAGTACAAGAGAACACAACTACCTGTCTAAAGTGAATATTTTCTGTTAGGATTTGATAGAAGACACTGTGAACTTTCAGATATGGCAGGCTGCCACACTCAGACAATTACTTCCATATGAAGAAAGTTACCAATCACAGTCAAGTAAAACCACTTTTTCTCTGCTCATTTTGCATGATTAGCAGGGAACCAGTCAACCATAATTTGCAGAATCAAAGACGGCATAGAAAGTTACAGCCTGCCTTCAACTCAGTGTTCGATAAAATTGTTGTCATTTCTTCTTCTCCTCTGGATTCATATTTGCAAGTTGCCAAAATTTTATATGATATCAAAAATGATGTAATTGTAGCATTTCAACATTCCATACATCAACAAGAGCTGTCTCCATAGGATGACATATGCCCCCGATGGCACTTTGAATGAGTAGTTATGGCCGATGTTAGAGTTTAGGACCTTTGACCTACGGAGCTAGGTCTTGTGCGCGACACGTCGTCTTACTGTGTCACACAGTCATGCGTAGTTATTTTAAAATCCATGCATGAATGACAAAGATATGGACCGGACACGCCCATCAATGCACTATCATGAAAAATGACCTTTAACCTCTAAGTGTGACCTTGACCTTTGAGCTACGGACCTGGGTCTTGCGCGCGACACTTCGTCTTACTGTGGTACACATTCATGCCAAGTAATTTGAAAATCCATCCATGGTTGACAAAGATATGGACCGGACACGCCCATCAATGCACTATCCTTTAAAGTCTAAGTGTGACCTTGACCTTTGAGCTACGGACCTGGGTCTTGTGCGCGACACATCGTCTTACTGTGGTACACATTCATGCCAAATTGTTTGAAAATCTATCCATCGATGACAAGATATGGACCGGACACGCCCATCAATGCACTATCCTTTAATGTCTAAGTGTGACCTTGACCTTTGAGCTACGGACCTGGGTCTTGCGCGTGACACGTCGTCTTACTGTGGTACACATTCATGCCAAGTTATTTGAAAATCCATTCATCGATGACAAAGATATGGACCGGACACGCCCATCAATGCACTATCCTTTAATGTCTAAGTGTGACCTTGATCTTTGAGCTACGGACCTGGGTCTTGCGCGCAACACGTCGTCTTAATGTGGTACACATTCATGCCAAGTTATTTGAAAATCCATCCATCGATGACAAAGATATGGACCGGACACGAAAATTGCGGACAGACTGACAGACCGACAGACTGACAGACGGTTCAAAAACTATATGCCTCCCTTCGGGGGCATAAAAATTCACAATTTTAGAAAGTTTTTAGTCTTTTATGTTTCAAGTAATAATCAGTTTTGGCAGATACAGCAACAGGTAGTAGTATATAACAGAAGGGTCATTAAAACAGTGACGTGATCTGCAATGATGCATCTGGCTCTCATGGATTTTGCCTGGCCCAATCAAATTTGGGGCAAATGCTTCACAGGATCTATATAGGCCTAACCCATTCAAATTCAAGGAAAGAGCATCATGGGATTTCGGCCTTGCCTGATCACATTTGGGGCAAGTGGATCATGGGATCTAAGTCCGGCAATATCCAGTGATGCTAAATATAACACTGCAGATCAAGATACTGTATTATAATCCTATAATAAATAATCCAGAAATAACTAAAATGCAATTTCATAATTATACAGAGTTGCAAAATAGTGTTAAACTCAATTATCAAACAAAGAAACTTATCAACAAATGCAACTGTGTTGAACTAGTTGTAATACTTTATTACTTACCATTTTCTGAAGCTCTGTCATTAAGACCAATCCAAAATGATGTTGATGTTCCTCTAAATAATAAAACAAGAATTATCAGAAAATAAATAAAACAAATTTTTACATATTAATCACAAAATAACAATTATTCTGCCAGGCTTTCTTCAAACTTTACAGTGAACTTTAATAAATTTCTAAGCATTAAATAAATTCTAAATAAAGTGACTTCAAGAGAAATTACAACTAGGTACACATCTCTTGTTTTTACTTCTTTGTTCTTAAACTTAAACAAATGATGCATGGCTGAAGAAATGTTCAATAAGTACCTGGAAAAGTGCTGCCATTTCTTCATGTACAATTAAAAATCAGTAAAACTGTTGCATAATGCAAATTAGAGAATACTTATTTGATATGTCAAAATCTATTTTCTTCGGATATTGAATAAATAAATGCTATTCTCCATGGTTAAATAGAAACATGAGGCAATATCCTGTGTTTTGAATAAAATATATCAGTTAAAAATACAAATGCTATGCTACATAAGTTAAAGAGCAAATGCCATGCAGAAAACAACATTTTATTAGTGGTTGAAGAGGTTTGAAAGCGGTCAGGAGAGTACTGGTGACGAGTCGCAGTAAAGACATTAAAAGACAATAATATTTGGTCACATGAGCTTTTTGACATGTTTTGAAATCTGTTATTTAAATATTCACATTCAATACGTTCTTCCCAATCATACTTTCAAATTTTAGCAAAATATGACCAGAGATAAAAATATCAGAGCAGTTTTCCGTGTATCTTTTTAACACCCCTCGTATAACTTGAACATTCCAAATGTCCATTTTTATAAAAATTTTTAGGAATGAACAAGACATAACAAGCAAAACTTTCAAAAAATATAGTGAATGTTAGGTTTAAAAAGACAATAATTAAAACATACACAAGAGCGTTTCTCCATACATAGTCTATGTCAGCGGCACTGTGGAATGAAGCAAGATTACCTCCCTTGCTTACACAATCATCCAGAGCTTCATCCCAGGTGCGCTCTAGATGACTGGCAACCTTGTTCACCTATAGTAATTAAAGAATCACAATATTCTCAAAATACAACATACAGGAAATTGTAAATCAATACAAATGTAAGTCGTACACTAAAGTTTAAATATATAAGATTCAAGTTTCCATTAATTTTTTACAATGATCATCTATTGTCATCAGTAAGAAATTTTGCAATATCTTGAAGCAAAGTTTTTTTTTTAAAAAAAACTACAGCTATTTGGCAAAAAAAGATCAAGCTAAAAATTTCACTTTTCAAGGTTGAAATTTCAGACTTAAGTTTTTAATGACTTTGGGTCCAAAAGCCGGGAAGTTTACCTTCTGTATATTGAGAAAAGTTTGCTTGGTATAACTTTTCAATAGTATTTCAGTTACATAAAATATCCAGAAAGAAAAACATGATTTTTGTATTCTACCAGTACTAATGTGTTCAATGCCTTTTGTTCATATGCTAAAGAAACTTTTACTCCTTGAAATGAATAAAAGTTAGATACCTGATAACAATAGCTTGGTGTCTGTATGAGTCCTGGGTCACAAGGAGGGAGTGTGGTTGTTGCTGGGGGCAGGGTTGGAGCAGTGTATCCTACCCTGGTCTTCTTACATACTAACCCAGCCTTGTTAGTGCATGGCTGATTACTCCATAAGCCGGTCATGTTACCACTTCCTATGGAAACACACTGCGAGGTTCCATCTAAAAACAAGTAAATTTGATGAATTGGTATCCCCTGCCGAAAGGGTTTGTGGTGAGGAACGGCAAAAAAATATATCCAGCAAAAAGTTAAGGATGTTAATAAGAAAAGCAAATAATTTCATTAGTCAAAATCAATTGAACAGAAAACAAATGTTTAATTAAAGAGTACATAATAAATATATTATACTTCGATCCTCACTAAAGAATTTGTTTTGAATTGGATATGCTTACTGTAATAAGCTTAGATTTTAGAATTAAATGCAGTTAATTGAAATGTGAGCTTGAAGTTTAACTGGAACGAAATATTGTCTTTGAGTGGTTTGGCACCAGGTGTTGCTGTTTAACATGTACATTTGAACTTAAAAGAACAGATGTCCTTAAGAGAACACAATCAAGTAAGATATCTTGAACATGGCTGAGGCCAAGGTTTGTGCAGTCATAACTTAACATGTTGAAGGTTTGAACATTTAAAAAAAAAAGGAATGGAAATATAATATATATGTATATATTATGTATATATTTATTTTTTTTAGGGGGTGGGGTGGGGCGGGAGGCCGGGTGAGAAAACAAAATTTCACATGCTGATTACAAATATTGATGGAAAATTAAACTAGAATGTGTCTGTAGGACACAGGGTGTGCCCCCCACTGGTACATTTGTCACAAATAAGGGGCAATAATTCAAATGTTTGCAGTCTTAATGGGGTATAGCCTCAACAAACATTTTATGAAAATGATTCATTATTCTAGGCCCTATACTTCTTGAGCTATGAGCATCACAAACAAAAAATCCACTATTTTGGCTATTTCAAGGGCCATAACTCTGTAAAAAGAGCTAAGATTCTCAAGAAGAATTCCAAGTGTGCAAGGTCACATCATGTTAAAGACTCCAGCAAGGTTTCTTGAATTTACATCAAATAGTTTTTGAGCTAGGCACATAATTAGGTGAAAAAGTGCATGTTTTACTATTTCAGGGGCCATTCCTTTAAAAATACTGGGTGGAGCCAGCCAAAAAATTAGAGGTGTGCAAGTTTATATCATGATAAACACTTATGCAAGTTTTCAACCATTCATATTAAATACTTTTTGAGCTAGGTGCATCACAAGGTGAAAATGTACATTTTTGACTATTTCAGGGGCCGTAACTCTAAAAATAGGGGGCGGACCCAAATGAAAAATAGGAGGTGCACAAGTTCATATCATGATTAAGCCTCATGCAAGGTTTCATGAACCTATATTAAATACTTTTTGAGCTAGGCATGTCACAAGGTGAAAATGTGCATTTTTGACTATTTCAGAGGCCTTAACTCTGAAAATAGGGGGCGGAACCAAATGAAAAATAGGAGGTGTGCAAGTTCATATCATGATTAAGCCTCATGCAAGGTTTCATGAATCTATATCAAATATTTTTTGAGCTAGGCGTGTCACAAGGTGAAAATGTGCAATTTTGACTTTTTCAGGGGCCATAACTCTAAAAATAGGGGGCGGAGCCAGATGAAAAATAGGAGGTGTGCAAGTTCATATCATGATTAAGACTCATGCAAGGTTTCAGGAATCTATATCAAATACTTTTTGAGCTAGGCGACATGCATTTTTGACTATTTCAGGGGCTATAACTCTGAAAATAGGGGGCGAAGCCAGATGAAAAATAGGAGGTGCGCACGTTCATATCATGATTAAGCCTCATGCAAGGTTTCATGAATCTATATTAAATACTTTTTGAGCAAGGCATGTCACAAGGTGAAAATGTGCATTTTTGACTATTTCAGGGCCATAACTCTGAAAATAGGGGGCCGAGCCAGACGAAAATTAGGAGGTGCGCAAGTTCATATCATGATAAAGACTCATGCAAGGTTTCATTAATTTATATCAAATACTTTTCGAGCTAGGTGTGTCACGAACTTCGGACGGACAGACAGACGGATGCACAGACAAGACCAAATCTATATGCCCCCACCACTCATGGGGGGGCACAAAAAAAAAAGGGTGAAGTGGTTGGGTGGGGGCAGAGGATGCATGATCAGTGGTGGGCATGACTGGGTGGAGGAGCCAGGGGGAGGGATATGGTACAACTTGCATGTTGATAAATATTCATGGAGGGTTTGAAAAAAATCTAAAATAAGGCATGAAATTTTTTTTTTAATTTTAGCGTGGGGGAGGGGGGTTGGGAAGGGGAGGGGGTGTGACCAAGGCAAGTGGGTGACCAGGTGTGGGTGAACAACTTCACATGTTAATAATAAATGTTCAGGGAAAAGAATGAAAGAAATTAAATGAAATTCTGCCAAATGGTATGTCTGTTATGTACAAATATGTGGATTTTTATACAATTAAAGGGCAATAACTCTTAATTTACAAAATAAATCCAAATGAAATTGTGTGTTCACAACCACATTATGGTGATCTAAAGTCTGTTTAAGTTTCATAGTTCTAGATCAAATATATCAAAAGTTATGATGCAGAAATTGCCATATTTATAGTACCCTATATAGTTAACAGTAGAAACTTCTAAGGGCCATAACTTTGGTGTTACTAGGGCAATCTCACTGAAACTTGGCAGGCCGCAAAAACTCATAGTGGTGAACATGAAAATGCAGTGTTATATAAATATTCCCAACTATTTCCTAGATATGGCTCCGGACGGATGGACGGACTGTCAGAATAATTTGTATATTTGATATATTTATAACGTAACACATAAGCACAGATAGTGCTTGACTCCCTTTTCAGGTTGTCATTGCTATAATTATTGTTGAATTGCTGTTAATAATAGAATTTGGGTCATTTATGACTGATTTGGGTTCATTATGTGGATGGCTGGGTCCCAGCTTCGCAATTTATGTCATATACAAAAGTTAAAGGGAACCAGATATTTGATAAAGCAAGTACTCGTTGTAAAACGTTATGTTTGAATTTGGACCAATCAGAAACAAGTTCTAAAAATAGCACGTCTGCTGAGGTATAAATAGATAGATGGACGACAGAGAGCTCATTCGGTATCCAGCGGTTGAAGAAGACACATCGAGGATTCAACTAATAATTTATCCCAGTACCTTGATAAGGAGACTATTGTAGTTACCCTGTCAGGGCGGATAAATTATTAAAAAGAAGACTTTGGAAGTTTGTAGACTAAAGAAGAGATGCAGAATTTCAACCAGGTTTCGAGCTATAGGGCCAGCGCATAGAACTTTTACCTTAAGGTAGTTGAATGCTATATACGATAGCATATATAGGCTGAGCATCGGGAAGCTGAGACAGAGACCCAGAGTTTGGTAATCTACTGAGATAGTAAGAGAGTTCCAGCTTACAGACGGTTCAGCATTACTGGGGAAGTACAGCCAAGGCATCGGGGATATACCTATATGGTAGTTGAATGCTACATATGATAGCATCTAGGCGCTGAGCATCCAGGAGCCGGGGCAGAGAGGACAGAGGCCGAGCACCTACGCGATAGGACTCTTATGTTGTTGATTCAAAGATATTGTCTGACGGGAACTTCAACAAAAAGACCAGTCTCCAGCCTATAGGAGTTCGAGCTAATCATTTTTAATTGAAGATTGTTAGTTTGAAATATTTATTGATTTGACTGATCCCTGAAATTGACTAGCTCATAATTAAAATCATTTACGAATCATTGGTACATGAATCATTTAGGCAAGGTAACCAGAGGAAAATTCTGTATCTGAGATATTTGGTCTCACCAGCTTTACGTTTTGACAAAGGACATTCTACATCGTTTGTCAGCTAGTCTAAGACATAGTCACCTTAGCGATTGGACCCAAACCATTGTTCAAGATACTAAAGGCATAGGCACTTCCCTGGGTCATATAACCAGTATCCCGACACAAACGGAAAGACGGACGGACAACGCCAAAACTATATCCCTCCAACTTTCGTTGGGGGATAATAAACCTAACCATGAAATCTCTAGACCTATGTTTGTTTATCACAATGTGACTTTTACTTAAGGCAATTAAAAAATGTCTGAAATGGATTTAATGATGTCTTCACATCCGGGAACCATTTAACTGCTCCGAGTCACTGTGACCTTGACCTTTTTGTCCTGAACCCATGAAAACTAACAGACCGACTGACAAGCTCACTTCTTCCCCCCCACCCCCACACACCCCAACTTGTTTTATGGGGGTATAATTTACAACTTCCCCACTCAGCACTACAGCTATACCTACAAAGCTAAATGAGCAGTCTTATTCTACCTGCATAGATAACAGGGTACTCTTGTTCTATCTATAACAGGGCACTCTTGTTATATCTATAAACAGGGCACTTTTGTTATATCTGTAACAGGGCACTCTTGTTATATCTATAACAGGGCACTCTTGTTATATCTGTAACAGGGCACTCTTGTTATATCTGTAACAGGGCACTCTTGTTATATCTATAACAGGGCACTCTTGTTATATCTACAAAGCTAACAGGGCAGTTTTGCTTTATCTACCAAGCTAACCTCAGTAGGCAACAAAAATAAAATGAAATATAGCATGAACCATTTTAAACAGGTTGGTAACTTATAATGGTTAAATAAACTTTTTCATTCAAGGCTGTTTGTTAGTACACATACACAGATTGATAAAGTAACAACACTGCAAACAATGCTAGCATACCTGGTTTATTTTTTGCCCAGTTGGTGAATGCCAGGGATGGTCTTCCAACAGTGTGCTGGTAGGTTCCCGGCTGTGCTAGATCATTTACATCTATCCAATATTGTCCTGTTCTGGCACCCAGCACACCTGATAAATATGACTGTTCATATCTGAAATAACAAGGACATTCTTTGAGATTTTCGCAGGTAGATACACATCTGCTTGACATTTTTAAAAGACAACTTCCTTCAAGTGAGGTAAATATTGTGCCTCTTAATAGGGGAAAATTATTACCTATAATGCATGCGTAAGACTGATATTGAATGTTCTCCATGTCATGACAAGCAGAATGTCTGTACCAAGATAGTGTAAGTTCTGTAAAAGGTTTCTGTGGTACTGACAGAAGAAATTGTTTTGAAATAAGAAAATCAGCCGAGAGATTCTGCAGGGTGTATTATTAACAAAACAGAAATAAATGTGCCACTTTGTAAAGTCTTATATATGGATGACACAGACCACTGCTCTGTATGTTTAAATATAATGCATAATAACTGAGATTGACCTGGAATGCTTAGGCTGGATTAACTTCTGTGTATGAAATGCCATATTAAATTCATCTTAAGCATTTTAGGGACGTTTTGATGCAGGCATGAACTACTTCGTGTTTAATGCATGGACCATACAAACTTCTAAATTAAGACGTCTTCATTTGTAGATTCAGATTACAAACAAACAAAAACAAACAAATCTTTATTGTGATTTAGGCCTCCGGCCCATACACCATTGTAGATTCAGATTACAGAGAAATACAAATCCTTAGCTTATTTCAATTTTTGCCTCTTATTTACTTACCTTCAAATGTTCTCTGTCACTTACTTACCTTCACTTTTTGTCTGTTATAAACTTACATTCTAATATTCCTTGAACTTAACTCACCTTCATCTCTTTTTCTCTTTCAATAACTTGCCTTCAAATTTTCCCTGTTATAAACTTACCTATCTCCAATCCGAGCCAAAGATCCTCCAAAGGTTTCACACACTGCTTTGCTCTCTTGCCAAGTCCTTTTGGCATCCCCATAAAGGTAGCAGGACCACCGGTACCCATCCCAGCCAGTCCGGCACCCAGTAGGTACTACTGTAGCAACTGGCTTACTAGCTCGCTGTTTGTCCATCTGACACACAAACATGTGACTGACATCACAGGATGCGTCCTGCCAGCCTCCAGACTAAAACAAACACAGTGCAGATAAATCAAGGCAGCATTCTGACAGGGACAAATAAGCATATAAATTCTATTCTTCCAGTCTCTTGGCTGTACTGAAAACAGTGTAAGCTAATTATAGCAACATTCATAAATTAACAAATAAACTTGCTAACCTACAAATTCTATTAGCAGCTATCAGAACTGCAGTGTAAAGTTTCCATTCTATATGTTGATGGAATACTACAAGAAACAAATATTTACTTATCAGAGTAGCCTTCCAACTACAGCAAGCAAACATTAAAGATTCATCGTGACAGGTTCCTGAACAAACATAAAACTTTGTCGCAATTACCTTCACACTGAAACAAGCGCACATTATAGCCATTTTAGAACACAATAGAGTGCATTACTTGATCATCCTTTAGGGTGCTATAAACCAACAATACAGTTTCATCAATGGAAGAAGTGCAACAGAGTCAAGACCCCCACCTCCATGCATTCACCAGTGTAAACAAGTGATGAAACAATTTTCTGAAATTAGTGTATTTGGTCAAAGCTGTTGTGCCAAACATACAGAAAGATTTTGAAAATCAATTGAAGGACCCGCTAAATCTTGAGACAGTAAAGACAGTCAAACCTTTCTTAACACTTATCATGCTGGGCATGATTTATTCTGCCTTTGCTACCAGTGCAGATCATGATCAGCCTGCACATCCATGCAGTCTGAACATGATCTGTACTGTTTGCCATTCAATCAGTATCCTTTTGATATGTACCTCTGTTAACAGTTGATGGTACTGTCTAAATTGAAAGATGGACAAGTTAATTATAGAAGTTTAGCAGTGTTTTTAGGTTAAAGACTACCTGTTGACAGAGACCACCTGGTTCTAGTGACCACAAGTTTCATTTCTAAAACTGATATTTACAATATTTCAACCTTTGAATAAAGACCATCTGTAAATAAACATCTCTATCTGGTTCTCCCACAGGTAGTCTATATAGACAGGTTTGACTGTAATGTACTATAGTATGAATGCATTAACTTACTTGCCATGTGCACTTACTTTGTTCTGCATTAGAACACAATCTTGGTTGGCATTAGCCGTATGGCTTGGTTGGTTTAAACCCCAGTTTGTGTATTTAACCTGCCGACCATCAGCCCAGTTAAACACAGACTCATCTTGTATGTCATTAAAACCTATCCAAGTACTCTGACCATCTGAAAGTAATATGCTGAATTTAAATATATTTCGTCATAATTTTGAAATTATGCTGATTGTGACACAAGTGTCACTCAACAACAACCTCTATACAATGTAAGTGTAACTTAGTGTAAACCTCTATACAAAACAAGTGTCACTCAACAACAACCTCTATAAAATGCCAGTGTAACTTAGTATTAACCTCTATACAATGCAAGTGTAACTTAGCAACAACCTCTGTACAACACAAGTGTCACTCAACAACAACCTCTTTACAATGCAAGCGTAACTAAGCATTATCCTCTATACAACACAAGTGTAACTTAATGACAACCTCTGAACGACACAAGTGTTACTCAACAACAACCGCTATACAATGCAAGTGTAACTTAGCGACAACCTCTTTACAACACAAGTCACTCAACAACAACCTCTATACAGTGGAACTTCTGAAAACTGGACCTTCTGAAAACCGGAAACCTTTGAAAACTGTGCGAAACTCAAGGTCCCATTTTTTTCTGTTCTTATCTCTATATATTTTTAACTTCTGAAAACCAGAACTTCCGAATTCTGAAAACTGGACGATTTTTGAAGGACCGCTTATATTTTAACACTAAAATTTACTTCCAAAAACTGAACAGCAAACTTTTTGCCGGATTAAAAGTGTCACCAATCAAAAAATGCCTACGGCAAGTAGGCAGAAGAACATGGTATTTTATCTATCAGTGGCGCTCATTTAATTAATTACTTGATATAAACTTGTAAAATTATAAAGGATAATAACCTCCTTCATCCTACGTGTAAGAAAACATAACGCTTGTGCACCATGTCCACTTTGCCCACAAACTTTCAAACTTCTGAATTCCGGAAACTTCCAAATACCGAACTTTTAGGCTGGTCCGGAGGTCATTTGGTTTTCGGAAGTTACATTGTACAATGCAAGTGTAACTAAGCATTTACCTCTATACAACCCAAGTGTAACTTAGCAACAACCTCTGTACAACACAAATGTCACTTAGTGACAACCTCTGTATGGCACAAGTGTCACTCAACAACAACTGCTATACAATGCAAGTGTAACTTAGTGACAACCTCTATACAACACAAGGGTAACTTAGTGACAACCTCTATACAACACAAGGGTAACTTAGTGACAACCTCTATACAACACAAGGGTAACTTAGTGACAACCTCTGTACAACACAAATGTAACTCAGTGACAACCTCTGCACAACATAAGTGTAACACAGTGTCAACCTCTGTTCAAAACAAGTGAAACTTAGCGACAACCTCTATACAAGCAAGTGTAACTTGACGGCAATTTTTATACAATGTAAGAGTCACTGACAGAAACAACATCTATTAAATATGGGTGTCTATATGTTACAACCTCTAAACAACACAAGAGTTAACTTCTACATCATGCAAGTGTCAAACAGCAACAACTTTGTTACAACACAAGTGTCACTTAACAACAACCTCTTTAAAACACAGGTGTCACTCAGCAACAGCCTATGTACATTACAGGTGTCACTAAGCAATAACCTTTGTCCAATACAGGTGTCACACAACAACCTACATACAACAAAGGTGTCACTCAGAAACTATCTCTATGTAATGTGTCACTACACACTTAGCAACAAGATCCATGCAAATCAGGGCAACTTGTATAGTGTAGAGAGTACATTGTGTCCCCAATTGTGTCTTTTTGAGTGGCAGCTACCAGATAATTTTCGGCTACAAGATCTTGTAGGGTTTAGAACTCTTCCTATTTTTCTTGCAAGTTTGTGCTGTCAAATGCTCTGATAAAGAGATTTTGATGAGGAGCACCTGCCCACTATGGTATTTTGTTTATATTTTTTCATTAAATGTATTGAGATGTAATACAACCAACAATTTATGCTGGGCTTATTTAAGAAATAAACATGACAGTGTGGACAACAGAAAAAATGATGTTTTAATTGATTGATAGGCTCAAAGGCCAACTTTATATAATTCAATAATAAATATCATATAGTACTCCAGTGGAATAGTAACATCAGCAAGTTCAGTGTTTTCACATTATCACAAGGTCACATATTAGAAAATCTTTTTCATAACACAGCTGTACTAACCCTATTCAAAACTTTTGCAAAATATGACTGATTTATAATATTTCTGAAATAATATCTTTAAAGTAGCTTTGTTCTTCAACTGTATATGTATCACTATAACTAGAGTTTTTCTCAATCAATGTTTTCACTAATGGTTCACTTTTTAAATGTCCAAAATTAAATTTGATATTTATAAAAACTTTGTATCAGTTCGGCCATCTCTTTTACTTACCTGTCATGATTTCCCTCCATTTAAAATTAATGGGTCTTCCAAGTTCAAGAAATATTGCAAAGCACTAATTACTTGTACAAGAGATAAATTATTTAGTGATTAATGGGCCCTACAATATATTCTTGTAGTATGTATACGGGCTTAGCTCATAACAGATTTACATACAGGAAGATAACATAAGCTATTATCTTCATAAACTTGTGATTAGTGAAGCAGACACCTAAAAATGAACATTTGTACACGTATAAATGAACATTTGTGTCCTCAGTAAATGCCAATGTGAAGTCACCTGCAATATTCTCATACATGAATTTATGGCAAACCTGCTTGAACATCGTAAGTTTTTAAAAAAGAAAAAAACAATATAATTGTAAAAGTTTCAAACAGATGCTTACTTGCATACTGAAGCAGACTGAAGACAAAGTCCTGCTCTGCCTGACTATTGGGTGAGGCGAGATCCCCACCCTCAGACTTGCAGCTAGCTCGTGCATCGTACCATGACTGCTTGTCCAAGATCAGTATATAACAGCGATTATTGTAAGACTTCCAATTGGTTGGACAGATCTTGAATTCTGGTGCTATAATGTGAACAGACAGCTTCCAAGTAACATTACAAACACCAAACACTCTGATAAGCCATTTAAGTAAATTACTTTTTATTATTTGTTTAGATATTTCCAGTCGATTAATGGTTCTACTAACAAGCAAATTCAGTTAATTTATATTCTCAGCAGAATAGGTTATTTTAAGAGGTATTCAATTTCCAGATCTATCTATTAATTTTAAAACAATAAATGGGTGATAACTTTGCAGTAACAGAAATTATCCTGATGAAAGATGTACTGCACAATAGCCCTATAGTGATCTAAATTTGTAATAAATTTGATGAAGATCCATCAATGAATTACTCTATCTTTGAAAATGCAGAAGCAAAGTAAATATTATGACCTAACTTTTCCAGTAATTTGTTAACTTTCAACAGGTTGTTCATACAGGGAAATTGAAGTTTCTAAAGGGAAACTTACACATTCCTGTTGTATAGATGATGTTAGAAGTTGGTCCTCCACATTGAAAGTTTGTCTTTGGAAAACACGAGAGTTTACAGTCCGTTGCTGGACCATACTTGCCATATGAGTTACCACAGAAACATTTAAACTGGTCCTGAAGTAAATAATAATCTTTTATTGTAGTTTTATTCTTTTGCTTGATACAAGATCCCAAATATTTTCTCTCTTTTTATCAGCCAAAGCAATATTTTGCACACCACTTGGCTGAAAAGATGCTTAGTTGTGTTTGTACAAGTAAATTTATTTCTCATTTAGTTACCAAGTTTTTCATGATTACAAATCATACATAAAAGCAAGAAAAACACTTCAATATTTACTGAGAAAATTCACATTTAAATTCAGTGACCTATCATTTAGTATCATTTGGTTAGTTCACTGATTCTTATTAACTGGTGTTATATGGTACAGACGTTAATGCCTTGTGGGCAAAGTTAAACAAAACTGTTGCATAACATTTATAAATAATACACAGACTAAACAAAATTTAGCTGACTACAAACCAGTTTCTGATCACCTAAATATACAAATTTTAATGTAGCATTACCTGTAACCCTGCATAGTAGTAACCTTTTCTGAAACAATGGTCCACACACATTGGGGGCCACATTCCCACCCTGGGGTCAGTGTAAGGCTCAAAGGGAAGGTCTCGGTCATGATCATCATCAGCAAAACAACCAATTCTAACACCTGAGGCAGCACCTATATACAGAAAGTCAACAAAATTGTGATCATCTAAATAATAAGGCACTGTTAAAATTCTCAAAACTTTATCACTGAATATTTTACATGGATTTGAATTAGGGTATTAGATCACTAATAGAGAACCTCCTTTTTGAAGAGTATTCAATTCCTACGATAAACCTACTTTTACTGCAATTCTTAGGGGGGCGTAGGTTCAAGCCCTACTGGGACCAAATTTTTTTCCCCTTATTTTCCTTTTTTTCTAGTATGTTTTTACTTCTTTCAAGACTTATTACTGATTTCTTGTACAACAAGAGCTGTCGGAGGACAGCAACGCTCGACTATTCAACAGCCTTGTCAATTGAATGAATACAAAAGTTGAAAAAGGGGCATAATTTTGTAAAATGCAAAGTAGAGGTATTGAACCTCTGTACTGCATGTCATATCATGACAGTGAACAAGTGTGTGAAGTTTCAATCCTTTCCAATTTGTGGATACTGAGATACCAGCTTACATACAAAAACTTAACAAAAAACTGCTAAGTCAAAGGGGCATAATTTTGTAAAAATGCCAAGTAGAGTTATGGGACCTTCACAGTGCATGTTAGATCATGACAGTGAACGAGTGTGTGAAGTTTCAATCCATTCCAATTAGTGGATACTGAGATATCAGCTTACATACAAAAATTTAACCAAAAACTGCTAAGTCGAAAAAGGGGCATAATTTTGAAAATAAAGAGAGTAGAGTTATGGGACTTGCTTAGTGCATGTCAGATCATGATAGTGAACAAGTATGTGAAGTTTCAATCCATTCCCATTAGTAAGTACTGAGACACCAGCTTACATACAAAAGCTTAACCAAAAATTTCTAAGTAGAAAAAGGGGCATAATTTTGTAAAAAAGCAAAATAGAGTTATGGAACCTGTGCAATGTAGATCAGTTCATCACAGTGAATAAGTGTGTGAAGTTTCAATCCATTCCCACAAGTGGTTACTGAGTTACCAGCTTACATACAAAACCTTAACCAAAAATTTCTTAGTCGAAAAAGGGGCATAATTTTGTAAAAAAGCAAAATAGAGTTATGGAACCTGTGCAATGTAAGTCAGTTTGTCACAGTGAATAAGTGTGTGAAGTTTCAATCAATTCCCACAAGTGGTTACTGAGATACCAGCTTACATACAAAACCTTAACCAAAATCGGGACGCGGACGCAGACGCCGACGCCGACGCATGGGCGAGTGCAATAGCTCACTATTCTATGAATAGTCGAGCTAAACCAAAAATTTCTAAGTAGAAAAAGGGGCATAATTTTGTAAAAAAGCAAAATAGAGTTATGGAACCTGTGCAATGTAGATCAGTTCATCACAGTGAATAAGTGTGTGAAGTTTCAATCCATTCCCACAAGTGGTTACTGAGTTACCAGCTTACATACAAAACCTTAACCAAAAATTTCTTAGTCGAAAAAGGGGCATAATTTTGTAAAAAAGCAAAATAGAGTTATGGAACCTGTGCAATGTAAGTCAGTTTGTCACAGTGAATAAGTGTGTGAAGTTTCAATCAATTCCCACAAGTGGTTACTGAGATACCAGCTTACATACAAAACCTTAACCAAAATCGGGACGCGGACGCGGACGCCGACGCCGACGCATGGGCGAGTGCAATAGCTCACTATTCTATAAATAGTCGAGCTAAAAATGGAAAAAGATGAATCTTATAAGCGATTTCTTAGTGTTCAAAGTGAATTTACTACATAAACAGAAGGGGTAGAGTTACACATCTTTCAAAATATGGAGTTACCCACTGTGAAAGTTCTCTATTTTGCTTTCACTCTTAGATTATATATTGTGGAAGAAATTTAGGTAGGTTTTACTTCTGCCCTAAGGTTATTTTTAAATGGAGTAAGCAAAATACAAAACAGAAACACAGCATTCGACCTTATTTTTTCAATGTTGAAGTATGAATTCTGTCTCATTAAATCCGTTTACTTGAGGCACCATAGAAAACATGATATTGACATTTTTATTTTGTGTTTTATAATCGTTTACCAATAGTCTGATTTTCTTTCATTAAAATTAATGGTAAATTGAGTTCTCTGCAAACGTTTTGGATAGTGGCTATCACTTTGAAATTTGTCTCTACTTGAGCTTGTGGAAATACCATAAGTTATACAAAATTTATAAAAAACGGCACGGTAAAAGTTGTTTAAAAATTGCAAAATAGTGCAAAACACAGTTACCTTTCAGAATATACCAAGCAAAGGCCATTTTTTAAACATTACTATTAGTGATCTAATACCTTAAATATTTTTGACTTGCGCATTTTACTAGGCATAAGTGTTCCTTCTAAACTGCTATGAAAATTGTCAGGAGATAGTATAGACTTTATTTCATATCACAATGCCAATGAGCAAGAAAGAAGTTTTTCAAGGTCCTTACATATGGAAGTAAGTCTTTTTGTGTATCAAGGCTAAATGTTACATGACTGGGCCACAGACACTTGGGGTTCAGACCTCTCCACACCCCATTCTCCTCCGCCCCTGGTTAAGTTTAGCCAATGTATTTTAGCATTTTACCATGTATTGAGCATAGGTGATGATCATAAAATGCATTTTGTACATTTCAGCGTGTTTTTAAACAAGAGCTGTCCGTAAGACAGCCAAGCTCGACTATTCGAAATATTGTCCCAGAAGCAGGAAAATATTACCCAAAAAGGTTAAATATCAAAAGTTCTAAGTTCAAAAGGGGGAATTATTTGACCAAAATGCATATCAGTTATGGGACTTGCTGCTATCATATAGTTTTATAACCCCGAAGGCACATGTGAAGTTTCAATTCAATATCTGTATTAGTTTTGGAGATAGAAACTTGCATGTAAAACTTTAACCAGAATTTTCAAAGTCCAAAAGGGGGCATAATTTGCCCAAAATACATGCCAGAGTTATGGGACTTGATCCAGTGAGGTTAGTAATTGATCTAGAAAAAGAAAAAATAAGTTTCAAATCTATATGCCTTTTAGTAATAGCTGTATGTACTTGTACGCTAAACTTTAACCAGAATTTGCTAAGTCCAAAAGGGGACATAATTTGGCCAAAATGAAGGTCAGAGTTATGGGACTTGCTGCTATCAACTAGTTTTATAACCCCGAAGACACATGTGAAGTTTCAAATCAGTATCTGCATTAGTTTTGGAGATAATAACTTGCATGTAAAACTTTAACCAAAATTTTCCAAGTCTAAAAGGGGGCATAATTTAAAAAAACATGTCAGAGTTATGGGACTTGACCCAGAGAGGTTGGTAATTGACCTAGAAAAAGAAAAAATAAGTTTCAAAGCTATATGCCTTTAATTGATGGCTGTATGCACTTGCATGCAAAAACTTAACCAAGGTGTGACGCCAACGCCGACGCCGACGCCAGGGTGAGTAGAATAGCTAGACTATTCTTCGAATAGTCGAGCTAAAAATGTATTTTAACCATCAATGCTCTCAATATTACAAGATATGAAACATCGCACGAACAATGGGAACGCTTGCGCTGGACCCTCGCTTTGTGTAGCGCATGTCATACACCGGGTACCAAAATTGATACTCTAACGGCTATGTTAAACCAGATCATCACTTCTTTATGTAAACAAACCTTGTGTAACACGTGCTGAAGCAATAATCCGGTATAATGTAGTCAAAACGGTATCAATTTTGGTACCCGGCAACGATATGCGCAGTTCAAAGCTGGGATCAATTCTCAAGGAAGTGTTCCATAGAAAGTAGATTGATTAATTTATATTATTGATTTCTCGTTGGAATACAATTGACAGTTGGCGGGACCGGTGTCATTTGACAGAATGGTAACAGATCTGACGATTGATACCAGTGATTTATTGGTAGGGGTTCATTTAAAAGTTTAACTGGCTACTTTGTGTTCGTGCAATGTTTCAAATCTTGTAATATTGAGAGCATTGATGGTAAAATACTTTTTTTAAAAAACACGCTGAAATGTAATAAAATGCATTTTATGATCATCACCTATGCTCAGTACATGGTAAAATGCTTAAAAATATTGGCTAAACTTAACCAAGGGCGGAGGAGAATGGGGTATGTGGGGGTCCGAACCCCAAGTGTCTGTGGACTGGGCTGCAGTAAAATCAATACCATTTCATTAGCACAATGCAAGTAAGTCTGTACAAATACAGACAAGTACATAAGTGATGAAAAGCAAGCTAAACTTATGGATATATAATCTGGTAATATCTTACCTTTTTAAATGGAGCTTATAGAAATTAAAGTTCGAGGGCTGAGCACAAAACTGTTGTACCTTGTTCTTTATTTATATACAGTTATAATAGTTTCCCACTCAGCCCACAATATACATACCAGGGCAGCCATAAAGTTCCCATCTGAGAGCGATTCTGTTGTTCCAGGTCTGAGGATATATCAGTATATACCTGGCTATAAATGGTATCAACAGGTTATGTTTTCTCACTATCTTGTTTTCCCAGTTACCATCAAATACCTATGATAAATTAACAATCTATGTATACATATATCCATGTATATTTGGCTACAAACTGTACCATTAAGTCATTGTTTTACTACCATGTTTTCTAAAGTAATGCCAAGCTACTGTCAAGCGCTTACAATACACTGACAGATATGCATACATGTATTAATGTAGATATAAACATGTTTTCCAAGCTATTGTCAAGTAACTACAACACATTAATTTAGATATGCATGCAAATATCAATGTACCCCTTTACTATAAGTGTTATTTACAGAAGAGCATTAGTGCCAGTTATATGGTATTTAATTACTCGAAAGTTTGAGAAACTAACTATCATAGTATGTGTAGATGTAAGTTAGGTCCTGGCCAATATTTAGGTACCTTGTGTAGCCCTCAGGTAGCCATAGAGGGTCACAGAAGATGACCTATCATTCGCTTTCAGAATTGTCACCATATAACCATGTTTGATCCAATAAGGCAAATAAATATATAGTCTCTTCATGTACAAGGTATGTTCAGAAATGTCGTGGACAAGGCCAGAAATAAACATATTTTTTGAGAGACATATCTGTATTTTACATCATCATAAGCAGATTTAAAATTTCAGTACATGTTTAAACAAGAGCACCGCCTTGCGGGTGCTGACGCTCATCTGATTTTTTTTGTGTAATAGAAATATTGTCCTACCCATGATTTTCTAAGTATAAAATGGGCCATCATTCTTGCAAAAAGCAGGATAGAGTTATGTTTCTTGATGTACAGTGTCCACTTATGATGGTGAAAAACTGTTGCAAGTTTTAAAGCAATAGCTTTGATAGTTTATGAGAAAAGTCAACTTAAACATAATACTCAACCAAGAAAATGATTTTCTAAGTCCAAAAGGGGCAATAATTATTGCAAAAAGCAGGATGGAGTTATGTTGCTTGCTATACAGGGTCAGCTTATGATGGTGAACAAGTGTTGCAAGTTTCAAAGCAATAGCTTTGATAGTTTAAGAGAAAAAGTTGACCTAAACATAAAACTTAACCAAGAAATCTGATATTTTCTAAGTCCAAAAGGGGCCATAAATCTTGCAAAAAGCAGGATGGAGTTATGTTTCTTGCTGTACAGGGTCAGCTTATGATGGTGAACAAGTGTTGGAAATTTTAAAGCAATAGCTTTGATAGTTTAAGAGAAAAAGTTGACCTAAACATAAAACTTAACCAAGAAATCTGATATTTTCTAAGTCCAAAAGGGGCCATAAATCTTGCAAAAAGCAGGATGGAGTTATGTTTCTTGCTGTACAGGGTCAGCTTATGATGGTGAACAACTGTTGCAAGTTTTAAAGCAATAGCTTTGATAGTTTAGGATAAAAGCTGACCTAAACATAAAACTTAACCAAGAAAACTGATTTTCTAAGTCCAAAAGGGGCAATAATTCTTGCAAAAAGCAAGATGGAGTTATGTTTCTTGATGTACAGGGTCTGCTTATGATGGTGAACAAGTATTCAAAGTTTCAAAGCAATAGCTTTGATAGTTTAGGAGAAAAGTTGACCTAAACATAAAACTTAACCAAGAAATCTGATATTTTCTAAGTACAAAAGGGGCCATAAATCTTGCAAAAAGCAAGATGGAGTTATGTTTCTTGCTATACAGGGTCAGCTTATGAGGGTGAACAAGTATTCCAAGTTTCAAAACAATAGCTTTGATAGTTTAGGAGAAAAGCTGACCTAAACATAAAACTTAACCAGGCAACGCCAACGCCGACGCCGACGCCGACAACCGCTCAAGTGATGACAATAACTCATCATTTTTTTTCAAAAAATCAGATGAGCTAAAAATGACAAAATTACATGAAACAGTTTTTGAAGTACATAGTACACAATTCATGTACCATCACATGCATGCGGCACTTTGATGCCGTCACTTTCATGACATGCAGGAGCATCCCATCTGAGTCCATGAAGAACAGGAACATGAACTTCCCCGATGATCTGCAGGTTTTCGCCTTCTTTGGTGGTGGTGACTGAGGGTGTTTCCAAACCATAGACTGTTGTTTTGATTTGGGCTCGTACAGATAAAGCCTAGTCTCGTCCATAGTTATGACACGATGAAGAAAATCATTACCCTCCCTTTCATAACTGTCGATGAATGCTTTCGACAATCTAACACGTGTTTCCTTTTCGTTGTCTCAGAGGAGTCGTGGCACCCAGCGCGCACACACTTTGCCCATGCGAAGCTCCTCTGTTAGGATATTATGAACATCAGTTACACTAATGCCGGTAATGTCACTGATTTCCCGCACTGATCTCCTCCTGTCCTCTGAAATGATTTCGTGCACCTGTTTAACTTCACTCTCGCTTCGGCGAGGCCTCCCTGTCCTCTGTTTGTCACTTATATCATCAAGTCCTTCTGAGAATCTTTTATGCCATTTAAACACTAAACTTCTTGAAACATGAAATTTCCTTTCTGCATTAATTTGTGTGTATCCATCGATATCACGTTTCCACTTACGCAAAACTTTATCACGCAGCGCTGCTCATTGTGTAATGTTGCTGCCATAGCTGAATATTGTTTGCGATTTGTTTGATGCTAATAGAACATGCTTCAATGCAGATGACGTTCAAAATAACTGCTGAAAACGTTAAATGACGTCACATTTGATATGATTCATTTTTTCGCGCATTTTGCCGCTTATGCAGACTACAATAGAAAAGTTATACATATGCGTTTTTCTGAAAATGCGAAGTGCTGCATGCAGGCGAGGTAGTGTTGCTATAGCAACGTTTTAGTGTACTAGCAGTGATGCAATGAGTGCCAAAAGTTGAATATTGATTGTAGACTGACCAAATCAACACTTTTGCGTCTTTTTGTAAGGGTAAAGTTACATGTTTTGTAATGTGCGTCTTGTCCATAGACTTTCTGAACACACCTCATAGTTACATATTCCAGTCCCCACATGCTGGGTACAATATCTGAATGATTGTGTAGGAAGACGTATATTTATTACTTAAAGAGTCAATAAAAGTAACCAATAAAAAAACAACAGAATTTTGAGTTAGATTACAAAATATTGTATAAAATGATATGCAGATGGTCACATGATGTTAATGCAGTAGACATTCAGAAATACCTACTTTCACTTTCATTCACCAAGCATTTCAGATGCAGAAGTTCTATTTGCAAATTACAAGCCTCTCTATTGATCACTGTTAAACACCCTTTTAAAAGCTACTTCAAACATATTACAAGTTTTTAAAATCAAAGAATTCAGCATACCTTTGGACTGCTTCCTAATTCATAGTAATACACCCATTTAACATTATCACTGGAATAACTAAGTCTGTATGTTTTCACCCAGTCCCCAGAGTCAAATGCACCCTGGGTGGCTACTCCTGTAATCTGTATCGCAAACCCCAAATCTGCCTGAAAACACAACATTTCCTCAAGATTGACATTTTGGTATTTTTTATAATGTTGAGCACACAGAATGAAAACAGTTGTCAAACACTTCATCTTATTGACCTAGACGACTCGCAGTTTACAAGCTCTTCTTGTATTATTAAGACTAAACATCTGCTGAAGCAGACTAAGCCTGGTCATCATTTACATGATATAATTTTAGAAAGTTATACAAAAAATCAAAACATCTGTATCGTTAAGACGCTGAAACAGTATGTACAACCTACAAAATCTCTTCGGCAAGATTTGTTTGGATGTTTTGGGTTTTAAGCCGTTTTTCAACAATCAAAGCAAAAGTGTGACACATAAAGGCTTTGTACCTATATGAGAACTCAAGACAATAAAAATGATGAAGGGAACTTCGTAAGAACTGTAAAGTACCTTCAGATATTGCTGTTTATCACTGTATTTGGGTATCCATGCTCCGCCATAAGCTCCATTGGCCGGGAGATTTAGACGAGATCTACTGACGGTGTGTCGGTTATCAAGTACTGATGATGCACTTAACTGTTTATCAGCAATATGATGTTTTCCACTCATTAATGCTACCCCATTACAACCTGAACAAAACAAGGTAGAATGGCTAGTGTTAATGCAATGATTATATGCATTTGAAAAAATGGATTCATTCAAGAAACAAAATTAAAAATTGAACTGATTCTTAACAATTCTTCATTTTTCAAAGTTTCAATATTTAATCCTTACCCTGCTAAATTTCTATAATGAACTTGTCCATCTTTCAATTTGGACAGTACCATTAACTCTAAAAAGAGGTGCTTACCAAAAAGGTACTGACTGAATTGCGAACAGTGCAGATCATGATCAGACTTCATGGATGTGCAGGCTGATCATGATCTAACTGGTCATAAGGGCAGAATCAATCTTGTCCAGCATGATAAGGGTTAATGAAATTATACTGGAGCATGATCTTTCCTTTAACAATTTATAATCAAACCCCAATTTGATTCAGTTCTGGAGTATTCTTAGACACTAAAACTTTTTCAATATTTGTTGATACATTCTTACAATAATAAACTTTCAAAATATATTAGCATAAAGGCAACATGTTCAATTCTTATTAAACTATGAAAAATCAATATTTTCATGAGCTTAAATTTTTCACAAGGATGTTACTATACTGGTCGGTTCAGTCAACTGGTAGACTCCTGATTAATTTAGCTAGGAAGTAAGACCTACCATTTTTACAAACTAAGACATTAAATACTCATGCAATATTGAGGTGTCCAGCTAATTGGCAGAATCCTGATTAATCTAGCTAGGAAGTGAAACTAAATTCTAGTGATATATTAGATGTGTTCCAGCTAGTCAGAAATCAAGTGAAAACATACCATTCTGACAAACTAGGACATCAAAAGCTAGTGCTATCCCTGTGTTCCAGCCAGTTGGTTGTATCCTGATGAATTTAGCTTGGAAATGAGACTTGAAGTAATATGTTACAGGCGAACTGTTATCTACATTCCCTGAGATTGTCTGCAAGTAACGCAAATCAATAAATATTTGAAAATAAAATTTCATTAACATATAATCAGTTCCTGTTTGCACATTCACTTATGAGTCAAGCTAAATGTTCAAGAGAGCTTCAAGACCACTTTCATCTATCCCCCTGTCAGGCAAATGTTCTTCAAGTTGATTTACCAAGTGCAATATACTTGTAAAGAATACTGTCATAAAAGATAGTAAGAAATCCAGGAACAATGCATCTTAGACAGTCTTTATGTAGGGTAAATCCGTAGAAAGTCAGACATGTAGAACCTCGGACAGTTAACAGAACTAGAGGACCATGATGGTCCTGAATCGCTCACCTATCCCCACATGACCCAGTGTTGAACTGAGTACGACGTCGTTATTTCTATTATTTGACATAGTGACCTAGCTTTTGAGCACATGTGACCTAGATATCATCAAGATAAAAAATTCTGACCAATTTTCATGAAGATCCATTGAAAAATATGACCTCTAGAGAGGTCACAAGGTTTTTCTATTATTTGACCTAATGACCTAGTTTTTGAAGGCACGTGACCCACTTCTGAATCTGATCTAGATATCATCAAGGTGAACATTCTCACCAATTTTCATGAAGATCTCATGAAAAATATGGCCTCTAGAGAGGTCACAAGGTTTTTCTATTTTTCGACCTACTGACCTAGTTTTTGATTGCACGTGACCCAGTTTCGAACTTGGCCTAGATATCATCAAGAGGAACATTCTGATCAATTTTCATGAAGATCCATTGAGAAACATGGCCTCTAGAGACGTCACAAGGTTTTTCTATTTTTCGACCTACTGACCTAGTTTTTGACCGAAAGTAACCCAGTTTCAAATCTAACCTAGATATCATCAAGGTGAACATTCTCACTAATTTTCATGAAGATCCATTGAGAAATATGGCCTCTAGAGAGGTCACAAGGTTTTTCTATTTTTAGACCTACTGACCTAGTTTTTGACCGCACGTGACCCAGTTTCGAACTTGACCTAGAGATCATCAAGGTAAACATTCTGACCAATTTTCATGAAGATCCATTGAGAAATATGGCCTCTTAAGAGATCACAAGGTTTTTCTATTTTTAGACCTACTGACCTAGTTTTTGATCCCACATGACCCAGTTTCGAACTTGACCTAGATATCATCAAGGTGAACATTCTGACCAATTTTCATGAAGATCCATTGAGAAATATGGCCTCTAGAGAGGCACAAGGTTTTTCTATTTTTAGACCTACTGACCTAGTTTTTGACCGCACGTGACCCAGTTTCGAACTTGACCTAGATATCATCAAGAGGAACATTCTGACTAATTTTCATGAAGATCCATTGAGAAATATGGCTTCTAGAGAGGTCACAAGGTTTTTCTATTTTTAAACCTACTGACCTAGTTTTTGACCCCACGTGACCCAGTTTCGAACTTGACCTAGATATCATCAAGGTGAACATTCTCACCAATTTTCATGAAGATCTCATGAAAAATATGGCCTCTAGAGAGGTCACAAGGTTTTTCTATTTTTAGACCTACTGACCTAGTTTTTGACCGCACGTGACCCAGTTTCGAACTTGACCTAGATATCATCAAGATGAACATTCTGACCAACTTTCATAAAGATCCCATGAAAAATGTGACCTCTAGAGTGGTCACAAGCAAAAGTTTACGCACGAACGCACGCACGGACGGACGGATGACGGACGCCACGCGATCACAAAAGCTCACCTTTTCACTTTGTGACAGGTGAGCTAAAAACATGTTTATCTAACTTAATCCACCGTTACAAGTCCAAAAGGCTTATTTTTAGTGTCATATAGCCCCTTGCTTTATCTCATAACAGCTGCATCATCTTTACATTGGCACCGTTTACGTATACACATCAGTCAGTGACGTAACACGCACATCCTATACGAAATTTCGTGCTATATGACAAGGCGGGTCATTTGAATCCTTGGGTGCAATCAGTGATTTTCATTTTATTCATGCAAGAGCTTCCATATAAATGATCTTATCGATAATAAAAATATATTTTGTAAAAAGAAACGGGAAAATAAATGTAAAATTTGAGAAAAACTGAAGTGTCCGAAAGATAACTATCTTTTTTGCATTGTAGTTAAAAGTCGGACGAATAAAAATGCAGCTTTCCAAATAGCAAGATGAATCACATCAACATCCGATTTCCAATTGATAGAACTTGAAACCCTTTCTGACATTGACGATAGTTATAAGTCAGGTGTTTCTGACCCCAAATATGGAAAGACAGTCTAAATCAGGGCATTCGGTTGACCCGAGGGCCCGGGTTTTAACCCACGAAAATCAAGAAAAACTCGTATTTGACCCATCCCGTGCGCCGGCTTGGCTCGATGTGTCTCTTATTCGGGTGTTTAGTCCCTTAATCAAAATCCCAGTGAACATCAATATTGTTTGCCGACACAAGCGCAAGTATAGCAGTAGGCAGAGCGTTGTATGTTAATTAGCTACTGACAGATGTCAATCACACCACGCACCGAACGGCTTTTGTGGTTTGTATTAAGTACAATAATGCCCAGTCATTATCAAAGGTGTTTATTAATCAATGTGTAAAAGTTAACTGCCTTAGATTATCGTGTTTGTACCACTCATTAATTAGTGGAAATTATTTTAGAATTAAAATAATTTAATTTATTTTTTCTCAAATTGTTGCTCGTTAATTACCGTCTGCTAGTTTATTAAATAGTCGTCTGTTTTCGTAGATAAACGTGTCATCGATATTGTTACACTTGGCTGATCTGAACTGGTTCCTATTGATACTGGTACCCAGTCGATATAATATAAATACCAATAATCTCGTGCAGTTCTCTCACATTTTGCTAGCTACACCGTCGGTAACGTCAAAACTACCCGCCCGCCACACCCTGTATTAATAGGAAACTTTCGAAACATAGAGTTTTGCATCTCTAATTTCGGGCTAGTATTGTAGTTTTAACAATTTGCTAGAATACTTTGTCAGTATTTTATATACACTTTACTGATCTATTTATGTTGATCTTAAATCATCTGTGGAATGTTTTATGAAATTGGTTCAAAGTTGTAAAGGAAATTTGCATAAAGTCCATCTATTTAACAATAGCTAATGTTGATGTTCTAGTTCAAGTTAATTGTTATTGTCCACCCGGTCTTGACGACTGAGTTGTTAGGTACTGCCGTCTTTTTACTTACAATTGCAGGGTTAAACCGTGCCAAAGTAAATTGATGAGGGTGATATACCGGAGAGCAATAACACTGCAGGAGATAACACATCCAGCCATCAAAATGTATGACGAGGCTAGATGTCATCTTGTTACGTGACCAAGGACTTCCAAATGTGAGATGTTCATACTGTGTTATGAAGAAAAAACTGAGACATTTTGATGCAGTGTATATAAATTTTGTTATTTAAGAAAACGGTTTAGCATGGGCGTGACTATATTTGTATAAGACTCTCCAGTATAATTTCAAAGATTTTATACTTCTTTAAAAAGGCACAGGATAGTTGATTGATATTAATATACGTATTTCTAGTATTAAAATATATAAACTAAATGTACAAGAAGACAATAGTGAAGTAATAAAATTATTAGAATAAGTTTCACTTTTTAAGTTAAATGTGTCGTATTGACATGAAATTCAAGGACAGGAAAATAATTATAGGAAGTATTGACTGTCGTAAATATTATTTCATGTGAACTTAAAAACTTTGTGATCACAGTTGGATATCACTAAGAAAATTCTGCTATTATTTGTGGTAACAATTATTATGTAGGACACTGGCTTTTTAACTGTGACATTTGATACACCTTAATATTAGTTTTTCTTCATCTTGTCATAATACTATAAGTAAAAGGTGTTTATTTATAATACTGGCTTGATGGATATTGTCGCTCATAATATGTTGGCGGTAAAATTCTGTCGGCCGTGAGGTGAGCGGATACGGTGTCTGTATGTTTGCATTCAAGTTGCGTACTTTGGGGTATCATATGTTTACCAGTTTGTGTTAACTGGATAGTAAAAGGTTTTGCCCTAGTACTTGGCAATTCCTAGTGTTGCGTGTGTTGCGTATGTTGCGTTGCTCTCAGTGTGTGTCACTTTGCCTTGCCTTGCCTTGCCTTTCATTGACTCGTGTTGCGGTTTCGCTCATTCTCGGTGAAACCCGAAATGGGTGGAATGGTAGCTCGACGTTCAATTGAAATTGTTGTGTGTTTGCATTTGAGTGATACCTGTTATAAAGTGCAAAGTGTCTTGTGTTGCTTTGCCTTTGAGTGACACCTGTTACAAAGTACAAAGTGTATTGCGTTACTTTGCGTTGTTTGAGTGATACCTGTTACAAAGTACAAAGTGTCTTGCATTGCTTTGCCTTGTGGTCCGTTGTGTTATATGCCTCGCTTTACATTGGCTAGGGTTGTGCATTTGACCGCATCCCGGTGACACCCGGGCTGGGTTGGATTCACAATTCGAAGTTCGATGGATTGCGCAGTTGCGTTGTTTTTGCAAGCCTTGGGTTGGTGCGTCTGTTCTCCTCTCGGTCGACGGATTTTGCTGTGCTTTTAACGACTCTACACGGTGAGACCCTTGTTGAGTCATGAGCGGCCGATCAACTCCCAATATTGTCAATATACTTTTACTGAATTTAATTAAATTATTACAAAATGTATCATGCGTATGTTTAACTATCGTTGTAAGTATCAATGCATATTCTTGATGAATAAAGAGTGTTGTATGAGATAATTGGTTTTTATTTTGAGTAATAAAATAATGTTTAGCTCTAAGTTAGTTTATTAATTATTTTATTAGCGTTAATTATATGTCTTGCCGAGCATTGAATTCTCCATGCAAGTAAGCTTACGTAAAGTCGGTGGTTCTACCCAGGTGCCCGCTCGTGATGAAATAATGCACGACAGGGTCCCTTGGGGTCTGACTTATAATTGTGTCGGTACGACGTTAAACCAAACGAAATGAAATAAAATATCAATATAAATCTACAACATTAATCAAAATGATTTACAGACACCCAAATTCTCTTGATTATTTACTTTTTCTTCCAAAACGAAAGAAAATATCAAGGAACAAACGAGAGAAGTGTTTCATGCTTATTAATTTATTGTAAAATAACCTGTTAATAAAAAATCACCAGAGTATCAAGCTATTTCAAATTCAGCAGAAACAGTAAATTGGTTAAGCATGTGTACCCGTTTATGTTGTAATCTGATAATAAATAATCCACATGGCACGGTCTGTTTTAAGATTAACAAGCAAATTCGATGAATTGGAATCCCCCGCCGAAAGGGTCAGAGTTGAGGAACGGCAAAAAAATATATCCAGCAAAAAGTTAAGAATGTTACCAAGAAGCAAATAATTTCATTAGTCAAAATCAAATTAAAAGAAAATGAATGGTTTGTTTGGGTGGGGGGTGGGGTGAGGATACAACTGTTTTACAGTTTACATGTTGATTATAAATATTGATAGAAAACGAAAAATGAAAAAAAAGGGGGGGGGGGGGGGGGGGGGGGGGACCAAGGTAAGGTGGTGACCAGGTGTAGGTACACAACATCACATGTTTATAATAAATGTTCATGGAAAAGAATGAAAGAAGTTTAATGAAATTCTTCCAATTGGTTGGTTTGTTATGTACAGATCTGTGGATTTTTAAACAATTAAAGGGCAATAACTATATGGAAAATTGACCAATCAAAAAAAAACTTGAAGGGCATCGTCGCAGTATCTTGGTTCATGTCTATTTCAAGCTTGATGAAATTCAATGAAAAAAAATGGGGGGGGGGGGGGGGTGACCAAGGTAAGGTGGTGACCAGGTGTAGGTACACAACATCACATGTTTATAATAAATGTTCATGGAAAAGAATGAAAGAAGTTTAATGAAATTCTTCCAATTGGTTGGTTTGTTATGTACAGATCTGTGGATTTTTAAACAATTAAAGGGCAATAACTATATGGAAAATTGACCAATCGAAAAAAAACTTGAAGGGCATCGTCGCAGTATCTTGGTTCATGTCTATTTCAAGTTTGATGAAATTCTACCTGCTAGTTACTGAGAAATGGCTGCAGACGGACATTTTTCATTAAATCAAGGGCAATAACTCTGAGGGAAATTGACCTATCAAAAAAAAAAAAAACTTGACGGGCATCAGCGCAGTATCTTGGTTCATGTCTATTTCAAATTTGATGAAATTCTACCTGTTAGTTACTGAGAAATGGCTGCAGACGGACATTTTTTATTAAATCAAGGGCAATAACTCTGAGGGAAATTGACCAATAAAAAAAAAACTTGACGGGCATCATCGCAGTATGTTGGTTCATGTCTATTTCAAATTTGATGAAATTCTACCTGTTAGTTACTGAGAAATGGCTGCAGACGGACATTTTTTATTAAATCAAGGGCAATAACTCTGAGGGAAATTGACCAATAAAAAAAAAAACTTGACGGGCATCATCGCAGTATGTTGGTTCATGTTTATTTCAAGTTTCATGAAATTCTACCAAGTAGTTACTGAGAAATGGCTGCGGACGGACGGACGGAAGGACTGACTGACTGACGGACTGACGGATGGACAACGCCATTTCAATACCCCCCTCCCGATTTCATCGGCGGGGGATAATTAACGGACATGAGTTGAAAGAAATGACAACATGTGACAACTCTATATTCGTAATGGTCGCCACTACATAATGTGCGGAAAACTTAAATACTACATAGTCTTTATTATAAATGGTATTGCAAAACATATCTCAAGATCATTTTGTGCCAGTTCGATACTTCGTTATTTATTTGGTGTTACTCGGTTATTAGGTTCGAATGAAAATGTTAACAATCGGGAGAATTCTGGTATCTATGAACAATTTAGATTCAAGTTTTAGTTTAATATTGGTTAAATCTTATTTGATTGTTGATTTGCAACAAAATTTAAGATGTAAATAACACACAACATCTGAAAAAAGAAGGTCTTCACCTCTAGAAAACACCTAACAGGATTGTCAAGAGGTACTGATCCGTAGCTCTAGAATCAGAATCTAAAGGTAAGGATCCGTACCCCTAGACAATTAAATATACTCAAATTATTTCATTATAACCATGCGCTTACAGTTGTTCATTTTTAAAGAAATCGTGTTATGTCCGAGTTTTGACAACTAAAAAATACATGTCCGAGTTTCTACTAAAGCATGTCCGAATTTCAGTTACACTGTCCGAGTTATGCCGTTTCACCCGTAGGTACATTTTCTTCATATTTTTCGGAATGCTTCAGACATTACAGTGCAATTGGATACAAAATGGGAAACTAATGCTGTTATAAGTAAAGGGAAGTAATCCAAAGGAAGCTATCGCCATTTAGTAAAGTATAGCAATCTGTCAAGTTTGTTCATTCGAATTTTGTCTGAGTTTCTACGGATTTACCCTACCACTAATTACTGCAGAAATTTTAACAATATGATTAATCAAAATAGAACACTGAACCAACATTGAACAAATCTAATTACTCAGTTACCATTTCTTAGTTTACATGCTAAATGGAAATAAAGATCCATCTAAACTTGTAAACTTTACACAAACTATGTTTTGTTTGTTTTGTACATAAGTTTTTTTATAGTCGCCACCGGTAACCCATACTGGCGACTCCTCCGGAAGACTGATAGTAACGTTAGTGGGAGGATAGTGCAAGATACAGAAGACCCTCCAATCCCAGAAGCTTCCCTGGTTCTTTAGCGTGCCAGGTGTAAAGCACCTTAACACGGGACTCTTATCCCAATGATAGTAATTTTAGTTTGAGAAGCATGGGCTCAAACTCACGACCCCTGGTTTTGTAGTAAAACAGTGTTGCCACTAGACCACACTGTCTGCTGTAACTAACTATGTTCCCATGGCTAAAGTTATACAAGAGGGTCATGATGACCCTGGATCGCTCACCTGAGTAATATGAGCTACATGTTTCAAATGTCAAACTGATGATAAAATATTAAGAAAGTCAGTAGGTCACATTCATGGTCAATGAAATTCAGTTTTACGATTTGTGTGCAAAACTGTGTATGTCATCAAAATTTCAAGGCTGTATCTTAAAAAACAAGAGGACCATGATGGTCCTGAATCACTCACCTGTCCCCACATGACCCAGTTTTAAACTTAGTACGACATCGTTTTTTCTATTATTTGACATAGTGACCTAGTTTTTGAGTTCATGTGACCAAGTTTTGAACTTGACCTAGATATCATCAAGATAAAAATTCTGACCAATTTTCATGAAGATCCATTGAAAAATATGGCCTCTAGAGAAGTCACAAGGTTTTTTTATTATTTGACCTAATGACCTAGTTTTTGAAGGCACGTGACCCAGTTTTCAACTTGACCTAGATATCATCAAGATGAACATTCTCACCAATTTTCATGAAGATCTCATGAAAAATATGGCCTCTAGAGAGGTCACAAGGTTTTTCTATTTTTATACCTACTGACCTAGTTTTGGACCGCACGTGACCCAGTTTCAAATTTTATCTAGATATCATCAATGTGAAAATTCAGACCAATTTTCATGAAGATCCATTGAAAAATATGGCCTCTAGAGAGGTCACTAGGTTTTTCTATTATCTGACCTAATGACCTAGTTTTTGATGGCATGTGACCCATTGATGCTACATACCAAATATCAAAGCCCTAGGCCATGTGGTTTTGTACAAGAAGATTTTCAAAGTTTTCCCTATATAAATCTATATAAACCATGTGACCCCCGGGGCAGGGTCACATTTGACCCTAGGAGAATAATTTGAACAATCTTGATTGAGGACCACTAGATGAGGCTACATACCAAATATCAAAGCCCTAGGCCATGTGGTTTTGTACAAGAAGATTTTCAAAGTTTTCCCTATATAAGTTTATATAAACCATGTGACCCCCGGGGCGGGGCCATATTTGACCCTAGGGGGATAATTTGAACAATTTTGGTAGAGGACCACTAGATGATGCTACACACCAGATATCAAAGCCCTAGGCCCAGTTTTTCCTTTCGGTTGCCATGGCAACCAGAGTTCTGCATGGAATTCAATTCTTTGAAATATTTTGAAAGGGGGCCACCCAAGGATCATTCCTTTGAAGTTTGGTGTAATTCTACCCAGTGGTTTTCAAGAAGAAGATTTTTTTTAGAAATTGTTGACGCACGACGCACTACGCAGAAAGGACGACTGACGACGGACGATGGACATCAAGCGGTCTCAATAGCTCACCTTGTCACTTCGTGACAGGTGAGCTCAAAACAAAGCTTCAAGACCAATCACAGAATGCAACCTTGCGATTGGTTAAATTAAAAAGTGGGATAAAAAACAACCAATCCGTCATTACTTTTGCGACTAGAGCAGATAAGGTTTTGTCAGGTTAAAAACCTCTGGGCAAGGTTTTTAGATAAAATTCAACATACACAAATTTATTTTAATTAAGTGATCATTATTACCTTATATAGCTTTTTTCTAATGATAATATTGAAACAAGCACTGCAAATAATGTTCCCAAAGTTAAATGAATCCTCTAACAGATTAAAATGTTAACATCTACATGTCTCCACATCTACATATCATTCCTGATCAATCGTTGATGATATTATAACAAGCAGACTTGGTGTGTTCTCAGGGAAAAACTGTTAGAGACTTTAGTTCTGTGCAAAGTTACAATAGATAAAAGTTCTACAACACTGTTAATGAAAACTATACAGTTTTAAAGAATGGGTTATGCTTCTCAGCAAAAACGTTCAGACTGGGGCTAGACAGAATTATTTAAAGGTAAACTATTCCACAGAAGTACACTCCCCAGAAAGAACAAGGAGCTGCGTTCAATAAAGGCTTGATGCCCCCGGTGGCATCCTTGTCGATAGAAAGCAACGCAAGTCCAAAACGAGGTCAAGTTCAAGGTCAAGGTCAAACTGAGGTCAGGTGATGTCTGAAGATGAGGAATGGTCATAGGTTACATCTACATTAGTATCAAGTCATTCTAGTTAGGGGTATTGATGCTAGACGAAACGGTCCCATTTGGTTAACCTCGTACGGACGGACAAATGAACGGACAGACAGGACAATCACTATATGCCTCCCGCATCAGTAGATGCCGGGGGCATAAAAAATTTAAGTGGTACTGTGTGCTTGAGTAAGATGTTAAGTATATACAGCTCAGGTTTCTGGTGGACAAAAGGTAATATGGACAACATAACAAAGTGGTTCTACTTTAAACTAATTATTACCTTTCAATTAATACAGGTTTCCTCATACTGTGGCCCAAATTTATGTGCCAAACTGTGCAGCAGTATTCTGTATTTAAAGTTTCTACATTTTTTTTTATAAATTTAATGGTATTATTTGCTTTAGTAGTTATATTTTTAATATGCTCGACCCAAGATAGATCATAACTGATAGTTATGCCTAGGTATTTTGAATAAGCTGTCAATTTTAGCTGAGTTTTGAGTAAAATATAAAGAAATTGTTGGCTTTCTCTTTCTTGAAATTCTTAAAACTTCACATTTTACAGGATTAATTCAATGGACCTATCTTGTTCTAATATTTTGAGTGATTTGAGGTCTTTTAGTAAGGTTTAGGCATCATGTGTGGATTTTGTCAGACAACAGTTTCTGCAAATATTCTCACCTTACATTTGACACTGTGAGAGAGGTCATTTACATGGGGCTAAAAAGGCAGTGTCCTAATACCAAGCCTTGACAGACACCAGTATCTTATTTTTGACCTTCAATGACAAACTACTGCGAGTGTGAGGAAAGAAAAGAATGGTCCCAGTTTGTGACCTCATTACTTACATCTAGCCTATGTAAATTAAGATCAATTCTCTGTAAGAACCAAAAAAAGTTGGAAACTCATAGTCACAGATTTCCTTTAAACCGATTTTTTCTTGAAAAGGGTGCAAAATTAAGAAAATCCTGTTTTTCATTTTTTCAATATATGTCCCGGTTACCATGGAAACGAGGATGCAAATCCCCAACTTGCTGAATTTTCAAAAAAGTAGGGGTGCATGCCTATTTTGTTATCTGGAAAGTACTAGAAAGTGTCCTTTATTTTCGTACTTGCAAATTTTAAAGGCAAATGAACAAGGTTTCATACCAAACTAATATTCCCAATTATTTATTTGATTTTTGTATGATCTAGACTTTTATCTGCAAGAAAAAATATATTTATGGAGCAAAACATATGTTTATATTGTGCTCTACATCTTGAAAAGTGCACAGGTCTCAGCAGAAAAGTATATTTGTTTGTATAAAGGGAAGATGATATTTCAAAAAGAAACATAAATCGTAGTGGGTTATTCAGACACATTCTTGTAGATTTGGGCCAAAGTTTATGATTTGGGGCATTTTTCCTATTTTTATTACCTCCCCTTGATGCTCTTCATTTAGGAAATCACAAAGAGCTTATCTAAGTTTACTTCCTGGATTATGCTGAATTCAGATTTCTACTCGGATTTTGCAAATTTTTAGTGTATAGATACAATGACAGTCAGAGATTTTATGCTAAATGGGTATGTGATGCTTGGATGTGTCCCTTCAAACCAAGTCCACGGTTAGAATTTGCTGAATAGCGACATTTTTTGGGAAAAATACTCTGGCAGAAAAGAGTCTAAACTGTGGATAGACATCCGAGTCTGTCATCTGTCTGTTTATCTCCATAAGTGAAGTTTGTATCAACTGACTGAAGAATCAGAGTTAAAGGATAACACTACAATGAAAACAGGTGAGTCTCGTAATATTTTATGTTTTAATATGACATGCAAAAATTTCAAGCTAGATGCAAGGTATGTGCTCACTTCCTTCAACAGATTCAAAGACCATACAGAGGTTATTTTCTTAAATATTGGAAAGACATTTCTTATTATTTTACCAAGATAAAACTTACAGGCATTTTTCCATCATTTTGGGAATACCATCCACCAACACCAGTGGAATTGGGAAAATGCTCTCAGAAATTGTCTAATGTGGAAATTTTCCAAAGTACCAAAATTTATTTAAAGATATTTTTGTGTAAAATATTAATGGATTACATTTCAGTAATTGAGCAACACTATAAATGTTGTTGTAATAACCTAAATATAGATATATAAAAATTTTCAAAACCATTTTAAAACATCAAACACCCATATAAGGTAACACATTTGGGAATTTCATATTCAGACTTGGGAAGAAACATACTGTTTTCTTTGGGATTACCTCCTTTTATTGGAGGTAGATTTATAATGGAAAAAGCCCTGATTTTAGTTGTAAATGACCATTAGCATGCTTTTTATATTATTTGTAAAAAGCAGATAAAGACATATTTTCATTTCAAAATGTATATATTTTTGTAAATTTATTTGTTTTGTTTTTCAGCTGTGAGTTGTTTCTTTTGAAAATGACTGCTTGATGATAAAGTTTCAAACAACTATGAAGTGAGTGGATGTTCTAGAGAGGTAATCATAATTTAGTCATTTGCAACAGTGTATGTGTTTGCCAAAGTACCTGTAGAAATATACACTTACTGAAGTAAAAACTCACTGAATGCTGAAAAATGAAAACATTTAATTGCATCCATTGCTACACATACAGCATGTTTTAATCTGCACATGCCTGCTTTACTGTTTTACAAGTACATACTGAATGTAAATGGTTTGTGTCAAAGTTAGTATGTTTTTTTTTTATATATTTACACACCTGTATTTAAATAAAGAGTCACATGCCAATATTCATACAAGTATGAAATCTTGACCTCTCAATCTATGATACAAGAATAGCTAGTAGGACTTCATATAACTTAAATTGACATACATTTGTAATGTGACTATGAATATTGATAAGTTTTTGAATTTTTAAAATATACCCTTTTTCAGAAAAGGACCCTCTGCACATGTATGAGAAACAGATTTTACCTTTAAAGTGGTCCATATAATGTTGAAAAGGATGAAATCCTGTATATGTCAAAATGTAACAACATTAACAACCATTTTAGTTTGATTTGTGTTTATTCCAGACTAATTCTTCAAAGAATAAATGCTCATCATCATCCTTATATTGGAATAAAAGGAAGGAAGGTATCTACATTTTATTTATAGTTTGTCTTAGTGTCTGATCAGGTCTGATTTCAGATCTTTATAAATGCTTGACTGAATGTTATTTTTTGACAGAATATTTATGAACTTTGTTTAGAATTTCATGTATCTTAAATTCAATCAAAGTGTAGCAAAGTGAAAAGTATTTAATGTATTTCATACAATTGTTCCTTTCAAGGAGGGGGAGGTCTATGTGATAAATTATTTTCATTAAAAGAATAAAGGGAAGATGTATAAATTATATTATACATTTACTTATACAAAATTTATTAAATGATTGAAATAGTGAATGTAAATTTTATTCATTTACAAATATGTGAGAGAAAACCTCCAACTGGCTTGTAGAGAATCAGTAGTTCTACCCAGTAACATGATGTCACAAATATTTTAACTGGAGAGCCCATCCCCATCCCACCACCACCCATAGTCAAATGAAAGACATTCAGATTGTTATTCTCTCACATCTCTATTTTTCAGTGACAGCTACAGTCATGGTAAAAGTAAATGCAGTCAGAAGACCTCTGATATCACCTGAAAAGCCAGCCTTCTCAAGATTCTGTATCAAATAAAAATAACAAGGACTGTTAAAAAGACTTTTTATAACTTGCAAATGTGCAGTCTGTGACATAACTGTCTGATCCAGGTAGTTTAGTGTTGACAGGATGACATTTCATCTCTATAGTAGAGGACACAAGTTTGAAATGCAGTATGTCATTGTGAAGGCAAAATGTTTATGAAAATAGTGTGTGTGTTTTCCAAATAGAGAGGCTGAAAGTGGGGACTCATCAATTAGTGTTTTTGGAATAAGTTATGGACATCTGAATAGTGAAGATCTGTCCCTATTTTGGATTGCCACAGACCAAACTAATGATTGGTGCCTTTGACATAAATGAAGACGGAATTATGTTGTTTGCATTAATGTTTCTTTTTCAGATTTATGAAAAAACATTAGAATGTCATTTCTTAAAAATGTTGATAGTTGTTTAACCAAAGGCCCTGTAACTGAAAAATATCTTTATTCTTGACTTTATATTAAAATTTAAAAAAATCTGATACTGTTTGATTACTTTAGCATGTATAACATTAAATTTGTTATATTTAAATTTGATAAAATTTAATGTATTTTGAAAAAGATGCACTAGAACATATCTAAATGGAATAAACACATGACAGTCTTTGAATATCTGTAAAAAAGCACATGTTTTGCAGTTCTCATCAGATTTGGTTACCAATTTACAGCATAATTATACATGAAGGCTTATTAATCAAACATATGCAGATCTAATTGTATATTTTCTACCATAGATAATTTTATTTCATATAGACTTTTTAAATCTTTAAAACATGCTGAGAAAATATAGCAAACAATGGTTGAATTAGTATACTTGATTTTGTGAGACTGTTGAAATATTACAATTCTTTTTCCCTCTTAAGCCTGTATCATAAAATCATATTTTCTGATGAAATTTATTTTTTTAGAATGTTGCAATGCAGATTTTAATTAAAATTCATACATTTGTAAAGTTACCTATATTGTGTTAGGTAATAACTTAAGCCCATATATACTAATTGGCCAATGATTAAAGAGAACATCTGAGTTCCTAGCTGATTTTCTGACTAATTTAAGACCTCATTCATATAACAACATCTATTAATCTTCAGAAATCCAGTAAAATTGTCATCTGTAAAACAGGTTTCATTCTAAGATATACAAGGCATATAATATCCTATTTTACAAGCATGTATTTACTTTAATAAATAAAGTAGATTTAGTTGTGTGTTTTGATAAATTTTGGAAAAAGCATTAGGAGATATGTCTGCAACTGCAGTTTGTATTAACTGAGTATTTACTGGCACTGAAATGTGCATGAACAGGGTTTTTCTGAATAAACTTAGTAAAGAATTAAATCTACATTGTCTATAGCTATCCGTAAAAAGTCTAGCCATTGTCTTGATAGTTTGAAAGAATTAAATACATTTGAGCCACGCAATGAGAAAACCAATATAGTGGCTTTGCGACCAGCATAGATCCAGAGCAGCCCGCGCAGTCTGGTCAGGATCCATCCTGTTCGCTTTCAAAGCATATTGCAATTGGAGAAACTGTTAGTGAACAGCATGGATCCTGACTAGACTGCGCTGATGCACAGGCTGGTATGGATCCATGCTGGTCGCAAACGCACTATGTTGGTTTTCTCATGGCACGGCTCATTTAAAGTTGTATCTGGCAAAATATTGACTAAACTGTTCTGTACATAATTTGATTGTTAAAGGAAGAATGTGCATCATGATTGTTATTACATAAACATACTGTATTATTTTTAAATATCATGATATTTTTCAGTCTTGGATTACACTGTTATTTGTTCATACTTTTGAATTGTATTTAAAATGTATACATTAAATCAAATGGCGAAGTAGACATAATTTTGCTTTTACTACTATTTGTTTCCATGGCAACAAAATGATTTCCAAAGGTGAAAGGACACTGTCTTTACACAAACACACATAGATATTTTTATGCCGAATCTTCTCCTTAAATTCCTCGATTTCTCCCTAAATTCTTTGGATGGTCTCTTCTATCTAATATTTTGACCTAGGATGATCCCTGCTTTTTAATGCAGAATGAATGTTGTAACCATGGCAATTTGAAAAAAAAATTGGACAGTCATGATTAGTAACCATACAATATCTTAAAGGTCAGTATCAGTTGGTTATGAGTATTTCCAACTGCTTTGAAACTCAAAATTAGTTTACCCAAAAGAAAGAAAAGTGCATACAAGGTTGTTGAGAACTGACCTTGTGACAATGCTTTAAGTTTCATAGATCATTATTATGGTTGTATCCTTCTTAGTTCTGCCCAGTGCTTCAGGTGCGTTAGATGCATTGACAGTTTGCAGATGAACTTTTCTTGTTTCATAGAATACAAAATTGATACAGAAAGTGCTTTAAAAAGGTCTGAATTATAATTTTCTTGTACGTTGCCATGGTAACGGAACATTCTCCTTAATTTCTAGACAAAGTGTTGGACAGTATAACTTTGTAAATTGATTTTACATGAAATACTTATGTTTTGCTACAATTCTGTATCTGGCAATGTAATATTATTTCAGGTTATTCTGTAATTTAGGCATAAATGAGTTTGCTGAAAACTCATTTTTTGTCAATTTTCTAATTTCTGTAAAAAGCTCAAATATGAATGACCCACTAAAATTCCTCGTTAAATTGAAATGGGTATCATAGCTCTGCTGAATCCATACAAGTATTATATTCAGATGCGTGCACTTTTTTTTCTATTAGAAGTTGAAAAATATACATGTACATGCAGACCAATTTTTAAAGATAATGTAAAATCTTAAAAGGGGGTATTTATAAAATTGTTGCTTCTAAAACTGTGAAAATGTTGAAAGACAATATTTGTTTTAAATAATTACTTCAGGTATGTATTTCAGGCAAATATGAAAATTAGTGCTTTATTTCAGACACAGAGACCATTATGTGTGAAGAAAATTGTAACATTTTAGTAAAATTTGACTCTCAGAAATTGCCATTTTTCGCAGAAAGTATAATGTTCTCGTTTCCATGGTAACCAGAGCTGGTTCATATCTTTTCACCCTTGATTCTTCATATATGGCTTGAATACTAAAAAGGGTGCAAATATGAAGTAATTCTGAGACTATGAGTTTCCGACCCCTTCTTTAATTTTTTGGTTCTTACAGAGAATTGGTCTTAAGGACAAGTATACAATGGACAACATTACTAAAGGTCTTACTGAAATCCCGAGACTCTAATACCTGTTTGTTGACCTTGTTCAAGATTGTCTTGGATCTTGATGAAACTTACTAGTCAGGATTCACAATTGTGTTTTGACCTGAAACATGCTGATAACGGGCTGAGAATGTTGTGTTCTTCATAAAAGTACATAATATTACATCCCAAGACATGATGCAACAGAGATTAGGGAGATATTTAAATACTGTGTTTGTATAATGGGGCATTTCTTGGGCAATTACAGCATGTTTCCAGTCACTTGTATTAAAACCTGTTTTAAGTATATATACCTTAGGTTTTCCATATGGTTCCTGGTAGTAGACGAATGAGGTACCATCCAGACCATACTTCACCCTGAACTGTGTTACCCACTCCTGTGCTGCTGGGTTACCCTTCACAGTTACACCACGAACCACAAATACATTACCTAAATCTACCTGTGAAAAATAGAGCAAACTTCTGTTACTCAATGAATCAAGCATAATCATCCAGTTATGATTGTAGGTTAATTTCTGTTCATCAAAACAAAAACGCAGTTAAAAAATTTGTTTTGTCTTCTTAATTTATAATTTCTTACTTTTCAGGATATATGTACATATTCAAAGCAAATGAAAACCTAATAGAAATGTGGTTATTGGTTAAAACATCCTTGCAAAAGAGACAAACAAACTGAAACTAGTGAGAAATTGATGAAATTTGTTTGTTTTGGGGTTTAACACTGTTTTTTTTTTCAACAGTATTTCAGTTACGTAACGGTAAGCAGTTAACCTAACTTGTTTTCCTGGATTCTGTACCAGTACAAATCTGTTCTTTGTAGGTAACTGCCAACTTCCACACATGAATCAGAGGTGGAGGATGAATGATTTCAGATACACTGTCTTTTATCAAATTGTCTTGGAGCACACATGCCTCGCCTGAGGGTTTAACTCGCGACACTACAATCTGTCAATCTGCCCTCTCCTTACTGACCTAAGTAGGCAGGTTTTAAATGATTTAACAGATTTAATATTCCCCAACATATGACTATATTTTGAAAGATGCTTTTGTAAATTAAAAAAAGAATAAAGGGCAATAACCCTGCAGTTACTGAAGAGATGCTAATGAAGGATATGCATGTTACATCACCCTATAATGGTTTACCTAGTTACATGGGAATTTACTGATTGTGAAAAAATTATAGGGCAATAAAAGTTATCCTGACAAAAGTTGCCCATACACCACTGCCCACCACTGCCCATGTACCACTGCCTAAGGATCTACATTTGTGTAAAGTTTCTAAAAGACCCATCGAAAGGTTACTTAGATAAATCAAATACAGTCAAACTCGCTTTATACGAACTCTTCGGGACCTGGGAAATGTGTTGTATCAAACGAAATTCGTATTAACGAATGTTTGGACACCGGATAATTTGCCCGAGCAAGTTGGGCAGTATCCCCAGTGAATGCTTCGATGAATTAAAAACAGTAGTGAGTAGATGTTCATTGGGATTTTTTAAAACTGATTAAGTGAGGGGTTTTTCAGGTTAGTTATACAATAAAGTAACTCAACAAAATTCATAACTTAAACAAGAAAATGTATGAAAAAAAAAATTTAATGTACAAATGTTATTGAATCATCAAGTGTTTATAGCACATATAGTTTTTGCAATATAGATACATAGGAATACAGTACGTGTATAGTCAATGCATTTCTGCAACAGGTACTTTACCCCTGGTATTTCAATTTTTACTTGAAAAAAAACTGGTAAATTTTGGGGGAAATTTTTACTATTATTTTTCCTGAATCCCAAATTCCTCCAATTCTGAACAATTTTTAAAAGAAATTGCTTTTCTTCTTATGCCAGATTAGGCGTAGCCATTATGATATCAGAATACACTACTGGCTCTAAAACATACAATGAAATTATATTTTTATGGACAGGTGTATTAATGAAAGTGATTATCGTCAATTGCTGAAAACATTATTATTTGGACTCGATTGTAATGAATAAAATAACTGCATACATAATCTTAATCTCTTTATTATGTATTTATCGATTACAGGTAAATAATTACTTCAATTAATTATAAGCACTTTACAGATTCAAACTGTTAAAAAAATCACGCGAAGCAAAAACTGGCCGCCGACTTAGATTAGTTCGTATCAAAAAATGGAAACTTATGACACTTTAGCTCATTGGGATTTTCCAAAATTTGTGTTCGTATCTCCCGAAAATTTGTATGAAGCGAGTTCGCTATTAACGAAATAATTTTACAAAGAAATAGAAGGATTCAGCCAGGGAATCCGGATTTTGTTCGTTGTAGCCGAAAATTCGTATCAAGCGAGTTCGTATTAAGTGGACTTGACTGTATTACTATTTTTAACAAATCAAGGAGAAAAACTGCTTTCTCTTTGTCAAGGGGAACAAATATTATGTGCGCAAAGGTATTTGTAAATGATAATTATGTGAGGTTTGGTGTTCTAGCTCAATACTTCTTGAATAATAAGGCATTTTCAATTTCAAACAGACAGTGGCTAGATGGATCTACTACCCACCACCTTCAGCAGGGGATAAAAAGAAAGAACATAACCTGAATCCACTGGTTAGTATCAGAGGTTTGGGGGTTTTCCAACATGTGGTGAAGTATCTTTGTAACGGGCGTAACGGCTGCCTTTGCATCATGTGCTATGTCATAAACCCTGAAGCTTGCAGCTGACCATTCCATAGCAACAGGGTCCGCTCACTGCATAATCGGGGTATACAGCTCTCTGAAACCAATCAGATACATAAGCTTGAAGTGCCTGGCTACCATTGTATTATGCTCTGTCAATTTTGTCAAATTACAGGTTGAATAGTTTTCAATTTCAATTTCATTTTTAATCTTTAAAACCAACAGTTTGTTTTCCCTGGACAACAGAACAAGTTTGTTTGCCTATCCTTACAGCCAGTTTGAATCAAGTTTAATAAGCTCAATTTAACATAATTGTAAAACCTTCAGAGGAAAAAACCTTGAAATCATGAAATCTTCACCCCAGCAACTTATCACTGTCAGCTCTTGAACAGCTGGAGAGCAAAACCAGCAAGATTTGCAGGTAAATACAATACAGTGAAACACTGCTTGCTAGAGAGTTGATGACTCCAACACCTGGGCTGACTCAAGCAATTCACACAGTCACAGACTGTTGTCCTTGTATTCTTTTATGTTTGAATCACTTAAACACTGGATAACTTGAACATTTCGTATATCCTCTAACGTATTTAAATGATCAGTGTTTTACAGTGTATGCTTATGTCTGCTTTTTAGAAACTGTTTTTCCAAATGTATTTCATAAAACTACAGCAGTCTGTGATAATACTCCTCAATTTTATACCTAACTTCTTTTTCTTCACAATTTACAAATTTCCCTCATGAAGGTGTGGAACAGTACTGCCTGTAATTAGCATGGTCTAAGTCAGCATCACCTCATTCGAGTTGAAAACTGACCTCTGTATTATAAGTTCTAACTGGTTTTGAATTGAACTAAAATGGGTACATTTTTATACAGGCTAATTCAAATGTACATACCTTCAAGCACCAAGAATCTCCCATCTGAGGGATATACCCTGGTGCATTGTACAGGAACCGCTTCACTTGCTTGGCTTCAAATGGGAAGAACAGCACGTTTGTAACTGATGTAGAGGAGTCATTGTTCGCTGAAAATATCTGAAACAAAACAAACAGCTTCTTAAGATTGTGCTAAAGTTTTCTGGAAAACAAACCTCATAAAAGCTAATCAATACTTTAAATTTGACAAGTCTACTTAATTTTGTCCCAAAAAATCTTTACTCACTACAATATTAAGCACCAGTTGTTTTTTACCTTTAAAAATGAACTTAAGTCTTTCAGTTAAATAGTGGGAAAAACTCTTTACTGACTTTTTTCATAGATTCCAAGCAGTGTATAATTTTCTCTTCAGTTTATTTTTGTTTTGGACTCTATTTTCAAACAGAACACAAAACAACTGGTCAGTTAAATACCATCTTCTCTGATTTCCTTGCAAAACTAGTTGTTTCAATAGAACACTGCATGTTCTCCATAATTAATTCATAACTTCTCCACATTAAAATTAGGTGACACAAAATAAGCCATTAGTTTATTGTCAACAGAAACTTTTTTAAGACCAAGGTCACAATCTTTTGTTTCTTATATATCACTGGTTTATCATAAAACACAATATCTGTACTTCGCATGGCCTTGCAAGTCTCTGTGTGTTAACCATTCTGAGTAGACCTTACCTTGTCAGTATCAAAGGTGTCAATGCAGGTTAACCATTTTTAGTAGACCTTACCTTGACAGAACCAGATGTGTCAATGCAGGTTAACCATTCTGAGTAGACCTTACCTTGACAGAACCAGATGTGTCAATGCAGGTTAACCATTCTGAGTAGACCTTAGCTTGACAGTACCAGATGTGTCAATGCAGGTTAACCATTCTGAGTAAACTTTACATAGACAGTACCAGATGTGTCAATGCAGGTTAACCATTCTGAGTAGACCTTACCTTGACAGTTCTAAGTGTATTAATGCATGTTAAGAATTCTGAGTAGGCCTTACCTTGACAGTTCTAAGTGTATTAATGCATTTTAACAATTCTGAGTAGACCTTACCTTGACAGTTCTAAGTGTATTAATGCATGGTTTAAACCCTTCTGAGTGGACCTTACCTTGATAGTTCTAAGTGTATTAATGCATGTTAACAATTCTGGGGAAGACCTTACCTTGACAGTTCTAAGTGTATTAATGCATTTAACAATTCTGAGTAGACCCTTTCCTTGACAGTGCCAGGTGGATCATTGTATGGGTTAACCATTCAGAGTGTTGTTCCTGGTACTGTATCTTAAATTGTGTTACCCCTTCATCAACATCTGTCCGTCCAGCTGTGGATATACCTTTCACCACAAATTTTGTTGTAGAAAAGTCACTGCTTATATGGTTAGTATTTGCAGTTTTAGCTGACCAAGCTCCACCTGTTATTAAACGAAAACCCGTTCCATCAAAATAAAAGTCTGAATTTACATTAACATACAAGTTTTATTGACTGATTACTGAAATTTATAATTCATTATTATTTTTTTTTTTAAACCACGGTAGCCCCCTTGGTCAAGGGGGAGCGGAAACCCCCCCCCCGCAGAAACCGGGGGTAAGCCGGAACCCGGAGATTTTTTGGGGCCCGGGGCGCGGCCCCCTTTGAAGCCTTGCTTGCGCCAGGGCCCGGGTCCACGAGCCAAAACGACCGTGGCGCGGTTTTCCCCCGGTGCCTTAACCGACAGCTGGGTGGCTTTTGGGTTCTGGGGGGCCCTTTTGCGGGTTTTTTTTTTTGGGGGGGGGGGCCCGCGCAAGGTTTGCGGGAACCCGGGGCTTCCTTGGGAAGCGGTGGGCGAACTTCGGGCCTTCCGCGTTTTTGGGGGGAAAGCACAAAATTTCAAAGGGGCCCGCAGGCCCCGTGGCAGATGCCCCGGGGGGGCCTTGGTCGACTTTGGCCCACAAAACATCTGCCGGGTCCCTGGGAAAACCCCCCTTGGGTTTGGGGGCCCAAAGGGTTTTTTTCCCTTTTAGGCCAAAGCCCCCCTTTTTTTTAAACGCCCTGAAACAAAAAAGCTTTTTTCAACAAAACGGCGAAAAAAACCCCCTTTTGCCGCGGGGTTTTTTTGCTTTTGACAAAGGGCTAAAAATTTTTTTCCCCCAAACCCGTTTTTTTGGTTTTTTTGGGGGTGCCCACCGGGGCCAAAATTTTTTCCCCGCCCCTTTCCCCAAAAAATGATTTGCCCCTTTTTTTCCCCCCCGGAACCCCCAAAACCCAAAACCCCCCTTGGGAGATTTTTGCACCAAAAAAAGTTTTAAAAAAAAAGCCGCGGCCGTTTATTTGGCTTTTTTGAGCGGGGGGGAAAAAAAAAAAGGGTCGGCCCCGCCCCCCGGCCGCCGGGACGCCAAGGAAACCAAAAAAAACCCCTGCCGCAAAAATTTACCCCCGGCGCGGCGCCGCCTCCCGCCGACTTTTGGCCCGGCCCGGGTTTGGGCACCCCCCAAAGGGGTTTTTTTTGACCAAAAGGGTCAAACGACCCCCCAGGTGGGGAAGCCCCGGTGCCCCCCCAAAAATTTTTCCACGGGGGGGGGTGAACCTGATTCCGAACCCCAGCTGGGCCCCTCAAAGGGAAGTAAGCCTTTGGGCCCCCCAAATTTTGGGGAAGGGGTGAAATTCAGGGGGCCCGGGGCCCCCCCCAAGTTCGGCTCGTGCGTTAGGCCCCCCCAAAAACCCCAAATGAACGCAACACACACACCAAAGATGGACCCATGCAGCACATCATCGAAAGCCATTTGGAAAAACCCCGTTTCGCATCCAAAAAACATGCTTGACAAAAAAGATTTTTTTCAAAAGTTTTTGTTAAGTTTGCTCTTTTCAGTTGAATGCATTAACTTTTCAATTTTGCTACTATCAAAAAATTTTCCATATAAGGGAAATTTTACTTGAAATTGGGGCCCTAAAATATGATTTATTACTATATGGATTCTTGATTAAGGTCATCATACAAACAGCCTTTAAACATCAAGACCACTTGAATTTTATTTTTTCAGAAGATTTTGATCTTCTTATATCTTTATATCCAGGCATTCTTAATTAATAAGATACGTTCTTTTTTTTGGCTTTCCAAACAGTAAGTATATCTGCAATACCCCCCACTATGTCTACTTCATTTTAAAAACAAAAGGACCATGATGGCCTAATCGCTACCCCCTTCCCCATGACCCAGTTTTGAGTATGACGTCGTTTTTTCTATTTTTGACAAATGCCTATTTTTGAGTCATGGGACCCAGTTTTTAACTTTACCTAGAATTTCAAGATAAAAATTTTTGACCAAATTTTCTGAAGATCCATTCAAAAATATGGTCTAAGAGAGGTCACAAGGTTTTTTTTATCTGCCTATTGACCCAGTTTTCGCAGGACGGACCCCGTTTTGAAATTTTTTCTAGATATCTCAGGGGAAAAATTTTTCACTAAATTTTTAGAAGATCTCATGAAAATTGGCTCTGAGAGGGCACAAGGTTTTTCTATTTTTTACCTACGGCCCCATTTTTTTACGCAGTGACCCCGTTTCAAAAACCTAGATATATCAAGAAAGAACATTCAGATCAATTTTCATGAAGACCCCTTTTAAAAAAAAAGGTTCTAGAGAGGTCAAAAAAATTTTTTAATTTTTTGACCCCACTGACTAGTTTTTTTACCCCAGTTGACCCCCGTTTAAATTTGACCTAGAACTCAAGAGAACATTCAGATCAAAATTTCATACAGTTTGTGACATGTGAGCTAAAAATACAGCATATGACTCTGTCAATAATGTGTTCACCAGTATGTAGTTAGGAGTTTCAAACAAGCCAAAGAGCCACACAACAGGCAGCTTACCTTGCATGTTACCGGGGAACAGCCTTGAATTGATGGCTAAATGTTGAGCATCGCGTGCTGTTGACGAGGTGAATGACCTTGTATCAACCAGACTGTAGTTCCCTGATATCATGGCCTCTCCATGACAATTACCTGTATACAAAAGAAATGTAAACAATCATATACGTTTTCCCTCGGCCTACAAGTTTTATTTAACAGATTCTAACTTAATGCATTTCTGACAGATCAATAACACAGACAAATATAAAATTTTGAAAACTTGTTTCAACAATACTCCACAGATAATTCATGTAAAGATATCTGCAAGTACAAAAAATTGGACCGTTTTCATTTTTCTTCAATAAGACTGAAGTCTATCACATTTTCCCCAATTTTAGAAACTCATTCTACTGAAAACAAATGCAACATGGAAATTCAAACTGGAATAATGAAAAAACAACAACAAATAGTAAGATGGCAAAATGGACAAGCAAAAACAAAAGCCCTAGACCAGTTACAGGATTCTCATTTCGAATACATAAAATCAGAAAATAAACACACTACCTTTATTGAAACCTGTAGGTGGAGCCACAGTTATAGCAGTGGTCATCAGAGCTGAAAAGAATAAGCAGTATTCTATTTGATAATGCATTCAACAGTATACTATTTGATGATGCATTTCTGGCAGGCAGTATGTTATCCATAAAGCATTTCCAGTTCAAAAACTTGATTACTAAATATACTTTTACCAGCAATGTTTAAGAGATACAATACTATATTAAAGCATATTTCATTTTATCTGTTTCACAGTGGCTATTAAGCATTGTTACTTTCACATCTTCTCCATGGCACTCACTTAAGTACAGTGATAGACAGACTTCCACAAACTTCAATGCTGACTAGATTCATACATACAACCTCTGAATTAAGATCCAGACATTTCTGGCTCTCCTGACACTTCACCTGACCCTCTTTACACTTCACCTGATCCTCTTTACACTTCACCTGGTCCTCTTTACACTTCAACTGACTCCTGACATTTCACCTGACTCCCCTGACACTTCACTTGAGTCTCTTTACACTTCACCTGACCCTCTTTACACTTCACCTGGTCCTCTTGATATTTCAACTGACTCTTGACATTTCACCTGACTCCCCTGACACTCCACTTGACTCTCTTGACACTTCACCTGACTCTCTTGGCACTCACCTCTCTTTAGACTTCACCTGACTCTCTTTAGACTTCATCTGACTCTCTTGACACTTCACCAGACTCTCTTGACACTTCACTTGACTCTCTTGACACTTCACCTGACTCTTTTACATTTCACCTGACCTTCCTGACACTTCACCCAACTCTCTTTAGAGTTCACCTGACTCTCTTGACACTTCACCTGACTCTTGACATTTCACCTGACTCTCCTGACACTTGACTCTCTTGACACTTCACCGGACTTTCTAGACACTCATCTCTCTTTAGACTTCACCTGACTCTCTTTGACACTTCACCTGACTCTTGACATTTCACCTGACCTTCCTGACACTTCACCTGACTCTCTTTAGACTTCACCCGACTCTCTTAACACTTCACCTGACTCTCCTAACACTTCACCTGACTCAACTGTCTTTAGATTTCACCTGACTCTCTTGACACTTCACCTGAATCTCCTGCCACTTTACTTGACTCCCTTGACACTTCACCTGACTGTCTTGACACTCACCAGACTCCCCTAACACTTCCCCTGGCTCTCTTAACACTTCACCTGACTCTCCTGACACTTCTTCTGACTCTCTTGACACTCACCTCTCTTGACACTTCATCTGACTCTCTTTAGACTTCATCTGACTCTATTGACACTTCACCTGACTCTCCTAACACTTCATCTGACTCCCTTGACACTTCACTTGACTCTTTAACATTTCACCTGACCTTCCTGACACTTCATCTGACTCTCTTTAGACTTCATCCAACTCTTTTGACACTTCACCCGCCTCTCCTGACACTTCACATGACTCTCTTGACACTTCACTTGACTCTCCTAACACTTCACCTGACTCTCTTGACACTTCACCTGACTCTTGACATTTCACCTAACCTTCCTGACACTTCACCTGACTCTCTCGACACTTCACCTGACTCTCCTAACACTTCACCTGATGCTCTTGACACTTCACCTGATGCTCTTGACACTTCACCTGACTCTCTTGACACTTCACTTGACTCTCCTGACACTTCACTTGACTCTCTTGACACTTCACGGGACTCTCTTGACACTTCACCGGACTCTCTTGACACTCACCTCTCTTTACACTTCACCTGACTCTCTTGACACTTTACCTGACTCACCTAACATTTCACCTGACTCTCTTGACACTTCACTTGACTCTCCTAACACTTCACCTGACTCTCTTGACACTTCACCTGACTCTTAACATTTCACCTGACCTTCCTGACACTTAACCTGACTCTCATTAGACTTCACCTGACTCTTCTAACACTTCACTTGAATCTCTTAACACTTCATCTGACTCATTTGACACTTCACCTGATTCTCCTTACATTCCTGGCACATTTTCCAATACTCCACCTGACACTCACCCCGGCATTTCACCCTACTCTCCTGATACTACTCCTAACACTCCTCTTGACTTGTCTTCTGACACTCATCCTGACCCTCCTGGCACTTCTCCTGACTCTTCTCCTGACACACATCCTGTCTCGCTCAGGTATTTCTCCCACTCTTCTCATGAAACATGACACTTCACCTGACTGCTGACACTTCTGGCACTCCTCCTGACGCTACTTTACACTCATCCTAACTCTCCTCCTAATTCATCCCAACACTTCTCCCCACACTCTTCTTCAAACATCCCCTGAACTTCTTCTGAAACTTCTCCTAGCACTCCTGACATCACCGGACTCTTCCTCCGAAAACTTTAATCAGCACACCTGATATCTTAAGATCCTCTCCTGACACTCATTCACACACCTTCCAACACATCTCTTGATACTTTTCTCAACACTCCTCCTCACATACCTATATAACTACCCCCCACAAACACATATTAGTCAGTGTTTACCTATCCAGTTGCAGCTCAATAAAATGGTTGCTATGAATATTGAACAAGGAGCTGCCTTCAATAAACGCTTTATACCCCCCATGGCATCCTTGTCGATAGATTTTGCACCTTATGGTTCAGGTAACTCTAAGGCTAAAATAAAGTTAATGTGAGGTCAGGTGATGTTTGAAGATGGGGAATGGTCACAGGTTACATCTGTATTAGTATCAATTCATTCTCGTAAGCGGTATTGATGCTAGACGAAACGATCCCATTTAGTTAACCAAGAGATGGCCCATATACAGCAACTTAAGTCCAAAATGAGGTCAAGGTCAAACTGAGGTCAGGTGATGTCTGAAGATGAGGAATGGTCACAGGTTACATCTGCATTAATATCAAGTCATTCTAGTAAGGGGTATTGATGCTAGACGAAACGGTCCCATTTGGTTAACCTCGTACGGATGCACGGACAAACGACATACAGACAGATGGACAGGACAATCACTTTATGCCTCCTGCATCAGCAGATGCTGGGGGCATAATAAAAACAACTGAACTATAGACAATACCATTTTTCTTGCAGATGAAGACCTGTTCCTTGCTACAATATTTATCATTCCACTGGTAGTTCCAGGCTGGTACCATCTCAGCACAGTCTTCAGGCTGGGCACCAAACATCACATTGTTAGGCTCACCTGGATGCCAGTTCAAATACCTGTTTGGTAAATTGTTTTGTGTAAAAGTTTAGTCCCTCCACTTCTTCAACAATAAATTTCTAAAATCTTTCAGATGCAACTTTAAAATGAGACCTGATTGGGGAGCTTAAGGTATTGGACCCCTAATAGTAATATTTAAACAAGAGGGCCAAGATGGCCCTAGGTCGCTCACCTAAGAAACACACCATAACAGTGTAAAACATGTTTGACCAAGTGATTTCATGGAAATAAATATTCTGACCAATTTTCATTAAGATTGGACCAAAAAATTGGTCTCTTGCGATAAAACAAGCATTTTCTTAAATATCACCTAGTTTTTGACCCTAGATGACCCATGTTCAAACTCGACCTAGATTTTATCAAGGCAATCATTCTGACCAAAATTCATGAAGATCAATTGAAAAATACAGCCTCTATCACATACACAAGTTTTTTCTTTGATTTGACCAAGTGACCTAGTTTTTGACCTCAGATGACCCATATTCAAATTCGACCTAGATTTCATCAAGGCAATCACTCTGACCAAATTTCATGAAGATCAATTGAAAAATACATCCTCTATTGCATACACAATGTTTTTCTTCGATTTGACCTAGTGACCTAGTTTTTGAACTCAGATGACCCATTTTCAAACTCGTCCTAGATTTTATCAAGGTGATCATTCTGGCTAAATTTCATGAAGATCAGTTGAAAAATACAGCCTCTATTGCATACACAAGGTTTTTCTTTCATTTGAGCTAGTGACCTAGTTTTTGACCCCAGATGACCCATTTTCGAACTTGGTCTAAATTTCATCAAGGTAATCATTCTGACCAAAATTCATGAAGATCAATTGAAAAATACAGCCTCTATCGCATACACAAGGTTTTTCTTTGATTTGACCTAGTGACCTAGTTTTTGACCCCAGATGACCCATTTTCGAAATTGGCCTAGATTTTATCAAGGTAATCATTCTGACCAAAATTCATGAAGGTCAACTGAAAAATACCCCCTCTATCGCATACACAAGGTTTTTCTTTGATTTGACCTAGTGACCTAGTTTTTGACCCGAGATGACCCATTTTCGAACTCGGCCTAGATTTCATCAAGGTTATCATTCTGACCAATATTCATGAAGAATAATTGAAAAATACAGCCTCTATCGCATACACAAGGTTTTTCTTTGATTTGACCTAGTGACCTAGTTTTTAGCTGAGATGACCCATTTTCGAACTCGGCCTAGATTTCATCAAGGCAATCATTCTGACCAATATTCATGAAGATCAATTGAAAAATACAGCCTCTATCGCATACACAAGGTTTTTCTTTGATTTGACCTAGTGACCTAGTTTTTGGCCCGAAATAACCCATTTTCGAACTTGGCCTAGATTTCATCAAGGCAATCATTCTGACCAATATTCATGAAGATCCATTGAAAAATACAGCCTCTATCGCATACACAAGGTTTTTCTTTGGTTTGACCTAGTGACCTAGTTTTTGACCCGAGATGACCCATTTTCGAACTCGGCCTAGATTTCATCAAGGTTATCATTCTAACCAATATTCATGAAGATTAATTGAAAAATACAGCCTCTATCGCATACACAAGGTTTTTCTTTGATTTGACCTAGTGACCTAGTTTTTGACCCGAGATGACCCATTTTCGAACTCGGCCTAGATTTCATCAAGGTTATCATTCTGACCAATATTCATGAAGATTAATTGAAAAATACAGCCTCTATCGCATACACAAGCTAAATGTTGACAGACGACAGACGACAGACGACGGACGACAGACGCCGGACATCGAGCGATCAGAAAAACTCACCTGAGCATTGCTCAGGTGAGCTAAAAATGGCATTTGCTTGGTATATTCCTAAAGTTGACCATGTTTCGCACTGTGTTGCAAATTTTAAACAACTTCAACCGTGCCATTTTTTGTAAATTTTGTATAATTTATGGTATTTCCTCAAGCTCAAGTAGAGACAAATTTCAATGTGATGGCCACTATCTAAAATGTTTGCAGAGAATTCATTACAGCATTAATTTTGATAAAAAAAAACCTCAAACTATTGTTAAACAATTATTAAACACAAAATAAAACTATAAATATCATTTTTTCTAGGGTGCCTCAAGTAAACAGATTTAATGAGACAGAATTCTAACTCCAACTTTGAAAAATTAATGTCGAATCCTGTGGGTCTGTTTTGAATTTTGCATTTCTTCTACAATATGTAATCTAAAGAATAAAGGCAAAATAGAAAACTTTTACCGCATGTAACTTAGTATTTTTAAAGATGTCTAACTCTACCCTTCCTGATTCAGAGGTAAATTCACTTTGAACAGCAAGAAATCGCTTATAAAATGAAAATTTTCCACTTTTGTACAATACATCAATAATAAGTCTTGAAAGAAGTAAAAACTTACTAGGAAAAAAGGAAAATATGGAGAAAAAAAATTTGGTCCCAGTGCGGCTTGAACCTACGCTCCCCTGAAAATTGCAGTCTAAGTAGGTTTATGGTAGGAATTGAATACTCTTCAAAAAGGAGGTACTCTATCACAGGTCCAATACCTTAACCAAACAGCTACAAGTCACAAAACTTTTTTGTATCTAAAAAAAATGAAGGATATATCATCAAGGGACAAAATAAAATTCTCTGTATATTCTACACATTGCTTTCTATCTATGTCCCAGGTTCCATGAAAAGTCAACTGTACTTTTAAAATTAAAACAGAATCCACCATCTGTGGTTGATAGAAGGATAGACAGATGGATGAATAGGCAGGAAAATGTAGAAAACTAGAATGTGTCTGTAGGACACAGGGTGTGCCCCCCCCCCCACTGGTACATTTGTCACAAAAAAAAAGGGCAATAATTCAAATGTTTGCAGTCTTAATGGGGTATAGCCTCAAGAAACATTTTATGAAAAGGATTCATTATTCTAGGCCATATACTTTTTGAGCTATGAGCATCACAAACAAAAAATTCACTATTTTTGCTATTTCAAGGGCCATAACTCTGTAATAAGCGCTAAGATTCTCAAGAAGAATGCCAAGTGTGCAAGGTCACATCACAGTAAAGACTCAAGCAAGGTTTCATGAATTATATCAAATACTTTTTGAGCTAGGCATATAATTAGGTGAAAATGTACATTTTTTTACTATTTTAGGGGCCATAACTTTAAAAATAGTGGGTGGAGCCAGCCAAAATGTAAGAGGTGTGCAAGTTTATATCATGATAAAGACATATGCAAGTTTTCAACCAGTTATATTAAATACTTTTTGAGCTAGGTGTGTCACAAGGTGAAAATGTGCATTTTTTACTATTTCAGGGGCTTTAACTCTGAAAACAGGGGGCAGACCCAAATGAAAAATAGGAGGTGTGCAAGTTCATATCATGATTAAGACTCATGCAAGGTTTCATGAATCTATATCAAATACTTTTTGTGCTAGGCATGTCACAGGGTGAAAATGTGCATTTTTGACTATTTCAGGGACCATAACTCTGAAAATAGGTGGAGCAGCCAGACGAAAAAAAGGAGGTGCACAAGTTTATATCATGATAAAGACTCATGCAAGATTTAATCAATTTATATGAAATACTTTTTGAGCTAGGCATGTCATAAGGTGAAAATGTGCATTTTTGACTATTTCAGGGGCCATAACTCTGAAAATAGGGGGCAAACCATAAGAAAAATAGGAGGTGCACAAGTTCGTATCATGATTAAGACTCATGCAAGGTTTCATGTATCTATATCAAATACTTTTTGAGCTAGGCGTGTCACAAGGTGAAAATGTGCATTTTTTACTATTTCAGGGGCCGTAACTCTAAAACTATGGGGCGGAGCCAGACGAAAAATAGGAGGTGCGCAAGTTCATATCATGATAGACTCATGCAAGGTTTCAATAATTTATATCAAATACTTTTCAAGCTAGGCACGTCACGAACTTCTGACGGACGCACGGACAAGACCAAATCTATATGCCCCCCACCACTCATGGGGGGGCACAACAATGTGTATATTCTCCACATTGTCTCTCTCCTACTTACCAAATTTCCTTAAAAAAAAAATCTCATGTACTTTTTAAGTTATTGCAGATTCCAATTTTTGTCACACTTTCAGGAATATTTGTTGCCATAGCAACCATGTTTGTTGCCACAGCAATAAAATAAACAATTTTGCATATTTTCCATATAACCTTCTATTCATATATTGTTTCATAAAAAATGTCTTGTACCTTTATGTTATTGCGGGATCCTTCTTTTTTGTGACAGAATGACAGACTGGGGGCAAACCAAAAGTTTTCCATACATGTGTCTCTGTGAAACAAATGAAACCAAAACTGTGGCCTACTTTAACCACAAGGGCATGATCTGAACAAACATGGCAGTCCATCAATTCACAATGGCACAATGCCAAATATCTAAGTTCATGGCATTATGGCATTAGACAAGAAATTTTTTGAAGTACTTCCTATACAAGTCTAAGTAAAACAAATGAACCCTAGGGCATGGCCAATTTTGGCCCCAGGTGTATGATCTGAAAATACATCGTATAGAACAACCATACATTGCCACATGCGAAATATCCAAGCTAAAGGCATTACAGTTTTAAACAACAAGATTTTCAAAATGTTTCCTAAATGAATCTATATTAAAAATGTGACCATGACCTCTAGTAGCTATGTTTTTGATGAATCAGAACAACTTGAATGATTTCTGTAATGGGTCACCCAAGGGGCATTTCCGTTTAATTATTTGAAAACCTTACCAGCAGTTTCTGACAGGAAGATTTTTTGAAGTTCCCACTGCGTACAAACAGGGAAAAGAGATCTTGCAGGATTAAGTTTTTTTGAAGAATGGAAAAACTTGATAGACTTTAGTAGCTGGTCTCCCAAGAAATATCTCTGTCAAGTTATTTTGAAATTAGGCAAGTGGTTTGAATTTTTGAAAGTTTTGCTCCAGTGCCATGGCAACAAGAGTTCATTTGGTAGAAAACCATCCAAGTTTCATCAAGGCCAAGTTTATCAATTTCCACCAAACGGTTCTGGTTGAGACATCATGTGGATGTATACAGGGACAACAGAATGGCTTACGATAGATGATAATTGATCAGAATAGATCACCCCAATCACACTGTGCTCAGATAAGCTAAGAAAAAGTACACAGTACCTGAATGGTGTGTTATCATTCCAGTGCCAGCCTCCTTCCTGTGTCTGGTCTGTAGCACCAATCCAAAAGTTCAGCTGTATAGAAGCATACTTTCCAGATGATAACACAGCTGTAATATAACATTGTATACAGATATAAAATTGTCAATAAAATCTAAAACAGGGGAACCATGATAACTTTTTAATATGTGAGACTGTAAACAATAAATGTGCCACACCATGAGAAAACCAACATAGTGCATTTGTGACCAGCATGGATCCAGACCAGCCTGTGCATTTGCTAACAGTTTTTGCATCCATACTGTCCGCTAACAGCTTCTCTAATTGCAGCAGAGTTTGAAAGCAGGCTGGTCTGGATGCATGCTGATCGCAAATGCACGATGTTGGTTTTCTCATGGTGCGGTTCAAATCCACTTCAGAAGTACTATATCCTTGGTTTTCTAACTAGAGATAAATATCAGTACCTTCTTTCTAAAGGTAAAAAAAAGTCCACAAAAACTGAAATAGAAATGAAAACTGACATAAACTACTACCTTGAACGAAATTCTGTTCACTCACACCAGATATACTGAGTAGGTCCCCACCATTCTGCTGACAATAGGCTTTAGCTCCCTGCCATGTCTTTGGCAGTCCAAGAACCACTTGGTAACAGAAATTATTACTGGTACTAGAGATCCAACCAAAACCACACTGCGGTGAAATCTGAGCTAGAATACAGATAGACCTGAATGTCACAGATTACAGCACCAGCCAGGAATTATCAGGCATCAAACTTTTCTGGACAATACACATGTTGCATGATATCACCAGTTGGTAACAATACTAAAGGAGGCAACTGCCGAAACATTTATAAGAAATATTTTACTTTTTGACTTACAGGATATTTCAACTGTATCATACAGCCTTCTTCAGGAAAGTGCCGAGTCAGTGGTGACATCACATGACACAATCAACCTGTTGTAAGCTAGTGGGGCTGGAGTTACCTCTAAAGGTATTATGCTCAACTACTGATGAAACATTATACTTAACTGTTTTCCAGTAAAGATTTATAATGACTGGTCAAGTAAAATGTTGGAGTGTAATCAGATACTTCATTACAATTACATTCCATACTTGCACAACTACTACTTTCGTTACACAGAAGAAGTTATTATTTACTTACTAGGTACAGGTGGGCCTGATGGTGGCAGTATCACCTTAGGAACTGAAAATAAAATTGTTTAACCTATTTACATTTCTTGTAATTTCAAGATCAGATATACTTATCAAACCAAGCAATAAGTATTGAATAATTTTACAAATAAGTGAATACATTTCTATTAAATGGAGAAGTTATAAATACTTCTTTCAGATAGAGAAGTAAACTGCCAATGTGGTCAATTCAAAGAAATATTATATATAGTTTATTTGATAAAAGTGACAATAGAATAAGACATAACTGTGTATGGTGTGAAAGTCTTAAGGTTATGATTAAGCTGCTCTATCTATGTAACAGGTGCATTAAACATGAAAAAGCTAAAACTACTTCCTATTAGCAAACTAACCAGCATTTTTCTCACAGATGAACCCCTGCTGTATTGAGCAATTTCCATCATCCCATGATCCTGTATAATCCCTACGTCCTCCAATAATCTGAATACATTCCTGTCCATTCTTGTAATCGTCTGGTTCACCAGGGTAAAAATTGGTTTCATTAGCCTAAGGAACAAAACAAAACATACTACAAGGTGATGTTGAGAAACATTTTTTTGTGCAACTTATCAATATTTAAGCCTCTTAAAGTCCAGGGTGGTATTCAAATCATTTTTGGATACAAAAATCCAAAATGAGCAAAAAAATTTTTCATAAAATTATTTGTAATTTTGTTCAGAGTTAACAGTTTTGTCTAAGGCCTTGTTTGTGTCTTCACTTTGGTTGTTTATTTAGCTTTAATACAGTTTTTATCAGTATTTCAGTATTGAATTGCACATAAATCAATGGTGGATGAATGTCTTCAGACACAATTTCTTCTATCCAATCAACATAAAGAACACAATATTATGTACTACAAGGAACCAAACGCACTCTATCTATTCATACTCTTGTGCCTAAGCTATCAAGTTAACTGGTCTAGCACATCCACTTATAATCTTATTTATAAAATTCATAGTTAAGTTTTCATAATCACTGTACAAACTATTAAAGATTAATATTTTCGATTAATCTAGTTTATTCTGGTTACAATTTCTTTCTGGAAGGGTAGTTTCATATATACGGAAGTAATATATAATTCCAAGCGACGCTTAGATCATTTCCATGGATACACTCGCGATATTTCACGGGATAGAAACCGGTATAAAAAGTCATGTGGCCGCCACGTTGTCGAGCACAACTGATTTTGTAGAGGTCGAAGCAATCTGACTAAAGTACATCTCCTATTACGCTACGTATAGGATCTGACAACGAGCCATTGATGGCCTCGTTCTGACAACCCTTCCGCTAGCCAATCAAAAGTTAACTTACAACATTCTGCAAGCGTTAAATAGCCTTGGTATTTGATATTAACAATTTTTATGTAAAAAAAAATGTCAGATAGCCGGTTAGCTCAGTCGGTAGCGCACTTGCTCTGTAAGCGAGAGGTCCCGGTTTGAGCCCTGGATTAACTGCAAATTTTTCTTACTCTTTGACATTCGAACAAGTTGTCCGATTGGTTCAAACAAAAATAGATTTGCGAAAATAAAAATAGCAATCTTGGAAATCCAAAATATACAGAAGACGAATGTGAATGTGTCGTTCTCAGATCTTCGTTTAGAAGATCAAATACTTTAGTCAGATTGAGGTCGAAGTAACATAAAAATAAGCGAGTTGGTAGCAATGCCGGATAGAGGGAGAGGAAAACGGATAAATTTGAGACGCAGACCCTGGACCATGGCACAGGAGGGAACAGGGCAGGTAGAAACGAGACAAGGCCTAAGAAAACGGCCCAGAGCGGATACAATAGAGCCCACCAGTAATGGAGCCGGTCGGGAGAAACGCCGACAACCTGCCATGGATGACGGAACAGACACGGTTTCAGGTAATCTGACTGATTCTGAACAAATTATTCGGGCCTCACAAATATCGCATGATATGCCAGGTCGAATTCGAACCAAAGCTTTATCAGCAGTGAGCAACAGCAAGCGTATAATGGCGACGAAATGTACATGAGGTCGGTATTGGACCTAACATCAAACTCTGATAATCTGTTGTTACAAGGTTATAACGTCGCACGCTTAGCTCAAGATGATATTGCTCTACACGTTCCCTCCAGCCTAAAACAAACAAGAGTGCCAGAATGTCACAATATATGCCCTTCACAGCAAATTTCTTTACTCTAGCTGCTGTATTGCAAATGAATTTTAATTTTGTGGTTGTTTAGTAATTATTGTAAGTCTTTTGTTTTCCTAAGTCCACAAAAAAAAATCCTTACCAGATAGAGAGACCTTAAAATACACCTAAAATTTGAAAGCAACATCTATGTTGTACCACAGAAAAGTGGTCTTGGTTTTTCCCTATGGTCAATTATAAAAAAGTTACAATATAAGTTATTTATAGTAACAACTAAGGGAAGTTAATCTTAAAAAAACAAAAAAAAAACAATCAAAAAAAAAAATGTAAGTCCACACAAAAGTCTTCACCAGGTAGAGATTGGTCAAAATACACCTCAAAATTGGATGTAGCATGCATGTTGTACTACAGAAAAGTGGTCTCGATTTTTCCCTACGACTAGTAACAAAGAAGTTACAATATAAGCTATTTATAGTAACAACAAAGGGAAGTAATTCTAAAGAAAGGAACTGTGCATGACACTTTCTCTCATGATGGTGTATAATTGTGCCAAGTTACATCAAAATCCCTCCATGCAGGAAGAAGAAATGCTTCGGACAAAGTCATTCTTGTATCTGACCTTTGGCCTCTAAGTGTGACCTTGACCTTTGACCTTGGGACCTGGTTCTTGTGCATGACACTCCGCCTCGTAGTGGTGAACATTTGTGCAAAGTTATATCAAAATCCCTCTATGCATGAAGAAGAAATGCTCCGGACAAGGTTTTCATTCTTGTATCCTTTGACCTCTAAGTGTGACCTTGACCTTAGACCTAGGGACCTGGTTCTTGCGCAGGACACTTCGCCTCATGATGGTGAACATTTGTGCCAAGTTATATCAAAATCCCTCCATGCATGAAGAAGATATGCTCCGGACAAAGTTTTTTTTCTTGTATCCTTTGACCTCTAAGTGTGACCTTGACCTTAGACCTAGGGACCTGGTTCTTGCGCAAGACACTCCGTCTCATGATGATGAACAATTGTGCCAACTTTCATCAAAATCCCTCCATGCATGAAGAAGATATGCTCCGGACAAAGTCATTCTTGAATTTGACCTTTGACCTCTAAGTGTGACCTTGACCTTAGACCTAGGGACCTGTTTTTGCGCATGACACTCCGTCTCATGATGGTGAACAACTGTGCCAAGTTTCATCAAAATCCCTTCATGCACGTAGAAGATATGCTCCGGACAAAGTCTGTGGATCTTGCCGAATTTACTGCCGGTAGTACTTTAAGGTTATCAAATAACGGCACGATAGAATGCCGTCCAAACGAATGTAGAGATGACATCGGCTCAGTAGAACGCTGGACAGATTCTTGCATTATATACATGTCAATTTACTTAACAGCTCATCCAAATAAAATCCACGAGCTTTTACAATACCTTTTTATAATCCGTGAATGTGCGTCGCATCACGGTGAAAAGTTTTGGAAAGTGTATGATCAACAATTTCGCATGCGCCAATCAATAGTACCGTCGTCGTGGGCTATAATCAACCATGATCTTTGGATAAGATGTATGCCACTCGGAAATGAAATTTCAAAACAGTTCACGGTTGCACAAAAACCGGCAAATATTTGTTTACCTTTCAATAAAGGAACATGCAACTGGCAAAATTGTAAGTTCAAGCATGTCTGTTACCACTGCGGTCGTTCTCATACAATTCTTGACTGCCATATAGGTTCAAAACCTCAAACCGCGCAACAAACGTCACCGAACGCAAATTCCGGAGACCATGCATATTTTGGTAATTCCTTTCGGGGTCGTGGGTCATCGCGCGGCTACCCTAGCAATCACCGAGGTGCAAGAAAAAATTCAGAATGAACCTGTAGTGCAAGAAAAAACACGTCAACTAAGCTAATTCATCAATAAAAATCCAAGCGTTAGAATTCTGGCTGAGAAAATACAAATCCTCTGATGCTAACATCTTTTTGAATGGTTTTAAATAGGGATTCAGAATAATTTCACAGGCCCTCGTCAAGCTCGTACGTCAAAAAGTCTTAAATCCATTTATCAATTATCGGAAGTGGCTCAACGTTAAATTCAAAAAGAAATTGATGCTGGCCGAGTTAGTGGCCCATTTGATAGCAGTTCTTTTAAAAACATTCAAATTACACCAATTGGTATCATTCCCAAGAAAACACCTGACGAATATAGGTTAATCCACCACCTGTCATATCCAGAAGGCCACTCCACAAATGATTTCAGTGACCCAAAATTATGCTCCGTTAAATACACAGAGTTCGATGAAGCGATTCAAATGATTCAAGATTTAGAGATTTAACTGTTATCTTTTCAAAATGGACATAAAAAACGCATTCAGGTTGCTACCTATTCATCCTGACAATTACGAGCTATTAGGGTTCAAGTTCAAGAACAAAATATATTTTTGATAAAGCTTTACCATTTGGCTGCAGTATTTCTCCGAGTCTTTTTGAAATTTTTTATACATTTTTAGAATTTTGTGTTAAAACAAGAACGCAGTCAAGTCACATGATACATTATCTTGACGACTTTTTAGGCGGTGAAAATAAGGAAACGTTTGTAAAGCAGTCATGCAGGTATTTCAGTCAGTCATGCAAGAGTTAGGTATGCCTCTCGCCGACTAGAAGACCGAAAGCCCAACTCAAGTAATGTTAGGTTTAGAATTAGATTCTCAAATAATGGAAGTTCGAATCCCGTTCACAAATATTACTGAAGTAGTTCAAAAAACTGAAATCATTTTGTCCAAAAAGTTAGTAACATTAAAAGAAATACAGTCCTTAATTGGGTCATTAAATTTCTGTTGCCGTGCTATCGCCGTCGGTAGACCATTTTGGGCTGATAAACTCTACTTGCGGCATAAAACAATCTTACAATCATGTCCGGGTGAATATGGGGATCAAACTGGATCTAAAATGTGGTTACAGTTCTTTAAACAATGTAATGGAATATCAGTATTTCACGATAGGTTTTGGGTATCTAATCATGAGCAATTTCACACAGACAGTGAAATACACAGGCAACAATATATATCATCAAACGTATACTATTCTGCACATTTACATAACGTTATTTTAAACAACGTTTGGATGCTAAATACGTTTTTGGACGTCACAAGATTGTATAAAATATACCCATAACCCACCCCTCCCCCAAAAAAGAAAGCTGGTTGTAACACAATATCTTTTAATGAAGTACGTCCATTTTAGATTTCAAATCAAAAATGGAAATAAACCGTAAAATATTATCAGTATAGCAACTTTAACGTTATGATAATTCAGTTTTTCGACGAGTCTTCGGCATAATTTAGATCTACTTTACCTAAATAATTTAAAAGTAAATAACATCAATGACCTCGAAATCAAACTATAAATAACTCTCCGCGATGTACATGTACTCTTGATTCCTTTATCGGGTACGCATTACACAGCTATGCTAAACAGGAACGGGAACCAAATGCATCTAATTTTAGATCCACGCATGCGTAGACACTGACACGTGCAGATTTGACAGATCGCGCGAGTTAGAGGGAGATAACTACTGATGCAAAATAAATGCATACTGATGACTAAAACTTGTTACGGCTTATCGGTTGCTGACATCTCCGCTTTTCCGTACTTTATTTATAAATGGTCCCGTGTGTTCGGGATGAATACAACTTACTCGGGAAAATGAATGTACGAAAAACAAAGAAAAATGGAAATACAAGCAGATTTAAGTAAGAATTTTGAGGAAATAAAAATATTAAGAAATCTAATGTTATTTTTATTTTGTGGCAGAAAATTCTTATGCTTGGAGGCGATCGAGGGTATCAGATAGGAACAGGGGCATTAAATAAAATAATTAAAATCTCTTTTGCATACACATGAGTCTCCAAGCCTGTCAGAGCTGTTAACTTTGAAGGCATTGGCCTCATGTGGCTAAAACATTATAGTTTTTTGGGACTAGGTTTTGGTTTAAGAACTGGCCAGAGCGAAAAGGGCTAGCCGTTATTACAGTAACTCCCCCATTTTTATAGGAGTATTTCGTAGTAGGTTTAGTAGGAATTACACAACGTTGCGCCAGTGGTTCTATATTGGTACCAGTGGGGTACCTGGTGTTATTATGGTACCATTGGGGTACCTGGTGTTATTATAGTACAATCGGGGTACCTGGTGTTATTTTGGTACCATTGGGGTACCTGGTGTTATTATGGTACTAACAGAGTACCTGGTTCTATTACGGTACCAACGGGGTACCTGGTATTATTTCATAGCACGAGAGGAGCGTGCTTGGTAAGTATAAATAATCGGGGGCGCAACGGGGATTGGTTTTCTTCATTATATGCCCTTGGTTATCTCCATGCATGAGAATTTTTCAGTTTCAATAGCTGTTAACTATTGAAACTACTGCGGACATGACCATTTTGCTCCATTTTATTCTGAATTGAATCTACTATGCTTAAATTAGAATGATGTTTTGGTTAACATGATATTATAATTTATTAAATGGAAAAAACTTATCACAGGTTTGTAGTTTTATGAAATTGAGTCCTAGAATAATAAAGACAAGAGCACCGCCATGCAGGTGCAGACACTCATCTGATTTTTTTGTCTCTGTATAATAGAAATATTGTCCTACTCATGATTTTCTTAGTTCAAAAGGGGCCATAATTCTGGCAAAAAGCATTGTAGAGTTACAGTACTTGCTGTGCAGAGTCAACTTTTAATGCCGAATATGTGCTCAAAGTTTTAAAGCAATAGCTTTGATTTTTAAGGAGAAAAGTTGACAAAAACATAAAACTTGACCAAGAAATCTGATATTTTCTTAGTCCAAAAGGGGCCATAATTCTTGCAAAAAGCAGGATGGAGTTATGTTTCTTGCTGTACAGAGTCAGCTACTGATGGTGAACAAGTGTTGCACATTTTAAAGCAATAGATTGGACAGTTAAGAAAAAATCTGACCTTAACATAAAATTTAACCAGGCAACACCAACACCAACACTGACGCCGACAATAACTCATCATATCTTTCAAAAAATCAGATGAGCTAAAAATAACTTCATAGAACTTTTTTAACTTTTCAGCTCTTATCAGACCTTACTTGTATGTACTATTACACTGCCAAAAATCTGTTTGCTTTCACCAGAGATCTATCTATAACACATGCACAACCTACCCAGTATTGTCCAGGGGTTGAACCATCCACCCATCTGAAGACATCATTAGATTTATCATACTTGAGACCTATCCATGCTGTAACAATTTTTGACTGCTGAACTGAAAAACATACGGTATAATATACTTTGAGCCCATGTTCAGCTGAGAGATACACCAACAATATTTGAGTGCCACTGTCCGAAAACCAAGGTTAGAACTTTGAGACCAGTATTGATCAAGATCAGCCTGTGCTTCTGTGCAGTCTGATCTGGATCCATACTGTCTGCTTATCGGACGCATATTTATAAGTGCTGATCAGGAACTGATTAACAACAGTATAGATGTAGAGACAAACTAACAGTACAGATGTGCACTGATCTGAATTCTTGCTGGTCACAAAGCCCTGATTTTGGTTTTTGCACAGCAGTGCTCATTTACACTTTCTGAGAATTTATACTCATTTCCAATCATTGTATTAGTACAGAACCTGTATATGTTGCAAATACCTTTATGACAGTAAGTATTCAGTAGGAAATATAAACTGTAACAATTTCAAAACTTAAGACTTCATTTTACCTATTCCTGAATACTAAAGAAATAAAGAATAAAACTAATGTATGCTGATACTAAACAGAATAAATTTTCTGGTTTATTAAGTGAACTGAAGGTTGTTACGCTCACTGCTTTATTACCCGCATTTTTGACAACAATATTTTTTCCTATATAATTAAGCAAAATATAGCTAAAATACAATCTGAAATGTAAGAATTGTATTGTAAAAAGAACATTAGTGCACCAATATGAACTTTCAAAACATCTGATATCATGACTAATTTTATTTTTCTAACTGTATTTTTCATTTTGCACAAACTACAATACAAGTTTCATTAATCTCAAATCCAATATGTCATCATCCAGCCGTGGTAAGTTTTCTAATTCATGAACATACCAGTCACAAATGACATCTCGTATGGGTTTCCAATGACAACCAGTTGTGCTCCAGAGCTCTTGCAAAAGTCATTGGCATCATACCAGTTCTTCAAGGACTGGTTACGAACTGGTCCAAAATAGTAGCACTCTCCTCGGAACAGAACCCAGTCATGATCACAAATGTAGTTTACTGAAAATATATATAATGTTGTAAAACTGACTTTTATCTGTATCAAGACATCTCTAGTCATTTTTTATTGCAGTAAATATTTCTCGCATGGTTTTTCTCACGATGCACATTTGAACATCAAACAAAGAGCTATTGCATTTAATATAACCTTCTACAAGGAGGAAACAGTAAGACATTTGTCAATAACACCTCTACGAAATAAATACTGCTTTTGAAAGCAAACCTTTTTATCTTATCATAAACCTCCCTCGAGTGATAGTAAAAACTTTCCTCACGTGATAATATATCAACCTGTATAAAGTGAATTAGCATAACCTCTATCAAGTGACAGTACATACCGGTAAAGCTCTATCAAGTGACAGTACATACCGATAAAGCTCTATCAAGTGACAGTACATACCGGTAAACCTCTATCAAGTGACAGTACATGCTGGTAAACCTCTATCAATTTATAACATGTAAAGCTCTATCAAGTGACAGTACATACCGGTAAACCTCTATCAAGTGACAGTACATACCAGTAAACCTCTATCAAGTGACAGTACATACCGAAAAACCTCTATCAATTTATAACATGTAAAGCTCTATCAAGTGATAACGCATAATAATATATCTAAAGCACATAAACATCTTTCATGAAACAGCTTCTTTAAGAGATCATTCCTACAGTACATTCAAGAGAAACTCTATCAAATGATAACTCCTATGAAAAGCTCTATTGAAAGACCAGTCTTCAAGCTCTATCAAGAGACAATTCCAAAATCTCTATCAAGAGATACCCTCTATATCTCTTTAAAGAGAAACCCCCTTAATCTCAATAAAGATGTATCTCCTGAAGCGCCGTCAAGAGAGACAATTAAACATGCTATAGTTAAACAAGAGCTGTCTCCATAGGATGACACATGCCCCCGATGGCACTTTGAATGAATAGTTATGGCCGATGTTAGAGTTTAGGACCTTTGACCTACGGACCTGGGTCTTGCACGCGACATGTCGTCTTACTGTGCCACACATTCATGCGTAGTTATTTTAAAATCCATGCATGAATGACAAAGATATGAACCAGACATGCCCATCATTGCACTATCATGAAATATGACCTTTAACATCTAAGTGTGACCTTGACCTTTGAGCTACGGACCTGGGTCTTGCGCGCGACACGTCGTCTTACTGTGGTACACATTCATGCCAAGTTATTTGAAAATCCATCCATGGATGACAAAGATATGGACCGGACACGAATGCACTATCATGAAAAATGACCTTTAACGTCTAAGTGTGACCTTGACCTTTGAGCTACGGACCTGGGTCTTGCGCGTGACACGTCGTCTTACTGTGGTACACATTCATGCCAAGTTATTTGAAAATCCATCCATGGATGACAAAGATATGGACCGGACACAATAATTGCAGACAGACTGACAGACCGACAGACTGACAGATGGTTCAAAAACTATATGCCTCCCTTCTGAGGCATAAAAAGATTTGTTATGAAACATCTGATACAAAGAAAAACAAGATATAAACAGATAATCAAACCTGAAGTGCCCAAATATATCTCAAACTTATCTTTTATATATTAGCTTCAGATAAATTATAAATTATAAATCTACATGAACAATGAAACAAGAAACACACCTGGAGGAACTGTAGGGTTGAAGGGAACTGTTGTGATCGACATCTCACAGAAGAAAGCTGTTGGCTTAAAGCAGTAGACATTGGACCATCTAGAATCCATTAGACCTGAATAATCAAAATTAGAAAGAAAACTGAAAGTGTTATTACAGTTTGGATTAAAAACAAAATACACACTACACTGTTTATATAGACCAAATACATTCAACAATTAAAATAGACTCAACAATTTAAAAGATTTTTACAAATTACATTTGAATAAGCTGAAGCAAAACATGTGATACAGTTAATATTTTACATATATTTGACATTTCTTGTATGCCATGGATTTTTCCATGCATTTGTGGTGCAGGAAAAACTCATCTTACGCTCAAGGATGTAAGATGACACACATGCTGCTTTTTATGAATGAATGCGTAAATTCATACCTTACTATGATAAAATAGTGCTTAAAAGAATAGTATTTGTTTTATTTTATTTCTTCTATAAATATATTCGCATCTTTTTCTTCTTCTATAAATTGAAGGTGCGAATGGAAATATCTCAGACTGGCTCTTGGGTAACTGTTTTGTGGTAACTCGGCAGAGACTTGTTACTGCCAATATTTCCATACGCACCTTCAACCAGTGAAAGATTCTTATAATCAGATAGAAAGTTTTAGCTAAAGACATGTAAGGGAAAGTGCTGATGCTCCCTGGTGACTATGTCCTTTTTGAAAATCTGATGTCTGAAAAATCGTTATATGTGTGAAATTATCTAAGAATTGGGCAAGAAGTTTCTGACAAGATGTTTTAAAGATCCCTCTATATGCATACAATACAAATAGGGAAACTGGTCGTCACATTTTTAGTCAAAGCAGAATAATCTGAACAATCCTGGTGTAACCCAAAGATCAATACTGTGAACTTCAAAATTGTGTCAGCATTTTCTCATGAGATTTTTAAATTTCATGCTACATACATATAAGGAAAAATACTGTGCTTCACAGTGGACAAGTTCAAAGCAGATCATAATAATCTGAACAGTCTTTGGACAGAGTTATCAATTTATTTTAAACAAACTAATGCTTTATGAGATTAATGTTTCTTTCTGAAGGAACATTTCTTTGAAATTATTTGAAAATAGGACTAGAAATTAAGTTATTGTCATTTGAAAAGCTTTCTGGTGGCTCCTATGTACTGCTTACTCGAACTGTGCAAGCAATTTTGCAATAGGACTCTAAAAGGAGCAGCCATGCCAAGTTACATCAATTTCTACTGATGGCATCGCAGGAGATGTAGTATGAAGAATAGAGCAGCCAACAGACAGGTACAGACAGTGATCATAATAACTCACCTGGAGCAGTTTGTGATCTGGCCCCATGTTCACAAAACATTTTCAGTCTCAGCTGAGTTTGATAATGAAACTTTATTTGTCATTCATATCTAAATAGCATATTTAAAACTAAATTTTAAGTTAATAACTATTTTCTAGTGGCTATTCAGAATTGACTGTCAGTCTCATTTAGAACTTAACCTTGAAGTTTTAGTAAAACTGATATTAGAATTTCAAACTCTAACTCAGATGAGACTGAAAAATGTTTAGTGAACACGGGGCTGGTGAGCTAAAAATGTATCTTTTGTAAAAGACCAAAAAGCATCTTTATGTATATAGCCAAAACATTCAATAACTTTCAAAGTAAAGGTAATAAGACCCATTATTTCTGATTAGCAAATAATGGTTTTTATTTTTGCGCATGAAGCGTCGTGCGTACTCATGGTTACTGGTGGTGTAATTCATTCGGATGTATTCGTATATTGATAGTGCACACTTCCGTTTCCGATTTCTTTCAATCTCGTGCTATCCAACGGACAACATCGCTTTTCAAAGTTATAAAAATATCTAAGTAAATCTACGTTATATACCACCCTTCTTGGTATAGAATCATGCCGGGCAGAGGCAAAGGCGTGAAGAGGAAAACACGAGCAGCAGATTCTGAAAATTCCAGATTGCTACAGCCAGATCCAGGTAACTCTAATTCAAGTTCTAATGTCATTGATTTTGAGGAAATTATGAGAGTTTCGGGTATTTTACCCGTTCCTAATACAGATGCAAATACTGAACAAAACAATTTGTTTGAAAATAACATTTCGGATGGAAGTAATCAAAATGACGGGTGTGGTGGAAGCGACCAATTTAGGTCAGGTCAAATCTTGCCCGAAACAAATAATGCAGAAATTCTTGAGAGTCCTATACATATGCATGAATTTAATTCATCTGCTTATCCTTTACTAGGAGCGCAACAGAGCGTTCAATTGTCAAATGTCATGCCTGAATTAGTTCCCTTAGCAAATGACGATATCGCAGCGCACGTGCCATCATCATTAAAACAGCTGATCGCAAGGGGCGAGTATATAAATTTAGCCTTGTTGTTGAAAGGTGCTATTGAGCTAGCCGACTTTTATAGCCAGGGTAGCATTTTGCGCATAGGATCGGATGGTAAAATCGAAACTCAAGCGAAACAGTGCAAAGACAAAATAAATAGCATTGAAAAATGGACCAACGCTTTTTTTGATTTACGCATCAATTTATCTGTCATTGCACGTAGAAAAAACATATGAGATTTTGCATTATATGTGGTTGATTAGGGAGTGCGCAGCTAGGCAAGGCGGTTTGTCATGGAGAGATTATGACGAACAATTTAGGCTAAGAAAGGCTATCAGACCCACATCTTGGGCATCAATTAATAATGACCTCTGGTGGAGATGCGTACAAACTAGGCCGCAGTACTTGCCATCTGAAAGGCCAGCAACACCGCGTAATCATCTTTCATGTAATCCTTTCAACGAGGGCAGGTGCACCTGGCCAATGTGTAGATTTCCACATATATGTTCCAAGTGCGGTGCGTTACACGCAGCTATACACTGCCCAAGGAACAGAATAAATAATACATCACAATTCAACAATTACCCTCAAAACTTTCGGACCGGAAATTTTCGTTTTTCCAATCCCAGGGGACATGGCGCATTCAGAGGTCAGTTCAGGGGTCAGTTCAGAGCGCCCATTAAAAAGTATATCGGCGAGGTTGGCTCAAAATTTAGATTTGATTAACTTAGCTTATACGCCAATAAATTTGTCCACATTGCGTTGTTATTTATCAGAGTACAAACATAAAGATTCTGAAGTTTTGCTGAGCAGTTTTCTTAATGGTTTTAATATGCATTACCAGGGTCCGGTAGTGTCAAGGGAAAGCAAAAACTTACGATCTGCTTTATCGAATCCTGATATCGTTCAGCAAAAATTAGATAAAGAAATAAACGCTGGAAGAATGGCCGGCCCATATTTAGAAAAACCTCTTTCAAATCTCATAGTTTCGCCTGTGGGTCTGGTACCTAAGAAAACTCATGGGGAATTCAGACTTATCCACCATCTTTCATTTCCTGAGGGAGAATCAGTTAATGACTATATTGATACAAAATTTTGTTCCGTGACGTACACTAATTTTGACGCAGCAGTGACTATGATTCAGGAATTTGGCAGACACTGTAAACTTTTCAAAATGGACCTCAAAAATGCATTTCGCTTGTTACCAATAAGAGTGCAAGATTTTAAATTACTTGGTATAAAATTCATTAACTTTTATTATGTAGATAAAGCACTCCCTTTTGGCGCATCTGTAAGCTGCAAAACATTCGAACAGTTTTCAACCTTCTTGGAATTTGTCATTAAAAACAACCTGACGTCAGGGCAGCTGATTCATTATCTTGATGATTTCTTGGGTGGAGACAGAACAATGCCTTTATGTAAATATGTCATGGATACATTTACAAATTGCATGAAGGATTTATACGTACCGTTAGCAGACGAGAAAACTGAGGGTCCGTCTGAAATTATTGTATTTTTAGGATTGACTCTTGATTCAGATAAAATGCAGGTGCGTATCCCCATAGAAAAAATCGAGGAGGTAGTCGGTAAAATTTAAATCATTTTAGGCAAAAACAAAGTGACTTTACGCGAAATGCAACCCCTCATTGGTTCGCTTAACTTCTGCTGCCAGGCAATTGTTGCCTTTAGACCGTTTTGCCGGCGTTTAATAAATGCAACTTGTGGCCTATCTAAGCCATTTTATCACATCAGAATAAATACAGGCATAAAGCTGGATTTGCAAATGTGGCTGTCATTTTTTGAAAACCATAACGGCATCTCCGTTTTCCATGACAGATATTGGTTATCGAACTCGGATGTACAATTATTCACTGATAGCGCAGGAGGAAATGGGCTTGGTTTTGGCATCTTTTTTCAAAATCATTGGTGTAACGCAAAATGGCCCGAGTCGTGGCATGCTGAAAAAATTACTGATAATATAACGGCTTTGGAGCTTTTCCCAGTTTTAGTTGCGATAAGTATTTGGGGACAAGATTTAAGGAATAAAAAGATAAGATTCAATTGTGACAACGAGGCGGTGGTGTATATTCTTAATACATTAACGTCAAAATCAGACCTGGTTATGTGCTTAGTTAGAGCTCTCACACTGAAATGTTTAGAGCTGAATATCATGTTCAGAGCAAAGCACATTCCGGGAAGTCGGAACAATATTTGTGATGCTCTATCTTGATTTCAGGAAACAAGGTTCAGAGAACCAGCCCCCGAAGCAGATTCGTACCCGGCACCAGTCCCGCAGTATCTCTGGAACATCTTCAGCGTACAGCAGTAGTTATTATGCAGAATAGTCTAGCAGCGAATACTTTTCAAACTTACAATACAGCACTTAATGTATTTTCTAAGTTTATAACTTTGGTGAACAATGGCCTGCAACCTCACAACAAATCATTTTCTTCATTGCGTACTCGTTTCATAAAAGGTTGTCCCCAAAATCTGTAAGAACTTACATTGCAGGTATAGATTATTTTCATAGAATTCATTCATGGCCTTCTGTAACAGATCATTTTTTGATATCGAAATTATTGGAAGGCTGTTTTCGTTAACGGCAAACAAAAGATATAAGAGCACCCATCACAAGGCAAATTTTGTCTAGTATTTTGACAGAATTACTAAAAATTTGTTATAACGTTTACAAAATAAAATTGTTCACTTCAATGTGGCTGTTGGCTTATTTCGGTTTGTTTCGGATAAGTGAGTTAGTAGCATGCCACGCTGTAGGATCAAGTTATTGTATAAAGCTCGAAGATGTAGAAATTTCACATGACAAACATTTTGCTGCCCTAACTTTGGGCAAATTTAAGACAAATCAGTACAGCCAGCCAACTATATTAAAGATTACAGCGGAGTCAGATCCGAAATTTTGTCCAGTTCAAGCACTGACAAGTTTCCTATTAATACATCCTAAGACGGGTGGTTATTTATTCTGTCATTCTGATGGGAAGGTAGTAACAAGACATCAATTTTCTTCAGTTTTACAAAAGTGTATTCTCAGTGCAGGCTATAACAGTGGGCAATTTACATCACATAGCTTTCATATAGGCAGGGCAACAGATTTGGCAATTTTGGGTATGCGGCTATTCAAAAAATGGGTCGCTGGTCGTCTGACGCTTATAAGTCATATATTCGTAAATAAATACCAAATTATTTTCTATCCTGCCAATTGTCATACTAATTATGTGAATTTATTTCTGCTCTATAGATATCTGGATTATTGGTGACTCGCTGCCTTATTGGGCTGGCGTGAGAGCCCAGCAGTTAAGTACCCCAGACCTGAAGGCACCTGCGGGTATCAGGATTGGCTGGTGGGGCATACAGGGGATGTCCTGGGAAGACTTTCGCCATTCGATAGAAGTAAATGTCTTGCTAGGTAAACCCCCTAAAATGATTCTTATACATTTAGGTGGTAATGACATAACCAAAATGCCTGTATCAGAATTAAGAGGGATAATTCAATGTGAGGTCACATATCTAAGGGAGGCTATGCCTGATTCCAAACTAATTTGGGTAAATATTTTACAACGCCTGTCATGGAGAACCGACAAATACGGAATTCAGGAAACTGAGTCAATCAGAAAGCAAATTAATCGCTGGGGTAGGCAGCAGGTCAGTCTTCATCCGCAGCATGACATTGTGTCCATTGATATTGACTATAAAACACCAGGCTTCTTCAGAGACGATGGGGTTCATTTGTCAGACGTAGGACTTGCCTTTTACTTGGATGCTGTTAATGATGCCATTATAAAGAACCTATAAATACTTTGGTCCGTGTTAGTCATAATCAATAAAAAGTCATAATTGATTTCATATTGGTTAGTTAATTGAATTAGAATTTTTGGGGGAATAAATTTTACAAATTTATCGTGGCGGCAAAAATTCAATCGGTTGTGCGGGGCGTGCGGGCGAGCGCACGTTGGAATCATTTTCCATAATTTTATACGTTATTTCGTTATGTAAATTGCGGCTGTCTATTATACTTTGGTTTCTCCATTGGTAGTTGGTAGCGGTTATTTACATCAAATTTTTTCAAATCGTTACAATCTCAGTAATACTCATTGCCTCACATAAATCACCGGAGTTGATTTATCGTGTATGTACACAACCGCCAGTTTGTCCGTGTAAGTAGTAATGTTCACCTTCAAGTTTGTCCGTTTAAGTATGCAAATGCCATTATGTCCGCATAGCGTCCACGCCTGCTAGTCTGTATGATTCAGGTAATAATGTATACAAATGCTAGAAAGTCAGTGATATCATGTAATATCGTATACATATGTCGGATGGTCCGTGTTAGTAATGCTGCCTGTACGTGTCTGTATAATGTAAACGTTTATGGTGTAAAAGTATGTAAACCCGTGTATAGGGTTACAGCATTAAGTTATGTAAACCAGTGTGTAGGTTTACAGTGTGTAAAGTTTGAAAACCCGTGTGTAGGGTTACGGTGTAAAGTCATGTAAACCCGTGTGTTTTGCTGGTTGGTTTAAGTACGTGAACAGGGTTTTGCCCATGACAGTGTTTCGGTAATTCCTAGTTTCTCGTGCGTGTGTACTAGGCAATGTTTTTGTTTAACATTAAATTTGAAATTATTTGTTTACGCGTGCGCTTGCTCACTCGTCCCGCAGCAGGTTTTCTTGGTACGACAGTGGTGACTCCTTGAGTACCTTTTCTCGCGGCCATTTCTGCCACACAACTCCTATCTACTAATCAAGCGTTTAGGTCTTAGATCAATGTGTACTTTTAATACCGTTCGTTTTATTGACATTAAATTGTGTAATTGGAACAACATGTTTTTAAATGGTTTATTAAATGTGTAACATGAAATCCGTTGTTGTTACTTCGGTAGTCATAAAATAAGACCCATTATTTCTGATTAGCAAATAATGGTTTTTATTTTTGCGCATGAAGCGTCGTGCGTACTCATGGTTACTGGTGGTGTAATTCATTCGGATGTATTCGTATATTGATAGTGCACACTTCCGTTTCCGATTTCTTTCAATCTCGTGCTATCCAACGGACAACATCGCTTTTCAAAGTTCCCACCCACCACACCCTAAGTTTGTATCTTAATGAATAGTTAATTAACAATCACATCATGATTGCTTTATATATTAGGAAGCTAAGAAAATGTTTGTTTCTTGTCAGATGTTTAGTTTTACACTTTTCTGCTGCCGAGTTTTGTATGCTTTCAGTTTGAAATTGATTTGAATAAGGCATAAGCACCAAATAGCCAGCACTTGGAGATACCAAATAGCCAGCACTGGGAGATAAGACAAACGGCACTTCCATATAACAGTGACAGTCGGAAGATACTGAACGTACAATATCTTGACGCTTTGCTAGCTACAAGAAGTATTGTCAGAAAATCTTCAACATTGGAACTACTTTAAACAATTAACTGCGTTAAACTCCCATATACAATACAGGATACTTATCTATCTACAACAGCCGATATTAGTATTATCACAAACTGTTACTTTAGAATTGCATTAGATGTCGTGGAGAATATTCCTACCGGTTTTTTTAATCACCGATGTTCAGTTACTTGGCACTTAACAACTTGTAGGAAGTGATGTTAGAAGAATACTCAATCATTGAACTACACTATAAATTGTCTAGAAGTGTCTGCATTTTATCATTGAGGTACATTACTTTGACGGTTAATCAACTGCAATATGTGATGTCATAAATTGTCAATATTGGATTTGCGTGAAACATTATGTGACTGAGTTTGCTGTAATCAGTGCTGCAATTTACTCTTGGCGATATTGAGGTTTGTTGGAGTAACATGTAACGTATGCGACAATTGAACTTTTTGACACGAAGGTGCTGGTGCAATGTACTCGTATTGCATGTGGTGTGCTGGGAAAGGAACTCTCTTCATGTGCAAGGGTTTATTTTGAAAAAGTGACTAATAGACATGGAAGTTTTGTTTTGGTGCAATGCATGTGATTACAACAGGGCTATGTTTAACGAATACTGAATTTCTTATTTTTGTCATGTGTTTTCTAAAACACTTGGGTGGTTATAATTTAGTATGTACAAAGTAACTTTATGACATATAGGCCTTTTGGATATAATGTGTGCATTCTTCTCAGACATCTGTTTTAAAATGTTTGTTGTATGAATATGTTTGAATTTTTAGCTGATTGCTATGCATTCTTGCTTATTGTTACATAGGGTTGCAGGTAGATTTCGTAATCTTATGCCCGGTATCTTAAGTTGTGTTTTTGACGCCGTTATGTATATGTGTGTGTATATATATATATCTCTTTAATGTAAATCCTTCTACATCAGTAAATTGATTAATTGGGAAAAATAACCAACAAAGCATACTGTCGCGAGAATTTAAGGCTTAGCTGTGGGACTATTGGACAAGCGTGTTTTATATTTCGTCATTTCAAGGTTTTGAAAATCTGTACATTCATTGTATAAATTGCGGCTGCCGGTGACATTTTGGCTCTCCAGGGGTCGTCGGTAGCAGTTGTTTACATCAAATCTTCATCAGTCATTTTTTCTATCATTTTATATGTTATTAGTTATGTAAATTGCGGCTGTCTATTATACTTTGGTTTCTCCATTGGTAGTTGGTAGCGGTTATTTACATCAAATTTTTTCAAATCGTTACAATCTCAGTAATACTCATTGCCTCACATAAATCACCGGAGTCGATTTATCATGTATGTACACAACCGCCAGTTTGTCCGTGTAAGTAGTAATGTACACCTTCAAGTTTGTCCGTTTAAGTATGCAAATGCCATTATGTCCGCATAGCGTCCACGCCCGCTAGTCTGTATGATTCAGGTAATAATGTATACAAATGCTAGAAAGTCAGTGATATCATGTAATATCGTATACATATGTCGGTTGGTCCATGTTAGTAATGCTGCCTGTACGTGTCTGTATAATGTAAACGTTTACGGTGTAAAAGTATGTAAACCCATGTATAGGGTTACAGCATTAAGTTATGTAAACCATTGTGTAGGTTTACAGTGTGTAAAGTTTGAAAACCCGTGTGTAGGGTTACGGTGTAAAGTCATGTAAACCCGTGTGTTTTGCTGGTTGGTTTAAGTACGTGAACAGGGTTTTGCCCATGACAGTGTTCGGTAATTCCTAGTTTCTCGTGCATGTGTACTAGGCAATGTTTTTGTCTAACATTAAATTTGAAATCATTTGTTTACGCGTGCGCTTGCTCGCTCGTCCCGCAGCAGGTTTTCTTGGTACGACAGTGGTGACTTCTTGAGTACCTTTTCTCGCGGCCATTTCTGCCACACAACTCCTATCTACTAATCAAGCGTTTAGGTCTTAGATCAATGTGTACTTTTAATACCGTTCGTTTTATTGACATTAAATTGTGTAATTGGAATAACATGTTTTTAAATGGTTTATTAAATGTGTAACATGAAATCCGTTGTTGTTACTTCGGTAGTCATAAAATAATTATGCATATAAGAAAATATGAGAACATTTTTACCTTTCACTATAAGTCCACAATCAAATCTTTTGGCAATCGGCTTTGGAAAATTTCTGTCCCACAGTTGGTAAGAACTTGCATTTTTTGCTAATCTTCCATCTAACCATTGCAAGGTATCTGACTGATTCATATCTAAATTGTAACAAGACTTATTAGCAGAAAATGAGGCCAGCAGCAAACAATGAAAAGCTGAAAAAGAGCACATTATGAACAAGGCTTTAGTTTTGTTTAACAAAGGTGGGAGGAGATGACAATATCGAGAAACAAATGATTTTTATAATGGGGCTGTTGGGAGAGCAGGGGAGCAGACGGAGAAATCAGTAATACAGGACTGGGGGTGACAGGATACTAAAATTGTGTCAAAAGGATGAGGAGAGTGGTGCCCACAAGACGGACAGACAGATGGATGGATGGTTGGATGGATGGACAGACAAATTGAAAACATATACCATCCTTACAACTTTGTTGCGTGGGGAGGTGGGTATTATAACTGAGATACGAGTTTGTTGATGAACAGGATGTCTACATACAGTGCTGTTCCCATGGATACAGCAATATCTCTTGTAACATTTATTATAGTGATGGAAAAATAATATAATTTAAGTATTGATAACAAGTGCTGTCTGTTGACAGCCCACTTGACTATTCAAAGCGTTGATAGAAATATAGGGTCAAATATTACCAGAGATCTTCAGACAAAAGAATAGATAAGACAAACATTGTACCTGCATTTGTGGATTTGGACAAGTCTTGCACTATATGGCAATGTGTGACAATGATGATAAGCAAGTGTTCAAAGTTTCAAAGCCATGTAGCAAACAGTTAAAAGACTAAATATTGAACAGTATGCAAAACTTAACTAATGTCTAAGTCCAAAGAGGGCCATAATTCAGCAAAAAAAGTTCTGTACTCTTGCCTGCCGATAGGTTTCATGATGATAAACAAGTGTTCAAAGATTCAAAGCCACATGTCAAATAGTTTTGACAAAATGTTGACTTGTATGAAAACTGAACTAATTTCCAAGTCCAAAAATGGCCATAATTCAGCCAAAATCCTTGACAGAGTTATGTACTCTTGCCTACAGATAGAAATCATAATGATAAACAAAGCCATGTGTCAAATAGTTTAGACAAAACATGGACTTGTACAAAAATTGTACCAATTTCCAAGTCCAAAAAGGCCCATAATTCAGCCAAAATAGTTGAAAGAGTTATATACACTTGCCTAGAGATAGAGACTGTTATAATAAACAAGTGATAAAGGTGTCAAAGCCATTATGTCAAACACTTTACACAAAATGTGAACTGGTACGAAAAACTTAACCAAGATTTCTAAGTTAAAAGGGGCCATAACTCAGCCAAAATCCTTGATGGAGCTATGTACTCTTGCCTAAAACTAGACATGGTGATGGTACACAAGTATTGAAAGTTTCAAAGCTTTATCTTAAAAGACTTTGTCAAAAAGTGGACTGGTAAGAAAAACTTAACCAAGTTGTGATGCCGACAAAGATGCCAACACCGTAGTGAGTTGGATAGCTCTACTTATTCTTCGAATAATCAAGCTAAAAAGTAAAAGAAGCAGGTAGCAGATAAACAAATTTGGGACAGTAAGACAGACAGATAGACAAATGGACTGATTGATGGACAGATGACTTATAGGGAGGGGGAGGGTTCTGGTGGGGGGGGGGGGGGGGGGGGGCAGCAGTCAATGACTTATGGACTTCTGGGCTCTGGAACAAAAGTTTGTAATGGATATTGGGGTGCTGTCAGTGATATGTGGAGATATAGTATTTTCATTAATTATTACTACGAGATCATTTCCGCAAAGGAAATACCTTAAACATTTAAGTTAGAACTCATGTTAACATAAAAACTGGTAATGCTTGCAGACAAAAATCTTACCTGAAAATCCGAGCCATGCCCTGCTCACTTTCAGTGAATTCAATGTGACATTGATGAAAGACTGTTCCTGCTGACTGCAAAATAAAATATAAGGTACAGTTTGTAGAGTGCTAATGAAGAAGTGTTGGTTTACTTCCTTGAAATCATTGCATTTTGCAGGAAAGTATTATGTGGTTTCAGGTTATTTCATTGGGACATGAAATCACATTCTGAGGGCTCAAAGCGAAACTAGTCTAAGTGTATACAGAACCAGAAGCAGGTAGACTAGTTATGCTCTGAGCCCTTGAAATTTAATTTCTTTAAAGACTGACATAAAAATAAAATTTAACTCATTTGTTGGATTAAAACTGCAATTTAATGTCAACTTTATCAACCAGTATTCATGTTTGGAAAAATCTTTTAAATTTCTTAACTGTAAAACAAAGCTCGACAAAAAAAAAGAGAAAAAAAAAAAGAGGGCAATGAAGAAAATATTTGACTTCATAAAAGCTTTAAAATGTAGATGCCAATGCCATAGCTGTCCTTATTCCTCTTCTAGTCATGCTAAAGATGATTTGTTACAGTTTCTATTTAATTTTACGACAGATATATTTACTTATCCAGCATCTAGACTAGGTTGCTACTACCAGAAACAATACCAATTTAATTTATCACCTAGCACTGAAAACTAGTTGGTATATCAGATGTGACCAGGGATCATTAGCACTAAAGTTCAACTTATTACCCACTGTGCTACTGACTTCCTAATAGAAGACAATTTTTATATTACCTATTGATAACAAGAAGAGAAGCTCCAATACTCTCACAGTATGTTTTAGCATCAAACCAAGTTTTCTTGGCAGTATCTACAACATTAGGATCATAACATCTGTCCTGATTCTGCAACCATCCAGCCGGACATACACCTGCAAACATAACATATAGCAAGCATCCAGCCGGACATACACCTGCAAACATAACATATAGCAAGCATCCAGCCGGACATACACCTGCAAACATAACATATAGCAAGCATCCAGCCGGACATACACCTGCAAACATAACATATAGCAAGCATCCAGCCGGACTTACACCTGCAAACATAACATATAGCAAGCATCCAGCCGGACATACACCTGCAAACATAACATATAGCAAGCATCCAGCCGGACATACACCTGCAAACATAACATATAGCAACCATCCAGCCGGACATACACCCGCAAACATAACATATAGCAAGCATCCAGCCGGACATACACCTGCAAGTATCACAATTAGTACGCATTACAAAAACTGGTATATCAGTAAATGCAATTGGAATGCATCAAACTGAACAGATAGAACAAACGCAACCTTCCATTAAGGCATAAATATCTCTCACCATCTATGTTTATGTAAAATGTTTTTATCATTTATAGTTTTGCCTGAAATATGGCCTTTCATTTTAATCTCTTTAACACAGTGGAAGTAGTTTGCTCTAGATGTATTAAATGAGTGCCCCCACTCACAATTATTTCAAAACTAGATGCCCACAGGCAACATGTTGAACCTGCCAGCTGTCAAAAGGACTGACAGTTATGATACTGTTAAAAGAATGCTTAGCCCTCCTTATAATTCAAACAGTTAAGCTATAAATGGCATTTCTGAAATGTACAACTGTATTAAAGCCATATTTGACCTTTAAACTCCAAGTGTGACCTTAACAATTAAGATATTGACAGGTTGTTGTGCGCGACATGCCGTCTTATGGTGGTGAACAATTGTGCCGAGTTATTTTAAAATCCAACAATAAATGACCAACTTATACCCTATTTTTGACTTTTGACCTCTAAGTGTGACCTTAAACTTTGAGACATTAACACGCTTGTTTCATGCCACAAACAGTCTCATGGTGGTGAACAAATGTGCCAGGTTATGTTAAAATCCCACAATCAATGACTAAGTTATTGTCCGGACAAGGTCAATTATAGCCATATTGGACCTTTAAACTCCAAGTGTGACCTTGACCTTTTAGATATTGATGCCGGTGTTGCATGCAACACACCATCTCATGGTGGTAAACAATTGTGCCAGGTTATTTTATAATCCCACATTCAATGATGAAGTTATTGTCCTGACAAGGTCAATTATAGCCATATTTGACCTTTAAACTCCAAGTGTGACCTTGACCTATAAGATACTGACACAGGTGTTGCACGCGACACGCATTCTCATGGTGGTGAACAATTATGCCAAGTTATTTTAAAATCCCACAATTAATTACAAACTTATGGTCCAGACAAAGAAATCCGGAGGGACGCACTGATGCACGCATGCACATACACCAGACAGCCATTTGGACAACTATGTTTTCACTCCCTTACGGGCTCGGCAAAAAATGACTTACCAAGAGACCTGTTACATATAAACTTGAGTTGTGTATCACAAACATAGTTTCTCCAGGCCCAACCATCAATAGGAGATGCAGCTGAACAGGTAGAGCCATTCTTTCTACAAACACAAGGACAGTTTGAATCAAAAATAGAAGTTCCCTCAAACATTGATGAAATGCAGGAATGAAAATAACTATTTTTTCAAAGGTTAATAAAATACACGAATGAATATATCAATTCTTTCTTCAAAAGGTTAATACTGAAATGAACATTAAATAAAATGAAACAAGAGCCGTCACTAATGGTGACAAATGCCCCCGCAGCGCCTTGACCTTTGACCTGATGACCTTGACCTTTGACCTGGTGACCCCAAAGTCAGTAGGGGTCGTGTACTCAATAAGTACTATCAGCATGTGAAGTTTGAAGGTCCTGGATGCAGTGGTTCACAAGTAAAGTGCTTTATGCAAAAAGTTAACATTGTGACGAACTAACGAACGGATGAACGGTTGAAAACTAATATGCCTCCCTTCAGGAGCATAAAAATCAAAGATTCAGTGATTTTCATGTCAGAATTATTTCATGATTTTGTAGACAAGAGATCTATCAGCACTGTAAAGACTTCAACTACTCACAACATTTTTTAATTGGAGTGTTAATTAAATTAGCAAAAATATTATGCTTGCAAGTATTACCTTGTTAATAGTAATTAAGATAATTTGTTGGCATCATTTGATCAATTATGAGAAGCAAAATCACACACTTACATCAGAATGATCAAGTGTAAACTCAAACCAAAATTGTATAAAATCTTACTTTTTGCCGCTACCCTCAATTTTCTGCTTCAAAGAACTAGTGTTTAAAGTAATTTGTCCAGAAATTGCAAGATTTTAATATTTTTTTTCAATGGTGGTAGGTGCTGATGGGAATCTCTGACTCAATGGTAACTGTTCTGGCGGTAACTAGAAAATGCTTTTGTAAAAAAGCGCATGTCTCCCCCAATGCAAAGTCCTATAGGCAAGAAGTCAATAGGGGTCAGGAGCGAAAGTCAAAGAGACACTGATGGTTGGCTGCAATAGGTATCATCTACTTGGCATGTCCAATCATCCCGCTAAATTTCAACACTCTTGGCCTAGTGGTTCTCAAGTCACTGTTCAGGCTTCTGTGACCTTGACCTTTGATCAAGTGACCTCAAAATAAATAGGGGTCATCTACTCTGCATGTCCAATCATCCTATTAAGTTTCAACATTGTAGGTCAAGTGGTTCTCAAGTTATTTCCAAAAAATGATTTTACATGAACAGGCCACTGTGACCTTGACCTTTAATAGACTGACCCCAAAATCAATAGGGGTCATCTACTCTGCATGTTCAATCATCCTATGAAGTTTCAACATTCTGGGTCAAGTGGTTCTCAAGTTACTGATCGGAACTGGTTATCAATGTCCAGGTCCCTGTGACCTTGACCTTTAACGGAGTGACCCCAAAAACAATAGGGGTCATTTACTCTGCATGAACAATCAGCCTATGAAGTTTCAACATTCTAAATGGAGAGGTTCTCAAGTTATTGATTGGAAATGGTTTTCCATGTTCAGGCCCCTGTGGCTTTGACCTTTAACAGAGTGACCCTAAAATCGTTGGGGGTCATCTATTCTGCATGACCAATCATCCTATGAAGTTTCATCATTCTGGGTCAAGTGGTTCTCAAGTTACTGACCGGAAATGGTTTTCAATGTTCAGGCCACTGTGACCTTGACCTTTCACAGAGTGACCCCAAAATCGTTAAGAATCATATTCTGCATGACCAATCATCCTATTAAGTTTCAACATTCTGGGTCAAGTGGTTCTCAAGTTACTGACCGGAAATGGTTTTCAATGTTCTGGCCCCTGTGACCTTGACCTTTAATGGAGTGACCCTAAAATCGATAGGGGTCATCTACTTTGCATGTACAATCATCCTAAGAAGTTTCAACATTCTGGGTCAAGTGGTTCTCAAGTTATTCATCGGAAATGGTTTTCCATGTTCGGGCCCCTGTGACCTTGACCTTTGATGGAGTGACCCCAAAATCAATAGGGGTCATCTACTCTTTATGACCAATCATCCTATGAAGTTTCAACATTCTGGGTCAAGTGGTTCTCTAGTTATTGATCGGAAATGGTTTTCAATGTTCAGGCCCCTGTGACCTTGACCCTTGACAGTGTGACCCCAAAATAATTAGGGGTCATCTACTCTTCATGATCAATCATCCTATGAAGTTTCAACATTCTGGGTCAAGTGGTTCTCTAGTTATTGATCGGAAATGGTTTTCAATGTTCAGGCCCCTGTGACCTTGACCTTTGACAGAATGACCTCAAAATCAATAGGGGTCATCTACTCTTAATGACCAATAATCCTATGAAGTTTCAACATTCTGGGTCAAGTGGTTCTCTAGTTATTGATTGGAAATGGTTTTCAATGTTCGGGCCCCTGTGACCTTGACCTTTAATGGAGTGACCCTAAAATCGATAGGGGTCATCTACTTTGCATGAACAATCATCCTATGAAGTTTCAACATTCTGGGTGAAGTGGTTCTCAAGTTACTGACCGGAAATGGTTTTCCATGTTCAGGCCCCTGTGACCTTGACCTTTGATGGAGTGACCCCAAAATCAATAGGGGTCATCTTCTCTTTATGACCAATCATCCTATGAAGTTTCAACATTCTGGGTCAAGTGGTTCTCTAGTTATTGATCGAAAATGGTTTTCAATGTTCGGGCCCCTGTGAGCTTGACCTTTGGCAGAGTGACCCCAAAAACAATAGGGGTCGTCTACTCCAGCAGCCCTACAACCCTATGAAGTTTGAAGGTTCTAGGTCAAATGGTTCTCCAGTTATTGCTCGGAAATGAAGTGTGACGTACGAACGGACGGACGGACAGGGCAAAAACAATATGTCTCCTTGGGGAGACATAATGAAGCTGTGCTTTGTTCTCTGTGAACATCTAAATGAGCAAAATTGTCCAAATAAAACAGATTCAACAGTAACATCATAAAAATACGACATCATACACATGTTAAAATTATAATGCTGGGCCAAATTACAAAACGTTTTCATTTTTTGTTGAATAGTTCTATTCACAAGTAAAGGTTAAATTGCTTGTATATAAATATAAAATCTCTGAACTATAACTACCTATAGGCAAAATATGCAATTCAACAGTTAGTGTGAAATTTTTGCATGGTTATAATCAAAACAAGTATGCCCACAGGGCAGAATGTCGAGCCCACCAGCTGTCTATCTGTGACCTTGACCTTATACCTAGGGACCTGGTTCTTGCGCATGACACTCAGTCTCATAATAGTGAACATTCATGCCAAGCAACATCAAAATCCCACCATGCATGAAGGAGAAATGCCCTTGACAAACTTCAATTTGACCTTTGACCTCCAACTTTGACCTTCACCTTTGAGATAGGAACATGGGGTTTGTACATGACACTCTTTCTCATTGAGGTAAACACACATGCCAAATATAAACAAGATTGGTCCATGCATGTCAGACGGATGCACTCACGCACAGATCCATGCACATACACCGACCCGCCAAAAGTGACGACTAAATCGAGCTCACCGCATGTGGGCTTGACAATAATAAATGTGCTCCTATATCTTATCAGTGAATAATATATAAGAAGTCATAAAGTTAATAATATTAAATCACTTGTGCTAGGCTGATAAACATACAAGGGATCATTCATCATTTCTTTCTTAAAAAGACTTACAAAATTTGATTGCCATATGAATACCATCTTGAATATCTGACCGTATCGTTATTTATCCACCTCCACATTCTGGGCTGAACCTAAACAAGAAAAGTGATTTCCCATTTCAGTTCTTACAGTACTTAAACAATCAAACCTACATTATCATCCATTTATTGCCAATATATTGGTTCAAATGAAACACTGATCTAGCAAACAAGTACTCTTGTTATGGTCTAAAACAGAAAACAATAGCACCACTAAACATGCTTGAAGCAATGCGGCATTCAAGTTTGAGAATAATATGTATCAATTAAAGTATTTTTAAGTTAATGAGCAAAAACTAAACTGCAGAAAAAAAAATGGATGAATGACCAGATCCACTGTATGACACATCCATCTGATCACCTAACACAACTGTGACCTTGACCAGTTGATCTCAAACAAAGGGGAGGTGTTCTAGTGGTTCAGTGTCCACTGCCCAAACAGTGAATCACAGGTTCAAGCCCCAATGAGGTCTTAATGACACTAGAACTGGTCTTTGTAGGAAAAGTAGTGTCAAGAGTGGTTCAAACAGCCTGAAGCTTTCATCACAACAGCCAAAATAAATTAGTAAAACTTGAATTAGTCTGAGGGTCATAGGTCAGATCATTCTAAAATTATTGTGTGTAAATGGTTTTTATATTGTGACTCACAGTCATTGTGCATATCACCACTGACAAACTCACCTAAAAACCCATACAGGTTAGCTACTTCCCACCCACAATAGGCCTGAAGAATTTGCAAGCCATTGATCAAATGGATCTTTAAAAACTGAAAGGAACAGGTTTGACCTGCTTACCTCAAAATCAACAATAATTATTGTTATCAACTGCCAACAGGCAATGTGCCTGACAAATAAAATCAAAAGTTGAGTGGTTCTTAGGATACTGAGCAGAAACAGATTTTTTAACTAATAGCCACTGTGAGCTTGACTTTTGACTTATTGAACCAAAAATCAATTGAGATGTTCAACTATTCATAAGCAGAAGTTTTTGGCCTGCCAAGATTGAGAATGTTGGTCAAGGGGCTATCAGAATATTAAGCAGAAACAATTTTTGTGCAAATAATCACTCTGACTTTGACCTAATGACCACCAAAAACCATAAATGTCTGCCAAGAGGAATGTATGTCAAGCAATTCTTAAAATATTGAGCAGATGTGAAATTGCAAAGAGACAGAGAACAAGTGTTATTGCATGATTGCTCTTGAAAAATACAACTAAGTTAACTTCAAGGCAAAATACTAGGTGCACAACTTTACATGCTGAACAATCCTGACTCAACTTTAAATATTTATAAAGATATGTATGACAGAAACTTTATGCATATTTTTTTAATGTCAAGGGCCATAACTCTAGTCAAAATGATTGGAATCCTAACCAAATTGCACAATTTCCCAAGCTGAATATCAGTTTTATGATGTTTCGTGACTCTAGGCCTTTTGAGATATACACAACACAAATTTAGACCAATAGACACAAATATGGACAAGGGTAAATCTAAATGTCCAAACATACATTTTTGGGCACAATTACACCTCTTTCATATAACGGGCTCTTCTGGACTAATAAAACAAGAACATACGGTTCATGCTCAATCATTGCATGTCCATGTAAACCCATCTCATGTTTCACATTTCTATTCACTAGTTGAACATTATTCTTTAAAATGATTATAAAAGTTTCTAAAAAGCATAGAACAATTTATATTGCTTTACAGTGTCTGAGAGTCCAATCCAGGCTACATTATCAATGGTACGACATGTGATAAGACTGTCAAGACTTCTGAGTTCATCATAGTTCTTGTAAATTGTAAGGTCTCCTTGATTTGCTTGGCAAGTTTTCCTCGCGTTGAACCAGGACTGTGGAGTATCAAAGAATTTGAGGCATCTACCATCTCTATACTGCCAACCATCAGCCAGGTCACACAGATCCAGCATTGCTGAAAATTACCAAACAAATGTTTGAAAAGAATATAAAACACTAGAGGTGCCTTTGAGCACATGTCTCCCACGACTGCCTAATCATCAGGAGTTGGAAATAGAGTAACCGGTCTACATCTGTGTATCAGTAATTATGTTCAAGGGCAATAATTCCGAAGTGCCTGGGGCAATTTGGTTTATTATGGAACTTGGTAAGGAGTTATGGTCAAACACATTTTGTTCAAGTTTGGTGATGATCTGTGTCCTCAGTCAATATCATTTTTACAGGGCCATAAAAACACATCCTGACCTCAACGTAAGTCAATAACTGTGTATTAAGTAATAAAATATGTAACAGAAATCTCACACGTATGTGCAAGATCATGTAATAATCTAAACATCTTTTCTGAACATAGTTCCTCAAAGGAGTCCTTGGTACAGTGGTTATCAGATTGCAGCTGATATACTGACTAGTGTACAATACCGAATGACTACGTAAACTCATACTAAGCCTTGACTGTATGCTGAAGGTAAATTGTCCGGACCTTGGAAATAAGTCCAGTCTATTCAAGGTGGGAACTTTTATCAACTACCCAGATAAACTTTTAGGTGTAAAAAAAAATATTTGTTTCTGGTATCCCAACCTACCCTAAATTTTTGGTCTGACCCTAAATGTTTTTATGGCCTTGGAGAATTTGTTTTTCAACATTTTAACAAAAATTTGCAAAACTGCACTTTATATGTGCTTTAAACATGGTCAATGATGTTAGAAATCATCTTACTGATACTGTAAAGGCATAACCCCTTATTTGTATTCATTTTTTGACACAAAAATAATTTCCGAAAAGTCTCACTTAATAAAACAGACTGTCACAAAATACGCCCACCATCGAACTTGGCCTAATTCAAGGGCCATAATCCAAGAGTGACTGGGGCGAGTTGGCTGGTTGTCAAACTTGGTCGAGATATTATACCCACAAACATTGTCACCAAGTTTGGTGAAGATCATAATTTGCAGATTTCTTGTAATTCAAGGGCCATAACTCAAGAGTGCCCGGTGTGATTTTGGTGGTTAATAAACTTGGCCAAGATATTATGTTTGGTGAATATTGGATGAAAACTGTTTGACTTAGGAGGGAGGACAAGGCCAAATTTGCAGATTTGAAGTAATTCAAGGCCCATTACTCAAGAATGCCTAGTGCGATTTTGCTGGTAATCATACTTGGCCGAGATATTATGCCCACAAACATTATCACTAAGTTTGGTGAAGATAGAATGAAAACTGTTTGACTTAGAGGAAGAACAAGGCTAAATTTGCAGATTTCAAGTAATTCAAGGGCCATTACTCAAGAGTGCCTAGTGCGATTTTGCTGGTTATCGAACTTAGCCGAGAAATTATGTCACAAACATTGTCACCGAGTTTGGTGAAAAGCGGATGGAAACTGTTATACTTAGAGAGCAGACATGCTTTTGGACCCCGCCCCCTGCCCCCTTTCTGAGACAGGCGTATAAAAATTTTTTTTTAAAAGATTTCCTAATTTTTTTACCATGTTACCAGAAACAAAGAACTTTTTTAGGCCTTAATTTTACATCACATACAGGTTGAACACACATTCCCAGCCATCTGTACATCTATATCAATTGTCTAAAGTATTGTACAGCTGTACTAAAATTTAGAGTCAACTAATATAACTCCTAGCAATCATTACACTTACTCACATTGTCTTAACACATTGTACAGCTGCATGCAATGTCAGATCCAGTAACTAGATCTAGCAGATATAGTTCCCAAAACCCCTTTTACCCAAATCAATGTATACCGGTAGTTACAATGTATTATTGTTGTTATTATTATTATACCAGATTTATATAGCGCCCTTTTCATGATAAACACGTTCAAAGGCGCTTTACCAGTACATATAGCAAACGCAGCCACACAGGGCACGAAATTCATCCTCTACCAGTACAGACAAAGATCGATCTGAACAGAGGGACAGAGTGAGATAATGCCCCAATAACAGATAGAGAGAAATCATTATAGATACAGGCCTGTCCGGCTAACTTAGCCTAGCTCTTTGCGAATAGACAGTCTGGTTCTTTAACGTGCCCGGTGTATAGCAACAATACACACGAGACCGTCTTTCCTGGGAAGAACCAGTACAGGTCTCTAGTTAAGTGTGAGACACTCAAGAGCATCTCCAAAATTTCCAGTCCCTGGACCGGGATTCGAACCCTGGACCTCTGGATTGACAGTCAAGCGTGTTACCACTAGACTGCCAGCCCACATAATTGTTCTTGCCTAAGAAGTCAGACACAGTAATGAAGCCATCATTCTATACTTATACTGCTCACATTAACAAAATATTGAGCTAATTCATATTTGGACAGACACATAGTTTTCCACTCCTTTGTAAACCTGTCACCATCTACTCTGAATGTCTGACAAGTAGTAGAGATGTACTCACCTTCAGATCTGATCTATATCATTCCTCAGCCTTAGGCACTGAAAGTCTCTGGAAGCATTTTTCAGTCATAGAACATGTGGTCCCCGATTCCTACTAAAAAATGCCTGACAAACTGTACTGCTGTACTCACCTTTAGGTCGGACACATATAGTTCCCCAGCCATCTGTACACCTTCTAGCTTGTATTTTTCCAATATCTGGTTTGTAAGAGTACAATGCAGCACATTTATTTGAATTACTGTTTCTGTCCCCTTCCTTATTCCTATACCATGGTCTGTAAATGGATTATACATTACAGCTCACTGATACACTAATTTATTACAAGAGGCTACAGTGGAATTAAGATGATTGTATCATGGGGCATAGATACACAACTTTCTCAACATCTGATGCTAATATAAAGAGGAACATACCATAATAAAAATTATTTAAATTATTTAAGAAATATATCTCATTTAGTTATTTGGCATTGAATAAAATCATTGTCTGGAGGTCAGATGCTAAAGAATTATATCAAAAGGGCACAGCCCAAGTGACACGATACTATGCATCTGAATGACAATGATTTTGTTCAAGAGCGAATCACTGTTTGAGATTTATTATTTCCATTCTCACACATTATTAACGATTGTTATCTACATCTATATGCAGATATTCAAATATTTGCCCCTTTTTCATTGATTTCTTTTACAGCGCGCAACTATGACTATTGACGATATAACGTAATTATTGTGAAGTACAAACTGTTTATGTGTTGCATAACACATAGTTTTAGTCTTCTATTGTTTAACAGTGAAATAAATCTGGCTGTGTCAAATTATAACATGACTCTGATTTAGGAAGCAAAGGTTGCAGATAAAAACTAATTTTGCTATGAAAACTTATAATAAATGTTTAACTGAATAAGACAGCTTCTTTCTAATTACATGTACTGGAAACTTCCAAAAACTGGACTTTTCTACTGGTCCCGAGGGTGTGTGGTTTTTCGGAAGTTACAATGTATATTATAAATTTTGAACCCCATTGCTGTTTTAAACTCTCTTTTGTTAACCTTTTGGCTTTTAGCATTTGAAGGAAACCCTTAAAGCTTGTTTAGGTCTAAAATAAAATATGAATGAAATGTAGCAATCTTCACAGTTTTGGTAATTAAAATCCCATTAAACGGAAGTCTTTTCTACATACTGTTATGCAAGTTTCAGAGGAAAATCACTTATATCATAATCTTCGGCAATACGAGTTCCCAAGAAAATCACTTTAGTTAGAGCCTATGGCAAATTTCATTTTATAAGATTGTTCTTGATTCTTATTTGCAATCATTAATTTTCCTTACATATTTCGTGAATTATATGGAGTACCATCCATAAACTTCCATCGTCTGTTTACCAACTGCAGATCTGTCCAGTAAAGTATTCTTGCACCCTGACTAACCAGTTTTGTCATCCATTTCTGAAAATGAAGTATTAAATATTTCCTGATTGATACATCCAGCAATATAATATACACATATATGCACAAAATATAAGTGACATAAGTTTCATCTAAAGTAATTACACAGTTAATGACTCTAAAATTTTCCAAATCAACTACAATAGGTGAGCATCATTGTGTACTCTGATTCTGCCTGTTACATAGACTTGCCTGATTTGTACACATCAGTCACCTTAGAGATATGCTGAATAGCCTGACTGCAACATCAAGCTGCATTCCGGTGTACCAATCAAGCGATCGGGATTGGCCGGTTTTGTATGAATCGAGCCTACTGATTAATAGGAAATTATTAGAGAACAAACTATCTACAGAAAAATTTATCATTTATAATAATCTTGCAAAAGACCTTTTTTAATCTTAATTCAAAATATATTCTACTTACCAGTTCATCTGTTGAATGCCAGATCCACAAACTAGCATTTCTCGAAGCACATGCATGTTCCAAATCCCGATGATTGTATCGTGAATCCGAAACATAGTAACAATTGTCATAGTACTCATACCAGCCTGGCTCACAGGTACCATATATACACGGCACAACTGAAATGTAAAACTTCATGTTAACCCTTATCATGCATGATACGATTGATTCTGCCTTTGCAACCAGTGCAGATCATTATCAGCCTGCACATCCGTGAAGTCTAATCAAGATCTGCACTGTTCGCCATTCAGTCAGTATATTTTAGATAAGCACCCCTTTTAAAAGTTAATGGTACTGTCCACTTTATTTTCAAGTTTTATGGTAAGCATTCAAATGAATTACAAATCATAAGTATCCCCTAGTGAAATTTAGAAAATTTATATTTAAGGATTTTTTCTAAGTTGCTGATTCTAGACAGACCTTGCAAAAAATAACTACTACTTTGTCATGTTCAAACTTTTGTTTGCACTTAGTAAGATTTCAACCCAATAATAACTGCATTTTCCAAACAGTAGAGTGTGTCTGCGTTCAAGGAGGAAACAAATTCGGTCGTGAAAATATGTGACATTTGATTTTAATGGTGTAAAAACTATCTCTCAACACATTTCTGGTGCTTTAGTCAATAAGTGATAATGTATTTATGTGTTTTGAGAGGTTTTTACTTACAAATTAGCAGTTTAATACAGACTTTAACGTTGAAAATCTGAAAGAGTGAATTTTGACTGCGGGCAAGTGGATTTTTATATCTCACTTGTCCATGGACAAGTGAAAAATAGTGAAAAATATTGGGATTTTCACACCCCTGCTGAAGAATGTGATACATATGTACCCACTTTTCAAAAAGTGGTTGGAATGCTTTTAGATTCAAGTTTTAGGTTCATTTGCAACAAAATTAAAGATGTAATTCATTTACACTCTCTCGGAAAAGGAGGTCCCAACTCCTTGACAGGGTTCTCCGAAATGCTTAATTCTGCGTATTTGTACACATTTCTTTTTGGAAAGGATGCCAAAATATTCCACTATCCCTGGGACGCATATAAAAATTTGTCGAACGTGTAGCTTACAGATTTACACAAAAGAACTACCTTGTCAGAGGCTATTTTGCCTGTCAGTGGCTGCTTTGTGCTCTCGACTAATCAGAGATCATTGTTTTCCAATAACCGCATAGTTAATTAAGGTTGTATTGTTTACGTAATAGATTTAATCAACACACGACAAACATGCCTTTGATTTATGTGCTAATTAGTGTGTTGTCCAATTTATCTTCATAACACGACTGGCTCACTTAATTATGCTTTTTGCATTTGCCACAAATTTTGATAATTGAATTAAATGATGACTGAAAGTAGCGGAGTTTGCAGGACAGAAACTGGACTTAATTGTAATGTTATTCGCAGCCGTTCCCGAATAAATTCATTAATGTGACAATAAATGGTGCGATACAAAATATATTTCAAACGCTGATAGCCTTACTCATTTGGCTTATCGGGATGACTTATTTTATAATCTGATATTTTATAGTTGTCATCCCTCTAAGCCTTACCCGTATCTGCATTTTACTGTTAAGAAAACGTAAGCATAAAAATTTTGAAAAATATAATACATGTACTGGTCAGACTTACTTGCTCCAATAAATTAAACATTAATATTCATGTAGAAACTTCAAATGGGTTGAATATAACTCATAATGTTAAATAAGAGACTTAAAACTATATGGAAATACTTGCAGGTGCGAGCAAGGGCGTAGGAACTGGGGTGGCTGGGGAGGTGCCCGCCGCCCCAATACTTTGTGAAGCGGCGAAATGCCTAACTCATAAATTTTTGAAAAGGCTAGAAAATATAACTGAGAATAAATACAGCAGTCTTCCCTTCCCAATTGTTAATTTATCATGAAGTGCATCGGCGACTGATATGTACACAGAATCATGTCATATCGCTGATACTTTGCTAGATCAGCTTGGTTACAGGGTTTTGTACAAAATCAAAGGTCGCTGTATTTTCACACCCCGCAGACTTGGATTATAGGCGACACATTAATTAATGAAAGTTAATTGTGTTTAATTGCTTACTGTTGAACAGATTATAGACACTTGCAATTTATGTTGTGTCTCAAATTCTGCCAACAAAGGTAAATATCTTGAGTAAAACAGAGATGTCTTTTCATAAAATAATAAATTCAATATTTTTGACACTTAAACATACTGTTTGAAATATCAAAGAAAATATAGTAACATACGAATATATAATTTGTGCTTAATTCAGAAAGAAAACAGTGAATTGCGTTTTACCTTTATAAATGCCATGTAATGACTAAAATGCCATAAGGATTGGATTACCCCTGTAAGTCAGGGTCTTGTGCTCGATCCCCTACTTAGACATTACTGGTTCTACCCTGTTAAGACATGTTCGTATCTAACATCGTACCGCCATTACAGTGTTTAAACGCAGTAAACTGTAAACATGGTAAATAGGGGTGAAAACTCGCGAAAAAAAACAAGTATGTTCAACAGCTACTGATCAGTCCAAGAAGTCACCAGACTGCACCATTTACTCTAGCCATATGCAAAATTTTCCCCGGCCCCCGTTGAAGGGATGGGGCTAGCCTTCCTCATTTGGCTAATCGGGATGACTTATTTTATGATCTGATATTTTATAGTTGTCGTCCCTCTCCGTGACGGAGACAGCAACAGTTATCACGCTGTCCCGAAATGACCTATTATTTGGACAAAAATGGGGCTACCCCCTCCGAAACCCACCCCATGCGCCAACCCAATGCTCAAAATGTCCCTACACCCATGGGTGCGAGCAGATATTTACCCATGCAGACACTGCAGGGCTCCAGATAAGATGCGTATTAGCGTAAATTATGCTTTGAAATAATGCATATACCAAGTCTGATAATTTTTAAGCGTATAAAAACGTATATGAAATTACAGAAATGCATGCAATTACTTTTTACTAGCGTAAACAAAATCTTTTTCGTCTGGAAACTTTATGTAACAGAGCACGGTAGGCATTCTCCCACACTGAATGTACACACGCATTGAATGGTACTCGATAGACCTAGGTTAAATTTTATTATACACTCCATGCGTGAGTAAATCAAATAGTTGGGAATATTGAATTGAACTAACTGCAAAAAAAGTCATGGGTGTTATGTTCCCAATTAATATGTTAAAACTAATTTCTGGTTGTTTTTTTTTCACATTCATTATAAATTTACAGGAGTAAAATTACTCCTAGTCAATTTCAGATTTTACAAATTTACTCTTTCACAAAGAATATGATTGGCCAAAAAAATTATCTGGAGCCCTGCACTGGTTTCAATACACAGCGGACTGCGGATGACATGAAACTGCAGAAACAAAACACAAAATATACAATGTCAAAAAATGTCAGCAAGGCAATTTTATGCTTTAGTGTCAACATAAATCAATTATCAGAGATGTAATCATTACAAATACATTGATACATGCACCAGGAAATGTTCCCAACGGATTTTACTGGGGATTTCCTAACAGAAATATGCAGAATAAGTTTGGACGTGACGGGAGCTGTCCCAAAATGTTCTGTTATTTGGACTAAAACACTGACAATTATAATCCTATAACAGGTCCCAGAAAAGTCACAAATTAGCTATATAGCTAAATCTAGCTATATATAGCTAGATTTAGCTATAAAACCAATAACAATTGTTAAAGATATGTCAATATCAAATATAAAACAGTTCTTATCGCATCCAAATGGTTTATGAGACAAAAGACAATCACACAGAACGGAGATCTATGCAGTTTCAGTTTCAGTACATGTTGCGAATTTTTGCGATAAGTCATTATAACATTTGTCTTATTCAATGATAATTCTCATAAGTGACACATTCTTCAATGATTTATCGCAAAATATTGCTGCATTTATTGAAAATGTGACCGCAAAGATCTTGGTTTTCTGTTATTGTCTTTCATCTTATAAACCACTGGGACAGGATTATGACCATTTTGCATTTGATTTTGACATATGTTGCATTATTGTTATTGGTTTTATAGCTAATTCTAGCTATATATAGCTAGATTTAGCTATATCTGTATATAGCTAATTTTTGACTTTTCTGGGACCTGTATAATTGAATTAAAGGACAGCCAGCTCTGGCCTTCAGCGTTTTTTTTCTGGTCTAGCTTAAATTTTCGATACACCTAATTTCATCTTACCTGACCGTATCATTTCAAGTAATTAAGGCTAATTAGAGCCTGAGCACATTCAAACTTACAGTTTTTGCACGTCCTTTACTGTAAATGGCGGAGTTTAATCTAAGGGACATAACTTGGTAATACACAGCGTTACCAGTAGATACATTAAAGGTTGATACAATAGATCTAGATCTACTAGTAGATCTATAATGATCATAATAGTTAAAACTTAAAAAACTATACGAAATTAAACTTAATGTCGAATATTCTCCAATTCATTAACTCTTAAAGCCTGAAACCGGAATGTCGTCTGCAGGAAATTCTCAACTTTTTTAAGATATTGATAGGATTTAGATTGTGAAAATCCTCTCCAAAAATATTTTATGTTGGCGGGACGAAAACACGACACATTTTACACGAAAACTCGACGTATAGAGGGCGCCGACACGATGAATTTTTCTGTTGAGGAGTTTACGTGTTGCCAACACGAAACCACGACAAATACCTTATTTATCGAGTTTTCATGTTTTCGAGTTTTCGCACCACCGACACGAAAACACGACAAATACTTTTCAGACATCTCTTATAAAATGTAGAGTTATTCTGAAACCGGTGGCAAAGGGTTTTAGAAGCGTTTTTCTTTCTATTCAAACGAACCGTCAATTCAGAATTTATTTATATTCACTAAAGCTGCATTAGGAGATTTGAGATTATAAAACAGTTCAATAATATATCAGATGTTGGTTATCGTTTTGAGAATGCGAAGTGTATGTATAACTGTATAACAGACTCGGTATTGGGGTTGGGGAGCGGCACCAGCTAAGAACGGAGGCGGTATCGGTGAGCCGAATGGGGTTAGGTACGGAAGGAGGTAACCCCTCCCGCCCCTGTTAGCTGGGTCAGGGCGTGTCCCCCTGGAAATGTTTGAAATAGGCTATATGTATAAAAATGGTGGCAAGTGCTGCATTTCTGAGTCCAAATTTTGAGGTACGGGAGAAGTTAACCCCCTCCTGACAGTGGAGTTTCAGAGTCTCTACCTGGTCATTTTTTCCACCTAATGTGGAATGGTGGCCCCGCTGCATAATTAGTGCAAAATTTGAGGTACATGAGGGGGTCATGCCCTCCTATTTGGGTGTCAGAGGGTATCCCCACGGAAATTTTTGAAATATGTATGAAATGGTTGCCTCTGGTGCATTTTTGAGTCTAAATTGTAAGAAAAAAAATTCCTTTGCCAAAATAGTTGGGTTGCAACTTTGATGAGTACAGGTCACTTTTAAGCCGGCCGATATGGGAGGGGCGGGGGCAAGTCCGGCCATGGATCCGAGCCTGTGCAATTAGAAAAATAATTACGTATACGGGATGAAGATTAATTTCCCTCATAAATATTGGCTTTGATTTTATTATTATGATATTGTATATAAAACATTAAACGCATGGCAGAGCACAACCTTATCATAGAATACTTATTCGCTGGGTACACATACAATAAATTGATTGTAATTATGTATTGTCTTCATAGGATTAATATCAGTTATATCTGGAACGACTATACGTCTTCCTGGTTATATCGAATATTTATCCTGCAATTTTATCATAATGTTGATATCCTCCATATATGTATGTGGCAACGTTAAATGTCGCAACGCCGCTAAATGTCGCAACCACCGTTAAATGTCGCAAGGTTGACGTTAAATGTCGCAACCACCGTTAAATGTCGCAAAATCGTCTGCCGCTAAATGTCGCACCTTTAACGTTAAATGTCGCAAAAATTTGCCCACCGTCATATGTCGCAACACCAACGCTAAATGTCGCACTTCCTATTTGACACTATGAATATCAATTCCTTGTGTATATTTACTTTTTGAGGGAAGAATAATTAACAGGTTTATGTAATACAAATAATTATCTTAATGATAAGTACTGTTATTTATAGCAACAAGCGGACCTTGTTGGCCCTAGATCGCTCACCTGAGTTCCAAACCTTGCTTGAACAGTCACGCAAGAAAAATATTTATTATTTTGTAATAGGACCAGTGTTTTAGGACAGAAATATTCTGATGTTTCTTCTAACTAAATACGATTTGGTAATGATGTTGTATGTTTGTGGGGGTTGGGTATGGTTGGAGAACGGGGTGAATAACGACACAGAAATCTAAGACACAAACACTGGAGGTGTTTGGGGGGTGAGAGAGAGGGGGTTATGTGTGGGTAGGCGGAAAAGTAGGGTGATTAGGAGAATGAGACTAAACAAAACAATTTTAAGAGACTAAAAGTAAAATAATATCAAAATTCCCGCTTTACTTAAAAATGTACAGAGGGCCACATAGGATCTTTCTCCGCCATTGAAGTTTAATATTTACCTTATGACTTTAAATGTAAACCTCCAAACAAAGAAATATAATCCAATAGAAAATCTTCGTACGGTTTTCTACAGCTGGAGCAAAACATAGTTACAGTCTTCGTATCGCGTAGTTAAACATCGTGTTGTGTAACAGGTCCTGATCGCGGCCCGAGCCGATCCCCCACCCCCAACCTCACCCTTGTTGACTTAGTAGTGACTTATACTCATCTAGGTTACACCCGACTATTTTGGAAATAATATTTTCGCAAAATGTAGACCCAAAACGCCCCAGAGGCGAACATTTTACACTTATATTTCAAAATTCCCCAGGGGGGAAACCCTTGACCCCTCCAGTACCTTAAAATTAAGACCAAAAATGCACCAGAGGCAACCATTTTATATCTGTTTTTCAAACTTTCCCGGGGAGAGCCCCTGAGCCCTCGAAAATGGCAGGGATAACCCTCCCATGCACCGAAATTTTGAACAAAAAAATGCAATAGAAGTCCAGCATTCCATACCAGTATTGTGAAGGGGGAAAGACCCTAACCACCTAAAATAAGTGGAGTGCCCCTCTAGTGCGTTCCTCATAAAATAGACAAAAATGCACCACAGGCCAGCATTTCATACATGTACATAAAAAAACTTTCCCACAAATACGGATAGAGGAACCCTGTACCTACCGCACGTCGCCGGTGACACTTTTGTTTTTAACTGGTGCCCCCTCCCCCCTCCTCTATCAACAATTGCTGGCCCCCGGGCTGTTGTGTAACGAAATTTAGGTCGACTCAAGACATGCGATACAACGCGCGACAATACGGAGTGCGAGCTTAATATCTCATGAGCTAAACAGGACTCCATAGAATTACACAGTTCAGACATGAAATAATTTTAGTACTGCGGCGAGTACTACGTTAGTGCTCAAACCTTTATATATAAAAGATAAAACGTACGTGTGGTGCGGGACCACTGAAAAGCAAACGTGCAGATTAGAGTGAAAGGTCATTTTAGCCCTTCCAAAATCAACACATTGCATACTGATGCATGCAAGCATGCATTACCCAATCTTATCTCTAAGTTGTAAAGACTGTTCAACTTACCTTATTTTGCTGTGCGACATTTAGCGTTGGAGTTGCGACATATAACGGTGGGCAAATTTTTGCGACATTTAACGTTAAAGGTGCGACATTTAGCGGCAGACGATTTTGCGACATTTAACGGTGGTTGCGACATTTAACGTCAACCTTGCGACATATAACGGTGGTTGCGACATTTAGCGGCGTTGCGACATTTAACGTTGCCACAATGTATATTAGCTAACAGCTAACCCATCATTTTCGTACTCGCAATATCTTCGCTGTAATACTTAGTAGAGACTTATAAAAAATTAAAACAAAAACAACTGTCATAAACACAAACTTGTCAGCTTTTGTCATTACCAAAAAAATAAGAGATTTGTCGTGTTTTCATGTCGGCGGAGCGAAAACACGAAAACTCGACAAATAATGTATTTGTCGTGTTTTCATGTTTTCGTGTCGGCGGGGCGAAAACACGACAGCAAGACAAATAAAGGACGCCAACACGACATATTCATACCCGACAATACGAAAACTCGACAAATAAATATGTCGTGTCGGCGCCCTCTAAACGTTGTGTTTTCGTGTAAAATTTGTCGTGTTTTCGTGTTGTCGTGTTCGTGTTTTCGCCCCGCCGACACGCCAACACGAAATGGCAGAAATCAACCACAATACAATAGGCCATAATTTATTTTATTCACCTTATACATTTATTAACCGTAATTTACTAAACGTGTAATATTGTAAAACCTACGCAAGGTAACCTCACTACCGTTTATTCATAATACTTTTTTTTTCAAATATGTCGTATTTTATACTAAGTTTTCTAAAATGGAATTTGGACATACCGTACCCATTTAACATTGTTTGTTTTGTTTTGTTGGGTTTAACGTCGCACCGACACAATTATACGGGTCATATGGCGACTTTCCAGCTTTGATGGTTGAGGAAGACCCCAGGTGCCCCTCCGTGCATAATTTCATCATGAGCGGGCAACTGGGTAGAACCACCGACCTTCCGTAAGCCAGCTGGATGGCTGCCTCACATGAAGAATTCAACGCACCAAGTGAGGCTCGAACCCACATCGGTGAGAGGCAAGTGATCTTAACCGCTCGACAACGGAGGTCCCGTACCCATTTAACACCAATGTGATACGTACGAAGACTGCTTCCCGACTTAGACACAAGTTACCTTATGTGAACCTGTTCCTGATCAGAATTTGCACTGAAACTGAAAACTGAAACTGTTTTATTTGATTAAACGCAAATTTTTAAGTAAAACATATTCAATGGCGTTTTACAAACACATAAAAAAATTTACGTCTAAAAATTAAGACATTTTAAAGATGTATGAAATAAATGAGCATAAATATCATTGTGAATAAGCTATTTAGTAAGTATTAAACAAAAGATCAGACATCAGATATGATTAATAAAATATTAGAATATTAAGATACATTAAGATAGCCGCGTTTTGTTAGTAAGTAAGTAAAAGTGAGTTATTGTGACATGTCCATAAGTTATTACAAACGACTGTATTTTTGTATTTGTAATAAAATTGTTCATATTCGAATGTATTTACACAGTAAAAATCATCCAGTTCATGTTACCACAATATCTTAAAAATCACAGTCACAGGCTCTAAAAGAGTGCAAAGTAATTTCCAAAATAATGAGTTTTCAACTTCTTTTTGAAAACATCTAATGTGTCTGAGTTCCTTATTTCAAGAGGCAATTCGTTCCAGAGTTTAGGTCCAACAGTACTTAAACTTTTCTCACTGAACATTTTGCGCTTGTTGAAAGGACCAACGAAACACCCAGTAACGGAATTTGAAAAACGCAAGTTCCTTGTCTGAGTTTGTTTTATGAGAAGTTCTGAAAGATATTCCGGAGAATTTCCGAATGAACAAATATACATGTAGGTGAGCATCTTGAATGTGATTCTGGCTTTGATGGGTAGCCAGTGAAGATCATAGAGCGCTTGTTTGGAAACTGTCATATTTCCTTCGTTTTAGGACAAGTTTTGCACACATGTTCTGAATTCGTTGCATTTTGTTTACCTCGCTTTGAGCAATACCATACAAAATGACAATGCAATAATCTAAATGGGATATCACCAATGGCAGAGTTTCGGCAGCCTCTTTGGTAAGATATTTCCGGATACATTTTATTCTGAAGTAGTTAAGCAGTCTACACTTTCGTCTTGCATACTCTTAGATTCAAATTTTAATCAAGGTATGCACCTAGATATCGAATAAAGCTCACTGATTTCATTTCATCACCTACAATGCATATTTTGTCAGTTGCACACTTAGAGAGCTGTTGCCTACTACCAAACATGATAAACTCGGTTTTGGAAGTGTTCATTTTGAGTTTATTTTCATTCATCCGGTTGTCGATTGTTCACTTTAGTATGGGATTGTTGCGTACATGGCCAATAGTTCCAATAGTTCCGCTTTTACTTGGATTTTAACCCTGAGGTGAAACCGACATGACATCACTTAGAATGATCGACGGGAAAATCAAAGCATTGAGACGTCTGGTGGAGCGGGTTTTGGTTGTTAGATTTTCTATTTTATATCAACCATTGTGCACTTCAATGCCATTCATTAACAACAAAACGTGTAATATTGTAAAACCTACGCTTTACAATTTCTCTATAAAAATGTCATGTCACCTGTATAAAATGTAACTAAATATAAAACAAAAACAACAAACAATTTTCGCGTAAATTAAAAGAAAAATCAGTGTGATATTAATATTCACCACATTTACTATAAATATCTCACGTATAGATTGCGCTATTAATAATATACTTCTGATCTATTTGTAACACTCTATTTGTAACAAAGCAAAGGCCAAACTGAGAAACAAATAAAATTGTGCCTCAAATCTAAAATGAACACTGCATGACCTCTAATGAAGTTATCTAATTGGCAAGCTGGAAGACGTTGCGTACGTTGTTGGCGAACATCGGAAATTTTTCAGTTTCGTTCACTTCAATGTTTCATGAAATTCGTTTTAGAAATACGGTTGTTTATCTTCTTATATCACAAGAAAGGCAAAACAATCTCCCTGTTAGTAAATATGATCGCATTTACGTTTAACAATTAGTAAAAATTTGATTCGACATAGAATCATAGAAAACAACACTAAAACGTCACGTAAGATGCAACAGAATTCACCAATGTAGGGTTAACGCACGTTTTTTTGTGTAACAACATCTGCAGAATCCCAAGGGATTGGTTGGTGCACGAGCCCGTAGGGCGAGTGCACCAACATAGCCCGAGGGATTCTGCAGATGTTGTTTCACGAAACAAACGTGCGTTATCACTATTCTTGCATAAAACACAACTTAAGTGCTGGAAATATCGAAAAACCAAGACTATCCAGCTGACATTAGCCGATCGAAGTCGGCCGTTTCAGGTTGTTATGGACACATGTTTTATTTATGCATTTAAGGGCATACAGAAACAGTGCGTATTTTATACATGTCGAACGGACATTCTTGTTGTGGTAATTTCTTTAATATTAAATATATGTAAAATAAGCATGACTTCCCCTTTTTCCGATATATCGGTAGGAACTTTAGCTTTAGAGGCTCGGAATTATGAGAAAAGGGCATAACCCTACACGGCATCCTGTCTTTACACAATTTGCAGGTGAGGTGCCGACAGAACACAATTCTGCTTGGTTTAAATTAATAGTCTGCCCCTTACGCTTTTTAAATGTAAATATTATCGTTTAATAGAAACTGGTATCAATACCTATATTCTTCATGTCGTTAAGAATGAAATCTCTAGGCCTATAACTAGAAAATTTTGCTTTGCACCCCACCCCATCGCGATCAAAGTTTGATAAACACAAAAATTTGAATTTTTCCAACATCGATATAATCAACTTAGATTGGATTTATAAACTCAAACATGTGGTTGGTGAGATCTACAAATAAATTGAAAAATATATAATAAATACCTTCTGTTCATCAAATGTTCATTAACTGTGGAAAAATCCTTCAAACTTTACGCTTCGTCATGTTTATGCTTTACATTACACACCATCACTGTATCAGTAGACTGCATAGATGTGTAAAGTAGACACAAACATTTTTTAAAAGTTTTAGTGTAAGATTTAAAGTTAGTATGTCAACTTTCTCGACTCAAATTAATTTGGAAAACGAAATTGTATTTTTGTAAATTGTTGTTTGCCTATCATTTTCAGTGATTAAATCGCGGCGTGTAAACTTACTTTGAGTCTAATACGCGTAATAATACAATAATAAGGAACGTCAATTCAGTCGCGTATCAAGAGAGGTAGCGCTTATTACAAGTTAAAGTAAAGTTAGGTTGAAAAATGATATTTTTAATAAATATGCAGATGAAAAGATTTCATAAATCTCGGACCTTTCGACTTCGGCCAAAATTGATTCGGGATCCATAATTTGCTTACGTTGGACCCACAACAGCATATTCAAAACGTTCACCAACAGCGCGTGCTCACGAGAATCTCCTTGTTTGTACACGTTTTTTCCCTGTTTGTGCATGCCCAAAATCGGCAAAAAACAAAGGTTTTATGCAAGAATGCGCATTATTTAACGGCTTGGTAAATTCATAAAATTATTTTTTTCCGTCAAATAAGAAGACTCGGTGACGTGTCGTTAACTATATTTGACGTCATTGCAGTCATTTGCTGCTCAATACTTCCTGTAACAAACAGGAAGCAAAAGACAGATCCAACTTAAATCGTAAGATTTAATGTCTTCCCTCGACAGGATTTGTTAAAATTTCTGTATTTTCTTTAAACTATTGTATGCTTTCTATAATATTTATTTTGACAAAAAGTACATAAATTCTAATTTTGAATTAGTAAGTTTTTGTCGTATATTGACTTTGATAATGGCGTTTAATATATGTATACTTTAATCTAGCCGCGATGTCACACGTGTCAAAAAAATGCAAAAAAATAAAATTGCGAAGTTGTTACGTGCCGAAATATTTAAAGAAATATGTATTTGTTTACAAAACAGCGACTACAGACTGAATGTTCATACAATTGTCTGCAAATTGATATGCATAAGTCTTACGTTGAATATGAATTAAATTTAACACATGAAAATTGCAAAATCTAGCCGAGATGTCACAGCCGTGAAATTAATGTAACGTCGACGTTACGTTTGAAAACTAAATAATGTATATGTATTACAATTGTATCTGAACACCGCAATATAATTCACTGTCTGATAAATAATTATATTGAATGAATATTATATAGTACATCTATATCAAATATTTCCTTAAATATCGAAATGACATGATTTATGAAAACTGTAGTCCAACCACCCCAAGTAATCCCTTTAACGTCTAAACGGCTAAAAACGACGATAACGTCAGTTACGCTAATGTACGCCAACAATGAGCGTAACGTCGAAATGCTCTTTTACGATATGTCATGACAACGCCATTATTTTGTTTTTGTTGTCATTTTCTTCCTTCATAACGTTTTTTGCTAGTTTGTAAATTCTAGATGTTTTAGTGTATTTTTGTGACTTTTCAAATATGGATTGAAGTCGTAAAATCAGCGATTTCGTATGATAGCATAATTTGATTTTTTGAAATTGTGAAAACTTATCAACAGTAGATATTGTTCAAAGTGCAGACTAAATTTCAAAATTGTACGTTTAGTAATTTTTGAATTACTAACAAAAGAACTAATGGCGGGTTAGCTGTTTTTGTTCAGTATAAATGGTCGGTGTGAATGGAGACAGGTTAAATTAGGACTTCTTGATCATTGATAATTCATCCGCGCTGTTCATGAATGGAACTATTTTTATGTAGCGAATGGACATCTTTTAGGTGTGATTAGGAATCAAATAAATTGTGAGAAGTACACTTATAACTTTGGTAGCGGGTAAACCAACCCCCAAAAATCAGTCCCAATCTCATTCCAGTGCCCCCCCCCCCCCCCCAAAAAAAAAAAGAGTTGTAAACTTAGAAGTTTGTCATGTTTTTCCCCTTAACATTTATCTTCAATTTTGTTTGTTTCCTAAGACCCGATGCAACTCCGAGCGCGAAGGAGAAGGTTAATCTTGTATATGTATTACTGGGAACAAATAAGTTTAAACTTTTAAAAAAAGCATATATGGCACAGAAGTCTACATTAATTAATTCTAGTTTATAACTAGTTTATAACCATATTGTCAATGATTCTCCATAAATGTATCATACTGGGACAATGAAACAAGAATGACAACAGAAATTTATTGGATCATGGCCCTTGTTTTGTTATGATATCAACAGATTCAGCGTGTGTGCACGAAGTCGCATTTCAAACTACGCATTTACTTTTTCTGTAAGAAAACTTGTTGAAAATCATTATGACAACAACTGCCTGGCGAAAGTATTTGTATAATCTTGACGTTGATTATATATGAAATATTGATGTTAAAGGTGAAAATCGATCAAGAGCAAACAAAACTTAACACAGAAAATTAAGGTGTGCCTTTTCAACTTAAATAACATTGAACGATGGTACATGTACAAATGTATAACTATAGTGATTTATTTTGACTAAATAATATTTTATTTCTCTTTGAAGTACAATTATTACAAGAACAATAATCAGAGGGCGAAAGGACCGGAAAACAATTCCCGACAACATTAGAGACTGTCTGTGTATCTGAACTGGCGGTTTAAATTGTTAAATTCAATTGTCTGAAATATTTAATTCTTTATAGGCTTATAATATGTCTTTAACGAGGGATCTACTTTCCAGATTTTATTTATATATACGAAACTAGTTAAAAAAATATAATTTTATTATCATGTATTATCACGATGGTTTCACAAGAACACATGATTACGCAACTTCGTCCTACAAATGCGTTATCACGATATAGAATTGAATGCTATCCAAATATGGACACTGCTGGTTTAAGTACTGATTATTGATCCGTAAAACAAACAGCTATTATATTAAACGTCCAGTTTAGTGTATATAGTATTGTGTGGGTTGTGTGGAACTGACCAAAATGGCTAACACGAAGGCAATAGTTGAGGCTAAAATAGCTGGGAAGAAAGTGATGGTGTTTTCTAAGTCATATTGTCCCTACTGTAAGTTGGGAAAGAAAGTGCTGGAAGCTTACATTGGGAAGGAACTTAAAGCTGAGGACTACGAAGTTTGGGAGATAGAGAATGAAGCTAACTGTGCAGAAATACAGGCAGTACTTGGCAAAATGACAGGCGCAACGTCGGTAAGTTTATTACTGTTTTTTCCTGTGTATATTTTTTAGTTCGACTCTTTGAATTTTTCGAAATAGTAGAGCTTTTGTAAACACTATTTCGTCGGGGTCGGCGTTCGCGTCACAAAGTTCAGGACCCGCCCGCTTAGCTCAGTAGGGAAAGCGTTGGTCTACGGATCGCGGGGTCGCGAGTTCGATCCTCGGGCGTGGCGTATGTTCTCCGTGACGATTTGATGAAAAAACATTGTGTCTGAAATCATTCGTCCTCCACCTATGATAATTCATGTGGGGAAGTTGGCAGTTACTTGCGGAGAACAGGTTTGTACTGGTACAGAATCCAGGAACACTGGTTAGGTTAACTGCTCGCCATTACATGACTGTAATACTGTTGAAAAACGGCGTTAAACCCAAAACAAACAAACAAACAAAACAAAAGTTCAGGTTAAAGTTTTGCACGTAAGCAGGTTTCTGAGAAACTACTAGGTCAAATACTTTCAAACTTTACAAATGAGATGACAACGCAAGACAAGTTACAAAAAAAAACCTTGCTATTAATTTTGTCAAAATTATGCCCCTTTTTAACTTAGAATCTCAGGTTCTCAAAAACTACAAGGTCAAAATGCTTTCAAACTTCACACATGTCTTCGGCATTATGAGATGACCTTACGGCGCAAGTTACCTAACTCTAGTTTTAATTTTTGTCAAAATTATGCTCCTTTCTAACTTAGAAATTTTGCTTAAAGTTTTGCATGTAAGTAGGTTTCTCAAAACCTACCAAGCCAAATGCTTTCTAACGTGCATGAGAGGAACTCACGTGGCAAGTAACATGACTCTAGCTTACATTTACGCAGAATTATGCCCCTTTTTCAACTTTCAAATTTTGTGACAGTTTTGCTTGTTAGCATGGTAACTTGACCAAATGTTTTCAGATTCTCAACACATCTTTTGCACTATGGAATGGTCTCACTTGGCAAGTTTCATAACTCTGGCTTACATTTTAAATGCCCATGTTTCAACTTAGAAAATTTTGATATAAAAGCCTTGTTTGTAGCTAGTATTTGGTGGAAGGGCTTCCAGATGTCAAGCACACTGTCATTAGACAGCTCTTGTTTGAGAGTTTTGTTTTCACAAAAGTCCAAGGTAAATTCGTGGTATGCTTTGTTTGAGAGCTATCACAGTTTCATGAAATATCTGGCATTCTGAAATTGAAGAAAATGGCCAATAGCAGTTTTAGTGTTTACGTACTACTGAATTATCTATATTATCTATAATATTATCTGCAAATACAACAGTACGTTTCTTTAGTTTAAATTGTAAACATGATAACTTCTTTCTTTTTAGATGGAAAAAGTAGAGAAAATTTTCTTCAGAAATACGGTTAAAGATAGATAAATCTGAAAACTAATTAAATCAAAATAACGTTGGCTTTCACTTAAAGAACGCTTTTATTTTGAAGAGAGTAGCGTAAATACAATTAATAGTTTACGAAATAAATGTTCCGATTATTGACATAGAGATACCGAAAATAAATAGTCGCCATATATGAATTTAATCTGATATTAACCTAATTCAAGTTGTGGTTACAGTAATCTCCGAAATATTAAGGATTTTACTTTTTCAACAGTTGTTATCACGATTTAAACGTTTGTGTATCTTTTACTTAACAGGTACCCCGTGTGTTCATCAATGGCAAGTTTATTGGCGGAGGATCTGAAACCCAAGATCTGGACAAAAGCGGAGAGCTACGTAAAATGTTGTCATAGCACTGCCGAGCACAGTCGAGATTCTTTTCTACAGTTCAGCACAAGAACATTCAGTAAAAACCGGCGGATTTTTTTAAAGAACTGTAAAAACTTGAATCGTGTAAATGTATCATCCTGATTACCTGTATTCAATGAAACTAGTTTATAGCCGGGAATATAGTGACATCTTACTACAGAAACCTGTCAATTTGTCACGGTGTTGTTTTCTATTTGTTTCTTTATATTAAATTATGATAACTTATGTTCGTTCTGCCTCAAAGATCTGCAAAATCCTAGATTTTAACCCATAATGCTAATGTATATAAACCTAGATTTTAACCCATAAGGTATGATTTCACTACGAATAAATTGATAGAATCAAACTGAATATCCACAAATACAATTTATACACACCAAAATATTAAAAATCAACAACTTCAATAAATGTTGTAAATGTTGTAAATAAGAGAACATAAAAAATCATGTAAAGAGGCTAAAGAGAATGCAAGGCCAGCATCTTTTTATGACGCAATGATAAATACTATTTGTTTAAAACAACATCATGGGAGCTTTTAAAGGCCACAATGCCAACACCTTAACTAAAGCGCGTTTCGGGTACGGTAAAGCTTTTCTATGTACATCTGGCAACTCTGGTAACTGTTTTTGTGGTAACACGACAGAGAGCCTCGTTACAAACAGTTACACCGACCGTGACAGATTATCATATTGTGGTGTGTGTAGCCAACTCTGAGGTGCGTAAGATGCAACGTATTTAAAACATGAGTGCAAACCTTAACAGGAGGAAAATTGACAGTTCTAAACAAGCATTGTATCACTTACATTGGTTGCCAGTGAAAGCAAGAATTGAGTTCAAGATACTTTCTTTCATGTATAGCTGTCACACTGGCAGAGCACCCCTGTATTTAACAGAATTGTTTACAGAGTATATTTCTAGTAGACAAGGTTCGAGATCGTCTGAAAATTCTGAATGTCATGATGTTGTTCCATACAACAAGTGCAAAACATTTAATGATAGAAGTTTCTGTACTACTGGTCCAAAACTTTGGAATGAACTGCCGCTAGAACTACGCAAAAAGTAAATCACTTGACACATTCAAAACATTAAAAAAAAAATCTTAAGACATTGTATTTCAGAGAATTCGCGGCATTGTTTTAATTTTTTTTTTTGATAACTGTTTATTATGCGAAAACAGCAGGTGATAGTTCTTAAATTTTTGTAAAAGCTTTTACATTTCAACATTTATATTTCTAAGGTTTGTCTAATTAAACGCACTTGTTGGTAAGGCTCTATGGGTAGGGTAGTGTGTAGTATTTCTTTCTTAAATAGTATATGATGGAACCATTAACCGGGGGGTTTGAACCTCTGTATGCAGCTCGTCTTGGCGTACCATGTGATGATTTAAGCACTGGTATTCGCAATAGGGGTAAAATGACCTCAAGGGGAGGGGTGCGGTCATGAATGTTTCAACACAATGATGCTGTTATTATTATTATTGCCATTATTAATATTGTTATAATAATAATAATTATTATTATTATGTACAACGCCATTGAATATATCATTGTATAAATAGGCGTTTAATCAAATTATTCAGTTTCAGTTTTAAGTTTCAGTGTGTGTGTTGCAAAGTCTAGGTCGCTCACATTTATATTGCCTAATGGTTAGTCTGGCTACCGATCAGATAGTACTTTTTCATTCTTTATTCTAATACATTCAGACTCTGATTATCTAATGTTTTGAGAAGAAAAGGGACATAATTATATAAAATTTGAATAGCCGCAGGAGTTATCTCCAGTGAACAAAACACAGGCAACCTAGTGGCATAGGCACGGGTCCAGTGTATATTTTTTGTTTAATATAAAAAATTCCTTTTTTTCACACAAATATACTTTTTATATGTTAGTCAAATGTGTGAAAAAAAGGGATTTTTTATATTAAACAAAAATTATACACTGGACCCGTGCCTGTGCCTAATGGTATACGAAAAAAAAAAAACGACTTTGGAACATGGCTTGCGGTGAGAATATCGTCAATGCTTCCTACAGGTTTGACTAAAAGGCATATGTTCCTGTTAATGTCATACGCTGCTATCGCTGTCGCATCAGATACACACGCTGCCGCGACAGTACGGTTTCATATGTAGTGGCGTGATGGTGTTGGAACGAATGTATGGAAAGATGACAAAGATGCGATACTGCGATGACACGATGTTTACTTTGCGTCTTCTCCATCGTGGCAAAAAGACTATAAAACAGTTGAGTTATTACTGCCGCATCTGGCTACGCGATGCCGCGAAAGTACGATTGTAAGATGGTGATGGCACGACAGCACAATGGTGATGGTACGATGACCTGATGGTGATGGGGCGAAGGCACGACAAAGATGATACGTAGTAATATCGCGTATTCGTCATCGTGCTGCTGAAATATCGCTCCATCACCATCGGGTCACCGTAGTATCGCGCCTCCGTCAAGTTTGAGTATGAAAAAAGAAGTCAGACCGTCTGATATTCAAAAGTATTCTAAATATATCTTAACATAGAGATTTATACACCCTGCTCAAGGAGCGATGCCTTGCTGTTTTGTTTCCTTTTGTGAATACAAGATGCAACTCAATAGAGTAGACGATCAATTTTGAAGGAATCACTGGAATTTATTTACTTAAATCTATGTACTTTTAAACGATGTACACTGTGCCAAAATATATGGTCACTATTCCCATAACCACATTTATTTATGCCCATCATTACTATATTGTCTATCTTAGATAACTTATTTAAAATCGAGTTTTACCTTATGTGTCTGAAACACGCGATATGTTCTGTTTTGCTTTTGACATTCTCTTTTTTCAATTTGGAAAGCTAACTATTAAATGTTTGAATATTGTTTAGTTTGGTAACTACACCAACCACACGCATTTACCAAACATGTTTTACAACGCATGTGCAGCATCAATAAATAAACATTTTTTTTTTTTACATAAACGTGTTTCGTTAACGGAAAATAATAAGATTGAATACGTAAAACTGAAAATATAAAGAAAAAATCATTTATGAAAAGAATGACTCTGTGCATTGTGACCAATTCAGGCAGATCCCAACTTGACCAGAGTTATATTTTCGTTAGAATAATATTGAGAACTGTTTTACTCACCACATGATATAAACTCCAATATATATATCAGATCTATTGATTTGAATTCCATGATATGAAAATAAATGTTTATGCACCATATAGTTATTAAAGCTTTGTTATAATATTACATAATTACATACAATATACATGCAAGTACCGGTTACACCATATAGGGAGCATCCAGTAACTTAAATGTAAAATTTTATTTATATTATTGAGCCAGGCATCACATACTAAATACGATTTATCTTTGAAATGTTGTTCTGAAAAAAGTTATGGTTTTAGGAATTATAACTTCATCACATTTCTTTGAAAAAAAAATTCACATACTATTAGAGGCACTACTTTATTATATTATTTAAATCAGAAAAAGGACCAATTTCATATATTAGACTACCAACACCCTTCCCCATCCTCATAATAATCTTTATCTTTAATATGATAGTGACTTTGTACAAGAAGACTTCGCGTACCTTTACCGACTTGTACAATGTATGATAACATACCTTTAATGAACATACTAACAGCAAATTTATCTCGAGATTACAATCATTTCAAGTGTCCTTAACACAGACGCTGCAACGCGGGAGGAGATTACCGCTACGACTGTATTTGATGTGCAAAATATGTGTGTCAAACTCTCAACATTTCTCGTAGTTGCTTGCATATACAATATACAATGGTATCAGGTCGAATCAATTGGCCACTGTCCGCAAAATAATTGTTCTATATTGCCACCCACATCATATGACACAAGGGGCATAACACTAGCACCAATATTTTATGACTTGCGTCCCTCAGTTTTTCACTCAAGTTAAAGTTTTTGATGCACTTTCACGCTGTCTCTGTTATTACTGAATGAATCTGTTTCAAACTTAAAACAGTTGTTCCGCATCATCATCCGTATCACATGACAAACAAAGTCCACAACTATGATGTTGATATTTAATTATTTATACCCCCTTTTTATTTACAATTTCGGTTTAATTTTTATGCACTTTCACTCTATCTCTATTGTTTACTAATAGATTTGATTCAAACTTGAAGTCGTTGTCCCACATTATCACCCCACGTAATATGAATGGATTCTATTCAAACTTAAAACTGTTGTCCAATACTATCACCAACATTTAAGGTCCATAACTGGCTCTATAGTATACGAATAAGCCCCCACCCACTATCCCAATTGAAATTCCAGGTTAAAGTTTTGATGTACATTGATACCATCTGTTATTACTAAATGGGTTTGATTCAAACTTAAAACTGTTATTCCGAATCATCACTCACATCACATAACAGATGGCCCAAGACGTGTAGATGTGCACAACATACTTTTTCCTAGGGCCGACGAAGATGGTGGGGTGGGGTGTGGGTCGGCTAACCCACCAATTTTCTTCTCGTCAATTCAAGAATTTCACACACGAACTGTTGTGTTTCCTTTGACGAAGCAGTACTGTAGGCTCAAGTTATTAATCATTTCAATGAATCAAACATCGAAATGGTCGAGCACAATGTCTCCTCTAATCGCTCTCGTTTGGTTTCAAGAATAACTTGCAGATTTCAGATGTCAGAAAGACTAAGTATGTACATACTTTTTTCAAATTCGAACACTCTTAGGTATGTAATGTACAGCATTCAAATGAGTGCTCGAACTTGCAATTAATTTTGAATTTAAATCTTACAACTTTAATGACAAATCGTATGTGTCAGTGGTAGACAAAAACTTGACTATGACTTTGCAATAACAGCAATCTATTATTCTGGAAGAGTCATCATATTGCCTTATGAGTATCTAAATAAAAAAAGAAATGTACGTCCGTGCTTATATGCTGTCCCTGTCACTGCAGTGTTTAATGACTCTAATGTGTATGAAGATACTGGACAATAGCTTAGCCTGTGTCAAAAGTATTAAGTAATAACAGAGATAAGGATAAAGTGTATTAAAACATTAAATAAGTATAAAAGGACATAATTCATGCAAACTTTCTGCAAGATTACGGCGCACAACACAGTATAGGTTATATGGCGCCAAACAGGACTACACATTTTGGTTTCACATCTCAATTACATCGAAATAAAAACACGAGGAATGGAAAAACTCATAACATATTGTATAACTCATAACATATGGTACGTGCTAGCATTGTGGACCTTGTGTCATATGGTGGGGTGATGATGTGGAACAACCATTTTAAGTTTGAATCAATTCCATTTAGTAGCAACAGCGATACGGTGAAAAGTATAAAAATTAAACTGAAATTCTAAGTAAAAGGGGGCACAATCATGAAAACTGGTGCAAGAGTTATGGCTCTTATGTTATATGATGTGAGTAATGATGTGAAACAGCTATTTTAAGTTTGATTGACAACCATTTGGTAAGATAGAGTTAGAATACTTTAACCTGAAATCTAAGTAAAAAAGGGGAGGGGATAATTCATGAACGTTGGTGAAAGAGTTATGGCGCTTGCGTCATATGATGTGATGATGATATGGAACATTATTTTAACTTGAATCAAATCCTCACTGTATTAGAGAGATATAGTGAAAATGCATCAAATTAACCTTAAAATAAGTAAAAAGGGGGCCTAATTTATGAACAATTGGTGTCAGAGTTTTGGCCCTTGTGTCATATGATGTGGGTGATGATGGAGGAATTACTATTTTAAGTTTGAAACAAATCCATTAAGTAATTACAGAGATAAAGAGAAGTGCATCAAAACTTTAACCAAGGTGCAGACGCGGAAGGACGCCAACGCTGGTCGAGTAGGACAGCTCTCCATACTTCGTATAAACGAGATAAAAAAGGGAGATAATTCAAAAATGGGACCACCAAGATTAATGATTCCTTGTCACTGCACTCCCCCACTGCCTCTATCAAAATAAATGCCTGGGCCATATCTTCATAGCATTAGAGTTTTTTCCCTGTAATGGTTTTTAAAAAAAGGGGATAATTCGAAATGGAAACCCCCTAGAGTTATGGTTCCTTGTCATGCATTCCCTCTCAAAGAGGTGCATTCCTCCAAAAGCCCTATCATTGTGTAAAGTTACAACTGTATCTTTCAATACTTTTTGAGTTTTCCCTGGACAAAATTGACGGGTGGAAAACGGACAGTCAAGGTGGTGACTATATGCCCCCCTTGATAAAATTTTAAATTATAATTTTTTGATAAATTTTAAAAAGAATTTTTTAAAAGTTTGGTTTAAATCCCCTAATGGAAAAAATTTTTAAATCAAAAAAAATAATTCCCCAAAACCCCCCAATGTTTTTTTATTTCCCCCCGAAAATCCCCCCCCCCCCCCCCCCCCCCCCTCAAACACACAAGACCTATACCTCTGTCAAATTTGATTTTATTGTTTTGTTAAGTTCTTCATCGGAAAAATGTGGCCTAAATAATTTTTAAATTTCGGGGTTTGTTACTGACAAATCCCCAAAAAAGAATACACCAAATTTGCTTTGGGCGAATATACGAAATAAACAAAAAACACTACACTCTTTCTAAGTCTACACGACGTTTTTAACAAAATTGGTCTGTTTTTTAAAATCAGGGTTGCTCAAATACTTCGGAGCCATTTAAAATGTATTAAAAGACAACAAACAGTCCTAGTTCCCGCCCCCCTTAAAAAACCCCAAACTCTTTTTAAAAAGGGGACAATTTTCGATTTAAAAAATCTTTAAAATGCTTTAACGTTGTTTTCATCGTTTTTGTTGACATGACACTACTTTTTTTACTAAAATACAAATTGCCGGGGAAAACGTGCCCATTCCCGCCAATAAATAAAGGATAGTTTTTCACGCCCTTTACCTGAAGGAGATTCTTTTCCCGTTTCATTCTGGGGAGATTTATAGATCCAATAACACTATTTTAAAAAAACACAAAAAATATTTGAAAATAATCAATTTTTTTTTTTCAAAAAATCTCAAACCGAAAAGAAAACCTGAATATCCATTCATTGAACTATCCCAAAATTTTTTTAACATCCCTTAAATGAAAAAGCGTTATCGTTCCAACTTTTTAAAAAAATTCTTTCATCCATTATTTTTTTTTTTTTTTTTAAAAAATTTTACTCCTCGGGGGGGATACTATTTGTAAGAGGGGGCGTAAAAAAAATTTGAAACGAGCAAAGGGGGGTTTCCGGGGGAGATTCCCAAAACTAAAAAATGTCCATTTGGGCTTTGGGGGTTCTGGGACTTTATTTGTTTTTGACAAAGGACAGGTTTTTGACAAAATCAACCAAATACATGCTAATTAACCCCGTCTTATGTTGCAATTTATTCTTGCGCGATTCCGGGAAATTTTTTACCCGTTCTTTTTTTTTAGGATTTTCATGGGAGGGTTTACCTAGCTAAAATAAAAAGGTTTTTTTTCCACTCATGTAAACGTCAATTTTTTAAATGTACCACATAGCGAGCGAGAAAAAAATCAAACAAAAAAAAAAACCTTGTGTATGCGATAGAGGCTGTTTTTTTCTTTAATCTTCATGAATTTTGGTCAGAATGATAATTTTGAGAATCTGGCCCGGTTCAAAAAGGGGCTTCGGGTAAAAAATGGGTACGGTCAAATCAAAGAAAAACCTTGTGTATGCGATAGAGGGGGGTTATTTTTCAATTAATCTTCATGAATATTGGTCAGAATGAAAACCCTTGATGAAATCTAAGCCAGTTCAAAAATGGGTCATCTCGGGTTCAAAAACTAGGTCAACTAGGTCAAATCAAAGAAACATCTTGTGTATGCGATAGAGGCGGGATTTTTAAATTTCCCTTCTTCATGAATATTGGTCAGAATGATAACCTTGATGAAATCTAGGCCGAGTTCGAAAATGGGTCATCTGGATCAAAAACAAGGTCACTAGGTCAAATCAAAGAAAACTTGTGTATGCGATAGAGGCTGTATTTTTCAATTCTTCTTCATGAATTTTGTCAGAATGTTTACCTTGGTGAAATCTAGGCCGAGTTCAAAAAATGGGCTTTGGGGGGTAAAAAAAACTAGGTCACTAGGTCATATCCGTAAAACCTTGTGTATGCGATAGAGGCTGTATTTTTCAATTGATCTTCATGAATTTTGGTCAGAATGATTCCCTTGATGAAATTTAGACCAGTTCGAAATGGTCATCCGGGGGTCAAAAACTAGGTCACTAGGTAAAATCATAGAAAAAACCTTGTGTATGCAATAGAGGCTGTATTTTTCAACGATCTTCATGAAATTTAGCCAGAATGATTAACTTGATAAAATCTAGATCGAGTATGAAAATGGGTCATCTGGGGTCAAAAACTAGGTCACTAGGTCAAATCGAAGAAAAACATTGTGTATGCAATAGAGGATGTATTTTTCAATTGATCTTCATGAAATTTGGTCAGAGTGATTGCCTTGAAAAATCTAGGTCGTTTTGGGAAATATTGGTTATCTGAGGTCAAAAACTAGGTCACTAGGTCAAAGTAAAGAAAAATCTTGTGTATGCGATAGAGACTGTTTTTTTCAATTGATTTTTATGAAATTTGGTCAGGTTGATTGCCTTAATAAAATCTAGGTCGAATTTGAATATGGGTCATCTGAGGTCAAAAACTAGGTCATTTGGGTCAAATCAAAGAAAAAACTTCTGTATGTGATAGAGGCTGTATTTTTCAGTTGATCTTCATGAATTGTGGTCAGAATGATTGCCTTGATAAAATCTAGGTCGAGTTTGAACATGGGTCATCTAGGGTCAAAAACTAGGTCATATCTAAGAAAATGCTTGTTTTATCGCAAGAGGCCAATTTTTTGGTCCAATCTTAATGAAAATTGGTCAGAATATTTGTTTCCATGAAATCACTAGGTCAAACATGTTTTACACTGTTATGGAGTGTTTCTTAGGTGAGCGATCTAGGGCCATCTTGGCCCTCTTGTTTAGATATAGTGCTATAGTTACAAAATATTAATTATCACTGTGCTTTAGTTTTCTTTCCTGCCATTTTATGATTTACTTGCAGACAATTGTCTCTTTATAACCTTTGTTGTTTTATGAATTATTGTTACTTGTTTAGTTTTAACTTTGATATAAATTATGAGAAATTAAAAACAAATTGAGTCAATAAAGAGTACAAATTTCCTAGATATAGGTATTGCTTACAATGGGTTGCTTCCATCATTTAGAAGGAGAACATTGGATTAACCCAATGCTGGATGTTCTACAAGCAAAAAAAAAAAATCAATATGAATTCATTGTTAGTTGGTCTAGTATCAGTTAAATGTTATACACAGGAACAGGGATATTTCCACCTAAGGATTTTGGGGGCCATAGTTGTTGTGTTTTGAGTCAGAAGAAAATTTTCTGTTTGTTTTTTCTCTTTAAAAATATTTTCAGTCCCCAAGGACTTTAGGTGATTTTGGGGTTTTTCTTTGGTAATAGATGACAAAATTTGGGCAGAATTTAATAATTTTGAGTTGCATACCTATGATTTCTTGTAAATATTCTTTTAAGCACATAAAATGCAATGTTTTTATTTGTGTGTTCAAATTGATTGATTTAAATGTAACATTAAAAAACTTTTGCATTTTGGGGAAAATTTATCAGTTTTATGTTTGACATTGGCATTATTTCAATAGAGAAAAAAATTAAAAATTTTGCCATTTTTTTTTACCATTGCAGGAAATTTTAGCTAGTTACGTGAATTTTTGTCACAAGATTGTGTAGTGCTCTGATAATAGATCAGTTGATTAGGCATACTTTATCAAAGACAACTTATGCTATCAGTCAGTGCTTCAGTATTTTTTTATATTGCTTTCCCTTTTGTAATTCTTAGAAAAAAACACATCAGAGCATCCAGGTCCTGCCTGTACATGTGAAATAGGAAAATCATCATTTGACTTTCTTGTTATTGGGGACAATAAATACTTTATTTTCATTTTACTTGTTCATGGGACAATATATATTTGACTTTACTTGTTCATGGGACAATATACATGACTTTACTTGTTCTGGGACAATATACTTGACTTTCCTTGTTCATGGGAAAATTTATACATGACTTTACTTGTTCATGGGAAAATTATACATGACTTTACTTGTTCATGGGACAATATACATGACTTTACTTGTTCTGGGACAATATACTTAAACTTTACTTGTTCATAGTACCAAAATACTTTATTTCACTTCATCTGTTAATGGAGCAATAAACACTTAAATCTTTATTTCACTTTACTTTTTTAATGGGACAATAAACATTACTTTACTTTTTAAATGGGGCCCAAAAATAGTTTGTTTCACTTTACCTGGTAAAAATGAAAATCCTTTGATTTTACTTGTTAATGGAAAAAGTAGTTCATTTCACTTTACTTTTTAATGGGTAATTAACTTTCTAATTGTTTTACTTGTTCATGGGACAATAGATATTACACAAACAGAACAAGACTATAGAATCTTTCGGGATTTTTTTTGAAATCTTCTTTGCTTGACAATGGTTAATTTTGTATTTTTTTTCTCTTTGACTTGTGCTTTTGTCAAACATAAATTGATTTCTTTTACATTTTCTGTCTGCTCAACATTTTTACATATTTCATATTGCCATGGTTGTGTCTTCCTTTTGTTTATTTTTTTTGCTATATGTGGTGTATTAAGTAGATAAGTTGTTGCTATGGCTAGATGCTGTTAAGGATAAGTGTAAATTTATTGAATACGTATAAATCTAAGGTGAGAGGTAGTATTGAGGAGGAAGTGTTGACAGCTCAACTGGTGGGTCTTGCATTCATTTCTGCTCATAGCATTATGTAGCTGTAGTCTGAAATTGTATTTAACCCTTACCCTGCTAAATTTCTATAATGAACTTGTCCATCTTTCAATTGGACATTTACCTTAACTGTTAAAAGGAGTGCTTACAGAAAAGATACTGACTGAATGGCGAACAGTGCAGATCTTGATCAGACTGCACGGATCTACACTAGTGGCAAAGGCAGAACCAATTGTGTCAAGCATGATAAGGGCTAAGACTAGCCCTATATGTAAGTCATTTAAACTAAATAATTAAGTATAAACTAAATAATAATTTGTAATTTAGTTTGGCACTAATTACACATCGGCTAATTATGCAGATTTTGAACAAAATTATTTAATAAAACTATGTACAAGTTGATCATGAACAAATCTTTAATAATTTAAATGCTTTTTTATTAAAAGTCTAAGGTTTTAAGCATATGGTTTACATGTGAAGCACAATTACTGGGATCATTATTGATTATGCAGATACATCGAGCTGATTATTTTAGTTTTAATGATTTCACCTTTTTGTGTGGGTAATCATTGAACATGCTTTTTCTAGCTTTTGATATCTACATATGTTCATACAAATGTGTTTATCTGAAATACAATGCAACTACAACCATCATGCAATAGCATGTATTTACAGACTTTTTCTTGCAGGTGTTCAGAATGTACTCACTAAGTGTAATACTCAAGTCTCAACGATAAATACCTCAGCTAGTCAGTACCACACTACATGCATATAACATGGTTTGATAAGATTTTAAGTGATTTTATGTGCAGATGGCCATAAAGGAAGGAATTTTTTGCTGTGAATAGTTTTTTTTATGTATAGATGATTGCACAGTATGTGGAGGCATTTGTGTCTTATGGACACAATTCTAGTTCCTTTCACTTGTTGAATATGCACAAATTTCAAATATACCTGTATATTTTACAAGAAGTTTACCCAAGTTAGTTATTCTTCACCTTGAGAACTTAAAAGTGTGCGTATATTTTGTATTACCTACCATATGTTAGTCTGTCCTGTTGATAAGATGGAATGGATATATTTGTAAAGTCAATTGTATATATAAATTCATAAAGTATTATTCATCAGTTGCTGGGATGTTTTAAACACACAAGAACCAATATTGCATTATACATCATCTTTGAGCTTAACTATTCCTGAACCACTTTAGCTGAAACTGCTTGATGTTTAAGTTTGTTATTTGTATTGCTGGCAGTAAATGCTCAGTTTTACTTCATATAGAACTACAATAATGGCAATGTAAGCACATCAATTTTGCTTAAGGGGCAAGCTTCCAGATAGTGTGAAATCATTAATATTCATAGTCTTAGAGGACTAATATTCGTGGTTGCTTCAATCAATGAAATTTTAAACCCCAAAAGACAGTACATTTATATTTCCCACATTTATGTGGCGGGGGGGGTGGGGGGGGGGGGAGGCCATAAAACATTGTTGTTGTCTATACATCCCCCTGTCCAGAAATCTTGTGTGTCCACTCCTCCCCACACTATTAGCCTGATTTGCTTCAAACTTTCACTGTTGAAAAAAGTTTGATGTGCAGATGACCATAAAGGAAGGAAACTTTTCAGTGATATTTTTACTGCAGTTACATCTTTGATAGTATTGCTAATAGAATATAGAGAAAATCTTGTGTGTCCAACTCATCCGCACTATTACCCTAAATTTGCTCAACTTTCACAGAAAGAACAAGCTTGATAAGCAGATGACCATAAAGAAGGAACTTTTGCTGTGAGTATGTTTACCACAATTTTGGCCCTTTGATGTTTTGCTATATGGAATATAGGGAAAAATCTTGTGTGTCTGTCTCCTAAACACTTTCAAATTTAACATAAATCTGGAAGCATGTCATTATATGTCCATAAGGGCTAAATGTCTCACTATTAATAGGGCAGTACATAAATCAGGGCATGTGAACCTTAAACCTAGTAGGTCCACACAGAGAAAAAAAATAATTTTTACTACCATTTTTCAATCATTCTTTTCAGTAAAGGGCATGTTTTTATTTGATGTTATTTTATCTGTATTTAAGCATTGAGAATTTGTGTTACAATATAGCTATACTGCATCAATAGTTGTTTTGTAGACTTGAAACTGCAATATAAGATGAGCTTTGTCACAATCTATCTTACTCAATTACTAGTAGTCTTTATCTCCAGCAAATCTACTTAAATTGGTAATTGGGTGATTTACTGTATAATATTATGTAACTTTTTGACAGAATGTTAAAATGAGTATCTTAACATAGATATGTTGTTGATTTAATTGTTTAGTGGTATCATTAATTACATTGTACACACATACTGTTATATTCACATCATGTATAGTAGATTTTACAAATTCTAAATATTTAAGGAGATATGCAAGATTTTCCAAATTGGGAAATTAAGTGTCATCAAAGTAACAATGTCCTGTACTTTATCTGTTCCGAGGTGTATACTCTGAAGTTAATAAGAAAATTAGACGTTTAGATACTGTACAGTGAGACAGTAGTTTTAACTGTTTAGATGGTTCTGTATTACCAGGATGTCAATTAGGACCTCAATTAAACCAGCGATATTGTTCCTATTAAAGGCTCAAGACAGTTATGTCTACTAAGAGCTGTAGTTATGTCTACTAAGAGCTGCAGTTATGTCTGTAAGAGCTATAGTTATGTCAAGGCATTGTATGCCTGTGAATTTGTGCAATGTTTTTAACACTGTATTCAACTGTTTTACTGAAAACTTGTGTATTTTTCACAAACTTATATTGATCATGTTTATATACATGCTCTGAATCCAGTTTCTGATATGACACAATATAAAATATTTATTTTATCTACATCACAACAAGTAATTCAGATTTTAATGCTGTGGATTTAAGTAAAGCTAAGCTGATTACTGCAAGCAGTGTTTGATATTCTATCACAGTGAATATACAAATGTTATGCTATCTGAATATTCATTATGTAATATAATTGAGCCGCGCCATGAGAAAATCAACATAATGGGTTTGCGACCAGCATGGATCCAGACCAGCCTGCGCATCCGCACAGTCTGGTCAGGATCCATGCTGTTTGCTTTCAAAGACTATAGCAATTAGAGAAACTGTTAGCGAACAGCATGGATCCTGACCAGACTGCGCGGATGCGCAGGCTGGTCTGGATCCATGCTGGTAGCAAAGCCACTATGTTGGTTTTGTCATGGCACGGCTCATATGATGAAGTAGTGATAAATAAAATAAAATTATAACATGATTAAAGAAGACTCCATGTACAACGCAGATGCAGTGTTAGTCAGGTAGAAAAATATGATTTCCTCTAAAACACTAGAACCTTCAGATATTTATAGAAATAAATAGGTCTGTATGATGTTACTGTACACATGCTCTACTAATGGAGATAATTATCACCAGATTTAAAACAAAGTGTAAATGTTTTAATGTTGATTTACATGTACTGTCATTTCATTGAAATAAAACTAGAACTGAGAGGTTTTTGCTGTTGTTTTTTTAGCTCACCTGTCACAAAGTGACAAGGTGAGCTTTTGTGATCGCGCGGTGTCCGTCGTCCGTCGTCCGTCCGTGCGTCAGTGCGTCCGTGCGTCCGTGCGTCCGTAAACTTTTGCTTGTGACCACTCTAGAGGTCACATTTTTCATGGGATCTTTATGAAAGTTGGTCAGAATGTTCACCTTGATGATATCTAGGTCAAGTTCGAAACTGGGTCACGTGCCATCAAAAACTAGGTCAGTATGTCTAAAAATAGAAAAACCTTGTGACCTCTCTAGAGGCCATATATTTCACAAGATCTTCATGAAAATTGGTCAGAATGTTCACCTTGATGATATCTAGGTCAAGTTCGAAACTGGGTCACGTGGGGTCAAAAACTAGGTCAGTAGGTCTAAAAATAGAAAAACCTTGTGACCTCTCTAGAGGCCATATTTTTCATGAGATCTTCATGAATATTGGTCAGAATGTTTATCTTGATGATATCTAGGTCAAGTTCGAAACTGGGTCACGTAGGGTCAAAAACTAGGTCATTAGGTCTAAAAATAGAAAAACCTTGTGACCTCTCTAGAGGCCATATTTCTCAATGCATCTTCATGAAAATTGGTCAGAATGTTTATCTTGATGATATCTAGGTCAAGTTCGAAACTGGGTCACGTGGGGTTAAAAACTAGGTCAGTAGATCTAAAAATAGAAAAACCTTGTGACCTCTCTAGAGGCCATATTTTTCAGGAGATCTTCATGAATATTGGTCAGAATGTTCACCTTGATGATATCTAGGTCAAGTTCGAAACTGGGTCATGTGGGGTCAAAAACTAGGTCAGTAGATCTAAAAATAGAAAAACCTTGTGACCTCTCTAGAGGCCATATTTCTCAATGGATCTTCATGAAAATTGGTGAGAATGTTCACCTTGATGATATCTAGGTCGAGTTCGAAACTGGGTCATGTGCGGTCAAAAACTAGGTCAGTAGGTCTAAAAATAGGAAAACCTTGTGACCTCTCTAGAGGCGATATTTTTCAATGGATCTTCATGAAAATTGGTCAGAATGTTCACCTTGAAGATATCTAGGGCAAGTTCGAAACTGGGTCACGTGGGGTTAAAAACTAGGTCAGTAGATCTAAAAATAGAAAAACCTTGTGACCTCTCTAGAGGCCATATTTTTCAGGAGATCTTCATGAATATTGGTCAGAATGTTCACCTTGATGATATCTAGGTCAAGTTCGAAACTGGGTCACGTGGGGTTAAAAACTAGGTCAGTAGATCTAAAAATAGAAAAACCTTGTGACCTCTCTAGAGGCCATATTTTTCAGATGATCTTCATGAATATTGGTCAGAATGTTCACCTTGATGATATCTAGGTCAAGTCCGAAACTGGGTCATGTGGGGTCAAAAACTAGGTCAGTAGATCTAAAAATAGAAAAACCTTGTGACCTCTCTAGTGGCCATATTTCTCAATGGATCTTCATGAAAATTGGTGAGAATGTTCACCTTGATGATATCTAGGTCGAATTCGAAACTGGGTCATGTGCGGTCAAAAACTAGGTCAGTAGGTCTAAAAATAGGAAAACCTTGTGACCTCTCTAGAGGCGATATTTTTCAATGGATCTTCATGAAAATTGGTCAGAATGTTTACCTTGAAGATATCTAGGTCAAGTTCGAAACTGGGTCAGTGGGGTTAAAAACTAGGTCAGTAGATCTAAAAATAAAAAAAACCTTGTGACCTCTCTAGAGGCCATATTTTTCATGAGATCTTCATGATATTGGTCAGAATGTTCATCTTGATGATATCTAAGTCAGATTCAAAACTGGGTCACGTGGGTCAAAAACTAGGTCAGTAGGTCTAAAATAGAAAAAACCTTGTGACCTCTCTAGAGGCCATATTTCTCAATGGATCTTCATGAAAATTGGTGAGAATGTTCAGCTTGATGATATCTAGGTCAGGTTCGTAACTGGGTCATGTGCGGTCAAAAACTAGGTCAGTAGGTCGTAAAATAGAAAAACCTTGTGACCTCTCTAGAGGCCATATTTTTCATGAGATCTTCATGAAAATTGGTGAGAATGTTCACCTTGATGATATCTAGGTCAAGTTTAAAAGTGGGTCACGTGCCTTCAAAAACTAGGTCATTAGGTCAAATAATAGAAAAACCTTGTGACCTCTCTAGAGGCCATGTTTTTCAATGGATCTTCATGAAAATTGGTCAGAATTTTTTATCTTGATGATATCTAGGTCACATGTGCTCAAAAACTAGGTCACTATGTCATATAATAGAAATAACGATGTCATACTCAGTTGAACACTGGGTCATGTGGAGATAGGTGAGCGATTCAGGACCATCATGGTCCTCTTGTTTAGCTTACCTTTCACGTAGTGACAGGGTGAGCTTTCGTGATCGCCTTTTGTCCATCGTCTGTCCACAATTTCTTGTGAACACGATAGAGACCACATTTTGCAACTGATTTTAATCAAACTTGCACACAACTTGTATTGGCATAATATCTCGGTTCCGTTCGAAAACTGGACAGATAGGGCCAAAATTTGCTATTTTTGGCTTTTGCAGCCATATAGAGACTATATATGGTTTGATTTGATACAAATTTGCAAGTTATCCTTAACAACAATAGATCTTAGATTCCATGGTGAATCTGTCCGATCCAATCATAGGTTCCAGAGTTATGGCCCCTGATTGACCCCTGAAAGAGACAAAATTTGTTAATTTTTACCTTGTGAATATGATAGAAGTGACATTTTACATTCGATTTTAACCACACTTACACACAACTTAACTCACAACAAGATCTCGGTTCCTTACGAAAAACTGCTAGATTCCATCATGGGTTCTAGAGTTACTGCCCCTGAAATGGGCAAAATTTTCTATTTTGGCCCTTTCAGCTATATAGAGGTTTCATATATGCTTTGATTTGATACAAACTTGCACAGAATGTTTATTTTGATGATCTCTAGGCCCAGTTCGAAACTGGGTCATGTGGGGTCAAAAACTAGGTCACCAGGTCCAAAAAGTTTGTTGATACCCCAGAGGCCACATTTTTGATCCTATCTTCTTGAAACTTGGTCAGAATGTTTATCTTGATGATTCCTATGTTAAGTTCAAAACTGGGTCAGATGGGGTCAAAAACTAGGTCACTTGGACAATTTAAAGGAAAAGCTTGTTAACACTCTTGAGGCCACATTTATGACCATATCTTCTTGAAACTTGGTCATAATGTTTATATTGATGATTCCTAGGCAAGGTTTGAAACTGGGTCATGCGGGGTCAAAAACTAGGTCATCACTCAAATCAGAGGTAAAGCTTGTAAACACTTGAGGCCACATTTATGACCCTATCTTAATGAAACTTGGTCAGAATGTTTATCTTGATGATGCAAAGGCCAAGTTTAACAGGTGAGCGATATAGGGTCATCATGACCCTCTTGTTATATTGTTGATTTATATATAAGCTTAAAGGTATGTAGCACTGTAAATAGTGCATATTTTTATCATATCGGCACAAAAAGTGGATAATTGCTTTTTTTTTTGGCAGTGCAGTTATTTTCTTTTTGCACTGGTAACAATTTGTTTTTAGCTCACGAGCATGAAACAGGCCCTGTACTCTCATCTGAACATTTTAGGGAGGACATTAAAATGATTCTACATACAAAGTCTGATGAAGATCCATCAAGCGGTTAATGAGAAGAAGTTGTTTTTTTTTCTTCTATTTTTATCAATTGACGGTATATCAAAAAAAAAAAATACGGCACCCTGATATCGGGTCGAAAATACTGCAAGTGACTGGATAAATTATAATAGAAGCTAGGAGTGGGATGCTGTATTCGGATCAATTGAATGTTGCCAGGTCGGGTAACACGAGGCTGTTATTCTATGGAACTAAGCACGATTACTGTTTTAATAGAATGTATTTTTAAGGTGTTTCATTTTAAGATTGTCAGCTGTGGACTGTGGCCTCTTATATTGAATTTCATATCATTTTCAACATTAGATCTAATCATATATCATGCATTCGCATGTACTTTTATAACTTTTTACATGGCAAGACTCACAGCACAGGTTTTCTTTATACCTTTTAGCACTTTCTATATGAAATCATTACTGGTTTAATTAGTGAAACAGTTTGCATACATGTCAAACTTTAATGCCAGTGACTTAATCTAACCTGTTTAAGAAAGGAACATACTTCTAGACTCTTTGGTGAAGATTCTTGGTATGTTGTACATGCTTGTGATATTTACGTCACAAATGCAAGCTGACATTACGTTAGACTATAGTTTGCATGTGCTCTTGTAACAATTTAAACAGAAGCATTAAAATCTGCATTAAATACGCATTCATACGCATATAATTCTTTAATTTTGTCAGACAAAACAGTCCTGTTGAATTTGACGACTAGATGATAAAAGAAATATTCAAATAAACGCAGCTATATCCGTGTAACATTACCGTTTCTGCAAATAAAAAGCACGTCAAAACATACAAGAGTGACGTCTGTTAATATGTTCGTGAAAGTGTTTATATATATTATATATATAATACATTATTTATGATATATTATTTAATATGTATACATATGAAATTAAATTGTGCTGGTCTAGATATATTCTTCGAAAATTTAATTTTATTCCTAACTTTTAACTGCGTGAAACACTCCTTGAAAATCGCGGTATTTCGTAAACTGTAGCATCACTATAACATTTGTGCCCATACCACGTGACTTTGACGTCATTTTATGGCTAATACGGCAAGCTGAATTCCGTCGCTTCGATTCTTCAAAGTAGCGTAAGTTCTTTATTTCTTTATCAAATATGACCAAATTAAGCGCAGGCTAAGGCAAAAAGTGATTACTACACTCACAAGTAATCGGTTTTATGAACAGAACAACAGTTTTGGCCTGAAAACGGGAAAACTGTTTTGTTTAGTGAAAATTAGCATGCTAGGACGGCAAGCAAGTGCCCTTTTTGACAGAAAAAAAACACGAAAAAACGGATGATTATGGACACCAAAGGTGTCGTACGTATTACCGATTCACAGGGATTTAATGCCGCCCCTGTAGAAGACCTTAGTTGACAAAAATGTAACAGAATTATTGAAACATTGTAGAAAATGCAAAATATGCTAAGACGGCAAGCCCGCTAATACGACAAGTCATTTTTAGCTCGACTTTTCGAAGAAAATGTAGAGCTATTGCACTCGCCCCGGCGTCGGCATCGGCATCGGCGTCGCCGTTGGTTAAAGTTTTTGATAAAGTCAAATATCTCTGTTACTATCAAAGCAATTGACTTGAAACTTATAATACTTATTTAGTATCAAAGTCTACACCAGGAGAAACAATCCCCATAACTCTGATTTGAATTTTGACAGAATTATGCCCCTTTTTAACTTAAAATTTTTGGTTAAAGTTTTTGATAAAGTCAAATATCTCTGTTACTATCAAAGCTATTGACTTGAAACTTAAAATACTTATTTATTATCAAAGTCTACACCAGGAGAAACAATCCCCTTAACTCTGATTTGATTTTGACAGAATTATGCCCCTTTTTAACTTAGAAATTTTGTTAAAATTTTTGATAAAGTTTTTGATTGTTTATACTGATGTAGACATTGATGGTGAAGAACATTTTTTAAGATTCAATTCAATAGCTTTTATGGTAACAGAGATATTCGACGTTATCAAAAACTTTAACCTAAAATTTCAAAGGTAAAAAGGGCTATAATTCTGTCAAAATGCAAATCTGAGTTATGGGGATTGTTTCTACTGATGTAGACATTGATAGTGACGAAGTACTTTAAGTTTCAAGTCAATAGCTTAGATAGCAGTAGAGCTATTTGACTTTATCAAAAACTTTAACTAACGCCGACGAAAAAGTGAGAGTAAAAGCTCTTCTTTCTTCGAAAAGTCGAGCTAATGATATTGGCAAGCTATCAGAAGCAGGTAATACAAATCTATCTTTATTTTATAGCTCTTTGGCAGGCCTTATTTCATATAGCTCATAGTTGTTTCTGTCATTTGCTTTCCAACAACTAATTGAGAAACAAGGCGTTGTCAACGTATTTGCATACATACATAAAGTATTTTACCTTGCTCAAAACATAAATATCTTTAATTCATATTTCATATTATATGACAAATAACGCCAGTTGTATTGTGGCCAGTTTACCTAACCACCGTTCTTCAGAACAGCCGGCACCAAAGTCAAATATTCTGAGACAAAATGTCCACAGTCTTACATTTGTACATATCTGACATTGCCCGTTTCAGGCTTTATAGTACGGATATGTATTAATATGATTACTGTATCTGCTGTTTGAGAAATGTGCACAGCGGTTTGAAAATGTATTTTTCAACTTGGAGACTCTTCGAAACTTTATTATGGTTTCACAACACATGTATATTCTGATAATTGAATATCTATACAACATAGTAGAACATGCATTCATTATGCTTTTTCAGACTGCACTTTTAAAATATCTACTCCTACAAAAGTGATAAAAACAGCACAAAATCATGATCTATTAAGAACTGAAAACATGTATTGCATTTACTTATAAGCTCTAAGTCATTCGCGAAGCGAAGTGAAATTAAGAACGGTATGATAAAGAGATATAGACCGAACATACTTATAGTGTGAAACAGTCTTTATAGCCCCCACCCCCAACCCCCTATCCATAGAATTTAAATGTAGTGATACTGTTAATATTGTGTATATTTTTAAAGAATTAAACAGAATGACTTGACAATTTACCATCTGAAAAAGGCTTCATTTGTCAAGATCATTTGAATTTTTGCCTCATAATAGCGACAATAATGTTATGAAAGCTCTTAATAACTAAATTGTAAGATGTACATGTCAAGACAATACTTGTATAAAAATGTCTGTGACAATACTTGTATAAAAATGTCTGTGAAGCTAACTAGTGTTTTTCGGTATTTAAAAGGAATAATAAACTGAATTTGGGGAAATGTCGCCTTTCTTAAAATTCGAAACTTTGTTAATTTTTTCACTTAAGATGTGAGGTCGCATTTTTAGTGAAAACTCGTGGACTAGAAAACAAAACAACACACAACAAACATGTAGACGAGTGTTAGATTTTTATACGAGACGGCACTCTTATATTTCATTTGATTTGAACTGGTTTATGAAAATATTACCTTTTTGAGGAGTCGGTCATTTTTTTTTTGGCGTACAGTTTCACAACACCTGAAGAATTTCTTTAATGCAATTCTGCATTATATTTCAATCACAGTTTTATTTTGTTTTGGACCTGTTTTGCGATGCATGGATCCAGCTGGGGCTCTGTTTCGTGTGTTCTGTGCTTCCGGGAAATCGACCTTTACCTTTATGTTTTTAGAAAGTTGACAGTGATGTATAACTTTTATATATACAAAGGGACACACTGGTAAACAGTTCAAACTCACAGTGATCTTAGGACCTATCATAAACAGATTATCTTTTGATGTTCTGAACAGTCCAAAAATTGTTAAGTGAGTCAACTGGAATTCAGGGTCGCTTTGCCTTAATGAAAGGTGTGATAAATGTCGAATAAAAAATGTCAACATTATTCTAGAACATTTTTAACCGACATCCGTGTTCTGACATATATTTTTGTTCAAATATGATGATTTGTACATGAACATGAACTGTAAACCGGTCAACAGTATAAACGGCTAACCACAGCTAGTGCAAACGGCTAATTTAGCAGAATAAAAAAACTGTTATCCCTAACACTTACATATCTTTAGTTAAAGAGCTTGGAGAAACAATTCTTGAAGAAGAGTTTCTGAATTCTATCGATAGTTTTTCATGATACCAACAACGGCCAAACGAGGCAGTGTGGTATATTAGAGATTTTCCAAAGACCTCGGAATTGGTGGTTGGGAAATGGGCGGGGTCCGTTATCGATATCAAAAAGAACAAATTTGGACCCATTCCGGAGCCTTTTATCGGATGAGTTCAATAAAATTAATCACATTTTAGATGAAAAATGAACACACAATTTACAGGGGTATCATCATATTATATTAAATGCTTCACTTGACCTTATAATGTAAAACCTCCTGCACACTGTATGACATTTGCAACACCATTTTGAATGGAATCTTAAATTATCCCAGTGTAAAAAAATTTTAGATGCGGGAGCGGCGTTTCAAACTCACAACCTTAACTTTGGTGGTGAAAAAGAGTAACCACTGGACCACTTTGTTCGCAGACATTGGCGAAAGTATGGCGGTAGGCGGAGCATAGTACAGCTACCCATATAGATTTTTTTAGCTACTGACATATGCCAATCCACAGGTAGCAGTATCGTATACCTAAAAAAATACACCATCCAACACCATCTAAAAAAAAATTCTATAATTTACGGTTTCCTCTACTAGAGGAAAAACATTTTTAGATGGTGTTGGATGGTGTTTTTTTTAGGTCTACGATACTGTTACCTGTGTGCCAATCACGTTATACGGATCCCACTTGTGGGCATAGGCCTACTGCAGTTTGTTTGAAAAAAATAATGCCCGTCATAATTAAAGGTGTTAACTGACCGTTGCTCAAATCTTGTCTAAGACAATATCAACCTGGTAAATATTTGTAATATGAGCGTCCACGGAATTCTCTTTTCATCCTGAGCGCACGTGCACGAATATGTACTACATATTCGTGAACAGAGTGAGACTCAGTCAAACCGTGTCTGCTTTTATTCTTCTCTGGTTGCATTCTTTACGCCCAAGGGAACACTTTCTTGGTTATGCATGTTTGTTATTAAAATTTTAGAAAAATCCAGTTTTACAAATTTTTACTCGACCACTGCGGCAATCCGCTGATAGCGGGCAGTAGTTTAGTTTTGTCCCCGTTACATCATTCCACAATATGGCAGATTGTAGTGGCGGACGGGATTCCCGTGCAATCGATTCCCGTGGCGAACCGCCTTCCAAAAAATATAAAACTACCAAAGATTCAGTTTTTGATAAATACTGGGATGACTCAAATGCTGTGGAAAGACTTAAGAAAATAGCTGAATTGCTTACAACACGTGATTACTGTTTCTGTTTGCTAAAGATTTTGAAATGCAATGCAGACAAAGGGAATGCCTTTTCACAAGCATATTGTGAAACTTCAACTAATTCCAAAGAAACCAGTGCTGGAGCAAGGTCTATTGATGCATATCGTTTTTCAACTGTTTTCAAACATGGATACTCTATGGTAATGAATTATACAAATGACAGGAATAATGTTCCTGAGAGACGAGGTGATAGAATTGCTTTGGAAAGGCTGTTGAACGTGTTGATTAATCTAAAAGGTACATTATCGTACTTTTCGTGAATTTCTATCTATTTATCTTATCAGGCAGTTATGTCAAATGCATAATATGTGTCAAATCCATTAATATCTAGTATTAGTAAAAAGTCCAACAAGTATAAGAGAAGGTTCCTTACTCCAAAGGCAGTGGCTAGCGAACCGTCACCGGCGCAGCAGACCCGAGGTCTGCTGTGCCAGTGACAGTGCAGCAGACCTGAGGTCTAGTGCACCGTCATTTTTTAAATGTAAAATATAGCCTTTTGTAAAGTATTGTCAACAGATATGTATGAGTATTGGATATATGTACATGTATTGCATACATGTCAAGTTTCCCGGATCGTCCGGGAGTCTCACGGATTTTTTGTCCATTTCCCGGACATACGGAAATCAATTATTTCTCCCGGAAATCCAAAATTCCAAGATAATGGTTTCTTACATCAAACTTAATCCCTAATTACACACTGCCTGACGTAATTTATCACTCTACTGGGATATTGATAAGAGTTTAACAAGGTCACGCACTGATGACATTCTGCAGACAGGTGTGTACTGTGCTATTTTTAGATTGTGTTAATTGGCGAGTGGTGATACTGACATAATATGATGATAAGACAGGAACTTGTTTATTGAAGATTTTAAGTGTGAAAAGATATATTTAAGGATACTTAAAGAGCCGACCTTTATTGGAGTGATGGCAGTCATTACCACTGATGGAGAAAACAACTAGAGATAGGTTATAACATTCTTTCAACAGCTATGATTTTCAATTAATTTTCATTTTTATGAGTAAAAAGCATTTTTCAGTATAGATTCAAAATGGTGAAATCGATTTATTTCCAATCAATGTTAGATTCTGTTCATTTGCAAAAAATCTAAGACTGTAAAAAAATCTGCAGATTATTCACATTAAAGAAACTCGCCAGTATAAAATTTCATCCAAATTCCAATTCCTCTGCTCAAACCATACTGTAATAACTGAATAAAGTTACTATATATGTATATAATTTTTTTTTGTTTACATTGCAGAATTTCTAAAATAAACTTTTCCAAACTTTCATTTTGGACAGTACCAGTAACTGTTAAAAGCTAAGGGTGCTTACAAAAAGATACTGATATATGGCAAAAAGTGCAGATCATGATCAGACTGCATGGACAATTTACACTCGTCGCAAAGGTAGAATCAATCGTATTCAACAGGATTAAGGTTAACACGTTTAAAATGCAACTTAAGTACATAAAAACATTGCCCAAATCAGATCTTATCTGTTACACAGTTTTATATTCGACCAAAAATTTCCTAAAAAATGCTCCTCGAAAAAATCTCCTGGATTTTCATCAAATATCCTGGATTTTCAACTGAAATCTCCTGGAAAATTGTCCACGGAACTTGACATGTATGGTATTGTTATAAGAGTGAAGAAAGATAAACATTTACAAGTTTACATTTTGATTTACTATTTTACTTCTTTATGCTGATCTCCGTTCTTTGGCAACATTGTGGTATCAAGTCAACTCGACCCCTAGTCAACTCGCCCACCGTCAACTTGTCGCCGTTTTGGTCATTTCGTCCCCCAGAATTAGTCATTTCGTCCCCCACCTAATAAAAATTGGTAAACTCATCCCCATTTTGGTCATTTCGTCCCCCTTTTGGTCAACTCGTCCCAATGTAGTAATTTTTTACGCTGAATATATTATTCATTTTCTCCTTTTTATTTCATAATTAGTTTAAAAAAAAAAAATTGTATTTATATTCGCATGTTTTCCAGAGTTATATTAAAATCGTAAATTTATATACAAGGTTGGTTAGGTAATGACAGCTAGGGCTTCCATTAGGATTCAATTTCATGGAGTCGGGACTGCCTAATATTCACATTTTCAGCGATTTTTTTCCTTCTTTATAAAGGTCCGGTAAACGGACCTTTTCCCAATTGAAAAAAGGTATCTTTTTTTCCCAGTTCTCATCCAAAAATTCCCAAAATGACCAAGACAAACTGATTATATAGTTTAAATTGACAAAACACTGGAGGCCGAGAACGGAAAACCTCTATTTTGACGTAAAAGAATAAACCCCGCCCGCCGATATTTCCGTAAAAAAGACGGCCCGGTTTACTAGATATAGTGACTCAGGGCATTTGGTTGACCTGAGGTCCCGGGTTTTGACCCGCAAAAAATCGAGGAAACTCGTATTTGACCAGCAAATAATATGCCTTGTGCGTCGGCTTGACTCGCGAAATTTTCTTTGATGGGTCTAAGTTCGAAAGTTCTGCCCCATGTGAATCAAAATCCAAAAGAATTTCAATACTGTTTGCCGGCACAAGCGGAAGTATGGCAGTAGGCGGAGCGGCGTATGTTAATTAGCTACTGACAGATGTCAATCACGCCACGCGCGGACTGACACTTGATGATCTCGCGGTTTGTATTTAGCACAATGCCGTCTCATTATCAGAGATGTTTATTAGATCAGTATGTAAAAGTTAATTTATAAACAATGCTGCCTTACAGTATCGTGTTTGTACCACTTGTTAATTAGCGGTATTCAGCTTATGTTGTATTGTAATATGTCTTGCAAACTTAAAATAACAACAAATTCGATTATTAAAATCATAATTTTGTGTCCTCGATACGATTACATAAGCCGGTCAACCGTTACTGTCTATAGCAAATTTATTATCATTGCCGAGGCTTTGTCTGGTCCAAAACAAATTATATGCTGTAAATAAGTAGAAATTACAAGTATTGAATAGGTATGGTGAAAAAAACAAATTTGAAATAGGTATTTTATCAAGAATTTTAAATATTAAATTTAGTTTTAAATATTTCTCACCCGTTTTCGCGACCGTAATTTTCGAACATTCTATCATTTTTTACAAGATTTTAAAGTACAGTCTAAATAAAAAGCCAATAAAAAGTCTGCATGTAGAAAAATATGATCACTGTTGCAAAAGCAGCTCTTATTTTGAAGAAATTTTCGAGAATATAATCATGCAAAGGCACCAAACCCCATCCACTTTTAGACAACTTACTAAAATATAAACTGATTAAAAAAAACTGTAATGACATTATGTACTTGTTTAAGATAAAGTTTGTGGAAGTTGCATGAATACCAGTATAGGTTGACCGCTGAAAAGTTAATCTTGACTCTTGAAAATCTGATTTTGACCCTTGAAAATTTAGACTGAAGAGTCAATGACAAGATCATGAGTTTCAAAACTTTTGTTACTCTTTAGAGAGGGTCAGACCCCTCTTACAGGGGCTCAGACAGCCAACATAGTTGACATTTTCAAGAATATGAAAAAAAAGATATTTCACTATGAATCATTCAGTCATTCATTATGTTTTTGGATGATATTTACAATTGGAATTAAAGGAAGAAGTGTTCTAAATGATGTTTAATTAGACTTACTACAAAAAGTCCCAATTTGAGTAAAAACCCCGCTAAAATTCCCAATTTGGATTAAAAACGCCGTCATTTTTCCCAATTCAACCGGTACCAGACCTTTTCCCAAAATGGCAAAAAAGATTACTGATTTTGGAGTCCCTTTTGAATTTTTTTGGAGTCCTTCAAATATTTATATATAGTGCCCGAAATATAACTATCATCATCGTTATAGTGTTAGTTTTAGAGCTCAGAAAATGACATGTTGCAGCCAAACAAGAGTTTAATAAATGGTTTTCCAATTATCTAATGCATTTCTGAAAAAAAAAAAAACACAACATTTTAGGCTTTCTCTATAAACAATGTTTCTAAAGCTGTCAATTAATTCAAGTAATTCATAGGAATATAAGATAGTGCTGAGCCTGATTGATCTTGAAACCAAGAACTTGTAAAAAATAATAAACAAGGTTGTTCTATGCACAGGAGCCTGAAATTCTATCCATAAGCCACCAAAAGGGTGTATATTAAAAATGATCCCCATCTAAATATAAAAAACACCAGGAATGCAACACATTCGTACCCCACCCACCGCAACTAAACAAGAAAATTTCGTAAAACAGCCATGCAAGTGTCCTTGTGTGGTGACATTATTTAAAAGAAACTTAAAATATATGCGGCACTGTGCTCACCGGTCATTTCCATCGTATAACACTAAACAAACATTTTCTACAACATTCTGTTTGTCGTCGAAGCCATTGCGTGACGTCACACGCTCATGTATATTTCTGCACGGGGTTAATAATGCTATTGTGTAATTGCCAGTATCCGGTACAATCCGTATATGTGGAAAAAGCACACGTTGTCTATCAGAATAGTGTATTTTGTCAATTTTGCACTACAGATCAATATTTAATAACATACAAGTCATACCGTATATCGCTAGACAAACCCGAATGTTTGTGGTATATTTTTTTTCCGTGATGCGTTTCTTCGGTAAATACACGAGTTCCTTCCCCTGGTGTAGGAATGCTAGAATTAATTCCCCTTTTGGGGTTTTCCAGCATGGGTCATGTGGGGTCAAAAACTAGGTCACTAGATCTAAAAATAGAAAAACCTTGTGACCTCCCTAGAGGCCATATTTTTCAATGGATCTTTATGAAAATTGGTCAGAATGTTCATCTTGATGATATATAGGTCAAGTTTGAAATTGGGTCACATGGGGTCAAAAACTAGGTCACTGGGTCAAATTTTTGGAAAAGCTTGTGAACACTCTAGGGATCACATTTTTGACTGAATTTTCATCAAACTTTGTCAGAATGTTTATCTTGATAATAAAATGTGTCTAGGATGTGTTTGAATCTGGGTCATGTTGGGTCAAAAACAAGGTCACCAGGTCAGGTCATAGGAAAAGCTTGTGAACACCCTAGAGGTCACATTTTTGACTGTCTTCATGAAACCTGATCAGAATGTTTATCTTGATGATCTCTAGGCTAATTTTGAAATTTGGTCATATGGGGTCAAAAACTGGGTCACCAGGTCAAATCAAAGGAAAAGCTTGTGCAAACTCTAGAGGTCACATTTTTGACTTTATTTTCATGAAACTTAGTCAGATTTTTTACCTTGATTATACCTAGGCAAAGTTTGAATCTGGATCATGTGAGTTCAAAAACTAGGTCACCAGGTCAAGTCATAGGAAAATATTGTGAACACTCTAGAGGTCAATTTTTTGCTGTATCTTCATGAAACTTGGTCAGAAATTTTATCTTGATGATCTCTAGGCTTAGTTTAAAATTGGGTCATGTGGGGTCAGAAACTAGGTCACCGGGTCAAATCATAGGAAAAGCTTGTGAACACTCTAGAGGTCACATTTTGACTGTATCTTCGTGAAACTTTGTCAGAATGCTTATCTTGATACAGCGCGATCGTTAATATTTATTTCGTTTTTAGCGTAAATACGTGTATAATACTATGGACATAAAATGTCATACTTTTGACCAGAAAACACAAAAATAGAATAGCAAAATCTTTATTCTTTAATAATTAAAAATCTGCAGCAATCTAAAAACATAGAGTAAAACGGTTTTGGCAAACAGACTTGGAACAGTTACATTACTGACGAGGCATGTTTTAAATACATAAGATGTGTGTGACCTTTATCGCTAGATAAAAAACAAAAGAAATACAGACGCACAGATGGAGCTATCAAATAAGTGACTTACATTTTCATTACCCTGCATTAACAGATGGACATACATTTACTTAATTACCGATTGTCACAATCGGCATAAAATTGGACTGATTTACTTTTTAGATTATGAATGAAATATACCGCTAGTGTTAAATTTTGCACACAGATGTTGTGTGATTTTGTAATTGTTTAAGATGTAAGCGGAACTACTTACAATTCAAAACGATCACGATTTGCAAACACGTGTTAACTTACCTGGCAGGTGTCATTATTGACCATTGTGCTTCAATTCACACCTTCATGTTTGTATAATTTGGGTAACTGATCGGAAAAGGTGACAGGCATACACTTTGGTCTCATCCATGTTATAATTGACAAGTTTCTAGTCTTTTTTAAAAAAATTTTTTTCGAGTACCCGATTACTAAATTTCATAATCGATACTTGGAAGACCGAGCAAGTATTCGGTTAACTGGTCACTTGTTGCCATCCCTAATAAGAAACTATCAATACCTGTACCAGATAAAGGGTTGTAAAAATTTAAGTACTGATAAAGAGGTTAACCAGTAACTATAATACCTTTTGGTGATGGATTCACCCATAGAGATTGTCATTGGCCAAAGTACCTGTAGGGGTATATATCACCTTCAGTAATGGCTCAAGTTGATTTATTCTTCTAGCAGCATGTTGTCTGTTGAAATGGAAATGAATGCAAAGGAATTTATGCACTATCTTTTGCAGATATTGAGGAGGCATTGAAAAATGCCCAATCTGCCAAGGAAGTTGACTGGACAATTACACTGGCTCATCACCTTCTCAGAAATTTGGCAGTTAATCAAACTTACGTTGTTGACAATCATTACGCAGGAAGGTCATGCATCTGTTTTTGCTGCAAGCAAACAATCACAGGAAGCTTTGGAGATACAAGCATTGGTAAGCTTAGCCTTAATTATTAATATACATGTTTTGCCTTAATACATTGTCTTCTAAGTTCCGACATTGGCAAGCCTTTGTTGATAGTTCATGCTGGCCAGAGTGCAAAGTGCTATTAATTGCATAGTTATGTCTCCCACCACACAGTGGTGTGGGAGACATATTGATTTACTCCTGTGTCTGTCTGTCTGTCTGTCACAAAGCTTCTTCGCACTCTAAGTCGAACATTTCTCATCCGATTTTCCCCAAACTTTCACAAAATGTGTTTGACTATGAGACCTCAGCCAAGTTTGATAACTAGCCAAATCGGTCCAGGCGTATTGGAGTTATGGCCCTTGAATTACCAAAAATCGGCCTTTTCACTCTAGTCCGCATTCTAAGTCGAACATTTCTCATCTGATTTTCACCAAACTTTCACAAAATTTGTTTGACTATGAGACCTCTGCCAAGTTTTATAATAAGCCAAATCGGTCCAGGTGTTTTGGAGTTACGGCCCTTGAATTGCCAAAAAATCAGCCTTTTTACTCTTTTCTGCTCTCTAAGTCGAACATTTTTCATGTGATCTTCACCACACTTAAACAAAATGTGTTTGACCATGATACCTCGACCAAGTTCGATAACTAGCCAAATCAGTCCAGGCATTTTGGAGTTCAGCCCTTTAATTAACGAAAAATCCGCCTTTTTACTCTTGTCTGCTCTGTTAGTCGAACATTTCTCATTGGATTTTCACCAAACTTTAACAAAATGTGTTTGACCATGAGACCTCAGCCAAGATCTATAATTTGCCAAATCGGTCTAGGCGTTTTGGAGTTACGGCCCTTGAATTACCAAAAAATCAGCCTTTTTACTCTTGTCCGCTCTCTAAGTTTAACATTTCTCATACGATCTTTACCAAACTTATACAAAATGTGTTTGATCATGAGACCTTGGCCAAGCTCAATAACTAGCCAAATCAGTCCAGGAATTTTGGAGTTACAGCCTTTTGATTAATGAAAAATCAGCCTTTTACTCTTGTCCGCTCTATAAGTCGAACATTTCTCATCTGATCTTCACCAAACTTGAACAAAATGTTTGGCCATTAGACCTTAGCCAAGTTGGATAACTAGCCAAATCCACACAGGCACTTTTGATTTATGGCCTTGAATAACTGGTTGCATCCACTCGGCCAGACCATCTAATTTAATCTACCGGTCTAAACCATCAGGAGAATGTAGACACTATTCATTGGGGCAGTTGTGGGAGACATGCGCTTTTTTCAAAAGCATCTCTAGTTAGCAACTGTGACTGCCCGATTGCTGTTGTTCCTTGTCAATTGCAAGACATTAACAATGCAGGGCTTGTCCTAGGACTAGAAACTAAATTGGACATTCGGTCCACCTTGTCACAATATCAATTGGCCATGATCCAACTAAGCTGTACCAACCACCATTCATGTTTTCTCTGTGTTTCTTGTTAGCTCACCTGTCACAAAGTGACAAGGTGAGCTTTTGTGATCGCGCGGTGTCCGTCGTCCGTCCATGCATGCGTGCGTGCGTCCGTAAACTTTTGCTTGTGACCACTCTAGAGGTCACATTTTTCATGGGATCTTTATGAAAGTTGGTCAGAATGTTCATCTTGATGATATCTAGGTCAAGTTCGAAACTGGGTCACGTGCCATCAAAAAGTAGGTCAGTAGGTCTAAAAATAGAAAAACCTTGTGACCTCTCTAGAGGCCATATATTGCACAAGATCTTCATGAAAATTGGTCAGAACGTTCAACTTGACGATATCTAGGTCAAGTTCGAAACTGGGTCACGTGCCATCTAAAACTAGGTCAGTAGGTCTAAAAATAGAAAAACCTTGTGACCTCTCTAGAGGCAATATATTTCAAAGATCTTCATGAAAATTCATCAGAACGTTCACCTTGATGATATCTAGGTCAAGTTCGAAACTGGGTCACGTGCCATCAAAAACTAGGTCAGTAGGTCTAAAAATAGAAAAACCTTGTGACCTCTCTAGAGGCCATATATTTCTCAAGATCTTCATGAAAATTGGTCAGAACGTTCACCTTGATGATATCTAGGTCAGGTTCGAAACTGGGTCACATGCCTTCAAAATCTAGGTCAGTAGGTCAAATAATAGAAAAACCTTGTGACCTCTCTAAAGTCTAAAGGCCATATTTTTCATGGGATCTGTATGAAAGTTGGTCTGAATGTTCATCTTGATGATATCTAGGTCAAGTTCGAAACTGGGTCACGTGCAATCAAAAACTAGGTCAGTAGGTCTAAAAATAGAAAAACCTTGTGACCTCTCTAGAGGCCATATATTTCACAAGATCTTCATGAAAATTGGTCAGAATGTTCACCTTGATGATATCTAGGTCAAGTTCGAAACTGGGTCATGTGCGGTCAAAAACTAGGTCAGTAGGTCTAAAAATAGAAAAACCTTGTGACCTCTCTAAAGGCCATATATTTCACAAGATCTTCATGAAAATTGGTCAGAACGTTCACCTTGATGATATCTAGATCAGAATCGAAACTGGGTCACATGCCATCAAAATCTAGGTCAGAAGGTCAAATAATAGAAAAACCTTGTGACCTCTCTAAAGGCCATATTTTTCATGGGATCTGTATGAAAATTGGTCTGAATGTTCATCTTGATGATATCTAGGTCAAGTTCGAAACTGGGTCACATGCGGTCAAAAAGTTGGTCAGTAGATCTAAAAATAGAAAAACCTTGTGACCTCTCTAGAGGTCACATTTTTCATGGGATCTTTATGAAAGTTGGTCAGAATGTTCATCTTGATGATATCTAGGTCAAGTTTGAAACTGGGTCACGTGCTATAGAAGACTAGGTCAGTAGGTCTAAAAATAGAAAAACCTTGTGACCTCTCTAGAGGCCATACTTTTCAATGGATCTTCATGAAAATTGATCAGAATGTTTACCTTGATGATATCTAGATCAGATTTGAAACTGGGTCACGTGCCTTCAAAAACTAGGTCAGTAGGTCAAATAATAGAAAAAACCTTGTGACCTCTCTAGAGGCCATATTTTTCATGGGATATGTATGAAAGTTTGTCTGAATGTTCATCTTGATGATATCTAGGTCAAGTTTGAAACTGGGTCAACTGCGGTCAAAAACTAGGTCAGTAGGTCTAAAAATAGAAAAACCTTGTGACCTCTCTAGAGGCCATACTTTTTAATGAATCTTCATGAAAATTGGTCAGAATGTTTACCTTGATGATATCTAGGTCATGTTTGAAACTGGGTCACGTGCCTTCAAAAACTGGGTCAGTAGGACAAATAATAAAAAAAACATGTGACGTCTCTAGAGGCCATATTTTTCATGGGATCTGTATGAAAGTTGGTTTGAATGTTCATCTTAATGATATCTAGGTCAAGTTTGAAACTAGATCAACTGCGGTCAAAAACTAGGTCAGTAGGTCTAAAAATAGAAAACCTTGTGACCTCTCTAGAGGCCGTACTTTTCAATGGATCTTCATGAAAATTGGTCAGAATGTTCACCTTGATGATATCTAGATCAGGTTTGAAACTGGGTCACGTGCCTTCAAAAACTAGGTCAGTAGGTCAAATAATAGAAAAAACCTTGTAACCTCTCTAGAGGCCATATTTTTCATGGGATATGTATGAAAGTTGGTCTGAATGTTTATCTTGATGATATCTAGGTCAAGTTTGAAACTGGGTCAACTGCGGTCAAAAACTAGGTCAGTAGGTCTAAAAATAGAAAAACCTTGTGACCTCTCTAGAGGCCATACTTTTCAATGAATCTTCATGAAAATTGGTCAAAATGTTCACCTTGATGATATCTAGGTCAAGTTCGAAACTGGGTCACGTGCCTCAAAAACTAGGACAGTAGGTCAAATAATAAAAAAACCATGTGACCTCTCTAGAGGCCATATTTTCCATGGGATCTGTATGAAAGTTGGTCTGAATGTTCATCTTGATGATATCTAGATCAATATCGAAACTGGGTCAACTGCGGTCAAAAACTAGGTCAGTAGGTCTAAAAATAGAAAAACCTTTTGACCACTCTAGAGGCCATATTTTTCAATGGATCTACATGAAAGTTTGTCTGAATGTTCACCTTAATGATATCTAGATAAAGTTTGAAACTGGGTCACGTGTGATCAAAACTAGGTCAGTAGGTATAAAAATAGAAAAACCTTGTGACCTTTCTAGAGGCCATACTCTTCATGAGATCTTCATGAAAATTGGTGAGAATGTTCACCTTGATAATATCTAGGTCAAGTTCAAAACTGGGTCATGTGCCTTCAAAAACTAGGTCATTAGGTCAAATAATAGAAAAACCTTGTGACCTCTCTAGAAGCCATATTTTTCAATGGATCTTCATGAAAATTCGGTCGTGTGGAGACAGGTGAGCGATTCAGGACCATCATGGTCCTCTTGTCTTATTTTTTGTTTCGTTCCTGACTTGCGCGACTTTTCAAAAGATGCTAAAAAGATTCAGATTGATACTTGTTTGTATATATATTATTTCCTGCAATAAAACGATTTCCTCGTGCGCTCTGAACTCCCGCAGTCGCTGAAATTATGCATGCAAATCGTGCCCAATTGTTGTAATGATATGCGTGACATGAAATTTACCTCATTAACATAGAGGCTCCGCCTGTTGTAATTGATGCCGGCAAATATTCTTTGGAATTCCGAAATCGCCAGTTAATAATGGTTTGTGTCACATAAAAATATATGCCAATGTGTTATGCCGGGGTCTCGTGAAATGTGGTTCCGCGTTCACAAAATTCAGCGCGTGTATTATGCTTGGCTGCTCGGTGACGTAATACGGCAATGCCGATTTTACCTGTTGTTTTCGTCGTCGCTGTACTTCAGAACAACTACGAAGGCAGTAATGATTTTGAAATGAGCAGATTCATGTTTTTTCTAGGCACTTTATTGGGGAAAATAATTCTTTAAGGGAAAAACAATTTTTTGGGGAAAATTTTCCTGAGGGGAAGACGCCGACTATCGGCGTCACTTTGTTAGTGAAAAAACCCCCTAGATTACCTAATGATTTTAAGGTCAGTAGGTCTAGGGTCAATGTCACAGTGACCTTGAACAGTAAAATGCTTTCCAGATGATAGCTCAAGAATGCTTGGGCCTAGGATCATGATAATTCATAGGTAGGTTGGTCATGACCAGCAGATGGTCCCTGTAGAATGATTTTGGGGTCAGTAGGTCTAAGTCCCAGAAGAAACCTTAGAAGGTAAAACTGTTTCCGGACCTAGGATCATGATAATACATAGGGAGGTTGGTCATAACCAGCAAATGACCCCTATAGATTTTGAGGTCAGTAGGTCAAAGTTCAAGGTCACATTGAACTTGAACAGTAAAACAGTTTCTGGATGATGGCTCAAGACTGCTTGGGCCTAGGATCATGGAAGTTATTAGGGAGGTTGGTCATGACCAGCTGATGACCCCCCTATTGATTTTGAGGTCAACCTATAAAACAGGGTTCGCACAGGCATTGGAAAGTCCTTGAATTTGGTTTCAACCTTGAAATGTACTTGAATTCAGTGTTGCCTTGAAAAAGTGCACAAATGGTACATGGATTTGTCTGAAAGGCCTTGAATATCTTAATATGGCCTTGAAATCCATAATTGTTGTCAGATTACATTTTCTCGGTAAAAAATGAAACATAAACATTAATTTTCTTGCAATTTTCTTGCAAATAAACAGATGGAGCAATTTTTTGTTTATGTATTTTTTAGGTACGGTACAGGTTTTATACAAGAACTTGTGTATTACGTCACAATAAAGTGTGTAATAAAAATGACAGCCTCCTTGGCCACAAGTTTCTGGGGTGTCTGGTAATATCATGGGTTCTCTAATGTTGCATTAATCTCCCTTTGCAGGGAAACAGCCCTGAGCGCTACCTAGGCCCAAAAAATATGTGTGGTTCAGGTAACATTGTTGAGAAAAATAGGGTAGGTAGGTAGGCTTTTTTATACCCCCACAAAACGAAGGGGTATATAGGAGTGAGCATGTCGGTTGGTTGGTCGGTCGGTCGGTCTGTTGGTTTCATGGTTTCCGGATGATAACTCATGAACAACTGGACCAATTTAAATAATTTTGGTTACACAGGTGCAACATCAAAAAATACAGGTCAAGTTCGACTTTGGGGTCAGTAGGTCAAAGGTCAAGGTCACAGTGACCCTGAACAATAAAACGGTTTCCGGATGATAACTCGTGAAAGGCTTGACTGATTTAAATAATTTTTGGTACACAGCTGTAACATCATGAAATACAGGTCAAGTTTGACTTTGGGGTCAGTAGGTCAAAGGTCAAGGTCACAGTGACCCTGAACAATAAAACGGTTTCCGGATGATAACTCATGAAAGGCTTGACTGATTTAAACAATTTTTGGTACACAGGTGTAACATCATGAAATACAGGTCAAGTTTGACTTTGGGGTCAGTAGGCCAAAGGTCAAGGTCACAGTGATCCTGAACAGTAAAACAGTTTCTGGATGATAACTCGTGAAAGGCTTGATTGATTTAAATAATATTTGGTACACAGGTGCAACATCAGAAAATACAGGTCAAGTTCGACTTTGGGGTCAGTAGGTCAAAGGTCAAGGTCACAGTGACCCTGAACAATAAAACGGTTTCCGGATGATAACTCGTGAAAGGCTTGACTGATTTAAATAATTTTTGGTACACAGGTGTAACATCATGAAATACAGGTCAAGTTTGACTTTGGGGTCAGTAGGCCAAAGGTCAAGGTCACAGTGATCCTGAACAGTAAAACAGTTTCCGGATGATAACTCGTGAAAGGCTTGATTGATTTAAATAATTTTTTGTACACAGGTGTAACAGCAGAAAATACAGATCAGGTTTGACTTTGGGGTCAGTAGGTCAAAGGTCAAGGTCATAGTGATCCTGAACAGTAAAACGGTTTCCGGATGATAACTCGTGAAAGGCTTGACTGATTTAAATAATTTTTTGTACACAGCTGTAACATCATGAAATACAGGTCAAGTTTGACTTTGGGGTCAGTAGGTCAAAGGTCAAGGTCACAGTGACCCTGAACAATAAAACAGTTTCCGGATGATAACACGTGAAAGGCTTGACTGATTTAAATAATTTTTGGTACACAGGTGTAACATCATGAAATACAGATCAGATTCGACTTTGGGGTCAGTAGGTCAAAGGTCAAGGTCACAGTGATCCTGAACAGTAAAACGATTTCCGGATGATAACTCATGAAAGGCTTGACTGATTTAAATAATTTTTGTACACAGCTGTAACATCATGAAATACAGGTCAAGTGTGGAGCAAGGATGAATATTCAGTAGGAAATGTCACGTCCGTGAACGCAGACCATTATATAGGTAAACCAGTACTCCATTTTGTATACAGAGATTAGTATTCGCGTGTACAAAAATAGGTATTCAATTTTTATACATAAAGTGATATTTGTTTTTGTCTTTAAACATGTTTGAAATAAACCTATTAAATTTAACAATAATCGATCATTTCCAACCTTACATATTTTGTATGCTATTAAAACAATACATTTACACACATATTGTATAATAGCTGAAAGCTGAAGCCATTCCTTTCTTATGGTTGCAATACTTTGTGACAAAGCCGTAATTGTGGGGGTATAATTTGTCACTCTTGTGACAGTTCTAGTTTTAGCTCACCTGAGCACTTTGTGCTCAAGGTTACGCTGTGTCTGTCGTCAGTCGGCTGTCGTCAACATTTTGACTGTTAGCACTCTAGAGGTTGCAATTTTGACTGAAATTTAATTACACTTGGTCAGAATGTTACTTTCATTAAAATTTTGGACGAGTTTGATATTGAGTTTTGTTGGGCCAAAAACTAGGTCACTAGGTCAAATCAAAGGGAAAGCTTGTTAGCACTGTAGAAGCAACATTTATCATTGTATCTTCATGAAACTTGGTCAGAATGTTTATCTTGATGATTTCTAGATTAAGTTTGAATCTGGGTCATGTTACTTCAAAGACTAGGTCACCAGGTCAAATCAAAGGAAAACTTTGTTAGCACTCTGGAGGTTGCAATTTTGACCCAATCTATATGAAATTTAGTCAGAATGTTAACCTCATTAAAGGACAAGTTCGATACTGGGTTACATGGGGTTAAAAAGCTAGGTCACTGGGTCAGATCAAAGGAAAAGCTTGTAAGCACTGTTGAAGCGACATTTATTGATATATCTTCATGAAACTTGGTCAGAATGTTTATGTTGATGTTTTCTGGATCAAGATTGAATCTGCGTCATGTGCGATTAAAAACTAGGCCGCTAGGTCAAATCAAAGGAAAAGCTTGTTAGCACTCTGGGTGACCCAATCTTTATGAAATTTGGTCAGAATGTTACCCTCTTTAAAATCTTTGGCAAGTTTAATATTGGGTCATCCTGGGTCAAAAACTAGGTCACCAGGTAAAATCAAAGCAAAAGCTCGTTTACACTCTTAGAGGCCACAGTTTTGTCCTAATCATACTGAAACTTGGTCAGAATATTAATATTGATGGTCTGTAGGTCAAGTTTGAGTCTTGATGACATGGGCTCAAAAACTAGGTTACAAAGTCAAATTAAAGGAAAAGCTTGTGAACACTAAATGTTGCAATTTTGATGCAATCTTACTGAACCTTGGTCAAAATGTTACTCTCATTAAAATCTTGGACTAGATCGATATTTGATCATGTAGGGTCAAAAACTAGGTCACCAGGTCAAATCATAGGAAAAGCTTGTTTACATTCTTTAGGTCACAATTTTGATCCAAATTTAATAAAACTTGGTCAGAATAGTCAATTAGGTCAAGGAATCTAATCAAGGGAAAAGCTTGTTAACACTACAGGTCACTATTTTAACCCAATCTTTATGAAATATGGTCAGAATGTTACCTTCATTTGAATCTCGGATGATTTTAATATTGGGTCATCAAAGGAAAAAACTAGGTCACCAGGTCAAATCAGTGAAAAAGCTTGTTTACACTCTAGAGGTCCCAATCTTAATGAAACTTGGCCAAAATGTTAAGATTGATGATCTGTAGGTATACTTTGAATCTAAGTAAGTGGGGTCAAAAACTAGGTCACAAGGTCAAATTAGAGGATAAGCTTGTTAACACTAGAGGTCACAATTTTGACCAAATCTTAAGGAAAGTTGTTTTCGGATATATCCAAGGTCATATATAAGCTTGTGAACACTCCAGAGGCTGCAGTTTTTACCCAATGTGAATGAAACTTGGTCAGAAGGTTGCACTCTATAAAATCATGTACAAGTTTGATATTGGGTCGTCCCAGATCAAAAAGTAGGTCACCAGGTCAAATCATAGGAAAAACTTTAACAATAACTTTTTAACGCTGTAGAGGTCACATATATGACTGTATCTTGATGAAACTTTGTCAGATTCTTTATATTGTTGATCTTTAGCTTATGTCTCAGGTGAGCGATACAGGACCTTCAGGGTCTTTTTTTTTAGCTCACCTGTTACAAGCTTTTCTGATCGCCTGTTGTCCGTCCGTCGTCCTTCCATTCACAATTTCTAGTGAACATGCTAGAGACCACATTTTGCAAGCAATTTTTATTAATCCCCCGCCACCAAGTGGGAGGGGGGTTATAGCGATGGTCGTCCGTCCGTCCTTCTGTCCAAAACGCTTTCGTGTCCGCTCTATAAAACTTAAACCCCTTGATGGATTTTCATGAAACCTGGTTCAAATGTTCATCTCATCAAGACGATGTGCAAAAACCCATGACCCGGCCATCTAGGCCCAAGGTCAAGGTCACAACTGAAGGTCATAGGTTTTAGCCTTCCATTTCATGTCCGCTCTGTATCTCCTGAACTCCTTGAAGGAATTTTATATAATTTGGGTCAAAGTTTTAATGTTCATCTCATCAAGACGACGTGCAGAAGCCATGACCCGGCCATGTTGGCTCAAGGTCAAGGTCACAACTTACCGTCATGTGTTAAAGCCTGTCATTTTTTGTCCGCTCTGTATCTCCTTAACCCCTTGAAGGAATTTTATATAACTTAGGTCAAATAATCATCTCATCAAAATGACGTGCAGAACCCATGACCCAGCCATGTTGGCTCAAGGTCAAGGTCACAACTTAACGGTCATGTGTTTGAGCCTTTCATTTTGTGTCAGCTCTGTATCTCCTTAACCCCTTCAGGGGCCCTCTTGTAGAATATTTTTGCTTGATGATGGTAATTTGTTGTCTTAATGACATTTATATCTGTAATAAAGTATTGTGGCTCCAATATATATTTGCATTTTTACAGGTTGCACTGCTGTATGGCATGGGTACCTTGACCTCATTTTGGGTTCTGAAGTTCCTGTTAAAGCTGCAGAAGATGATGATGAGGTGGTATGTGAAGGGAATAAGTCATCCTCTGAATTTCCAGCAAAACACAGGGATCAGCTGATTGCACAGACCATTGTTTTTTCTTTTCTTCAGAAAAAAGAAAAATCAACATATGAAAACTACCTGATTCCAAGCATTGGCATTGCCAAGAAACAGGTCGTGCTTTTTTTATATGACAGTGAGCATGACATATTGCTTGAGAGTAAACTGATAAAATTGTGGAGTCCAGGTGGTCACATTATCACATCAGCAGTGTTAGCTGTTTGGTTAGCCATCAATTTCAGTTTTACATGCTCTGGAGTAACAGAACACATGAAAAATTGTGGTTTTACTGCTGATTTTCCAAAACAAGTTGGAAAAGAACTGAAAGTTTATGAGAAATGCTTAAGGTTTGGTTGTGGTCCTGGAAGTGAAGTAAAAGAAATGTTTGAACCAGAAGTTTATGACATTTTTAATTTGCATTAAATTTAGTTTCCCAAGGTTTGTTGGATATCAGAATAATTCGGTGTGTGTGGTTGCCTTAACAATGCATTTAGTTCTATGCCAAAACCATAATCCTAGTTTTCCTCATTGTAATGTTTACCTTTACTTTCTTTTTAGCTCACCTGTCACAAAGTAGGACCTCTCTCAAGTTTGTTCAAATAATTTTGTTTTGCCCCTTTTAGGGGCCGCCAGAACTGAAAATAGAAACAAGCCTTTAAACGACTTCTCTCATGAACTGCATGATGCATCTTCACCAAATTTGGCCTTAAGCATCCTTGCAATGATCTTTCTCGACTTTATTAAAAGAATTTTGTTTGGCCCCTTTCAGGGGCCGCTTGAGTTAAAAATAGAAAAACCTTTAAACAACTTCTTCTCATGAACCGCTTGATGGATTTTCACCAAATTTTGCCTGAAGCATCCTTGCAAGGACCTCTCTCAAGTTTGTTTACAGAATTTGTTCGGCCCCTTTTAGGGGACGACAGAGCTAAAAATAGAAAAAAAACCTTTTAAACAACTCATGAACCGCTTGATGGATCTTCACCAAATTTTGCCTGAAGCATTGTTGCAAGGACCACTCAAATTTGTTCAAAGAATTTTGTTTGGCCCCTTTTAGGGGCTGCCAGAGCTAAATTAGAAAAACCTTTAAATGACTTCTCATGAACCACTTGATGGATCTTGACCAAATTTGGCCTCAAGCATCCTTGCAAAAACTTCTCTCTATTTTGTTCAAATAATTTTGTTTGGCCCCAAAAGGGGCCACCAAAGCTGAAAATAGATATAACCCTTATAGACTTCTTCTTAAGATCCTCTTGATAGATCTTCGCCGTATTTGGCCTGAAGCATCCTTGCATGGACCTCTCTGAAGTTTGTTTTGTTTTAAAAAATTTGTTTGGCCCCCTTTTAGGGGCCGCCAGAGCTAAAAATAGAAAAACCTTTAAACAACTTCTTCACATGAACTGCTTGATGGATCTTCACCAATTTGGCATGAAGCATCCTTGCATGGGACTTTCTCAAGTTTATTGAAAGATTTTTGTTTGGCCCCTTTTAGGGGCCACCCTAGCTAAAAAAAAGAAAAACTTTTAAACGACCTCCTTATGAACAGCTTGATGGATCTTCACCAAATCTTGTCTGAAGCATTTGTGCATGGACATCTCTCAAATTTATTCAAATAAGCTAAAAATAGAAAAACTTTTAAACGACTTCTACTCAAGAATCACTTGTTCAAAGAATTTTGTTTGGCCCCTTTTAGGGGAATTATCTCTCTCAATACTTTTTCTTGTCAGGAGCATACAGTCGAACTTCGATGGCTCGAACTCGAGGGTCCCGTGGAAATTAGTTCGAGTTTTCCGTTGTTCGAGCCATCCAAATGGTGGCCATTTTAAATTTGGGAATTCGAGGGCATGATGTGTTACAAACCTTACATCGTAATATATTGTCATATTGTACCTAAATGCGAGTATGATACGATGATAAATAAAAAACGAACGCTGAAATCTGCTTTATTATTTATTTTCAAACATGACATGATACGGAAAAAACACAAATAAAACACTAATATAATTATAAGAATTTGGTGAAGACAGCATCAAATAGAAAGACATGAATAACAAACCTTTTTGAATCATAGTCCAGTACAAATATTATCAAATTTATTGCTTTCCGTATCCGGGTCTTTTACTAAGTTGTTCAGCCATGCTAAAGCAGTATGAAAGTTGACGTCGGATCTCCCGTTTTTATGCAGAAAAAAATAAAGACAGACGTAGTATGTACATTGCTCAATCATTTTAAATAATTTTATTCGTATAAATCAAAGCCCATTAAAGCATTGCAGTGAACGAAAGTCACATTATTTAATTTGTTTGTCGTATACCGACGCTAATTACGTAAGCGTGTGAAAATTACGCACGCACCGATTAAAGGCGAATGTCAGGCAGAAGTGTGAAAAACTTTGTAAACACAAGCCATCCCGGCAAAAATTGTCTGTTCGACTGAACAGGTGTAATTATCTCTGTAAGTAAGCCGAGGGGACCACCAAATGAGTTCGAGAGTTCGAATTATCGAAGTTCGAGCGATCCGAGGTAGAACTATATAGAATAAAGAAGGAATAAATTCGGGACTGGGCGAAGAGTTCGAGCGATCCTGGGTGTTCGAAAGATCCGAGTTCGAGCCATTGAAGTTCAACTGTAATTCTAATTTTATTGAAAAGAATTAATTTAAACTTTTCACAATGATAAGGGATGATAAGAGGTTGTGCGTAGTACAAGAATAATAACTTTGGCTAACCTCATTTTTGAGTTATGTCACTTGGTTACTCTTTATTGTTTTGAAATAAGTGTCATTGCTCTTACTACTTTAGCTTTTAGTTGGTAACTTACGTCAAAGATCAAGGCAACTTTGAACCTTTGTAAAATAGAATTTTCTGGATTATAACATATATATGCCTTTTAATTAAGGGCTAATCTGAGTTATGTTGAATCATAATTACCTTTTTGTTATACGCCCGAAGGGACGTATTATGTTATGACGCTGGTGTCCGTCTGTCCGTTAGCAATTTCGTGTCCGCTCTGTAACTCTTGAACCCCTTGAAGGATTTCAAGGAGACTTTAAACAAATGTTCACCACACCGACACGATGTGCAGAGCGCATGTTTTGGATGTCTCGCTTCAAGGTAAAGGTCACACTTAGGAATCAAAGGTCATATCAGTTTGTTTCGTGTCCACTCTGTAACTCTTGAACCCCTTGAAGGATTTCAAAGAAACTTGACACAAATGTTCACCACACCAAGATGACGTGCAGAGCACATGTTCCGGATGACTTGCTTCAGGGTCAAGGTCACACTTAGGGGTCAAAAGTCATATCGTTTGTTTCGTGTCCGCTCTGTAACTCTTGAACTGCTGGAAGGATTTCAAAGAAACTTGGCAGAAATGTTCACCACATTGTAACGATGTGCAGAGCGCATGTTCCGGATGACTCGCTTCAAGGTCAAGGTCACACTTAAGGGTCAAAAGTCATATATGACTTTGCTTTGTGTATACTGCTCTGCATTGCAGTGCTCTTGTTTTTATTTGGCAGATCTCTTTTTTGTACTCACAATAATTTTTTTTTGAATTACTTCCCTTTTATGTTACTATAAATAGCTTATTTTGAAACTTTTTTTATTAATGGCCATAAGGAAAAACCGAGACCACTTTTCTGTGTTTCAACACGGATGGTACCTCCAATTTTAAGGTGTATTTTTACCTACCTGTACCTGATAAGGATTTTTTTGTAGACTTTGAATATTTTTTTTGTGGACCTAGATTTGTTTTTTGAAGTTATCTTTTGTTGTTCCGGTCCTTTGGGGCTACAACAGTCAAGTTCTTAAAATTTTGCTCCCATCCTATGATGTAAGCCTTCGGGCGTATATTGCCCCGCTTGGTGGCGCTCTTGTTTTTATTTATTTCAGTATTGTCAGTGCTATTCAGGCTATTGAACTAATTCATGATAGGAACATTATATTTATACTTGTAGATGCGTATGTAATAAAAAGGTTATTATCTTTGCAACGAAAAATATGCACTCGTTCTTCTGCTAAAGAACTCGTGCATATTTCCTGATACAAAGCTAATAACCTATAAATATTCATAGTCTTAGAGGACTAATATTCGTGGTTGCTTCAGTCCATGAATTTAATCCCAACAGACAGTATATTTTTGTGTTCCCACATTCATGGGGGAGAGGGGAAGGCACTGTATAGCATTGCTGTTGTCCATACGTCCCACTGTCCAGAAATCTTGTGTGTCCAACTCGTCCCACACTATTAGCCTGATTTGCTTCAAACTTTCACTGTTGAACAAGTTTGATGTGCAGATGATCTTAAAACAAGGAACTTTTGCAATGACTATTTTAACTTTGATAGTTTTGCTATATAGAATATGGAGAAAGTCTTGTTTGTCCAACTTCTCCCACTCTATTAGCCTAATTTGCTTCAAACTTTCACAGATGAACAAGCTTGATAAGCAAATGACCATAAAGGAAGGAACTTTTGTTGTGAGTATGTTTACCACAATTTTGGCCCTTTCATAGTTTTGCTATATGGAATATAAGGAAAAATCTTGTGTGTCTGTCTCCTCAAACACTTTCAAAATTTAACATAAATCTGGAAGCATGTCATTATATGTCATAAGGGCTAAATGTCTCGCTATTAATAGGGCAGTACATAAATCAGGGCATGTGAACCTTAAACCTTGTAGGTCCACACAGAGAAAAAATATATTTTTACTACCATTTTTCAATCATTCTTTTCAGTAAAGGGGCATGTTTTTTATTTGAATGTTATTTTTATCTGTATCAAGCATTGAGAATTTGTGTTACAATATTGCTATACTGCTTCAAGAATTGTTAATAGACTTGAAACTGCAATATAAGAAGAGCTTTGTCACAATCTATCTTACTCAATTACTTGTAGTCTTTATCTCCAGCAAATGTACTTAAAATGGTAATTGGGTGATTTACTGCATATGTAACTTTTTGACAGAATGTTAAAATGAGTATCTTAACATAGATATGTTGTTGATTTCATTGTTTAGTGGTATCATTAATTACATTGTACACACATACGAGGGGCATTCAATAAATACCCGGAAAAGTGCTCTCAATTCTTCATGTATCATCAAAAATAAATAAAAATGCTACAAAATGTAGACTAGGGAATACTGAGTTGATATGTCAAAATTAGATTGTCTTTGGATAAATAATAAGTAAATGCGAGTTCCCATGGCAACGTCATGTGACGTCATCCGGCCCAATTTTGTCTCTTTTTCTGTTTTACATGCGCTAAAACATTACTTGCCACTTACCTATTTTTCAAGCTACCTTTTCTTAAATTGGGTGAATATTGGTATGGAAAGTAAGCGTTACGCCAATAACGTCAAATTAAAAATGTGACATCATTAAAATATTTGGCAGGCATATTGAGTTGGTCGTCGCTTGAAAATCAGTGTTGAACGGAGATGTGAGATAACATTTTGTGTTCTGAATCAAAAATCAAGGAAAGAGACAAATGCTATGCTGAAAAAGGTTTAAGGGACAATGCCCTGAAAAAAACAAAATTTTATTAGTGGGACGTGACGTTTAAAAGTGGTCAGGAGAATATTGCTGACGACTTGTGTTACAGACATGAAAAATAACGTTCAGTCACATTTAATAAATTAAAGAGCTCCTTGATAGGGCATCAGTTCAGTGTCAAATTTCTTCAATTTTCTTTGACAGTAACATCATATGAACAGTATTTATTTATTCTTAGGAAGGTGTATAAATGCATTTAATTGTGATAAACATTGAATCAATGGTAATCACGAGTTGTATTGATTAATTGAGTGTGATATAACAGCATCATAATGACTTTGGGCCGCTTTTGAGGTGATGGCGTTGCCTAGGAGACGACAAATAAATATTGTGCATGTTCTCAAATCTGTAATTTAGGTATTTGCATTCAGTATGTTCATATCCTTAATATTTTCAAATGTTACCAAAATGAGACCAGAAATAAAGAAATGAGAGCACTTTTCCGGGTATTTATTGAACACCCCTTGTACTGTTATATTCACATCATGTATAATTGTAGATTTTACAAATTCTAAATGAGGAGATATGCAAGATTTTCCAAGATGGGAAATTAAGTGTCATCAAAGTAACAATGTCCTATACTTTATCTGTTCCGAGGTGTATAATCTGACGTTAATTTAGAAAATTAGATGTTTAGATACTGTACAGTGCGACAGTAGTTTCAACTATTTAGATGGTTCTGTATTACCAGGATGTCAATTAGGACCTCAATTAAACCAGCGATATTGTTCCTATTAAAGGCTCAAAACAGTTATATCTACTAAGAGCTGTAGTTATGTCTACTAAGAGCTGCAGTTATGTCTATAAGAGCTATAGTTATGTCAAGGCATTGTATGCCTGTGAATTTGTGCAATGTTTTTAACACTGTATTCAACGGTTTTACTGAAAACTTGTGTATTTTTTACAAACTTAAATTGATCATGTTTATATACATGCTCATTCTCGCATACCAGAGGTCTACCGTGGTTCCCCGTGATTTTGACGAACATCTGATGGATGAGAATGATACATGCTCTGAATCCAATTTCTGATATGACACAATATAAAATATTTATTTTATCTACATCACAACAGGTAATTTCAGATTTTAATGCTGTGGATTAAAGTAAAGCTAAGCTGGTTACTGCAATCAGTGTTTGATATTCTATCACAGTGAATATACAAATGTTATGCTATCTGAGTATTCATTATGTAATATATGATGAAGTAGTGATAAATAAAATGAAATTATAACATGATTAAAGAAGACTGCATGTACAATGCAGATGCAGTATTAGTCAGGTAGAAAAATATGATTTCCTCTAAAACACTAGAACCTTCAGATATTTATAGAAATAAATAGGTCTGTATGATGTTACTGTACACATGCTCTACTAATGGAGATAATTATCACCAGGTTTAAAACAAAGTGTATACAGATGTTTTAAAATGTGTCTTCAGATATTTGGAGAAAAGTGTTGATTTACATGTACTGTCATTTCATTGAAATAAAACTAGAACTGAGAGGTTTTTGCTGTTGTTTTTTTTTAGCTTACCTTTCACATAGTGAGAAGGTGAGCTTTCGTGATCGCCTTTTGTCCGTCGTCCGTCCACAATTTCTTGTGAACACGATAGAGACCACATTTTGCAACTGATTTTAATCAATCTTGCACACAACTTGTATTGGCATAATATCTCGGTTCCTTTCGAAAACTGGCCAGATTCCATCATGGGTTCCAGAGTTCTGGCCCCTTATAGGGCCAAAAATTGCTATTTTTGGCTTTTGCAGCCATATAGAGACTATATATGGTTTGATTTGATACAAATTTGCAAGTTATCTTTAACAACAATAGATCTTAGATTCCATGGTGAATCTGTCCGATCCAGTCATAGGTTTCAGAGTTATGGCCCCTGATTGACCCCTGAAAGAGACAAAATTTGTTAATTTTTACCATGTGAATATGATAGAAGTGACATTTTACATTCAATTTTAACCACACTTACACACAACATAACTCACAACAAGATCTCACTTCCTTAGGAAAAACTGCTAGAATCCATCATTGGTTCTAGAGTTACTGCCCCTGAAATGGGCAAAATTTTCTATTTTGGCCCTTTCAGCTATATAGAGGTTTCATATATGCTTTGATTTGATACAAACTTGCATAGAATGTTTATCTTGATGTTTTCTAGGCCCAGTTGGAAACTGGATCATGTGGGGTCAAAAACTAGGTCACCAGGTCAAAAAGGTTTGTTGATACCCTAGAGGCCACATTTTTGATCCTATCTTCATGAAACTTTGTCAGAATGTTTATCTTGATGATTCCTGTGTTAAGTTCAAAACTGGGTCACCTGGACAATTTAATGGAAAAGCTTGTTAACACTCTTGAGGCCACATTTATGACCCTATCTTCATGAAACTTGGTCATAATGTTTATATTGATGATTCCTAGGCTAGGTTTGAAACTGGGTCATGCGGGGTCAAAAACTAGGTCATCACTCAAATCAAAGGTAAAGCTTGTTAACACTCTTGAGGCCACATTTATGACCCTATCTTAATGAAACTTGGTCAGAATGTTTATCTTGATGATGCCAATGCCAAGTTTAACAGTGAGCGATATAGGGTCACCATGACCCTCTTGTTATATCGTTTATTTATATATCAGCTTAAAGGTATGTAGCACTGTAAATAGTGCATATTTTTATCATCTCGGCAAAAAAAACGGGTAATTGCTTTTTTTTTTGGCAGTGCAGTTATTCTCTTTTTGAACTGGTAACAATTTGTTTTTAGCTCACGTAGCATGAAACAGGCCCTGTACTCTCATCTGAACATTTTAGGGAGGACAATAAAATGATTCTACATACAAAGTTTGATGAAGATCCATCAAGCGGTTAATGAGAAGTTTTTTTTTTTTTTTTTTATCAATTGACGGTATATCAAAAAAAAATATTTTGCACCCTGATATCGGGTCGAAAATACTGCAAGTGACTGGATAAATTATAATAGAAGCATGGAGTGGGATGCTGTATTCGGATCAATTGAATGTTGCCAGGTCGGGTAAACGAGGCGCGCAGGCGCCGGGTGTGATCCGACCTTGCAAAATCCACGAGAGCCAAATACAAAATACCAGATCTAGCTATTGTTAAATTGACCCTTTTGTTATATACCTCCATCTTTTTGTTTGTTGTTCCGTTATCAATCGAAATCTTCACTGTTTTATCAATTTAACGATGTTTAAAAAATAACTGAATGTAGCTTTTTTGTGTGCGCTATTTATAGAACTGTATCAGGTCATGCATATTAAATGAAAGTAGTCGAACAATACAAAAGGTAAAATACGGATTTTTTTCTGCCTGTTCGTATTTACAAACGCTTTTAAATTTTGAATGGAAAAAAGTAAAACAACTTATTCTTAAGTTTTTCCACAACATATAATCTGCCAGTAACTAAGTTTCAAGGCCCTCTGAAGAAAGATAGCAATAATTTTCTGATATCTAATTTTTTTCTCCTTTTTGTATTGTCGTATACGAAGGTCACGTGCCTTACTGGAGATCAACTCTTGTCCTCAGCATCTTTTGATGACCCCATATAAGAAGTGTTTTATTACATGACTCGTATAAATCGCCGGTCCATATCTTGTGCTTATATGACATGCCCATTCTTAAACATAGAAATTTTGGTTAAAATGTTAAAAGTAAGTCATGAGTAATTTAGCATTTGGCGGGAAAGCATCAAATAGTCGAGGCAACTCCTGTTTTTATTGGGTTTGAAAATCGATGCTGTTATTCTATGGAACTAAGCACGATTACTGTTTTAATAGAATGTCATACGTATTTTTAAGGTGTTTCATTTTAAGATTGTGAGCTGTGGACTGTGGCCTCTTATATTGAATTTCATATCATTTTTAACATTAGATCTAATCATATATTAAGCACTCGCATGTACTTTTATAACTTTTTAAATGGTAAAACTCACAGCACAGGTTTTCTTTATACCTTTTAGCATTTTCTATATGAAATCATGACTGGTTTGATTAGTGAAACAGTTTGCATACATGTCAAACTTTAATGCCAGTGACTTAATCTAACCTGTTTAAGAAAGGAACATACTTCTTTCTCTTTGGTGAAGATTCTTGGTATGTTGTACATGCTTGTGATATTTACGTCACAAATGCAAGTTGACATTACGTTAGACTATAGTTTGCATGTGCCCTTGTAACAATTTAAACAAGCATTAAAATCTGCATTAAATACGCATTCATACGCATATAATTCTTTAATTTTGTCAGACAAAACAGTCCTGTTGAATTTGACGACTAGACGATAAAAGAAATATTCAAATAAACGCAGCTATTTCAGTGTCACATTACCGTAACTGCAAACAGAAAGCACATCAAAACAATCAAGAGTGACGTCTGTTAATATGTTCGTCCGATCCTGGTTTCAGTTTCTCTAATAAAACTATACTAAACAAAATAGCTCAGTACTATGCTAAATTATAGGAATCTGCTCGATCCAATCTGTAATTCTGACAAGGTCACCCTCGCTGAAAAAAAAAACATAATTTGAAAATCTTTTTAAATCATAATTACGTTTTTTAAATAGCCGGTACCTTGGATAGATCAATGGAATTGTAATGGAAATCAACAAGTAATAGTTATAGTATGTGTGAGAGTGTGTTACCAGGATATATCAGAGCTAGGGGTACACCGAGGGTATTTTTCTCTGCACATATCGTCGAGGCCGGTAGGCCGAGACAGATATGTGAAGAGAAAAATAACGAGATGTACCCCTAGCTCTGATATATCCTCGTAACACACGAGCATTACATATTATAACTGTTTTATCGCATAGTTTATCATTAAAATTTATATATTATTTTCATTTAAATTTGTTTATTATTATTTTTACTATTTTGATTCCCTTTCTGCGCCTCGCTGACTGAAACACTAAAACTTCTGTTTTAGAAAATGTGTTCCCCAGATAAAAGTACCCAACAAATTTCTGCATTGGTTTTAAATCTTTGCATTTCATTGGCCAGACATATTGTAAAACTTGTTGTTTTGTTTGTAAAAAAAATCAAAGAAAAAGAAACATTTGAGAAATCTCAGAATTTCATATATTAATTTCATGTATTTCTGAATTTGGCAATAACTATCAAGTTTTTTAAATATTCTAGTTTATTTATTCTTTTACTTTATAAATGTAGGTGTTTGTGACAATTCTTTCTCTGTGAACTGTAAATTGGAGCTAAAATCATCTTTTCTTTGAAAGAAAAAAAATTATACTCCCTTGATAGGACCTCAATAGAGAAAAAGTGTTCCGATATATATCGGAACAGTTTTACTGTGCTGATATATATCGGAACACTTTTTTTCTTATGAAACTCCATAGAGATTTCCGTGTTGATATATATCGCAACAGTTTTGTAAGATATCAGCACAGTTTTGTAGTAATAATGTGTGTTACTATGTATAACATGCTGCAAAGATCAAAGGAAAATTGCCGCACTATGCGATAATGATAAAAACAACTTGTTTTCAGAATTTGGAAATGTATCCGAAAGTGTTGTTGAAAAATTTACATCCATAATATCTGAATAATTTTGTTATTTGAAAAAGAAAAAATGTGTTTATATATTATATATATAATACATTATTTATGATATATTATTTAATATATATACATGTGAAATTAAATTGTTCTGGTCTAGATATATTCTTTGAAAATTTAATTTTATTCCTAACTTTTAACTGCGTGAAACACTCCTTGAAAATCGCGGTATTTCGTAAACTGTAGCACCACTATAAGCTCCTCTCTCCAGTTAGTTCAAATGGTGTACCCCTTTTAGGAGCCGCTAGATTAAACAGAAAAAAACACAACATTTTAACGACTTCTTCTCAAGAACCGCTTAATGGATCTTCATCAAACTTGGTCTGTAGCATTATTGTAAGGTCCCTTCTCAAACCCGTTAGAGCATTAGGGAGCATTTGGCCGCTAGAGCTAAAAATAGAAATACCCTTTAAATGACCTTTCCTCATGAATCACTTGACGGATCTTCATCAAACCGGGTCATTATAAGGTCTTCTGTCAAATTTATTCAAATGGGTACACTGAGCGCCTTTAAAGGACCACTAGAGTTAAAAATAGAACCAGTATTCAACAACTTCTTCTCATGAAACGCTTGATGGATTTTCATCAAACTTGGTCTGTAGCATCATTGTAAGGTCTTCTCCCTATTTCATTCCATTGGAGCACCTAGTCCCTTTTAGGAGGCCAATTGAGCTAAATGTATCTTTCAATGTCTTCTTTTTTTTCTCAGATGGAGCACTTGGCCCCATTGGAGGACCATTAGAGCTAAAAATAGAAAAAATAACAATTTCTTCTCATTAACCGCTTGATGGATCTTCATCAATCTTTGTATGTAGAATCATATTAATGTCCTCCCTAAAATTTCAAGTGTTCAGATGAGAGTACAGGACCTGTTTCATGCTACGTGAACTAAAAACAAATTGTTACCAAAGTGCAAAAAGAGAATAACTGCACTGCCCCCCCCCCCCCCCCCCCCCAAAAAAAAAAAACAAAAACAAAAACAAAACCAACAGCAATTACCCACTTTTTGTGCTGAATGATAAAAATATGCACTATTTACAGTGCTACATACCTTTAAGCTGATATATAAATCAACAATATAACAAGAGGGTCATGATGACCCTATATCGCTCACCTGTTAAACTTGGCCTTGGCATCATCAAGATAAACATTCTGACCAAGTTTCATTAAGATAGGGTCATAAATGTGGCCTCAAGTGTTTACAAGCTTTACCTTTGATTTGAGTGATGACCTAGTTTTTGACCCCGCATGACCCAGTTTCAAACCTGGCCTAGGAATCATCAACATAAACATTATGACCAAGTTTCATGAAGATAGGGTCATAAATGTGGCCTCAAGAGTGTTAACAAGCTTTTCCTTTGATTTGTCCAGGTGACCTAGTTTTTGACCCCATCTGAGCCAGTTTTGAACTTATCATAGGAATCATCAAGATAAACATTCTGACCAAGTTTCATGAGGATAGGGTCATAAATGTGGCCTCTAGGGTATCAACAAACTTTTCCTTTGATTTGACCTGGTGACCTAGTTTTTTACCCCACATGACCCAGCTTCGAACTGGGCCTAGAGATCATCAAGATAAACATTCTGTGATAGTTTGTATCCAATCAAAGCATAGATGAAACCCCTATTTGGCTGAAAGGGCCAAAATAGAAAATTTTGCCCGTTTCAGGGGCAGTAACTCTAGAACCTATGATGGAATCTAGCCGTTTTTCGAAAGGAACCGAGATCTTATTGTGAGTTGAGTTGTGTGTAAGTGTGGTTAAAGTAATTTAAATTAATGTGAATGCGACAAAAGAAAGATAAAAAAGAGAGAATTCCAAACTGAATTTATTTATAAATTATTTATAAAGGATATGACAGATATCTACTGATCAAGGCAAACAGTAAATATTTATGCGAGATACAAGTCTCTTCTTTATATGTACATAAATCAGCATCATAACATATCACTTACAACTGGATCTAAAAGTAGGCATACGACAAAATATTGAGTGGAGTCTTGGAGTGAGATCTTGGAGTCTAATTTTGGAGTGAGATTTTGGAGTCAAATTGAATATGGTTTTTCATTCAAAGTTTGAAAAGTTATTAAGATTAAAAGCAGTGGTACTATTGGTTTATTAGTGAAATTTCGTAAGACGAAATACAGTAATGATTAATGCATGTTGCTGTTGCTGTTGCTGTTGCCAACTATAATGAGACTGGTGATTGTTGGTATGAAGAGTCAAACTTAATATAACAGGAGACTGGTAGTTATACGTTTGATTATGGAAATGTTGATGATTTGTTTTATATAATTGTTTACAACAAAAACTATTGATTGTTGTTCGTGCCTTTAGGATGAAAATGTATATCACCTATCATGTAACCGTCATCATTATCATCATCATTGATATCCTGAAAACCAATTTATCACCCTTGACAGACAAAATAATTGAACACTCTTAAGGCAAAAAATTGTCCAAATTTCAATCATCGCCATTACTATTAACAACAATACAAACACATGTAGTCATCATCAACAACAACAATCCGTTATCTTCAGATGACATCTTTTTTTCATCTTGTTCATCAGCAAAAACATCAGTAGAACTAACAATGATATAATGATGATGTAATGACAGATGATGATTATTATGATGATGATATTGATGACAGTGGTGATTGTGATGATGATGTTAATGATGATAACGATGGTAATGATAACGATGATTACCTGGTGTTGTTGTTGGTGGTGGTGGTAATGATGATGATGGTGGTGAAGATGATAATGTTGATGATGATGCTGGTAATGATGATCTTGATGATGGTGGTGCTGCTGGTGATGATAGTGTTTGTAATGATGATAATTGTCGTTATGGTTGTTCGATAGTGGTGATGCTGATGATAGTAGTGGTGGTGATAAAAATGTTATTACATTTAACTGAAGCATCACTTCAAAACAAATGTTTTAATTACACTTTCATCACACAAACATCAATGATTTTCATCAATAACAACAATATAAATCATCATCATCATCATCATATACAATTATGCCATTCTTATTTCACTCACAACATTGTAATGAAAATATTTTCATCACTACCAACATAATCATCAAAAACATCCTGTCATAAAAATCATCATCGTCATCATCATTATCATCATCGACAGCAGCAGCAGCAATAAAAAATCAAAGCAAAATCATCATAAAGAAGCGGCATAACTACATGTCATTCTTTTCCCTCCCTTTCTCAATTCAAAAAAATAACAACATCATCATCATCAGTGCTATTAACATCATCAGCTGCATTTTTATCAGCAGCATTATAAAAACATTGACAAAGTAATATCAGCATACTTCGCATGAATATCATCATCAAACAAGAGCTGTCACAGGAGACAGCGCGCTCGACTATTTCGATGCTGGATAGTGAAACTGGGCACATCTGAGGAAACTGGAGCTGTCACTGGAGTGTTTTATGACTCCAAGAGTGGATGAAGATATTGCACAAAAGCTTGAGTCTGTGTCAAAAATATTAAGTAATAAGAGAGGTAACGATAAAGTGTATCAAAACACTATATAAGTATAATTCTAAGCAAAAAAGGGGCATAATTCATAAAATATTGGTGCAAGAGTTATGCACCTTGTGTTATATGATGTGGGTGATGATGTTAAATAACTACTTCAAGTTTGAATCAAATGCTTTTCGAATGACTGAGATATAGTGAAAATGCATCAAAATTAAGCTTAAATTCTAAGGATAAGGGGACATAATTCATGAAAAATTGGTGCCAGAGTTATGCACCTTGTGTCATGATGTGGGTGATAAGGTGGAACAACTATTTTAAGTTTGAATCAAATCTATTTAGTAATACTGAGATTGAGTGAAAGTGTATCAAAACTTTAACCTGGAATTCTAAGTAAAAAGGGGGGATAATTAATGAAATAATGGTGCAAGAGTTATGGCCCTTGTGTCATATGATGTGAGTGATGATGTTGAACAACTATTTTAAGTCTGAATCAAATCCATTTAGTAATAACTGAGATATAGTGTAAGTGCATCAAAACTTTAACCTGAAATTCTGAGTAAAAGGGGTGATAATTCATTAAATATTGGTACCAGAGTTATTGGCCTTGTGTCATGTGATGTGGGAGATAATGTGGAACAATACTTTCAGTTTGAATCAAATCCATTTAAGAATAACTGAGATAGAGTGAAAGTGCATCAAAACTTTAACCTGAAAATCTATGTAAAAAGATGGGATAATTCATGAAATATTGGTGAGAGAGTTATGGCCCCTGTGTCATATGATGTGGATGATGATGAGGAATAACTATTTTAAGTTTAAAGCAAATCCATCAAGTAATTACAGAGATAAGGAGAAAAAAGAGAAAGTGTAAATATTTTTTAACCAAGGTGGGGACGCAGAAAGACGCGGACGCGGACGCCGGGGTGAGTAGGATAGCTCTCAATATACTTCGTAAAGTCGAGCTAAAAATGCTACAAAATCTATCATAATCATAATCATCATCATCATCATCAGTAGCGTCACTATTTCCAACAACATTCTCGTTCCACCACTTTCCTTCATGTAATCAATACATCTGACATGAAACAAAAACGAAACATATGATTTTGACTCCAAAATCTCACTCCAAGGTCACTCTAAAATCTCACTCCATGACTCCACTCCATGACTCCACTCCATATTTTGTCGCCTGTCCTAAAAATATCTTTTGAGCCAGAAAGCAAAACTAGGTATCTTTGTGTTATGAAATTACTACATTACGTAGGTTTTAACATTATGATATGGATCAAAGAAGGTTAACTGTATGTTCAAATTTTGTCACTACGATAGACTAAGAGACAATTTTATTCAGTAATCACCATCAACAATAGGCCTATGACTAAACTGTTATACAATAATAACTTTAAAACAATATAAACAAACAAGCGATAAAATGATAAAACAGCTTTAACGTTTTTCATATTAAGTAGTAACAATGTAACAAATGAAATTATTTGTACAACGTATTACCGGCCGAGTGTATAAATAGTGTTAAAACACGGTTTTGCTATAAATTATTTCGATTCTAATATGTCCTTAATCTAAAACAGTAGGCTAAAATATGGTAGCGCTCTTTCTTGGTCGCAACAAAAACATTTACGTCACCGCACGTTAACGTGACGTCACTCTACCGTAAACGTGTTTTAACAGAGACAAGTATATTAGAATTTCTTTTAATTTACTCCAAGTGCTAATATAAACGTTACTTAATCTGTATTAAAACAGCTCCCTTACCAAAATGAAAAGTTTGCGGCAAATTTGCCGCAACGTTGCGGTAAATTTGCCGCAAACATTTTAGTTCACCAGAACAGAGTAATAAATGTTTGCTTGAGTTCGCCGGTAGCGGCGACCTTTCGGGAAACGTTTCGGTGACTTTGCTGCAAACTCACCACAGACTTTACTGAATTAAGAGTTTGCCATAACATCGCCAGAAACTTTATCACATGATTTTGTTCACCAAAACGTCACCAGAATCTATTATCTATATTTTCTTCTCCAAAACATTCGCCACATGATCTTTTAATTATCTGACCAGATGTGAAAGTTCGCCAGAAGATTGCCAGAACAGTATCACATGACTTCTTCTATGTTTTTGTTGGCTGCATAGAGTTTGGCTCCATTTTCAAACTGCCAAACAGTAGTTGAACATCGATTTATTAACATGAATTATTTATGTTTCTTTACTAAACAAAAACTTCCCCAAAAAGGTGGATAAATCACCGAAGTATACTGTGGATAATTCCGTGGATAACTTTTGCGATGTAAGGTTAGTTTTCACATTATTACGCATGCAAAACCAGAATGATTTTTATACGGTTAGCCTTTGTTTATTTCAGACATGTGTCACCTAAATACCATTAGATACAATAGATTGCAATAAATAATTTAGTGAATCTGCAAATTTACATTTGCACACAGAGGAAATTTTTGCAAATTAGTTGTCAGCTTTCACAACGGTCAGCTTTCACAACGGTTCCTTTAAAATATTTAAAGAGTTTCAAACCCATGTAAGCATAAAATATATTTACTAACGACGTACTTTATCATAATGATCTCGTGCATTTGTATTTTATCTTTATAATTATTTAGAAAAGATAAATCATTATTAGCAGATAATATTTTGCTAATTTAATAGACCTTTCTTACTTTTCTTGAAAATATATCCTTTGTTCTTCAAAAACAAAAGGTCTGTTACTTTAGCGCCAAACGTTTGCAGCAAATTTGCGGCAAACAAATTTGCATTATTGTTTGCTGCAAAGTCGCCGCAAACTAATTTGCATAAATAGTTTGCCAAAAGCTCGCCAGAACATTGCCAGAAGTTCGCCAGAAAGGTTTTGACGAATTTGCGGCAAAGTTTTACCATGCAAATAAGGTTTGCCGCAACTTTGCTGCAAACTTCATTTGCATAAATTTGCATGGTAAAAGTTTGCCAAAAGAAAGTTTGCGGCAAATTCACCAAAACGTTTGCGGCAAATTTGCCGCAACGTTCGCCGGAAGCCTGATATTTTGGTAAGGGAGTGTATACTATTATTTAAAAACTAAAACTGCACAATTTTCTACATATTAGAGGCTATATAACAAGAAACCAACCTTTTTTAATCAAACTAAACCATAAACATTAAAACCACACAAATACATAATGAGTGTCCACACATGTTTGAAGTCTTTAAGACAAGAGAAAGAATCACAAAACAGAAAGTGTTATAGCATCAAACCAAAACTGTCTGGTGGTCTGTTCTATGATTTGCCAGATGAGTCTTCGAGAGGAACAAATGAACCCTGAAAACAGAACAGAATGCATCATATATTTTACGGCAACAGGGGTTGATTTCTATGTGATAAAACAATCAAATATAAATACTGCCGCCTAGGTGTACTTTACAGCTGCGAATAAAGCTTAAATTTGAACTGAAAAACATAGATAAGAATGACGACACTACAATACAAGTATTCTTATTTCTACTGTACAATAAAACAAGATCATTACTACGATATATTAAAAGAAATTTTTGAAATTATAAAGAAAACTTACATATTATTGTCAAAACTTCTTCAGTTTGGAGCAAAATAGTACAAAATTTTCTCTAAAAATTGATTTATAGATTTGAATACAAGAAGACAAAAGCGTTTCAGCACGTAGCCTTGAGTTAGAATATACACTTTCATTATTGCATAACGTGTTACTATTTCCTTTATTCATTCCAAGGTACCCGAAAAATGTAAATGACTAAATATGCACGAATAATTTCCTTGCTTTAATTAAACATTGAAATATTACAAACCATAATTATATTTTAATAAGACAACGAAGGCATTCCGACTGAAGTATGTAGAGTTTATTTTTATTTTCCAAAATGCGATTCAAGAAAGGAAAATATTCAGTCCTCATTATTTTTATCGTCATGGGCTAATTATATGCAAATACAGTGAAAGAAATATGAACAGAATCACACAAGCACGTGTCCACTTTTTGGATCGATTGTCTGCAGACCGAACAAAAGTAGTGCCGTAGGTACAAACAAATAGTTCCGTGCCATACATTTATTTAACCATCAAAATATAATTATTTTGCCACGACGGTATTTTCAGCTGTCGAACGTCAATATTAACGTATTTTTCAGTCAGTATAATATACATTTCTGTTGTTTTTTGTTCTGACTGCAGTAATATATTAATGCGCGAAAACTAGGTCACCGGACAAACGCCGAAGATATAAATAGATTTATTGGCTAATATATTTACGACTATTTTGGATTCTGGCTAATACATATACGATTATAGTAGCATAGCATAGCGAGACACGGGAAAGTTATGAGTTGTAAATACTGTGGATGAGAAATATTTGTTCGATTTTATAGATGTTTTCTATGGTTTTACTTAATTATTCATTCCGTCAGTTAGCGCTTACATACAAATGTATATGTATTCCATCAAAATGTTGATACAATAATGAAATGACGGCGCTAGGAACATTACACGTTACTTTTAAATCAAAGGTTCACTCTGAACAGCATGTTAGTATTGTTACACTTTACTATTGATTATTCTCCGCGCCTAATTCATAGATATGTCACTCAGTTTGCATACCTATATTGGATTGACAGCAGTCGGAATATTGGCGGGTAGGCGCTATATCTGCCCGATATAAAAATATGACCCACACCATTTTTCCCTAACGATTAGGCTGCATAGTGTTATGTGTGTAAAATATGATTAAAAATCCCCTCAGTCAGTACCTAACCATTCATATATGTTAAACACATAAAAAACAACAAAGGTCAAGTACTGGCCAGATGTCGTAAGAAATGCAACTTAAATAAAATAATGTTATAAATGTAACCTGTTTGGCATGCCGATTTCAACGTTGATGAGTTTTTTGTCAATAACAGTGAACAGCGTAAAAGACGGAGTATCCCCAGTGACGGATAGACGGTTTGATACCTGATCGATATCGGACCTTGACATGATATCGGTCCGACTTAAAACCAGTGAGCAAAACTATAATGGTCTGACATCATTTTACGATATCTATCCTATAAAAAAGAGATATTGGTCCAAGGATGGTTAGATATGGACTGGATTAGATAACACTTTTATAAAGTGCTGAAACGTTTTCTAAACGAAACAGAAATTATTTCAGGGACTACATCTTCCGCTGGCTTTACAGACCTTCATTTTGGAAATTTGTATAGAAAGGTTGTTTTATTTTTTGAAAAATATATTACGTACTAGTAAATCAAACAATAATTTGTTTCTAAATGCTTAAAAGCATCAAGTTCAGTTAAACGGTCAAAAGTATTCATGAATGCAATTACGGGCTAATACTGATGGCGGGTTATGGTTTTATCGGTCACGCAAAATATTGCAAAGGGCTCTGTCTTAAGTTACTTGCAGTATTTCAATTCATATGTACACAGAGTATAACTTACGGATAACAGATCAGAGGCTAATAAATATGTTTCGAGAAATAATTGACGAGGAGTATGTATTAAACAGTCGTATTTTTACATGCGGAGAAGGCAGTGGCTAGGTAACCGATTCCGTCAATGTCAAATAGCTAATGTTAATTGATAAATGATAAATGCTAATCGTCAAAATCTTGTACAATCTGTGTTGTTCAAAGACAACCGATCCTCCAGTACTTTCAGTGCTTTGATTATTCACTCTATTAAACATCCCTCAAATACATCATGCAAGTCAATTTACGACGGCATATCCTACCTGTGGTAGCGGAATATCGTTCTCCTTGCACCATTCTGAGAATGATTGTTCAATGACATCAAAAAGCTGGGAATCTGTTACACTACAGTACACGCGTATATACTGCTCCGCAAAGGTATCCGGCAGGACAAAGGAAACCTATATACAGATTTAAAATTAATTTAAAATCAAGCAAATGCAAAACCCTTTCGAAACAAAGATACAACAGTAGATGAACCAGTTCCTTTGTTTTTGAAAGTCATTTCGATAAAAAAAAAGCTAAAAGTGCTAAAAGCATTTTCAAAAACTAATTTCGTTTATGTTAGTGTAATTGAAGACGTGGGGCTAATATTCAGATTTAGAACAACTTTTTAATTATACAGTTTTTTCAGCATTTTCTATACTGCCGAATGGTGACGCCTGTATTCGTACAAATACCTGTTACGAATAATATAGCAAAGGTGAGGTTCAACCGACGCATAAGTCCTTCTTTTTGATAGAAATTTTCACTAAACAAGAGCGATAAAGAAAACATACATATTGAATAAAATAACATGTATATGCTAGAGAAACATTATCAAAATGCAAATTTCTGTTGAAAATTTATCCACGTATTGGTCAAAATACCTGTTCTTTGTTAATCCTTATGGCCGTGTCTTCTTGTCCTTTCTTGAAAAACCAGACCTTTGTTACTGGGTCTTTGTCCTTACTTCCGTAGTCCAGGTTCACCACCTTAAAATCATTATTAATAGTATAACTGATTATAAAGAATCACAAGGAGTGTATGCTAAATCGAATATATATGACAATGACAGCTTTTGAACACCAATTAATGACACCAGAAAAAGAAATAAAGTCACACAGAACATACTTTTACTGAAAACGGACTATAACATGTAAAATACGTATATCAAGACATAATTATAGTTATCCACATGTCAACAGTAACAAAGAAAAGCTTCTGTTGAACAAATGTCAAGTAATTCCAAGCATTTCTGTCAATTACATCTGAAAATACATTTCTTTAAATTTGTTCGTGACCAAGTAGTTAGTAACTTGGATTTTCTCCTAAAACTAAAGGCTGAAAAAGTCGCCATATGACCATAACTTTAACTGTTTCGGTGCGCCTTGAAATCTCAAAATATCTTACTGTCTTGTATTCCGTTTCATAACGCTACAAATAAGGAACGTATATACATTCATTATACTTTTAACGATAGCGAAAGACCGCCCCTCTGAATATCATTTCAGGCACAGCTAAAAGGCAAGACTGACAGCTTACGCTGGGTTTCGAAACCTAGGAGGGAGAAGGTGATCCTAAGTATGCATTTTCAATTAGTAGCTCGGCCACTGAGGTCCCCAATAAGGTGTAGAACATACTTTGTGCCTTTATATGATAAGTACATCTCTACTAAATTGTATATAATTCATAGACACGTTGATCCAGATTCATAATACTATTCCCATCTACGAACAAGACAATAGTACACCTTGTAAAGTTTTCTAACTTTGTCATAACGATTTGTGGATAAACAGGTTAATTTACATTCATGTATAACTATTTAAGGCATATCTAAGAGCGAAAGATGGATTGGGTTAAATGGTCCGACTCTAAATAGCTGTACTGAAAGTATGCTTACATCTATTTCCAGGATTTCTGATAAATCTGTCCTATAAGGCGTTTTCAGATTAATTTTGTTAAACAAATTTTCTTGGACGGCCGTCTTCTCTATCAAGCCATTCTGTAACATAAAGAAATGTCATAAATGTAGTTTTCGTAAATCTAGCAAACAACCGGCCTGTTTTTCAGTTCTAATATTCTAACATTAATCGGGACCAAGGGCTTACAATAAAGCAATCTCGATTTAATTTCATTGCAACAATATACGTAACAAAAGTTGACAATTAAAAAAAATCTAAAATGTTCACGAGGAGCCCCTTAAGTGAGAATTAATTATAACACTATTTTAATCACACTGGCCGCAGCTTTATCAGATCAGGTAGTTCCAACGTTGTTTGAATGGAGAAATTTACGCAGAACAAGTGGAATAAAGCACACATTCCTGGTCATGTAAGTAAGATTAAAAGGAATTTCTACCCAATATATATATATCGAATAAAATGAAAGCGATGGGTGCACCTGAAGCGCAAATGTATTCATTTCTTAGTACATATGTTTTTTTAGCTGAGATTTGTGCCGTTTATTCAAACGCTTCTGTACAGTGTGGCGGGGGAAGGAGACATTTTTTTTATTGTTTTGAGAGTTCATTGATACTTTCCGGTCTAATGTTCAGCGAAATTAAAATTGCAAATACAATATAATATGTATTAGAATGGCAGGATCAGTATAATGATATAGAACGTTCTTATAATGACTTTTTTTATGAGAAAGTAAGAAACAAAACTTGATTGCATTGCGTAGTGACACACTCGACACTGCGTTGCGTTAGGTTTTCGGCTGACTTTTCAGAAACAAACCCGATTAATTGTATGAAAATACGCATGACTTGTCTTAAGAAGTAGTTCTTTAAAGATAAAGTGTTTCAATGGTTTGTTCATCCCGATAAGCACTGCATATGATGCAATAGTCTCAAAAGGTGACGCAAATCCTTTCTCCGGTCAGATCTCTAAATAAATACAGTGCTAAGAAATTGACAAATTTGCGCTGCATGTCCACCCGTCTGTTTCATTTAATTCGGTACATGACGAGTAGAAATTCCTTCAACTAATACTTACAAGACCGAAAATGTGTAAATTCGTCCATATTTCTGCACTTGTTCTGCGTAAAATTCACCACTCAAACAACATTAGAACCTCTTGATCTGATAAACCAATGTGCCAGTGTGTTAATAGTTTGAGTTTACTGCCTAAAGAACGGCAATCAGATATAATTTAAACGCGAAACAAACCTTACAATTGTTATACAACTAATTTAGTCTGAACGTATTTACTCTTAGTAAATAATAAAATCTGTAAAAAGATCCTTTGGAAGCAAAGAATTTCAACCAAGAAGAATAATAGCAGACTCGGTTTGATTGAGTCTGTTCATGAGAGGTAATGAAATGTGCAACAACTTTTACGCCCCCTAGCACCGGCTTAAGCGGAACTCTATTACACATATGTTGAATGGACTCCATGATCCCAAAGGACCAGAAAATATAACAACACTGAATCCAAGTACGGTGATATTTTTTACAGCCGCCACACGGCACTTAAAGATTGCTGTTGTGATAGTTAATAAAATCTGTAAAAATATTTCATAAAGAATTGTGGGAGTTCCAATGCCGTTATGTCTGGGTCATCAACATAAGCGGCTAAAACACCCTAACCCTTTTTATCATTTTGTAAATTTTACCTTTTTAACATCAACTTGAGTTTGAATGATGCATTTGTAGAAGTCTCTTTGAAGTATCCTGTCTACAGTGGCTCTAGATTTCTCTAAACCGACTTTAGAGGACCGCTGTATCTTTTGCAGAATATCATCGGTCAGATGCGTATACGCCTTCATGTCGTGAACGGTGTCAGATATCCGAAGTCGATCTCTTAATTAGCAATAAGTGTGTTAATTTGAAACTCCTTGTTTTCACTAAACTGAACTTAAATTAAATTTGAGTTAATGTTCGTTCTACTGCTAAAAGTAAAACGGACGAGGAGTTTCAAAATATTTGGATGTGCAAGTATTTTGTTGTGTATAAAATGTCAATAATAAACACGTACCCAAATTTTATATATATATCTATACCCAAAAGAAAAAATTCGGACAGAATGCAAGTTCATCGATTTGTGCGAAAAATTAAAAAAAAACCCAGATCAGCTAAGATCAGGGCAGTGTAATTGTAGGACATCCCGTGACGTCATTATTCGACATAACATACGTCGCTTGGAGAATGTTAAATGAAAACATTTTGCGGAAATATGAGATGTGATCATATTTTTCAAATATCATTGGCTTTTTGAATATGGACTAAATTTTGAAATTTCTCTTTCATAATGATGTTTTCTCTTTTTGCGTATCATGATGAATTCAAACAAATAATGATCCCACACTTTAAAACTGTAACATATATTTTGAAACACCCTGTACGAAGATTCGCATTCTCGGTCCGACAAAACCCCTATCCAGTACCAGTGTCCATTCACTTAGGGATCTAATGAGCTCAAGAAGACAATTTCATGTAAACGTGACTGCATTGTATTGCTTACCCGTTTTCTCCAACAAAGAAAATCTGATCATTAGCATCACGCAAGGCATCTCGCACCCTAAAAGGCGAACAGTATAATGTGTGCATAACAACTTTAAAACTAATTTGATAATGTTTTTCATAAGTTAGAGAAACCCTAAAGTTACATTCCACATTTAAATTTGAAATATTAGATTCTTTTACTATTTCGTAAAGAAAAAAAAAAACGAAATATGGCATCGTAAAAATTAAAAACGATTTTTTCCCCCGGTTTTACGACGTGTATTTTGCAGAAACGCAATAATTTTTCGTAAATACAAAATATTATTTCGAAAATACGAAATATTATTTGGTTTTATGTTTATTTTTTTTTATTTGTTTTAGATATAACATTCTTTTATTCGTATTTTCAAAAGAATTCTTCATTAAAACGAATTGTTATCACAGAATAATACTTCTTATTTTCTTCGACATTTTTATGAAACTGATAATGAAAGAGTGTAAAATCGAAATTAAAATAAGCTGATCACTGCTAAATCAAATGTACGCCTCCGCAGGTCTATTTTACAAGCATTCTTTTTCTCGAGCTCTTTCTCAATAGCATCGTGTTTTATTTTACTCTACTGCGTTTAATATGTATTTAAGCAAGCAATTACTTTTTATAAGTAAAAGTATTATCTTACGTATCTAATGTATTACAATTAATAACATTAAGGGAAATATTTTAAATACGGTGCTGTTATAAATCAATCTTAACTTTCAAACTGAAGAAAATAAAATCGGCAAAAAGAACTTAAAACCACTTAAGGCTCTTTATCTAAAATCATTTTGAAAACAATTACATCAAGCCAATGATGTTGTGCGTTTTGTGTTGATAGGCTCGCCTGTATAAAGTCATCCTGGCGTAAAACATGTCATACAAATCTTGGGCAGCCTGAAAAATTTCATATAAAAGCGAGTGCAATAGTATTGGTAATGCCAGTAAAATTATAAGAGAATATACAAGATTTTTACAAGATTTACAAGATTTTATTTCATATAAACCAGAAGGTCATAGACATATGCAGCAAAATACAGCATTTATAAGTATATGGTGACAGCAAACGAAAGTTAACAATATATACAGTAATCATATCAAATGTGACGTAAAGTTTATAACTAGTAATACAGCTGATTGTAGCAATATAGACATTGGTCATATCAAATATGACGTCAAGTATAACGTTAGAAAATTGACTGTAGTATTGAAGTTTAGAATGAAATTTAAGAAGTCGCCACGGACTGATCCGAAAGAGACACTGAATTTGGAAAAGACAATAATCGGTTGTAATATACTCAGACTCTGTATTTGTGTAACTGAATGAGAGCAATAATAATATAATAGTAATATAGACAAGAGAGTATTCAAATGAAAAAAAAATATTTTCGAAAAAGTAAATAAAATAAAGTATGTTAGTATAATTAATTTTACGTTAAATAGCAACAATACGTTGGACTTCTCATTGTTTTGAAAACTACCTTGCTTTTTCGTAATCCCATGGACTGGGCTGCATGTAGTAATCGGACAATATGTCTGTCCGCCCACCACCTTGGTAGTTTGTGACTTGCAGATGACCTCTATTAATTTCGGATTGGTGAGTCAAATGTCAAGAACGTTGTAACATTTAGCTGAAAATCGGGTTTCCGATCGATAACTGAAGAATGCTTTGGCCTGCAGCCGTCAAACTTAATAGAATTATTTCTTATGGTTAGTAAATTACTATTCTTGTTTCTGAGGTCGCGGTGACATTGAGCGGATAATCGATTTGCGACAGATAGCGTAAGAATGATTTTGCATACAGTCAGCAAACTTCATGGGACGACTGCATGTAGTCACTAGATTGGCTCATCCAGCTGGCGCGTGATATAATAATGTACGGAGAGACACCTGGAGTATTCTTTGGAAAGTCACCATATGACCTATGATTGTGTCGGTGTGACGTTAAACCCAACACAAAACAAATAAATTCATTCTCACTTTGACCTCGAGAGTGAAAATGGCCACCATTGGGAGCGTACGTGTTTAACAAAAATATCTTGTTCATTCATTCCTACGTTTACAGGAAGAGCTTACGGATTTGATTAGTTAAAATAGTCTTGGCAGTTTTACCTTGTCTCTGTAACAGATTTGCCTCCTTCCTTCTGCCACAAGAACTCTTGAGTGGCGTATTAATCTGTTGTGTTCAAAGGTAGTTTTCATACCCAGCATGTAACTGTCTCGGGCAATGTAGTCCCATCTGTCCACATCGATTCCATTTACATGGTTGGCTACTATCTACAAATTTACCAATAGATGCACCAACTAGTAGAATACGTTTTATGACTTTGTTTTAAGAAATAAAATAAAAACAAAAAACAAATAAAACACTCATTAATTATCAATTTGAGTTTGAATATGTACATTTTATATCCTATATTGTTATAGGTTTTCTGAAAATTCTGACTGTTATTAATGTTACGTGAGGTGTTAACCTTACGACTGAACAAAATAAAAATATCTAAGAGGCGTGCACGAAAATCTCGAAATATTATTATGTGTTGTACTGTTTTCATCAGAACCATGGTAAATCACTAAATGGGAAGTACTGAAGAGACAGCTGCAGAGGCAGACTATAAACACCAGTGAAGGACTTCAAATTAACCCTAAAGACAACTGACAGAAACTTTACCAGTTTACTATAAAATTTAAAGGTTTTGTGTTTTGTTCTAGACGTTGCAAAACGATTATAACTGCCACAGATCTCAAATGAAACTTTTTTTCAATTTGAAATGTAGATTATTTAACATATTTATTTTTATTCAATTATAAATTGATGATCTCATCTCCCGTATAGCATTAAAATGGTTTAAACTTCATAATTACCTCATACAAAAAACTTTTGTTCTTGTCTCTTCCTTTACATGGCCAAACCTAAAACAATTAAACACCAAATACTCAGGAATCAGTCTTTACGCAATATTTGATTTAAATTTGGACAGAAACTAAATGGCAAAGCATAATAAAACATTACCCACACCTTAATCCTATTTCTTCGAGAGCGTTGCAATATTTGAAATGTCAATCTTCCATTGACGCTACTTTAGCATATGTAAATTAATTAACAGATAAGACGAAAAATGTTTAAAACGTTATTCCATAGCATCTATTGTGAATATCATTGCAAAAATAAACAAACCACGCGTTCTTGAAATGGGAACAGCAGACAATGTGACTGACATATGTAAGAATATAATAATTATTCTGGTAAACGTGTATACATAAATACTTACTTCTGCGTCTAAGTCTGCCGGAACACCAATCAGTTCTTTAATGAATTCTATATCCCTTTCTTCAAAGCCAGGTATCATCCTCTGGAAGTACTCACGAAGTTTACCCTCATTATCTCGCAACATGTATTCAAACATCTTCACAGAAGCCATCTCATGCTAAATATGCAACAAACAGATTCTAAACGTTGCAATATTGCTTAAAGTTGAAGAAAGCAGTTGTGAAAATAGGAATTTTGGAACTCCACTTATTAAGAAATAAAATGAAACATTTTTGTAAAGGGTTTAAAAAAGAGATAAATAAGCTGAATAGTCATTATGGATTTTTATACGTTCTAATACATTTATTTCTTTATATTTTATTAAGTTTTTATAATCAAAATGATGAGAACTTTCTAAATCTTATTACCTTCCACTTGATTTCAGGAATTACAGCTTGAACGACTGGAATGAATTTGTGTTCAAACACATGGGAGAAAGGTCCTTGGCCTAACAAATAAGAGACAATGTAAGAAATATCAATTAAATATTTGTCAGATCCATTAAACATTCTTCTCAAAATAGGTACATCACAAAGCGGTACGTAGGATTTACTTAAAAATGCCCTCCAAGTAAGACGTTTCAAAAATTGATAACTGATATTTAACTGGCTGTGACCTTTATAACATAAAACATACATTACTTAATAACAGCTACACATAAATCGTTTTCGAGTTACCATACATATAGGCTTCTTACCATTTTGTGTTTAAAACATAAAAAAATATGACTTTCATCAAAGAGGCGCTCTCCATCATATTATTATTATTATTTGCTTTTTAAAAGTCATTAATTTAAGTTGGTAATTAGTAACTTTTAAAAGCAAAACAAATTAAGCGTTTAAGTGTACATACAGATGTGGCGTCGCCCTCTGGTGGCCATGTTTTGACGAATCGAAACTATTTAAACAATTCTGGTAGAAAATCATTCAAAGATCATTTCTATGAAATTATCTTAAAATTTCTGAAAGTAAGAGTTTTAAAAAGTTCAGAATATACATGAAGGGAAAAGACACGATGACTTAATAGAGAGTTACCAAGAAACATTTCTATGAGTTTACTGTGAAATCAGTTGATTTCGTGGGCTCGAGATTTCATGGTTTGGACAAAAACGGTATTTCGTGTGGATGTAAAATGAAAATGAAGTTTACATGTTCGTAGGATTTGATTTCGTGGATATATTCAGCCAAAAAGCCACAAAAATTTGTCCGAACTAATATAAATGATTCCACAGTACTTAAAAATCTGACCCATACGAGAAACCAAGCAATACGCTTTAACATTCAAGCCATTAATTTCCATAATGGTGGTTTCAGAAGATATGTCATTAGGAAAAATGTTGACATTGACGGACGGGCGGATAACTAAAGATAAGCGGTTACTTGCCTTGAACACTATAACTTTCAATAAATGGTTTAGATGAGATAGTGTATGAAAAATTGTTGACGCAGACAGACGGACGGACAACAGACTACAAGTGATCACAATAATCAACCTATAGAAGATTTAGGCATTTTTTCCAGGAACGTATAATAACGTATATTTTTCAATGACTAGAATTACCAAGTACAAATTTTGCCTGTCCCGTCGAGTTCGAGCGGACGAAGTTTGACTTTATAGAAAATGGATAAAACTTCAATATAGTTAAATTTGACATAAAAAAATAGGTACAAATGTTTCTTTCACTGTAGCTGTCCTCTATTATATAATAAACCAATCAAATGGGTCGAATTTCAAAGCCAAGATAAATTTTAAACTTTAGGAAGTAGTACAAAATTATGTATTTTACCAAGATCATGGCAAAGAGCGGCTAGTTCTACACACAAAATATCTTTCGTAGTGATATTCAACTCTGGCTGACGTTCTTTCAATTCTTTTAAAAGTTTTCCGGCCAAGTGACAAACTCTGGAACAGAAATGTTAACTTCATATTAGTAAGAAACCTAACGATATTTCTCGAGATTATAAGGACATTTATATTACAATTTTAAAAGTGATTTGAAGTCAGCTCAAAAACGTAGGTCCCTTTTGTACAACTGTAAAACCAGTATTATATATAGTTATACAGACTTCAAATATGCATAGAATTTTAACTGGACACTTTAAGCAATATGTATGAACGATACGATACAACTGTCTGCACGTATTAATTCCTGACAAATACTTACCCAATGGAATGTTCGAACCTGTTATGACTTGCACCAGGGTACACTAAATATACGGTTTCCAGCTGCTTGATGTGCCGCAATCTCTGGAACTGTGATGTGTCGATGACTTTTACACACAAGGGATGCAATTCTATCTGGCCATATAACGGATCATTGAACACCTGGTCGGACATAAAAAGACAGGACCAGATAACATAATTATATAATACTAATAAATAAGACATATAATATCAGACACAGTCGGCGAATAGCAAAACTAAAGTAAAATGTATAAATATAGTAATGTTTCACTACGTAGGAGTGAACATAAAGTTGGAGGAGGGTGTAATGCGGGACCGGCCGGCTAACAGCCAGAAAAAAGTTCTACCCCTAACTGTCAATAGACATCACATTTAATGCTTATCAGTACATCTAAATGCTTTCTCAAATTTGCTTTCATTTTCATTTATCTACTGTTGTTTCTAATTACAATCAGTATTTGGGTCAAAATTAAAAAAATTGGAGAGTGTGCGGGAGGGGGCAAACAGTATCCTGCCCATCCCCCTAAGTCTCCAAATTGGGGGAGGAGGGGTGATAGCGGCCCATCGTCACTTATGTACATTTACCTTTCCGCCCAGCTTACGTCTTTTTGTTTGTGGACCGCATTCTTTTTCTGATGTATATGTATCTTCTGAAAAATTATGATTATGAAAATATTGTTATCACTCTAATCATTACAAGAATACGATAAATCATGGCGGCTATGTCGTCATTATTACGTATTTACCATTTTGATTTTGTAAACCCATCCATTTTACAAGAGTATTTGATACGACATGTTTTTTTCCACCCTGGATATTTACATACATATTAATAATATGTTCTTGATGTTTCTTATGAAATCTACAATGTATAATAAATCTTCGAGGCAATCACCTTGTGGGTGCAGATTAATTCACGATATTATTTCTTGGGACTGAAAAGTTTATTTATGGAGCTGGGTAAAATCATATTATCATAATGTTTATGCTTCTTAAAAATTGTTACCATATTTGAAAATTGAAGTGTAATCAGACAAACAGAAAGTTTAAATTTTAATAAGAAGATCAAGTCGCAAATAAGAGTGCATTTCAATTGTTTTTGGTACATATATAGTACCCATTTCTTCCGTCAGCAATTTCAGAAAATATCCCTCGCTTAAAAACTTCTTTTGTGAATAATGGGACTTTAGTTTGAAAGATCAACCGAAGGGCAATAAGAGTTAATGAAATCGCACTTGCACCACCGCCATATAGTGATTGATATTTGTGCAATATTGCATGAAGATTCATCAATGGGTTACTTTGTTATGTTGGAATTTATGGATTGTAAAACAAAGGACAGTAACTTTGAAGTTACCGAAGTGATTTTGACGAAAGTTGCGCGTGCACCACCGCCCTAGAGAGACCTACATATTTCTTACGTTTTCATGAATTTCCATCAATAGGTTACATTGATACAGAAAATATTAATGCTTTTGATAAAGCCAATTGTTTTAACTACTTTTACGTGGGTCAAGGGTGATGGTACTATAATGTTAGCAAAGGTCATGTGCTAGTATAGAAACGCCAGATATAAATCACCTTCGGCGGCGGCGGATAAAAAGAACTCGCTCACCTGAATGAGGTGATGGTGATGCAAATTTTTTAAAGTTTACCCTGAATTAGACTTGAGATTCGTGTTCCAAATTGAGATGACATTAAGCAAAACACACAAGGTAGACAGGAAAGGAGATTATAAGTAGATGAGGCTATGGTCGAGTTATGGTAAGTCTCTAGATATCATGGATTCAGGGTATTTGATGATCTAATGCATCCATACCTAATTTCTTGATGATTTCCTGGTAGTCCTCAGGAGGAATATAAACCTGCAATGTCACCATGTCATCTACCATATCTTCTATCGCCTTTGTCATATCTTGTAGACGTCTTTTCATGACCTGACCATTGAAGTAGTCCACTAAATATATCAATGAAGCTACAGAGAAGCATGTGAATTTGAATATAATTGAACCACTACTGTCACCCACGACTTCTGACCCTATTTGCTGAACATCGGCCTTAATTCTCTCGACATTTATGTTAATTTTTCTAGAAAAGGACCTGTCTGTAGAAACTGTCCCAGATGCAATGTCTTGATGGGCGGTTGAAAGAGCATTTTCAGCATCTCTATTCATTCCTGTTACACGTATTCCAATTGCCATTGCTGCAACAGACAATGACTGTTTTATTTTACAAATGTGGGCATTTTCCTTTATTAAATAGCATGTTTAGGTTCTAAATCTCGGGATCCTAGCAACGGATTAATGCTAAAATACATCATCGTATATTCTATATAAAATTAATCATGTTTTAGTTACAATGTCAGGAATGCATCCACATACACAGATCTTCTGTATAATACATGTTTGATTAAATATTCATAAAAAAGAGACAAATTTATGCTTTTATTTACTGAATGCATTATACTGAGTTATTAAAAACAAGTTAGACAATTATTTTTAGATAGTAATATCAAAATTATGAAATAATCAATGGCTGTTGCTCTGCAGCGTTCTAGTTATTATGAAACAAATCTTAAACAAATGCTAAGAAATAGGAAATATTCTATAAGTTAGAAAAAATATGGTCAATTAGTTCGAATAGTTTGAATGCATAAAAATTATAGCACAAGAGCGTGGCGAGTGTGATATTTCTTATTCGCATCCGAACTCCTGTCCATATTTCAATAAATGATAAAATTATTGGAACATGTTTAATATTTCGATTCTAACAACGCAAAAATTAATTTCCCCCACGATCAGAAAATGTTGCATCGCCAATGAAACTTTTCGTTGTTTTTAAGAAGTATTTAACTAGCAATCTAACAGCTCGAAAACTATTTGTTGATTTGTAACTTGACCCAATGTTAAGAACAGGGTGGCCACCGACTCTGGAAAACAGGGGAAAAGGCTAAAAAAAATTCCCTGCATGGAAAATTCAAGGAATTTGAAAATTTGGAAAAAATCAGGGAATTACCAGGGAATTTTTCAAAAATTGAAAGAAAAAATTTAAAAGACTGTATAATTATGTCTTTGCTACTGGTGGTTTCTCTTCTTCATAATAGTTACATTTATTTTATATAATACATAATACTATACTTAGCAAATGCACTCACTGTTTGATGATTCTAAAACTGTTATTCATCAACTATAAGAGATATGTTTTTGTTTCTAAAATGGAGAGAAGCTAAAATGGAATTGAGCAACCATTGTCCCAGAGCTCAAATACTAATACATTGTACTTTGAACATTAACATTAGTTTTGAATAGCATAACTATGAAATGTATTTTTAAAACCATAAAATTAGCAACTTCATGAGAAAACTCTTTGGCTTTGAAACCAGTAATGGAATCAAGACTAGCCTGTACATTCTGTGTAGTCTGATCAGGATTCATGTTGTTTGTTTGTGCACAATAACTGTAACAGCCATAGGTCTATAAAGTTAAAATGAACAGGATGGTTCCTGATCAGAGTACAGGCTTTTTTAATCCATACTGGCCACAAAGTCATAATGCTGGTGTCCCATGTCATGACTTGAGTTTTAAACTCAGTTTACCAGAAAGATGAAATTGTTGTTATGAATGCAAGGAGGTGTTGACAGTTGTGTGCTAATTTAGTGGACTAATTCATTTGTCTAGATATAATATTTTTCTTTTTAAGTTAAAAATTAAAACTGCAGGAAAAGTTATTGCCCACTGCCTCATATTAGAAACTAAAGTGCTGGATTGTTTATGTGTATACGTAACATCAGGCCTGTTTTGATTTACATAATTGTACTAACATTAATAGTGTTTTAAATTCAAAGTGAAAACTGCAGTTACTGGTAGTTTTGTGAGTATAGCTTGTTAGAAACCTGAATGGCTAGACTGTTTGTGATGTAGAACATTGATAATGTTTAGAAAGTTATATATTTGTAATGCTTAACGGCTTATTTGTAACCTTCTGCTTTAATATGCAGTATGATTATGAAGATTATGAAGATTGTAGTGTCTTTGTGGCATTGTAAAGGAGAATGTTAAAAATCAGACTCAGTTCATTTACATTAAAATATGATAACTGATTAAAGCTGTAATTACATTGTTAATTTGAATAATCAATGTTATAGGCAATAAAAGACACTGGAATTAGTATCACAACAAGTTACAAAATAAATAATGGTATGTACATGTATGTGAAATGTAAGTCATTGCTGCTGAAGTATTGAAGTTTTCTTTTTTGAGCTGTTTTGAGTTGTTACTTACCATGCTTACTACTCTTACTGAAGTTGCTCACTGAGATCTTAAATTACCTATATAATTGATTATTCAAACAGGATTCTGAAAATAAAATAAATAATGAATATATTTTCAAAATATAATAAATAAATATAATTTCATATGTATATAAAATAGATGTAAAATAAACGAGTTCATTGGTGGAGAAGGTATGGCTAGAAGGGGAGGATAGAGGCCATAATATTACTACATTTATATTCACAATTGTTGCTACGCTGAACAAAGTATCAGGGAAACTGACTATCCTGTCAAAGAATTTAGGGAATTATCAGGAAAATATACTTCAGATTTTTGGTGGCCACCCTGAAGAACTTACGAACTCTTGATGTGTGTATGACATACATAATACTGTATGTCATACTTTTATGACGTCACTACTTAATAATAACATGAGTTTATTCGCTCTTAATCATAATTATGTTTTTTAAAATTATATCATTAAATTATACCAGATCTATTTAGCACTTTTTTCATGATAAACATGTTCATAGGCGCTTTACATAGCGCGAAGGCAGCCGCACAGGGCGCCAAAAATTCATCTTCTACTAATACAGAGATCTGACAAGAGGAACAGAGTGAATCGCTTATGTTACAATCGTATGGGGTGACATATATCAGACTGTCATTATTATCGAAGATTAATTATAGGTTTACTTTAATCGTCTTAGAATATTCAATAAAACATTTTATAATATATTAAAAATGAAAACAAAGCTTTTACATAGATCCATCTTCGTCGAAATCTCATTTTCTTCAAATTTCATTTGATAGTTCAGCAACGTCGTATGTATTTCATCCAAATCTGAAGTATAAAAACATAAATTACTTACTCATAATCAGAAAGCAGTTGAAGAGAAAATCACTTCAATGACTAGCATGTTTTAACTTTTAATACTTTAATTCAGTAAAGAGAAGCAGATTGATGAAAATATGTATTTGCCGTTACAAAATATTGCGAAACTCTTTATTTATATATATATTTATTGCGAAAAAGTTGGACCGATATTTTTATTGGATACGAACATAATAGGGTTATTTTAATTGTAGCTTCATCTGGTCGGATCCTGGAAAAATCCACGAGAGCCGAATACAAAATACCAGATCTATCTTAATGACACGGTCATGTCTCATTTTGTTCTTTTCTTATGGAACGAAATCTTTAATGTCTATCGATATTAAGATAGAAGTGAGTGTAGTTTTTGTGTGTTCTACGTCAGGTCATACATATTAAATGAAAGTAGCCAGACAACATACAATGCAAAAGGTACAATGCGGATTTTGTTTTCCTGCTTGTTCGTTTGTTCTGTTTTGGGTTTAACGCCGTTTTTCAACAGTATTTCAGTCATGTAACGGCGGGCAGTCAACCTAACCAGTGTTCCTGGATTCTGTACCAGTACAAACCTGTTCTCCGCAAGTAACTGCCAACTTCCCCACATAGATCAGAGGTGGAGGACTAATGATTTCAGATACAATGCCGTTTATCAAAAAGTCACGGTGAACATACGCCCCGCCAGAGGTTCGAATTCACGACCCCGCGATCCGTAGACCAACGCTCAATCTACTGAACTAAGCGCTTGTTCGTATTTACGCCTGAAACGCAGGCCATATAATATGTTTGTCAGAATTTAAATAGGTATATATAGGTATATAACAAATCCTTTTATTAGATTCGTTTTTTTTTCGGCCGTAAAAAAGGACTGAGCTGACTGAATAATCTAAATTCAAAAATTTATTCCATTTTAAAAAGTCGGGATAACGTTACAGAAACAGACTCATTTCTTATAAGCGAAAACTAGTGTCATTACACTATTAGGTATTGTATTAAAGACAGGCAAGAAAGACAAACAAAGTCATCTTTTCTAAGGGGTCTTCTGGACAGGAATGTATTATGATTGGAACAACTTTACCTTGTCCATGCTGTGATATTTCTATCCCAACGTGAAATGTTTGATCATCGAAATACCACTGCTTCAGTTCTTTTTCTTCGTCTTCAACATTAGTCATTTGAACATTCTGCATATTTTCTATGACATTTTCTAGTTCGACCAGAAGCTCCGGATTGTTCAGTTCGGTTGTGCATCGACTTATTATGCCCTTGAGTCTTTCAAGGTACGTTTGATACTTGTATTCTGGAATGTCTCCCTCCCCTAAGTGTACTAACTTGTTTCTCAACTGTCGTAAAAGGTCAATGTCTTGTCGAATCTCTTTCCGCAAATCGCAGAAGTGCAACAGGAGAAAGCATAACGTGTTCAGATCCCAGAATTCTACATTTGTCGATTTTGAATATCTAGGGAATAATTTTAATTTCTGAAATTTCCCAAGTTCGCGTTTGAGTATTTTATCTTTATTGTTTTTCAGGAAATGATCGACAGTCCATGGAAAAGGGTCATGTCCTTCCGGTGTAAAGTCCTGTACCCTTTTAAGAAACAATTCTTTGGTTATACTAAATCCACAGCGATGAAGAACAGCTATCAAGTGACTATATTTTGCTGATCTTTGAGCAGGCATAGTTCTAGGCGCAGATCACCTTCAACATCGAGTACGCAATATGAGAAGGCTTCATTACCTCTGTGACAATTTCTTTTAATGCGTCAATAGGCTCGTGCGTTTCATTCTACAAATACAATAGTGAAAGAGACCAAATGAAAATGTTCAACTGGCTACAATTGTTTTGGTAGAAATGGCCGATTTCATGTAAAAATTGAGCAAGGTCAAAATAATTTGTCAATGATATTGATTGATACTTGAATGCTTTCAGTAGAAATGACTACCTGCAGAAAGCGTGTTTACTGTTTAATGACAAATGTTTGTCTTGAACAATTATTCTTTCTACTTTCTACTATACTAAAAAAAAATAAGCTCATTAGTGAGCACATATTTTTTCCTTGCCGTTGCTGATGGATTTTTGACATTTCTGAAATTTTATAACTGAAAATGTTTGTTTCTACGTGATATTTGATGCCTCGTAACTAACCCCGTGTATTAGCACTTTTCCACAATATGTACAAAATTGTTTGAAAAAATAGGAATTCGCTTTCAAACGGAAAAACTTTCAAAATTTTAAGTTATCTACTGCCATAATTCAGACCAAATATAAAGCCATCTTAAATATCGAAATCTTCTATTATAGACATGTAATAAAAAGATATTGATATTGGAATTGATATCTTGAACGATGCTCAAAAATGGCTCTTATTTCATCATGTACATCATTTCATAAAGGAAACTAAGAGATTTTGATAATTATTGTACTATTTTACTGTTTAGTTTTCTGTATCTTAATCAAGATAGAATGGACCACTACTATAATACTAGTATTACATACATGAAGTGCACTGGACAGGGGAGGTGGCATCTATAGTGGATCTGCGGCAATTGTATTGTTTTTGTTTTTTTTCGCTTTTCTTTAATATATAAATGTTTTTTGTTGTTGTTTTGTCAGTACGATACCATACTTTTTTTTTCAATTCTTGATTTGGTTAGCGATTGTTCAATATATCACATAACGACAGTATTTTTAAATTACATATAGTCTGCTTTGTCAGGGGAGGGCCCCCGATAATGTTGTTATAACTTCTAGCCCAACCCTTTTGTATATTTACATTGATGTATTTATGTATGCTTGTTGTATACATATGATTAAACTAATAAAAACATATTCATTTGTTCTAATACACTATCATTATTTTTATATTAAATGTATTAGATAATCAGTACGATAAAACTATATTTAAAATACTCTAGTAACTTCTATCAAGATTACATTAGGAGCCTAATCAAATATCGATAACCTTCTGTTAAAGATCAGTGTTTCTGTTTGTTTTAATACAATATTATATTTCTTTGTTGTAAAGGTAATAGATAATAAGAAAGATAATACCAACGTGTAATACTGTACTAAACTAAAAAAAAAAAAGAATATATTGTGAACGGATAACTACGGAAGAGCATTAGTGTCAGGTGTATGTTATTTATCAACTCGAAATTTCGAGTTACTCAATTGATATTTTGAGTTACTTAGTCGAAATTTCAAATTACTTAGTCGAAATTTCGAGTTACGTATCTCGAAATTTCGAGTTAAATCCATATATTGTACCCAACATGTAGGGACTTGAACATTATGCTACCATACATCAATGTATGACCTACCCCATAGCCTCTAGAGCTACTCCAGATTTCAAACTATATCCAGAATATATGCCTTCATTTACATTGTATATGTGTATTCAGGTGGTAGGAGCTCGAACTAGGTCGAAAATCTTCCGGATATGGTCAAAATAGTGAAATATTATTGAATACTTCCCGGTCACCTTTTATGACCTCTCTTCAAAATCTATATCTGCCCAGGTACCTAATCTTGGTCAGACTCGGTACTACAGTTCAGGTATGGTATGTCAATTCGGATTGATACGGATTACTACTTTGAGGTACGGCACAGGTACGGATCGATACGGATAACTACGTTTCTATCCGTGGCTAAACGTAGCTATCCGCGCCGTATGTGTGACTGGGTTATAAACGAGCGGAAATGGTCGATTGTCAATATACAGTACAGCACAAAGAGAGTCACAAGATCCGATAGACAATCAAATGTATCTTAAGTGTAACAACTCACTGGTGACATGGCTCTTCCACCACAGAATGTGACACTAGGTATGGTGGCTGATTTCTGCCATTTCGTGTTGTCGCGTCGGCGGGGCGAAAACACGACAACATGAAAACTCGACAAAAGCCTAATTTATCGAGTTTTCGTGTCGGCGGACAGATTTTACGCGAACACTCGACTTTAAAGGGCGCCGACACGACGATTTATCTGTCGAGTTTCCGTGTTGGTGGGTATAAATATGTCATATCGGCGCCCTTTATTTGTCGTGTTTTCGTATCGGCGGGGCGAAAACACGACCACACGAAAACTCGACAAATTATGTATTTGTCGTGTTTTCATGTTTTCGTGTCGGCGGGGCGAAAAACAAGACGAAAACACGACAAATGTCGGCGGGGCGAAAAGACGACAACACGAAAACTCGACAAATAATGTATTTTTCGTGTTTTTATGTTTTCGTGTCGGCAAGGCGAAAACACGGAAACACGACAAATAAAGGGGGCCGACACGACATATTTATACCCACCAACACGAAAATTTGACAGATAAATCTCTCCCTTTAAACGTCGAGTTTTCGTGTAAAATTTATCGTGTTATCGTGTTTTCGCCCCGCCGACACGAAAATACGAAAACTCGACAATTAGGTTTTTGTCGTGTTTTCGTGTTGTCGTGTTTTCGCCCCGCCAACACGAAATGGCAGAAATCAGCCACCATAACTAGGTGTAACTGCAAACAATCAACAACTGATATTACCAATTTGCTCAGAGTTGTGCAACGATTCATACTTCCATCAGCTATGTACAAGCACTCACAGGCGAAGGAGATGCTCCAACTCAAATACTAGTACTCCGTATTTCAGTTATATAATGTAAAATGAGCCTTGAAATAAAAGATATCTTTGAGTAGGAATTTTACTAGGGTGGTGCACCGTTGTACGAAGTGATACCATAGAAAATTATGATTATATCAAAATTAAATTCTGTTTTAGGATAAAGTTATCAGTATTGTCAATAATAAAGAAATATATGAACACTTTAAAGATGGTGCTCCACTCCTCCACCTCCGTGCTCTTACCCCTAAGTACACTGAATAGATTACTGTTCATATATTGATATTATCAGTATAACATAATGCAATCAATATTACACCATACAGCTTTAATAATTTCGGACGATTCTTGCAAGCTTCTTAAAAAAATACTAAAATAACTTGACCTTGAGCCAGAATGATTTTTTTAATGGAAGCCAGAAAATTTGTTTTTCAATATGTTGAAGCAAGAATATTTTGTCAAGCAAAGCCAAAGTCAGATTTTTTTTATTGCCCTCACCCCCACACCCCTCCAAATATCAAATGGTCCCTCCGTAGAAAGATATTGTCGTAGATGACTGACAATAACAGCCAAAACTTTATTCAGACTATCTAATAGCAGACGTGCAAAATATCTATTAATCAACCAACCTAAACAAATCATGTTCAAAAATGTAAATAGATTAAGCGATAAAGATTGTAAAAGGGTATATATACATACCGATATAAATTGACGACACTTAAAATATCGATAGATCGATAGCGTAAAAATTGTAAAAAATAAATCAATGATTTCAATGTGCTGGGCACTATCTAAAACGTTTGCAGAAAATTCATTACAGCATTAATTTTGATAAAAGAAACATCAAACTATTGTTAAACAGTTATAAAACACAAAATAAAACTGTAAATATAATTTTTTTCTAGGGTGCCTCAAGTAAACAGCTTTAATGAGACAGAATTCTAACTCCAACATTGAAAAGTTAAGGTCGAATCATGTGGGCTTGTTTTGAATTTTGCTCACTTCATTCAAAAATAACCTTGGGACAGATGTAAAACCTACCTGCATTTCTTCCACAATATGTAATCTATAGAATGAAGGCAAAACACAGAACTTTTACCGCATGTAACTCAGTATTTTTAAAGATGTCTAACTCTACTCTTCCTGATTCAGAGGTAAATTCACTTTAAACAGCAAGAAATCGCTTATAAAAAGAAAACTTTTCCACTTTTGTACAATAAATCCATAAAAAGTCTTGAAAGAAGTAAAAACTTACTAGAAAAAAGGAAAATATGGAAAAGAAAATTTTGGTCCTTGTAGGGCTTGAACTTACGCCCCCTGAAAATTGCATTCAAGGTAGGTTTATGGTAGGAATTGAATACTCTTCAAAAAGGAGGTACTCTATTACGGGTCAAAACCTTAAAGGAAAAACCCCGTCGAAGTACTTTAATTTTGAATTTGAGATCGAATTTGTCATAAACTATTGGTGCTACAAATGTTATTTTTCAGGGTTATATTCGATCTACATGTATTGTACAGCCAAGGTCTCTGTTCGCCTCGAACTGTTACTTTGTCAACAGGACAAGATATTGGTACGCATGGTTTGGTTCCAGAGCAGAAGGAAAGCTATCTATTTACCATAGATACCAAGGAGTCAGCTCTCAACTACCAGCAGAATCGCGGTAAAAATTCAGAAGTCCACTTGCATATTAAAACTTTCAATCCCCTTCCCCCAAGTAAATTTGTCATTTCATCAAACAAACTATGTTAAAGAGGATTTATAGACGTTATTCAACATATCTTACCACCTGCCCGTACCTATCGTCAATCAGCCTCTATGTTCTTGTGAGGAATAAGCACATGATTTAAAGAGAGTGAGGTGATGTAAAGTTTTCTTTACAGTATTCCGGATTTTCGTAACTGTAGTCAATCACGAGTTGTCGTTCGTGCAGGACGGTATTATACACTTCCGGTGTTAATGTAAACAATGGGGAAATATTATTGCTCGATAACTTACTGCCACAATTTCAGTGGAAGGGTTGGAAAATTTGGTAAAAAGGTAACCCTGCACAAGCTCCCTTAACATCAAAGTACTCGACAGGCCTGGATTCGTGCCATCAGCCGAAAGAACTGGAAACCGACGAGTTATACTCGAGTGTGTTCAGACCACTTTAAGAACGGTGTTGGACCGGACTCTGTTAATAGAAATAAAATTCCATGTGTAAACTTGCCTCAGAAAAAGCACTGTGAGCGATCAGAAAGGAAGGAACCACGCTTGAGACCATCCTTTGTACCAGTTGACACCGTCAAGAGTGATATTATAGATCATCATACGTAAGTAATGTGACATAATCTACATATATACAGACTGACATGCATACATGTATAAATTTTCATTAGATTTGGTTTACACAACAACATGTACATGTTGACATTGTATGTGAATATAATGAATGTTTATATAATTTCCATGTGACACTGATAAATATTTGACCATTATTTTAAATAAGATATTATAGCTACATGTACATACTGATGATGTTTGCCTGTTCCTCATAACTTTTTCACAAATTATTATATAATCCATACCTAGATGTAATGTTGAAATTTTCATCATATTTCAATAGCCTGTGTAATGCATTTGTTGCAGGTACTGTAAACAAGAGAAAACCTCCACATTACCTGCAGCCAGCTCTAACACCAACTGTAAGGACCAGGATTCACAAACCTATCAACAACCCCTGAGTAGTGCTGAAACATCTGTCTGTCTACCAGAGATCACTATTGAGAACATTCAACACTCCACAGATCTTATGATGTTCTGCACAGGCCTTCCAGACTTTCAAACATATGATGCCCTATTTAGTTCATTAATTGACCAAGGTGCAGATAAGTTGTCAACCGAGATAACCGGCAGCATGAATGAAAATAAATTGGGTCGTAAAAGGAAGTTAAGGCCCATAGATGAGTTTTTGTTGGTAATGATGAGGCTAAGATTGGGACTTCTTGTGAAGGATTTGGAGTATAGATTTAAAATTTCTTCAAGTGGTGTGTCAAAGATTTTCAATGCATGGATTCTTTTTATGTTTGAATGTATGCAATCACTTGTTTTCATGCCAAAGCTTGAAGTACTTCAATTAAATGTTCCTAAATGCTTTGAAAAATTCTCAGACACAAGGGTGGTACTTGATTGCACTGAAATATTTATTCAGAGTCCATCATCATTAGAAAACAAAGCTCTCACATTTTCTAATTACAAGTCACATAACACTTTCAAAGCATTGATTGGTGTGAGCATGACTGGAGCTGTTGTATTAGTGTCAAGATTATGGCCTGGCTCTACCTCAGATGTTGAAATTACTAGAAGCAGTGGTTTATTTGAACAACTTGAAAAAGGTGATGCTGTAATGGTTGATAAAGGTTTTGTTCATATTCATACAGATCTGAAACCAATGGGTGTTAAACTTTATTGCCCTCCTTTTAAGTCTAAATGCCAGTTCAGCAAAACTGAAGTTGAGACAACCCGCAGGATTGCATCAGCTAGGATACACGTGGAGAGGAAAATGGAGCAAATAAAAAACTTTCGCATACTTCAAGGCATAATGCCCTTGGCTATAAGTGACTTTGCAGATCAAATATTCTTTGTTTGTTCAGCACTTACAAACATGCTACCCCCACTAGTGTCAAAGTGAAATGCTAATTTTTTCTATGACTTGAAGAAGTTACTAGTATATGTTTAGTGTTGTTTGTTATAAATGAATATATATTGTAACATGTTCTCCCACATTCAAAGACAACAATATATGTATGAAAGTAGAATGATATCTAATATATGCACAAACATGTTTTATATTCTATGATTATTGGTTATTTATACTAAATTGATTTAAATACTCCATGATCATATTCAACCTTTCATGAAAAAAAAAATTTGATATAATGTTCTACAGAGAGATTTTGTTTCATTGGATGAATAGTGTCCAGTCATTTATACAAAAATGATTTTTTTTTCTATTTTCTGATGTATTTTAATGAATTACATAATCTGTGAAAAAATTAGAAGTGAAATGTGAAAATAAATGCCTTTATAAGATATTTGTCAACAGGTTGTATCTGAAAAAGCTGATTTATTTTTGTGCAAAATGGTTGTAACTGCAGCTACAACTGTTTTGCACAAAAATATTTGTTAAACACAAACATGGAATGGGTTGTAAGTGAGAAGTACAGTACAGTACGGTGTTTTAAATTGATGACATCATTGATAACATCACAAAATGTTGACATAGAAGTATTTTTCAACTTTGATAGTGAAATGAAGATTGATTTTGTTTTGAAAAAATGTGATAAGGAAATTGAAAAACAAGATAGGCAATGCAATTTGCTTTTTATTTCCCTCGATAACAATTTCATATGCAACTACAATGTGTGTTTGATGTAAAAGTTTAAATCATAATAATAATTATTAGTAGTAGTACATTTAAAATAACTATAATTATTAAGACAAGTTAGGAATATTAGCCAGACATCTACTGATAATGATCAGATTTAAATTTACCCATTGACAACATGTCCACTTAAGACAGGTTAAGGATATAAGACAGACATCTACTTATAATGGTCAGATTTAAATTTACCCATTGACAATATTTCCACTTAGGACAGGCTAAGGATATAAGACAGACATATAATTATAATGGTCAGATTCAAATTTACCCATTGACAACATGTCCAATTAAGACAGGTTAAGGATATAAGACAGACATTTATTATAATGGTGAGATTAAAATTACCCATTGACAACATGTCCACTTAGGACAGGCTAAGGATATAAGACAGACATCTACTTATAATGGTCAGATTTAAATTTACCCATTGACAACATGTCCACTTAGGACAGGCTAAGGATATAAGACAGACATCTACTTATAATGGTCAGATTCAAATTTACCCATTGACAACATGTCCACTTAAGACAGGTTAAGGATATAAGACAGACATCTACTTATAATGGTCAGATTAAAATTTACCCATAGACAACATGTCCACTTAGGACAGGTTAAGGATATAAGACAGACATCTACTTATAATGGTCAGATTAAAATTTACCCATTGACTGCATGACTGCTTATTAGCTTAAGAGTAAGACATGTTAGGGATATTGGACAGACTTCTACTTATAAACTAGTGATCAGATGAAATTTACCCATTGACAACATGTCCCCTTAAAACAGGTTAGGGGTATTAGACAGACATCTACTTATAATGGTCAGATTAAATTGATCCATTGACTGTATGGCTGCATAAGACAGGTTAAGGGTATAAGTCTGACACCTACTTACAGTGAAAACATATAATTCATCAATACTAGGGACTTTTATAACAGCTAGTACATGTAGTTCTATGACAAATTGACCAAATTACTGAAGTAAGATTTAATAAGAATACAGAAGAACAGCATTTGACTAGCAAACATTTTTGTTGATTTCATATATTTGCAAATAACACATTTTTTTAGCTTTTCCAAATAATTTGCATGGTATCAAGTACACAAGTTTAAAGTTTTATGATTAAACTTAATTAAAAGATAATCAAAAGGAAAATTTAGGGGGGGGGGGGGGGGGTGGAATCATAATTATTATGACATTATTATTATTAACATTGAAAATATATAAATAATATTTAATCTACAGAAAATTCTTTTCATTTGGAAGCTGTTTAGAATATGAAAATATCATTTAATTTCTTTACAACTGTTTATGCACTGCATGTACTGAAATAATATTAGTATTTTACTAAAGACACAGTTTTCAAATTCATTTTTCAGTACCCACTGCTTTAATATTTATAAGTGAGGCAACCTATGTGAATGTTTCTAGATTGAAACACACCATTTTCTTAATGTTCAGATCAAGATGGTAAATATCTGTTAGATTAAAATATTTGAATATTAAGACATAGCATACTTTCAAAATTCTAAAAGCTATAATAACTGTACTGTGTAAAACATTAGTTTACATGATAACATGTTAAGGTAAATTAATTTTTATATTCATAGTATGTCAATCATTTTGACAATTTATTATTGAATAAAGTGTGATTCAGTTAATGTTTAGCCACTTGTTAAAATAAATAATGTGAAAGTACAATTCAGTATTGTTCTTTGTTTCTGTTTTGGTCCTGAATTAAGATAATCCATCAGTGATTTCAATGTTTTCCAACTAGTTTCTGAAAAACATAGCCTGTGTAAAATTCATTCAATTGATGAAGAATGTCTTCCCAAAATGACTTGTCAAATTCAATTGGTATTATTATAAAGTCAGACACTGTATACACTACAAATTCACATTTGTGTATCCCACTCACACCCATTTGACCCTGAACTTGAGTGTAGTATCTGTGTGTCTTTTTCAACTGGATGGTGTTGTTATCAGCAACACAACAATAAAATTCTTTGTGTTTACATGCTTCTAAAATTGAGCAGTTTCTCCACTTATATGGACACTTTATCTCCAATAGAAATGTTTCTGACTCACAGGTAACTATCCCATCTGGACTTGCTCCTATGTATGAATAATCAGGATGCACAATCAAGCCATTGTCTGTCAATTTTATTGTTTTTCCTTCCTTCAACTTCTTGTGTGCTTTGTACCTCTTCTTAGCAATGGGCTCCTGTTTCCTGCCCCATTGTAAGGCACTGTTATCAGATGAGGAATTTTCACCAAACACTTTAGAAAGTAATGTGTCAGTCTTGGTTGAATCTTTCCTGGACTTAATATCATGAAAATATGAAGCTGTAATTCTCCCTTTCCTTGCATTTGTCCACAGTGAATTCTCATGTTGCCCTCTTGTTCTCAGTTCAATTTCACTTCTCACCTCTGAGCTACATGATGACATAAAGGTTTTCACTTCATTTTCGCACATCTGCTCATCTTGAACAGTTTTAGTCAAATCAATGAATCTATCAGAGGCATAAGTAATGTACTCACTGGTTTCAACTTCTTCATGGTATGACACATTCAGGTCACATGACACAGACAAACTACTTTCTGATGATGGTGCAATGATGTCAAACAAGGCTGCTTTTGACTGATTTCCAAGCTTTGCACATAATGTATCTCTGAATTTAACAGGATCTACCTTGTACTTTGGTGTTTTCTTCTGTTTGGGTGAAATATTATCTTCATACCTTATTCTTTTGAAAGGTTAATCTTTAACTTGTCTTGTTTCTTTCTTCCTTTTACTAGGTTGGTTCCATTGACAGGGCTTGGAGGTACATGGGACACTGTCATCATCCTCCACTGGTGTTATTGGTCTCCCCTCTAAGGCAAACAGTAACCCTGCCACATGGGTACAGCCTTCACCATTTCTGAAATAATAATGATAATTTCTGTAAGGATAATCCATTATTGTAAAGAGTAATATCAAAATCTATATTCATCCCATGATAAAATATCTACAAAGTAATCAAAAGCCTATGCAATTTCATATTCTAACTGTTATGAAGTGTCACCTTGTACTTTGTATGTATAGATCTTTGAACTATTTCAATAATTGATGTAGCTAATTAAGATCTATCTTCAAATATCATATTATTTAAACTTGTCCTGCAAATGCCCCAGACAAAAGATAATAATGATGCATGTACATTGTTATTAATATAATTATATATGTACTACACAACATTGTTTGCTAAATTGGGTTTCTGTATAAGCTTAAATAGTTTGAATGTATCTATTCATTGTATAGAGCTACTTGTATATTAAGTCTTTAAGATATAAACTGACATCTCTTACCCTGCAGGACATGTGCAGTTGGCCTTCAGTATTTGGAAGGGAGCATGCTTGCTTATCAAAACCCATTGCTCATAGACACCTTTTTGCATGGATGGGTAGCATTTAGATCTTACATAAGAGACTGGGCTGTCTGGAATGATCTCATTTATCATCAACTTATGTATGTACCCCTCCTTATAGAAGTTCAATCCTCGAATGTACTGGCGGTAGCATTGCATTTTCCCTGCATCATTGGTTCTGTGACTACTGTGAATAAGGTAGTTTTCAATATCAGTTATGCTGATTCTGGGGAACTTGTCATCGTTTCCGCTCCACCCATCTGTCAATTCAGTAATGCATGGCACTTTTGACTCTTGTGGGTCAAGTGTAATTTCTGTTTTATCTTCGTTAATTGAAGAAACACCTTGATCATGCGTCGTGTTCTTGGAATTGTGAATAGTGTCAACAATACGTTGGGCAAGTGTCAATTTATTGCCGCTGATTTTTAAATGGTTTGCTCTTAGAAAAGACTGAATTTCAGATTTAGAAAAGTTAATGATATCTTCAACGGTAGTTTGTGGTGAAATCAGGAGATTCGTAGTATTTAACAGACCTTCCATATTTATTTACAAGTCGAGTGGATCAATCGAATGTTCGCGCTATGTAAACATTAAAACCGGAAGTCGATATTACCGTCCTGCACGAACGACAACTCGTCTTCGACTTTAGTTACGAAAAGACGGAATTCGTATGCATTTAGTTAAGTTTTCGTTTTCATTCTGTGTTAAATCAGAACCAAAGTACAATGTATCAGGGTTTTACGGAAAGCTGAAACTTGTGCCGAAGCAGAATATCAGGGGACATGATCTTTTTAGTTATAATTTCATAATTACTGTTGTATGTTTATTTAATATTTTACAAAAATTCATTTCGGAAATATAATGCAATAAAAGGTATTAGTTGACTTACCTAAAACCCTTTCAATGACATTTTTTTACGAATGATATCCAAATTGATCTATCTTTACACGGAACACTAAACTAGTTTAGAGTCTATATAAATATCTATTGTATTTTACAGTCCAGTGTTGCGTGACATTAATTATGAAAAGAATTTCATAGTGAGATTGTTAATTGTAGTCACCAGATATACTTCCTTATTCAAAAAATCTATAGCTAATCGCACTTTAACAAATTGTAATAATGCAACTATGGGGGCTTTTTATCTCTTTCGGATATATTTGTTACCCTTACAATACAGCCAGTGCTCATGATGTTTTTTATATACATATATATGAATTCCACAACTCTAATGGTTTTACCTTCATAAAAATACTATACGATCCTTTGTACTTAACTTTATAGATTTAAGGGTTATTAATGGTTAAATTAGTTAAATTGTTTCATTTTCTTTTATTCCTTTACTACTTAAATACATCTTTGATTTACCGCTATTTTTTCTTTATTTCTTCATTATGTAATTACATTGCTTACTTGTAAACAGTCGTGCCATGAATGCTTATTTATGTACATCTTTTTTCAGGGAAAGGACAACCGTAAGCTATTTAGCTTTCTGTCCAATTCCCTTATTTCTGTTGTTGTATATTATTCATGTAATGACTTATAAATAAAATATGTTTAAACGAACTATGGGGGCTGATTTCTGCCATGTCGTGTTAGTGTGTTGATGAGGTGAAAACACGAGAATACGAAACACGAAAACTCAACAAGCATTTTATTTGTCGAGTTTTGTGTCTTTGAGTTTTTGTGTTGGCATGGAACGATGCATTCTACGTAAAAACTCGACGTTTAGAGGGCTCCGACACGACAAATGTATTTTTGGCGGGTATGAATAGATCATGTTTACGCCCTTTATTTGTCGCGCCGTCGTGTTTTCGTGACTTCGCCCCGCCGACATGAAAACACGACGAATATCTTGTTTGTCGAGCTTTCGTGTTTTCTCCCTGCCGACATGAATACAACATATATAGGTTAATGATGATATTTTTGATACCTTTCAAAGGCATATTTCTAGCTTTAAAAAGAGATATGGCATAAGTTCTATACCGCGCTTGAAAGACGAAGCAAGTTGCATTGTAAATCCTTAAAATTTATTGCCTAAATTCGAGGTTTAGTGAGAAATAAATAGAGGATATTTGTTTGTTTTGAGTAAATATGAAATATATCTTACTGAGAAGTGAGAAATTTCAAATATTTTCACGAAAAATGTGAAAATTTTCTCACTTCGAGGTGAGATATATTTCATATTCACGAAAAACAAGCAACTTTTCTTTAAATCTTATATACTTAATTACGTTGAGATGTGCTTTTTGCAACAATTTTTAATCTCAGCGCGGGAAACAAACGCGCGTAAACAGACATGACGTCAGACGTGTTGTGACATTAGAAAGACGCACACGACATAAAGTTCCATTTTATTTTATTTTAATGCCGCATAACGTTATGAAATTCTCATTTAGTAAAATAAATTGAATCGAGAAATAAACAATAAAGAACAAAGTTCGACTACAATTTTCATCCCGTTTTAAGCAAATAATTTAAAATTTATACGCAATGTACAAGCAGATCGGCATTTACAGTGAGTGATATGCAATGAGTGATATGGATTATATCTCACTGATAAAACACAGTATTTCATCAGTTAGCATAAAATAAAAAGAGGATATTACACGAGTGTCTTTTCATATTGTATGTATTCAACGAGTTGAACAAGCCAAATGGTTTATCGCGGCCAGAAAATTGTACAAACCGGACAGAAGTTGCGAAATTGTCATTTGTGCAGGAAAGAAGCGTTTACCATAATGTCCAGTACTGGACAGGTATAGTGACCATGCACGGACACAGCCAATTTTCTCAGAGGGGGTCCGATCCCCTGACCCGCCCCCCCACACCCTAGAAATTTTGAAATTTAGCACTTCATTTTTTGCATTCTGGGGCAGTTTTATGGACTAACCTGCTTTCTTGAAGGTAAAATTCTTAGTTTCTTTTAGATAAATAATATGAATTATGTCGGGGTCGTATGTAGCAGTGTGGTGTAACAGTTACTAAAGGTTCACTCTACTAAATACCAGCAACAACAACAACTGTTCTGTATGATAACTGCTATTTAATATTGTACTAAGTTCTAAGATAATATATAAACATCAATGTCTTTCTTCCGAATTCTCTAACATAATTTTCTAACATATTCACAGTTATTAAAAGAACTTCAATTCTTCGACATAATTACTTCAACGTTAATTGCCTCGGTCTTTATCTAACTAATTCATTTTGCTAGTATCGAACATACGCATCTAATCTAACTGAGTACCAGAATGATACTGAAGTTTTGTCTCAAAACTTCTGCTTATGAAAGAAATGATTCGTGACTTGAGTCATGCGGCGTGATCAAAAGATCGGGTGTTTATAATTACCCTGTCATTTATCCAGTTAGTCAGTTGTCAAAACAATTAGTAATTTTGAAACATGCATTGCTGGACAATGCATTAACTGGGCGATATAATGTTAACCTGCCATTTAATGCACATGACTAATTTCTAGACCGTTAAAGCTAAGTGTGAAAAGGAATGCGAAATATTCTTAAAGTACATGGCTTATTATTGACCGAAAAGCTATCTGAAAAGAATGCCTAAGAAGTATTTGGTATAATGGATTCTTTAAACCATTATATCACAGCAGCAGCCGCATATACTTTACATGCAGTCCTAATGTTGCCTTTTTCGAAAAACATTTTCTTTCCTTCTTGTCTTCTTTCCTTTTTTAAAGATTTTCCAGAGGGGGTCCGGACCCCCGGTTCCCCCCCCCCCCTCTGGATCCGCGCATGGTGACATATCACGCTTCTGTTTATGCAGGTAAACTTGTGTTTGGTTAAATTTCAACAGAGCACAATTGTCTGAACAGTGTACAAACTCATTACTGTTTTTTCAGGCAAGGGTGGAAAAAAAGTGGTAGAAAATGAAAGCAGTAACATTTTTATTAAAAAAAATAAACAATGAGACAAACATTTCCAACATCTTTGAACGGTTAAAAAAATCCCATGTTAAACATACGATAAAGCCCGAAACGCGTGAAAATGTTCCAAATGTAAATCGGGTGAAGTAAGCTCTAGATTGATTAAACTGGGCGAGTCTACTTACTTATTACTTGAGGATGAAAAAAAAACGTGTTTTTTAAATGTTGCTCTTAAACAAGGGTGGCGGTTGAACTACTAAAAGTACAACAACAGTTAATTCACAACCAATCGTACGGTATGTTTTCTAATCAGTAGAAGCTAGTCGTATTTACGCTTATGAGACCTGTTTCACCCACAAGTAAAGAATTCACAGGTCCATCATGAAATATTTTCCCCAGCACGTATATACTTGTCGTATTCAAAATGATCGCGGCCTCGATCAATAAAATAATAAAATGCGAGGCTCTGTCGAGCATTTTATAAATTTTATTCAGCGAGTTTAATAAATTCAATGTGGAAAATCACAAATGTAATATTCTTTTTATCACATGTTAGATGTTTTCTGTCGAAACATAAAAAACTACTTTCTTTTTCTATATGAACAAGTCTATTTGACCAACGTCTCCTATACTATAAATGACGTCGACGTCAAAGCTTTATTACACTAAAGTATGTCCCATCAATCTGGTTAACATCATTTTTTAAGTTATGATATGCTTTATGATGACCTAAAATATGTTTTTAAATAGCAAAGATACATATCTCTAGGCACATTTTTTATTTTTCAAAAAATTTTTGTTTTATGTTGAAATGTTCATTTTTGTATTTTTCTCCATAGACCATATTGCTAAATGACGTCGCCTCGCTTCTTGTAAATAAACAATATGGCGGCGCCAGTTATGATTTTTTGAGGGGACATCTCAAAATTATCAACTTTTAAGTGTATTAAGAAATAAAACTCGGACCGAGTTTGCAGTGGTAAATGGTCGCCATGTATTGCTTGAAAAAGATTCATTTTTGTTTTATCAGCTATAGACAAAGTAATTTAAACATATTATTGTTCTTCAAGTATTAATCAATTAATGTTTTTACTAGCGTTCTTAACATTTGATTGGTATCAAGACCTATGTTTGTCGTACAATGGCAAATGCAAATTAATCATCTGTACTTCCTCTCGCGCGCGCATGTTTGTGTGTGTTTGGGGAGAGGAATAGCATACGTTTGCACTTTGAATGGTTTTGTCTTAGCCTATAAGAAACAGAAAAATACAACATGCCTACCTGAATACATTTAAAAAAATACAGCTTCCTGAAAGGCCGAAATTGTCCTGTGAAAGTACCTGTACTAGGATACGTTTCAACGGCTTACTGTCAACATCATTAAAATCTATTTATTTATCCACTTCCGGTCGGTTTTTCCATCCATGCATCCACTTGGTCGCAAAATCGTCAGTTCTCCGCAATATGAACAACTTTCTATTTAAAGCCCTGCTACGCCGCTATTCAAATTCTATTGTGTGTATGCAACCCAAGATTACAATAGCTACACTTTGGCACACAAAACCACAGGTATTTTATATAGAATTTTATATAAGATACACTCTATTTTGACAGGCGTCACTGTTCATAGTCAGAATTTTCATGCTTTTTCAGTGACAATTTAAGGTTAAAAGGTAGGACTGGAGCAGGTCTTTAAGGACAAGACTCGCGGACAAAATTTGGCAAAAGCGGACAAATACCCTCTTGTATTTTCCCGAAGTTAACGGTTAATATTCGCCTTTAATTGTTTTGATGATCTTGATGATGATTTTGTCATTGATAGTGTTATGATAACAATATAAAAAGAGATAATGTGAAGTTGTCCTCCTTGGTCAGATTTTGTCCTATTAATCTATTTGTCCTTCATTTCTTTTCTATAATTAAAGTTTAAGCACGATACTTAGAAATCACAGTGTTTTTTTTTCACATTCGTGGTTGCTGATATTCGTATACGTTTATTTCTGTTTCTTCACCTTGATGATATTAAAGTTAACGTCCTTGGTTATTTAAGATTCAGACTTTTTGACTGCAGTCTAAAATATGTTGTTGTTGTTGTTGTTAGGTTATACTAATCTGTTTTAGCTCGATTGTGATGAAAGCTTCAAGTTTATTGGAACCACTCTCGGGTCCGCTTCCTGGAAAAACCAGTACTGGTGTCATATGAGAAGTCATGTGTTTTTAATATATTTGGTTGTTTTTACAGTTTGGCTAAATATCATCAGCAAGCTCGGCAATAAAAAAATGCGTGGGGATAATTACTAAAGTAGTTTTTATTTTAACATCAACAATTCCATTGTTTATAAACAAAGGCAAAAGTATTAATAAATGTAACCACATAATAAGTTATATCACATCTTGCACATCATAACAGAACAGATATTTTATCAACGTATACAATATATGTATCTTGTTAATACACCATGAAATTATACATATAATACAATACACGTGATAGGCAAAATGATTTTCCGGTATATGTAGAGAATGAACAGATCCGATTTTAACCATCAGTATGTTACAAGAATATTACAACGATATCACAATAGAAACAATATCAATCTTGTTATACTAGTATACAAAAATAAATAATTTATTTTGTATACTAGTATAACAAGATTGATATTGTTTCTATTGTGATATCGTTGTAATATTTATTAGCGGCTAATAAATAATCTGCATTTACTAATTCAAGTAGTATAGGTAGTTTAATATCAACTGAATGGCAGTATATGTTATATTATAATTAATGTCAACACAAACAAACTTACAAGCATTTCCAAGATACGAGTTTAAATTCCTTGCAATAATTCATTTCTCTTGTTATTAGCTAATGTTATATACTTACACAAATTAACTAGAATAGATTTATTACTTGATTGTAGCAATTCTAAGAATTTATACATACTTGTATGAGTATACAAATAACGTTTAATGAACTTTGCACTTAATTTTTATAAACTCTGCATTTAAGAACAAAATGAAAAACATCTTCAATCTCATTAAGATCACATAACGGACAAATTCGGTCGTGTCTTTCTAACGTGTCTCTGCCGTACCAGGCAGACTCTATACGTAACTTATGTGCAGATATACGGAGGTTCGCTAAACAACTTCGTTATGTTTTACATAACAATATATTCAAATAATTTTCAATACCAAAATTTGTTTTAACATGTGAATATAAAGTATTTAAAACATTATTTGCAGCAATTCAGCTATTTCGACCCCCATAGAATAACGACCCCCCGGTCATTATTCTATAGAAAAAGTGACCCCCCGGTCATAGTATTATGACCTCCAGATCATAGTACTATGACTCCCACATGTGAAGTAAACTGAACCTCACGAAGAATATTGACTCCCATAAAAAAACGACCCCCGGTCATTTGGTCAAATTTAGTGATAACTAATGTATCTAAGGCCTAATTGCTGCATTTTATGCCCCCACTCGGGGGAGGGGGGCATATAGATTTGCCCTTGTCCGTCCGCCCGTCCGTCCTTCCTTCCGTTTGAAAAGGGGTTCTATTTCTAGACGCTGTATCTTGGTGTATACATTTTTTCAGGAAAATAACAATTCACAATACGTTCACAAAACACACCAGTGTCAATAATCCCTGCAAACTTCGGTATGAAGTAATTCTTCAGAAGAAAACTGCACAAGAAACTGCTAGCATAGAACGTAGTATTAATAGAAGTTGCAATACTTAGCAGTGGCAGTAAAGTACGGGAAAGTAGTAGTAGTAGTAGTAGTAGTAGTAGTAGTAGTAGTGGCAGTGGTAGTGGCAGTGGCAGTAGCAGTAGCAGCAGCAGCAGCAGCAGCAGCAGCAGCAGAGGAATAAGTGACAGTCGTTATTCTATGAGATTCGAAGGGAGTCATCTTTAGGGAGTCAGTATTTTACTTGGAGGAGTCAGTTTTTCTATAGAATAATGACCGGGGGGTCGTTATTCTATAGAGTTTTCAAAGGGGGTCAGTTTTTTATAAGGGGAGTCAATATTTTACAGGAAAGGAGTCACATTTTCTATAGAATAATGACCGGGGGGTCGTTATTCTATGGGGGTCGAAATACTTCATTACACCGGCACAACATTTTTGCTTTAAACAATCCATAATTCTTTGTTTAAAGATGGGTACAAATGTTTTGGCTTCAAACTGACTTAGTAAATTCCAAACATCAGAAAAACCATGCTCATTAAGAAGGCATTTCACATGGTATGCCCAATTTTTTACACCATTTTTACCTTTTAAAATAACATTATCTGTATTTAATAACTTAAACCAATACTTAATAATATAGACATATCTGGATAACGCCCAAGTTCACCATAGGTTGCAGCGTTACATGCTCTCTGTTTCACGCCAAGTATGGCTTTACAAAATTTAAGGTGAACTCTTTCAAGATCTTTAGACTTTGAGAAACCCCTTACCGGACATGCATAATTTAAAATAGAACCCACAAACGAGTGAAACAGCTGAAGCGATATAAATGGAGTTATATCATATTTGTTAATAATATCCATTCTAACACGATCCGCAGCTATTGCTATATAAACATATAGCGAAATCGCCTATACATGAATCTACGATAAAATATGGTTGGCTGTTACATTTCACCCCCATATGATTGTAACATAACAGATTCTACTTCAGTTCCATTACATACGAATTATTTCAGGGCCAAACGGTTGAAAACAGCATTTTAAAAACATAAATATAATAAAAAAACACTGACTTATGTGTAGGCCCGTAAAACACGTTCTCATCTCTACGAGCGAATTCAGTTAGCTCAATTATGATTCAGCGGTGACGTCATAAATGTATGACATAAAGTATGACGTCATAATGATGTGACGTCATATAAAAGTTAAGCTCGTCACTCGTAACACAGGGACAACTCGCCTAATTTGATGATTCTGTTCATAATTAGTTTGCGAGCTGTTAGATTACTAATTTATGAATACTTCTCAAAATTCTAATAAAAAAGAAACAAATATCTATACGTTCCACTGGCTATGTAACACCCTAGGGGGTAAATTGTAACAGCATATGACCCGAATGACGTATTACGAATTATTTGCGTTGTTAGAATCGAAATAATAAATATGTTCCAATAATTTTATCAATTAATAAAACATGGGCAGTCGTTTGGAACAGATTTATTATTTCTTAATTAAAACATTCATTGCCTTTAAAGGTCTTGTAATAATGAATTTAGAGTGTTAACATGGTTTTCTACGATTTGACCTAGTCAGCTTGTGTTTGATTCAAAATGACCTAGCTTCAGAACTGCTGAGAGTTTCTTAACGCAAACTTTCTGACTAAGTTTCATTATAATTAAGCTAAAATTGTAACCTCTAGAGTGTTAACAGTGAACTTGTAATGGACGGACGAAGATAGACGGACGGACACAGAGCTACTACCTTGAGCAATCTGTGCTCAGGTCCCTATTTGATTTAAGTACGTTTATTTGCTTCAGAAAACAAATAAACGTACATAAGTCAATTAACAAAGTATTTTCGTGAAATTGGGGCCAGATGTACTTAAAGACGCACCACAAAATAACTGTATTCTTTTGTATTTCCATGATGGTAATTATACATGATTTGCATGAAAAATATGAGATATACAAGAATTTAGTTTCAAACTGACAGTGACATATATTAGGCCAAGGCAATGTGTATAATGTCTTAACATTTTATTGAATTAATGTAGCAATATGTATATAAATCCGTGTATTTAGTTAAATTCAATCACATTTTGTTACAGTGTAGGATAGTTATTAATCTATATTAGAGATGGTACCTACCCAAATAAACCAAAGGGGGACAACTCTGAATTGATCAATAAACTGAAGCCAACATTAAACATTGATCAAAAGTGAAAGAAAAATCAGATAGGTCCTTTTTCAAACAACTTATCAGGCAGACAAAATATGACCTACATTTGTTTAAATCCCTTTGTATTCAATATACAATATGCATGCTTTTCTCATGACTTACACTGACAGTTATTTTATAAGTTGTAGTGAGGCCCTGATAGAAAGTTTAGTAATGCATGAAGATTATATAGAATAATGCATACATTCCTTTGAAGAAAATTAACGACATTAAGAAACGTTAAGTTTTGATCTTTTAGCCAAAGTTGTTTATTTATTGTTGTCAATGGTGATACATTGGTTTACACAACATTTATGTATCAGAATGTAAAATGTATATATCCAACAATGAGAAATAACAAAAAAAGTTAAATTGGTAACACAAAAATTCATTGTCGTCAAATATAATTACAATGTTTTAAGGTAGTGGTTGTAATTACTACATGTTAAGGTAGCTGACAGGTAATGACTCTATGTAATGTATTTTAAGCAATTCTCAATTTAAACATTCTCTGGAGGGAACTAGCACGATCATTTGCTTTCCTTGAAAAACGAATAAATGCTGAAAAAGTATATGGAGATTACTCTATTTGATGATTTTCGTTACAGGTCAACTACCCTAAACAAACTAAAAGGTGTTTTATTTATTGTTGAAAACAAAGTAATCGGATAATTTCAGATATCAACATTAATTTAAAACTTATACTGTTTACATAACTTGAAAAAAGGTTTTTGTTGGGGCCTCTCATTTACAAATATATCAACAATTATCACCTGAATTGAGTGCATTCATGAGTGGAAAATATTGATAGTAAAATGGTGTAGGGGTTTGTTTACAATACAAAATCTTTAATAACTTCTTTAAGGTACATTTTTGGTATGGTTTTGGTGAGCTTATAATAAAGAGCATGTCATTCTCTTTCACTCAGAATTTTTTCAAGCGTTTTAGACTCTTGGCTAGTCTTGGAATTTGACTTTATTAAAAGACAAAAGGAAGTTCAGTATAGGCTCTTTCAAAATGTTGAAAGTAGAGTAAACTTACCTTATACTCTATTGAATTTATTTAGCTGAGGGAGCTTTTGATATAGACTATAATTGGGGAAGTCCTAAAATCTTTGAAAAACGGTCAGTACAAGAGTTGTTCATTTTGCTTCAGATATTTTGAGAAAGTCATTTTTTAGATATCAAATATTTCTATTTTTGACATGGAGAAGAGGAAAACCATGAATATATTTAGAAAATTGGTGCACTTAGCTAGCATTTCAGTCTGAAAAAAACCTATAAAGATGAATTTGAATTTTTTAGGTACCATCTCTATCTATATTCTTAAAACTATGCTGAAAGAGATTTACTGAATAAGTTTGCAGAAGATAAAATTGTGAAAATACGTTTATTCAGGAAGGGCCTAAATTGTCTACCTGAAAACTTGTAGTATAGCTGTATATTACCTGTATTACAAAAATGATTTTCATGAAGTTTTTTGGGGTGAAAAAAGTAGGTCACTAGCTAGGTCGTGGTGGGTTTTTAAAAGTCGGGTTCGCAAAAGGTCTACATGGTGTTTATAAAGCTGTGAGGGATTCGTAAACAGAGCGAGTGTAGCGAGCGTGGTTTTCAAATCTCCTCATAGGTCTATATACACAATGCCGACCTTTAAACACAATGCATACCTTTTTCGAGATTGATAACTGACATGCTGCTTTGTTTTAAAGTAGATTTGTTTCGGGTTTATAAAACGTTCGTTGTACTATATGCATGATTGAAAACAAATAAATATTTAGGAAGGAACACCATCATGTCCTAAACGTTGTCGGGTAACATGTAATATTACAAAATGCCCAACTTGTTACGCACCTGTAAATATGTTTGGCATGAAAACCCCATGAACATCTGGTAAACATTGAGACGATTATAGTCTTTTTTTGAAATCAGCAATTTGTGTCTTTTCAATTTTTAAAACAAATCATTTTATTGTTTTATTGTATCAATTCGTCAGGATTTGATTCAGATGGCGTTATATAACAGTTTTTTTTATATCTTCTAAGAACGAGTAAGTTTAATTATGTTCTTAGTTCCATATAGCAAACTGATTTATATAATGAGTTGACTTTTACAAGCACTGAAAGTCACCAGTTGTCTTTCTAATTTTATAAAAGATACTTTGCTGCAACATATTTCATTATCCTACTAGTTTATTGCTTATTTTGTAATAATCCTGAACATTTGTACATTAAAATCATACGCCGTCTATTCTGATTGTTTAAAAAGGCACATTTCTAAACATAATACATTGTCAAAAACTGATAAAATGTTGGTTGAGAAAATCTGCAAAGTTGCATTTTTATGCCAAAATGCTGTTGAATAGGATATTTTGCTGATATCACGTAATTTTTCTCGCATAATGATCAGTTTTCATAGATATATCTTACAATTGCCGCAAGGTTGTAGAAAATAAAATTCAAAAGAAATCAAATAATTACACCAAATTAAATCCTGAGAGTAATAGACATTTACGGATTAAGTCTACGTGGACTGTGAACACCTAAGACGATCGATTTTTCAAGGGGACCGTCTCAACATGATAATTTTAATTTATGTTTGGTAGGAAAAAATTTCCTATAATGATGGTAAGGTCTGTCTTAATATGTCACTGCACAGGATAATATTTGGATTTGTCTGTCCGTCCGTCTGTTCGCCAGAGAAATGTTTTGTTATACATATCGCAAAAAGTATTTGTTCTAGCGTCATAACACTTTCCTGAAATGTTCTTCAATATCATAAGTTGCGCATCTGCGACAAAGTTGAAAAGATGAGCTAGTCTGATCGCAATGTATCCGTATTCCATCGTCGTCGTCGTCCAACATGAAAAAATCTTAACTGGGTCAGTTGGGATCAAAATGTAGGTCAGCAGGTAAAACATTGTGAAAACTGTAGAAAACGTAATATCTTGCGTCTCCATTCCTTTGTTGTTATTATACGCCCGAAGGGACGTATTTTGGGATACCACAGGTGTTCATCTGGCTGTCTGTCTGTCTGTCTGTTTGTCTGTCTGTCCGTCTGTCCGTTAACAATATCGTGTCGACTCCGCTCCTTGAAGGATTTTAAACAAACTTGAAACAAATGTTATCCACATCAAGAGGACGTGCAGAGCGCCTGTATCAGGTGGCTTGCTTTAAGGTCAAGGTCACACTTAGGGGTCAAGGTCATATGACTTTGTTTCGTGTCCGCTCTGTAACTCTTGATCTGTATGAGGGATTTAAAAGAAACATTGCACAAATGTCCACCACATCGAGTCGACGTGCAGAGCGCATGTTTTGGATGGCTAGATACAAGGCCAATGTCACATTAAGGGGTCAAAGGTCATATAACTTTGTTTCGAGTGCGATGTGTAACTGTTGAACTGCTTGAATGATTTTACAGAAACTTGGCACAATTGTTTTCCACATTGAGACGACGTGCAGAGCGCATGGCTCGCTTCAAGGTCAAGGTCACACTTAGGGGTCAAAGGTCACATGACTTTGTTTTGTGTTTATGTTGCTTTGCATTGAGGTGCTCTTAATTTTATTTGGCATATCCATTTTTTGTTCACTTACAATATTTTTTTATTGAATTACTTCCCTATTATGTTACTATAAATAGGTTATTTTGTAACATTTTTTTACTGGCCGTAGGGAAAAAAACCGATACCACTTTTCTGTGGTACAACATGGATGGTACCTGCAAAGTTAAGGTGTATTTGATATATCTGTACCTGGTAATGATTTTAGTGGACTTAAGAGTTTTTCGGGGAATTTCTTCCCTTTGTTGTCCTTTTCGTTTGGGCTTCAACAGTAAAGTTCTTTCAATTTTGCTCCCATCCCCTGATATAATCCTTCGGGCGTATATTGCCCCGCTTGGCGGAGCACTTGTTATTTCTGTATTAGCGTTAAAGACGTTGTATTTGTATAACTTTATTGTTTTAATTTGTCAGTAGTGGATGGACGAAGAGATGGACAGCTTTTTTTACTAGATAAATGAACGGAAGATAGGAAAATAATCAAAATAAAAAAATCTTCCCATTTATACTGTATTATGGCATAAACATGAATGAAATGAAATTCATTTCTTGTTGACAGTTATCAGTTTATACAATCAATCCGACATGTTTTCTTCTACACACAAGGAACGCACAGACATGTACGGTTCTTGAAAGTCGTTGTCGTGAGTGCCTCCATACAGAGCTTACGCTTTTATAACACTTTAATTCTGCGATTGAATGTTCTACAGTTATTCTGTAATGACATATATATTTGTTCAATTTAGTACATTTAATTAAAAAGGGGCATAATTCTGTCAAAATCCAAACAGAGTTATGGGGATTGCTTTTCTTGGTGTAGATTTCGATAGTAAATAACTATTTTAAGTTTCAAGTCAATAGCTTTGATAGTAACAGAGATATTTGACTTTATCAAAAACTTTAACCAAAAATTCTAAGTTAAAAAGGAGCATAATTCTATCAAAATTCAATCAGAGTTATGCGGATAGTTTCTCCTGGTGAAGCCTTTGATGGTAATAACTATTTTAAGTTTCAAGTCAATAGCTTCGATAGTAATAGAGATATTTGCCTTTATCAAAAACTTTAACCAAAAATTCTAAGTTAAAAAGGGACATAATTTTAACAAAATTCAAATCAGAGTTATGGGGATTGTTTCTACGCGTGTAGACGTAAATAGTAAATTAGTATTTTAAGATTCAAGTCAATAGCTTTGATAGTAACAAAGATATTTGACTTGATCAAAAAAATTAACAGAAAATTCTTAATTAAAAAGGGGCATAATTCTGTAAAAATTCAAATCAGAGTTATGGGGATTGATTTTCCACGTGTAGAATTCGATAGTAAATAAGTGTTTTAAGTTTCAAGTCAATAGCTTTGATAGTAACAGAGATATTTGACTTTATCACAAACTTTAACCAATAATTCTAAGTTAAAAAGGGGCATAATTCTATCAAAATTAAATCAGAGTTATGCGGATAGTTTCTCCAGGTGAAGCCTTTGATGGTAAATAACTATTTCAAGTGTCAAGTCAATAGCTTCGATAGTAACAGAGATATTTGCCTTTATCAAAAACTTTAACCAAAAATGCTAAATTAAAAAGGGGCATAATTCTGTAAAAATTCAATCAGAGTTATGGGGATTGTTCTTCCTTGTGTAGACTTTGATAGTAAATAAGTATTTTAAGTTTCAAGTCAATAGCTTTGACAGTAACAGAGATATTTGACTTTATCAAATTTTAACCCAACGGAGACGCCGGCGCCGGAGCGAGTGCAATAGCTCTACTTTTTCTTCGAAAAGTCGAGCTAAAAACAGGCACATCCAAATTTATATCACCTACCGCATAGTGATGATATAATAACTCAAACCCTATTGCCGTTATAAACTCTTTTTCATATCGCGCAATATATAATTAAACTATGTTGAGACGGTCCCCTTGAAAAATCTATCGCCTTAGGTGTCCACAGTCCACGTAGACTTAATCCGTAAATGTCTAATACCCAGGTATGACACCAGTACAAAGTCTTACGATAAACGAGTACCTGAAAACCAATTTACAGTGAGCTAATTATGTTCTTTATTTATAATTGGTGATTACATATTTTTCGATGACATAATAGGTAACTAAATTACATCTATTATATTTCAGATATATATCAACAATCACGCTGTTTTTAAAATTTGTTTTATAATTTAAAATCGTTGGTACTAATAAACTTTGATAATGTGGCAGTTGACCTAAATACAATCGACACTGTTTATTTTCCAATACAGGTAAATCCAATAATTGCTTTACAATAAATCTGTGACGGATTATCTTTGAAAACCCCTGGACTTATTGGACTTAACTGCCACATTATCAAAGCTTATTAGTACAATGTCTACGCAATGCTTATAGCTTTGTATATAACTTCTGAAAATAATTGTTTGGGCTTCGCTACAGCCTATGTTTTTTTTAATGTATTTTTTTAACATTGGGGCATGGAAATGTGTTCCTTATACCCGGTATTTCGCTATAACTATAAAGTTTCTTGTTTAGCTTGGGTAGTCGACGAAATCCTCATTTGGAAAGGGTCGAACAATTTATTTCAAGCCGAGCCCATGGTAGGAAACAGTACTAATTTAAGACAATCTCCCAGCACTGAACACTAGTCGGGATATCAGCGGCAACCGAAAATCGACCGGATCGCTGGCGTTCCAACCTGCGAACGACTGCACCACTGACTCTCCCTTTGTTCGCTATAGCCATTTTATTGTACATACAAGAGAGAAGAATAAAAATTGGGACATTTTAAAATGCTCCTTGTAACCACTAATTCTTTATAACCGTGTTCGTAATAGGGGAAGTTTACTGTACATTTAGGTCCCGTAATTAACCCAGTGTATTTCCCCTTTTCCCGGGTTGTAAAAACTAAGACTTTACTTTCAAACTGAAGAAACTATAAAAATTTTACGGCCATAATTCAGACCAAATATAAAGCCATCTTAGATATCGAAATCTTCTATTATTATTCAACTTTACAATATTACACACTGTACTATATCAATTGCAAACATCATATGAAACAGACAGAGCTAATACAAAACATAACTGAGCCAATATAAGAAAAACAGGGCCAATACGAGAAAAACAGGACCAATACGGAATTCAAGCATTTTGATTGGTTCAAAAGAGAGGGCCAATACGGAGAAGTCACTTCCGTTAGATTTTTAAATGACGCCATTTTGTTTTACATCAGAGTAATAGATTACATTTTTTTTCACATTTTGACAAAAAAAAATCATCTAACATGTTCATGTAATAACCAAGTATGACTGAGCGGTATGTACGTCCTCATAGATACAACGATACTTTCGCTTATTCGGTATTGTGTAAAATGCAAGTGTTTCCTGTCAGAAATTCTGGCAGTTGTCAAGGAAAATAATGAGAAAATACGGAAACTCAGATTAATTAAAAGGATGAGACTTATCTTTAACAGACATTTTGATAGTGTGGACTATTTGTGCAATGATAAATAGCGATTCAAATGCTGGAAAGTGGATGAATAAATTGGCGAACAAGAGTGTCAGTTGTGAACTGCAAACAATTTCGGATAATAATTAAACGAGGCATGGAAGTGTATAATGTGTGCTTGGTTGGTTGTATTATCTTGATCAACACATATGTGTACAATTTTGTGTCTCGTTGCCTGCAGCATAAAAGGAAATGATTTTAAAGCAGTTTTATCACACTTCAGATGATAAGATAACTCCCAATAGGAATTCAAAAAGTAGGGTAAGTTCTAGTTACCCTTGATTATGTCACATCAACAATACCCCTCAAAATTGTTCTCAAGTACCTGCATACAACTCATTCTGTTTTACCGGCTAAAATGATTATGATTTCTAAAATAAGTCTAAACAACTTGTCAAGATTTTTCACCTGAACGCACATAGCTGCCATAAAGTAACTCACGAGTTCTTATACTGTTACCGCCAACAGTCGAAAGTTGAATAATAATATTATCATTAATCAAGCGATTTCATATTGGCCTAGTTATTTGTTCTCGGGCAGTCGTATTGGCCCTCGGCCTTCGGCCTCTGGCCAATACGACAACCCTTGGACAAATAACAAGGCCAATATGAAATTGCTTGATTAATAACATTATATTATAGACATGTGGTAATAAAATATCTATGTGTTCTAATACACTATCGTTATTTTTATATATATTAAATGTATTAGATAATTAGTACGATAAAACTTTATTTTAAATACTCTAGTAACTTCTATCAAGATTACATTAAGAGCCTAATCAAGTATCGATAACCTTCTGTTAAAGATCAGTGTTTCTGTTTGTTTTAATACAATATTATATATTTTTGTATTAAAGGTATTAGATAATCAGAAAGAAAATACCCAAGTTAAATACTGTTCTAATTTCAAGAAAGAATATATTGTGAACGGATAACTACGGAAGAGCATTAGTGCCAGTTGTATGTTATTCATTAAAAGGGCAAGATACGAAGTCAAATTTTAGCAGACAACAATTTTGCTTGTTATTAGACAAATAATGCTTTATGTTTTAACTTCTTATTACATTTTATTGAATGTCACACTTTGCCGAAAAACGTTTAAAGCAGTTAAAGCATGTTTTCGTACCCAGTGAACTTTATCTTACATTGAGTCATAAATGTTTGCTAATGCTTTTGACTACATCAGCAACAGAAAAGCAATGTAAAATATGCAAATGTTTGCATCCATGTTCTTGTACACGTTACGTTTAATGAATATATGAAACAAGAACCATCTTTAAGGTGACTGACCCGTAACAATAAGTGGCATTTTCCGTGCGACTAGGTATCCTCGTTCAGTTATTTTGCAGTTTGTGTTTCACTAAAAATATTTTCTTGCATCAAACGTGACCTCCACTTCTCTTTTGATTTTTACTATGCACTGACAATATTCTAAAAATAATATAAGTTACAGACATTTAAAATGGGTCCATATGTGTGCTGCAGCCATTGGAATTTGTAAGTTTTATATAGAATAAAGAAGGCTAGCTATTTAGTGTGCTCATGGCATAACTGAAAATCATAAAAAAAAACCCGGAGAAAACCGAAACCGCGTTCTGTGCAACGATTCATACTTCCATCAGCTATGTACATTGACTGTCAATGGCGAAGGAGATGTTCCAACTCAAATACTAGTACTCGTTATTTTAGTTACATAATGAAAAATGGGCCTTGAAATAAAATATAGTTTTGCATAGGAATTTTTACAAGGAATTTTTTTGAAGGGTGGTGCACCGTTGTAGGAAGTGGTACCATAGATAATTTTGATCATATCAAAAGCCAAATTCTGTTTTAGGATATAATTATCAGTACTGTCAATAATAAAGAAATATTAGAATACTTCAAAGATGGTGCTCCCCTCCCCCACCTCCGTGCTCGTACGCCTAAGTATACTGAATAGATTACTGTTCATATATTGAAATTATCAGCATAACATAATGCAATCAAAATAAATTACACCATACAGCTTTAATAATTTCGAATGAATCTTGCACGCTTCTTTTTTCTTTATTTTTATTTAAAATAAATCTGACCTTGTAATTTTTCAATGGGAGCCAGAAAATTTGTTTTTCAAAGCAAATCCAAAGCCAGATTTAAAATAAATCCCCCACCACCTCTCCCCTCATAATATCAAATGGTCCGCCCAGTAGAAGGTTTAGATGAGTGACATTAACAGCCAAAACTTTATCCGGACTATCTAATTCATGTGTAAAATATCTGCTTCAAAACAAAACATATTCAAAAATAGATTAAGCGATAAAGATTGTAAAAAGGGTATATATAAACACCGAGTATGTAAAACTCATATAAATTGACGACACTTAAAATATCGTTACTTAACGAAACAGCGTAAAAATTGTGAAAAAAAAAAAATCAATGATTTAACAGTACTAAATGGCTGAATGTACAATGTGTTAACATATTAACAGATACAAGAGGTATAAAACTCTAAGGGTTTGTAAAATTACTGCAAAATTTTCACCAGTACCGTGCAAATATGTTGCGCTTACATCCAATAGGGGCGATTTACTGTTAGAGGACGAATGTATCGGAGCCTTTGCGATAAGACTGAGCATAAGAGTATGATGGTGGCCATATCCTTATAATCCATATACCGGTCGATCGGATGTCCTACGATTGCACGTCATGTTCTGTCCGATGCGAAGATAAACAGACGTTGCTGGCACACATGTTGAAATACGGAAGACATCACGAACAGGATGATTCTTAAAAAAGTCCATGGGCCCAATATACGTGTGGGACAATGATAGGGTTGTTTTAAATCGCAACGACTGGTACAGGTAACATACACTATATACGATAGTCCAATCACTCACTTGGAAGAAACTAAAAGGAGAAAACCCGTTACAGTGCTTTAATTTTAAATTTGAAATTTACTTTGGTGCTACAAATGTTCTTTTTCAGGGTTACATTCGATCTACATGGACTGTACAGCCAAGTGCTCTGTTCGCCACGAAATGTTACGTTAACTGTGTCAACAGAACAAGATATTGGTACGCAGGGTATGGTCCTAGTGCAGAAGGAATGCTACCTAATTACCATAGATGCCAAGGTCTCAGCCTCCACCTACCAGCAGAACCGCGGTAAAAGTTCATACGGAAATGTGAACAAAGACTGTGTATATCTATGATTCATTTTTAAAATATAACTTCCAATCCCCTTCCCCCAAATAAGTTTGTCATTTCATCAAACAAACTATGTTAAAGATGATTCATACACGTTATTCAACATATCTTACCACCAGCCTGTGCCGAAACACTGTTAGCCTCGGTTTGCATGTGAGGAACCAGCACAACACATGAATTAAAGAGAGTGAGGTGGACGCAAATATAACTTGTAAAGTATTCTTCATTTATATGCATTTAGTTCATTTTCGTTTTCACTCTATGTTTAAAGCAGAACTAAAGTGCCGGGGTTTTACGGAAAACTGAAACATGTTTCGAAGCTGGACATGATCTTATTAGTAATATTTTCATAACTGTTGTACTATGTTTATTTAATGTTTTATAAAACTGGATTTCAGAAATATAATGAGATAAAATGTATTAGTTGACTTACCTAAAACCCTTTCGATGACAGCCTTTTTTACGAATGATATCCAAATTGATCTGTACTTACACTGAACATTAAACCAGTTTAGAGTTTATATAAATATCTATCGTATTTTACAGTCCAGTGTTGCGTAATATTAATTATGAAAAGAACTTCATAATGAGATTGTAAATTGTAGTCACTAGATATACTTATTCAAAAAAATCTATAGCTTATCGTTCTATAACAGATTGTAATAATGCAACTATGGTGGCTGATTTCTGCCATGTCGCGTTGGCGTGTTGGTGAGGCGAAAACACGAGAATACGAAAACAAAAACTCGACAAACACTTTATTTGTCGAGTTTTCGTGTCTTTGTGTTTTCGTGTTGGCGGGACACATTCTATGTGAAAACTTGACGTTTAGAGGGCTCCGACACGACAAATTTATCTGTCGAATTTTCTTGTTTGCGGGTATGAATAGATCATGTTTGCGCCCTATATTGGTCGTGCTGTAGTGTTGTCACGACTTCGCCCCGACGACATGAACACACAACACATATCTTATTTGTCGAGTTTTCGTGTTTTCGCCCCGCCGGCTCGAATACAACAAAAATATATTTAAGATTATATTTTTGATACCTTTCAAATGCCTATTTCTAGCTTTAAAAGGGAATGTAACATAAGTTCTATACAACGCTTGAAAGATGAAACACATTGTTTTTTAAATGCTTAAATTTTATTTCCTGAATTCGAGGTTTAGTGAGAAATAAATCTATATTTGATAAACGGGTGTCTTACACAGTGCAGACCATTTTCAAGGGAAAGTGACACTAGAATCGAAACGTGGTTGCAAAGATAATAGATACACTTAATCATCAATAATGGTATCAACTTTTGTGACGGAGTATGAACAAACGTAGTCCTATCTCCTTCACCAAACAATCTTTTAGCATTATCAAATATTCATACTAACCCAGCAGGCGTATTTAACAGGCTGTGCGTATATATATTGTGGATAGATATGTAAATTGTACACATTTTGAAAATTAGGATTGCAAACCTAACTGGCGGTTTGAACATTTTGAACAGCCAGCTATAACGGGGGATAGTTTTATCATTAAGTCATTCACCGTTAACTAGGCAAAAAGTGAGCGCTAGTTGGGCCATTTTCTTACCGTGCGCTATATTGACTATCATCTGTCCATGTTGCATATGTAATTGTTGTGCGCGTGTCTAACGCTAGACTAATAAAATATTTGTTGTATCATTTGGTTACGTTGGTTATAATACTTTTTGCGAGTCTCTACAAATGTAGGGATATAAACTAAACAACACAAGTGTGCTATCTACGAGTATATTTTAAAGACTGATCGAAGCATAATACACAATGCAAGCTGCGGGTTAACAGACCATATAATTAACTCGTGAATATGTATAAATCCCGCACGATAACTCGAACGATAACATGTTTGATATTTTTGATTTTTCTACATCAAAACGTTTCAATACAGAAAATGTTTTTGTATAACATTACAGTATGCACTTAACTTCTATCATTGACAACCTTTTTGAGTTCAACGGTGCATGAGAACGATAATATAACATGCTGTCATTTAAATTATCGTGCGGGAGTAGTATGTAAAATTAGTATGTTGATTTTACTACATCTTTTCATGTTTAAGTGTCGGCGGGGTGAAAACCAGAAAACACGAAAATCGAGAAATAAGATATTTGTTGTGTTTTCGTATCGGCGGGGCGAAGTCACGACACGACAACACGACAGCAAATAAACAAATAAAGGGCACAAACACGACATATTTATACCCGCCAACATGAAAACTCGACAACTGTAAGTGCCGTGTTTTTTTTCGCGTAAACTGTGCCGAGGTTTCGTGTTGTCGTGTTTTCGTCTCGCCAACACGCCAACATGATTTGGCAGAAATCAGCCACCATACTTACTTCTCAATAGTCTAGTCAATAGGGTCAATCAGGTTAAGTTAAATTTAAACTTTAGCATATTTGAATTACAAGTAGCACTCTGTTTTTTTTTTTTAGTTTAGAGTCAAATAAAAGAAATGTTATGAAATGAATACGATGTTATTTTTAAACTGACACTACTTCTTTTTTAATGAAAACTTCGTTCTATGAAACGATCCTATTTTATATTACAGTTTAGACTAGTTTCTTGTAGAACTATTCGACTAATAAATGCATAGATCAGCAAATAATTTCCTTGCTTTTCGCTTTTCGTGGAGAGCCATACTAACATGTTATGTTCTAATTACTCAGTCATATGTTTTACATGTCAAAATAAATATAATATTACAAGTCATTGTTGGCCTTTGGACGGACGCTAGTGTATGAGATTTCTGACAGTTAGTTTACTTTGTGTTAATGTGTGCGCTTGCAGGACCATAACATGCCCATTATAATTAACCAAAGTACGTTCACTGAGACAACGCAGACGGTAAGCCTAAATCTTATCAGCAAAGACCAAAGTATTAAACTGTATGTATAGGCTGAACACCACTAAATCCGGCTGTTCTTTATTTCATATAAAATCCACTTACTTTATGCCGTTTTCGACATTTTCTAGCATATCAGATTTTCAGAGACTTATATTGCCTTGAAGAACTATATCGTTGCTACAAAAAAAGAAAAAGAAAACGGGGTGTTAACTTTTATATAGGCTGATCACTACCAAATCAAATGTAAGCCTTCGCAGGTCTAGTCACAAGTAGTCCAACTATAAATAGTGCCAATCTTTCTTCTTTTTCACCTGCCCTTTCTCAATAGCATCGTGTTTTCTTTTACTATTCCGCGTTCCAGTGTAGCATTCTATCGAAATCGGCATGTTCCTATCGCATCCTAGGTAAAAATGGCGGCGTAAGAATTTTATGTCTCGGAAAGGGACATAGAAAGAAGCGAAAAGGAGTAAATTCAGCGGGTTGTATTTAACGAATTGTAGTTTTCTTATATAGAAGTTAACACCACTGTTTCTTTTTGTTTTTCTATAGCAGCGATATAGTTCTTTATGGGAATATAAGTCTCTGAAAATCTGATTTGCAAGAAAATGTCGAAAACCGTAAAAAGTAAGTGGATTTTATGAATAGAATACCGGATTTAATGGTGTTCAGCCTATTTGTTAAATAATTTTTGGAAATTTGTCATTGGCACATCAACTTAAGACAACATGTGCAGTTCTAAATTCCTCCCTGCTTCGACAAAAGATGTGGTTGGTGTTGTTTAATGTACATGTATTAAATATTTGTGTTTTCTTTTTGATTGAACGAACAACCTCCGATTAAATGAAAGAGAGTTTGACTTTGGACAGCGGGACAGACAATGTATTAAGAATTAATTAACTGGAAAGTGTTATTGACATTTAATAAAGACATTTGATTGGCTTATATGAAACAATTGAAAATATTCTGTGTACCAAAGGTAAGTTTTAATTACAGCTTGGACACCATTCGGATACACCGTTGTCTAAAGGCTCATAATGCTTTTGTTAATAATGTGGCTGTCACAGTTTTGTTATGGTCATAAAATTAGAGGTGTAACATTCAAATGACAAAATGAAAAAGAAATCAACGTTTCTACATTTTGGAAGTACTTGAAATTTTGCTTTAAAGTTAAAGAAACTGTTATAAATGATACATTTGTTTAGTTACTATCTTTAACATTGATTTTATGAAGTTTAAATTCTGGGAGAGTATCAGTTACAAAATCTCATAAACTTTATTCACAGAATAGTCCACAGTTAGAGTATTACGAGGTTTTAAAATAAAATACAAATTCCAGGGCAAGATTTTATTGCAAAAACGTGTACAGGCAAAACAAGATATGCTGGAACAACAGGACAAGAAACAACTGCAAAGTCACGTAGTAATTGCCAATTTCTACTACATGTTTCTCAAGGACATTTCGAAATTTAAACTGTTAACATCATTACATGTGCATGTGAAGGGGCAAAATGGAAATTGGGCAAATTTGAAACTAGAGCATTTCTAGAGTCAAAGAAATTGTTAGGATCTTCAGACTTGCTAGTGCATTTTAATTCCGCAAAACCACATATATTAACTTGTTATGCTTCGTCGTATGGGATAGCAGCACTGTTATTACACAATATGGCGGATGGAACTTAAACACGAATAGCGCATGCATCAAGAACTTTAAGCCTGACAACTAAGGCTATGAAGAACTACTCGGTTCTAGAAAAAGAAGCTCTGGCATAAGTTTTTCTTGATTTCTGATTACAAACCTCTTTTGGGACTGTTAAGGGAAGATAAACAAATCCCGACGACAACTGTTGCTAGAATGCAGTAGTGGGCACTCAACTTAGCAGGCTATGAATTCATTCTGATGTATAAAGAAGGTTAAACAATCGGAAACATCAATAGACTCAGCAGCTTACCTAGACAAAGGGAAATTCCGGAGCCGGTGTAATGAAGTATTTCGACTCCCATAGAATAATGACCCCCCCCCCGGTCATTATTCTATAGAAAAAGTGACCCCCGGTCATAGTATTATGATCTCCAGATCATAGTACTATGACTCCCCCGCGTGAAGTAAACTGAACCTCACGAAGAATATTGACTTCCATAAAAAAAACGACTTCCGGTCATTTGGTCAAATTTAGTGATAACTCATGTATCTAAGGCCTAATTGCTGCATTTTATGCCCCCACACGGGGGAGGGGGGCATATAGATTTGCCCTTGTCCGTCCGTCCGTCCTTCCGTTTGACCATTAGCCCCAGATACCATCACTTGACACAGAAATCAGAGCATTCCGCAACGGGAAAAGGGATTCTATTTCTAGACGCTGTATCTTGATGTATACATTTTTTTCAGGAAAATAACAATTCACAATACGTTCACAAAACACACCAGTGTCAATAATCCCTGCAAACTTCGGTATGAAGTAATTCTTCAGAAGAAAACTGCACAAGAAACTGCTAGTATAGAACTTAGTATTAATAGAAGTTGCAATACTTAGCAGTGGCAGTAAAGTACGGTAGCGGCAACAATAGAAAGTAGTAGTAGTAGTAGTAGTAGTGGCAGTGGTAGTGGCAGTTGCAGTAGCAGCAGCAGCAGCAGCAGCAGCAGAGGAATAAGTGACAGCAACAACAGCAGCAGGAGAAGAAGAGGTAGATGTACAAGACGTATTAGTGGAAGCAGGTATAGTAGTATCAGTAGTAGCAGTTGTAGTAGTAGTAGTAGTAGTAGTAGTAGTAGTAGAAGAAGAAGAAGTACATGTAGTAATAGCAAATGAAGTAGCGGCACCAGTAGTAGTAGTACAATCAAAATGTTAACTATTGGCAATGGAGGGTATTAGAGTTGTAGATCTAGTAAAATTGTCCGTTGGGTTTGGTGGGGATCACTTTTTAATAGATATTATCGTCGAAAGTCTTTTTAGGAGCCGGTGTTTTACACGGAAAGAGTAACTTTTTTAAATAGAATAATGTCCGGGAATCGATATTGTATGAGAGTTCGAAGGGAGTCATCTTTAGGGAGTCAGTATTTTACCTGGAGGGGTCAGTTTTTCTATAGAATAATGACCAGGGGGTCGTTACTCTATAGAGTTTTCAAAGGGAGTCAGTTTTTTTATAAGGGGAGTCAATATTTTACAGGAAAGGAGTCACATCTTCTATAGAATAATGACCGGGGGGTCGTTATTCTATGGGGGTCGAACTACTTCATTACACCGGCAGTTCCAGAAAAAGTGATATTGAGCATGAATCCCGCTTACATAACATTTAATCAGGTTATGGACACAAACAAATCCGTTGTTGTCAAAATACTTATTACCACGTGCAAATCGAATTAAAAACTTGGCTAGATGCTATATGTGGTGGCTATCAATGGGCAGTGAACTTGAAAATCATGTTAAAATTGTTTGAACACAAATTTACCAGCCGAGGCGAAATTACATCCTTGGAAATGACCAAAAAAGACCATGGGTTAGGGTGCATGTGGATTATGCAGGACCATTTATGGGACAAATGTTTGTTGTAATCATAGACGCATATTCAAAATGGTTAGAAGTTTTTGAAATATATCGTTCAACTTAATTGCAAATATTGAAAAAATTGTACAGGACAGTTGCTATACGTATGGATTCCAGAACAGCTAGTGTCAGCTAATGGAAGTTGCTTTACAAGTGCAGAATTTGGAAATTTTATTAAGCATAATGGTATCAAAACTTATATAAGAACCGCTCGATATCATGCTACATGAAACGGTTTGGCTGAACGTGCAGTACAAGTTTTGAAAACAGAACTAAAAAAAAACAATATGGATCTGTACAGCAAAATCTATCAAGATTTCTAAGGAATTACCGAATAACTCTACATACAACCACTGGGATATTCTATTTTGTACACCTTTACTGATGTTGAGTATGATTCATATTTATGTATTGAATATTTGTATTATATTACGTGTACTGATATACACTAAAATCTTCAATCGAACTGAATTTTTTAAACTTTTGTTAGAATTATTTTGCTGGTATTGAAATAAAGATAAAGAACACGTATTGTGCTACAATTTTTACTAAATCATAAATACTATGGTATATATAAATTTATATATGTATACTTTACATTTCTATATTACAACTTAGAGTTAGCAAATGATATAGAAGTGTAAATCATTGGAATGTAATATCTTTGAAACACTTGAAATAAATGGAACTGCTTAATACGGCTTTATGATGCAAACAATAATCAACATTCAACAGATGACCAGGGATTTAAACGTTGTAACTTGAGGAAATAGCGTACGAGTTAAATTTTAATTCAATGTCTAAAGAAGAAACACGGATGATCGAAATATATAGTTCTTTAAAGGATAACGGGCAATATTTCCGAAACAGCCGTACCGTCGCTCAAACCTATCACCTGGTTCTATTCCGTTAATCTGATTCAAGTGTGCGTATATCCTAATTTTACTGAATTTGAAAGACAGAACCAGTAATATGAAAAATATCCATGGTAACATACATGGATATTACAGACCTGCTAGTTGATGTGATAAAAATGTGAGGAAGTTTTAGAAACACAATTGTCTGACTCTTCCTTTTATATTTCAGCGAACTTTGAATCAACTGCTTATCGGCGACAAGGAATACAAAGTGCAAGTCAAAGAAATTTGTAATAATTAAACCTTAATTAAAGAACTGATTAAGAAAACAAAACTACCTTAAACTACAGGCTTTTCCTTTCTGCATCATTTTCACAGTCTTGTCTTTTTATTCTAGTCGATCTGTACTTGTGATATATCTTTAACGCACAAAGATTTCTTTTCAAATAACTATGACAAAGATTTCAAGGTGAATAATAAACATAATTATAAGATCCTATGTTATAATAATCGAACACGGACAAAAATGTTCTTGTTTAAATATTTCCGCGCGCTTTGCCTGCACGTACATTCTTGTGACATAATATTATTTCAACCTTTCTTTACAGTATAAGACTTGTCTTTCCTTCTAATTCTATCCATTAATTATATATGTAAGAATATGTATGTAAACATAGATATATGTATGTTTGTTTGGAATAACATAAGTTTGAATTAATTGTTGCACACAACATAATTTTAATTGTGAAATTCGGTTAATCAAGGGACAAACCGCTATTTTACTTCTATTAAGGAACAATAAGAAATACAAAACTTACATTACATTTATAACCTTTTTGTCTGTTATCCATTTGCCCAGCAGGAATATTAAACATTAAAACCTTTAAATGTGAATGTAAATCCGTTCACTGCTCTTGGATATACCTTTATATAAAGACAATAAATAACTGTTATAAAAAAGCAGAAACTATATATACTTCCGCAGTCAATAATAACTGAAGTTTAACAAGTCGTCAAAGTTTGTCAAAATACATGTAAGGAGTAAAAACAATTACGTGCATTCAAATTTTGAAATGCTTCCGGCTTAATTGTCAGGGTAAACAAAATATAAACGGAAAAATATAAATGGAAACTGTTTTCCATGTTCTGGCCCCTCGGAAACGGTTACCATGTTCTGGCCCCTGTTAACTTGACCTTTGATCCAGTAACCCCAAAAGCAATAGGAGTAATCTGCTTTGCATGTCCAATCATCCTTAGACGTTTCAACATTCTGGGACAAATGTTTCTCAAGTTACAGATCGAAAACGGTTTTCATGTTCTGGCCCCTCGGGAACGGTTTCAATATTCTGGCCCCTCTGAACTTAACGTTTGATCGAGAAACCAAAAAAGCAATAGAGACCAATTACTCTGTAAGTCCTATCACCGTATGAAGTTTGAAAGTTCTTGGTCAAATGGTTCTCAAATTATTGATTGTAAACGGTTTTCCATGTTCTGGTCCCTGTGACCTTGCCCTTTGATCGAGTGATCTAGAAATTAATAGGGGCATCTACTCTGCATGTCCAATCACCTTATGAAGTTTCAACATTCTGGGTCAAATGGTTCTCAAGTTATTTGATCGGAAGCGGTTTTCCATGTTCAGGCCCCTGTGACCATGACCTTTGATCGAGTGACCCAGAAATCAAAAGAAGTTATCTACACTGAAGGTCCAGTCATCCTATGAAGTTTAAACATTCTGGGTCAAATAGTTTTCCATGTTCTGGCCCCTCGGAAACGGTTTCCATGTTCTGGCCCCTGTGAACTTGACCGTTGATCGAGTAACCCCAAAAGCAATACAGACTATTTACTCTGTAAGTCCTATCATCCTATGAAGTTTAAAGGTTCTGGGTCAAATGGTTCTCAAATCATTGATCGTAAACGGTCTTCCATGTTATGGCCCCTGTGACCTTGACCTTTGATCGAGTGACCCAGAAATCAATAGAAGTCATCTACTCTGCATGTCCAATCAGCCACTATTTTTTTTTTATTTTAGAAACCAATGTCTATAACTGACCTTAAATCTCTGACAACAAAGGAAATCACCACAGACGTCGTCGTTTGTCGCATTACAAATATATATTTAACTGAGGACAACAATGATGATCATACACAGGCGATCACCAAGATTCTAAAAAGGAGGGACCATTTCTACTTGGTTATATAAATTATTCATCGATGATCTTATAAATGAATAAGATCAAAGGCCTGAAGGGCCTGAGAGTCGGCTAATGATTGATGTACTGGTAGTATAGTCTACCGGTTTCAGTTTGTTTTTAGTTTTTTCCCCCAACTAAACAGAGATTTTGTTACAATAAATGAAATGAACATTCAATCGATGCCTAACGTGTAAAACTTTGATTGACATTATAGAAGTATTTAAACCCAATATATTTCTCTAAAATTGAAGAGTGGTTCGCAGAAATAAAAATGTTGAAAGTACAAACTACAATTTGACAGCTGACACTAAGATACTGCCCATGACTATATATATTTTTCCACTAAATATTTGCCTCCGGCATTGCCAAAAGAGGCAATTATCGGCTGGTATATATTCGCACATGATAAAATTTGAATATGACAATTTATATATTAAAATTTTACAGCGCGGATTGCCACATACAATTTGTAACGGATGGACGAAAGAACTGTTCAGATATTTTACAGATAGCGGGCCTGGCGATAACCGTGTCATATATTAGGTATTGTTCAATCATATTATAAGTGATTTGAATTTAAATAATACTTACTTTTGCGTTTAGAGATATGTAAATGTTGCTGAGAGTCAATATATAGTGTCACGAATGTTTACACTGACAGGAAAATTGCGCATTCGAAACTAAGGGAAGTTACTCGGACTAGCTACCAATTTCGGAAAAGATAACCGATATTAATAAATGCAGTTCTTTTTTAGTTAAACCCATCATTTATTCTATTTCAGACCTGTTAACCCCTTCAAAACCATGTCAGTAATCCCCAAGTCCATGCACTTACAACTATCCATTTTGATTCATGTAGACAGACAGGCCCAGACTGGGATGAAAAATGTTTGAGCCATTTTTTAGTGCTCGGTAGCAGGATGGATGTGGGGAGGGGTGGTCCTTCCCGCTTTGAATTGCAGTCAGATTTTGAAATGGGCATTGTGGCAGGTGGTGAAAGGCCAAATGTATCACACTGTAAAGTGGTAATATGGGGGAGGGTGTGGAAGGATACCCCCTCCTGCAAGTAGGGTTTGGGGTATCACCACAAGAAATTTTTGAGTATGTAGACCCTTGATACAGCCTTTGGTGCGATTTCTAACTGAAAATTTTGTGTTTCAATTTCTAAATATTAACTAGGTTCTTTATAGTATTACAATATCCAATGTATGAATGACTGTCACTTCATATTTTTACTTTCAGATCATGCCTCAGGACTAGAATATGAGTCTGATATAGATTCTGTGTATGTGTTATAAAAATAAATTCTAGAATCATTTCTGTTACAAGAATATCTATCATGTCTGTTACTTGAATGTTAAAATTTCATAACACAGCTCGATATTTACCCAAAATATTATATCCGGATACGATTACACTTTTCTAAATCTCCAGTTTCAACAATATGTTTTACAAATTGTGATGATACGAAGACAGTTTAGCAGCAATTGGCAGTATCTGACATTGAAGTTTAAGGTGAAATTACCTCTTATTTAAATCATTTCATAAAAAAAAGTTGTTTCGTTTCGTCAAAGCAGTCAAACATAGACGATCTACTTTCGATTTCAAAACTACAAGAAAATACAATTTAATGTTTCGTCGATTTGTTTATTTCTCGAAAAATAAGAAATAAAATCATTTTTAAAATCAGCAGTAATTAAACAAACCAGTAAGAGCTTCTTCTCCCGATAATTTATCCGTTTACTGACTGCAAAATTCAACCCACGCAAAGTCGTAGAAGCGTTGTTATAAACAGGTCACGCGTGTCCGCCGACAAGTGTCCAGAATGTAATTAGGATTCATCCGCGAAGTCTCGCGGAAGAATTAATGTACTGCACATATCTTATTCAGGTCATTTAAAATGAAGCTGTCATAATTTAATTTCATCGATGTGGTAAACTCTTTGAAGTTTGGTAAGCCTGCGCAATTCATAAAATGCACAGCGCAATAAATTTGTTATTTGCGCAATGATTTTAAAGATTATTTTTTGAAACGGACAGGGTAACAAGTGGATAATTTGGCTAATAAGTTAATATGCAGTTTTTATTTGAATTTGTGAACATCATATTTGCTATTTTGTGACAAAAGGGCATAAAATTAGTCATCATAATCATATGCTCAAATGTATTACCAAATCCCGCAGAATCGTTATGCGTGTTTATGCTTAATGAGTTACCGCGGAAGAAAATACGTGGCTTTATTCGAGTATTGCACAACTACAAGTCATAAATTTGACAGATTACATCGTATATTGGTCATAGCAAATGGGATTGACATAACTGAATTTCATCCGATAAATGAACTCTCTGAAATTATAGACAATTTAATGGAACTACATCACTTTGCTGTGTTGTGAGGCCATTTAATGAGAATGAGAAATCGGGCGATAGCAAGAACTCGTCAAACGCTTACAGCGTTAAGCCGACTCAAAAATAGATGACTAGGAAGTTGCATCCTCAATCTATCTGTAGGTTCGACAACACTTGTAGACGATATAGCCCTATCAGCGACTAGTCCTGAAAGCCTGAAAGCGAATGCTTAATACCACGTATAGGTGTTCGTGTAAATATAAGAATAACAAAACCACGGAAAAGCCATATAATAGTTTTTAGTACAAACAGAAAAGTGCCCCAAATTCAGTTATCGATCGGAGATTGTCCCATTGACCAAGTGCGCAGTTTAAACATGTAGGCGTATACCTTAATGATTAAACGACACAGAAAAGGTAGAACATGCATGCGAAAAAGCAAAAACATCCCTCTTTTCTCTCCTATCCCTCAAAATTGAACCGACATACATTTTGTATATAAATCCAATCAAATCGGCTTCGCTTATCTCAAAAAATAGTATTCCAAGGTTATTGTTTGGTTGAGAAATATGGAATAGTCTTAAGAAATCTGATTATGCACAGTTTGACAGATTCCTTAGGCTAGATGCTAAAAATACAAGGATTTACTATTTTAACACGAACAGACATGTGTTTCAGTATGCTGGGCTGGAAAGGCATTATATAATAGAAAGCTAGGTTTTTAGAAGACTATGTGATATGCCAAGTTTAGTTTCCACAAAACATGTTTTTCAATGCCAGATTTTCGGAATATGTGTGTAGTATAGACGGAAAACAACGTGGCTTTTTCCTGACATTGTAAATATTCTTAAAAAGAATAATCTTTCAATGTATCTTATTAAGTATGTAGAAACAGGTACTTTTCCACCTAAAGAAGCATGAAAAATGCTATGTAGGAAAAATATACAAAATTTTGAAACTGAAGATCGGACTCAAAAATTGGTAAATGATGATGACTGTACAAGATTTCGATTTTTGCATACAAATATAGAAAGAGCGATAATATGGGAATGTGCGGATACTTCTGTAAGTTTATTACATGCTTATCAAATTTGCAAAATATGGATTTGTAAATATGAAAATACATATGTTAGATCCAAGTGTCTCAATTGTGGAACTTTGTGTTGTGATGTCATAAAGCATGTTGTTGTTAACTGTAACAGAATGAACATTTACAGAGAGAAATTGTACAGAACTTTATATAATGTCTTTGGTGTGCAGGTAGTTTCAGAAATTTTGTTAGGTGACAGTGAATCCAAGTCAAAAACTTATAGGCAGACGAACAGTAATGCTCATAAACATGTTCTAAGAATAGCGACAGTATACGTTTACCATTGTATTAAAAATGCTAGAGGTATACAACTCTAACAAAGGGTCTCATTATAAAAATCAGTATAGTTATTGCGAATAATTTTGAAGTGCATTGCAGATATGTAATTCACACATGTACTGGAAGATACTGTATTCTAATTGGTGGCACATTTGTATCTATATTATCATATAGCAGTAAGTATAGATATAGTAAGTATATTAGCCGTCATACTTGTATATGATAGAACCAAACCCATATGGGGTACATTTCAGTTAGATAAACAAGACTTTCTGCAGGCTTATGAACATGACAGATCTTGTATATCACAAATGTTCTGTCCGTTTGTGGTAAAAGACTAAATGTAGTTAAATGGACTAATAGAATTATAAAGTCTAAACACATTGTCTGTATTTGTTTATACAGTTTTAAATGTAGTTAAATGGACTACTAGAATTATAAAATCTAGACACATTGTCTGTATTTGTTTAAATTCTGTTCCACTATATAAATAATGGTTACAGACAAGTAATCTGCAGTCAAATACACCGCAAGTTGTCAAATGGACAACAACAAAATGATCGTTTTTGACCGCTGTCTACAGTTATGTAATCAAATGCGCTGCATGGAGTCAAATGAGTTACTAAGTCTATGTTACTCAGATATTTTGTCCGTATTGATGTAGTCAAATGGACTACAGTGTAGTCAGATGGACTACTTTGTATAGTCAGATGGACTTCTTCGTATAGTCAAATGGACTATATGTAGTCATATGGACTACTTTATTTAGTCGATGGACTTTTTTTTATTGTATGGCTAAACACAGGATGACTGCTATACACTTGTAAAATGTTACAAGAAGAGATTGTTGTAAATACAGTATTATCTCGTGGAAGTTGATCTTTACATGCTCTGTTAGTAGGTATATATATAGGAAGTATATTAGCCTGTCATATATGATAGAACCAAACCCATATGGGGTCCATTTCAGTTAGATAAACAAGACTTTCTACAGGCTTATGAACATGGCAGATCTTGTATATCACAAACTTTCTGCCCGTTTGTGGTAACAGACTAAATGTAAGTAAATAGACTAATAGAATTATAAAGTCTAAACAGATTGTCTGTATTTGTTTATACGTTTGTGGCCGATTAGTTTAAATGTAGTTAAATGGTCTACTAGAATTATAAAATCTAGACACATTGTCTTTATTTTCTTATATTCTGTTCTATATAAATAATGGTTACAGACAAATAATCCGCAGTCAAATACACCGCAAGTTGTCAAATGGACAACAAAAATGATTGTACTTGACAGCTGTCTACATTATGTCCGTATTGATGTAGTCAAATGGACTACAGTGTAGTCAGATGGACTACTTTGCATAGTCAGATGGACTTCTTCGTATAGTCAAATGGACTATATGTAGTCATATGGACTACTTTATTTAGTCGATGGATTATTTTTACTGTATGGTTAAACACAGGATGACTGCCATACACTTGTAAAATGTTACAAGAAGAGATTGTTGTAAATACAGTATTTCTCGTGGAAGATGACCTTTACATGCTCTCATATATGGTTTTCTATTTCATATGCCACCAAGACAGCGAAGGCTGCTGCAGCTGAGGAAGCTGCTAAAACCAGACGGAGAACAAACCAAACTAAGCAGGTTTCAGAAGCTAACACATTCAATTTATCAGAAAAAGACTTGAACACAACTATATCAAATGTTGTTCCTGCTGTCACACAAGGTATGCTGTAGGTTTTAAAAGACTTGAAGGTACTATCGCCTGACAACATTCAGAACCAAAACTTCGGAAAAGAACAGATACATTTGGAATATACACAAAGCACTTCAACATCTGCTGCAAAACCAACTTTGGCAGCTTCAGTTATAAATCAAAATTCTGCCACACTTTTGCGTCCACTTTTTCTTGGTATTGATGAAAAAATCAAAGCTAAGATTGTATCAGATCAGTTTGTGGAGTTAGATTCCATATAAAATAAAGGCGATTATCAATATCAATTAGTCGAAAATGGCAGTGGGGAACCCTCGTTCAAAAAAGTTTTAAATCGTCGACCAGTATAAAAACGCTGGATCAAGGGTTTAATACATTTCATATTTTTACAAGTGTTTACACAGACACACACCCAACATCTGCTGTTACTTTAATGAAACATTGCGACACAGTTCATAAACTTGCAAAGCAATCGGGGGATTCCGCTGCCATTTTTACGATAGACAATTTCGTCTCTTAAAAGAAGCAAGATTGGCTTCGATTTCATATGGGGAAATCGATACCCAGTTATACACGCAGGCACTGGCCATGGGGTTAATTAAACCAAAACAAAAACAGTACTTTCTAGGCGCAAGATCCCACCAAAACAAACCATGCATTGATTTCAACAACGGGTCTTGTGCCAGAAAATCGTGCACCTTTCAGCACAGATGTCAAAAGTGCCCCGGTCCTCATGGACGAATTGTATGTTTTAAAAAGGTGCAATCAAATTTAAAGTCAAAGAACTAATAACGAAACTCTATGTATGGTGCCTGCAGTCTTAAATAAGGCTATTTTTCATTTTGTTACACCAATTAATTCTGATAACCTACGATACTGGCTCCAAGGTACGACTTGAAATTAACTGAATATTTGATGAATGGTTTCACAAAGGGCTTTAAAATACCTTTTACAGGTATTCATTCTAATAAATTTCCTGGGAATTTCAAATCTGCGACTGAAAATTCAGAGGGCATAACATCACTGTTGAAATTGATGCGGGTCGTGTTCCGGGTCATTTCAATGAACCACCTTTTAGCAACTTTATAACCTCAACTCTGGGTTTAGTACCAAATTAGGAACCCAGTGAATTTCGTGGAATACATCATTTATCATTTCCAGAAGGTCAATCTGTTAAGGCTGGAATCCCATCAGAATTGTGTTCTGTTCAATATCAAAATATTGATGATGCAGTAGAACTTGTGAAAACTTTTGGACCTGGTGCGCTTCTGTCAAAATTTATGTCCAAAATGCACTTAAAATCATTCCAATTCAGTTGTAGGCTTGGTAAATAAACAAACATCTCAGGACCTAAGTATTATATGCCTGGTCAGAAGATTAGTTCTACAATGTTTAAAATTTAACTTTTTGTTTTAAGACACGCATTTTAAAAGGTTCCTAAAACAGACACACGTTTGCCAGTTGCATAACTTAATACGGTCAATGGACGTAGTTTGCAATTCGCAATTCCTACGTATACTGCTAACAGCCATTTATTTATTGACCTTTCATGTTTTCTTTCGAGTTGGAGAATTTACTTCTTCCTCTCCTGACTCGTATATTATAGTAGTAGAACATGTCTATATAACATTCAGTCGAACTAAATAGCTTTGACTTGGTTTTGAAAAGCTATAAATATTGTCGAGGCAAGACCCATAAACTGCATATATCATGTTGTCACCATGAATTAAGTATGTGCGCATTGCATGCATTGTACTCGTATTATACATTAAGTAACGCTCCACCTGGCCCACTATTTTCGTTTTTGATAATAATCCAGTGACAAGATCTTTCTTTTGTACCAAGCTTCAAATGCCACTCACTCGGTTAGGTTATAGTACTGACTTTTACAAAGGTCATAGTTTCCGCATTGGTGCGGCATTGCAAAGAGGTTTATGGGGAGTTTCAGAAGAAAAAATTGACCTTTGGGCAGGTGGTTTTCAAACGCTTATAAAAAGTATATTCGCATTCCTATGGGAGAACAATCAGATGGGGTCAAAGCTCCAACAATATAGGTACATCATGGTCACAAATGTGATGGGGTCAAGGGTCTCTCACCTTGTGATTATCATGTTAACAAGTATTGATAAAGTTTCCACTTTTCTCTATTTCTTCAGTTATCCTCTTAAAACAAATATCAGTATTTGATTTTAGAAATCGTACACCTTTGTTTGGGGTGGATGATTTTTATCAAGTTAATATCTAGTTTTCTTATGTTTGTAATTCTTATTGCTAATGGTGCGATGGGGTCATGGGTCTCTCGCACTTAAGTTATCATGTTACATGTACATAAAGTTTATTAGTAGGCAATTTTGCAATTTTTTTATTTTTTAGTTTCTGATATTTTGCTTGTGTGATGTTGCCAAGGGTTGCTTACCTCTATTTTGTCATGTCAAATATACATCTACCATTTTCTACAATTTCTGCATGTTAGAGGGTGTAACACTTTAACAAGTATCCTTCTGTTATCCTCTTAAGACAAATATCAGTATTGGATTTTAGAAATCATACACTTTTGTTTGGGGTGGATGATTTTTATCAAGTAAATGTTTAGTTTTCTTATGTTTATAATTCTTATTGCGAATGGTGCGATGGGGTCATGGGTCTCTCGCACTTATTTTATCATGTTACATGTACATAAAGTTTAATAGTAGGCAAGTTTGCATGTTTTTATGAGTTACTGATATTTTGCTTGAGTGATGGTGCCAAGGGTTGCTCACCTCTATTTTGTCATGTTAAATATACCATTTTCTACAATTTCTGCATGTTAGAGGGTGTAACACAACACATGAGTAAGCTGTTGATAAATAAATGATACACTCACTTTCTTCGGATGGGGTTATTGCTAATAACTTAATAAATGAAATCCATTTATTAAGTTTTTGCAATATGTGGCATAAAGGTTAGATCCCCACCTTTGATGATGCATATCAACTGTTAATATTTGTCTTTTCTTGATAAAATTAGTCACCTATCACATATTATGTATGATGCTGTAACAGAACCATTTATTGTTAATTGTGTTTTCAAATTCGTCATTTAGATATTAAATGACAGATTTCAATCAAAGATACGTGTTGATTTTTGATTTGATTTACTACATCATCCATCAAACAGAGCTCATAAAGTGAGTGTAAGATATATATACCTTGGTTATATGGAGCTAATGCTACGGAGCTTGCATAAATACAGATTTATTGAAAAATAAATATATTTATGCAAGTACGGGACGGTACGTGTTTTAATATTATTCAAATGCGGAGCACGTAAAGCTTACGCGCAAATTATCAAGAACTTCAAACCCTCCCTCCCATCCCTGATATGCTCAGTATACCTATAGTTGTAGATAGTTCAACATGTGCCAGTCATTTTTGTTTTGTTGATAGATATGTCATTACAGTTTCATCGTAAAAATGATGTTCAACATATGCTAGTCATTGTTATAATAGATATTTCTCATACTTCTTAATTGTTAGAATGACATTCAACATACATTTATAAATGCTGTATTGATACTTCACATGTAAATATATATATATATTGATATCATTACTTTTAACTATAAGGCTGACATTCAGCGTGATATTATTATTATGCTAGTCATTGTGCCATTACTTTTTGACTATAAGACTGACATTCAACATAATATTATACTGATCATTGTTAATTAATGGATATGTATTTCAGTATTTTCCTAGATGTAAGACTATCTTTCATTGGTTATTGGCATAAAGGTTAGATCCCCACCTTTGATGATGCATATCAACTGTTAATATTTGTCTTTTCTTGATAAAATTAGTCACCTATCACATATTATGTATGATGCTGTAACAGAACCATGTATTGTTAATTGTGTTTAAAAATTCGTCATTTAGATATTAAATGACAGATTTCAATCAAAGATACGTGTTGGTTTTTGATTTGATTTACTACATCATCAAACAGAGCTCATAAAGTGAGTTTAAGATATATACCTTGGTTATATGGAGCTAATGCTACGGAGCTTGCATAAAAATCAGTGTAGTTATTGCACGTACATAAATAGTTTAGATAAATAAATATAGTTCAAAACAGCACAATGTTATATTGTCATTGATCTAATTTGCAATGATCCATGTTTTGCATTACATTGAGAAGAAGAGATTACACCTTGATAATAACATTATGATATACTAATACTCTTATCATTCAAACTGTTGAGAATAAGTTCAATATCTATATTTCAATTGTATATTTTGTAAAATTTTATAATTTTGTGTATATGTTACTCTTTCTGTGATGTTATGTTACAATTTTTCGCAGTTATGTAAATCACTCAAATGTGAAAAAAAGTGTATATGTAGCGGTGGTGGGGGAGGGGTGGGGGGGGGGGGGTAAATATTTCGTTAATACCATATACCAATAATATATGTTCCGATATAACTATAAATCAAGGTCCCTAGTTTTTCGCTTTACGCCTTGCACGATAAAGATCCAGGGGAAACTGGTGGAATCGGAAGATTTACTGTATCTTGGAGTTTCCTCCAAATCGTAAACTTAACACATTCTTATGGCGGAATTGCCAGTTTGGGTTACCGTTACCCGTCTTTATATATTTGAGCGAACTTTGAATCAACATGCTTATCGGTGAAAAGCAATATAAAGTGCAAGATAAAAAAATTCGCAACAATTAAGCCTTAAGCCTGAGTGTCTGCGCTATTGTAGTTAACGTTGTAGTGCGACTGTTTTTTAAAGAACATGGCATTCCTTTGTATATTCGTCCTAGTTCAACTTTCCCCTTCGGATTGCTCCCTAACCCCCTACCCCATTTCGCCCCTTAGCAATTCTTTCCCCTTTATCAATATTTAGCTTATATTAATATGTACTTGCTGGATGTTTGAAGCAACCCGTCTGAAATATTTTTCCATTACAGCTTCTTTTTGTTGTGGGCCTACTATGTAAATGCGTGGCTCTGGGGCTGTGTTTTTGGTGTTCTGCGCTTACGAGAAATCTACCCTTACCTATTATCTTTAGTTAAAGGTCTGATTAAGAAAAAAGGTACCTTAAACTACAGGTTTATCCTTTCTGCACTATTTTCACAAAATTGTCTTCTTATTCCAGTCAACCTGTACTTGTGATATGTCTTTAACGCGCAAAGTCACATTTTAAAATGATTGTGAAAAAGATTTCAGGGTGAATAATAAGTATAATTATGATATAAGATCCTATGCTACAATTACCGAACAAGGACAAGAATGCTCTTGTATAAATATTGCCGCGCGCTTTGTCTGCACGTACATTCTTGTTACTATTTTTACCTTTATTTATAGTATAAGACTTGTCTTTCGTTATGTAAGTAAGCATAGATATATATGTGCTTGTTTTGAATAACGTACATTTAAATTACACACAACACAGTTTTGATTGTGAAAATCGGTAGCAGCTATTAGTAACCTCTACTAAAGAACAATAAAAGGTTCTAAACTTACATTTATACACTTTTTGTCTGTTGCTCCATTTGTTAAATGTAAAAAGCCTAATTAAAACCATTTACATGCGAATATAAATCCTTTGACTGCTCTTGGATATACCTTTATATAAAGACAATAGATAATTGATATAAAAAAAGCAGAAACTAAATAAACTTCCGCAGTCAATAATAACTGAAGTTTAACAAGTCGTCAAAGAGTAAATATAATTACGTGCATTCAAATTTTGAAATGCTTCCGGCTTAATTGCCAGGATGAATAAAAACTAATGAAACAATATCAGCAAACTCGAGTGTCCGGAAGTAATATAGTGTTGGTAAAAGATAAAGACGACCCGATATGAAATTTAGAAGTCAACATGAAAAATATTGACATTTCCGGCTCCATTGTAACCTGATGGAGAATAAAACGAGTGAAAAACTAGAAGATGCTTTTGTAGAAAAGCATGTCTCCCCCAAACCATAGTAGAAATAGGCAAAAAGTTAATAGGGAACAGGAGCAAAAATTACAGATACACTGATGGTTGGCTTAGTGACTAAAATGCAACAGGGATCATCTACTCGACAAAAACTATCATCCGATGAAATTTCAACGTTCTGGGTCGAATGTTTCTCAAGTTATGGATCGGATATGGTTTTCCATGTTTTGGCCCCTCAGACATCAATAGGTGTCATTTACTCTGCATGTCGAATTATCCTGTGAAGTTTCAACATTCTGGGTGTAATGGTTCTCAAGCTACGGATCGGAAACGGATATCCATGCTCTGGCCCCTGAAATCTTGACCTTGATCGAGTGACCCTGAAATCAATGGGGGTCATCTACGCTGCATGTCCAATCATTCTGGATCGAATGGTTCTCATGTTATTGATCGGAAGCAGTTTTCTATGTTCAGACTCCTGACCATGACCTTTGATTGAGTACCCCAGAAATCAATAGAAGTCATCTACTCTGCATGTCCAATTATCCTTTGAAGATTTAACATTCTGGGTTAAATAGTTCTCAGGTTACGGAACGGAAACAGTTTTCCATGTTCTGGCCCCTCGGAAACGGTTTCCATGTTTTGGCCCGTGTGACCTTGACCTTTGTTTGAGTGACCCAGATATCGATAGGGGTCATTAACTATGCGTGTCCAATCATCCTGCGAAGTTTCAACTTTCTTGGGCAAATGGTTCTCAAGTTATTGATCGGAAGCGGGTTTCCATGTTCAGACTCCTGTGACCATGACCTTTGATTGAGTACCCCAGGAATCAATAGAAGTCATCTACCCTGCATGTCCAATTATCCTGTGAAGTTTTCACATTCTTGGTCAAATGTTTTTAGGTTACGGAACGGAAACGGTTTTCCATATTCTGGCCCCTCGGAAACGATTTCAATGTTCTGGCCCCTGTGACCTTGACCTTTTTTTGAGGAACCCAGAAATCATTAGGGGTAATCTATTATGCATGTCCAATCATCCTGCAAGGTTTAAACTTTCTGGGTCAAATGGCTCTCTAGTTATTGATCGGAAGCCGTTTTTTCAATGTTCACATCCCTGTGACCACGACCTTTGACTGTGTGACCTAGAAATCAATAGGGGTCATCTATTATGCATGTCCAATCATCCTGCGAAGTTTCAACTTTCTTGGTCAAATGACTCTCTAGTTATTGATTGGAAGCGGTTTTCTATGTTCACACCCCTGTGACCATGACCTTTGACAGAGTGACATAGAAATCAATAGGAGTCATTTACTCTACATGTCTTCGACATCTGGGTCAAATGGTTCTCAAGTTACGGATCGGAAACGGTTTTCCATGTTCTGGACCCTCTGAAACGGATCCCGTCCTAGTCCCTGTGAACTTCTGATCGTGTAACCCCAAAAGCAATAGAGATTATTTACTCTGTAAGTCCTATCACCCTATGAATTTTGAAGGTTTTGAGTCAAATGATTCTCAAATTATTGATCGGAAACGAATTTCGATATTCAAACCCCTGTCGTCTTGATCTTTGATCGAGTGACCCAGAAATCAATAGGTGTCTTCTGCTCTGCATGTCCAGTCATACTATGCATGTATATGAAGTTTCAACATTTTTGGTCAAATGGTTATCTAGTTATTGATCGGAAGCGGTTTTCCATGTTCAGGCCCCTGTGACCATGACCTTTGATTGAGTGACCCAGAATCAATAGGAGTCATCTACTCAGTATGTCTAATCATCATGTGAAGTTTCAGCATTCTGGGTCAAAAAGTTATCAAGTTACGGAACGGAAACGGTTTTCCATATTCTGGCCGCTCGGAAACGGTTTTTAAGTTTTTGCCCGTGTGACCTTGACCTTTGTCTCAGTGGCCAAGAAATCAATAGGGGTTATTTACTACGCTTGTCCAATTATCCAATGAAGTTTCAACTTTCTGGGTAAAATGGTTCTCTAGTTATTGAGCGGTTTTCCATGTTCAGGCCCCAGCCCGCCCGCTTAGCTCAGTAGGTAAGAGCGTTGGTCTACGGATCGCGGGGTCGCGAGTTCGATCCTCGGGCGGGGCGTATGTTCTCCGTGACTATTTGATTAACGACATTGTGTCTGAAATCATTAGTCCTCCACCTCTGATTCATGTGGGGAAGTTGGCAGTTACTTGCGGAGAACAGGTTTGTACTGGTACAGAATCCAGGAACACTAGTTAGGTTAACTGCCCGCCGTTATATGACTGAAATACTGTTGAAAAACGGCGTTAAACCCAAAACAAACAAACAAACAAACAATGTTCAGGCCCCTGTGACCATGACCTTTGATGGAGTGACTTAGAAATCAGTAGGAGTAATCTACCCTACGTGTCCTATCATCCTGCAAAGTTTCGACATTCTGGGTAAAAAAGGTTCTCAAGTTACAAAACGGAAACTGTGTTCCATGTTCTTGCCCCTCGGAAACTGTCCCTGTGACCCTGACCTTTCATCGAGTGGCCCAGAAATCAATAGGGGTTATCTACTCTGCATGTCCAGTCATCCTATTTAGTTTAAATATTTTTGGTCATATGGTTCTCATGTTATTCCATGTTCAGGTCCCTGTGACCATGACCTTTAACAAAGTGACAGAAATCTATAGGTGTCATCTACTCTACATGTCCAATCACTCTATGAAGTTTCGATATTCTGGGTCAAATGGTTCTCAAGTTATTGATCAGAAACGGTTTTCCATGTTCTGGTCCCTGTGACCATCCCTTTAATAGAGTAACCCAGAAATCAATAGGGGTCATCTACTCTGCATGCCCAATTATTCTGCTATGAAGTTTCAACATTCTGGGTCAAAGGAATTCCATGTTCAGGCCCCTGTCACCATGATTCTGATCGATTGACCCAAAACAATAAGGTTCATCTTCTCCGCTATGAAGTTTGAAGGTTCTAGATAAAATGGTTCTCCGGTTACTGATCGAAAATGAATTTTGACGAACGGACTGAAGAAAGGACGGGCAGGGCAAAAACAATATGTTCCTCATCCCCAGTGGGGGCAGACATGTTTATGTGTTATTCATTCGTTTATTTCATGGTTTGGCAAGAACTAGTTTTTCTAGAATTATAGAGGATCATTCAACATGCATGCCTTCGTATGACGACTTGCAGAAATAAAATTATTTCAGGGATGTAATCCAGCAGCTATTTTTCAGCATTTTGACTTAATTATATAGACAAAGCACAAATGAATTGTCACAGAAACATAAATTTGTTTTAACAAACAGGTAGAAGAATCAAAAGTATCAACACAAAAGTCTGCACTGGGCAATTATATAAAACAAAACATTTAACACAATATTACACAGAGGTCAATATGTTATCATAAATTACATACAACTAATAGACATTGGGTCACTAAACGCTAAACATAACTACATCAGCATTTCCTTACGAATACAATAAAATATTATGAAAACTATCATTTTAAACTTTACATTGCTGGTGAATGTCGTCATATCTAAGTGGCCCAAACAGTGTTTAATAATGGAGATCCACCGACGCCAATGTTGGTGAAACACAATTCGCCGCATGGATCAGTATTGAATCTCTAAGGCTACATTATGTACACTTTAACCGTGGGTGTCATATGCAAACGGCACATGTAATGCATCATCACGTCAACGGGGATGACTCATGCAGAGTTAAAGATGTCCTTTTTAGTCAATGGAGACAGTGGCTAAAAGTGAAGTATTTCATCTCAACAAGTGTTATCTTTCTGATATCGTCTCTTTGATGCATTGCAAAATGCTGAAGCTCATTATAAATAAAACAGGAAGAAGTGTACAAAGCATAACTCCAAGCATATTGCTGACGTATTGATGAAGGTCTGTGGCCCGATGATTATCGTGTGAGAAAACTTTGGAAAGTGGGACAGTGGGACAGTGCTGTAGTCGTGAATGGTGTAAATATACAAAACAACTTAGAGTGCAGGGCTTGATATGCAAAACTACGCAGATTATTTCACATTATACGGTAGCTAGATAGTGATGCTCCAAAACTTTTCATCAATTGCTTTGTTACTACTGTACAGACTTGTTGAGTAGGGTTCCAGAAATGCAATGAACAAAATGAAGCATTTCCATAGCTTTCCATAGTTCGCATTATCAATAGAATCTCCTTCCGAAGTTATATAACTTCCGTACTGAAGACTATTCATAAATTACAGAGCACACTACGAAGTTCTAAACAACGTAATAAATTATGGTCATTTTCAGTCTATATTATGGATATAACATAAATGTACAGGCCAAATTAGAAATATAAGATCATCAAACCGATTTCATTAGTCGTTCAAAATACTAGTACAATAGTGTACGAGGAGTGTTCGAAAAGTATTGTGTATTGTGGTCTGAAACCTTGAAAATGATGGAAACGTGCATGTTGTCATTTTATACCCTCAAAATACTCCCACGGTGAGAAATGCATAGTTTTAGTCTATGGAATAATTTCTGGAAAGCGTCACGGTAAGCTGATTTTGGTATGCTACGGAGATACTGATGGGCAGCAGAACCGAGAGCTGGTCGTGATCGATATCTACGACCAAAAAGGAAGTCTTTTTCAGTTTTTGAAACAGAAAGAAGTCTTATGGCGTCAAATCTTGGAAATGTGTAGCACAGTAACTCTCTCCGACTTCAAAAACTGTGTAACTGTACTAGAGGTGTGCGTTGGAGCATTGTCATGCAACAGTCAAACATGTTTGAAACCTGTGACTGGGTGACGTTTATTGTAGTACTTCTTTAAGGTATAGGTCCATGCTTCGGAGAAAAAAAAGTTCAAACGTCATCAAATTATAGAAAGAAACCATTGTTTTACATGAAAATATAACAGCATATAAAACATTTATATTATTGTACAAAACCATTGTCAACTTATTCATATATGTATTGAATTCCGGAAAGGGACTACCTGAAGGGGCCACACTTCTGGACAGTCCAGCGCCTTTAAAAATCACCATTTTTAAAAAGCTGTTATATGTCTTCGTTTTGATGCATTTGCAACATCATGCGAGTGTTTAAACTTTACATAACTAGGTAAAACATCGTTTTGACAATTGTTTACATTTATTTCTTTACAAATAGCATTCTTATTTAAAGGGGGACAACTCATTTAGAATATTTTAAGTATCCAACTCCGTGGGACAGAACAGTATAACATGTATTGGACAGATAAGTTGTGTGTCAAAATGCTGTTCATTCGCTAAAAAAATCTGTTGTTTTGTGATATACTGCTAAACCTTAATTTTTTTCAAGATAACGCCCTGGTAGTACCTATCAGTCACACTTCTACCCTTTTTACTGGAATCTTTACTTCTATACCTTCGCCGGAGAAGAATATGGCATACAAAACTTTTTTTGCACTCAAATTGCGCTTTGCAATTGTTGGCCTTTGGATATGTTTGGTGGCCCATAATTGTTCCCAACCTTTCTGACAGGTTCAAAATAATGCACCCAGGTTTCATCACCTATAACAACATTTGCAAAACATTTTTGTCGTATTTTGGAAACATTTTAGCAATCATTTGGCAGTTACAACACGTAGCCTTTTTGGGTTGTCAGTCAAAAGATTCGGTTCCCAACCAGCAGAAATCTTTCTAACTTTCAAGATTTTCTTTAGAATAAAATGAACTGTTGATAGTTAAATGCCACCAATGCGATCAATATCGCGCACAGTATATCGAGCATCATTTTGAAGTATTTTTGTGATTTAAAAACATTTTGGATTCACGTTGCTGTCTTAGGCCGACCTGATTTGGGGCATTTTCAACAGACTCTACACCAAAATCAAATTTCTTTTAGCACCTGCGAACCCTATACTAGACCCATAAACACTGGTTATTTCGGCAAAAAGCTCTTTCAAAGAACAAACGAGTTTACTTGCGAACTTTTATATATGACCGAATTTCTACAGTATTTGTTATTCGTTTTCCAACTATTTTTGCTACAGTGGTAAACGACTGTCCAAACTGAAATAGCAACAACTCTGAAACACGGTAATTGAATGGATACATGTATATACCATTGTATAGATATTGAATAGAGGTAATCAGCTGTATATACACCGACGTGAAATTTATCGTGGAAATGGCGTGTCACCACAATACACAATGGTTTGCGAACACTCCTCGTATGGCAATAGGAGCTTTTCGTACATTTCCCCCAGGCTATGGAACCATCTTCAAGTCAGGACTGGAAAAGAAAGCTGATGAACTGGCTACTTTTAAAAATCTACATAAACTAATTCATTTGTTCAACACTTTAGAAACTGACCGATTAATCTTTTCATATGCGTTTCACTCTAAAAGCAGTTGTACTGATAGGCAAGTAAATATTCCATATTTTGATTTTGTTAAAAAATCAAATTATTTAGTTGTGTCTCTATTTCACCTTTATAAAATGATTCTGTAGGCGTATGACCTGTTCACCATGTTTAACCTTTAGCCTGCTGGCGGCAAGTGGTTTTGCCTTTGCGACCAGTGCAGACCAAGATCAGCCTGCACATCCGTGTAGGCTGATCATGGTCTACACTGTTCGCTATTCGCTATTCAGTCAGTAAATTTTCAGTAAACACCCCTTCAAATAATAAATGGTAATGTCCAAATTAGAAGATCGACCAGACCAAATTTAGCAGGGTAAAGGTTAAATATACTGAACAACTAACCCAATCATTTGCTACATTGCTATTATTTCAAAAATGCTGAAACATATTTTAGAAATTCTGCAAACCCTTTAAGGTAAATTGTTGCATATAACATTGATATTGAAAAAATATAGTCACTGCCAGATGCATATTTTTTTATTTGACTACAATACAAAAAAGTTTTACTTTTTTAGATATTCTTTAAAACAACACAGGTGTACACACAAATATTTCATGGCACAATTATGATATTGCCATAAATTGTAAAGTGGCAAATGTAAAATGAAACAACATATTTTTTTCATTATCGAAACCAATGCCTATAACGACCCCAATCTCTGACAATAAAGAAAATTACCACAGACTTCGTCATTTGTTGCATTACAAATATATATCTAACTGAGGGCAACAGTGATGATCATACACAGGCGATTACCAAGATTCTTAAAAGGAGGGACCATTTTTACTTGGTTATATGAATCATTCATCGGTGGTCTAGGAATTTGCAATCATATCCATCTGTAGGTTTTACAACTCTTGCAGACGATATAGCTATATCAGCGACTAGTCCTGAAAGCCTTCAGCGAATGCTAAGCATCACGTATAGGTATTCGTGCAAATATAGGTATAACATAAACCCACGGAAAAAAGCCATATACAAACAAGAAAAGTACCCCAAATTCAGTTATCGGTCGGATATTACATCCTATTGACCAAGTGCAAAGTGTTAAACCTATCCCTCAAAATTGAACCGACATATATAAATCCAATTAAATCGGCTTCGCTTATCTCAAAATTTCAATTCAAAGGTTATTGGTGGTTGTGGGATATGAAATGATCTTACAAAGTCTGATATTAAATGCACAGTTAGACAGATTCCTGAAGCTGGCTGCTAAAAATACAAGGATTTACTACTTTAACACGAACGGGCATTATATATAAAATAGAATATAGAAAGCTATGTTTTTTTCAGAAGACTATGTGATACGCCAAGTTCAGTTCTCACAAAACATGTTTTCTAGACTGTCAGAATATGTCTGTAGTATAGACGGAAAACAATGTGGCTTTTTTCCTGACATTGTAAATATTCTTAAAAGTATAATCGTTCAATGTATTTTAGTAAGTATATAGAAACAGGTACCTTTCCACCTAAGAAGAATGGAAAATGCTATGCAGGAAAAATATACATAATTTTGAAAATGAAAATCGGACTCAAAGAATATGTATATGATACTTCTGTAAGTTTATTACATGCTTATCAATTTAGCAAAATATGGATTTGTATATATGAAAATACATATATTAGATCTATGTGTCTTAATTGTGGAACCTTGTGTTGTGATGTCATAAAGCATGTTGTTGTTAACTGTAACAGAATGAACACTTACAGAGAGAAATTTTACAGAACTTTGTATAATGTCTTTGGTGTGCAGGTAGTTTCAGAAATTTTGTCACCAAGTCAAAAACTTACAGGCAGACGGACAGTAATGCTCTTAAATATTTTCTAAGAATAGCGACAGTATATGTTTACCATTGTATTAAAAATGTTAGAAGTATACAACTCTAACAAAGGGTCTCATTATGAAAATCAGTATTGTTATTGCACTTACGTGAACGTGTACATAGTTTAGATCAATGTATACAGTTTAAATGTCTGTTATGTTCAAAACAGCACAATTCAATGTTATATTGTCATTGATCTAATTTGCAATGATCTATGTTTTGTTTTACATTGAAATTAAGAGATTACACCTTAATCATAACATTATCATATACTAATACTCTTTATCATTCAAACTGTTGTACATATGCTCAATATTTATAATTCAGTTGTATAGTTAGTTATTTACTAAGATTTAAAAGTTTATATATTTCGTCTAGTAAATACCTTAATTATCTTTCCGATATAACTATAAATCAAGGTCCCGTGTATTTCGCTCTACGTCTTGCACGATAAAGATCCAGGGTTTGGATCATATGTAAAGAACCACTACAACATTGGAATTGCTCACACGTTATTTAGAAATGGAATCAGGTAGATGGTATGAGCCACTTGAACTACCATTTTAATACAGAACGTGCACAAGATATACGACCGATATGAAGAAACTGAAAATGTTCTTTAAATTCTAAGAATTGTTTAAATCTGATAATTATTGAAACATATAGCAATGCATCTATTTATAAAGTTTTGAAATTTTTAAAAAGTTATGAAAAGGAATTATTTCCGGATATTAACAAAGTCCCTTCACTATTTTGTTAATCTTTATTCATGTTGAGTATGATTCATATTTATGTATTGAATATTTGTATTATATTACGTGTACTGATATACGCTAAAAACTTCAATCGAACTGAATTTTTTAAACTTTTGTAAGAATTATTTTGCTGGTATTGAAATTAAAATAAAGAAGCAACATGTTTTTGTGCTACAATTGTGAATAATCATAATATATATAAGTGAGAAAATAAAGAATAAAAAATCAACGAAATGCCTTTCAAATATATATATATATAACTGCCAAGTCTGTACAATGTCTAAAGAAGAAACACAGGTGATCAAAATATATATTTCTTTAAAAGATAATGGGCAATATTTCCGAAACAGCCGTACCGTTTTTCAAACATATTACCTTGTTTTATTCTGTAAATCTGATTCAAGAGTGCGTATATCCTTTAAAACTAATTTTACTGAATTTGAATGACAGAACTAGTAATCTGAAAAATATCTATGGTAACATACAAGGATCTAGAAATACTTTGTTACAGACCTGCTAGTTGATGTAGTAAAACTGTTAGGAATTTCTAGAAGCACAATTGTCTGACCCTTCCTTATGTATTTGAGCAAACTTTGAATCAACATGCTTAATGGTGACAAGGAATACAAAGTGCAAGTCAAATAATTTTTCATAATAAATAAGCCTTAATTCAAGAAATGATTAAGAAAGAAAGGTACCTAAAACTACAGGTTTATCCTTTCTTCACTATTTTCACAGGCTTGTCTCTATTCCAGTCGAACTGTACTTGTGATATATCTTTGACGCGCAAAGTTTTCTTTTCAAATAATTGTGAAAAAAGATTTCATGGTGAATAATAAGCATAATTATAAGATCCTATGTTACAATAATCGAACACGGACAAGAATGTTCTTGTTTAAAATTTTCCGCGCGCTTTGCCTGTACGTACAATCTTGTTACATAATACTATTTCAACCTTTCTTCAGATTCTGTGTTACAATTACCGAACAAGGACAAGAATGTTGTATAAAAAAATATTTCCGCGCTTTTTCTGCAAGTATATTCTTGTACATAATGAATGCATTCCACTATTATTTCAAAGACGAACTCTGTAAGACTTGACTTTCTTTCTTATTATATCCATTTAATTACATGTAAGAATAGTATGTTAACGTCAATATGTATTTGTTTGGGAATGAAATATGTTTCAATTAATTACTTGACACAACAGAATTTTAATTGCGAAGTTCGGTTAACAGCTATTTATCTCTACTAAGGAACAAGAAGAAGCACAAAACTTACAGTTATAACCTGTTATCCATTTGTCCAGCAGGAATATTTAAATGTAAATAAAATGCCACATTAAAGTCGTCTAAATGAGAATATAAATCCTTCACTGCTCTTGAATAAACTTTACATAAAGACAATAAATTATCGTTATAAAAAAGCAGAAACTAGATATACTTCCGCAATCAATATAAACTGAAGTTTAACAAGACGTCAATATTTGTTAAATAAATGTAAGGTGTAAATACAATAACGTGCATTCAAATTCTTTAATGCATCCGGCTTAATTATCAGGGTAAACAAAAGTTAATCAAACAATATCCGCAAGCACGACTGTCCGGAATGTTGGTTATTAGCTTTGTTTAAGGAAATATGCACGAGTTCTCCGCGACTCAAGTAGCGCAATATTATTCCGTTAAAGAACGAGATGCAAAGCAAATATTTTTTTTATTACATGTCACACGTATCTACACATATTGATATTACATAAATATTAGGAATTTGTTTAAAGCCTGAAGAATACTAACGCAACGACATACATAAATATGACTTTAACTTTTTTCCTAATCCTAACTGTATTTGTTACAGTGCTGTTTATGTTAAGTTTACTTGATTAAATAAGTACTGTTTAAACTAATGATGATCCGATATTAAAGAAATTCAGAAATTCAGAAGTCAACATGAAAAATATTGACGTTTCCGGCTCCATTGTAACTTAACGGAGAATAAAAACGAGTGTGTAACTAGAAGATTCTTTTGTAGAAAAGCTCTTGTCTCCCCAAAAGCATAGTAGTAATAAGTAAGAAGTCAATAGGGACAGGAGCGAAAGTCACAGAGACACTGATGGTTGACTTAGTGACTGAAATGCAATAATCGGCAAGTGCAATCATCCTATAAAGTTTCAACGTTCTGGATCAAGTGGTTCTCAAGCTATGGATCGGGAAATGTTTTCCATGTTCTGGTCCCTGCGATCTTGACATTTGATCGAGTGACCCCAAAAAAAAATCAATAGGGATCATCTATCCTGCATGTCCAATCATCCTATGAAGTTTCAACATTCTATGTCAAATGTTTCTCAAATCATTGATCAGAAATGGTTTTCCATGATCTGGCCCCTATGACCTTTACTTTTGATCATGTCATCTACTCCGTAATCGTAAGTCCTGTCACCCTATGAAGTTTCTCAAATTGTTGACCGGAAACAGTTTTCCATGTTCAGGCCCCTGTGGCCTTGATCTTTGATCAAGTGGTCCCAAAAACAATAAGTGTCATTTACTCTGTTAGCCTATGAAGTTTGAAGGTTCTAGATCAAATGATTCTCCAGTTATTTACCTGAAATGAAGTGTGAAGGGCGGACAGGGCAAAACAATATATCCCCCATGAAGGCAGACATACTAATGTGTTTTTCATTCGTGTTTTCTTAGTTTGACAATAACTAGCACGAATGATCATTCAATATATATGCCTAACATTAACTCTGTGCAGAAATTCAGCCATGTCTCTGAAATACAAATAAAATTATTTTGGTGGTGCAATTAAGCAGCTGTCGGCCTTTTTCTTTATCAGTCAGCTTTTTTACTTTATTGTGTTGAAATAGCACAAATGAATTGTTACAGAAACAACAGCTGAACTCGAGCCATACTATTTTCATCACGTCACCGTTTGAACAATTATGTCTGATATAGTGACAAGAGCAATGTAAAAGCTCGTACTAAATAATGTAGAGATGACAATCAAGGCTCTTTGTACGCTCAACATTGACATTTTGGCTATTCTTAACAGATATGTACAGCTATCATAAATTAAAAATTGACCTGAAAAAAAAATTTGCTTGAAGAGGTATGAAAGGTACTTTTAAGACTTATTCAAAAACTAAAAAGTCCTCCACTTTTTACTTATTATCATTAATTTAACTGTACAGAATGGACAAAACAATATTTTTCTTTTGAATAAAAAGTTATTTCACAAAATTAGAAAGAATACAAACATATACAATTTTGGAAAGGTATTTTAAATTTCTAAAGAAATAAAACAAAACTAATTATAGTCTTGTCGAGATATGTGCCACTTAATGGAACTAAATTCAAGCCATCATCAATTTTTGAACAAGGATTTCAGTAAAATACTATCAGTACGTTTTTATACAATCGAGTACAATATGGTGCATAGTGGCAATTCTTTATATGTATGTGGCTGTTGGTGTCTTTAAACGCTACAAAAATATACCACTTCAGATTCCAGCAATCTAATATCGGTTCTCCCGGACCGGAGATTGAATACATATGGTAATCACACAGAATACAGTAAGACATGAATCAACATGGTCGAAGCTGACGAGGATCGAAGGGTAAGGATACTTTTACAGCATAAGCAAATTTATTTACTACTGTATAGCCATAAACATGCATTTAAACACTAACCCAGTAATGTCAAATTGATCTGTCGTAGTGACGTTTTGACTCAAATATATTAAAAGGTCATTATGGAAACACACACAATATTTTATATAGCCGTATCAATAGCATTTGGTATGCAGTGGAACTAAAAATACATACTACATATTTTAGATCTATGTGTAGTCAACTGCATCGAAGTGCACAGTATTTAATTGATTAAAGTATCATTTTTTGAGAGAGTTATTTGAGCCGTAAAAATATCCTAGGTAAATATTTGGAAACTACATGTGTGCCCATTTTACCCCCCCCCCCCCCCCACACCCCCTACACAAACACCCCACCCAACCACCACCACCACCACTTACTGTAAAATCATTTAATTTCGTGGACATGAAAGTTCGTGGTCTGCGTGCTGTGGGTTTTGTTTTGGGGAGGCTGCGTTTTTGGTACGTGGCATTCCCTGTTTGATATTTGTATTTGTTTTTTTTTTTTGGTCAAAACGGCAATTTCGTGGGGGTATGAATTCGTGGATTTCAACTTTTGAACCTAAAATGAATGGGAAATTTACTTGTTCGTTGGGATTAAATTTCGTGGATTGACTCAACCACGAAATCCACGAAAATTAGTCCCCCACGAATATTAATGATTTCACCGTATATGGTTTCAAGATATTTTATAAGATATATGCAACACAACTTTCTAAGCATTTTATGTGTATTTTTCATGAAGAAAAAGACCATACCTCTGGCCTAGCTGAGTGAAATACCAACTTCAGATGCTATTTAACAAACCCTTTAATCTTTTATGACTCTAGCGTAAGTACATTTTGTGATACTACTACATGGAATTGATTCAAAATTTAATGTTTTTACTAAGTTAAGGGCCATAACTTTGGTCTTTCAAAGTGAAATAGAATAAAAACTTCCTACATGGTTTCATATCTATAAAATACATTTAAATATATCTGCATCACAAACTATTAAGCAATTTTATGTGTCTTTATCACTAAGTCAAGGACCATAACTCTAGTGTGGTTCAGTGAAATCCCAAACAGAACGCAGTGTGCACAACTTCACATTCTATATAACAATCCCCTAATGTTTTATGACTCTAAGGTCAAACACTTTTTGAAAAACAAAGACACAAACTTGTATGCTCTTTATGCATTTTTCGACAATCAAGGGCCATAACTCTGGCCTGGCTGATAGAAGTACGAAACAAAATCTCAGGTGTACAACGTCACATGCGGAAAAATATTCCTATGATGTTTTATGACCCTAGGTCAAATAATTATTGAAATATGTTCGTCACAAACTTTTATGCATACTTTTGACAAAGTCAAGGGCCATAACTCTGACCTGGCTGAGTGATATTTCTAACAGAACCCTAGATGCATAAATTCACATGCTGAATAATAGTCCTGTATTGTTTCATTATCCTAGCTCAATACTTCTTGAGATAAGTGCAACACAAACTAAAAACCCTTTCTTTGCATTTCTTTACTAAGTCCAGGGCCATAACTCTGACCAAGGAGTGTGAGCTCCCAATGAAACCACAGCTGCACAACTTCCCGTGCTGAATAACAACCCTGTAAGGTTTGATGACTCTGGGTCAAATACTTTTTGAGATATGCACGACACAAATTCGGACAGACGGACTGAAAAGAGCAAAGTGTTTTTTGTTTTTGTTTTTTGTTTTTTTTTTAAGGAGGGCACAAAAATGGAGACAACTCTGCTAAAACTGTATTGTAGGCTTAGGTGACTATGTAACTATTATCTCCTGCAAACCATGCACTTTTTACACCTAGGCTATAATATAATTGCATGTTTATTAATCCTACCTGTCAGGTATTTCAATACCTGTTCATAAATGTGACATTTCGATACAAGCAAAACTGTATCATCTTCACTATAAAACAGTAAGTGGTATTTCATTTTATTATCGGCTTGGTAAAAGTTAATATTTAAATAATTTTAAATAAGCTGATAAAATCATTTGAAGCAGTTATAAATCAAACACATATGAATATATTCTGATTGTCTAGTCTGTTGTTAAAAAATAATGATAATCCTTTTCATTTTCCATTCAATTTTGTAATTGCAAGGGAAGTAAACTGACAGATATCACCGCTTGAAAGTATTTGCCTAAGGCGAGAGTTGTCACTCTTTGTGGGCACAGCTTTAAATATTCAATATCAAACAACCTTCAGTTATTGATATAATCTTAACTTTCATAACAATCATTTTCGGTTATTTGAAGGATTTTATTTAACGTTTTTCTCTTTTATACTTGTTTTAGTAATAAATGTATTCAATTTTCATTTTTGTTCAATTTCTTTATTTCACTCAGAACAAAGATAACAACATTAACGCATGGCTAAGAGGTTTTACATCCCGCGGAATAATCTAGGACAGCGGAGACGTCTAGTGACTTATTCTGCTCATCTAATTCTCGATTCAGAGTGTCAGAATAAAGTGTAACACCGTTCTTTTGTATAATTTCGATTCTGAAATATATTTTTTTTTATAAAAATAGTAGACCAGTTATCTGATCACTCTTTCTCAGCGCCTGTATAGTGCCTTATAATAATGTCGCCGTGACGTTAATCTTGCCATGTTTTAATAAAAAAGTATGGACATTTTTATATTAGAAATATTTGTAATATGAACATAGAACATATTCTTTATTTCCAGTAACTTAAACAACATAATGTTTCTCGTTACATAGCATCAGTATATAGTATATTTATGTGTTACTAAGGACGGTGAATAAAATCAGATAGTGAAATAAATACATGTGCTTATAGAGGGTGAACTAAAATAGCAACCGTAGCATGTGATATATACTTGAAGTATACAAGATAAGAATGCAAAGCAGATGGAACATTGTTGTCGTCGGAGCTATGGGTACAATACTAGCATTGATATTCACATAGATAAGTCACCAGTGAAATAATTAAGACAAAACAAGTGTCTATCATTATCGGTGCTACGCAAATAAAATTGCCGAGTATAATACTGTGACAGAATACAAATGTAATAGTATATCGAGTGATAATGATTAACGATACTAATAGGTACTCACATATAAAATAACTAAGAAAGAAAATATAGAAATGCGATGGGCCTTACCGAAACGAAAATGTAAGGATAATCAGGCGCGTGCGACACACGGAGAACAAGCACGGATACATAATACCTAAACATGCCTTGTAGAAAAGAAAAACAAGGCATGAAGAGTTACGAAGAGTGTAAATAACTAAAAAGTGCTAAAATATGCCACAGTATGACAAAAGAGAGGTACATTAAGTGGATATATGCAGCACTGGTGCGATTGCATGACAAAGTAACCATAGCTCCGGCTACAGATATAAATAGAACTATATACATCAGCAGATCATGATGTTAGTAAACATGAAGGTAATGTCAATAGCATATTAAACTCCTACTGTATAGCTACAGAAAGACCTTTTCGTAAAATGAAAGCATTATAAATAAATTTACTAAGCTTCATTAAAACTGAACGTTGAGTATTATGCATTAGTTGAGTAAATTTGTATACACTAGGTCGACGATAATAATATGGCTTGATATACAATTTCCTAATAGTGTCATATACTGGACATTTAATGATAAAATGGTACTCATCTTCTATATCGCCGCTATTACACAATAAACAATATCTTTGGTTATGATCAACCCTGTTAGCGCCATAACGGCCAGTTACAATTCTTAATTGATGCGATGAAAGGCGAAGACGAGAAAATGCAATTCTAAGTTTAGGCGATAAGAAATCTAAATAGTTTTCAAATCCAAATGTGGTTTTAAACAATTTATATGAACATAAGCATCTGCTATTGTTAATACCATTGTAACAATTTTGTACAAAGTTTTCAATCACTCTATTCTTGAATACAATATGGAACGTATTAAGATCCACAATATCTGGATTAATCCATACATACGAAAACCCGTAACTATCCAATAATTGTTTAACGTTAGATGCCGAATTCGTTCTACCCATTTCAATATCACTTACTAAAGAATAATATAAACTTTGTATAAAAATATTATCAGCCTTAACAACCTTCAACCAGTATTTTATAATAGGTACATATCTGTTAACATATAATGGGTATCTGCCTAGTTCGCTATAAATACCATAATTACAAGTAGATGTCTTAACATGAAGAAGCAATTTACAAAATTTCATATGAATTCTTTCAATTGGTTTTGATTTACCAAAGCCCCATATCTCACTGGCATAACATACTAGTAATGTTGACGTAACAAATGAGTCGAATAATTGCAAAACAGTACTAGGTTTAAGAGATAATTTACTAATAATTTTTAGTAGAACGTTTATAGCTTTAAGACCCTTTCCAGCAATTGTTTCTTGATTTGATAGAAATGATTCAGTATACATGTAATTAAACACTGTTCCTAAATAGTTAAAACTGTGAACGACTTCGAGGGTCTTATTGTCATAATACCAAACTTCAGTACGTCTAACTGGCCCACTCTTTCTAAAAACAACTATTTTACTTTTATCTGGGTTAACTTGTAAACCCCCAGTTTACACAATATTCCTTTACCAAATTTAAACGATTTTGTAAATCCTCTGGATTCTTACCAATAATGACCATGTCATCGGCGAACAACAATAAAATAAAAGTAAACTCATCTAAATTGAAGCCGCCGTTGCCGACACCGTCAATCAAAGATAACTCTAGGAAAAGAGAAAAAAGAACGGACGGAATTACTTCCCCTTGTTTTAAGCCCAATGAACATTTAAAAAAATACGACTACGTCTTACACCCCCGTATACAGGACTTAACTTTAGAATACATGTCTCGAATAATATGCAGAGTTTTACCAGCAATTCCTAGTTTATATAATTTGAACCACAATCCATTACGATATATACTATCAAAAGCTTTCTGAAAATCAATAAAAGCACATGAAAGATGGCCATTATTATTTAAAACTTTTTGAATGAGTGCATTTAATACAAAAATGGCATCTATATGCACACCAAAACCATGAAAACTCTTAGAACAAAAACAAGAATGTGTTGTTGTTTTTAAAAGAACCGTAATTTTTGTCAACAAAAAAATGAAATACATATTTAAAATATGACAACTAAATAAATCATAAAAATTATACACACACAGGTGAATTCTGTAAGTTAAAATACATAAATAAGGAGAGCACATAACAAAGCCAGTACCACTTAGTACAAGAGATTTTATGTCTAAAACTCAAAGGACCATTACTCAGTAAAATATCTTTAATCGTAAAATACAAAAATAAAAGGTAAGGGTAGATTTCCCGGAAGCAGAGCACCCCGAACACAATCAGAGAGTCATGCATCGCAAAGTAGGCTTGCAACAAAAAGAACTAAATGTGTGCTAGTCTTTACACTGGTTATTCGGGTACCTACTCGTATGAGCGGTACCGCCCTCGTGTGATTTATGTACATGTATGTTGTTTAGGGTATATAAAAACAATGCCAACGTATGACACATATTTAAGAATGTTGAACATTTTAAAGACAGATTCGTCCATGGCAATGCATTAATTCGCACTGGTGAAAATATCAGTCCTAAATAATATTGATATGACTATAAAATTTGAAGAAATGTAGCGAAATTCACGTATTTTGACGTTTTGAGACGTATTTTTCTTTGTTCAAAGTTGAGATAACTGAATTTACCACTCACCTTGGTGGAACTATACATACTCAACTACAAAACGTTTGGATCATGTACCTGCAAGTTGTTTTTGTTGATAAAATTTCAATTATATGCATCCTGTTGCTGTTTTTGATGGTACCTCTGACGATGGATGAAAATAAACAAAGATACCTACCCGTTTGCACATGGGTACCGTCCTCGTTATGTCAATGAACATTTATAAAACTCCCCGCAGCGATTGCTTACGCATACGGTACACTCAATAAACGCAACTGAAGGTAATTGCTTTGACGATCTGGAAATAAGAACTGGAAAATATGAAACCCGACCTTTAGTAGATCTATTTGATTAGAATTTTAACTTTAAAGATGTAAAGAATGGGAGTGGACCGTGTTAGCAGTATTTCACAAATATTAAATCTTCCCTCACACCCACCCTCTATTCTACGCATTCTATCATCTTGCCTTCTTGAAGTTCTTCTTTTTCTCCTTTAGTCTCATTATGAAAACGACCAAATTTGTCGCACACCGAGCAAAAGTGCTTATGTTAAGACCTTTTTTTTTCTTCCTGAAAGGGAAAGTGGACCCTCTCTCTCGGCATGTATTCGTTTTGGGAGATGCTTCGGCTTCATAAATCTGCCTTTTAACGTTTCTTGTAATATTCGCCTCTGTTCAAAGGCGCACCCTCCATTAAGGTAGTGCTTATTAAGCGACTTGTTTACAAGTGCATACAATATACACTACTGTATAAGTGTCTTACAGGTGACTAACTGAAGAAACAGAAGTAGATATGGAAGTCTGGGTATCAGATTCTATCTCTTTTTATTGTTTGTTCACACACTCCTCACAGCGGTTGTAAACGTTAAATGTGCGTCTAGGAGGAAATCTGTGAGATTCAAGATTTCAAGATTTTATTTATAACTAGGCCCATACGGCATCAGCATTATAATAACAACAAATTTAACAAAACAAACACTAATACATATATAGTATTTTCTGTACAAACAATGCTAACTTAAAAAGGAGAGTACTATCATTACTTTGAAATAAATGTTGAAATGACATTACATTTAACAGTTGAAAGTCATTTGGTAAATATTTTACTCTGTCCAAATCATTATAGGGACATTCTAAAATAAGAATATTGCGGAATACACTGGTGAAAGTACTGACTGGTTCAACCAGAATGCAGCAGGTCCAAGTTGTTCTAAAGATTCTTTTACATATGAAATCCAAGAACAATAATTTACATTTTTGCTGATGGTGTCTATACATGAACCTGTAAAGTATACAGTTCATCTTTTCTTGTTTACCATTTAATAAATTGAACACCAGTAGTTCAATATTCTATTTCTAATTACAATATCTATTGGTAATACCCCGAGCTCACCAAAAACCATGACATAAGGTGTTGACTTTTTAACCTTCAGTAATGTTTTTAAAAATTTAAGCTGAAAACTTTTAACAATGCTAACATCACCACATCCCCATACCTCTGATCCATACAATAATATTGGTTGAACCACAGACTTAAATAAATGTAACTGTGAATCAATACTAAGCTGCAACTTCCTATATTTTTTTTTCAACAGAGCATACATGGCATTTCTAGCTTGGTCAACCAAATATATTTTAGTTTTATTGAAGTTACCATTGTTGTTAAATTTAAGATAACTGAAGTCATCTACTACTTCAAGTGCCGCATTATTATGATAAAAGGCAGACTTATTTTGTACTTTTCCACGTTAAAAAAGAACAACCTTAGTTTTATTTGAATTAACCGTAAGTTTCCAAATATAATATTCTGACATACATTTAATGCAGATTGTAAATCATTTTAAGATTCTGCAAATAACACTGTATCATCTGCATAAAGTAATAAAAATAGCTGGAAGAACATTTCTGAAATATCATCACTTAGCTGGTCCTATGCATTGTTTGATAATTCCACTAGTCCTGAACAATAATTGGACATATATGAGACTAAATCATTCTAGAAAACAGAAAATAATATTGGTGATAAATTTTCACCTTGTCATACACCAGTTGAGTTAATAAAGAAATTTGATAGACTTTTGCTACTCTTTACACAGGATTTGGCTTTATCATATATTGCATAATATACAGCCTTAAAGACTTAACCATTAATGCTATGCTGTAGTAATTTATTCCATAAACACATACGATGGACAGAATCAAACGCTTTCTTGTAATCTACAATGGCAAAAGATAAGAGTAGATTGGTTTTTTATACTTTAACTTACTGCCTTTAGATTCATAATCACCATTTGCAATACAGAATTAGCAACAGACTATAAGACAGGTAAGATGATATTTTGCTAAAGTTTAAGTATCAGACGAGCTGTAATAACTTTAAATTAATGTACAAATGGTTACCAAGAACAAGCAAAATTTCTCGTCGCTTTCTTTTTTTTTCTTTTCATTTCCCACCATTTTAGCTCTGCTTTCAACAGTTGGATGATAAGCAAATTGCTCGGGGTTTGAATTGTTCGACAAACCTGCAAACCTACTAAACTTCATGCCCTCTTTACCTGCCTTCATAGAACATTACTTTTTCCAACACCTATTTTTCATGAAAGTTCTATCATAAGTTAAAGTAACGATAAAATAAAGGGGGAGCTGCCTAGCTCCTAGCAAAATGCCGGTCAGTTGTCTGCTTCCTTAAAATGGCGCGTATATGCTCCTGTCCGCACAATAAACCCCCTACTTTCGGTTTCGATCTGCAAAACTTGTATGTGAAGTGTATAAACATACCTCATCTCATTCCATGCATTATGTATACTAGCAGTATAAAGGTGTGATTAATGCACTTGTTCTACACGAAGTTTCGCACACAGAAAATGAGAAAATAAGGATCTGTTTACTACTGACGTCTTTCGACTACTCAAACGAAGCACATTTTCGACCGAATTACTGGCTTTATTCTTCAAAACGAAGCTCAACATGGGTCGATCGCAATAAAATATTTGACAAAAATCATATCATTTCTGAACATTTAATTTTGTTTTTGTTGCAAACATTTTGTACCCCATAACAACTTAAATAACAAGACAAAACGTATGGAAGTCGCAATATTCAATTGAAAATACACCTAAGAATATGTCTATGTAGATGGATCTTGAAAGCGAACTTGAAGAAATTATGTGAGAAGTTTTTCTTCGGATAGGCTGCTTCCAGTAGCTGGATGGTATAAAAGACCAAAGTTTTATCTTCATCCTAGCTGGTCATTGCATATTATCGCTAAATTTCAGAAAAGGGATTTGCGTCAATGTAATGTTCATTTCAATAACGAGGACGGTATCCGCTGGTTTGACAGAAACAACGAGCATGGTACCATGGTACATCGTCAGAGGTATCTTATTTTCTAGACACTGTCTTCGAAAAAATCGATCTAATTTTACTGTGCTTCAAGTTTTTGTGAAATGAAAGCAATGACTAATACACAGAATGACTGCTTTTCATTTTCCTAACAGAAAATTCCTAATAAAATCCGAAATAATGCCATTAATCGTGAAAATATATACCATCGCTTTAAAATATCTTCATTTCCGCGACAAAAAACGTATTTTTTTCACAGTTATTCAGATTATATGAGATAGATATTTGACATGGATATAATTAAGGTATGATCTTACACATTTAATACTAAAACTTTTCAAATCTTCAGTAAAATACGGAATAATTACCTGTTATAGGTGTGAATTTCCTGTTCACCAACATGTACATTAATCACACGAGGGCGGTATCGCTCACACGAGTAGGTACCCGAATAACCAGTGTGCTTTGTGCACATTTGCATGCTATGTGTAACCCTTTGAAAAGTTTTAAGGCTGTGGTTTTGGAACATGTCTTTACCTGTTGCATATTAATCATTATTTTCACACCGACCATTCCTACAGTTGCATTTAAATGCAACCAACAGCATAATGAAAAATAGTGCGTACATAACTCCACAATAAACGAGCCTGTGTTGATAATATGCGCATTGCTCTGTCAGTGATGAGAAATAGCGCGGCCAAAATGTCGGGGTAGACGCACACATGAAGCTGCGGATATACTCTTCCCTAAGACTTTCGGGGAGCATAATTATACGTAGATAATAAAGAAAAATTTCAACGAACTATCGATGTCCCATAATAACGTAAGAAAATACAACAAAAATAAAAAGTATCACTGCAGTGACATGGTGTCTAGCTGCGACATGAAATGCACAAAATAGTAAACAATGCAAATAAATAGTGAATTAATAATCATTCATGGAGTAGTAATGCAACAATGTGTGTCATGATATTTCAATATCAAACCATGACTGTTTTAGCAAATAAATAGAGCAGCCATTCAATTTAAGAGCAAACAAATCAATACAAACACTAATGTTTATATATGTACAGTCTATGTTCATGTCATTAAGAACAGTTACCACATCAGAAAGAAATACATTAAAAGCTTAAAACAATTGATGCAAACTTCACAACAATCTCTCCTCCGCCCTTTATTTAGGTGAGTCGTCTTTAGGAATTGATAACCCCTGAAAATGAGAAAAATTACAATACAAAAATATTTTTTCACAACAGTAACAACAAAAAAGTAAAATTAAGTATTCGCTCATAATCACATTTGACAGAGATTTTATGACAAGAGACATTTTGCATTAGTTTAGTAATTATTATGCTCATTGAAATGTAGATGCATGAGTAGACACAAACCAAATGTGGACGACGGCGGGCAGACAACAAGCAACTGACATCCAACAAAAATCTGACCACGAGCACTTCGTGATACGGTGATGAGTTGAATTCAAATATCACTCTTAGTTGTATCGTTTAAAATGCCATACATTAATCCTAGTTTTATCGTACAAAATATCATACAATTTTCTAGTTTTCTTCGTACAAAATACCACAAATTAATCTAACTTCTATATTACAAAACATTTTCAGTTCTTTTGATTGAAATACCATACGTTGTAGTTTTTCCTTACCAAACAACCTTAATTCGTTCGCACAAACTACTACACATTATTCTTACTTTTATCAAACAAAATAACATATAATAATACAAAACTATCAGTTATAATCAATCAATCTGAACATAATGTCTTATGATAAAAGATGAATCATTTGAATTGCAAAAAACTTTCAGAAGAAAGTATTTTGGGTACTGTAATTTATTAAGCATGATATGCATAAAATACCATCACTTACTGACGTTAAATGTATCAAATTACATTGTATGCCACATAAGCTCTGTAAGTGCGTTTATTGCAGCAGATATATTTTTCATGATAAATAAAACAATTCCCGTGACTAAGATTTGGCCATATACAGTTTACTTAAAAATGTATGTACTATTTGTATGGCTTTTAATTTTACAGATTAATAGATTTCCGCGAAGCCGGTGCTAGGGGACATCAGGGGTATTACAAAGTTCAACGACTTAAACATTCCGATTCTGGTATTAGTTGCTTGCTGTTTCCAACAGATCTTCTTACAGATTTAATGAAATATTACTAAACTTCCTAGTTTGCAGTTTGATAGTGTTTTCAAAGCACATTATATGCTACTACATCTATATCTCTTTGTTTACTGTATCAACCTAAAGAATTTCGTACCTCCTGGTTAATGCCCCGTCACACTTGAAATATTTTAGGTTTTCTGTAATAAACAAAAGGTTTTATAATTGTATTACCAATATATTTGCTCATTTGACGTACCCTTATTATAAGTATGAAACGGAAGGGCTTTGCATGATTACAATAATGTGAGAGGTCATAATAAATGTCAGGCGTTGCACATTTCACTACATCTCATGAAAAACTCAAACTAACCCAGTATGAAACCATATCGATAGGTAGGGTGCGTGCTATGCTTCAAAAAGATCTTCTTATACATATTACTAATTATCACAACAGTAGACTGTAAGTGCCTTGTAACGGCTGAAAAATATATCTCCGTATTCGAACTCTTCTGTAAAAAGATTCTTCGGGAGCTTAGAACACAACCAATCGAAAAAATAGCAAGGTTAGTTTGATGACGTCTGTCCATGAGAGTTTATGAATGTGCTACACCTCTCATGCCCCACTAGCACCAGTTTAAGTGAAAATCTGTTACACCAATAATTTGAATGTACTGACAGTAGTTTAAAGGCACTCGCTACAGTTTTTTCCGGACGGGTCGATATTTACCCCAACACCGTGCCAATTTGTAATCGGTGTAGGCATGAAGGGTGCAATTAGCCGGATATGCCTCCGTGGTCCACTCGAATGTAGTCCATATCAATATATAGTGCAATTTTCCCGCCTAGTAAAGGCCATTTTCATGCCAGATATAAGCTTTATTGATGCTTGATTGTAAAAAGGAATGTCCGCAGATGATTTTAAGCTACGTTATATGCTTCAAAAGTTGATCTGAAGCTGCCTTGTAAAATGAAAGTGTGGGTAGGTATTTCCTGATGTCTACCTACGCAATATTAGCGTTTTCATCACGTGTCTCAGTCACGTGACCATGGTTTCACTGCATTATGGTCAACCCCATATTTTTGGGGTATATTTTGATTGCCTAAAGACAGACAGTGAAAGGCTAGAAATCTTGATAAAAATATATTATAAGTTGTTAATTTTATATAGAAAATAGTAGCGGAGGCATTTTTAATATACCTTCATACCTGTAGCTCACTGCAGATTTGGTGCGGTCTTCTGCGCATGCCCGGAAGTGATTTTCTAATGTCGCGTACGGCAAAAATTCGCAAATTATTGTATGTTCGCATGCATTTAATGTAAAAAATGTATAATATACTGACTAAAGGTTAGGGTAAGTATCACCATGGTTACAAAATAGATACATTTAAAGTACTTTTAGTTCAAATTGCTTCAATCCGACATATACTGGAGTCTGTTATTTATACCAGCGCTCAAACGCTGCATTGAGTCACAGCTGTTTCTAATCCCGTACCGTACATTCGTAAACTATAGGTTTTTTTAAAAGAAAAGGGCGGAAACTTTCATCGTTCTATGCCATCAAGATGCTTCAGAAACACCTTAAAATCCGCTTATTAAGAAATATGCCGTTTGATAATTTTATATATATATTTCTAAGTCATTTGCTCAAACACTGAAAGAGTATTCCGTACCAACCTGCGTTGTATAAATGCCCGCCACACCCCACCTCGTTGTAATTTGATTTAAGCGAAATCTAATATGGTGACCTATCAATTTTCATTCTGTTTTAGATTAGGTAGACATAACCAAAGGTATGTGCAGAGTTTGATTAAATTCTATTAGGTGAAACTCGATAGCAGAAGTACCAACTTAAAACTGACAAAATATGCAAAAATAGCCCTTGGGTCTGCTGAACAAGTATTCCTTTCTTTACAAAATCATGTTCTTTTGATTTCTCTGAGCATGTTTCAAATAGATATATTGTTTTCCGTTATAAAAATGCTTAGACAATCAAATTTATGCTGATTATTGTACTTTACTGAAATATATTTTAGGATTACAGAAATTTTGAAAAATGTTTAAAATAGCACCATATCTAGGTGCAAATTAAATTGAAACAAAGCTGGTGACCTAGTATTTTTATTTCATTTTTCAATACATCATAACATGATCTTTTAATACAAAACATTTCATCAAAATCTATTATTGAGAAAAAAATTACGAAACTGTAGCGAGCGTCCTTAACAGTTTGAGTGAATCGCCTTTTAACTGATACAACTCGGGGACCATTAATGACAGATATTGAGGCAAAGTCTGCCAATGGCCCATAATATTTGCTCGTGTCCTTGAACTGTTGTTCCCTATAGAACCAGCGTTATCAAAACGTTTTTATGGACCTTCGGGTTGCAATACATATTCAAGGTAGGTATTAATTCTGCGATAGGATGGTTATATTGCTGTATAGACAATTCAGTGTGCTATTTGAAACGGCAAAGCGTACGGACCATCTTCTGTTTGTATCCTGTATTAAGACAGATGTCACTTAAGAAGGGTTTTAAACATTCCACGGCCATGTGTTTTGACGAATCGCAATAATTTGATCACGTTTTGGTAAAGAGTCACCCAATAATCATTTATGAAAAAAGATTTCAAAATCAGACAAGCCATTTCTGACAAGAAGATTTTAAACGTTCCTTTATATAAATAAGAGAATCACCCAAGGGACATTTTTGTGAAATTATATTAAAATCGGACAAGCGGTTTGGAAGTATCGTCGGAAAAGTTTTCAATTTTTAGTCCATATGGCACATAGTGCAGTGCAGCGGAACCGTTTTAACAAGTTTGAAAGGAAACTATCCAAGGTATCCGGTCCACAGATAAGCAAGTTCTATATAACAGTGCTATTACAATATATCAAATATTGATGCCTTGTAAGCTCATATAATTTTGGTATCATTTGTCTACTGAAAAAGAAAATATAAATTACATGACAAAATATGTTCTAGAATTTCTATTTTTCACTTTATAGTTTTCAATAATACTTCAACAGAAATCCAGTTATAACAGTGTAAGATTTATCATTTCGCAGTCAAAAACATGACTGTAGCCATTCGTGTATATTATTATGGTCATCTTTTACTAATTTACTAATTCTTGTTCTGCAGACACAACTATTTCAAATGATACAAAAATACATTGGGTCACCAGGCATCCAAATGTTATCTCTCTGTGGATCTAATACCGTAAAGAACATCCATGCCAATTTAACGGACGACGGGCAAAGACAGTGTGTGATTACAGTAGCTTAGATTGAGCAAGTTGTGATCTGGTGAGCAAATAATGAAACCGTCCGTGATATCTGACAGAACGTGTATTTTTCATTAAGTCAATCCATCAGCCAGCTGTGATATACTGTTTAAATTATTAGTGCGATATATAGTATAAATGTACATAACACGACTTTCTATGGCATGCTATTAATATAACGGACCGCAGTGAAATAAGAGGAAATCACTTTTCTCTATTTTGTGTTATCCTTGGTATTCATGTATATTTCTTGGCCTATTTAACACATGTATATCGTTCTATATCACTGTTGTTACATTATCTATGCGCCATGGTGTTACGATGTTTTGTTGCACACCTATTACCAAAACAAATCTTTCAACAGTTTTTCGACTTTTCAGCTGCTCCTAAGAGAAATCTTGCGGTGTTTTTAGTTTAGTCTGATTCAGTTTCTGTAAAATTTAGTCATAAGATTTCAGGACCTGTCACAAATATTTTTTCTTCCCTTACGTTATATGCAGGAGTATTTTTACATATTTTGGTAAGGCATTGTAGTGTTAAATTGTGTATAAAATAACAATAAATTTTATATTAAAAGCTGTGCGTTAGAATAGTTCCTTTCTGCTGAGTAAAGAAAATCAGAAACGTAGGATAGTTACATTATTCTTGTAGAAGAAAGACACGCACGCACCGGTTCAAGATTTGACGAGACCTTACGGTATTATGTTATTGACACACAGATGGATAAAAACTAAACCATACCTTTGGTTGCGGAATATCATTCTCGTCGCACCATTCTGAGAACGACTGTTCGATGATATCGAACAGATGAGAATCTGTCACACTACTGTACACCCGAACATACTGTTCAGCAAAGGTATCCGGCAGTACAAACGAAACCTACATAAAGATACAAAACAATTAGTGTTATGAAATAAGCGATCACTATATGCTTTCATTACTTTATTTTTTTGAAAGTCTTTTGTCAATAATCAAAAAAATAATTGTAACAAATAATAGAATGTTTTTTTAATCTTTCTATTTGAAGTTAAGGCTGTCGATTTTTAAACGCCTAGTTTTGAAAAGCCAAGAAATCCATACCATATAGAAATGGTAACGTACTTTTTAAGTTAGTTTTTGTATACGTTTTGTTTTCTTCTAAGAATATTGCAAAACTAATTAAGGTATGTTGTAAACTCCATATTTCCACCACCATTTGGGTCGGTCTTTTGAAAGACGTTTACTATGAATAGTATTGTACATTTTAAGAAAGTTGCAGAATAGGTGAACCAAACAGTAAATTCTTCAAAATCATCATGATGACTACTTAATTTTACTTCATTTTAATTTAAGACTGTATTAGCATACTTGTTCTTTGTCAATTCTGATGGGTGTATCTTCTTGTCCTTTCTTGAAAAACCAGACCTTTGTTACTGGGTCGTTGTCCTTAAACCCGTAGTCCAGGTTCACCACCTTAAAATCATGCAAAAAGTGTTGTTAGGAATTACAGTTAAAATCAAATCAAATCAAATCAAAGCAAATCAAATTTATTCAAATCGCTGTAACCAGATAAATAGATATATCAAATATACTAATCGAAACGTCTAACGCTCCCTCAATATTTTTGGCAATATATTTATACACACAATTCCAATTATAACTTCCATCAAGTTTCTCATACATTTGGACAAATATGTTATTAAAAACATATAAAAATTCAACAACATCAAATTATGCAAAGACGTCAGTTCGTTCATTTGACGATCACTACCCATTTTGAAAAAAAGTCACTTTTATAAACCGAGCAAATATCGTTAATAATGATCCAGAGGTGCGGAAATTGACTTTTGACTTATATGTGGTCAAATATCAAAACAAATTTGTACTTATATCAAGACATGGAAAAACAAAGAAAATATTTGGTTTTTGACACTTTTTTCTTGCCTTATAACGCGATTCGCTTGTTTCTACATTGTACCCATTTACATTTTATATGCGATTTCAAAAAAATGAATATATTTGTTTGTTTGTTTTGGGTTTAACGCCGTTTTTCAACAGTATTTCAGTCATGTAACGGCGGGTAGTTAACCTAACTAGTGTTCCTGGATTCTGTACCTGTACAGACCTGTTCTCCGCAAGTAACTGCCAACTTCCCCACAAGAATCAGAGGTGGAAGACGAATGATTTCAGACACAATGTCTTTTATCAAATCGTCACGGAGAACATACGCCCCGCCCTGGATCGAACTCACGACCCAGCGATCCGTAGACCAACGCTCTCCCTACTGAGCTAAGCAGGCGGGCTCTAAAAAATGAATTGAGGCCGTAGACTGAATAAAATGATACCATTGCATCATTGGATTTTGCTGAAATTTTCACGTATTTTCAAACATATATTTCGACAGAATGTAAGACACTTCACAAATGTACTGTTAGTAATATGACAGATATTGACAAAGATATCGAGGGGGCGTTTAAAGTTTCATTAAGTCTAGTTCCAAGCCAAGCTTAAATTGTTTAATGAGTTTTGTGGCCAAGTTACATTTCAGCTATCCACAAACACTGTATTTAGAGATATTTAGTGCTCACTTCAAATTCCACACTATGAGATCAACTAATGATAAGAACGCCCAGTGAGCAACGATCTTTACAGTAACTCGCGAAGCAAGATTAGATAATCATTCTTGTGGATCAACTTTAAAATCAGAAACACATACTTGTATATTTTACACAAAGAAATTCTTAAAGAGTGAAAACACGTAGCATTGCAGATGCTACGCTTTCAAAAACAACAACTGAATATCATGATAGCAGGATTTAAATATGGAACCATCTGGTAAATATGGGAATTTTAACAGGCGAAACAGATTCCGTTATTTTGACGGATTTGTTAAAGGAGGGTAGTGACATTTCTTTTTAACTAATCCTTCACATAATCATGTTGCTAACTGACAAATTTGTAGTATTTAATCTATTCATGTTAAGCTCCGCCTCTCAGCGAATCAGAGAACAGCATCTCTTATTGCATTGCCTCTATATATTATATACTATTCTGTAATATGGTCAGTGAGAGTGTAGGTGCCTGTTTGATAGTAAAGTGTATAAACCATCCCAGTCTTGGGTCTAAATACTTATCCCTTAATATCAAGGGTCTGGATATAAATAACACATAGATAAACACTACATAATGGCGACGAGGATAAATTTAAGTAAAATATAGTTAGGGAAATGTGTACTTCTAAACAAAAGTCGGATTAACATATTCAATAAAACGGAAAATGGCTGGAATACCAACGTTTCCAAAATTTGACGTACATGAACACTCCGTTGGTGCCAGATGGAACAAATACGTAGCAAAACTCGAACATTTATTTGTCGGAATGAAAATTGATACAAATAAAAGGAAAAAAGCTCTGCTACTCCATTATGCCGGCGACGACGTATACGACATTTATGAAACATTAGATCTGAGTGCCAGTGAGGACAATTACGCAGACACAAAAAGGAAACTTAAAGCATATTTTGAACCAAAAAAGAACAGGGAATTCGAACGTTTTGAATTTAGAAATATCAAACAAACATCGGATGAATCAATCGATCAGTTTTGTACGCGTCTCCGTCAAAAATCAGAACTTTGTGAATTTTCAAATAAGGACGACGAAATAAAAAGTCAGATCATTCAAGGATGCACCTCTAAAACCCTCAGAACAAAATGCCTGGAAGAAGAAAGATCATTGCAAGATATTTTAATTCTTGGAAGATCTATGGAAATAGCTAGAAAACAAGCATCAGAAATGGAAAGAAGTACGCATTAAGATGATATTCAAAGGATTAAGACGAAACAAAGTCAACAACAACAAAAACAACAACAACAACAACAACCAATGCGTGTGCCTGCACGTCAACAACAACGTCACCCGCGACCTAAACAACGACGTCAGTTTCAAAATCCGAACACCTGTAGAAACTGTGGTGGAAAATACCCGCACCAAGGAAAGTGCCCCGCTTATGGACTTGCATGTAATTACCAGTGTGGGGAATCACGTGACTTACAATGGCAGATTACACGGAAAAATGGACGATAATTTCTCCGATTCGGCAGGAAAATCAAGGTATTTCTGTTTATAAACATTTGTTTTAGATGTTCTAATATATCCTATCATATGCCCCTTACCTTCCGATTTCCTCCGGTACCCATACTTTGTTCCCTTCACCTATATTTTTCCCGAGAACACTCGGGAAGTTTGAATACATTCGCAGTTTTTGGGATGACAGTATCCACGGACCGGCTCAATTTTGTCAAAAAAATACAAATTACTGAAGTAAATGACAGTACAATCACACGAAAAGTTGACCAAGTATCTAGTCCATCGTAAACATGTAACAAACTGGCAAAAACCAAAGCTGCTTAAAAGAAAATGTCGAAATCTATGAAATGGCGCTGAACACGTACACAGTCTTCAAAGGCGCTGTGCACGTACAGGAACAACTATTCCATTTTATACTATAGAAATACTTGTTGCCACGAGGCTTCTGTATTGAAACTTGTTTATACATACACAAATGTATTTATACTAAACAGATGTGTAAATATTACTTTAAGAAGTTCTTTTGCTGCTACTGTGTACTTCATTTTATGTTCAATGTTTTGGTTCACTTTACGGAATGACATTCGTATAAATGATAAAGTGGTTGTAGATCTTTTTGTAAGTACTATTTTTATAAAATGTATTTGTATTTCTATACATGCAATATATATGTAAGCTTTAATTTGAGAAAAGTGAATCAGTTAAAGTTTATTTACGTTATATAATTATTGTATCAAAGGATAAAATCGCATTTTCTGAAAAACAGGATGTACGAAAGTCCATGCATAAACGGCACTGAAGCAGACATGCTCTATTTGTCTGGATATCTAATTCTGAACGTTCATGAAAGAACACACAAATGAAAAAAAAAAAAAACCTTTTTACAATGTCTCTATAGGTTGACTGCATTTCTACTCAATTTTATTACATAAAAGCAGTATTTAGAGTAATATCAACGGTTACACTTGATGACGCTACGAAATCAAATTACATACTGTTATATGACGTCTCGGAGACACTGACGTAGCTTCCTATAGGCACTTTAGATACGTGCCTACACGTTTTCTTCAAATATGAGTAAAAAAAATCCCCGAAAATGCCAAATATGCAATAAAATACGAGGGTGTACGGGATGATGGGTGTTACATATATTTCCTAGTTTCTGTAGTTTTCTATATGAAACTCATGTTTTTATTTACATATTTTCAGAATGTTTGGTGATAAACAGCGAACATTCAGTGCAAAATGGTTGTCCGGGTACAAGTGGCTTTGTTTAAAGATCTATCGCAAAAGACGAAGTACATTGTGCTAACTACGTATTGTTTTGGCGCATTGGCGGTAGGGAGAAAACCTTCATATTAGAACTACCAGTGACAGATTGGAAGAATTTTTCCATCTGGCTCTAAAGACGTTATAAAAATCCTGTCACCACAATGTGTCGGTCCCAGGGGGAAATTATGCGACTGTCAAGACAGGAAAAAATGATTCGATCAACAAGAAAATATCTGAATCAACAAAGAATTCAGTACAAAGAAATAGACACATACTTGGGGAAATAATAAAGGTCACTGCTGTTTGTACGGAGCAGAATATAGCAATGCACGACCGTACGGAGGAGGTTAATAATTTCATGACAATGTTCACACATTTGCACAGGATGGTGATATTTTAAGCAAGCACTTGGGCCATGCACAGCACATATAAAAAAAACACATCTCCTGACAATGCACATATAGAGATCTAATTCAAACTCCTGACATTAAAAAAATGAAATAATAGGAATTTGCTCTAAACAGATAAGAGAAAAAGTGTAAGCGGACTGTATAAATGCTTCTTTCTTTGCCACCATTGTTGACGAAGCAACTGACAAATCAACCAAGAAACAACTCTCGCTATGCATTAGGATTAGGCCTACTGATGATGCATGTGCCTCTGTAAAGAGTTCCTACAGAATTTATTGTATGCAAATCGATCAAATGTGTTAAAGTTAATCGAAATATCTTGGATTTCTTGCAAGAAGCTGATCGAGGTATTTTAAAGTTAAGAGCACAGTGCTATGATGGGGCATTAATACATAAAAATACCGTAGTGTGCAAACGCTTATAAAAGAACGATCTCCACATGCAAATGATATACATTGCAAGGCTCGTTGTTTGAATTTAGCCTTAGTACACAGCTCTAAAATCCCATGTGTCCGAACCATGATGCCAACTGTGCAAGATAAGCTTTCTATTCGATTACTCAGCAAACGATCGGTAGCGTTATCGAGGAACTGGCAAGGGATGCAGTTTCAATGGACGAGATGGAGCAACGTACAAACAGTGAACCCTTCTGAGACTCGGTGGTCAAGACGAACTGATGCCCTCTGCTCGTTCAAGAGCACGTTTCCAGTGGTAATGCATGCTCTGGAAACACTGCGTGAAGATGGAGATGAGAAGGCAGGCCAGTATTTTGCTGCAGTTCTTAGATTTGACTTTATCATTTCTCTTGTATCTGAAAATTGGTTAAGTATCATCGTAGCGCTGACGAGCCTTTTGCAGAAGGAAGATATGGACTTACTAAATGTCGTTACAGAGACAAAGATACATGTTTCCTCGAATTAGCGGAATGACTGGGCTGTGTGGCTTGCCCGATACGAAAAGGCAATGCGTATGATCAGAGACTCCGGCACTAAAACATCTAAACCAAGGTGTGTTGGAAGTCAAATGCATAGAGACAACCATGATGCAGAATTTGTCTTGGATTATTGGCAGTTTACGGTATACAATGTATTTGTCGACCATTTTGTATAGAAATGGCAATAGAATCTGTAAAAAGATCCTTTGGAAGCAAAGAATGCAATCAAGAAGAATAATAGCAGACACGGTTTTAGTGAGTCTGTTCATGAGAGGTAATGAAATGTGCCTCCCTAGCACCGGTTTTAGCGGAACTCTATTACACATAATATTATCTTGAATGTACTCCATGATCCCAAAGGACCAGACAATATAACAACACTGAATCCAAGTATTGGGAGACTTTTTACAGCCGCCACACTACACTTAAAGATTGCTTTTGTGATAGATAACTCACATTCTACAAAATGAAGACCGTTTTGTCGCCGGAAAGTCAAAAGTGCCGGTGCCTGTTTACACCGCATATGCACCAGATCTTCACGGCGAATGTCAGATATTTAAAAATGAGATAACAAAGTAGAAAGTAAACTGGAATATTGTCAGTCTGAAACCACAGACTTCAGACCACTCTTCTACCTCCCAGCAAGGTCTTGTATCCGTATGTAAACACTATTCTGTTTGTGCTTCTGACCATGCCTCCAACATCTGCATTTTGCGAACGCTCATTCAGTGCAATGAAACGCATTCAAAAACTACCTTCGTTCATTCAACAATGACGAGTGATAAAATGCTTTACTAGCTCTGATACACATTCACAAGGATGTCTGCATTGATGTAGACCACGTCATCAATGCACTCGCTTCACAGAAATGCAGAATATGGACCTTTTCTGACCCAAAGCCTGCTCTTTACGAATTTATAAATGTAACAGAAACGGAATAGACCTTTTCTCTCTCTACCAGACACAGTTACCAAAAATTGTTAAATGCGAATAACATATTGTAGCGGTTATTAGAAATGATAATAAATAGGTATAACTACTCAAACTGAACCCCATGGCAAAATTTGAATAGCTAAATGTCAAGACAATTATTGGAACTATTTTGTGCATGGTGTAGTATTTTTAAGTGTGAGAAATCAAATGTAAAACACTTGTTTCTCAAAAGTGTAGTTCAGGATGTATTTTCAAATATAACAGAGTTGTGAAAATCAGTTCTTCCTATTTTGCATTGTTATTTCTTAGTGTCTCTAAGTCGTTCTACGGGAAACTGTGAGTGAAATAGGTCAGTATCGGCATCTGATCACAATTTCAAATGCTGGAAAAAAATCAAAATAAATGTATAAAAATACATTGACAATAATGTTTTGCTGGCGAGGTGCTCAGATGTGCCCAGAATGTAGTACAGGGCGTATGTTTACCAAACAATATTCCGGCGGAGCATGCCACCGGACTCCTAGATAATTAATGTGCCAATTAAAACACATCTGATTCGGGCAAGGAGCGCCTATGCAAAAGAAAATAAATCTAACAAATCGGTTTCCTTATTCACAACTAGAAGGCATAGTAAATTCACTTTATATGATAAATAGCGTTGTGTATTCAAATGATTTCCAGTACATTCTTTTACACAGCTATGGCCGAGTGAGTAAATCAGAGTCTTCTGTCAATATTCTCTGTTGTGTTTCTAAGTCTGTGGGTAGCTTATAGCGCAAAATATGATTGTTTTGTTTAAAACAATCATATTTTGTGCTATAATCTACCCACAGACTTAACCTAAATCTTTGTGATTTCCAAAAAAAGTATTATCTGGCATCGGTACGTAAAACAATGGTGACGTACTAAGTTAAAGCTGAGACGTCACAATATTATAAATAACGAAAAACAATCATATAGTGTGTGTAAATACAAAACCTCGCGGCAACTTAAGTATTTCTATAATATAAAATAGAATAGTTGATCCGGTACGTGCACAGCACCTTTGAAAACTGTGTACGTGTTCAGCGCCATTTCGTAGATTTCGACATTCTCTTGTTGGCAGCTTTGCTTTTTGCCAGTTCGTTACATGTTTATGTTGAACAGGGTACTTGGTTAACTTTTCATGTAACTGTACTGTCATTTAGTTCAGTAATTTGTATTTTCTGGACAAAATTGTGTCGGTCCGTGGATACCGTCATCCCAAAAACTGCAAATGTAATCAAACTTCCCAAGTGTTCTCGGAAAATAAAGGTGAAGGGAACAAAGTATGGACACCGGAGGAAATCGAAGGTAAGAGGCATATGATAGGATATATTAGAACATCTTAAACAAAGGTTTACCAATAGAAATACCTGGATTTTCCATGCGAATCGGAGAAATGATCGGCCATTTTTCCGTGTAAGCTGCCTTTTTAAGTCACGTGTTTCCCAACACTGATTACTGTCATAAAAAGAATCACCTGTTATCAGTCTGTTACAAACGAATTCAACAAAACAGCAGTAGATCACAACAATTACATGAAATAAAAGAGCATGATAGCGAAAATTCTGACAATTTTGAAAGCTCTGACTCGGAAGTTACATACGGAATGCGTGAAGAAATCAGATCTGTGAAATCAAAGAATATGCCGAGAATAAATGTTAAAATCAATGACATTGACACGAAAGTTTTGATCGATACGGGAAGTTCAATTAACATTATTAGCCAGTCAGTGAATGATAAAATGTCACCATCGCCAAAACTTGAAAAATCGGAAATAAAAGCCTACCCTTTCGGACAAAAGCAGCCCATTCATGTTGAAGGCAAATATAAATTAACAGTGGAATCTAACAGTAAATGTGTGCTTGCTGATTTTCAAAATATCAAAGGAAATTCAGAAAACATTATCAGTTATGAAACAGCTGTAGAGTTGGGAATCGTACCAGTGATAAACAGTATGAGAAACAGTGACTACAAGGAACTGTGTGAGAAATATAGTCAGTTGTTCAATGGACTAGGAAAACTTAAAGATGTTGAAGTTAAATTCCACGTCGACGAATCAGTTGTTCCGTCAACACAGCCGCCAAGGCGTGTGTCGTTTCACGTCAGAGAAAGGGTCGAGAAAGAGCTTCAACGCCTTGAAGACCTTGACGTTATAGAAAAGGTCGACGGTCCGACTCCTTGGGTATCAAACCTGGTAATCACTAGCAAGCCTCACGCTCCTGAAGAAATCCGAATATGTGTCGATATGAGACACGCAAACAAGGCTATCAAACGTGAACGTCACGTGACACCAACGATTGACGACATTCTGATGGCCTTCAACGGCTCAACCGTTTTCAGTCTCGTAGAACAGTTAAAAGGTTTTCACCAGATACCGTTATCACAAGAATCACGCAATATGACAACATTCGCTACTCATGTTGGTCTACGTCGTTATAAACGTCTGAATTTCGGTGTTAACGCAGCTCCGGAAATATTTCAAAACGAAATACGCCAAGCTCTTAGTGGATTAAAAGGTGTCATGAATATCAGTGATGACATTCATGGTAAAACGCGAGAGGAACATGACAGAAATCTAGAAGCATTATTTCAACGTTTGACAGAGAAAAATCTCACTTTAAATAAAAACAAGTGCGAATTCGAACAATCAAAAATTGCGTTCTATAGATACGTATTTTCAGACCAGGGAATCTCGCCAGATCCGAAAAAAGTGGAAGCTTTAAAGAAAGCAGAACGACCTAAAAGTGCATCTGAGGTCAAAAGTTTTCTCGGATTTACAAATTACCTGTCCCGATTCATAGACAATTACTCTACGCTAACAGAACCTCTGCGTAAATTAACGCAGCAAGGCGTGAAATTTCAGTGGAATGACTCACACGAATCAGCATTCATGCATCTAAAGACTGTGTTGCAAAGTGATAAAGTACTAGCGTACTTTGACCCCAAGAAAAAAACAGAACTCTGGGTTGATGGATCCCCAGTAGGCGTGTCAGGGATTTTAACACGAGAGGGCAAAGTAGTGGCATACACTATTAGATCTTTAACTGAAGTAGAGCAACGTTATTCGCAAGTAGAAATCGAAACATTAGCAGCCGTGCACAGTATAACTCATTTCCATATTTACCTGTTTGGGAAAAAGTTTATCTTGAAAAGAGATCATCGCCCAATTCTTGGAATTTTAAACAGTACCAAGGACATTCAATCAGCACGTCTCGAACGATGGAGATTAAAACTTACGACTTACAATTTCGAAGTTGTCTGGGTACCGGGTCCGTCACAGATAAGCGACTATTTATCAAGACACCCAATCAAACGAGAATCAGTCTTTAGCATCGCCGAGAATTATGTGAATTTCATAGTAAACAATGCGCTTCCTAAAGCTGTGACATTAGCGGATATTGCACGTGCAACACAGGACGACTGTGTCTTACAGTGTACTATAAAAGCAATGAAATCAAATGATTGGAAATTACAAAAGTGTGCAGTTGATGATTCGTTTAAGTGCTACGAAATGGTATCTAAAGAACTGTCTGTGCTTGACACAGAAAACGGACAAGTACTGCTACGTGGTACAAGACTGTGCGTGCCAACAAAATTTCAGAGACAAGTGTGTAAATTAGCACATCAAGGACATATCGGTCGTGTGAAAACGAAGGCTTTATTACGTGAAACTTGTTGGTTTCCGTACATGGACAGACTAGTTGATAAAGAAATCAGGGAATGCGTATCATGCCAAACAACAACAAAACAAACAGTGCCCGATCCTATCAAAATCTCGGAATTACCAAATTCTGTGTTTTCGGAAGTTTCTGTTGATTTTTGTGGACCATTTGCAGCAGGAATTTATTACATGGTAATCATTTGCGATTATTCGAGATATCCTATTGTTGAGAAACTGACAAGTCTTACGGCGAACACAGTCATTAACAAATTAGAGTCAGTTTTCGCGATGTTCGGGTATTGCAAAGTGCTTCGAAGTGACAACGGTCCTCCGTTCCAAAGTCATGCATTCAAAGAGTATGCAGAACATGCAGGATTCAAGCATAGGAAAATAACTCCGCTGCACCCGATGGGTAATCCTATAGCAGAATCTTTCATGAAACCGCTCTCAAAAGCAATAAAATCTGCCGCAATTTCTGGAAATAGTGTAAAAGATAAAATAACAAGTTTCTTGCTGAACTGTAGAAACGCACCTCACAGTACAACACAGCTGTCTCCAGCTGAGATAATGTTCGGACGTAAAGTAAACACAAAATTACCAAAATTCACTGCGAAAGTCAAAGATAAATATATCAGACAACGAGATAAGTCTGTTAAAATGAAAAACAAAAAGTATGCTGACAAAACACGACATGCTCAGCACCGTGATGTGAAAATTGGAGATAAAGTACTTCTGCGACGTGAAAACTACACGAAAAACCAAACACCGTATCATCCGATCCCCGGAGAAGTTGTTAAAAGGAAAGGTTCGGCAATAACAATTAACTTGAATGGAAAGTTAATTACACGAGACATATCAAAATTTAAAGAGTTTCATGGACAAATCAAGGATGTTAATAAGGAGGAGTCGTCACCGACGTATACTGGTTTACGACGATCGCAACGTCCACGACGTACAAAAGTACCTTTTGACATATGATATAGTTTAAGAATGAAAACGATGTGAATGAATGTACAAGAACATGTGTTTATTTTCATTGAGCATGGATTATGTTGAAACAATTGTGTTAAATGATTAGTGTGAAACTTCATGTAATTACGTATATAAGTTTTTTTTTTTTTCTTTTGAATCATAAAATCATTCAGTTTCATAATAATAGGCTATGTTTCTCATGAAAATTCAATGGAATGCTGGATATATTAATTCAATGGAAATATAGTGTGACATTTCATAAAGTGATACGCGTCATAATAATACGCGTTTGAAAATCATCACAATTAATTAGTGTAAGCATTATGCGAGAACAAACTGGCATTTTTTCCGTTCATTATTTTTTCTTTCTCAAACATTTTATCACAGCGATATTATTCTGTTGAATCATGCAAATTTTTTACATGCCATATTATTCACGTTGCTGATAGTTTAATGTTATCGAAAGTGGATTTTATCTCAAGTTGCTAATTTGTATGACATTATAATTTTGTTGAAGGGGAAAAGTGAGCATAACAAACAATGTTCGTAAATAGGAATTTGTTTAATGTGTAAAATATACCAGTCTCTTTGTTTCAATTATTTAATCAGTTTATGTTTACATGTTATATACAATTTCAGATATTTATCGTAAGGACAAATCTAAAAGAAGGCAGGGATGTAGTATTTAATCTATTCATGTTAAGCTCCGCCTCTCAGCGAATCAGAGAACAGCATCTCTTATTGCATTGCCTCTATATATTATTCGACGCCGCCCTGAAGGCGGTGTCGAGTATATGGGATACACTTTTATTTCGGACCCTGTAAAGATGGTAATGAATAGTTTCGGAGTGATAAACTGAACACAGTGAATAGTTTGTAAAAGGATCAACGATATTGCACAATACATTTTAGTGAATAAACAAAAAATGGCAAAAAGAAAACATAAAAAATGTATGTAATGCAACTTATTATGTGATTTAAAACAATGCTATCTGTCTTTCCTCTCCTTATTTGTAGAGCAGAACATATTTTTTTATTTACAATTTCGTCAAAAATGTTGATCCGATTTATTGATAAGGGAGGTTACTCTGTAAGTCAAGTTTTCTATTTCTATTCTTAGCATGACCTACTTACCTATCTCATTTTCTATAAATAGAACACACCGCACGCCTGGCAAGGGAGCGTTCGTGATTTTTACAACTTCGAAGAGAATATTTAAAAAAAAATTATGGAAAATTACAATTGCCTGCATAAAAAATCCTTGGAAAAAAACAACGTATTTACAAAGTAAATAAAGGAATCAATAAGCATAGATATGTTGAAATGAACGAAGGAAGTGCCGCTGATAACTTATTTTTAACCTTCTTGTCTTATTTTCTTTGTTGATAGGTACAGTGATGTAATTTCAGAATGCGCACACTTTTGCAAATTCCTATTTCTATTTGCTTTTTGTTTGTTTGTTTGTTTGTTTTTTTTTCTTTTTTCTTTCTTTTTTTTTTTTTGCTTATGTGTCATATAGATCTACTCGTTGTTTACAGATATGCACTGTCAACTAAGGTGTGCAATAGGCTAAAGAGCACTTGGCTGAATTTGTCAGTGACAAGTTAATACTTCTTTAAATGTGGTTAGATCGAAATATCAAAAGCCATGGGACCATAACTTATCAAAGCATCAGTGACTTTAAAACAGAATTCCTTGTTGAATTTATATGTTCATTGATCTTATATGACTAGTCAATTGCTCTGGTTTTATTATATCTTGTTACTTGCTTCTTCTTTTTTCTTTTTAATTTAATAGATAGTTTTTGTATTTGTCCATTCCTGACAAAAAAAAATAAAATAAAAAAAAAATAAAAAAAACATTTTCATTGAAATATTTTCTACACTTTGGCAGTGGGTTATTATGCTTTCTAAATTTCTTGTAATATTAGATTTGAACTAAACACTGACATACTCCTAGTAACCTTACAGTTCAACGAGGACTTCAAGTTTATCGTTCGTCCGAAAAAAAAATGAATTCTATGATATTCAAAAGTATATAAGAAAGATTCATGCTTTGTGAATAGGGACAATATAGAGATTATTTATGTTATATCATTCTTTTCTTGGACAAAATTTTTGATTGTTTTTGTCAAGGGAAACAGTAAATTGCTGTGTATAATCTGCATTCTGAAATCTATAATGTAGGTGACTAAGGTCCATAAAACTTCATCAGTAAATAGAAAACACTCATTACATTACATGATAATAAAAATAATGGTTTCTGTGAACCACAACTTTGAAATAATTTCAACATTTCCTCATTTCCCAACAAACTGCATATCTGTGAAACTTCATACACACGCTCCTGCATATAAGAACTTTTCACAGGAGATGACCTTAGTTAGTGAAATAATTACTTTAATTTTGTATGTAAAGGGACCACCTACTCGCAATGTTAATGTCATTGCAGGTAGAGGATTTGTATTGCATGGTAAAACTTTTCTATCATGTTTATTCTTCATGTTTTAAACAGTTTATAACATATATTGTTTTATGTGCTAATGTTGATAACTTGTAGCCAGTCAGACTAATAAAGTAATGATTAGGTGATTTCTCATATTGCAATAAATGTACTTCAGACACAACACTTGGCGGCGTCTTTGATGCTTGCATCAATGAATTGCCTTGTATACTATTCTGTAATATGGTCAGTGAGAGTGTATGTACCTGTTTGATAGTAAAGTGTATAAACCATCCCAGTCTTGGGTCTAAATACTTATCCCTTAATATCAAGGGTCTGGATATAAATAACACATAGATAAACACTACAAAATTGACATCACAATTTTGACATTTAAAAAAATATATTGTGCATTCTTGCATGTCCATTCCTCTTTCTGGTATTCAATTTGGTCACATCATGCCGTCTTTATTAGTCCAAGACATTAATCTTTTTTTCGGACATGCTGCAACCGTGGTAACTTACATAGTGCCTTCCTCGTGTGTCAATGACGAATATTCACTTATGACAAAAATGGATGTGGTTCCTTAAATGGGCGAATGCAACAAGCGTATAAATATAGCTATGGGTTGCACTATGCAATTTATTTCTAGTAATAACCCCAATATACTGAAGCAAGGAATGCCATGAACTCTTCCGGTAAAATTTGAAGTAGTGGCTTCACGTCCATTTACCGGAAACATTTTTCTTGCAGTCCTGTGACCCGACGCCTTAGCAATCATTTAAGGGTAGAAATAGTGCATGATCATAATCAAGTTGTTAGAGGTATGTATTGCTTTTTAAGACATTATGTATCTCAACCAGTGATTTGTCGTTGACTAAAATCATTGTTTTGAGTTCAGATGCGAAGGAATTATATCACAAGGGCGCATTCTGACATTATTACATGGCTAAAAACATAAGACACTACGTGGTCCAGTTAACACAAAACCTTGACATGATAACACAGCTTTGTAATGTAACAAGATAGTATGTGAACAAGTTAACATCGCACTTTGACATAGTAATAAAGCGGTTGAGCAGAAAAACACGCACGCTATATGGACAACGAACCTAAAATCTCCCGACATAAGACAACTGCGTCGTTTCACATTAACGTGTCAGATAGTGGCAAGGATATGTTTAAAAGAGATAAGAGATTGTTCCACTTTTTATGACACACTTTTTCTTGACAAATGTATCTAATTTGCATATCGAATTTTATATGCCATGTAGATCTGTAGTTATGATACTTCAGTTAATGCAGTTCAGACGTTCTCTAGTATAAACAAAACATGTAAGTTAAAAAGAAGGGTTTCTGATATCTTTTGAAAATAACTCACAAAAACGAAACTGTAGTGTATTAGTTAATATGGATACTAACAACGCTCAATTATTTACCAGAAAACTTCAACAATAATAGAAACGAAAAGAAGCTAAATCGACAGGAAACACTGACGGGTTTCAAGTCACACAGACACAATTTATGTTGAAATGATTTGCTATACTTACCCCGGGTTCCTCCCGGGTTCCAGAGTAAAATCAATGACTTTCCGGAAGCCAGCTTCCTAAAATGAGTCACAACGACTAAGGGTATGTGATACCAACCAAGAGTAGGTGATACCAACCAAGAGTTATGCAACCAAGTTCAACTACAAATGCTCCTGGTATGGGTCAATGTACTTGTTGTCTTGTATATGCTCCCTATTTAACTATATACAAAGAATGTAGGTGCCTGTATATTCAATAATCAAAGTAAAATATGAAGGGAATAGGGAGTGGGGGAGGATATCATGTAGTCAGAGAATTAACAAATAATAAATGCTCACATCGATTTCTAGGATTTTTGAGGAATCTGTTGGATCGATCTGTTTCCGTTTCTGATTGATTTTGTCAAACAACGTTTTTTGGACGTCTTTCTTCTGTATCCATCCTTTCTGTAAAATAAGGAATCAAAGCCTTGAGATGTCTGGTGGTTGCGGGTTTTGCTAGAGTTATTTTCATTTTAAATGCCAATCTATAAATATACATGTATAAGAAACAAATACTAATGTGCCTCATATCTAAGATAAACTCTGCCTGACCTTACATGAACAGATGGAAGTCAGTGATGTAACCATGGGCTGGAATACCTAATCATTGACAGATCTTATATAATCTAAATGGCCAGTGTGAATGGATAGAGGATGAATAAGAACTGCTTGATCATTGATAATTCATCCGCATTGTCCATGAATGGGACTACTTTGTGTAGCACATGAACAAATTCCTTTGGATGTGATTTGGAATCAAATAAAGATGCTACATGATTGTCAGAATTACACTTAACTTTGGTAGCGGGATAAACCCGCAACCAAAAATGTCTACGTAAGAGCAGTAATCGTAATATCATTATGTTGCTCATTGAGTTGCCAACAATTTCTGTAAAACGAAGGAGTATGAAGCTTAAAGGGGTTTTGGATTCGAAACATTACCAAAATTTAGCAGCGTTTGAAAAAATAATAAACGTTCTCAACAAATAAGATAGCATCTTAGTGATATTGTGACCTTGTCCCAAATAATAACTGTCAAAAATAAAGCGAGATACATTTTAATGACATTCAGGTTAACACACAATGTCTTCCCGCCACAAGTGTATTTTACAGTTCATCAATGATTCGTGGCTTGTGTAATTTTACCTGTTCAACATCAATTTGAGTTTGAATGATGCATTTGTAGAATTCCCTGTGAATAATCCTGTCTAATATTTCCCTAGATGTCTTCAAATCATCACTAGTGGATCGCTGTATCTGTTGCAGAATATCGTCGGTCAGATGAGTATACGCCTTCATGTCGTGAATGGTGTCAGATATCGGGAGCTCTTCTCTTTACAAAGGTAATTTCAAAGCATTCAATATTATTTGTATCATTATGTCTATACTATATTTTTATATTTACAATTTAAATGCTTTTCCTTAAAGATGAAGCTACTTACAGGTGATGCATACCAATTCCCATAGATTTTGTGTCCAACCCACAAGGACGGAGTATTCTGGAGGGCACAACGCTTGAATGCCTGCGATTGGTCGCCAGAAAAGCGTGCATTATCTCCGAAGGTGATCATGAAAAGCCTACGTTATAACGGTTGCTCAAAAGCTGATTTGATTAGAGATTTATTTCTCTAAACGTATTGAGCATTGAATTAAATAGATCAATGTAAATAAAAAGAGAATTAAAATCATAAAAAAGAGAAAGTAAAGCGATCAACTTAAGGACTGACTGGTGGTTACGTAGGTTCAAAGAACTTCATTGGGTTACCTCTGTTATAATGTTGTGACGTGCTTTAAACAAATGTATATATCTTTCGAAGTAAATGATTTTTAATGATTTACCCTTTTTCCGAGGCAAAAGTAATCTTTCTGTTAGCAGCAAGCAAGGCATCACGTATCCTAAAATGTTAAATTTGTCCAGGTTTTCAATACTGTATTTTGTAGTGCATAACTGATTTAAATATGCATAGTCAAACAGTATAGAGCGCTCAAATCAACAATTAATTGCACGGCTTTATCTGTTTTTAACAAAGGGGCTAGAAAGTGTATATGCATTTTTAAAATTCCGTTTGCAATAACTACACCAAGTATGACTTCCACCAAGCAATAAAATAACATACAAGGAAATTCTATTAAAATCGTAGTTTCAATCAGGGATCATATTTTCAGGTTATTTTCTAACAAAGAAATAAGAGGAAATGTCGATGATTATCTGAAAAGAGTCTTCTTATCCTATGAATTTTACAATCTTACCTCTAGGGGAGAATAGTTTTAAAACAAATGTTGTCACAGATATAAACTTACAATTATCCCCAAAAAAATTGAAAAAAAAAGGGAAATTCTATAGGTCGCCCAGTGCTCAGGCTCGGTTTGATTGAGCCTGTTCATGGACGGTAGTATGATACCGTCGACGTTCTCTAGACCTTTGTCGAGCAGGACTCAACATGTGCACATGTAACAAGTACCAAAATGCAATTGAGAGACATCCACAGATGAGTTCATACGGCGGTGTACATGGAACGTTCAATGATACAGTAGAGTGCAATTCCATTAAAGGCGGCGTATGGCCACCATTTAAAATAATAGACTAGCCCTAAAAGAGAAAACGATTGGCAGAAACTAAATAAACTAGAATTAAGAGAGGGTTACCGAAGTTATGAAGCTTGCGTTATCACATAAACTGTCAAAAGGCAAAATTAAAAAGCAGACACCATATCCGAAGGGTTATTGAAAATAACCGAAATTACGAAAGTGAGCGTATTGGAACAACCCAATCCGAATTGACTAAACAGTACCACTAACACATTATTGGTGTCGTATAGATGAACCATCTGGAAAGATCCAGATTGAATGTACAGGTATGCTTTTTATGACCTCCACACGGCACAAAATTCATCAGTTAAGACCAAGACGAGTTGAAATAGTCTGAAATATTTTTCTCATTTTGTCCTTCCATTTTATGTTTCCACTGGAAGCTGTTCTAATTGCACATACAATGCTAGCAAAACAAAAATAACCCACTGCTTGAGCAACTATGCAGACAGAGAAAATGTTACTCACTTGTTCTGTCATAATTATATATTCTGCATTTCTTAGTTGTACCTTGGAAATGCAGAACATATCTACAAACTAAAATGATCAGTATTTACGTAAATGGACTTCAATTATTCCCGTCAATAAAATATTATTTACATCAGTCCAATGATATTGTGTGTCTTGTGTTGATAAGCTGTTTTGTATAGGGTCATCCTGGAGTAAAACATGTCATACAAGGTTTCTGCCGCCTGAAATCAGATTGTATATTTTAACTAGAAACTATCAATGAACAATGTTCCGATAATCAGTGGGAAGCAATCCGGTATCTTTTACAATAGATGAGCACACGATCATGTTTGCATGAAATGTGGTATTCGTGTAAACATGAATCTACAGAAAATTCTCTGAAGTTTTGTAGTATCATTCTTGAAACACTTTTTTTCTGGTTAATATTTCATTGTGTAAAGTATAACAAAACAGAGACGTCTAACCTGAAAATAAAACCTTGACTTCTTCTAGACCGATTTACCTTTTCTCTGTAGCATATTTGTTTTCGTCCTTCTGCCACGAGTACTTTAGCGTGCTGTATTAATCTACTGTAACGGAAAGTAGTTTTCATCCCCATCATTAAACTGTCCCGGGCAAGGTAGTCCCATCTGTCAACGTCGATTCCATTAACACCGTTAGCTACTACCTATAAGGACATGAAAAATCTTTACAGATATACATTTGTATATTTTATGAACTGTTGGTAAGAAGTATCAGTTGCGCTCGATGTGTTAATGTGGGGTTAGATTACTTCGCTGGATGAAATTATAATTTGTAGATAATTTTTCTTATACAATTATATTTTCAAAGCATACATAGCAAGTTGAAGTTCTGTAAAATATATTGTGATGTGTTCTAGCAATGACAACAAGGCATTAACCTTTTTAAGTGCAGTAAATAAACGTACCTCGTATAAAAAACTCTTGTTCTTGTTTCTCCCTCTATATGGCCAAACCTACAATAAACTAAACAAATATCATTAGCCGAAAACAATGAATTACAACCGTACAAATTGTACAGATTGATAATGTTGAGCTACTGCTGAACCACATCATAGTGCAATTAAATAAGTTGGATGCGACGCAAATAAGCCATGTCACGCTGGAATCAACTTCATATTAAAATGACCAAATGATGAAATATATCAAGTCATATATAAAATAACCTTACAGGCGTTTAACCGTCTGGATGTATTTGCAATGCTTTAAATAAAATATCCATGCTTCACATGATATGTTGTATGCAACAAAAACACTATTTTCAAGTTTTAACAGTAGTAAAAATCGTGCCATCTTCTGTGGATTTGTTTAGTTTAAAACAAGTAGTCAAACGAACGTAAAATCGGATTTACAGATTCCGGAAAGTCATTTATACGTATACCTACCTGTGCATCTAAGTCTGCGGGAACACCAATTAGTTCTTTAATGAATTCTATATCACTTTCTTCAAAGCCAGGTATCATCTGTCGGAAGTACTCACGAAGTTTACCCTCATTATCTCGCAACATGTATTCAAACATCTTCACAGTAGCCATCTCATGCTGAAGTATTCATACTATAACATCTTGGCAACGCGTAACAAATATGCACTATATGAATTTCCTGCTTAAAGTGCAAAAAACTATTTACTGCAGTGAATTTGAAACCTTAAGTGAGAAAAGCAAACAAATTAACCCGAATATTGAAAAGCGTAAAAATAATCAAATTAACCAAAATAAAAACATGCATTCATTGATATCGGTAACATAAGTTTCTTAATATATCTTTTGAATTAGATTAAAGTAGATTTATTACATCGGAAAGTTTTCATATTTCTGTTTTAAAGATAATCTGTATGTTCCTAAAGATTCAATCAAACTTAAACGTGATAAAAAATAAACTTAAACGTGATTACATTACCTTCCATTTACTGTCTGGAAAAACAGTCGGTATGAATTTGTGTTCAAACACATGGGAAAATGGTCCCTGACCTACACAGTGAGAATTAAAGCGCAGTATTAAGACAGTATTAAGTATTAAGCAGTATTAAGATTAGGAGTAAAATGAAGAAACGACAGAGTAATGGCACTATCATTTTAATGTCAACTTATGTGTCACGTAAGGCATGTAAGGACGTCAAACAAAAACACCTTATTAAGTACGGGGTAAACAATAATCATGAATCCATTTGAAAGCCGAAATACCAAATTTCAAATAACGACGTCACGCGTCAGTAATCATAAACTGTGTGTGTTCGTGCGTGCGCGCGTGTGTGTGTGCTTTATAATCGCGCCGGTAACCTATTTGGGCCACTCCTACGCTAAATTTCGCGGTTCCTAATTTAGAGAAATATATACCAAATCAAAATACTTGTATTTACAGTGATCAAAAACCAGAGACAACTTGCGTAATAAAAGCTGGTAACCAGCTATGAACAAAGGGCTAAAGCGTATACATGGTTTAGGGTGGTGAGCTTGAATTAAATTATTTTAAATGTAATGGAGCAATTAATATCTTTCACCTAAATTGTATCATCCACCAGGCTTTCTAAAAGAATCATTCGGTAAATGGAAAATAACATTTTATTCATAGAGTTAGTCTTTCCATTTTTTGTAATTACGTGTCCTTGATCAGAATGCCAAATGCCGTGGTCAATTTAGTACAATTTGTTAAAAAATGTCTCCACTATTTTTTTTCTTGAAGCTGCATTCTTTGCTTCCAAAGGATCTTTTTACAGATTTTATTAGTAAATTAAATGTATACGTTTCTGACGCGGTAGCCGAGGAGCTTATATCTTGTTAAATGGGACTGAAGAAAAGACAAATGTATATACAATGATCAAAATTTCTAATCGGTCACCTTACATTAACAGATATATATTATCGTCAGAGAAATGACAATATACTTATTAAAATAAAAGTAGTAGTATAGCCTCAGAAAACGTGCATTGCAAAATACTAGATATTAACAGAGTCACAAAATTTAGAAGCAAAACCCTACAAAACAAATTAATTTTATTCATAAGTGTCTGTCAATCGCACTGAGGACTTTAGAAGACATTTCCAATGAAGCTATACCATTTTCAATTAGTTAGAAGGTTTTTATTCAACGTTTACTTTCGATTATTAGAGCTGTTGATATTTCTGATGGAAAGGTAATGCATGAAATCGTCTGCAAATTACAAAAAGGCACTTTAGGTATAATGTATTATTATTTTTCCATTGGAAATGATCAAAATTAAACATTGGATGATAATTGTCTAATTTAGTTTAAACATATTTTATTTCAGTAATACATGAAACATTTACAGAAAAATTAATTAAGGAATTGGACAGAAAGCTATATCAGCTTACGGTTGTCTAATTTGTAAGGTAAAACAGCATTGATTATGTTTTGATAGAGAGTCATCCATTTAAACATGCAATTTTAGCCGTACATTAACTACATTTTCAAACTTATATATATACATCAAAAGTAATTTGAAAATGAAGCTTTCAAAATGCTCAAACAAACTCTCTGTAACCTTAAGAAAAATAGTGTATTTCACCATTTTGATAAATATATTATGGAGAGGACTTCAATAAGCCTACTGACTTCCAGTCCAATCCAGAATTTATGTATGTAAATAATCATTTGAAATGTACATATTGGGAAATAAAATATGTTTAAACCAAATACAGATGTGACAAATTAGCATGTTTTGATTGTACATGATAACAAGAGCTGTCACTCAACTACTTAAAGCCCTTCCACCTAATACTAGCTTAAACACAAAAGCTTTGGCAACATCTTCAAAGACATGTGTGAAGTTTAAAAACAGTTGGCTTTCTGAATACCCTGCTTACAAGCAAAACTTTAACTGAAATTCTAACTTGAAAAGGGGCATAACTTTGACAAAATAAAAGCTAGAGTTGTTAAACTTGTCATGAGTGGTCATTTTATGCTGCTAAAGAAGACATGTGTGAAGTTTGAAATCATTTGGGTATGTAATGTCAGAGAAACCTGCTTACATACAACACTTTAACCTTTGTGACGCGGACACCAACACTGACGAAAATGGTGATTACAAAAGCTCTTTTATTTTAAAATTTCAAAAAGCCGAGCTGAATATGCTAGTCAACTGAATGACTTTGTTCGTACAAAACAACATGATCATTTGTGTTGGCGTTTGTTCTGAATTTTGCAGTGAATGAAAAATAGATAGTTTTACCAAGGTCATGACAGAGCGCGGCTATTTCCACACATAGAATATCTTTCGTTGTAATATCTAACTCTGGCTGGAGTTCTTTCAGTACTCTCAAAAATTTACCAGCCAAGTGACAAACCCTGAAACGAAAATTGAAAGCAACATAAGGCTTTTCTTCTTATTTGTACAATATTTTGTACAATGAATATCTTTAAAGGATACAACTGGATTTTTACTAAGTATTCAATATTTATACCCATGGCAAAATGCAAACTTACAGTGTTGCCTAATACACTTCTTTTTTGTTTACATTTTAGTAAGATACTGTCATAAATGATTCCGTGTTCAAGCGATGTTACTTACCCAATCGAATGCTCAAATCTGTTATGACTGGCGCCAGGGTAGACTAAGTAACAGGTCTCTAGCTGTTTAATGTGCCTCAATCTTTGGAACTGTGGTGTGTCAATAATCTTAACGCACAGGGGATGTAATTCTATTTGACCATACAGTGGGTCGTTGAATACCTACTCGGATAATAATATATAGAACTAGAAATGTGTCCATGGGACACAGATGCCCCCACTACATGACATTAAAATGACAATTTTTTCCCAGGTCAGGGGCCAGAACTCCTACAATACTGAATGAATCCGGATGCGAAACCCCAGGTGCACAACTGCACATGCTGACCAACATTCCTGTAAACTTTGGTGACTCTAGGTCAAATACTTTTGGAGCTACGCATGACACAACATTAAAATGACCCATTTTTAACTAAGTCAGTGCTATACACGCTATACACAGTTGTCTCTCTTCCATCGTCTAAGCTCAATAAACAGATCAATATTGGATAATTTAGCAAGGAGCGTAGACGACATGCTTCGGCTATTTCCGCTTAACACCTACGGGAGGTGCCGAACAGAAAGACCTGTCAAAACCTGAGAATTGAGAATTCGTTTTATACCGATTTTTAGTACCGGTACAAAAACAACAAATACAGTTTTCTTTAAAATGATTTCTACTAGATATCATACAGTGTAACAAATTTATTTAATTTATTAGTTTAATCTATCTACTTAATTCGGTTTTACAATAATTATACAATACAGAACGGAAGAAAGAAAAAAAATTATTCCTTTAGTTCCTCCGACACAGAACATCAAATATCATTATAAATCATTCCCGCACTGTCATTGTCATTTCTATAATTATCCACAATTATAAAATTTACATACTCTAGCTTCTTTTCTGATGTGTAAAACAAACTACATTTTAATGCAATTCTTTATTTCTTTCTTTCTTTCTTTATTGAATTACAAATTAACAATAATATTCTGTGGTAAAAAACAGCTCTTTCTGTGTCACCGGCAGCTTAACTTCGGTAGAGTTCGTAAGTTTCCGCGCGTATCTACCCTTCGTGGGAGGCAGGCTACTTTGTAAAATTACAACTTATATATACGATGTCCGACTTTCTACGGATTTACCCTATAAAAATAAAACATACCTAAGCATTATTTACAATGTATATAAACAAACAGCCTTTGCATAGACCCGTTTATTTTATTTTATTTTATATATGACCAGAGTAGCTAGAACATATTAAAATCCTAGAACGTCTGACTACTCTGGCTGCTGTCTTTTGAAAAATAAGACAATTTTTTGAAGTCCGTTTTATGAATGACTTGATACATATAAATACTAAATATCAAACCTGAGATAACCAAAAGAGACATTTCGCAATAGGTATTACAGTATTAATTTTCTCTGGCTATTCGGGCTAGCCTAGGTAGCTAGAACCAATGGACATCTCGGAAATTCTGGCTGTTCTGACTAGTCAAGGTAGCCAGAGCAACTGACATCCTGGTTACTCGGCTACTCTGGCCAGCTAGAGTAACCAGGTTTCTGGCTACTCTGGCTGAACTCTGGCTACTCTGGCTAAACTCTGGCTGAACTCTGGCCAGCCATAGTGACCAGAGTTCTGGCTACTCTGGCTACTCTAAATAGCCGCTTGAAAATAGTTATTAACTTGAAATTCATTTTTAAACATGCTATTTAGACAGAAATGACATATGAGTCGCGCCATGAGAAAACCAACATAGTGGGTTTGAGACCAGAATGGATCCAGACCAACCTGCGCGTCAGAATCCATGCTGTTCGCTAACAGATTCTCCAAGTCCAATACGCCTTTAAAGCGAACAACATGGATCCTGACCAGACTGCGCGGATGCAAAGCCACTATGTTTGTTTTCTCATGGCACGGCTCAATTATTAAATTTCATAATCAAATTCAGTTAAGACTGAACAATTTTTGTGAACATGGGACCTGGTTACTCTGGCTGACCAGAGTTGCAAAAAAAAGTTCAAATCCTACAAACTCAGGCTACTCTGGCCAGCCAAAGTAACCAGAGCAAATAAAACCCTGGTGACTCGGGCTACTCCGGATACTCTGGCTAACCAGCGTAGTCAGAACATGTTAAAATCCTAGAAACTCTTGTTACTATGGCTGAACTTTGGCTGAAATCTGGCTGCTCTGGTTGAACTGTGGCTACTCTGGCCAGCCAGCCATAGTTCTGACTTCTCTGGCTACTCTGGCTAAACTCTGGCTGAACTCTGGCTACTCTGGCTAAACTCTGGCTGAACTCTGGCTACTCTGGCCAATTTCACGCACATGCCAAGGGAAGCATTAATTCTTCTTTTTAGATAAATAATTTTTATATCTTTGTAAAGAGAAAAGAATGACGAACACTTCCATAGTATAATAAATATTGTGCGTTCATTCTAAGGAAAACAATATTTGTTCCAAAAAAATCCTTCTTTGTTTCTATTGGAAAATATCAACCAGATATAAAATCGATATCGCCCAGCCAGGTGTTTTCAAGGGATATAATTTTACCGATATGACAGCAAATCTTACCTAATTGTTGATCATGATTAGCCTGTTTGGGGGCCCTTAAACGTGACAAAACAAGTCAGTGTGAAGAATTTCATAAACGTTTGGTTCTGCATGTTTTACAAATGATTTTATACCCAAATAAATCTTGTTCAAGCTTTTTTTTGTTGTAAACTTGTACTTGAACATATTCGTAGTGTTCTAAATACCATAGAAACCCACTTACTGATGAAAAGTAAACTTTAGCAAATATCCGCCATTTTGCAAGTTTGCAACCCTTTCGCTTGCTTGAAGTAAGTGTGCAACCACTTCACGTCCTGTCCCTTTGTTGAAATCATTCTGATATCTATATCAGTTAATTTCCTGAAGAAAACTTTTGCATGCCATTACGTATATCTAAACATACATAGAAGGCTTTCGACGAATGCTCAATAAGAAATCCGCAAGATATAACAAAATAATCAAAGTGCCTGCTAAATTACATAGGTAATTTTATTATCTATGTCATGAGGAAAAAAAGACATTGAAAAATGCGGAATACTGTTGTTATTTGTGTTTATACATGTATAGAAGCTAGTGGACTAGGTAGCTCTGAAGACGTAGTATTCAATTCACTAATGAGTTTTTTCACTTCATCATGAGCCAATTCAGTATATTTGTCTAAACTTCGTACATCATTTACTTGAGGTTCTAAGTTTTGGTATTCACTTAGGACTGACGTAATTGTGAGATTTTTGCCACGAAAATGTCAGCAAATTTTTCGGCCAATGAATTATTAGACTCTCCTTGAGGCATTGGGTTTTCAAATTTGGTGCCAGTTTGTTCAAATACTAATGCATACAGAGTCTTGGAATCACCTTTAGCGTTCTCTATCTTTTCACTGAGTGTGTTTCTCTTTTGATTTGACATTTGGTTTCAAAATTGTATTCGTTTCTTACTGCTTTATACGACTCAAACTGATATATTTTACCGTAACGCCTCCATGCACGCTCGAACTTTCTAACTTGTTGTTTTAGATGTTGCAAATTTTCATTGAACTATGGATTGGGTGCTCTCAGAATTATAGTTTTCTCTAATAGAGGAGGTGCTCATTCAGGACATCCTCTATTTCCGATTCAAACTCGTTTAAAAACTTTTTGATAATCTGTGAATCAACGTTTAGTGCTCTTAGGTCACTGGCAAATTCTGATTCGTTCTTTTTTTAAGTTTCTAAATGTAACGCTCTTACTAGTACATGTAATAGTCTCTTTTTAACATCTAAAAGAACCTTAACAACATAGTGTTCAGATAAAACATTTCCAGGCTCACATTTCTCTACATGAACACCATTAATTGACTCAATTATGACTAGATCCAAGCTATGTCCTCTTGTATAAGTACTGAAATCAACATGTTGTTCCAGGCCCATTGGTACTAGACAGTACTTGAAGTTTTTAATAGCACTGTTGTCACTGTTAATATGCAAATTGAAACCACCCATTATAATTAAATTTTCATTATGTGGTAAAATGTGTTTGGTGAATTAAAGGATTAAACAACGAACTGGTTACAAGTCGATAGACCCTGAGGTCTATACACGCTATGTGTACGATCAAATTTTTGAAAACGGGTTTCCAAATACCATATTCAAAGCTTCGAACAGTTACCCTTCGCATATTGATCGTGTAGAAATATTACAGGGGTTGAAAAAGAGGACATTATTCTAAGTGACGAAAGCAGAGGTACAAAATACTTTAGGATGAATATGAATTCTCCAGTATGGGTAGCAATTACTACAAAAAATGGTAAAATAAATGACCTTTTAAGTAAAATAAACAATATTAAATGTGTTTACAGTAAAACATTTGCAAAATTCAAGAGTAGCATACAAAGTAGAAACTATGCATTAGATCTTGTTTATAAAACTTTCTTTGCAATGAAAACATAATTATGACAATTCTGTTAACTTATTAGCTTCAAATATAGGGTAAAAAGTTAATGCATTTACTTATATATGTCCATTTACAACTTTATTACATAATAAAACAGTTTCACTTACTCCATAATGGTTAAAATACCTGCGTTTTGTATGTATGTTTCTTTCAATATATTTATCTTTGTCTATCCATCTTTCATTTGTATATCAGTGTATACAGGAGTCGTTCTTTGAATTTGGATTTTCCATTTAGAATTTTTTTGCTGAATCTGTTTCGTTGGTTGAGATATTATCATAGGTTTCTGTAAGTCACTGTTTTATTTGAAAAAGCTAAGTTATAGAATGTTCCATCAAATAATGTATGAATTAAGGCTTAGGTTCAGATTTACAAATATGAAATGAACAAAAGCGGTGTTTATATGACAACTGAACAGCAAATAAGACATGTTTATTCTGATATTAAAGAATTGTTATTTTACTGACATATGCCTTAGAATTAGGGAAAGGACTAAAGGAAGGAGTCAACCTTCCAGATAATTCAAAGTTTCAAAAACGATACTATAGTTCTCGAACCCTAACAAGTGTGTATTTTTATATATTTGCAATAATGATCCAGCACTGAAAGTGATAAAGATAGTGAAGTATCTTCTTTTCTATAAATGCGCCATATGAAATTTCTGACAGATTGCAATATGCAATTAAATCACAGGAAAAACAATAATTGTGAAGAAACAGATATATTTTAATGACTTTTGTTTTATAAATTTGACACGATTCATTCATAAAAAGAGAATATAATGCTTAAAATGAACGTCTTACAATTGTTGGTTAAAGAACAACATTTTTACCAACAATTTACCTTTTCCTGTACATGTTTTACCATACTGTCTCTTGATGTCCTGTTCTACTGTATACTAATAACTATTCATTAAAAGTGTCCCCCCTTTAAAACAAATCACCCTTTTTAAAGAAATGAAATTAAACACTTTTCAAAATTGCTTAAAGCGAGTTTCGTGAACTTTGAGCACTAGGACATTATTGTTACAAGCGGGCATATGTAAAAGCTCACTGAAAGTGGTGAGTTTTTTACAGCATCACAATATCCGGTGTGACCGCTTTGCTCAATAATTAGTCGAAATTCAAGGCACATAGCAGTTAACTTGCAATCGTTTCGTTCAATTTTCATGTAAAACAACTCTTTCATGCTATGTTTAGGTGATGTTTGAAATTCTTGTAAAAATATTGACCTAATAAACTACGATAAGCGTTCGTTCTTGTTACGCCAACATTAAATCGCCCCTATTGGATGTACGAACGTATTGAATGTACAATATACTGAATAAAGGTTAGGATTACGTGTGTACATTCAATGCGTGCGTACACTCAATCAGTGTGCCCATACCACGTGACTTTGACGTCGTTTTATGGCTAAGACGGCAAGCCAAATTCCGTCGATTCGATTCTTCAAAGTGGCATAAGTTCTTTATTTCTTGATCAAATATGACCAAATAAAGCGCAGGCTAAGGAAAAAAGTGAGTACTTCACTCACAAGTAAACGGTTTTATCAACAGATGAACAGTTTTGGCCTGAAAACGGGAAAACTGTTTTGTTTAGAGAAAATGAGCATGGTAAGACGGCAAGCAAGGGCCCTTTTTGACAGAAAAACGGATGATTGTACACATTAGAGGTGTCGCACGTATTACCGATTCACAGGAATTTAATGCCGGCTCTTTGTGAGGCCTTAATTAACAAAAATATAGCAGAATTATTTAAACACCTTTTAAAAATCCAAAATACGCTAAGACGGCAAGTCCGCTAAGACGGCAAGTCATTATTTATAGTAATATCGTCTATGGAGTCGCACTTCTCTACAAGCGGTCATTGGGTGTTTACCAATAGTAGATTATTCTACTTCTTGTCAAAACTATAGGAAAACATCAAAGAACCGTTATATATGTGAAAACATATGATGTTTTGAACTACCTTATATGCTTTTTTTTGGTACAGTTGCTAAATTGTGAGGCTTAATAGATAAATTAAACGAGAATTATGATTTGCTCTAGCAGGATTGGCATATAAGTGAGCACTGTTCTAGAAAGATTAAGAATTCAAAAGCTACACATGTATACCATCTTGGATGTACCTCTGCGTGTCGGTCTTTGGATTAAAGTATGTTATAGCGTTTCGAAAACTAAAGAACAAATATACAGTTGGCAGCAGGCAACAACAAATAATACACATTTTTGACCTAATCAATACTATTTTATATGTTCACAACTCTGTTGTACATATAATGTTTGAGTGAATGTTTTCTGACAAATCGTTATGTATTAAAAATAACGCTACTTATTAAGAAGAGCCATTTTGTCGACTTCCACAAATCAAAAACACAATTTTCAGATATATAGAATAATGTTTTGACAAATAAGAGTCTTATTCTTAACTCAGTCTATAAGCTAGAAGACATGCTTTAAAAAGTATTTCTTTGTAGCTGTGTTCAAAGTATTGAGTAGAATAGAAACATCTTATTTTTCCCCAAAATTTAACACGATATCACATATTTAATTAGAAATAGAGGAAACTCCACAGGTCACTCAACACAACAAAAACGAAAATGTTGCAGGCTCGGTTTAATTGAGCCTGTTCATGGATGGTAGTGGAAATGCATGTTACCGTCCACGCCCTCTAGCCCCGGATTGAGCAGAACTCAACATTTACACATGCTAAAAGTACAAAAAGCAATTTAGAGACATCCGCAGATGTATTCAAACGATGATGAACATGGAACCTTCTATGATACACGTGTTGAGGCGTGTAATTGCATGAAGAGCGGCGTTTGGTCCCCAGATAAAATAAAGGGTTTGCCCCAAACGAGAAAACAATGGGCAGAACTAAACAAACTGGAATTTAGGAAGGGGATCTGAGGTTATGGAGCCTGTGTATCACAAGAACAGTCAAAAGACACAATTAAAAAGCAGGCACCATATCCAAGGGGTAATTAAACAATACCCAAGGCTATGAAAGCGGGAGTATTGGAACCACCCACAAATACACCAACTTTCACAATTCTTGGAGAAAGGGTTGTATAATTCTACACATTTCTGCAAAATCAACTTCTTGTTTAGCCGAGCCTAGAAATAAAATGCACTGGTGTCACGACTTAAGTAATCGTGACACCAAAACATTAAATGCTACAACAACAGTAGAAGTCAGTGGGGTCCGCCAAACTGGAAACTAGACCTGTATCTACCACAAGATCCTGCTGTTTCGACTTCCGTGCTGTTTTGAGATATGAAAAAGAACCTTAAACATGAAAACCATCGGGAGAAGACGCAAATGCTCCGTTGATATGCTTTGATTCAATTTTTCAAACAGTTTCATTTATCGGGCACACATACATAGAAACTTCACATCAGGCAAACACCAACATTTGATATACTAAGATCAGATTTATTAATTGAGTCGGAAAGTCAAATTACAAGTAACATTAGCTCTGGTGAGATTTTTAACCGACTATAAATTCTCGTTATGTACTGTTTTGATTCTATTTTGCTTCATAATCTATTAAAAAAAACTCTGTAGCTTTTACTCTGTTTTATTAACGTTTATCAAAATGACAACTTTCATGTAAATTTTTCAATTCAATAACAATTATCATAATCCGGAACTGATGTAATGTTGTTAAAAGTCATAGTAAATTATCCCTAACATCTAACTGTATTCAGGATTTGTAAGGAATGTCAATTATTTATCTTGTAAGTATTAATATCGGTTATTTCATTTAATATCGAAACAAATAGTTAAGTTAACCAGACGTGTACTTGCAGCACGACCATAAAGCTTGGATAGTCACTGAAAAAGCATGAAAATCCTGACTATGAACAGTGACGTCTGTCAAAATAGAGTCTATTGTATATGAAATTCTATATGAAATACCTGTGGTTTTGCGTGCTAAAGGTTGGCACGTGGCCGTTAACTGTTACCTATTGTAATCATGAGTTGCATACACACAAAAGAATTTGAATAGCCGCGATGCAGGGCTTTAACCTGTAACGTGTAGCTTCCTATGTTACAGTGGAGCACTGTAGCAATTAATATACTACAGATATAATTATTTATAAAAAGGAAATCTTAAACAAATATTTTGATTCAGTTTTGTATCAGCCTTACAGAGATATTAAAACGATAAAGTAAAATGTTAAATAATAAATAATATGAATCGGTCGTTATAAAAGCTGTACAAAAAAATCTATTTTTAAATTAAATAAAGCAGTTTATCATTTAGCTTACTCCTATAGAGTGATCTCCCTTGTCATTCGAATCAGGACAGGTAGAAAGAATCGCATGCAGATCTATATCCTATACAACTAGAAAAAATGATTCAGATCATATGCTTTTTGTTTACTGTCGAGTGCATTATGTATTAATTTAAGGCTAAACTAGAGAAGTCTTTCTTATACGTTTTGAACTATTTTTTTCACGGCATATTTTCATGCGCTTCGGTCACGTTTGCGGATTTTCTGAATTGTTTTAAAGACATACACGTTCGCTTTTCAACTTAGTCATGCTCGATGGATCAACAGACTTGAAAACATAATTTTAATACGAAATGACGCATTCTCTAACCTTATTGTATTTACATATGTATGAAAATATCAACCGACTGTAGAACAATGTTCAGAAAACATCAATAAGAATATCTGTCGATTAGTCCGAGAAAAAAAAACGGGCAAAAACCTTACAGCGGATTAATCTGTTTTTCAGTGAAAATGGTTAGTCTGATATTTTTGCATGCTCTGGAATACGATAATTGTTAGTCTCAACCACTTCGTGGTTTCAACCTAAAAATCAATTTAGCAACATTTGATGATGTATTCGTTCGGCGATGCATATGGTAGCTTCAATGATAATGTGTAATTCCACCAAAAAACGGTGTATGGTCCAAAGTTAAAATAATTGTTTTGACTTAATGAGAAAACAGTGAGGATAAACCGTTCATATCTCTTTTGCCCAGCACTAGTGATTCAAGGAGAAAATGAAAGATGGTCAATGAATGTCACTGAACTTTTATGTAAGTGTTTATTGAAGGTTCCATGTTCATTGCCGTTTGAATACACCTGTGGATGTCTCTAAATTGCCTATTGTACTTTTAGCATGTGTAAATGTTGAGTTCTGCTCAACCCGGGGCTAGAGGGCGTGGGCGGTAGCATGCATTTCCACTACCGTCCATGAATAGGCTCAATCAAACCGAGCCTGCAACATTTTTGTTTTTGTCGTGTTGGGCGATCTGTAAAGTTTCCACTTTTCTCTATTTTATTTCACAAGCATTGATGAAACATAGTAAAAATGTTACTGACGGACGGATCGATAGAAGGATGGATAGCCTGTAACTACGGACGTGTTGAATTACAGGCAGTTGGTGCAACCAGATATATCTAATAAAAATGACTAGCCGGCTTAGTGGACTTGCCGTCTTAGCATATTTGGGATTTTTTAAAAGTTTTTAAATAATTATGCTACATTTTTGTCAATTAAGGCCTCCCACAGAGCCGACATTAAATACCTGTGAATCGGTAATACGTGCGACATCTCTGATGTGTACAATCATCCGTTTTTCTGTCAAAAGGGCTCTTGCTTGCCGTCTTACCATGCTCATTTTCTCTAAACAAAACAGTTTTCCCATTTTCAGGCCAAAACTGTTCATCTGTTGATAAAACCGTTTACTTGTGAGTGAAGTACTCACTTTTTTCCTTAGCCTGCGCTTTATTTGGTCATATTTGATCAAAAAATAAAGAACTTACGCCTCTTTGAAGAATCGAATCGACGGAATTTGGCTTGCCATCTTAGCCATAAAATGACGTTAAAGTCACGTGGTATGGGCACACTGCTCAATGCGTTAGATTTAATGCCGGATCTTCATGTGACACATGGTGCAGAAACAAAGATAAACCAGATTGGTAATTGGTAGAAGTTCCGAAATCTTGCTTTCTGAGCCTTCAAAATCGGCGGAATGAGCCAAATTCCATTTAAAGTAATTGTTAGTTTAAAGTTATAATACTGGCCAGATAAGATTACGTAGCGAATGTAATAGGAAGGTCATTTTTCTACAGCAACGCATAAAACGTCCGTTCACGAAGACATTGGCTTGATAAATTTACTTGTAAATTGATAGATTCCACCGATGGAGACGGATATAAAAAATGTTACTTTCGGTTTCAGTGACACAACTGCCATCATTCGGATACGTCCGTAACTACGCCAAAGGAAGTGGCTATTCGTACGGCAGGTTTGTATTACATTGTACAGAAGTCATTCAACTGATATATTTTCAACCGATTTCTGTACTTTTCTTTAATTTTCAGTCGCACATAATCAGGAAGTGATTCTGAATATAGAAAAAGGCTAATTTTATGTCTGCGTGCAATATTGTTGTCATCGTATGACATATATGGAATAAGTGTGACTAATAAAAATGTCATATATAGAAGTTTACATCATGGTTTGAATATAATGTAATATGCTTTTTTCTTTCATATTTCGGTTGATAAGACTGAAACTAATTATTGACAATATTAAGACTCTCTCTCTCTCTCTCTCTCTCTCTCTAAAAACTAGAGACGCTGCTAAATACCTGAGCGTCACACTAAGTAAATATCTCATTTTGGTAGAACATATTGATAAAATCACATCAAAAGCAAATAATTCGCTTAGGTTCATCAGAAGGAATGTAAAAACAAAAAAAAAAAACATCAAAAAACAGGAAAGTAAAAGAAACAGCTTACAACACAATGTCAGCCCACAGCTTAAATACTGCTCCTCTATAAAAATGGGACTACAATTTACATGTCTTCACTTGGTACCGGCAGTGTTCCACAAGATTGGAGGACGGCTATCGTTATCCCTGTATACAAAAAGGGCCCACGAAGCAAAGCCAGCAATCACGAACCTATTCTCTTACTTGCATTGCTTCCAACTGCTGGAGCATGTTTTAGTATCAAATATTATTAATCATCTCGATAATAAAATTTCCTTAATTCCTTCCAACATGGCTTCCGCTCAAAGCACAGATGTGAATCTCAGTTATTAAATTTTAGTCAGGATTTTTTTTTTCATTACCCTGAAGCTAGTAAATAGACAGACATAATAGTTAGCAAAGCGTTTGACAAAGTCGATCACAATCGTTTGGTCTACAAGCTATTTCAGTTAGGTAGAAAAACATCCATGTAGATTAATCTTGCCTTTGAATACGAACACAAAAGGTCTTCAGTCAGATATACCACCTGTGGTATCAGGGGTACCCAAAGGTTATGTCCTTAGGCCTTGTCTTTACTTAACATATCAGTCACTTGCCAGACATACTTAAAAGCAGCGTAAGACTCATTGTTGATGATAAAGTAGTTTATCTCACTATAAATATCATGCATGATTGTGAGACACTCTAGCAGTACCTCCTTAAATTAGTTTGTTTGTTGGATTTAACGTCGCACCGACACATGATAGGTCATATGGCGACTTTAAATTAGAGCTTTGGAAAAAGACCCGGTCAATGGAGTTTAATTCTGATAATGCGAAGTGATTAGGGTATATAAAAAAGAAATAATAAAACATTGCTTTTCGCTATAAGCTACATATCCATGAATTTAAGCTATAAAAATGCTTAATATTTAGGCGAACCAGCAGTGTGAGATCACAAACAAGGCAAACAGGACCCTAAAATACATGAAAAGAGATGATCAAACAAATATTAAATGTACACATTAAGAAACTCCGTATAAAAATATGTTCACCCATAATTGGTATATTGCTCAACTGTTTGGCAATCATCACAACAATCTTTAACATATGAAATTGAAAGAGTACGAAAGGCTGCCGCCAGATATGTTCAAATCAACTATGACTGAATATGAAGCATCACAGAAATGTTAATTGTACTTAAATGGCAAACGTTAGAAGCAAGGAGAAATTTCACACTCTTAACATTTTATATAAAATCCATCATTTCATTGTTTTTTTATAGATCACCACTACCGGCTAGACTCTAAGGACTTCACTTTTATATTCCCTCCTCTCGCAACCATTATCACAAGAACTCATTTTTTCCAAGAACCATTAGACTCTGGAACAACCTACCACATCATGTTAAATCTAGCGATACTCTTAATGAGTTCAGGAGTGGCCTAGATTACTGATGTTCAAACCTAAAATATATGTTTTATCATCTTTTAACCTGTAACTTGTAATATAATAGTACTGACTTTAATATTGCACACTAATTTGTGTTTTCAATAATGGCTTAATCTTCAAAGTGTCGACCAGACAGTCGCCTCCCAGTCCCAGCCAGTCATTGACTGCGGGGACTATCTAGTTCTGGCTACCATAACGTAACTGACGCTGTTTTTATTTTCTGATGGTCGCATCCATATGCATTAAGTTATGACGAAACCCCATTTGTATAACTAACCAGTATCAAACCGCAACATCTCGCACAGTCTCTCGTGAGAAACTCATGATGTCATGCAACAGTTCAGAGCACGTGGTTATTTTTGAAAATCAATGTCAAAATTTTACCTATTCATGAATTTAATTTAATAATAAACATAACCATTTTCGATAAAATCCATAAAACAACATACAAGTTCTCAGAAAATGTCAATAAATAACGATTCTATACCGCCTATTGGTTTTCAAAATGAAGAGTACCCTGATCAGGTGACAACTGCCATGACGGACAAGATATTGCAGACAGGGGTACAAATTATGTCTTCAAATTATGTTGCATGGATTATTTATGCCAGATCAAAAGGAAAATGGACTAGAAATTTTGTAAAGTAAAAGGTGAGTCCATTGCATTTGATGAAATTTTAGCGTGACAGACTTCTGGCACGATTCCTGGTTAGGTTTCAGTACGTACGGGATTCGTTTGAGCTGAGAGATCCGTAACAGCATATAAACATCTCTGAGCTGAATGTTTTTAGCAAGGGACTACTGGGCAGATGTAGACAAATTAATTGTTCGTACGGGACCGAAAAACGAGCCACACTAAATGATTGTTCGTACGGGACCGTTCAAAGAGCCACGCTAAATCTATTTTAAGAAACATAACAACATGTCTAGCACATTCGTATCGCATTTTCTGGTAAACTGCCTTTCCTTTTATTGAACAACTGGCTTATTAATTTGATAACATTAATGTATTGTTTGTAGAAATGGCATAGAAAAGCAAAATATTTGTAAATTTCTGAATTTATCCGCCGTCTTTACACAAAATCCTATCACGGCCAATCAGCCATTGTTGTTTTCGACGTATTTAAATTTTTGTCACGTGACACTGTCTTCGTTGGTTAACAGAATTCGGCGAAGCCTGTTAACTAGTGACCAGCTGGTCATTAAATATTTTATGGTTTTATATCCATTCGTATCACAACAATATTTGGCCATCCAAGTCTAACTAACGGGCGAATTTGTTCATTAGACTGTTTTCTACAAATCTACAAAGTTATCTGCTTTATTTTAACGGTGATTTTAAACAGGATTATAACTTTAAGTACTGTAATTATTATTTGTTATTTATGGTCTGTCAAAACTCTTATATAGTACAGTACAAATGTTAGTGTAACTATGAAAATGCCTAAATACTGACTACATGTATATTGTTGAGATCATGGACATAGATGGGACACATATAAGTAATAAAATATCTAAACTTGTTTGAAATTTATAACTTTAAGAAATTTAGATTTATTAAATAATTAGCGTTCAGCGTTGAGCTATTTTTACCTTTTTTCTTTTGGCTTGTGGTATAACATCGTCCTCAGACACGCATACTTTTTCTGAAATAACCAGATAAAACAGGCATTTCAAAGAACTGAAACTCATAACTCTATCTTTAAGCCTAAAAATATTTGTGTTATTGTGGTCCGACCATAAATTCTACTGGCGACCGTAAGAATGATGAATGCATGACCGCAATAGCGCGGCGTTTTGACTTTAAAATCAAACAAAACCGCGATGCTAATATATCACCCGCGGCGCTACAATTTACTAGTCTCGGTAATCATTTAAATTTTGTGAAAGGTGCGTTTGCTTCTATTTTTAATTGTCTGAAAGGAAAACAAACAGGGGAAAGACTAACCGAGAGGAGAAAAAACAACAGTTCCGCTTTTTCTCCCTTGCTTGTGTACAAAAAGCTAAGATAGAAAAACTAACCAAGGGAGAGATGAACCCTAACTGGTTTGTATGTCTCCCATTTTTGTGATGGGGGCGGGATGGGGGACTGGTCTTTCCCCCCCCCCCCCTCCCCCCCCCCCCCCCCTTTGTTTGTGCACAAAATCTAGGATGTAAAAACTTACTCGGGGGAACAAACCAGATGACTTTTTTCAAGGGGAAAATCTGACCGGGGAAAGAAACTGACCGTTACTGAGACAACAGTAATGGAAGACAATGCAGGAACCCACTATAAACAATTACTGCACATTATGTGGTGTTAGTATGTGGAAAACATGTTAATACATTCTAATCAGCAAATATTATATTTACTTGATACCAATGCTTCCAGAAAAACGACCTACTTTTTTGGCCATGCCACCAAAACACAACTATTTGTTTTTGCCTTATTGATAGCCATCCTTAGTCCAGAAAGTAAGAAGACTCCCAGAAGCATACCTGGTTCTTGAGCGTGCTAGGAGTAGGTTAGCTTTCTACCACTCTTTCTCTTTGTCGGTCATTTTAGTTAGAGGATCGAACTCGCAACCAATGTTTTAAGTTTTCGTTGTCCGGCCTAATAATTTACTGCTGAACCACTGTGTCCACTCTATATTCAACCCCATAATTATGAATGCATAATCTATAAGTACTTCACATTATATTTGGTTTAGTACTATACAAGATTGGACTTTTCAATGTAGTATCATATCATATTGAACAATTACAATGATATTTACCGCCTATGGGCAATCTTAATTCACATACATATTATGTAGGTAAATGGCTACACACTGCCAGGACATGGGCTTAGTCACAGAGGTTTTCAAATCCTCCTATACCCTTTTAATTACAAAGATTTAAAAAATATTTATCAAACTTACCTAATTTCTGTATTATTTCCTGAGAGTTCTCCGGTGGCACACATATTTGTATTGTAACTAAATCATCAACCATATCTTGGAGTGCCTTTGCTATGCCGTGTAGACGTCTTTGTAGGATTGGACCGCTAAAGTAGTCTACCAGATATATCAAGGACGTTACGGAAAAGCATGTAAACTTGAAGATAATTGAACCAATACTGACACTCTCCACTTCCGGGCCCATCTGACGAATGTCTTCCTTAATTGCATCAACACATGATTGGATGTGTGTATGGAGTTTCCCTGGTACACTTCCTTGGTATGCGCCTGAAAATGCTTCCTCTAATTCTTTTCCCAGTTCAATGAACAATATTGCACTCGAAAATGCTGCAATATAGATTGAACGGTTCGGTTCAAAATCTACAACTTGTGAACTTGATGTGATACCAACTAAGAAATTAAATGAGCATTTTTCACAACTTGCTCCCGTTGTGACAGAAATTACAAATAGATCACTGCTATCTGGTGTGTTCCTTGAGAAATGGAAAAGTACTGTGATAAAACCTTTGTTGAAGAAGAAAGGTCTCCCACTTGAACTGCAAAACTATCGCCCAGTGTCAAATTTAACATTCCTCTCCAAAATTCTTGAAAAAGCTGCACTAAACCAAATCAATAAGCATATTGAAGCTAACAATCTCCTCCCAGCTTACCAAAGTGCCTATAGAAAATATCATGGGGTTGAAACAGCAATGGTCAAAATGTATAATGATCTTTTGGAAACCATAGGTGAAAATCAAATAACAATCGTGGTCATGATCGACTTGAGTGCAGCGTTCGATACCATCGATATCCCGATACTGATTCAAATCCTTCAAGATGAATGTGGTATACATAGCACTCCCTTGAAAAGGATAGAATCTTAACTCACGGACAGAAGAATGAAAGTTTTAGTCGAACAGTCAGCATCTGACACGGAGCCACTGAGGTTTGGTGTCCCGCAGGGTTCTTGTGCCGGACCGGTGATCTTTACCCTATATATATCGACTCTCAACCGAGTGGTGCAGAAATATCCAGCTGATCTCTATGGATACGCGAACGACCACAAGATTGCGTTAAAAATTCAAACGGGAAATTCTCAAAATGAGACAAATGTTCTTCAACAATTAGACAGTTGTCTCAATGAAATCATAAAATGGATGACAACCTTCAAACTGAAAATGAATCAGTCTAAAACTGAAATAATTATGTATGGAACCAGACAACAGTTAGCGAAATTGAACATCACAAGTGTAAACGTTGGTGGGTGTGACGTAAAATGCGTCGATCATATCAGAGACCTGGGTGTAACTATGACCAATACACTAAACTTTGACTATCACATTCAGAAAAAGTGTCAGATAGCTCATGTGCAGTTACGAAACCTTAGGGCTTTACGGAAGGAAACATCTCACACAAAAGTCAACTGAATCATTAGTGCATGGATTGGTTCATTCTCACATTGACTTCTGCAACAGTTTATTTACAGAAATTCCAGCCTACCAAATCAAACTACAGCGAATCCAAAATCATATCGCTAGAGTAGTCAAGAATGCTTCCTATGAACAACCAAGAGCCGAACTTCTGAAAGAACTACACTGGCTTCCAGTTAAGGCTAGAGTCATGTTCAAAGTCTTAGTAATAGTCTTCCGTGTCATCAATGGTACAGCTCCAGTATATCTCAGGGAAATGTTTGTACTTACTCGACAACGATACAGACTTCGCTCACAAAGTGACACTAACTTTAACATCCCTAGACGGCGAACAAAATTAGCAGACAGATCTATGGCAGTCGTTGGTCCCAGATGGTGGAACGATCTGCCTAGCTATCTGAAAAACATTCAGTCTGAAGCCAGCTTTAGATCAAAACTGAAAACACATTTATTTAGGCAGTGTCATGAACAATGAGTGTAGTCTTGTTAAAATACAGTATCAGAAGTGGTGTAAAAAGTATTTATACATGTCCAAATCTCTAAATCTAAGTTCTAGAATCCTGTTCATATTTTGTATGTACAAATGTATATATTTTAAATGTGTTTTATGTAATTGTAAAGCGCAATAGAATATTTTATAATTTTTGCGCTATATAAATGCCATGTATTTGTATTGTATTTGTATTTTGGTTGCTGAAAATTCTATGTGTGAATAAGGTTGTTTTCAGTACAGATTGGCAGACTGTCACCTAAACAGACCTCTTAAAACATAATTAATGTTAATGATTAATAAATAGAGCATATTAGAGGCTACTGTTTAAAAACTTTAAATTTATTAGAAGCGTCGTAGAAAATACAAAAGTCGAGACTCTAGCCGAGCCTTTTATTTGTTACAAACATACCTAACAAATTTAAATATATTGAGACAGTTACCTAATCTATCAGTCCTAACCTTCTGATTTAAAATCACTTTTAATTAATTTACCCATCAACAGTGTGTGTCTGTCTTAAACAATAGTTTGCAAATTAAAAAGCCGTTAATGCATGCTGTCAATACATAGCCTTACATCGTGTTTTTTTTATTTTGAATTGAAATAACCCTTCAAAATTCATAGCATTGTGAACGAAACGAAGAACAACTAAGACTAGCCTTATGTTCTGTACTTTACTTATATATACTGCTAAACATAATTAAATTTGCTTCCAAGTGAAGTTTTATCCTTGGTTTATTTGCATGTCCGATGCCCAACCTCACCAAGCAAACGTTAGGCTAGGGTTAAATGAAATACAGGACATAACGTCTCTTGATTCAGAAAATAGATAACCGTTTCCTCGACGACCAGAATTTAACAGCATTCCTTTATAAAACGTTGCTAATGAGCCAACTTGCGCTTCCTCGAGCCGTTTCGTTATAAAATGTTATCGTGGTAGTTGCAACCCCTCGATTTTGCATTTTAATTTGCATGAACGTGGTACAGTGAAGACAACCATCCTTGTCAATATACAAAACTGTTTAAGTTAAACGACAGCCATTTTTCCAGTATCCAGTATACTATGATACACAGAACAAACAAAAAGTGAATTTACTCTGAATTGATGCGACATTACAACGATTGCAATTTCAACAGTCGCCGCTTGTTGACAATTTTGTCGTTTCAGATAATTATTAATTTAAAAGTATGCAGCATTGGATAAAATAAACCAATGAAAGAGAAAACAAAACTATTAATATCAGTAATACATTGTGATTAATATATAGTTACCATCTGGATATAGTATACATTAGGCTGTTTGAATTATGCTAGAAGCAATTCAGCGTCCACACACTTTCAACAATCCAATATATTTTATATCCAAACGGTAAGTACCTAACGAGAATTTATTTCTTTAGTCATTTACAAAATGCTTTACCATGACGAACAACTGATAGCTCGCGTCGTTTCAAACCTATTCTTTTAAACTTAATGTCAATTCTTACAGTACATTATGAATATTATATAATTATTTTGTTCAGTAATAAAATAATAAAAAGAACATTACAGATATCAATATGTCCCAGCTTTCCATTTTCTTCTAATCTCTCTTGAACGTCTTGCAAAGCTGTCTTCAGTCCATCAAATCCTGAAACATAATGTTGAAAATAAAAATGAAAATAATTAAGAATTCTTACGTTGAAATGAGTTTTGGGGTATTTTTTTGATTACGTTCACTGAAGTCGTCAACATTACTAAATGCTCTAGGAACTCTTATCAATTTGGAAATACAGATCCCCTAAGATGCTGCGCGGGTAACATTCCCGTATAGATGACGGACAGTTGCAATTCTTAAAACATCTCTCTTATATGTGTATAGTATAGATATAATTAGATATAGAGATATGTAAATCCAAATAAGAAGCAATAGTATTTTAACTGTTAAGTTGTATTTAACAAAAGGTCAGATAGCGTAATTTATTATTCAATGTACCCGCTTATCTAAAGAAAGGCTAGACGAAAAAGCTTCTTATATAGCAGTACAAAACAAATCTGCGACAAGAGTATTTCATTCAAACAAAACAAAACGGTAAATATATTTTTTTTAAAAAAATACGTTTAGATTCAAATTGTATTTACTAATTTTGCTTCAACAGTGTGTTAACGGCGCCATAGAATATCAGTTCACTGAACTGGCCTTTTATTTTCAAAACTAAACGATTTCGTTTTATTCACATTCATTTTCAAAACCCCAGTCAAGAAAAAGCTTTCCGCTTACATGCTTTACAACAGACATTTATTGATTAAATGAGTGCAATAATATTATATATGGCACATGATTAAACTTTTGTTACCTTCCTGTGTGAATTTTATCCAAACACGATATTTTGTTTCATCAACCATCCATTCTTTTAACTTCTCTCTCGCTTTTTCAAAATCAGCCAATTGTACATTCTCTATTTCCTTTATAACATTTTCCAGTTCAACCGCCAACTCAGGATTATTTAGCTCGTTTGAACACCTGCTTATTATACCTCTGATTCTGTCAAGATCTGTTTCATACGTATATTCATCGATGTCACCGTCTCCTAAATGGACTAGCTTGTTTCTCAACTTTCTCAAACGATTTATGTCCTGTCGGACACGTATTTCAAGCCCACAGAAATGTATCAGAAGAAAGCAAAATGTGTTCAGATCCAAACGCTCTAAATTTGTCGACTTAGAATGTCCAGGGAATAAATACTGTTTCAACTTTTCCCCAAGCTTATGCTTGATAATCTTCTCTCTGTTTGTATAAAGGAAATCATCAACTGTCCATGGAAATGGGTCGTGACCCTCTGGCGTAATGTCGCGTACTCTTTTCAGAAATAATTCCTTTGTTATCCTTAACCCACAGCGTTGGACGGCTATAAACAAATGTCCATATTTTGGTGCTTTTGTGGGAGGCATACTTCACTTCTTTATGTATGTTTAACTTCGGTTATGTCAATGTATTTTATCTATATCTTGTCATTTAATAGAGACGTATCGCGAGTATGATAACATTTTTCTCCCTGAAAATATAAGGAAAGATAATAACTTCAAGGATATATGATCTAAATTGTGTCGATGTAACTAGAAAACCAACCATTGCTTCCATTCACTTAGTTTCGTTGACTAGGTATCGGATCATTCATATGGCAGTTTACAATCTTTAACAGACATGTATTTCATGTATGTTCGTCAGAAAATCATCAAGTCCTTTTAATAGATAAAGGATCTGCAGTGAACTCTTCAACATAAAGAAACAATTAAATGATTGTAAACTATTGGGACAACAAACAGACTGATTCAACGATGATTAAACAGACCGATAGTATGCAATAGATGTTTTACATGCAATTTAGCTTATTACTTAGTCTATTGTTTTCACTTTGATTATATAATACCTTACACTCTTTCTCACATTCTTAGTCTTCCGCAATTCTGCACTTGTACTAAAAAAAATTACACTTAATCTACCATGATAATCCCAAGTTCCCTACACATCATACAATTTGATGTACTTTCATAAGTTTAAAAACAAAGTTACAAAATTTTGACAGAAACAGATGGATAATAGTGCAATTTTTAATACCCTGGACTTCCGAACAATATACAATAAAGTAGAGGCTACCATTGAATCAAACGGTTAGCTCTAGATGCAGTACTGATGTTATTGGTGGTAGTACAGTATCATATACCTAAGTTAAACCTAACCCTAACCTCTAGTCAGTGTATTGTACGCTCAGTGTACTACCTATAGTCATATTGATACTGCATATATGATTAACGGAATCAAACAAGTTAAGCTGTAGAACTAAAGGTAGTATCATTGACCTGGTTTTGTTGAAACTTTGGGATGTTTTTTTCGGCCCCTTAATTCTGCTTCACTAAAACACAGCTTTGGTCTTTGACGCATTTACCTATTAAAATCATAATTTGTAATAACCGATCATAACATTTAAACCAGTTCTAGATCATATTCTTTTTCAGCTAAGATGACATAGTCACAAAATTTGCAGTTATTTATTTATTTATTCAATGAAATGTGTAGAGTCTTCTTAGATCCACTGCAAAGCATCCTCCAACCAATGTCTGGATACTTACTACCTATGACTTGCAATAAATAGAGGATATTTGTTTGTTTTGAGTGAATATGGAATATATCTCACTGAGAAGTGAGAAAATTTCAAATATTTTCACGAGCGCGTAGCGCGAGTGAAAATGTGAAAATTTTCTCACTTCGAGGTGAGATATATTCCATATTCACGAAAAACAAACAAATTTTCTTTTTATTTTATGCTCAATTACGTTGAGATGTGCATTTTGCAACAAATTTTAATCTCAGCGCGGGAAACAAACGCGCGTAAACAGACATGACGTCAGACGTGTTGTGACGTTATAAAGACGCACATAACATAAAGTTCCATTTTATTTTATTTTCTTGCTGCATAACGTTATGAAATTCTCATTAAGTAAAATAATTTGAATCGAGAAATATACTATAAAGAACAAAGTGCGACTACAATTTTCATCCAGTTTTAAGCAAATAATTAAAAATTCATACACAATGTATGAGGGGGCGGAGCTATATCTCTCACAGTGTGAAAATATAGATTTCATATTTTCACAGTGTGAGTGATGAGATATGAAAATATTTAACTGATAGAATACAGTATTTCATTAGTTAGCATAAAATAAATGATCATTTTTAATGCTATAATGTGTAAATGTCTGATAACACAAGTCTGATAAATATCTGAAACTAGCTTAAATGTTTGAAAAATATCTCAATTTTTTACTGCATTGATTCCAAACTTGATTTTCTAGGAGACTTTTCTTATCGTGATTAAACAAGATTTAAACGACATCTGCCGGCATGCAGCCATACGTATACACAAACGTTCCTACCGATCATCAACCACTTTAAAGATATGGAATCATATGAACAAAACTTGAAGTTTCATAACATAAAATGCCAATAACTAATGTTTTTTTTTGAAAATTTTTATTTTATATAATTGAAACTATCTTTCAAGCTGAAATACAACTAGATACATCGTACACTGTGTCAAACATAACGTAATCAGTAAAAAAAAAAGGCATTCCAATACGTATAGAAACATTAATTCTACTTCATCGAATTTTTCTTTTTCAAGCGCTTGAACTCTGACTGTGGAGATGTGTATATAACATGCCACATTAACCAACGCACCTGGACGGCTCCGCTATATAGCATTGATAAAATTTTAGTAAAAATACTAGGAGGAATTCTACTGTACGTGATGTATAGAGATCTCTGCAATAATGTAAAGACCATCTATTTGGCATATCGAATTCATTCAATTATTGATGATCTTGGTTTTACAAATGTATGTCTTATTTATGACAGAAACATAAATTACATGCATATATTTAACAGGAGACTATGAGACCAATACATTCAAGAATGAAATTATTAATGCTATGCCTAAATTATACTATTACTGTAAATTTAAAAAGGCGTTCGAATTCGAAGAATACCTAAATACTTTTGACAAATGATAGTCTACGAAATAAAATACACATGTTTTAGATTTAGCTCGTATCATTTTAAAGCAGACACTGGAAGATTTAACAGAATCAGTAGAGAAAACAGATTATGAAAGCTATGTCACAAAAATGTTATTGAAATTGAGTATCATTCTATATTGCGCTGTAATATTTTATTTGTGTAGTATAACTATGTAAATAATATTAATTTGTGTCTGTACATGGTCTCGCAGTTAGTGGTATTATTACCTAAAATTAACTTATAACTAGATGTGTGTCCATAAGGACCATAACTCTGGCCTAGCTAAGTGAAGTCCCAAAGAGAACACTAGGTGCACAACTTCACATGCTACATAACAATTCTTTAATGTTTTATGACTTTTGGTTAAGAACATTTTGAGACATATTGGACACAAACTATTATTTTTTTACTAAGTCTAGGGCCATAACTCTGATCCTGCAAAGTAAAATAAAAAAAAAACTCAGGTGAACAAGTTCATATGCTGGATAATATTCCTCCATGGTTTCATCATACATGAAATATTTTTTTAAGATATATGCAACACAAACTTTTCAGCATTTGTATGTGTATTTTTTACTAAGTCAAGGACCAAACAGAACACCAGATGTGCAACTTCACATGCATTTCAAAATCCCTAATGTTTTATGACTCTGGGTCAAATATTTTTTAAGATATGTGCGACACAAACTTGCATGCCCTTTATACATATTTTTGACAATTTAAGTCCATAACTCTGGTCTGACTGATAAAACTCCGGAACAAAATCCCAGGTGCACAACTTCACATGCTGAACTAGAGTTGCTTTTGAGAAAAGCGCATGTCTCCCACAACTGCCTAATCATCTTAATAGCAAGTCAGATTTTATATACTGTTTACTCATTACAAATATACCTTAGAAGAGTAAAAAGGCCGATTTTGGGTAATTCAAGGGCCATAATTCTGGAGTGCCTCAGGCGATTTGGCTAATTGATGAACCTGGCCGAGGAGTTATGGTCAACAACATTTGGTTCAAGTTTGGTGAAGATCGGATGAGAAATGTTGGACTTAGAGCGCAAACGAGAGTAAAAATGCCGATTTTCGGTTATTCATTGGCCATAATTCCAAAGTGCCTGGGCCGATTTGGCTAGTTACCGAACTTGGCCGAAGACTTATGCTCAAACACATTTTGTTCAAGTTTGGTGATTATTGGATGAGAAATGTTCGACTTAAATCACGGACAAGAGTAAAAAGGCCGATTTTCTGTAATTCAAGGGCCATAACTCCGAAGTGCCTTGACTGATTTGGCTCATAATCGAACTTGCCCTACTAGAGCGCATGCACATTCATCAAGCCAAAAGGACTCCTATACTACTCAGATTGCATGCACATTCCTGGAGCCAAAAGGACCCCTAGGGGTCCTTTTGGCTCCAGGAATGCGCCTAAAATCTGAGCGTTTTTCGGTAATTCAAGGGCCATAATTCCGAAGTGCCTGGGCCGATTTGGCCAGTTATCGAACTTGGCCGAGGACTTATTGGCACACACATTTTGTTCACGTTTTGTGATCGGATGATAAATGTTCGACTTAGAGTGCGGACAAGCTTTGTGACAGACAGACAGACACACACAGACACACACACACACACACACACACAGACAGACACATAGACAGGAGTAAATCAATATGTCTCCCACACCACTGTGTGGTTGGAGACATAATAATATTCCTATGATGTTTCATGACCCTAGGTCAAATACTTTCTGAGACATGTGCGACGCAAACTTTTATGCAACTTTGCATATTTTTGACCTTGTCAATGGTCATAACTCTGGTCTAACTGAATGATATCTCTAATAGAACCCCAGGTGCACAACTTCACATGCTGAATACTAGTTCTGAAAGGTTTCATAAGCCTGGGTCAAATATTTAATATAGATACATGCGACACAAACTTAAGCCCTTTTTATGCATATTAATTATTAAGTCAAGGGCCATAACTCTAGTCTAGCAGAGTGATATCTCTAACAAAACCCTTGGTTTTCAACTTCACATGCTTAATAATATACCTGTAAAGTTTCATATCCACGGTCAATTTTTTTTTTTTGGGATACATGCAACACAAACTTAGGCATTTTTATGCATATTTTTGCCTAAGTCAAGGGTCATAAGTCTGGCCTGGCTGAGTGAGATTCAAATTGAAACACGAAGAGCACAACTTCACGTCATGAATAACAATCCTGTGAGGTTTGATGACTAAGGCTCTAATATCTTTTGAGATATGCACGACACAAAATCGGACAGACGGACGGGCGGACGGACATTCCATCATTTCAGGTTTATGGGGTATATCTTTTGTTATTTTCTTTTGTAAGCTTATGAGCTACATGCCCCTAAACCTTCTGTTCATGGAATGAACCTATTGTTTTCTTTTGTTCTTTGTACCGTTAGATAGCTCCTAAACCCTGAATGTTTGCTCGGACTGACACACGGACGACGTACTAATATTTAAGGTTTACTAGCGCCTTAACCATTTGTTCACGGAATGAACCTATTGTTTTCTTTTGTTCTCTATACCGTTAGATAGCTCCTAAACGCCGAATGTTTTCTCTGACAGACGGACAGACAAAGGCAAGGGGGGGGGGGGGGGGGGGGGGGGGCACAAAAACACTACAAGTTTAAAATAGCACAATGTTGCTTCAAAATCAAGAGCTTATGGTTTGGCAAACCTAATAACAGGCAAGAAGTCAATAGGAGACTGGAGAGACAATGGAATGACTCCAAAATCAATGGGGGTCATCTACTCTGTATGTCCGATCATCCTATACAGTTTCAACATCCTAGGGCAGGGGTTTTCCATGTTAAGGCTCTGTTACCTTGACCTATGATTGAATGACCCCCCAAAAATAGGGATCATCCACTCTGTATGTATAATCATCCTATGAAGTTTCAACATTCTGGGTAAAGTGTTGTCAAGTTACTGATCGGAAAGAGTTTTCCATGTTCAGGACCCTGTGACCTTGACATTTAATGGAAAGACCCCAAAAACAATAGGGGCGATCTACTCTGTAAGCCCTATCATCCTATGAAGTTTGAAGGTTCTATCTCAAATGGTTCTCCAGTTATTGATCGGAAATGAGGTGTGTCGGATTCTGACCCCTGTGACCTTGACATTTAATGAAATAACCCCAAAGTCAATAGCGGTCATCTACTTTGCATGTCCAATCATCATATAAAATTTCAACATTTTGGGTCTCAAGTTATTGAAAGGAAAATGTTTTCAATGTTTCGTTCCCTGTGACCTTGACCTTTGGTGGAGTGACCATTTACTTCATAAGCCCTATCACCCAATTGAATTTTAAGGTTCTGTGTCTTATGGTTCTCAAGTTATTGATCGGACGGGGCAAAGTGTGACGGACGGGGCAAAGTGTGACGGACGGACGGGGCAAAAACAACATGTGGGGAGACATAATTAGCTATATTCGGCTGCAGGGGTCTTGTTGCGGATCGCTGATATTACCATCGCTAAATCTGTTAAAGTCGAACTTTTACATTATGCAAGTCAACTATTTTACGTTTTCACGTAGTTTTTTCTTTATTTTCAGTGACATAGGTTTCGTTTTATTCGTAAATGTATAAGGGGCCTTGTTGGTAATGTCTACAAATTTATTCATGTTATTGGAATATATCATAACGGGATAATCAAATTATTGTGTTTCATCTATACTGCTCCTAAAACAGGATCATTGAAAAATGCAATGAACTGATGACATAAATTCTGTAAACGATCGGATTTCATTTTAGCATTCGGCTGACCTGCGCTTCGTCGAAAGAGCATAGTTAATTAAGGTAAGGTAAGGTAAGTTAATTTTATTTACCGTCGCTTTGTGAAACAATGAGCATAAGCTCTATAGAGCTTTTGAGCGACCCTATTTTAAGAACAGTTAAACCCAATTATACCTTACCCCCAGCAATTTGCAAGTACCCATTTACAGCTGGGTCGACTGATAATCGTAAAAAAGTGCCTTGCCCAAGGACACACCGCAATGGGAGTAGCCAGGAATCGAACCCGGGACCTTCACCTCCATAGGAAAGCGTCTTAGCCCTCTCGACCAATGCGTCCACATAATTAATGCACTGGTCAGATAAACACAAACGCCTGGAATGACTATACTGTCAAAGTGCATTAAGTTACAAACACCCTGCAATCCAGGTCAACAGAAAGTTTGATTTTTGGATATCAAAACAGGAAAACAAATATCATCAATTTGTATTAAAAACAACTAAATATAGTGCAACATGCATGATAATAATGGTACAAGATAAATCATGTACTTTCGATCATATGATCATGAATCACTCGCGATATGAACGTTCAAGTATATTACGTTTTATCTCAAAGCGAGATAATATTTATTTGATATACATTGTATTCGCAAATGATCCTACTCTACTAAGTTCTCTTAAATTAACTACAAGTTCTTTGCAGAGATAACAGATAAACAGGTATATATTTATTCAGAAGTTGCTAATGGACCTTTACTCCAGCCTTGTTTAACTTTTACCCTTTACTTGAATATTCATCCATGAAAAGTAAAAAAGGACATAGTGTCTTTGACCTCTCAGTGTGACTTTGACCTTTGAGATAGGGGCCTGGATCTTGCATGTGACATGTCGTCTCATTATTGGGAACATTTGTGCTAAGTTATTTCAAAATATCCCTTCATGAATGGTAGAGTTATGAACCGGACAAGACACAGACCTTTAAACTCTTAAGTGTGACATTGACCTTAAAGCTAGGGTTCTTGGTCTTGCGTCATCTCATTATGGGGAACGTTTGTGCCAAATTATTTTAAAACCCCTTGATGAATGGCAGAGTTATGATCCGGACACGAAACAGACCCTGTTTACCTTTGACCTCTAAGATGACCTTGACCTTAGAGCCAGGAGTTATGGAGCGTACACGAAGTGTGACGGGCGGAATGAAGGACGAACGGCCGCATCCGTATCTATGTCTCCCTTTTTTCTTCGAAATAGTCTTGGGACAAAAGAATTATTATGTTTTATCTAAGCGGATTGTATTAAGCACCGTAATCGGTGAGTCGGAAAAATATTTTAAGAGTTAGGTCCATGTTCAGGAGAAAAAAGTTCGAACATCTCCAAATCATAGAAAGAAAGAATTGTTTTACATGAAAATTTAACAGCATATAAAGCATTTATATCATTCTGCAAAACCATTGTCAATTTACTCATATATATATTGAATTCCGGAAAGGGACTGCATGAAGGCGCCACACTTCTGGACAGTTCAACGCCTTTAAAAACTCACCATTTTTAAAAGCTGTTACAGGTCTTCGTTTTGATGCATTTGCAACAATGTCCCAGTGCTTAAACTTTACATAACTAGGTTAAACATCGTTTTTGACAATTGTTTACTTTTATTATTTCTTTACAAATGTCATTCTTAATAAAGGGGAACAACTCTTAGAATAGTTTAAGTATCCAATTCTACTGTGAAAATGTATTGGACAGACGGGGTGTTTTTAAAGATGTTGTTCGTTTTCTTAAAATTTCTGTGGTTTTGTGGCATAGTGCTAAACCTTAATAAAAATGCTTCAATCGCATTACACAGATCATTCACTAATTGATGGTTTTATTAAATGTTAATACTTTCCGCAAAATAGAAATAAAAAAATACACAAATGGGAGCTAAAACTTACCTGCCAAAATGACGTGTTCCCCTCAACTAGACCCATGACCTGAACCTTTTTTTTTCAGAAGTCTAACCTTTCTTATGTAAATTCTTACTGGCTATAAAGCTGCTGACTAAAATTTCAGGATTTAAACACGCCCTAGATAGCAGACATGCGTTGGCCCAAGGTTGGGCCAACTGCAGACACTTCGTTGGCCCAACGAAGATTTCCATCGTTGGCCCAACGCCATTTTGCTAATTGGCGCAACGTTGGCCAAACGGTTGGTACACCGTTGGCCCAACAACTGGTATCCTACACTTATCGTTGGCCCTCCATTGGGCCAACTACTGGTATCCTGCACTTATCGTTGGCCCTCCATTGGGCCAACAACATTTTTTCGTCTATCATGGTTGGTCCTACGTTGGGCCAACTCTGTTTCTTTGTTGGCCGAAAGAAGGATGCCAACGCTATCCCAACGATTACAAATTTGAAAAAAATAGACTAAAACTAAAATTATTTAGTACACATTTTATTTTCAAATAATTGTGATTTTGTTTAACATTTAACAAAAGGAAATCTAACATTTGTTTGCAAGTTTCCTGAAGAAATATAACCGAATATTTCATCACTACAACATGTCAAATATTTATTTCAGCCATTTATAAATCTATTTATCTTTTTTTCAGTCACTGATTAAATTCTATTAAAATGAATTACTGTCTGTATTTTAACTAATTACATATCCAAGTTCTGTCTGATTGTTTTCTTTTCTCACTGAAGTTGCAGTTTTCTATCTTTTCTTTTTTTTCTGTGCCCGACAGTGCTAGGCGCTCAATTATTACTCTCTTGAACAGCATCCTGTAAAAAACGAAAATCATAATGTTGATTAAACCATCTACGTCATATTGATATCAATAACTATACAGATGCACATAAACCTCTGGACATAAACTGTATGAAATTTATTTTTGTCTGTATTTAACCGAGAAAAATATGTTAAAATTAACAAGAATATGAGGTATTTTAATTACAGAATTAAATACTCAACACTAGTGCCATCCGCCAGCTTTAGATAAAAGTATTCAACATAGATACTACATGCATACAGGCTATAAAAAGATTCAACAACTTTATCAAAAAATATTCAAAAACTTCTACTTACAGTTTATAGCTAGTAGACCGGGTTTTTGTTAACATGTATAATAGTTTCCTTTACTTCGCATGCCTATGCAGCTAGAAATCTCGCCAAGAGAGTAAAATTAACCACATTTTCTTGGATTTCTTACATAACTCGGGTTAACGAGAGTTCATGTTCTGGAATATTCAACAGATTTATTGTAAACATTTTATGATTGTATAAAATTAGATATTTGTTATAGCCGTTTTTTTTCTTCAATATTTTTTTCACAAATTAGATTCTTCGGGTAGTAGATCTGAAATAGTTCAAAATATCATTACGGCTGGAGATAAGTATTAAGTTTAATTAGTCCAAACTATCAGATTACGAATTGGTGCAGAAAAGTATTTAATTATTAATTAAATACTGCATGTTACACCTACACAAGGTGTTTACCTGTAGGAGCTTGTGATAAAACAGTGATCTGTAAAATATATAATTATTATATCATTACTTCTAATGGGCCAACGTTGGGCCAACGATGTTTTCTCTGTGTAAGTCTTTCCCTGAAAATCAGCATTGGGCCAATGCAGAGATATCTTTGACTGAAATTTAAGGTTGGTTCAACGTTGGCCCAACCGCTGTATTTACAATACTTATTAATCATTGTTGGGCCAACAGTGGCCCAACAACGATTATCCTTTGACGATTTTCCGTCGTTGGCCCGATGACTTCATGTTTACAGGGGCACGATTTGCTCGTGCAAAACACACGATTTTCATACATGTATGCAGCTACGCAGTACATGGTTTCTATAATTGATAGTTTTACGTCGAATTTGGTTAAGGTTCGTGTAAAGCCTTTTGAAACCTTCCTTCGGTGAATTTTTGTGTTAGTGTTTTACGCCATGTAGGCCTTGGTTTATCATAAAGATTATATCAAGCTGTTTATAAGAAGTAGGAAAAACTTTCAAGACAAGTAATTATCTATTGAACATATATCACATGTACTTTGACTGTTAACGTTCTATTTTGTTGAAGATGTCAAACATCTTTTTCAAAACGATTATTGTGTGTCTAACATATTTCTCCAGGTACTCCGGGAGTTGAAGGTGTTACAAACCATGTACATTTTTTAAAAAATGCAAAAATTGCAAAATAAAAGTGAAAGTAGAGCTGTAAAAATGACACAAAAACCTGCAATGCTTAAAAAAATATACATGTTAACTATTTTTCCTTTCCCGGACTACCTAGATATGTATGATAGACACACAACAAAAACAAATTTAAAGAAAAAATATGTTTGAAAAAGAAGTTTGAAATCTTCTACAAAACAGAACATGTACAGTCAAAGTACATGTGTTGTCAGACAAAATACATATTACCGAAAACTGTGACCTCTACAGAAAATATTTTCTACTGCTTCTGAACAATTCCGTATATATATGCTATAGCTTTAAAACTATAAACAGCGTCATTAAGGACAAACCCTTCGTCTGTCATTTCACTCAGCGTTGCACAATCAGCAGAGTGAAAAGAAAAGACGCCCTCGTCCAATCAGGCAGAGTGTTGTATAAATTTTTCATTTTGATAAATTATCTATAATGCGTTATCAAGTGTAGTCTGATTTTGAAGCATGAGAGTTCAATATGTAGACTCATCTGCCGATTAGGGAAATGAGCATGATTTACTTTAATACAACAGTTGATATATTCATATTGCTTCTTAGACAAATTATGTTTATAAGTCTCTTACCGGATTAACCGGAGGGTACTTTGGTTTGCTCAACCCCGTCCGTCAGTAAGTTTGTCAATTACACAATATTGGATCCTGTGATAACTTAAAAAGTACAAGATATTATTTCTTGAAACTTGGAACATTGACAGATGGCAAAATGGAGAATATGCACGTCCTTTTAGTGGCAGTGGCCAGTTTCGTATTGTGGCCCAGGTACATTTTCTAAATAAAATGAGTAGATGTTTTTTAAACGGATCAACTGCATGGTTATTTATGGTGTTTATAGATCTAAGGATGCGGTTGCTATCGCAGCAAATAGTCGAAAAATCATGACAAAACAGTGGGAGAGCGGGGACATGCAACAAGTTAGAAATTACACGATATTTTTTAATGAAATTTGATACATGGAACATGGATTGATATCAAGATGTAGAATATTTCCGTATTTTTATTTTGTTCCTTTGGCAAAAACTGTGGTTGCTATTGCAACATATAGTAAAAAAAATGACAAAAAGTGGCTTCTGCGATAACATACAAAGTGCAAGAGATTCTTCGTGGAACTTGACACATGAATAAATGACTGTATGGAGAATATGTACGTCCTGTTTTGATGCTATGGCAATAAATGTGATTGCCATGGCAACAGTCAAATTAATATGACAAAAACATGGCTTTTGCGATAACTTAAAAAGTACAAGAGACTTTTTTAATAGAATTGGGTTAACAAGTAGAAGACAATGTGGAAAACCTGTCAGTCACAAATAGTGGATTTTGGCGTAATTCTAAAAGTGCAAAAGACTATTTCATTAAACCTGAGATATACATAGAAAGCAATATGCACATTATACAGATAATTTTATGCTGTCCCTTTATGCATCCGTTCGTCCATCTGTCTGTTCATCAGTCACTCACAAAAGATAAAGCCTTTGTTAATTTTCAAAGCACACACGCACGCACAAAAGGGGAGACAAACGGACAGAAAGCAACACCGCCTTAATTGGAACGGTCAGTAACCTAAAGTAATCTATATAAAGGAAACTGGGGGTTTAAATGCGTTTGGGACATGTCACCCTATTTTCAAAAAGTCAGACAAGACAATGTAAATAAAAAGAAACACACTTAGAAAGACTCTAACATTATTGACAAAATACCAGATTGCATAAAGTAAAACATATAAATAGGAACAATCTAAGGTGTAAGTACACAGATTGTACTCAACAATTTGTCTGTAACCACGATATAAACCATATCAAATATCTCAGCATCAGACACAACTAACTGGCGCTAATTATTACTTAAAACGTTAATTGAGTTCCTGGTGTATTTGCAATTTAATTTGATTTAAAAAGAAACTTTTAAATTGTTAGACTCTACCCACAGGCAGTATTTTAATCATTCAAAACTCAAATTAAATAAATGTATGGAATATAAAGAAAAAAAACCCCCAGTTACTGTAAATAAAACGTACCGCCTATCCACCGAAAATACTCCAATTGGGTGGGGTGCATGTCCCCTCCCTCAAATCTGGCGAGCATACACTGTTGATAGCCTAAAATTGAGACGTCAGTCATTTTAATCCAAATATTCTCGCTCGCAAAAATTTACATCAGTAGTATTTATAACTACTGAAGTGGTTGGAGCAGACATAAACACAATAACCAGATAAAAAAGCTATCCACATGTTTGGTCAAATTGCTTTTTGAAAAAAAAAAGAAATTTAAAAGAGGATATTGTCTCAAATATGTCAAATATAAGTCAGATTGCTCCAGCTGAGGTACACTTGCCAATATTTTCCCGACCTCTCTGGAGACACCGTCCCCTTAACCCAAAGCCTAGACCCACCTTTGGTTCATGCCGACAATATAACTAATGCCCAAAACATCTGATATTCTTCCATTCCATGGCGACGACATTGGTTTGAAAAGTGAATTGAATATAGATCACAGGCGGTCGCATTGTTTTTTTTCTTGTTTGTTTAGGTTTTCTCAGGGGATTTGTGCAACTGTTTTAAGTCAAGCCGACAATTTTATATTTTGAGATTTATAAGCTTCCTTAAACCAGCTAGACAGCTTTCTCACATAAAAGAACTGAACATCCCAACCACGATGTTCAAAATATCGACAACTTGAATTATATATATTTGATAGCTATTCAAGGTTGATTGTTTACTGCAACCAAAAACGTTCAGGTTTTTGAGATTTTAATGACGCTCACTAATTAAGGAGATGTCACCTCAACAGAGGTCAGCCGCATCTGATTTTTTTTTAAATTTTGTTATTTTCATGATTCTTTTGTTCAAGCCCTAATCCGACAAGGGCTCTGATATATATATACGTCAAATTGCACGAAATGCATTCCAGACATTTATAATTTTCTTGGGGAGTCCTATCTACCATTCCAACTGGCGGGCATGTCCAGCACTCCACTTTTTCATTGAATGGCAAATGTCCCGGGGACAAATATCCGGATCACCCTATACCTACGCCTGCAGCAGGGGGCATGCCCCCTGTACCTATCCCTACTCGCTCTTTCACGGCTCATATTCGCACCCACTTCCAGAAAATCCTGGCTTCGCCTATGATTATCTGATACATTATAAAATAAAAATAATGAACTTATGACTTATCGAAAAACTCATGACAATTGAGAAAATGAACAAATGTTCAACATTCCCACGTATGAGATACTTGTCTGCACGTGTTATCTCTACATATTGATAAAGATTACAATTTTCTCTCACTATTCTTCAACGAAGTAAATAATGCATCTGTATTCGTTTTAAGTTGAGACACGTTTGCAAATATGAAAGTTACAAAAAATAAAAATAACAAATATCAAATTAATGCGATATCTACGAAAGACAAACATTTAGAAGCAGGAAGAAGTGTCCAACTTGTACTTCAAAATTATCAAATTTAAATCTCTGAGAGGCGTGTGCGAGAATTTCAAAATTTGCGCACTGCACTGTTTTCTCCATTACAATATCTAATCTATAAATGCTATCATAATTGTACACGTGAAAATAGTTGAATTTGAGTGCATAGCGTACTGGCTCAAAAACAGCAGTATCAAAAAAAGTAATAAATGGCCTGATATAACATTTTAGCTCAATCAGAAATTTTCGTCATAAAGTTCGGTTACAGTGCAGAAAGTAGAAGAGACGTTTTGAAAACAACTTACCTAGGCAACTCATTTATAGACATATTAATTAAACAAACAAGATAGCCCTGTCGTAATCGAATGGACCATAAAAACTACTAGAAATACCCTGATGTGTTCTAATAACTGCTTTAACTGAGATACATATTGACTATATAGCTTTTTATTACTTTCTTAAAGCATCATACAATATAGGATGGTTCACAGATACACTCAATATAAGAGGACCTATAAACTAGTCTTTTCATACTTTAATAGTTGTTACCGAATTCATATAGAGGTGTTATTAGTCAGATCTGAAACAAATTTCACATAATTATCTTTTTTGTAAGGGTTATCACAAAATGTCAGTATTTTGTTACAATTGTTATATAAACTTTACATAGAACATCTAGTAAGACAATACGTCTAGAGTTGTTTGGGTTACTAGCATTTCCCTTTATATTTCTGAAAGCCTTCAATATAAAAGGCATGGATACACGAACATCACAGCTGCGGTATCAATATACCCCCGTGATATTACGAAATGAATTGCATACCACTGTCATTTTCTAAGAACGATATCTTTTCGAACGAGAAATAGCAAATGCAAAATGGATTATTACTATAAATGTGATGCAATATAATGGTGTTAATAATATTTTGTAAAAATAACTTGTGCCTGTGTTTGCATGCGGGCAGTTAGAATTGTTAATAGCTTTTTATATATAAAAATACCAATCATCTTACTTTAAACACAATTTCATATTTGAATTAGTCGAAAAACTGATATAAACACATGACTTATATTTTGTACTCTATTATATAAAAGGGAAGTAATTTCATGCACCAACAAGACAAAGAAAGTTAACATGGGTGCCCGTGACATGGCCTTTGCACAAGACACATTGTCTTCCAATGGTGAATATTTATAACAAATTATTTGAATATATCATATCATGCATAAAAACGTCACATACCAGACAAAAAAATACAAAAAATGTTTTATCTCCAAGTGTGACATAGATGCAACAAATCTATTTGTTATTGTGACTGTTTGTGTCAAGTTACTGGAATATGAATCAGTAATAAAGTACAGTTATTGACCAAACCAAAAAATGACATATTATCTTTGACCTCTAAATGTGAACTTGACCTTTGAGAGGCCTGGGTCTTGTACGTGACACGTCGTCTGATTATTGGTAATATTTGAGCAATCCTCTGATGAACGGTAGAGTTATGGGCCAGACATGAAACAGATGCTATAAACCTATGACCTCCACTTGACCTTGGAGCTTGGGGTCTGGGTTTTGCGCAAGACACGTTGCCACATTATAGGGAACATTTGTGAAAAAAATTCAAAATCCCTTCATTGATGGCAGAGGTATGGTGCGGAAACGAAGTGTGACGGAAGGACAGGAAGGACGGACAGAAGGAGGCAGCCCATTTTATGTCCGAAATAGGCGGGAGGTTCAATTAAAGCTTGATACAGTATATAAGCAATATTAAAAAAATGACATATCAAATATATAACTGAACGCTAACCAAAGATGTTCGGCAACGTAAAAATGTGTCAAAAGAAATTTAAGAGGAGTTGGACAGGGAGGAGGCGGCTCGAAGAAAACAGAGAAAAATAATCAGAACAATGAAAATTGCTTTCACGTTGAAAATAGTATCGGAAAAGAAAGAAGCTGACAGCTGACTTGCTATCACATGGTGAAAAGGAACTCCCTATTTGGCGGTTAGATAATGCATATATAGTGTAATTGGTGTTTGGTACAGAGAAGACCAAACAACAATTACATAACTAATTTTATCTACTTATAAAATACAAATATGCAATTTTAGTATTTCATACGTTCGAAGTGTTAATTGTAAGCTCCTCAGACACAGTTTCACATTATAAGATGTCCTACACATTCAAATTTTATGACTGCGAATACATCTACTGATCGTGAAACAGTTGTAGTCAGACCTGTTTCTAGGAGAGTGTTCCACAGATCAGTAGTTTGACTCCTCATGCCACTCAACTGATTTATAAGGCCATATTTATTCTTTTTTGTTGGGTTTAACGTCGCACAGACACAATTACAGGTCATACTTTGATGGTGGTGGAAGACACCGGGTGCCCCTACGTGCATTATTTCATCACGGACGGGCGCCTGGATAGAACCATCTGCCTTGAGTAAGCCAGTTTGATAGCTTCCTCACATGAAGAATTCAACGTCCCGAGTTAGGCTCGAACCCACATCGATGAGGGGCAAGTTATTTGATGTCAGCGACCTTAACCACTCGGCCACGGATGTATTATGATATGGCGCGTGTGTATGTCCGTCCGTCGGTACGTTATATTTCTTGTCCGGAGCATAACTCAAATACCATTCAAGCTTGGCATATAGGTATACGGCGATGAGACGATGTCCAGATCAAATGAACCACGTCAGTATGTCAAAGGTCAAGGTCACAAATGGAGCTCAAAGGTCAAATTTGACCATCGTATTTCTTGTCCGTCGCATAACTTAATAGCTATTAAAGAGATTGACTTTAAACGTCAAATATAAGTAGGTTTCGACGAGACAATGTGCAGAGCACAGGTCAAATATGTCAAAGGTCAAGGTCACAAACGGAGCTCAAGTGGCAAATTTGTCCTTCTTATTTTGTGCCCGGAGCATAACGTAATAACTATTCAAGGTATTGACTTCAACCTTGGCATATAGGTGGGTGGCAATGAGACGATATGCAGAACAAATGAAATAGATCTATAGGTCAAAGGTCAGGGTCACAGCAAGGTCTAATTTGTCCGTCATATTTTGTGTCGAGAGCATACCTTGATATCCACTCAAGGTATTGACTTCAAACTTATAGTTGGGTGGGGATGAGGTAATTTGAGGAGTGCTAGAATCCATATAACACCCCTCCCCTCCCACAGTATCACCTCTAAAAATCACTTTTTATTCTAGTGCTTTAGTTTTCTAGCGCATGAACCAGGTTGTTAGCTCAAAAGTCAAAGTTATAGCAAGATCAAATCTGTCCGTCATATTTTGTGTCCTGAGCATAACTAAATAACCATTCAAGGTATTGATTTCGAACCTGGCATGTAGGTAGTGACAATGAGACGGTGAACATAGCGCATGAACTTGGTCAGTAGGTCCCAGGTCCCAGTTCAAGGTCACAAATTGAGTTCAAAACCGTCTTTTGTATTTTATGTCCATATCACAAATTCAAAACTATTGAACTATTCAAGGTATTGACTTTTAAACTTGGAAGAAAGTTTTTTTGTGATTTGAGGAGTGCAGCAATCCAACCCCCCCCCCCCCCACACACACACACACACATTAACTAACCCCCTTCCCTGGTATTAAAGTAACTACCAATACATTTTTATGTTATTTTGTTCCAGAAGAATGTGTTTAACGTCAAGACTGGTGTTATATTGAATATAGATAATGATTATGCTGTTCGATATATAACAGTACAATATGTCTTGTAATAATTTAGTACAATATTGGTTGCTATAATTGTAATCGATAAAATCCTAATTATTTAACAATATTTAATTTGATTTGAGTTTTATTAACAAACATAGAAATAAGAGTGAACTCTTTAGGTGGTAACACGTTTTAAATTTCAAGGCCGGCGAATGACAAAAGAACTATAAAAAAAATATTCAGTCGTTTCTTATAACATTTTTATGTTATTTTGTTCCAGAAGAATGTGTTTAACGTCAAGACTGGTGTTATATTGAATATAGATAATGATTATGCTGTTCGATATATAACAGTACAATATGTCTTGTAATAATTTAGTATAATATTGGTTGCTATAATTGTAATCGATAAAATCCTAATTATTTAACAATATCTAATTTGATTTGAGTTTTATTAACAAACATAGAAATTAGAGTGAACACTTTAGGTGGTAACACGTTTTAAATTTCAAGGCCGGCGAATGACAAAAAAACTATAAAAAGAATATTCAGTCGTTTCTAAAAATAACATTATGATTCAAACTAATGTTACCCATCAGAAAGGAACCATTCTTCTACCTTTACATTGTGGTACCCTTATTACCAACAGTAAATTAAAACAATACATATTCTTACACGACTTCAATAAGCCCATCTTAACAATCTCAAGCACAACTATTGACATGGAATTTCTTACTCACTACAATGTCCTACCAAGATACTTACAAAAGCAAGGCATATGAGGAATAGTGAGATAAAAATACGTTTGAAAGATCGTCAAAACTAGTGACAAAATGTGATATGTTGAAAATGGCTCATGACCTAATAAAAAGTAGAAATCTACCTTCCGGTACGATTTTCCTAATAAGCTCTTTTATTGTGTAGCTTACAACTCATAAATTAAAACAAAAAGAACTGTCTGACATACTGTCGTTTTCTCTATCACAGTTCTGTAAGAATTCCATTGACTACCCGCCGTGTTTGGACCGATATTTTTGCTATTTGAAATTCAAATAACCCACACTTTCTTTCGATTTTAATTCTTCTAATATCTTTAAAATATTCAGAATTTGCCTAGATCTATGATAATAAAAAATGTTTGTTTTTTTTATTATCATTGGCAAATTCTGAATAGTTTTAAAGAAGCAGTTAAATCGAAAGTTGTGGGTTATACCTATAGTATTGCGCATTACAATGATAGCAGAAATATTTCAGTTGTGACGTGTCTAATTATAGAAACTTGAATATTTTGTTTACAATAGATATACTATACAAATGATTGATTGAAAACGTCATTTGTTTACATTTAGAACGTGCGAAAACAACAACAATAGGTCTACATTTTACTGTCCAGCAAACATTTAGTCTTTTTTTCGAAATAGATGAAAAACGTTACCTTTATAGCTTGTTGCAACGGTCTTCACAGTAATGTCCCTTTCCGGGAAGTTAAATGCCGTACGTGTGCTCGTATACATACCGGATACAATAAGGTATATGTTTTGGGTCAAAAGTCCTCTTTAGCAACACCTCCAAATTAAAAAGAAGGTGCACTTGCAAAAATATAAGTGTAAATTCAAATTTGTGCCATAGGCGGGTTGCAGTGATTGTAACTAACATTGTGACTTGAAATAGTTGTTTTCACTATTTGTATGCATTTTCTCTTCAAATGTTACCGAAATCACTGTCCAAGATAGATAAAATAGTTCCGGAAAACCAGTGAAAATATATAAAATATGTTTAATTTCAATTGGAAATAACACACTACCTGTAGTTGAAAATCATCCTAGTTTAACATCAATAAAATCAAATAATAATGTTTAATCAGAACTTTGCTTTCACCCTGTAGAGTCTTCTTTTATAGATAAACAAATAGATAAATCAAGTATAAAGAAAGCCGCTGGTGTTGATGGTATCTCACAAAAGTTACTTAAATCATCAAAGCACACTGTCTCAAGCCATATTACCTCTGTTGTGAAGTCTTTTGAAACATCAGTCTTCCCAGAAAATTTGAAAATAGTGCAAGTAACACATTTACATAAGAAAAACAGTACATTAGATAAGGGAAATTACCGCCCTGTTAGTATATTGTCTGTTGTCTCTAAAATATTTGATAGAGCAATAAATACACAATTAACCCGATTTTTTTACCAACATTTCAATACATATCTGTCAGCATTTAGATCAGGTTACGGCTGTCAGACAACCCTACTTAGGCTAATTAAGGGGCTGTTAAGTAAATCTCAACTACCAACTTTAAAAATTAGATGATTAAGATATATGGCCGTAGAAACTTTTAAGATAATTAATTAGCAGTCACAATCTTATCTCCATGACTTAACCCGTCTACAGTTGGACACTACGCTTCCCTCTTTAATTGCGTCTGACAAAGGAGGGGGAGGACTCTATGATGAGCAGTTTTTAAATCCTACCAGGACTGAACTGTTTTGATATTTGTCTTCTGGCCTGTTTCGTCGGGCCCTTAAGGGTGTTTCTCTTGTTGCTCTGTCTTCTGAAAAGGCATTGAGTACATACGTTTTTGGTTCTTAAGGTTTGCTTTTTATATATTTATACACGAGCATTTTTGTGTTTTACATGCCATGCCTTTTTGTTTCCATTACGTGTGTTAGAGATTCACCTGGAGGGGATTACTATTATTTACACTGTCCCATGTCTTTGGAACATGGTGGGGGTAAGAGTGAGGTTGGGTGCGCACCATAAACCGGTTTAAGCTCCCCAGTGGTGTTTTTGCCACTGACCGTTCCAAGGCGGTGCCCCACTGTGTTCCTTTGTTTGTTCGTTTTGTCCTTGTGTGTTGACTTTGTGTGCGCGCGTGTGTGTATGCTTATTGTTCGTCTTGTCCTTATGTGTTGGCTTTGAGTGTGTGTGTGTGTGTGTGTGTGTGTGTGTTGTTCGTTTTGTCCTGATGTGTAAGCTTTGTGTGTGTGTGTGTGTGTGTGGTGCACGCGTTTGCGTGCTGGGGGGGTTCGTTTTGAGGAGGCTGCGCTTTTGGTGCGTGGCATTCCCTGTTTGATATTTTTCTTTGTTTTTAGTTAAAATAAAAAATAACTCTTATTCTTTTAGATACACAAACATGGCTGAAGTCCCACAGGTAAGAAGCACAATATACGGTCTCAAATCTTTCCGTCCTGCATCTCCCAGACTCTGGAACTCATTGCCCCAGCATTTCAGAGATGTTACGGTTTTGAATCTGTTCCGGAGTCTGATTAGCTCGTGGGGCGGGCAGAATTGTAGATGCTCTTGTTGCTCTAATTAATTTATTTTTGCTTTGTTCAGTTTTTGTTTCTGTTCCACCCTCTGTAAAGCTTTTTATTTTTCAGTGTACTTAGTATTATGCATTTCTTAGTTGCTCATTTGCTCATTCATTTGCTTTATATTTATTTTAGTTTGTAACAAGTACCTTTATTATGATTTATCTGCTCTAAAAGTATTTCTTCTTCGTAGATTGACCTCTGAAATGCAGTTGTTAATCAGTCAGTAACAAAACTGATTTGATGTGGTAGATGTCTTAAACCATTTTCTAAAAACGCATTAATTAGTGTTCTTTTTCAAGTCAGTGTTTTAACTTTTATTTGCTTTTAACTAGCTTTTAGGCCTAAGCCAAGATTAACAGATGTATTTAAGGTTTAACCAGATTTGTATGTATAAATTGTATTACTCAGTTACTGTGGTGTTCTAATGTTGTTGTTCTATCTAATAGGTACACTTGTTTTATGTTATAAATGTGCTTTTGTCATTTATGTCGGTCAATAGCTATACATAGCTAATGTTGTCTATTTATGTAACACCGACTTTAAATAAAATTTGTATCTTGTATCTAGTGAGGAATAAATACAATGAAATGATGCCTTATATTTCATCAATGTTTCTAAATATTCCATTAGAAGTACATAATAGATATTTTGTATTTGATTTTTTAGTAAAATGGAAAACAAATGTTAGTGTACTTGGGGTATACTAACACTAACCCCCGACTAGAATACTCTTTAATTGTCATTATTGTTAGTAGTAGTATTTTTACTATTATCATATAAAATGTTTAGACGCCTATAAATCACCTAGCTTCTTCAGCCTAGAAGTTTATTTATTTTCTAGTCGTGGGTTCAAACTACACCAAAAGCATTTTTTCTTCAGTTTTTACTACTTGTTACTTGCAGCAAATAATTGCAGACAGTTAATGTTGGTACTTTCTCCGATGTCATTGTTCTAAACCACTTCCAACAACAAAATTTTCAAACAACCTACCGATTTGCATTGAAAGAATAGAACACTAGTTGATAACTCATAATAAGTCCAGCATATTTTGCCATGTTTGACGGGTCACCATCACTTCTCTTTTTTAATGAATGTACATAATCATGGTTAACAGTCATGATTACTTTCAAACAACTGTAGTCAAAGGAAAACGGATTGACTTCTGTCTAAGATAACATTTGGATATATTTGCAAAAACTAAATTGATCATATTCGTTCCCTGACTTATAAAGATAACACCCTTGTTCGTCTCCAGCTTGAATACCCTTCAATAGTTTGGTTACCTTGAACAAATAACATTTAGATGATACTGCGTCATACAATAAGATGGGTAGAACATTACAGCGTCTCCGAAATATAAACAAACAACAAAGTGATTTCATGAATTTTGGTTTTACTTACATATAAAAACTCTCAATATGATTGAAAGCAATGTGCTCGTTTTATTGAAATTCTAAAATAGTCCGTAAAATGTTAAATAGAAATGAATAAAATATGAGTTAATAAATTTTCGGGAAAAAAAATTCATTTAACAGTATTGGACGTTTTACAGCAGGATTTGGAAATGTAAAATATAGAATTCTCAGGTACTTAAGATGTGGTATATTATAAACGTTCTATTTTTATATCTCAATTAGAAATTAAATAATCGTAGATATTATCGTTAAAGTAGTACAGGCTTGTCTGTTCATTCCAGACTATTACAGTCGGCCTTATGAGCACTCTAGAGGCCACAGCTGTGACCCAATATTTATGAAACTTGATCAGAATGTTTGCCTTGATGATCTTTAGGTCAAGGTTGAAACTGGGTTATGTGGAGTCAAAAACTAGATCACTAGACCATATCAAAGGAAAATTTTGTTAACACTCTAGAGACCACAATTTAAGTTTGAAACTTGAGAATTAGTCAGAATATTTGTCTTGATGATCTCTAGGTCAAGTTTGTATCTGGGTCATATGGGGTCAAAAACTAGGTCACCCGGTCAAATCAAAGGAAAAGCTTGTGAACACTCTACAGGCCACAGTTGTGACTCAATCTTTATGAAACTTGGTCAGAATATTTGTCTTGATGCTGTCTAGATCAAGTTTGAAACTGGATCATGTGGGATCAAAAACTATGTCACTAGACTAGATCAAAGGAAAATCTTTTTAACACTCTAGAGACCATAATTTAAGTTTGAAACTCACGAGAATTACTCAGAATGTTTGTCTTGATGATCTCTAAATCAACTATGAATCTGGATTATATCGAGTCAAAAACTAGGTCACCCGGTCAAATCAAAGGAAAAGCTTGTGAACAATCTAAAGGCCACAGTTGTGACCCAATCTTTATGAAACTTGGTCAGAATGTTTATCTTGATGATTACTAGGTAAAATTTGAAACTAGGTCAGGTGGACAGATCAAAGGAAAATCTTGTTAACATTCTAGAGTCCAAGGTTTAAGATTGAAACTCTTGAGAATTGGTCAGAATGTTTATCTTGGTAATTTCTAAGTCAAGTCTGAATCTGGGTCATGTGGAGTCAAGAACTAGATCACCCGGTAAAATCAAAGGAAAAACTTGTTAACACTCTAAAGGCAGCAGTTGTAACCCTATCTTTATGAAACTCAGTCAGAATGTTTGTCTTGATAATCTCTAGTCATGTGGGGTCAAAAACTAGGTCAGTAGGCTAGATCAAAGGAAAACCTTGTTAACACTCTAGAGTCCACGGTTTAAGTTTGAAACTCATGAGAATTGGTCAGAATGTTTGTCTTTATGATCTCTAAGTCAAGTTCGAATCTGGGTCATGTGGAGTTAAGAACTAGGTCACCCGGTCAAATCAAAGGAAAAACTTGTTAACACTCTAGAGGCCACAGTTGTGACCTATCTTTATGAAACTTGGTCAGAATGTTTGTCTTGGTGATCTCTAGGTCAGGTTTGAAACTGGGTCATGTGGGATCAAAAACTTGGTCAGTAGGCCAAATCAACTCTGGTGAGCGATATAGGGACATCATGGCCCTCTTGTTTACTGTTATCGATTTACCTGGCAGGAATAATTTTCAAACATATGTTTCATTAAAGCCGTTTAAATGCGACTGTAAATAAATTATTCCAGTGTTGAAAATACATTCATGTAAATGAAATTAACAAGTCGTCAATATTTGTTAAATTAATATAAAAGTAATTACAACAACTGAGTGAATGAAGATTTGCTATGCAATACAAAGTCTCTTTTTCAAAAGTGATTGTTATAACCTAAGATCTGATCTGTCAAAGATGTATATAAGTAATACAGTAGTAAATAAATTGCTATAGTTCTTTATAAAATTAACACTCTTCTGAGAGCTGTAACACATAGCCAGGCCCATTAAAAAAATAACTATTAGCCTTATGTTCTTAAATGACCTATAAATCACAAAAAAACCAAGAAAAGTAGGGGTCATGTATCATCTAAGAGAGATTTTTTGTCTGACAGGTCAACACTATCTTCCAAACTGACAGCTAAAATGTGGGTATGAACATATGTGTAAGACGGTTTGTTTACATTTCTATAAATGCAAAAAAATCTCCTTGAAAATGCTACAAAAATGTCAAGTATAGGTTCACAATGAAATAAAAACAGGAACTGGCTTACATAACATGAAAATACCACTTTAGCTGGGGGAAAGGGGATTTTTTTCTTTCCGCCATTATCCGACTGGCCCAGAAGTGCTGACTGATTACCTACATAGTACTATTATACCTATACAATATTTTGCTATAAATACAATTTATCAAAATACACAATGTTTTGTACAAAAGAAAAATCTACAGTGGTTAATTGCTTTTAATCTATATTTGATAACATGCTATATTTGAATTAGTGGGAAAATAAGATAACAAAATGTAATGAAATACTTCATCATATTACATTGGAGTAATTTCTGAAGAAAATACCAAGAATTTTTTAACGAGCTGATATACCACTTACAATATGTTGCTGCAAATTCCAGCAGTCGAGTGACGCTGTCTTTACGACCGGATATTGACTACATATGGTAATCACACAGTATGACATTAACAGATTTGATCAGAGTTTAGTAGAATTCTACAGAAAGTTTCGTTGAGAAATGAAAATACGACTATATCACACTATCTCACGTGAACATGAATAGATAAATGTATTGCATATATTATGAACCTATTCACATATTCAAGTGGGGTATAGACGTGTAATTTTAACAGTGCCGCTTAAGACTGTAAAATAAAACTAACCCTGGGTATTTTTCCAGACATGCGTGATTATTTTATTCACATGTATTTTATCATTTATTAAAAGACATTTTAAAGAATTGCAAAATGGCCAAGAAATAGATCTGTCCTACCGATGTTTGCCTAAATCTGTTGTAAGGCACGCTAACAATATATTATATACAATGTACCAATAATCAATAGTGTTGCTAGAAGTAAAAGAACTCATCCTTTGGGAACACATTTGTACTGGACCAAATCCTAAAGGCTGTCTTGGAACGTCCACTGTTTTGGTAGTTTTCATACTGCCAGCTGAAGATCAAACGCTAACGTCAATTAAAAGGTTATTTCTCCCCTACTTATTGGAAACCAGTTTCGGGGACTAAAGAATTGCGCTTTTCCGCCCGTCCGTCCGTCATTTCGTCATTCCATCCAACCGCCACCAGTGTTGTGTTCGAACCATTACTCTGTCATTCAAAATGGGATTTTAATATAACTTGATATAAATGTTCCTCATAATGAGACTATGTGTCAAGCACAAAACTCGAATCACTAGTTCAAAGGTCAAGGTCAAACTTTGAGGTCGAAATTAAGAAGGCTTTTTATCCCTGTTCAGTCCACAATTCTCTCATAAATCAAAGGATTTTAATATTTTTGGCACTGATATTCTCCATTATTTGACGACTTGTTGTGTGCAAGCCAGACACCTAGGTTAAAGGTTAAGGTCACACTTGGAGGTCAAAGGCCGATAGATTTTTTTCCTGTCCGGTCCATATTTCTAACCCATCAAGGGATTTAAATAATTTTTGTCACTGATGTTCCCCATAATGAGACGAGTTGTCATGCACAATACCCAGACCCCTAGCTCAAAGGTCAAGGTCACTCTTGAAGGTCAAAAGTCAACACTGATATTTTCTCTTCAGTTTACATAAGCTCATGTGTCATATAGACCCAGTTAAAATATTGGTGTATTTTCTTCAGAATTCTTTCTTTAATATGATGATTTCTTACATTTTTCTAATATTTTCCCATCAGTTTAGAAATGTTATTAAAATTGAAATATGTTTTTATATTTGAAGATGTTATATAAGCCATCAACAACTGTAGATTTTTATATATGCAAAATTAATCAGAACGTTGACTGTATACATAGTACAATATTGATTATACACAGATCATACTGCAGTTGAGATAAATAGGGAACTTTATACTGCATAGTAATATTTCATTCACTTTATCTATTTAGATTTAGACATTGGTAAGCGTTCTACTAACAATTCAATTTGTAATGAAATAAATTAACTAAAACCGGTGTTAATTAATACTATGTTTATTCACTACAGAAGACACAAGTATGCAGAAGTATTCGTTTTGTAGGCATGCTTAAATACAGCGTAAATTGTATTGCGACTGTTAACAGGGATGACACCCTGAGAAATACTAGCATAGTTTGTTTTGCAAAGGCAAAGTTGTCCTCATATAAATAAACCTATTCCACCTTTGTTAAACATTCTGTTCTATGTACTCCATATGTAACTAGTTAGAAAGACAAAGTCCATATATATTGTCAATTATTCAAAAGAATCGTCGTTCTCTTATCTAGACGAAGCTTAAGTGGTAGATCAATAGTAGCTAGTAATATTTAATCAAGCAACATGTTACAGAATTTTCAATTTAAACACTTATTACAGTTACAAAAATGCATGCTGTATTAGAGACCCACGTCAGAAATCTATATTTTATTTCATAACTTTTTCTGATCCAAATTTCCGTCTTATAGCTTGTGGGTCATATCAGCAATAGGTAAGTTTTAAGACTGTTTACAGTTTATTAACTTATTTTCAATGTATTTTAACCAAGACAGCATGTATAGATTTCAATGCAAATGTATATGCACCGGCGTGCATGTAGGTATAATTAATATCAATAATAAATTAGTTGTCCTCATTTGAGGTTAGTTAATATAATAACAAAAAACGGAAAAAACGGATGGGATGTGTGACGCAGGCAGAAAAGATGGCGCTGCCAAATATATCATACGAGTGTGACGCATGTATGTCCTTTATTTTTATCTATTTTCTGAGTGATAGTGTACAAGTAATGATAACAGGGTACAAATCCTTATTTCATTTAAAGGAGGAATCTAAAACTGACATAAAATGAAGAGAAAAGCAAGGGTCATGTATCTAACAGATTTTTTTCCTGTCACATTTGCTTCCTGCAAAAACACATCATAATCACACGGTTGTGACCTGGTATTATTGCTCATTTACTTCACCAAGTACATGTATAATTTCTCTCCCATTTCTCTCTACCAAAATGTCAAAAACAATGCACCCACAATGAAATTTAAACTAGCTTTATTTTTACCTCGATACTTTTGGCGATATCTTTTATGATTTTCAAAGTGCATACACATTTAGAAAAGATACGTAGACGTCTAATCAATTGTTTCCAAGGCAAATAAAATGCGAGAGCCCATTCTGTTATATAATATTGCTTTCTGAAATGTCTTTTATATAAATTATTATATAAAACATGGTAACACGATGTTAGTCTTGCTGTGTTTTAAAAGTATGCACGGTAATTTTCATAAAAGAATTATTTGTAATCCGCACACCAAAAAACATAAACACTCTTCAGATAAAATACGAAAATGTACTGTCTTTCAAAAGCAATTTTAGTTTTTTCAACAAAAATGAAACAAAGATTAAAGAAAATATGACGACTAAATAGATAATAACGAATTATAAACACAAAATCAGGTAAAGATGGATAATGTGTAGGTAACTGGGAAGAAATGAATATCTACAATAAGTAAATGAGGAGAGTGCATGGCAAACACTATAGCACTTGGTACAAGAGATTTTATAGCTGAAAATAAAAGGATAATTACTCAGTGAAAAACATTCAATCGTGAAATACTTAATATATGAGTAAATCATTCCTACAAACTTTCATTAAAATGCTACTTACAACATAATAATAAATAGTACACAACTCCAAAATAAACGATTCGGCAGGCTTGTGTTGATAATATGTATATCGCTCTTTCGCTGAAATACAACCGGTGGTAAAAATTTAGATGCTCATACGAAGCAGCGGACACCCAAAACTCTCAAGGGGCATAAATATGCGTAGATAATAATGATAAATTTCATTAAATTATCAATGTCTGAGAACCAATATTAGCATATGCAAACACAACAAGAATGAACAGTATTAATGCAGTTATATAGTGGCTGGCTGTGTGAAGTGCAAAAAAGTAAACAATGAAAATGAATGAACGGTTGAATTAATAATCATCGAAGGTGCAGTTCATACGAGTATGTCATTTCAAAATCAAAACACAACTGTTTAAACAAACATATAGCGCAGCTTTTCAATTTAAGTGCAATCAAATCACACAAACACATTTCAAATGTTTATACATGTACAGTCTATGTTCATATCATTAAGAATAGTTGTCACACTAGATAGAAACTCATAAAGAGCTGCCACTGTCTTCCGCCCTTCTACACAGGTGATTTGCCTTGATGAATTGATAACCCCTGAAAAATGAAAAAAAAATGCAATACAACAAATACAAATACCACAACAGTAACATAATGACAACAAGAGCTGTCACTAATGGTGACAAATGCCCCCGCAGCACCTTGATCTTTGACCTGGTGACCTTGACCTTTGACCTGGTGACCCCAAAGTCAGAAGGTGTGGTGTACTCAATATGTACTATCAGCATGTGAAGTTTGAAGGTCCTGGGTGAAGTGGTTCGCGAGTAAAGTGCCTTCATGCAAAAAGTTAACGTTGGCCCCTGTGACCGTGACCTTTGACCTGGTGACCCAAGTCAGTAGGGGTGGTGTACTCAGTAAGTACTATCAGCAAGTGAAGTTTGAAGGTCCTGGTTGCAGTGGTTCGCGAGTAAAGTGCCTTCACGCGAAAAGTTAACAATTGGGCCCTGTGACCTTGATCTTTGACCTGGTGACCCCAACGTCAGTAGGGGTGGTGTACTCATAAAGTACTATCAGCATGTTACGTTTGAAGGTCCTGGGTCAGTGGTTCGCGTGTAAAGTGCCTTCATGCGAAAAGTTAACGTTGGCCCCTGTGACCTTAACCTTTGATCTGGTGACCCCAACGTCAGTAGGGGTGGTGTACTCATAAAGTACTATCAGCATGTGAAGTTTGAAGGTCTTGAGTGCAGGGGTTCGCGAGTAAAGTGACTTCACGCGAAAAGTTAACAATTGGGCCCTGTTACCTTGATCTTTGATCTGGTGACCCCAAAGTCAGTAAAGGTGGTGTACTTAATAAGTACTATCAGCAAGTGAAGTTTGAAGGTCCTGGGTGCAGTGGTTCGCGAGTAAAGTGCCTTCATGCGAAAAGTTAACGTTGGCCCCTGTGACCTTGACCTTTGGCCTGATGACCCCAAAGTCAGTAGGGGTGGTATACTTAATAAGTACTATCAGCAAGTGAAGTGTGAAGGTCCTGGGTGCAGTGGTTCACGAGTAAAGTGCCTTCATGCAAAAAGTTAACGTTGGCCCCTGTGACCTTGACCTTTGACCTGATGACCCCAATGTCAGTAGGGGTGGTGTACTCAATAAGTACTATCAGCATGTGAAGTTTGAAGGTCCTGGGTGCAGTGGTTCGCGAGTAAAGTGCCTTCATGCAAAAAGTTAACGTTGTGACGAACGAACGAACTAACGAACGGAAGGACAGTCGAAAACTAATATGCCTCCCTTTGGGGGCATAAAAAAAATATTGGCTCATAATAAAATTTGTCCGAGATTTTATGACGAAAGACACTTTTTGGTTTGGTTATTACTGCTCATTGAAATGTGGATGCAAAAGTGGACACAAACCAATGTGGACGACAATGGGCAGACCCACGTACAACGATCCAAAAATCTGAACATTAGCACTTCGTGACAAGGTTATGAGCTAAAATTCATACTCTTAGTTTTATCGTACAAAATACAATACAATGTTCTACTTCTTTCGTACAAAATACTACAGAATTATCTTAGTTCTATACAGTTCAGAGACAATGCGTGGAAAGCAAAAATACTATAAAATTTCCATCCTTCTCACACTAGGGTGTTAATTATGTTCTTAATATGCTCATAAAATTACTTGCAATTAGCTTGATTATAAACACAGCAATACTACAACTATACTAATTAATCCTATCGTCTATACAGATGCATGCTCTATAGCCGCCTTTCATTCTGTGTATATATCAACAATCCCTCAGCGAAACAAATATATTATAGGATAACAAACTTAAGTTCCGGTCTAAAATATAAATGATTTGTTCTGTTCTGGACCCAGTTATTCGGAGCTTTAACCGACTGTTAAACTAACCGCCGGTGAACTTTTGACTTGGTGGGTTTTGATGTTTTGATTTTACTGTAAAGACCTTTTAGTGTTCATAATCCTCAACGTATACCTTTGCTATACTAAGACTTGTAAAATGTCAAAATATACCGCCAATCGTTAATCAACCGTAAGCTTAACCACCTGCTAAAATTTCGAACAGCTTAGGTCCTGTTGTTCTGTTCTGTTATAAAAGTAATCAAGATTTATTATTCATATATATAATTATGAACAAAGTATTTTTTACATAGGCAAAGTGAAAATAAATGTATATATTTATTTTTTTATCCAACAAATCTTATTTTGATAAATAGGCAAATAATAAATTCAATATGTTTTACAAATATTCGTCCAGTTAGTGAAGTGTCTTCCTTTACAGCAAATAGTCCAGTTACTGCAATCCCGAGTGTGTCAAAAACACATTTAATCTTATATTAAGAAATTAATTTAAATTTTATGACATGTCAATAAACCTATCCCGTTTAATAAGTGTACTATCCTGACTCTTTTCTAAAACATGAATTCATCAGAAATATGAAGAATGCGACGTAATTCAAACTGGAAAATGAAAAACTTTTTGTCCAAGTTTTAATTAGCTGTTTACGAACAAAAATAGAGATAAAGTAATTGGGAACATGCAAATTTTTCAGTATTTTTCAGTAACAGTGTGAGAATTCTGGAAATTGAAAAGTTAACAATTAAAAGAATTTCCATTGAACATATACTGGGAAAAAGGACATGCCCTATTTCGACGAATCGCGATAATTTGAACATGTTTTTGGTAGAGGGTCACCGAAGGATCATTTATGTGAAATTATTCTAAAACTTGGCCAGTCGTTCCTTACAAGAAGATTTTTAAACTTTCTTTTATATACATATAGGAAAAGTGCCCATGCCGTCTGGCGGCCATGTTTTCATTTTTGACAGGTCGTGATGATTTGAACCGTATTTGGAGAGAGTCATATTTAAATCGGACAAGCGGTTATGCGAAGTCGGTGGAAGATTTTTTTAGCTCTTGTGGGCCCTATGTGCAGTGGAGCTGAACCGTTCCAAATGGAACTATCCAAGTAACATCCTTACTTCAATTTAACGGATGTTGAACGGACAACAGACAATAAGTCTTCACAAGAGCTCGGACTGGACGAGGTGTGCCCTGCTGAGCTAATAATGAAACTGTCCGTGATATTTACAAATATGTGTTTTAAATTTAAAAAGTCATTTAAAAAAGAAGTTGTAATATACTGTTTAAATTATTAGTGTGATATATATTGTGAATGTACATAACATGACTTCCTATGGCATGCCAGCAATATCAAGGACCACAATGAAATAAGAAGAAATCAGTTTTCTCTTTTTCAAGTCATCCTTGGTATAAATGTTATTTCTTGGCCTATGTAACATATGCATATCGGTTTATATCACTGTTTTATGTCGTCTTTGCATCATGGTGTAACCCTGCTTGTACACTTATTACCAAAGCGAATGTCTCTATAACAAGTGTTTCTCGTTCCACTTCTTCAGCTGCTTCTAAGATAAATCTGTCCCATCTTTGCGTTTTTTAGTTGTTTCCGGCTCAGGTTTTCCAATCTTTTCTGATATTCAAACTCTCAATCAGTGTGGGAACCCGGTTTGAGTCCTCATTGCTAGGAAACGCATTTTTCACATTTTTCAAATTTCAGTTGATCTCTTAAGCGAGTAAACATTTTCTTGCTTGATCAACAGTTTTTTCACCTTCAATAATGTTTGGGGCATTTTAAACAGAATTGGAGGAAATTATGATGATGCGATGACCGGCTTACTTTTTCTCAAAACATTCCAGTAAGTTTCATCGCCAAGTTGCATCCTCGAGACTGCAAATCGAGTTGGTTAAATTCATTTCATAAGAAAAGTTATTACGTGAGTTGTGTCATAAAGAAACATAATTCTTAATCAATTTAACCAACAAATTAAATAGTTTTAAGAATATTAAGTTGGAATTCAGTTCTTTTATTTTTGCTGTTGTCAGCTGACTATCGAAAGCGATTTAATAAAAGATAAATTTGAAGGAAGAAATGAAGGCAAACCTCTAATTAAGTCATAGGCCAACTTTATCTCTTAACTTTCATCATTAGTTTCAATATTTTTCTTCCTTCTTGTTATGTGCATAAATATTTTTAAGTATTTTGTTAAGCTCATTCGAGTCACTTAAGAATTTATTTTATTTTAATTTATTGTTGCTGATAATTCAAAAATGTATAGAATAGTTCCTTTCTGATGGGAAAGAAAAACAAAAAGACAGGATAATTACATGATTCTTTTTGAAGCAATTTTTTTCTTTTTTTTTGTCACGCACCAGAAGTTCCAAATATGTCGAGACCTTAACTGTATTATGTTATTAATTTACAGGTTAATATAACTAAACCATACCTTTGGTTGCGGAATATCATTCTCCTTGCACCATTCTGAGAATGACTGTTCAATGATATCGAACAGTCTGGAATCTGTCACACTACTGTACACCCGAACATACTGTTCAGCAAACGTATCCGGAAGTACAAACGAAACCTACATACATAAACCGTACAACTGGTAGAATTCTATAAATGATCAATACGAGTGAAATTTTCTTTGTTTCTCTGAATCCCTTTTGTCAAATATCCAGTGAATCGTAATAAATATTAGAACACAATTCAAATCTGCGAATATTTAAATGAATAGTTAGAGGGGGCGCAGTGGTCCAGTGGTAACACTGTCTGACTACGGACCCAGAGCCCGTGAGTTCGATACACCGCCTCTCCAATTAAAACTTAATAACATTACGTGCTTTACACCTAGCACGCTAATGAACCAGGGGAGCTTCTGGCATTGGAAAGCCTTCTGTATCTTGCACTATCCTCAAACTAAAAGTTACTAACAGTCTTCTGGAGGAGTCGCCCATATAGGTTTCTGATGGCGGCTATAAACAAGCGATGGATGGTATAAAATAGAAACCCTATGAAAAGCATTGCAAAAAGCTAGAAACTGATTTCTTAGTCCTTCAATTAACCAAAGTTTATTTCATAAATGTTTTTTTTTTTCAGACTATTAATCAGTTACAGTCGCAAGTGGCGTGGTAATTGAGAAAATGAATGAAAAGTGATTTTAGAAATTATTTCAGGGAAATGTTGTTTTATGCTAAGTAAGATATCTTAAAAGTAAGATTACAACGCATTAATAAATAGTCTCAATTGACATTTTAACACTTTTTGGTGTCCAAAAACGGCTTACGTACTTGGACTCAGTGTTGTTATATTTTCTGGTCCTTTAGGATCTTAAGCCGATGCTGGGGGAAAGGTAATGTACATTCATAACCTCTCATGAACCGAGTCTGCTATTATATTGCTTGGCTGCGTTTTTATGCTTCCGTAAAACCTTCTTACAGATTTTGTTCCAGTTTCATTCAAAATCGTTTTTGCCGATTAATTTGAAAGTAATCAATAAGTTTTGGTCATTTTTCGTTTATGTCACCACTTTAGTAATAGTAAGAACAGCGAGTAGATCATACATACATACATACATACATACATTTCAAAATCATCACGACGAGCGCTTTATATAGCTTAAAAATCTGCAAATTCGATAGATTACCTGTTCTTTGTTTATTCTAATGGCTGTGTCTTCTTGTCCTTTCTTGAAAAACCAGACCTTGGTTACTGGGTCTTTGTCCTTACTTCCGTAGTCCAGGTTCACTACCTTTGAGTCAGTAATAGATAAAAAAAATACAAAAAGTAGGGATAAATCAATTAAACAGAACGGTTATTGGAATTAATTAAAAAGTAAGAAAAGGGGTATCCACAAAATTTATGTTATAACTTCTCATAACTCTACGTGCATACACGTGGAAGTCAACAGTTAAGTTTACATGTAAAAATTCTTATCAGCCTTTAGACCAAAGTTTAATAACTTTTCAGTTGTATACTGTAAAACTCTTACTGTCTTAAACAGAACCATATGTCAACATTCAGTGACTTCAGTTAATACTTCTTACATGTCCGGAACACTGTGAAATGGAACTAATTTTTACTATTTACTTCATCGCAGACTCCCTGTTACAAATCACAAACTTTAATTTAAAAAAAGCATTAAATTAATTCAAAATATAAAATAAAAACATCTGATTTTGTTCCAAATACATGTATATTAATTTCAGTCAAAGAAAAACCCTTGATTGCACACAATGACTAAGATAACGCACTCATTTCTGTGCTTTAAACTTATAAAGGTACACTAGACCCAAATGTCATGTCCGAAAATATGAACAATTACAGGGACTGTAACTACACGTTCTTGTTAGGTACGCCTTCAAAAACCTTCCAGACTTAAACATGAGGTAATATTTTATGAGCCTCTATGGATACCTAAAGGCTACACAAAGTGCCAAATCTTGGCCAGGACCACCTCCATATATGGTAGTTAAAGAGCCCATTAGTTCTGCAAGTCGAAATTTCGAGATATTAAATCACAGAGTAAATAAATGATGTGCACCTGCCATTAATATTCTGACGTAATATACTGATCCAAACAGAGGCCTTTTTCAACGCTATACATAATGACATTTTCGTAAACATGAGTAAGGACCAATTTGCAGTTTGATTTTTTTCTTTGAAAACAACTTTGAAAAATAAACATAGAATTTGAATCGCACGACATCAAAATACGGATAATAATTGTTTTGTGCAGAAATATGTTCGTCGATAGAGTTATTAAAAACAAATGCCACTTTTAAAGTCATTGCAGAGTTTTTATGTTTAATATTTAGCCACTCACTGACCCTTGTCATGCTTGAAGGACGCACAGCCGGAGTAAAATGGGGAACACATTATGTAAAATTCTGATCAGTACTGCTAATTGAAAAAAGCAGATATATAATAATGTACAACAATGAAAAGGAAAGAGGGGCACTGCAAGTTCATACATTCTTAAATACAACACTTTACCGCTTCTGTCTCCTCCAAATAAAATAAATATTCTGGAGTTAGTGAAAACAAAATGTATTGATCATGTCAATAACGCTAACAAAAAGAACAGTCTACTTCAGCTGCCGGCAACAAAAAGAAAAGTCTACTTCAGCTGCCGGCTAATACATATTATATCTCCTAGATGTGCAGGCTGATCTTAGTCTGCACTTGTCGCATAGGAAGAACCACTTGCCTCCAGCAGGCTGATCTTGGTCTGCATTTATCGCAAAGGAAGACTCACTTGCCTCCAGCAGGCTGATCTTGGTCTGCACTGGTCGCAAAGGAAGACTCACTTGCCTCCAGCTGGCTGATCTTGGTCTGCACTGGACTCACTTGCCTCCAGCAGGCTGATCTTGGTCTGCACTGGTCGCAAAGGAAGACTCACTTGCCTCCAGCAGGCTGATCTTGGTCTGCACTTGTCGCAAAGGAAGACTCACTTGCCTCCAGCAGGCTGATCTTGGTCTGCACTGGACTCACTTGCCTCCAGCAGGCTGATCTTGGTCTGCACTGGTCGCAAAGGAAGACTCACTTGCCTCCAGCAGGCTGATCTTGGTCTGCACTTGTCGCAAAGGAAGACTCACTTGCCTCCAGCAGGCTGATCTTGGTCTGTACTGGACTCACTTGCCTCCAGCAGGCTGATCTTGGTCTGCACTTGTCGCAAAGGAAGACTCACTTGCCTCCAGCAGGCTGATCTTGGTCTGCACTTGTGGCAAAGGAAGACTCACTTGCCTCCAGCAAGCTGATCTTGGTCTTCACTGGTCGCAAAGGAAGACTCACTTGCCTCCAACAGGCTGATTTTGGTCTGCACTTGTCGCAAAGGAAGACTCACTTGCCTCCAGCAGGCTGATCTTGGTCTGCACTTGTGGCAAAGGAAGACTCACTTGCCTCCAACAGGCTGATCTTGGTCTGCACTTGTGGCAAAGGAAGACTCACTTGCCTCCAGCAGGCTGATCTTGGTCTGCACTGGTCGCAAAGGAAGACTCACTTGCCTCCAACAGGCTGATCTTGGTCTGCACTGGTCGCAAAGGAAGACTCACTTGCCTCCAGCAGGCTGATCTTGGTCTGCACTGGACTCACTTGCCTCCAGCAGGCTGATCTTGGTCTGTACTGGACTCACTTGCCTCCAGCAGGCTGATCTTGGTCTGCACTTGTCGCAAAGGAAGACTCACTTGCCTCCAACAGGCTGATTTTGGTCTGCACTTGTCGCAAAGGAAGACTCACTTGCCTCCAGCAGGCTGATCTTGGTCTGCACTGGACTCACTTGCCTCCAGCAGGCTGATCTTGGTCTGCACTGGTCGCAAAGGAAGACTCACTTGCCTCCAGCAGGCTGATCTTGGTCTGCACTTGTCGCAAAGGAAGACTCACTTGCCTCCAGCAGGCTGATCTTGGTCTGTACTGGACTCACTTGCCTCCAGCAGGCTGATCTTGGTCTGCAGTTGTCGCAAAGGAAGACTCATTTTCCTCCAGCAGGCTGATCTTGGTCTGCACTTGTGGCAAAGGAAGACTCACTTGCCTCCAGCAAGCTGATCTTGGTCTGCACTGGTCGCAAAGGAAGACTCACTTGCCTCCAACAGGCTGATTTTGGTCTGCACTTGTGGCAAAGGAAGACTCACTTGCCTCCAGCAAGCTGATCTTGGTCTGCAATGGTCGCAAAGGAAGACTCACTTGCCTCCAACAGGCTGATTTTGGTCTGCACTTGTGGCAAAGGAAGACTCACTTGCCTCCAGCAAGCTGATCTTGGTCTGCACTGGTCGCAAAGGAAGACTCACTTGCCTCCAACAGGCTGATCTTGGTCTGCACTTGTCGCAAAGGAAGACTCACTTGCCTCCAGCAGGCTGATCTTGGTCTGCACTGGTCGCAAAGGAAGACTCACTTGCCTCCAGCAGGCTGATCTTGGTCTGCACTGGTCGCAAAGGAAGACTCACTTGCCTCCAGCAGGCTGATCTTGGTCTGCACTTGTGGCAAAGGAAGACTCACTTGCCTCCAACAGGCTGATCTTGGTCTGCACTTGTGGCAAAGGAAGACTCACTTGCCTCCAGCAGGCTGATCTTGGTCTGCACTTGTCGCAAAGGAAGACTCACTTGCCTCCAACAGGCTGATCTTGGTCTGCACTTGTGGCAAAGGAAGACTCACTTGCCTCCAGCAGGCTGATCTTGGTCTGCACTGGTCGCAAAGGAAGACTCACTTGCCTCCAGCAGGTTAAAGGTTAAAGCAATAGCAACTACTCCACTCACACATTAGAAGAAACAAAGCTTTTATAGGCAAGTAGGAACAAAATTGAGAAAAATAACTGATAATGACCTTCCCTTCAATGAATCGAAAAAAGTGGCACCGAAAGTCCATTCTCAATTCTTTTTTTAAAAACATATTTTTTCTATTTTTAATTACTTAACTACCACCGCTCTTTTCACCAGCAAAAATGAATATAATTTTACACATTCCGGTTGCACAGGCTAGCAGTGTATGAAGTATAAGATTTATTTGCCGTATGAATAACACTAAGGACAAAAGAACAACAAAAGATTCAAACACATAATAAAGTTTGTGTCTTAAACTTTCATTTAGTTACCCTCATATGCTGCTCGGGAGAAAATGAACTAAATCCTTAAGGAGTGATATTTCGCCATCCAGGCCTCTTTAGTACTAAGCAATTCTATCCAGATCAAAAGAGTACTCACGTCGATTTCTACAATTTCTGATAAATCTGTCAAATCAGTCCGTTTTTGTTTAATCTTGTTGAACAAATTTTCTTGAACGGCCGTCCTCTTTATCCAGCCTTTCTGTAAATAAAGAGAACGTGTTATGGCTGCAATATTAACAGATCTAGATGTCACAAAGACAATTCGCGGTCTCCTTGGACGAACGGATAAGATTTCAGGATTCGAATTATTTGATAGTCACCACACGTGTTCATACACTACAACAGTAGGAAAGTCGCTATTTGACATATGTCGGTGTGAACTCAATAAATTTAGTCAGTGTTCAAGCGTAAAATTTGGCATGACAATAGTTTACAGCGTTTAAAATCTGAGAAGCATGCATAGTCCCAAAACATATCGGTAAACTATGGCTAAGTTTGAGTTTTTTTGTGTAATTTCAAGGAAACCTTGAATTAATAACGAATTAGACACGTTAAACATATTTATAGACTGGCATCAGTCGTTAGAGTCACTGAATGTAAAGCACCTGGCCATAAAATCAATCCTCTCTGATACCACTTTCTAAAAAAAATTACAATATCTCTTGCCTCTGTCTCATTATAAGTCTGTTGAGATGAGCCTAGAGAGAAAATGTTTTTCTGAGAAAATAATTTAGTGTCAGTGTGAAGAAATTAATATTATTACAGACTATTTGATCTCAACAGACTTTGTAAGTCTAACATATTTAGCACATACCTGAAATTGTCTCTACCCGTGTAATAAATATTTTGTTGTTCTTTACATACATCAGGGGGTTACGCTTGTGGATTTTAGAGATAAATGCTATTTTATACGGACATAAACCACACTTGACTTTCTTGCAAATCCACGAATCACGCTAGCACCTCTTGGATGATTTGCAAGAAGTCCCAATGAGATTAATACCCGTATAAACGCACAAAATAGCAATAGAGTTCAATACTTACATTCATCACATGTTTGATGTCGCGGGAGTGTAATAAAGCCATTGAATAAAAATGATAGAACACTAAATACTAGTGTAATAAAGCTTTGACGTCGACGTCGTTTATTGTATGGGAGACGCTGGTCAAATGGACTTGTTTATATGATAAAAGAAAGTAGAATTTTTGATGTTCCGACAGAAAAGGCTAACATGTGATAAAAAGAAGAGCCTCGCATTTTATTATTTTATTCAGTATGAAAAGACACTCATGTAATATCCTCTATTTACATTTAGCAGTAGCTTGCTACAAAACAATGCGTGGTTTGCCTTCCACGAGTATCAGAAAATCAAAGTAAATGTCAGGTTATCGATCTTTTCGAATACAGTGAAAAATCATGTAGTCGTGTCGATACAGTTTTGGTCTTTACCGTCAGAAAAATTAGTTTTAGCTATGATTTAATGTTCTTTTTGTCCAATTTTTAAAGGATTTTTCGAACGACGCCATTGTAGGCATGATTCTTGTGAATACGCGCGCAATCGCGCGGAAAGGGCCGTCTTTGATATTAATTATAACACCTATGTTGGTTATACGAAAAAACGCTTTTCAAATCATACAGCGGTATAGTGAAAGTAAATATTAGTGCATAATTACTCCGCACCCCAGTTATCATTTTATCTGATAGAAATACTTGTGCACCTGTTTAACATCTACTTGAGTTTGAGTGATGCATTTATAGAACTCTCTGTAAAGTATCCTGTTTATTATAGCTCTAGATTTCTCCAAACCACGTTTGGAGGACCGCTGTATTTTTTGCAGAATATCATCGGTCAGATGTGTATACGCCTTCATGTCGTGAATAGTGTCAGACATCCGAAGTCGATTTCTTAAACAAATGTTACAACGTGTATTATTGTCCACAGTAAGATATCGTTTGTTTTGATTGTTCAATATTTACAATAACGAAGGCTCTTGTACAATATATTACGCTTGTCAGAAGTTCGTAATTTAAAGTACAGTCTAAAGAAATCTCATTTTAAGTTTAAAAAGTCTTACGAAGCTTTTGAATTAATGCATGCATTGTAATATATAGATATAATATCAGAGATGAACACTTAACAAATGTAAACTTTTAGCAGACTTGCGTTCTTATCTCTCATTTATCTGAGTTCCAACTTTAAAAAATCTCTAGACAAATCAGAAACAAGGGGGTGGGTGGGGTCATATGTAATTGTTTACCCGTTTTCTCCATGAAATGAAATATCATCATTAGCAGCAATCAAAGCGTCGCGTATCCTAAAATTTATACAGTATACAGGTCTTTAACATGCGCAGTAAGGAATGATTATATACAAAGCAAATTATATAGATTGTTTTTACAAAATGTCATCAAAATGATAAATAAGTTTAAACAAAATAGCTTGTTGTATTTATACTGTTAATATATATGTATATTTCAATATCTATTTATAACCAATGAAAGCTTAAAGAAGGAGACTGAAAATGCTCAAATCTCTTCAATTGTATATAAAAATACATACATCATGCCAATGATGTTGTGCGTTTTGTGTTGATACGCTCTCCTGTATAAAGTCATCCTGGCGTAAAACATGTCATACAAATCTTGAGCTGCCTGAAACAAGATTTCATATATATAGAGTGATTTGTATGTATTTACATGAGCATGTCTATAATTGAAATATCGTGTCGTTTAGTGCCGTTATTTGTGTAAGGGGTTCAACATTGACCTCAACAAAAAGTTTAAGTAAGAAATCAAGTTTCTTCAGTAAAAACAAATGTCATTACGCCGACAAAATATATGAGATATTATCCACGTACTACCCTCATGATGATACAAAGGTGCGACAAGTTTCAAGGATATCGGTCTGACAGGTTTTAGAAAAGTAGACCTAAACAGCAGAACATTTTACAAGCACAAAAAAATTCTCTTAAGTGCATGTAACCAAAAAGTGCTACGTGTTTTTGTTGTTGTTTTTTTTAAACGTAGTACAAGCTAGAGACCACCGCTTCCATTATAACATTATGACATGTGCGGCCTTCCATAAATTGAAATATGTATATCTAATCACATTTCTTTTAAGACGTTTCTTAGTTCAATATAATGGACGTAAAACATACGAATATTGATTTTTTATTTGTGAAATTTTCGCGTGAATGATATGACCTACTGTACATCATTGGCATGGCCGGAAAAAAACCGTTTCATAAAACCATTTTTTCTTCAGCACACACCAAGTGTAGCAAATATTGTCAAATTGTATAAAAAAAACTGTAAACGCAGTAAAATTGTTCAATTTTGAGACGAAAATTTCTTCTTGAGTCTGTTGATATTACTGATCAATCAGAACAGAGTAAACATTACCTAATTCCCAGGTATATGATAACCGCTTTTCACCTTTTGACGATAAATAAATATCATGGCTATAAGTTTGATAGTTTTCAAAAGATGAACATGAAAAAAATCTTAACCACCGCTGATGATTGGGTAATACTTCTCAGTCGTGTTACCTTGTCTCTGTAACAGATTTGTCTCCTCCCTTCTGCCATGAGAACTCTAGCGTGCTGTATTAATCTGTTGTGTTCAAAGGTAGTTTTCATGCCCAGCATCAAACTGTCGCGAGCAATGTAGTCCCACCGGTCAACGTCGATTCCGTTCACACGATTAGCTACAACCTAACACAGATACCAATAGATGTAAGGCTTTTTCCACTTTTTTTTATTCTTTTTGCGATTATAAACGTTAGTTAGAAAAACAAAATCTAGCAGAATATCATTTAGGAAGTATAGAAGCCGTTAAGCAAAATAATTGCAGACTCGGTTCATGAGAAGTTATGAAATGTGCAAAACTCCTTTTGCCTTTGTGGAGTTCTATTACATACACATACATTGAATGAACCCCTGTGATCTCAAACGACCAGAAAACGTAACAGCACCATTAATATATGTGACACAAAATGACATGCATTTGCCGACATTTATTTGGTCTAGCATATATAAAGCGAATAAAACAAAAACACAAAACCTTTGTGTGCTGGAAGAATGATAATTATCAATTTGCATATGAAAATAAACATCTCTGATTCTTATAGCTTTATGGAAAATCGATTTAAATTTGTTCACTGATCCTTAAATGAAAGTACCTCATACAAGAAGCTCTTGTTCTTGTTTCTTCCCCGACACGGCCAAACCTAAAACAAACAAAATATCGGTTTGAACTGAATATTACTGTACTATTTAAGATTTAAACATTATAGTGCAATCCGCTATGAAAACATGATTGTACAGTACTTTATGTGAAGAACTGAGTATAGTTTCTTTACAAATGACTTCATGATTATGTTAGTAAATAAAGTTTCCTGTCCGTTGGAAGATGAGACTAAGAGCAGCAGAATCTATGCTAAGTTATAAGCAATTTAACTTGCTAGGAATTTAACTTCATTTAAAATGAACTTAAAATCTTTGTTTCCATGTGAGATGTAAAGAAATTGATGTAATTTCTTTCTGCTCCTAATTCTTTAAAGTAACGAAGAAAAATCTAGGTTAATCAATAAGCAAGAAATTATAGAAAACATGTTGTTTTGCTCACGAAGTGCACATAAAATGCTCTTAAAACAATAAGCCATCTTTTTCTTATAATAACAATAAACTGGAAATTGATGATGACTTTAGTTACTTGGGAGTAAAATATAACTACAATGGTAGTTTTTATAAAACAAAGAAGCATTTGTGTGAACAAGAAAGAAAAGCAATGTTTAGCTTACTTAAGAAATGTCGTAAATTACAGTTAGGAACTGAGTTGATTTTGCATTCATTTGAAACAATGGTTAGTCCTATCTTGTTGTATGGTAATGAAATATGAGGCTGTAAAGATCTTAGTATTGTATGCACTTTTCAAATGAAGTTTCTTAAATTGTTACTAAATGTTAAGAAATCTACGCCTAGTAATACGGTTCTTGGTGAACTTGATGTTTTATCATTAGATACAGTAACTGTTGGTAAGTAGGGTTTTGAATTACAGGAGTAGAATTGTTAACAGTAAGACCGACAAAATCAACGTTATTGTGTATAGGTTGATATACAGGCTAGATCATGAGAATTTATATACTTGCTCTTGCATAAAGTTTGTCAAAACATCATTACAGCAATTGGGTTTTGCTGATTTTTTTTATAATTTAGTTGACTCCTAACCAAAAACATTTTAGTATTATTACTAAGTGAAGAATTAAAGATCGGTTTATGCAGACATGTAATGAACAATTACAGTCATCTAGCAAGTGTAATAACTATAAAGGTATTTTACTTTACTTCCAAAGGACTTGGTTTTATCACTTTGACATTTTAGATGTCGTAACAATAAATTACCAGTATCTTAGTCAGAGAACTTGTCAGATGTGTAATAATAACTCAAGGGGTGAGTTTTATTATATTTTTGAGTGTGTACACTTTATTCCTGAAAGAAAAAAGTACATCCCAAGAACACACAATATTATATCTTTTCAAAAACTGTTCCAAAGCTCTGATAGTACTGTTTTGTTAAAGCTTGTTTGTTTGTTTGTTTTGGGTTTAACGCCGTTTTTCAACAGTATTTCAGTCGGGCAGTTAACCTAACCAGTGTTCCTGGATTCTGTACCAGTACTAACCTGTTCTCCGCAAGTAACTGCCAACTTCCCCACATGAATCAGAGGTGGAGGACTAATGATTGCAGACACAATGTCGTTTATCAAATAGTCACGGAGAGCAAATGCCCCGCCCGAATTTCGAACTCGCGACCCCGAGATCCGTAGACCAACGCTCTTACCTCTGAGCTAAGCGGGCGGGCTTTGTTAAAGCTTGCGTTACTTGTTAAAATGTGATGCAAAGGGTAAAGTAATATTACCACCTTTCACCTACATAATATAACTGTTTACCTAATATGTCTATTCACGCTCAGATAGAATTATATTGATTTAAACAGTATTTTATTGATATAATTACAATTGTTACAGTGTTAAATATACAAACATAGAGGACTGAGTAGGAAGCTATAAACTTTTTTAGAAACTCTCCCCTTATACATATTTTAATTTCAATGGTAACAAAATAAATAATCCATCATACATATTCTGCTTGCAGTTTCTTCGTTTATCTATATGGTATCTAACAAAATGTCTCAAATGTAATTTTAAAATAGGCTGACAAAAAAGATTTTTGATACAGAAGTTGGCCATGAAGAATCTAGAATTTACGTTCACATACATAATAATGACTTGGGACTTTCAATACATCAGAAAAAAGCCGTCTTTTGAAGCTACTTAATGTTGGAGAATTTCTGTGTTCTAACGGTAGTTGTCAGTCACTGACAGATGATGGCAGAAAGGAGTTAGCAAAGAACTGAGTGTGACAAAGCAGGTTTATATCTATGATTCTATACGGATGTTTGTGCAACAGTTTCAGGTACCAATGAAGAAAGATACTGTGGAGTTAAATGATTTTTCATTTTGTAGAAAAGAGTGAGTTTATGATTTTGTCTTCTGAAGGGGTTTGAAGCCAGTCTCTTCATAAAGATTGGCAAAAGAAACAAGTTTGGTGGCTCCTGTGATAATGACTTTCTCAAGTTGAAATTCATCGTGCTGGGTTATATTATCCCACACGACATCAGAATACTCCAGAAGAGGCCGTATAAAAGACAAATAGATAGTTTTAAGAGACTTACGGTCAAGAACAAATTTTAAGGTTCTTATTATGTTGATTCGTGTCCATGCCTTTTCTTTGATACTATCTACATATTCGTTCCAGTTTCCGTCGTTTGAAAATACAACTCCAAGATGCTTGTGAGACGACAGCTCGTTGACTGGAACACCATGCATATAAAAAGGAGGATGTAGGGGTTTGTTAATTTTACGAGAAATGAGAAGAGATTCTGCTTTTTTATGGTTGAAGTCGACAAGCCACTCATTTGCCCTCTCGTCTATTTTCAGAAGGTCTGAGTTTAGGGTTCCGACTGCAGTGACCGGGTTGTCAACAACAATGTACAAGCTAGTATCATCAGCAAAGAGTCTGATAGTTGACCTGATACCGAGAACAATGTCATTAATAAAGACAATGAAAAGAAGATAGCCAAGGATAGAACCTTGTGGCACACCTGCTTGCTGAGATACAAACCGTTTGAGAAGAATCTCCAGGAAGAACAACTTTCTGCTTTCTCTCAGATAAATAGTCACGAAACCATAAAATAGAACTATATTGGTGTATGATTGTATCTGAAATGTTTGAACTGCCTTGAGACTATTTTGTAGAGAATGTTTTGTATCATGCAGATGCCCCTTTGGGCCTTGTACTGAAATAAACTAAAACAATAGCCATCGTGTTGCGGAAAACTGATTGACATAGGGTGTAACTTGAGAGACAATTTATCTATATCTGAAGGGAAATATATTTATTGTTTACAAAATTCATTAATTTTGCTTATGCATTTTACCAATCTGTAAAATTATGGAGACAAACTGTGTATTACTGGACTACACTGAAACGACAGCAACCACGTGGTGGCTCAGAAGCCGACCAGGATTAAGGCCAGCCTGAAAAGTAATAGAGAAGGAGGCAGAGATTTATAAAATGCTAAAAGCCTTATTTGTGCTAGATAGAATTTTGTTAGCTCTGTCAATTAGAAGTTATAATACCGGTGACGGAAAACTAGTTATTAATCCTGCGGCTTTTATGAGCCCTACGCTACATTTATCAGGCTAACAGACAACAGTCGAAAGGATCTACTCTATGTATTTTATGTGCATACCTCAGCGTTCAAATCAAAAGGAACATATATCAGCTCCCTAATAAATTCTATATCTCTTTCTTCGAAGCCTGGTATCATCTGTCGGACATATTCGTGAAGTTTACCATCATTGTCTCGCAACATGTAATCAAACATTTTCACAGAAGCCTTTTCATGCTGAAGAAGTAATAAATTCGTACATCTTGGCAATCGATCCGTATAAAGTATATGAGATTGTCGCTAAAAGATTATTAAATTGTGCTCCACGAAGTATAGTAGATTTTAGAGCTGAAAACCAAAAATGCTGACAAACGCATAATATCTGGAAGCTTTCAAAATAAAGAAAAACATTTTAGACATTTTTGTAATTATAACTAAGCTATTTTAAAATACTTTATTTTATTTTTAAATCCTAAGTCTGAAGCCAATAAGTTTTTATAATTCTTAAGACATTCATGATAATAAATATATCAAACATGAATTTCTTATTACCTTCCATTCCGTGTCTGGAATAACAGCTGGTATGAATTTATGTTCAAATACATGGGAAAATGGTCCCTGGCCTGACGAAATAGACATAAAGTATATTATGAAAATAAATGATTAAAACTTTTATGCACAATTCATTTTCAAGCTTTTAGGCAGCTCACATATAGAGAAAATTATGGTCCGTTTTTTAGAATAAATATATATTTAAGAGGTGGTGCACATGTATTTGATGAGGTAGCCGACGAGGTTTATGCTACTCTAGCTTGAATTAGAGTCTGATGAGCACAAAAAAAAGGAAAGAAAAAATGACATTAGATATGTTAAAATTCTAAACAACTGACCATTACAATTAATTTAAGGAATGGTTGAAAAATATGCATATTACCAAGATCATGACAGAGCGCGGCTATTTCCACACATAGAATATCTTTCGTTGTGATATCTAACTCTGGCTGGCGTTCTTTCAATACTCTCAAAAGTTTCCCGGCCAAATGACAAACGCTGTATTAAAATGATTAGAGTCAATTAACATCAAGCTTTGATATGCATGTGCTTTTGGTTTACATTACTTGTTCATGTTTTGAAAGATTCTCTAGCATGGCCTGTGGTTGAATGCAGAAGTTTTCATTCATACACAAAAATACATGTACACGCAATGTGTAGAGATTTCCTATGAGTGACATTATATGTCAATGTTGATAAATTTACGTATGGATGAGTGGTTTTCTCTTTAATTTTGATCATTTTCGGCTGACGTGATGTAAATATAAAAGTAAGATTAATATTACCGCTAATAAGTCAAGCAGTATGTTTTAAAGTGGCTCCAAATTGTATTCAATGGAGAACGAAACATCATGAAACATTTAAGTTCTAAACCAGGAAAATACTTACCCAATGGAATGTTCGAACCTGTTATGACTGGCACCAGGGTAGACTAAATAAACGGTTTCAAGCTGCTTGATATATCGTAGTCTCTGGAACTGCGGCGTGTCAATAATTTTTACGCACAAGGGATGTAACTCTATCTGACCATATATTGGATCATTGAACACCTGCTCCGAAATGAAAAAAATAGAAACGGATTGCTTAAACTTCCTGACTGCATATGTCGATGAATAGAATATAGAAACATTATGAATGCGACATTTAGAAACTCAATATGAAGGTCACTCTGTGGTAAGTTTTATTGAAAAGACAAATTACAAACCAGCTGAAATACGACTTGTAAAATATAGATATGCAGATATTGCGCCAAGTTTGTGAGTAAAGGACATAACTCTTGTCAAAATTCGGCCGGATATGTTACACTACAAAGTTTGTTTTGATTTTGTGCATAGCAGAAAGACGGCATGACAGAAATATTGATAAAACCGTCCCCAAAGAAACAATCGTAGGATCACCTGTCCACAACACCAGTATGACTTATACCTTTCTGTTTCGTATTTGTTGTTTGAATTGCAGCCGACAAGCTTCATCTGAAGTGTATATCTTTTCTGAAACGTTTAGAAAATAATGTGATATGTAAAAGAATTTTAGTTATTATTAACTGAAATTATTATCAGATTCTTTTGCTGATGTCTAGATAAAATTAATAAGTTCAATGTTTAGAATTTCAATACTTCGGTATAAAATATACTGAACAAAACAGCTAACTTGCCATTAAAACTTACTGAAGCACTTTTTAAAAAAAAAATTGAATCACGCAAAAACATATTTTTATTCGTTTTATTACCATACCCCCAAAAATTGTTTTTTACTGCAGAAAGGTTAAAAGTCACGTTAATTTTGATAAATACGATATTTACCCGTTACTGCAAAGCTAATTTCTGGTCTATTCTTACAGTAAAAGCAAAGAATAGAACAGGTAAATAACATATTTTATCATGTTAACCAATCAAAAACTTACATAATATTTATACATTATTCTGTCGGTGACCTCCCTTGGGATGGACAGGAGAATTTTTCTGCACAGTGATTTTATCATAAATTTTAAGTTTCTGAAAGATTTAAGCACACATTTTATGCAACCATGTAAATTAATGTGACCGCTTATACTCTGTAGCTGGCCTGCGTAAAGGGAAAACTTCACTAAGGAAGGAAGAAGGATTCTTTTCCAGGAAAGCGGGTAGCGATCATATTGATTTTTTTCCCGCGATCAGCTGATAGGAAATGCATCCGACATCTGGAAGGAATTCCAAAATAGGATATGGTTTTCCCCAGTGTCCCCCTCATGATTGTGAAATCTTTTAAATCTGCTATATTTTAAACTCTAATTTATAGTGTATATTATCTTGAACTCAGCGAGCGAGTTATTTCGAATTGCCACTGCAATCGAGTGCTTATGACTTTTTTAAGTGCTATGTACTTTTTAACGCGTGTTTGCAGTTCTGAAATCCAGGCTAAGTAAGTGCGAACTGTGCTATCTTACTGGTTTTATATCTTTTGATAGCCACTTTTATATACATATGAGTAATTTAAACTAGGTCTTAATTATCAAGTATCGTAATTATTCATACAGAATGGATTATTGTCACAACACGTGTAACGTAATTATTCATCACACTGGTTATTCGGGTACCTACTCGAGTGAGCGATACCACCCTCGTGTGATTTATATACATGTATGTTGTATAGGGTATATAAAAACAATACCAACGTATGACACATATTTAAGCATGTTGAACATTTTAAAGACATAATCGTCCGAGGAAATGCATTAATTCGCACTGGTGAAAATATCAGTCCTCAATAATATTGATATGACTACAAAATGTGAAGAAATGTAACGAAATTCATGTAATTTGACGTTTTAAGACGTATTTTTCTTTGTTCGAAGTTGAGATAACTGAATTTGGCACTCTCCTTGGTAAAACTATGCATACTCAACTACAAAACGAATGGATCGTGTACCTACAAGTTATTTTTGTTGATAAAATTTCAATTATATGCATCCTGTCGCTGTTTTTGATGGTACCTCTGACGATGGATGAAAATAAACAATGATACCTACCCGTTTGTACATGGGTACCGTCCTCGTTATGTCAATGAACATTTATAAAACTACCCGCAGCGATTACTTCCGCAATACGGTATACTTAAATGAACGCAATTAAAGGTAATCGCTTTGAGGATCTGGAAATAAGAACTGGAAATGTGAAACCCGACCTTTAGTAGATCTATCTGATTAGAATGTTAACTTTAAAAATGTAAAGAAGTGAGTTAGCAGTATTTCACCAATATCAAATCTTCCCTCACACCCACCCTCTATTCTACACATTCTATCATCTTGCCTACTTGGAGTTTTTCTTCTGTCTCATTGTCACGGGGTCATTTGTCTTTTCTGTTATTTATGTTTCATCAAGGTATATATCATGATATTCCACTTTCATTTATCATTATATTCATATTCATCTCCTATAAACCCCATAATTTTCATTTCATCACTAAATCCAATAGAGTCCTATAACTAACATGTATCTAATATAGGTGACGGGCCTCCGTTATTTACCTAACCGCCAATTGTTTGTCACGCATGCGCACATCAGTAGAGAGATTATACGTGAGGACGTAAAATCTTTGTCTCAAGTTGTTTAATTATTTGTGCTGTTTGCGTGCCCCTTTCAGGTCACTAACATACAGATCTGAAGAGAACCTACAAATCCCGACTATCTGAACGGGTAACATCATTATGAAAGCGACCAAACTTGTCGTCTCACCGTGCAAAAGTGCTTATGTTAAGACTGACCTTCTTTTTCTTCCTGAAAGGGAAATCGGACCCTCTCTCTGGGCATGTATTCGTATAGGGAGAGGCTGCGGCTTCATAAATCTGCCTTTTATCGTATCTTGTAATTATAGGTGCACCCTCTATTAAGTTCGTGCTAATTATGCGACTTATTTACAAGTGCATACCATCTACACTACTGTATAAGTGTCTTACAGGTGACTAACTGAAGAAAAAGAAGCAGACAGGGAAGTCTGGTTATCAGATCCAATCTCTTTTTATTGTTTGTTCACACACTCCTCACAGCGGTTGTAAACGTTAAATGTACGTCAAGGGAGGAAATCTGTGAGATTCAAGATTTCAAGATTTTATTTATAACCCGACCCATACGGGCATTAGTATTATAATAACAACAAATTTAACAAAACAAACACTTAAAGGGCCTACATAAAATAAAACAGTAGTTTAACGGTCATAATAGATCTGATACAAATATTTTGTAAGCTAAAAGATAAAAGACGGTGTACATTTAGAATTAACCAGGTTTGAAAACAGTGTTTTAACTGGCCAGCAGATAACTGCTAGTGACAAAAACCTATTCCTCCCAAAAAAAATTGAAGTATTTTCTGTACAAACAATGCTAACTTAAAAAGAAGAGTATTATCATTGCTATGAAATAAACGTTGAAATGACATTACATTTGACTGTTGAAAGTCATTTGGTATATATTTTACTCTATCTAAATTTAAGTACGGACATTCTATAATGTAATGAAATTGTATTATCACACAGATAACAAGTCCTGTTATTGAGCTCAATATTAAAAAATATCACTCTTTCAACTTGTAACAAATTGTTCCTACATCGGAAATAACACATGGATATTGCGAGATTTGTTGGTAAAACTTTAAAATAATTTTCAAACTCAAAGGTTGTTATAAATATTCTGTAACACAAACATTTTTTTGCAAAGTTTTTTTTCATTCCAATATTGAATAAACTGGCCTTCAACCTCTGTTGTACAATATTGCGGAAATACACTGGTGGAAATACTGATTGATTCAACCAGTATTCAGCAAATCCAAGTTGCTCTAAAAGTTCTTTTACATATGAAATCCTTAGAACAATAATTTACATTTTCTGATGGAGTCTCTACATGAACCTGTGAAGTATAAGTTTATCTTTTTATTTGTTTACCATTAATAATTGTACACCAGTAGTTCAATATTCTATTTCTAATTATAACATCTATTGGTAATATACCAAGCTCGCCAAAAAAACATGACATTAGGTGTTGACTTTTTAACCTTCAGTACCATTTAAAAAAAATAAATTAAGCTGAAAACTTTTAACAATGCTAACATCACCACAACCCCATACCTCTGATCCATATTGGTTGAACCACAGACTCAAATAAACGTAATTGTAAATCAATACTAAGCTGCAACTTCCTACATTTTTTTCAACAGAGCATACATATTTTTTCTAGCTTGGTCAACCAAATACATTTTAGTTTTATTGAAGTAACCATTGTTGTTAAATTAAATTCCTAGATAACTGAAGCCATCTACTACTTCAACTGCCGCATTATTATAATAAAAGGTAGGCTTATTTTGAATTTTTACACGTGAAAAAAATAACAACCTTAGTTTTATTGGAATAAACTGTAAGTTTCCAAATATAACAATATTCTGACATAACATTTAATGCAGTTTGTAAATCATTTTCAGATTCTGCAAATAACACTGTATCGTCTGCATAAAGTAAAAAATAACTTGAAAACATTTCTGAAATATCATCATTTAGCAGGTCCTTTACTTTGTTTGATAATTCCACTAGTACTGAAAAAAAAATTAGGCATACGTGAGACTAAATCTTTCAAGAAAACAGAAAATAAGATCGGACGTGAGACTAAATCTTTCAAGAAAACAGAAAATAAGATCGGTGATAAATTTTCACCTTGTCGTACACCAGTTGAGCTATATGAAGAAATTTGATAGACCGTGGCTACTCTTTACACAAGATTTGGCTTTATCATACATTGCATATTTAGACTTTGTCATCAATGTTATGCTGCAGCAATTCATTCCATAAACACATACGATCGACAGAATCAAACGCTTTCTTGTAATCTACAAAGGCACAATACAAAGGCACAATATAAGAGCAGATTGGTTTGTTTATACTTTAACTTACTCCCCTTAGATTCATAATCACCATTTGCAATACAGAATTAGCAACAGACGATAAGACAGGTGAGATGATATTTTGTTAAAGTTTAAGTATCAGACGAGCTGTAATAACTTTGAAATGATGTATAAAAGGTTACCCAGAGCAAGCATAGGGTGGACCCAGTTCACCAAAATTTCTCGTCGTTTTTTTTTTTTTTTTTTTATTTCCCATCCTTTTAGCTCTGATTTTCAACATTTCGATGATAAGCAAATTTCTCAATGCTTGAATTGTTCGACAAACCTGCAAACCTACTAAACTTCATGTCCTCTTTACCTATCTTAATCAAGCGCGTAGCTACCTTTACGCAAATACGCAGCTGCGTAGTGAAAATCTGGCAACCATATACAATTAATTGGCTAGTGTCATGCAACGGAGATGGCTTCATACACTATCATTGCTTACTTCATATTATGTTTGAAGTACAGTAAACTCCGGTTTTAGCGAACTCATCGGGACAAGCGAGTGCGTTTTCGTTATAACCTGAGTTTGTAATAAATATAAAGCGAACCTGTTTCTTACAGACATTATTTGTATAGCAAACTGATTTATATGATTAGTTGATTTAACGTGCATTGAAATTCACCAATTGTCTTTGTAGTTTTATAACAGTTTAGGTACAGTTTTGCAATTTATCTCATAATCCTACTATCTGATTGCTTATTTTGTAATAATCCTGACCATGTGAAATATTACAATCATACGCTGTCTAGGAGGAAAGTTCTATAACAAAATTATAATAGTGTTAACAATTAATAAAATGTTGGTTGAGAAATCGGAAAAAAAAAACATTTTTAAGGCTAAAAGCTTTTGAATATGACTTTTTGTGTAACACTGCAGACGTAATTTGTCTCGCATAATATTTACTTTATCTTGAGCTGAGCGCGAAACTACTGTAACGGTATATAAATAAAAAAAAATAAGATATAATAGCTTCACGCTCAGCCTTTGATATCATAGATATATGTTATAATTGTACTCAAGTGTATAAAATTATCAACTATTATTCCATAGAAAATAAAATTCAATAGAAATCCATTCATTACACCTAGTAAAATCTTACCGCTGTTGACACCGGGACAAGTCATACGATATTACAGTATTTGACAACCAATTCACAGTGAGATAATTATGCTCTTTCTATATAATTGGTGATTTAATATTTTCAATGCGTATTTTGTAACTAAATTATATGTATAATATTTCGAAAGACCTTAAACAACATTTTTAAAAATCATCAAAACAAGATTTCAGTGTAAAACTTGGTTTTAGATGTCGTTTAGATAATATTATATCAACAATCCCGCTACGTTTAAAAACTTGTTTTATGATTCAATATTGTTGGTACGAAATCTGCCCAATGCTAATGTTAACGCCTGAAATTTTCATAGTTTCGCACTTCGCCGTTGTGATCTCGCGCTTCGTCTTTCACGCTTCTCTGTCATGGGAAGGCGATACCCGAAGCGCGAGATCAAAATGACAAAACACGAAATGGCATCACTTTCTTATTTGGTATATTTGTAACAATATCATGAAACTTAGCATGTCTTTGTTGACTAGTATTCAGTTTGGAGTTATGGCAAAATTCCTTTTAACAACTCTCGAATATATACTTATACAAACATCTCTTGTTATCCAATCATAATGATGTTTTGAAGGTGTGTTACCACCAACCATCTGTTTTGAATACTGCACACATATAACATGGATCAATGAACCACAAATTGCACGTGCAATATTACACGCATACCTAGTAAAATAATACATTTTATATAAAAGATTTAGAACGAATAAGGTTTTCATGCAATGTTTAGTTTCATATACACGCCAAAATGCACCATTTGCGGTTCTCAGATGAAAAAAAATCATGGTGAGGATATCAAGACCCCTACGCATTACCTCTGCGTACTATGAAGAATGCCCTGGCTACGCGCCTGTTAATAGAACATCCCTTTTTCCAACACCTATTTTTCATGAAAGTTCTATCATAACTTAAAGTACCGATGAAAATAAAGAGGGAGTGTAATAATTCCTAGTAAATTGCCAGTCAGCTGTGGTCTGCTACCCTAAAATATGCTCATGTCCGCACAATAAACCCCTACTTTCGGTTTCGATCCGCAAAACTTGCAGTGTGGAGTGTAGACCTATAAACATAAACCATCTCTTTTCATGCAAGCATGATGTATTCTTGCAGTCAGTAAAATGTGTGATTAAAGCACTTGTGTCATACGAATTTTCGAAGAACAAAACATGGAGAAATAAGGATCTGTTTACTACTGGCTTCTTTCGACTACTTTTCGACCGAATTACTGGCTTTATTCCTCAAAACGAAGCTTAGAAACATGGGTCGATCGCAATAAAATATTTGACAAAAATCATAGAATTTCTGAACAAATTTAATTTTGTTTTTGCTATGAACATTTTATACCCCGTAACAACTTAAATAACAAGACAGAATGTACGGAAGTTTGCGGTAATATATTCAATATTCAATTGAAAATACACATAAGAATGTGTCTATGTAGATGGATCTTGATACTAAGTTGATAGCGAATTTGAAGCGATGTGAGAAGTTTTTCTCCGGATAGGCTGCTTTCAGTAGCTGGAGGGCATAAAAGACCAAAGTTTTATCTCTATCTTGGCTGGTCATTGCATGTTATCGCTAAATTAGAAAATGGGTCTGCCCCAGTGTAATGCTCATTTCAATAACGAGGACGGTATCCGCTCGATTGACAGAAACAACGAGGATGGTACCATGGTACATCGTCAGAGGTATCTTTTTTTCTACACATTGTCTTCGAAAAAATCGATCTAATTTTACTGTGATTCCAGTTTTAGTGAAATGAAAGTAACGGCTAACACATAGAATAACTGCTTTTCATTTTCCTAACAAAAATATTCTCATATAATCCGAAATAATACCACCAATCGTTAAAATATATTCCATCGCCTTAAAATATCTTCATTTTCGCAGCAAAAAACGTATTTTTTTCACAGTTATTCAGATTATATTAGACAGATATTTGACACGGATATAGTTAAGGTATGATCTTACACATTCAATACTAAAACTTTTCAAATCTTCAGTTAAATACGGTATAATAACCTGTTAAAGGTGTGAATTTCCTGTCCACCAACATGTACATAAATCACACGAGGGCGGTATCGCTCACACGAGTAGGTACCCGAATAACCAGTGTGTTCATACAGAATGGATTATTTTCACAACACGTGTATCGTAATTTTTCATACAGAGTGGATTATTGTCACAACACGTGTATCGTAATTTTTTTTATACAGAATGGATTATCGTCACAAGACGTGTATTGTAATTATTCGTTTAGAGTGGTTTATTGTCACAACAAAGATATGTTTCAAATATTGGAGGAATGCCTTGAAGTAAGCGCGGGAAAATCCCTATACAACAATATGGCGTCGAAGTACTGTCAGAAATTAGATATGCGCATAGATATACTCTAAACGGAACAACAGCTCACTACATTTACCTGATCGGGTTTTCGCAGGTTCTTTGGCCGTGTTAAGTCTTATTCCGACCTTATCCGGATACGGATGTGCCAGTACCGCTTCTGTTTTTAAAAATAACACATCGTTAACAGAAACTGTTCATTATTCTCGAAAATTTAAGATAGTCATACCTAATTTCTTGATGACTTCCTGGTAGATGGTCGGAGGTATATAAATCTGCAATGCTACCATGTCATCTACCATATCTTCTATTGCCTTTGTGATATCTTGTACACGTCTTTGCATGGTCGCACCAGTGAAATAGTCGACTAAGTATATCAAAGACGTTACGGAGAAGCATGTAAATTTGAACATAACTGAGCCTTTACTGTCACTTTCGACATCTGGTCCCATTTGACGAACATCTTCCTTGATTCTCTCGATACCTATGCTAATCGTTCTGGCAGAAGATCTTTCAAATGGGACTTTCCCGGATGCACTGCATTGTTGTGCCGCCGAAAGAACTTCTTCTGCTTGCCTGTTCATTCCTATGACGCGTATTCCAATTGTAAATGCTGCAGTAATACAATTAGTATTCTAGCATAAAACAGATGTTCTTGTAACTTTTCGGGGATGTTTTAACACGAGAGAAAACGTGAGTTAACAGAGAGATTCTCGCGCTCACATGCTGTTAAAACACCTTTTTATGTATGCACGTTCCGTGGCAAACCATAAACGCATTACGGCTCCAAAACGGATATTTTAAAAGGAACTTGACGTCAACGTGACAAACAACGCAGACGTTCCGCGCGTTACATGGAAATTTAATTACGTTGAGGGATAATTTATTCGTTTATTAGTTTTTTACGCTAGAATAGCGTTAAGGCATGTTCATTTTGTGTTGTAACATCTCCAGAATCCGTCGAGAAACGTTGGTACCCTCGCCCTACCAATCCCTCGGGATTCTGCAGATGTCATGACACTAAAAAACATGCGTTATCCCTACATTCAAGGTTATTGGTCTGCTGTCATAGAAAAACGTTTTGCATGATAGTGTGTTCTTCACCGGCAGCCTATGGAAGGTGACAATGCATATTACTAAAAGACATCATCCTCTGAACCTATAAACTATATCAAACATAATTATGTTTAGAGCCAAGCATTCATTTATTTTCTTTATTTGAAAGGAAAGTTTTATATTATTTATACTGAAGTTATGATTGAAATAAAAGATAAGGATACTTATTATATTTTATATCGAATGACTGGTTCAAAATATTAATCAAGTAATGTTTACATAAATCCATTTTCGTCGACATCTCATTTTCCTCAAACTTCATTTGAAAATTCAGCAATGTTGCTTTCACTTCGTCTATATCTGAAATATGAATATATCAATTATATTTACTAAATCTTGTGACAAAAGGTTTACATTGTTTATACATTAAAACTGCTACAGTGACAACTGCTTTAACATTTTTAATAATTGCATAACATGCACGTTTTATTATTACTATAACCAAATTTCTGCTTAACCATTATCATAAACTTTGTAATTTGTTTGCTAAATTTCATCGCCGTTATTCGGATTAAATTCAGAAGTAATTTAAAGACCTTTCTGCAACATGGTATATCACAACCTGATTTTTATGGAGGTGTGATTTACAAACTTCGTAAAATTCTCTGGCAAAGCCATTTCCGACCATTATTATCAAAATTATTAAGAGACTATGGCTGTATTGTTCTGAGACACACTTCATGTTTAGATTACTTCAGTTGATAATTTGTTTAAGCTCAATTATGATGCCGTTTTACAGTTTTGTGCGGCCGGTATTCCATGGCAGCTAGCTCTTAAACCCAACTTTAGAGACAGACTGGTTTGAGAATTGTCCCCTGTGCTACTTCGTCATGCTCTTAATCGTATTTTCTTTGGTGCTCTGACTTAATTCTGCGAAGTCAATGAGTACATACGTTTACGGTTCTCTGGGTTCTGATTTAGCATATTTGCGTTTTACAATGTGTTCCTGTAGTTACTGTTACGTGTGTAAGGGATTCAGCTGGTGGGAAGTAACTTAGTACTGTTAATATTGGCCTATGATCTCACAATGTTTAGGAATTACATTACCTTGCCCATCTTGTGCTATTTCTATCCCGACGTGGAACTTTTGCTCTTCCATGTACCACTGTTTCAATTCTTCTTCGTCTTCTTCAACATCCGCCACTTGTACAGTTTGCATACTTTCTGCTATAACATTTTCTAGTTCTGCCATAAGCTCCGGTTTATCTAACTCGTTCGTACATCGATTCAATACACCTTTCATTGTGTCAAGGTATGTTTGATACTTTTGATCGGTGACGTCGCCTCCTCCTAAATGAACCAGCTTGTTTCTTAACTGTCGTAAACAATTTATGTCTTGTCGGACCGCTGGCCGTAGATCACAGACGTTGAACAGAAGGAAACAAAACGTGGTCAGATCCCAATAATCTACATTTGTTTGTCTTGCATATCCAGGAAACAACTTACGTTTCAGATCTTTTCCTTGTCTACATTTTAGAATAGTTTCTCTGTTTGCTTCCAGAAATTGATCGACAGTCCATGGAAATGGTTCATGGCCTTCTGGTGTTAAGTCCTGTACTCTTTTCAGAAACAATTCCTTTGTTATCCTACGGCCGCAACGATGAAGAACAGTTATCAAATGACTGTATTTCACTGGTTTATGAGTAGGCATGTTTTGTTGTCCTTTTTTCATGATGTTAGAACATTAATGGATATTTACTATGTGACAATCAAATCAACATGGCGTAACCAGAAGAGCGGAGATATTCTCTTATGATTGTACACCTACAGAATAAAAAAAAGCAATCATGAAAAGTTTGTAAATATACAAAACGGTTGTTCCTGTCGTTCACTATTAATATATATTTATCCGGTTTTCACTTAAAATGCTAAAACATTCTTTTTTTGTGAATAGGGTGAGGATTTCTATACGTTTGTTAAACCGGAAGTCGTATGACGTTACGTCATTTATCCGGATAAGCCGGCAAGCATCCTACCTATAAATGTCATACCGTGTGTACATTTATAAAAACGACAACACCACTTTCTTTCAAAAGATAAAAATTGATAACAAAATTGTTGCCACGTTAAATAATTCCAAATAATGCCGTTTGATCTTTATTTGCCAGATTTTCAAAGTATATTCTATAGTTTTGAAACATCAGGGATTAAGGTAGTTCTGCATGTTTGGATCGAAAATTTTTCTACAATGTAGAATTTGATTAAACTATGATTTTTTAAAACTTCAGAATATACCTAGAAAATTCAGCAAATAAAAAAGATAGGGTCGTGTGCTTGATTTTTTGCTAGACTGATTAAAAAAATTTGGACCTCACGCAATATTTCATAATGGGAGTTTATGGGAAAATCATAACTTTCATAACGTTTTCGCGAATAGAAATTTTTCTACAATGTAGATTTTGATGAAACTTCTCACAGTTGTAAATAAACATATGACCTATAAGTTGGTGAAATAAAATGTATAGGTCCGTGTGCTTATTTTTGAGATATTTGACCAAGATTAAAGTGAACCGGACATTTCACGCTAATTTTAAGACATTTTTAAAAACTTTTTAACGTGTCATATGTTTTAATATCATATTTTGACTTTAGAAATATAGCAACAGTGCCATTGTAATAAATTTACTCACAGGTTTTGCTTAAATCATCAAATTATTTTCATTTCCGTACGCCGAATCCAGGCTTTAATCTACGTTTTCCGGATAAATGACGTTACGCTATCACTTCCGGTTTATCAAACGTGCAGAACTACCTTAATCAAATTCTGCATTGCAGAAAAAATGACCCAATTGTGCCTAACTACCTTAAAAGGCTGAACAATTACTTTTCTTTGTAAATAGAATGTGGAAACGTTTAGTATGTGAATCGTTTACACTGGGATATACGGTACTTATCACTGATTCGCAATGCATTTTCCGTTTGTTTGGGCTAGGTTATCCATGTAGTAAGATAGAGCAATTTGTACTTTTTATTGTCCATACCTCTGAAATCTGGCATGATTCAAATATGCCCTGATAATATGTGTAAGTCCACATTATAGTGGAACAGTTCTGAAAGTTTGGACCAGATCCCTTGAAAAATATAAGAGAAGTTACCCGGACAATTGGACAAAACACAATATTCTTTAAAATTCCAAAGACCATAACTCCGAAACCAAGCCTTTTACATATGTGTCCTGACAATATGCACACGTTCATTTCATAATGGTTTGTGTAAGTTTGGGCCAGATCTATTGTAAACTGTAAGAGAAGTAATTAGCCGGACAAGATTTATATTATATTGCACAATATACAACATTCTGTAAACTTTCAAACACTCCAAAACCGGGTGTGATACATCCATGTCCTAACAATGTGCGTATGTTACATTTCTGTTAGTTTGGGCACTGCTGGAGTTACACGGAAAACGATTCCGGGACGGACAGACAGATGGACAAGGCGGCAACTATATGACCCTAAAACATTTTCGGAGAACATAAAAAAATAAGATAGAGAAAACGTACCTCTAGCTACCGACAATACTCCAGTATATCAAATTTGAAGGTTTCTGTTTAAATGTGAAATACAATAAAAACGCTCCTTAAAATTTCTGATAACACGATTTGACAACTCACTGCTCAAAAATTCTGAAAACAAACGCGATATACATAATCTGATAATGAAGAAAATAAACAAACATTGCCAATTGTCACGTATGATATACTTGTCTCTACCCGTTATCTCTACGTTGCAACGTAAACAGATTAACAAGGTTAGCTTTTTTTGTAAAAGCTAGTCAGTGGCCCGTTTATTTGTTCAACATAACTGAGACTGAAAACTCTGTGAAATTCAAAATACTGGTACTCGTCGAGCAGTTACACAAAATGTAAACGACTTTCATTTAGAAAGAGAAAGGGTCTCATTGGGTTTATATATTGCAATAGGTGGTTCTTAGCTTGCCAGTGCAAATTCTGTCATTTCATTAAAATTGGTTATTTACTGAAATCTAAACTCTTTTTTTTTCTCCCTTGTTTCGCCTACTCTGAATGGTCAAAGGTTTTATTTAGTTTAAATCCGTTGGTCTCAATGTAGACAAAATGACACATTTCCGGTTATCATTGATATAAGTACATGAAAGTCCGTTTGTTAGCACATGTTATCATTTAGCTGAGATATGTGCCGTTTTCTCAAACACCTGTACAGTCCGAAGGAGATGGGGAATATTTGTTACTTCATATGCAGCGCTCATCAGAATCAACAAATTATTTAAACAATTTATATGCAAATGCTAGTTCTTAAAAAAATGCGTATCCTCGTAGCATTTTCCCCCCTGAAAAATCGCGCAAAAAACGCAACGCAGTCAAGTGGATACTGTTATAACTCTTTCTTCCCGGGCTTTATTCCTCATAAATATTCCTGCCATTACCTAGATTTACAATGTAATTTAATTCACATAAAATTTTATTTCAATGTTCTATATAGTTTCCTTTTCGTTAATAAGTTCCTTTTATACAACAATGATATTTATAGTTTTTGTTTCCCTTTTTAGCTCACCTAAAGGTTCAGGGTGCGCTATTAGTATCCTGGTGAGGTTCTCTATCAAGTTTGTTCAAATGGGGGCATTTAGCCCCTTTTAGGGGTCGCTAGAGCTAAAAATAGGAAAACCTTTAAACGACTTCTTCTTATGAACCGCTTGATGGATTTTCATCAAATTTTGTATGTAGCATCATTATAAGGTCCTCTCCCATATTTGTTCAAATGGGGGCATTTGGCCCCTTTTAGGGGCCACTAGAGCTAAAAATAGAAAAACCTTGAAATGACTTCTTCTCATGAACCGCTTGATAGATTCATCAAACCTGGTCTGTGTCCTCTTCCAACTTTGTTCAAATGGGGGCACTTTGCCCCTTTTAGGGGCCGCTATAGCTAAAAATAGAAAAAAAACTTTAAACGACTTCTTCTTATGAACCGCTTGATGGATTTTCATCAAATTTGGTATGTAGCATCATTATAAGGTCCTCTCCCATATTTGTTCAAATGGGGGCACTTGGCCCCTTTTAGGGGCCACTAGAGCTAAAAATAGAAATAAATTTAAACGACTTCTTCTTATGAACCGCTTGATGGATCTTCATGAAACTTTGTCTGTAGCATCAATATAAGGTCCTCTCACAAATGTGTTCAAATGGGGGCACTTGGCCCCTTTTAGGGACCGCTAGAGCTAAAAACAGAAATACGTTTAAACGACTTCTTCATCAAACTTAGTCTTTAGCATCATTTTATGGTCCTCTATCAAATTTTTTCAAATGGGGACCCTTGGCCCCTTTTAGGGGCCGCTAGAGTTAAAAATAGAAATACGTTTAAACGACTTCTTCTCATGAACCGCTTGATGGATCTTCATCAAACTTGGTCTGTAGCATTGTTATATGGTCCTCTTGCAAGTTTGTTCAAATGGGGGGCACACCAGCGAGCGAAATGGTTACAAACTAACAAATCGGCGGATGTTTGCTAAAAATATTGCACGTTCACTTGTTTTTTTTGTTGTTTTTTTTTCATCAGGTGGGTTTCTATGGTATTTTGGACTCTATGGATATGTTTGGTGTTTATTAAAACCTTTTAATATTTTTATGAAACTTGGTAGAGTGTATTGCGCGACTAACAGTTGAATGTAGTGAATTTTTTAAACACATTTAATAAAAATATGAAAATAATTTAAATGTCCTTTTCATATTTCATGTTGAAGACGCATTTCCATCATGCCAAGAAAGGTCCGAAAATCAAGCAGTTGCAAGTGACCCAGTGTTGCAGTGGCAATATAGAAGTGCCCTACCGGTGTAAAGCATTGTTTTTGTTCGTCCCTTGTGATTGTTGACAAAAGTAACAAGAGCTGTCGGATGACAGCGCGCTCGACTATTCGAAGAATTGATTGAAGAATGGGGTCAAAATATTTCCATAGATTTTCAGACTAAACAAAAAAACGGATAAAAAAAAACTGTTCCTGTATTTGTGGACTTCGATTAGTCTTGCACTAAATGGCAATGTGTGACCATGATGGCAAATATGTTAAGTTATATGTTAGGCAAAACATGGACTTATATGAAAAATTTAACTAATTTCCAAGTCCAAAAAGGGCCATAATTCGGTCAAAATAGTTGACAGAGTTATGTACTCTTGCCTACAGATGGAAATCATGTTGATAAACAACTGTTAAAAGTTTCAAAGCCACAGTTCAAATAGTTTTGACAAAATGCTGACTTGTAAGAAGAACTGAACAAATTTCAAAGTCCAAAAAGGGCCATAATTCAGTCAAAATAGTTGTCAGAGTTATGTACTCTTGTCTACAGATGGAAATCATAATGATAAACAAGTGTTTAAAGTTTAAAAGCCATATGTCAAATAGTCTTGACAAAACATGGACATATACAAAACTGAACCAATTTCCAAGTTCAAAAAGGGCCATAATTCAGCCAAAAAAGACGAGAGAGTTACGTACTCTTGCCTATTGATAGAGACTATTATACTGAACAAGATATAAAAGTTTCAAAGCCATATGTCAAACACTTTACACAAAATATAAACTGGTACGAAAAACTTAACCAAGATTTCTAAGTCAAAAGGGGCCATAATTCAGTCAAAATGCTTGATGGAGTTATGTACTCTTGCCTACAACTGGACATTGTGATGGTAAACAAGTGTTGAAAGTTTCAAAGCTTTATCTCAAAAGACTTTGTCAAAATGTGGACTGGTACGAAAAACTTAACCAAGATTTCTAAGTCAAAAAGGGGCCATAATTCAACCAAAATGCTTGATGGAGTTATGTACTCTTGCCTACAACTGGACATGGTGATGGTAAACAAGTGTTGAAAGTTTCAAAGCTTTATCTCAAAAGACTTTGTCAAAATATGAACTGGTACGAAAAACTTAACCAAGATTTCTAAGTCAAAAGGGGCCATAATTAAGTCAAAATGCTTGACAGAGTTATGTACTCTTGCCTATAACTGGACATGGTGATGGTAAACAAGTGTTGAAAGTTTCAAAGCTTTATCTCAAAAGACTTTGTCAAAATGTGGACTGGTACGAAAAACTTAACCAGGGTGTGACGCCGACGCCGACACCGACGCCGACGCCGTGGTGAGTAGGATAGCTCTACTTATTCTTCGAATAGTCGAGCTAAAAATGCTTCGAGGCATTTAGGAGCTAAGAAACGGAAACTTTTTATTCATAGATCATGTACGCGACACAATGTCTCATCATGGGGAACATTCGTATGCAGTATTAAGGTAATCCATTAATGAAAGTAAAACAATTTTACTTGACATTTCACTATGACCATGACTTTTGACCGACAACCATGGGTCATGTGCGTGACACATAGTCTAATAATGGGGAAGATTTCTGTAGAGTAATAAGAAAATCCTTCAATGCATTTAAAAATTACGTAGTGAAAACAAATTTTTACTCGACTTTAAACAGTAACATTGACCTTTAACGGACATGAATAGATCATGTGTTGACACACTGTCTCATCATGGGGAACGTTTGGGAACGTTTCTAAGATAATCCATCAATGCATATGAAGTTTTTGGCGCAGAAACAACTTTTACTTAATCTTCATTAGTGGCCTTGATCGATCTAAGATCTACAAGAATAATCAAGTATGCATAATCTACACATTGTCCTCTATTCACATACCAAGTTTATGAATCTAGCTTGAATACTTTTGAGTAATTACAGGATCTAGATTTACAGACGGACGGAGGGCATTCCTCATTCCTATAGTCCTCTTTGTTGTTCACTGGTATGGGACTAAAAAGACATGTACTGTTTCCACTCCAAGATTCATAAAATGCAGATTTTCGTCTGTGAGGCACGTGCCTTTTTTCGCAATTAAGAACTCCTGAACGAAAATATTTTACAAATAATGTACAATGGACTGGCCAAATATTAACTGGTACATTTGTATTTATAAAGACAAATCAGTGGAATCTAAATATGTTAAATTTTGAGGGCAAAAATCATTCAAATAAGACTGAAGAAGAAGAAATTGTTCCAGTTGATAGTGCACCTTCAGCAAACAATAATAAATTTACCAGCGATGATAAAAATGAAGTAAAATGATGCCACGTGAATCATGATTGAACAGGAATACTACCACTGAGCGCAACTGAAAAGGAACCAGAGGCATTGCACGGTGGGATTTCTCGTCTTTTAGCATGGTATCATTCAGTATATCTGCATAATAGATGTCCGCCTTAGCCTAAATTTGGTCTGTTATCATTTTGCTTGGTTGGAAATCTATGCTTTCAAAATATCTTCTTATTGATTTTGTCCTCTCTAGATCTATACAAATGAATTAGTGTAAAGAAATACATTGCAAAGCCAACAGTATGCTGGAAAGTAAAGTCCCCTTGACATAATGCCCTGCATCAATGGATCGACAATGCACTTAACAGGACTGTTATCGCCACTGTCGTTTTAAAAACTATTTAAAGGTAAGCCTCAGGTGCGTACGTGTACACATACCTTTTCGTTGCAAAATTTCAGCAACAATTTTGAAGGTCATCGTCATCAATATTTCGATAAAATTGATGAAAAAAATGTAGTGCATTTTTACTAACATTTTTTCCCAAATTGATGAATTACCTGATGTTTGATAGTCTGTCTGTAAACAGACTGAAAGCAGGCAACTGGTGGTCTTACAAGATTAATTCAATATTCTTTTTTCGTTTTTTTCCGAGTCTTCCCGTACTTGGGCTCAGTGTAGTTATATGTTGTGGTTCTTTGGGATCATGGAGTTCAATGTACGTGTGTAACAGGATTTCCGTTTAAGCTGGCGATAGGGGGAGGGGGGATTGATGGGTGTTGCGCATTTCCTTACCTCTCGTGAATAGACCCAATAAAACAGTCTGTTGTTTCTTTGCTTAGTTCGCTCGATCTATGCTTCCAAAGGATCTGTTAAAGATCTTATTAGGAAGTAGATCAGGGACATTTAACTTTCTTATTGTGGAATGTGCAGGGTATTTCTGCGAAATTACACGATAATGATTTTTTAAAATTTGTTTGTGACTATGATGTATTGCTTTTTACTGAAACTTGGAACGCTTCTTTTAAAGATGTTAATATTGATGGGTATGAATGTATAAATTGTCCACGCCCCAAATCTAATAAAAATGCTAGACGTTATAGTGGTGGCGTAATTGTTTATTACAAAACATGTTATAAAAGTCATTTCAGTGTTGATAAAATTGACCATAGGGGTATTATTTGGCTCAAATTAGATAAAGGGTTTTTAGAATCCAGCAAAGATTCATATTTTTGTATTTGCTACATTCCGCCAGAGGATTCTGCGGTCTATAGAAATGTTAACTCGTTGCTATATGAAGTTGACTTTTTTGAACTCTTGAATTCGGATATACGACTCTATTCTGATAAAGGTGACCTTTACGTTCTTGGTGACCTAAATAGTCGTACCCGCACTGACCCTGATTATACAGATGACCTAAATTTAGACCGATTCGTTGATATTCCCGAAACCGTGTCTGCGTATGACTTACCCGACCGTGAAAATCTTGATAATGGTTTTAATAATTACGGGTCAAAACTTTTGACTCTTTGTAAAGAGAATAATCTTATCATATTAAATGGTCGTCAAGAGGAGGGCAGGTGTACTTACAATACTATATACCGGAATAAACCGGTATCTAGCTTAGTGGATTATGTACTTTCAAGTCCTGATTGTTATAAAAAATGTAAATAATATGTGTGTATTTGATATAAATGAATTTTCTGATCATTGTCCTTTGACGTTTTCTTTGTGTTGTTGTATGAATGTCATTTATAATGAATACGTTGAATTTGATAGAATTATATGGGACACGTCCCGAACAGATGAGTTTATTAATAGCGTACAAAATAAATGTGATACTTTTCAAGAAATCAACGATAAATTGTTGAGTGGAGAATATAATATCGATCAATGTATGAAATGTTTTTCAGATACTGTATTTGATACTTCTTATCTGTATTCTGATGAAAACAGATTAGGTATGCTTGAGTGTAGAAATGAATATTCAAAGGTTAAACGAGATGCTAAATATAAATTCTATAATAAAGAAAAAGCAAATATGGCTAATTTGAGTAAAAAAGCACCACGTAAAATCTGGAAGTATGTTAAAAAGTATAAATCAACTAATAGTCTTGATTCCAGTGTTAGTCTAGAGGAGTTTAAAAATCATTTCGAAAATATATCCAATAAAAATCAGGGCCATGTGACTGATGATGTGATAAACAATGTACGTGATGAGCCTGTTAATATTGAATGTCTTGATAGAACTATTTCTATCGAAGAAGTAGAAAAAAACTATACGTCTTCTGAATCGTTATAAAAGCTGTGACTTGGATAAAAATGTTTCTGATTTCTTTATAGATGCAAATAGTGTAATATCGCCATTTTTATGTACAAAAATGTTTCTGATTTCTTTATAGGAATAAGGTCAGTAATTCGGTCGAAAATGTGCTTCCGTGGTGTAGTCGAAAGAAGTCCATAATAAATAGATCCTAATTTTCCCATTTTTTGCGCAAATTCGTGTAGAAGGTTACACTCTACCAATTCAAGTCCTTATTTATTTCATATTAATAACAAAACATTCAGACCTCATTTTCAGCACTTTAGAGCATTTCAATGATATGAAAACCATATATGGTCATTTAGTATAACATGTCTTCTTATCAAAAATAGAAAAATATTGACATGTTATGTTGAATATAAGAAAAATAATCTGTTCTGAGAAACATCACCCTCTAAAAATGCCCCCATGAAAACAGCCGTTTAGCAGTTACGCGTAGGTAGACATTTTTCGCAAAGAATAAAACTTATTCCAAAAAATTTACAATGAAAATGGTCTAGATCTATTCTCAATACTATAAGCAATAAACATAAGCCAAAAATTTAACTGTCACCTCCTCATGTCACTCATTATACCAGATTTCATCCATAGCATGGAACTACATTTTGGACTACTTCACATGTAACACTGAGTAGTCACTTCCGGTTTGGTGTAATCCGTCCTTAAAGAAACATTTTTCATACAAAAAATGTGTTATTTTCACTTAAATTGTACCAGTAACCTAAATGCATGAAAAAAATACCAGTTTCAGTTTGATACAATCAATTTTCAAGGTTTTATGGCTTTTTCAGTAACGTATGCTAGCGCGCCAAATTTCCTGGAAAAAAGCTGTCGCGACATCATTTTTGACCACTTTTCCTTGCTTGAGCTTATTTTTGCCATATTTTATCAAGTTTTACCATAAACTGCACTCAAATCACACACTGTTACTGTAAAATATACCCAAACTCACCCCTGACACCTAAACATACCAATATTTAGTCAATAAATATGCATTTTTTGAAAAAAATACACCCAAAACAGTGATTTTGAAATATTTTTAGTTTTTCTTCTTTTTCTCTGCTAAATTGCACTGAAATTGTCATCTTCTATCATAATCTGGCCAAACTAGCCTGTTTACAGCCACATCTAAACAAGTTTAAATTTTTACCCCTGCACAACTTATAGGTTACACTCTACCAATTCAAGTCCTTATTTATTTCATATTAATAACAAAACATTCAGACCTCATTTTCAGCACTTTAGAGCATTTCAATGATATGAAAACCATATATGGTCATTTAGTATAACATGTCTTCTTATCAAAAATAGAAAAATATTGACATGTTATGTTGAATATAAGAAAAATAATCTGTTCTGAGAAACATCACCCTCTAAAAATGCCCCCATGAAAACAGCCGTTTAGCAGTTACGCGTAGGTAGACATTTTTCGCAAAGAATAAAACTTATTCCAAGAAATTTACAATGAAAATGGTCTAGATCTATTCTCAATACTATAAGCAATAAACATAAGCCAAAAATTTAACTGTCACCTCCTCATGTCACTCATTATACCAGATTTCATCCATAGCATGGAACTACATTTTGGACTACTTCACATGTAACACTGAGTAGTCACTTCCGGTTTGGTGTAATCCGTCCTAGAACGAGTGCTTTAATCACCATTTTTCACTACTAGAATACATTCTGCATGAAATGAGACGGTTTTCATGTTCATACACCCCACATGGCAAGTTTTGCAGATCGAAACCGGAAGTAGGTGTTTATTGCGCGGACGAGAGCAAATATGCGCCATTTTTAGGGTAGCAGACCACAACTGACTGGCATTTCACTAGGAACTACAAAACCCCCTATTTTCTTTTCATTTTTTCGTTAATTTGTGATAGAACTTTCATGAAAAATAGGTGTAGGAAAAAGTGATGTTCTCTAAAGATACGTAAAGACGACCTGAAGTTGTCGTTTTTTTATATGAAACAAAGAAGGATTTGAATTACTGACCTTTAACCTATAGATGCAAATAGTGTAATATCGCCATTTTTATGTACAATGTTCAACTACATTTATGATAATTGTATATATCCTGAGGCATGGTCTAAGGGTGTCATCTGTCCAATCTATAAAAAGGGTGATAAAAATATCCCCTCAAATTACAGAGGAATTACCTTAGTAAATGTCATTGGAAAAATTTTCTCGTTGATATTAAGAAACCGTATCAATAAATGGTGCGAAAGTGAACATATATTTAATGATAGCCAATATGGCTTTCGTGATGGTCGGTCTACGGCAGATGCTATTTTCATATTACATGCTGTTATACAAAAAGTGTTATCAAAAAAGTCTTAACTGTGGTGCATCTTTATTGACTATCAAAGAGCTTTTGATACCGTTAATAGAGATGCACTGTGGACAAAACTTATACAAACAGGAATTAGCTGTAAAATGACCAATATGATAAAATGCATATATAAAAATGTACAATCATGTGTTAAAATGTCTAGTTCTATGAATATGTCTAACTTTTTTGACGTAACAATTGGATTAAAACAAGGCGAACCATTATCACCCTTACTTTTCATATTGTTCATCAATGACATTGTTGAAAATATTGATTTTAATACCTTAACTGACAAAGATTATGATCTGTTATCCATGTATATGATTTTATTTGCCGACGATATAGTTCTGTTTACCACTGACCCTGGTAGTTTACAAGCTCAGATAGATGCTGTGCATCATTATTCTGAAAAATGGGGACTTAAAATCAATGTGAATAAAACTAAGATTTGTGTTTTTGAAAAACGAAAACAAAATGTTTATCCAGAATTTTACATAAAAAATGAAAAAGTTGATATTGTTGATAATTTTGTTTATCTTGGTGTTAAATTTATGTACACTGGAAATATGGCAAATGCGTTTAGAGCATTATACGAATATCAAGCCCTTAGGGCGTACAATGATCTGTTGTGTGTATTTGATAAATTACAACTTGATATTAAAACTAAGCTATCACTTTTTGATTCAATGATCGTTCCTATTTTAACATATGGCTGTGAAGTATGGGGTATTTATAATTACAAAGATGCTGATAAATTACATATACGTTTTTGTAAATACATTCTTGGTGTAAAATACCAAACTCCAAACTATGCTGTGTTAGGCGAACTTGGTAGATTTCCTTTGTCTGTTATTTGTAAGGAAAGGGCTATTAAATTTTGGATAAAGATGATGAAAAATAATAACACACCTGTGTATTCAATGTATAATGATTTATGTAATAATGTTACTACTGTTTGCTGGGCAAGTAGATTAAATTCAATTGTTGATCACCTTGGTTTTGCAAATGTTAGCCTCAATTTTGATAGAAGTATGAACTATGACAACTTGTTTAAATGAAGGATAAGAGATCAATTTGTCCAAGACTGGAGGGACTGTATTAATTCTATGCCAAAATTAGATTATTATTATAAATATAAGAATGATTTTTGTTTCGAAAAATATCTCGATGTTATAGCAAACGATAAATTAAGAAAACAATTAACATGTATACGATTATCTTCACACTCTTTAGAAATTGAAATAGGTAGATACAATAATGCTGACAGACAAAACAGATTGTGCAAATTATGTTCACAAAATATGATAGAATCTGAATACCACTTTATCTTATGCTGCCCTCTGTATCATTGTGTCAGATTAAAGTATCTAGGTCGATGTTCCTGGCCTAGCATACAAAAATTCAATGCATTAATGTCAACACAAAATAGAACACGGTTGCTAAATATTGCAAGATTTGTGAAAGAAGCGCTATGCTTACGTAAAAATACTCTTGAAAACTGATTTTGATATGTCTACTGATCGTTAATTGTATTTGTGCGTTTATGTGCTTTTGCTGTTTGTAAATTGTCTTGTGTATATATTTGTTGTCTTTGCCATAAGTTATCACTATTGTAAATGGCCAAAGGCAAATGTTTTGCCGATTGCTAATAAACTTGAAACTATTAAAATTTGTAAAACATTGCTTGAACATTTCGGCAAACATTATGGCCCCGATTAACAAGTTAGGAATTGGACTGTGTGTGAAAAAAAGCCACCCAACTGGACTAAAAAATTTCTACGATTCTTTGCATGTGCCATCCATACCTGAAGTAATGTCCCAGTGCATGAGGTGTCTTCCTCCACTATCAACAATAATCTTTGAACGAAGTCTTTTTAAGCAATATGCACACAATATCATCAATACACGAATTAAAAATAACATAAAAGTTAGCCGTAATGTAAGCTCTAATTAATTTAACCAGATATTATTGCATATCAACAAATAAAGTTACAACAGGACAAAATTATAGGGTCGGAGAGAATGTTGCGGCAAAAATAACTAGCTTTGTAAACAAGAGGGTCATGATGACCCTATGACCCAGTTTTGAACTTGGCATAGGAATTATCAAGATAAGCATTCTGACTAAATTTCATGAAGATAGTCATAAATGTGGCCTCACAGAATTTAGTTGTTTTTCAATCACAACAGCACAATTTTTCATTGTCCAATCAGTATCTTTTCATTGCACTATATCCACTGCACTATATTCATTGCACTAATAGGCCTTAGTTAATATTCATTGCACTGTATTTATTGCACTAGTATATTCATTGCACTAGTATATTCATTGCACTCTATATATGATGTCAGTTATATTTTTTTTAAAAATTCCATGACCTACAGAAATGCCATTAAATCTTACTCACGAAGCTGTAGTCATGTGAGTGCAACGTTTACAGATGAATTCAGGTGAACCAGCAAGAAAAAACTATAGTCATTAAATACTAAAGCAAGTTACAGTTTTATAAGTTAAAACACTTTCAGACATACATAAAAACTTAATTTCTATGTCACTTTCCCATCAATTTTTTTTCTAACCAGGTAGTATGAAGTAACTGCACATGCAACTATATGTATGGTATTTTGTCTAGCTACTGGATTCGCTCATTGTACGTAAATTTAAACCACCTTTTGTTTCAGTTACTTGTTCTGACTGAGAATCATATCTGTAAATCTGGTTCTCAAATCCTCCATTGCCAAGCCCAAAGTTTGTCTGTTTTCCTGCTCTGGTGTTTCGCCGCCAATACATGGCTATCAGGACAACAAGTAAAATGATAACGACAGATGCCAAGATGATTCCAGCAAGTGCTCCAGAAGACATACCTAGACCTGTTGTTGATGTAGATTCTACAAAAAATATATATATTTAGTAGTTTTCCTTGAGAAAAATAACATATAACTAGATGTGTGTCAACAAGACACTTCAGGTGCCCCCACTTCCTGTCACCATATGGTTTTATGTTACTTATTGGCAATGCGAGACTAAATTAACTTCTGTATTACCTTCCGTTGAGTGTGTGTCCTCTTCTGGGGTGGGGGTGGGGTGAATCTTAAACAGTACCACAACTTTACATGCTGAATAATAATTGTTAAAGGTTTCATGACCCTTGGACATACATGCCACACTAACTTTTTGGCCCTTAATGCACATTTTTGACTATGTCAATGACCATAAATCTGAGAAATATCCAAAACAAAACCCCAGATGTATATCTTCATATGAAGAACTACAATCCTATAATGTTTCATGACTCTGTGTTAGATACTTTTTTAGATATATGTGACACAAACTATTACGCATTTTTTTTTACTGTCATAGACCAAAACCCTGGTCTTACTGAGTAAAATCTAAAAGAAATCCGCGATGCACAACCTCACGTTTTCAATAACAAGAGGTTTCATGATGCTAGGCCAAACATTATTTCGAGATAGGCACAACATAAATTCAGACTGGCAGATGATCAACAGATGTGTGGACAAGGATAAATCTATGTGCCCCTACCCCCACATTGAGGGGCACTAAAAGTTTATCCTCTAAAATAATTTATAATAATTTAGACAAGGAAAATTCAAGTAAACTGATAACCTTTAACATTTCAGCTATATTGACCTGTGCAACCATGCTATTTATAGAGCTATCAGTATTAAATACTCAAAAGAAATTGCATGATTAGTGATACCTGTATAAAGTATTTCTGTATTAAACCTGATGCATAGTACTGTTAATATAAATAAACAGTCACTGGCTTACCTTTATCAGCAGATTGAGAATGTTTATATAAATAAATATTATATAGTTAGATGGCAGTGGTTCTGTTCTGTTCTTATCAATTATACACAACACAAAACATGATTACCTGTATCATCAGACTGCAGTTGTTTTCTCTGTAGATCTGGGGACAGAGCTTCTGTCATTTTTATCAACTATACAGAACTTATAAGATGATTACCTTGATCAGCAGATTGCTGCATTGGATTCTGAGTGCTTCCTCCAGTGTATGGTCTAACAGAGATAGATGGCAGAGCTCCTGTCACTGGTTTTGCATTATCAGACACCACAACTAATGTTTTCTGTGTCACTGTTACATGAGGTATAATTGCTGTTGGCTGGGATTTCTGAGTTACTGGTGGTTTGTCTGTTGGTGGGGTTTTCTGTGATATGCTGTTTGTTGGTGGTGAAGGGGTTCTCTGTATTGGCAATATGGAAGGGCGGGTGAAAGGTATTGGAGTGGGAACATTGATGGGTGCTCCTCCTGTACCAATCTGAATCTTGCTGATATCAACAGCTGAAAAAGAATTATTTTAATAAATTTATTTATTTATTTATTTGGATTTTACGGCACACCAACACAGTATAGGTTATATGGCGCCAAACAGGACTACAAATTTTGGTTCCACATCTCATTTACATCGAAATAAAAACATGAGGTATGGGATCGAAATTTGCATACCTGCTGGAATCACAGAGTTACTGCAAAACCAAGTGTTAAGACCCTATTAGTTGCCTCTTACGATCATGCAAGGGTAAGGCAGTGGTTCCAATTCTTTTCATACACAGATCGTCCAAGAACCACATGGGGCAACAAGTGAATGAAGTAATGCCATGCAATACAAAGTCCCCTACTGGAAGGCACCTAATTTTCTCTACTGTTATTTATAGTAACAACAAAAGGAAGTTAATCCTAAAAAAAAAAGAAAACAAGAGGACCATGATGGTCCTGAATTGCTCACCTCTTCCCACATGACCCAGTTTTGAGTATGATGTCGTTCTTTCTATTATTTGACATAGTGACCTAGTTTTTGAGCTCATGTGACCCAGTTTTGAACTTGACCTAGATATTATCAAGATAAAATTCTGACCAATTTTCAGGAAGATCCATTGAAAAATATGGTCTCTAGAGAGGTCACAAGGTTTTTCTATTATTTGACCTATTGACCTAGTTTTCGAAGGTACGTGACCCTGTTTTGAATTTTACCTAGATATTATCAAGATGAACATTCTCACTAATTTTCATGAAGATCTCATGAAAAATATGGCCTCTAGAGAGGTCACAAGGTTTTTCTATTTTTATACCTACTGGCCTAGTTTTTGACCGCACGTGACCCAGTTTCGAAATTGACCTAGATATCATCAAGGTGAACATTCAGATCAATTTTCATGAAGATCAATTGAAAAATATGGCCTCTAGAGAGGTCAAAAGATTTTAATAATTTTAGACCTACTGACCTAGTTTTTGACCACACATGACCCTGTTTCGAAACTGACCTAGATATCATCAAGATGAACATTCAGACCAACTTTCATACAGATCCCATGAAAAATATGGCCTTTAGAGAGGTCACAAGGTTTTTCTATTATTTGACCTACTGACCTAGTTTTTGATGGCACGTGACCCAGTTTCGAACCTGACCTAGATATCATCAAGGTGAACGTTCTGACCAATTTTCATGAAGATCCTGTGAAATATATGGCCTCTAGAGAGGTCACAAGGTTTTTCTATTTTTAGACCTACTGACCTAGTTTTTGATGGCACGTGACCCAGTTTCGAACTTGACCTAGATATCATCAAGGTGAATATTCTGACCAATTTTCATGAAGATCTTGTGAAATATATGGCCTCTAGAGAGGTCACAAGGTTTTTCTATTTTTAGACCTACTGACCTAGTTTTTGAAGGCACGTGACCCAGTTTCGAACTTGACCTAGATATCATCAAGATGAACATTCTGACCAACTTTCATAAAGATCCCATGAAAAATGTGACCTCTAGAGTGGTCACAAGCAAAAGTTTACGGACGCACGCACGCACAACGGACACCGCGCGATCACAAAAGCTCACCTTGTCACTTTGTGACAGGTGAGCTAAAAAATGTATATAACATAAGTCCACATGAAACTCTTTACCAGGTGGAGATAAGTCAAAATACACCAAAAAATCGGACATAACATGCATGTTGTACCACAGAAAAGTGGTCTCGATTTTTCCCTACAGCCAAAGCTATTTCTAGTAATAACAAAGGTAAGTAATTCTAAAAACAAGGGTGCCTCATGGTGGTGAACATTTGTGCCAAGTTACATCAAAATCCCTCCATGCATGAAGAAGAAATGCTCCGGACAAAGTCATTCTTGAATTTGACCTTTGACCTCTAAGTGTGACCTTGACATTAGACCTAGGGACCTGGTTCTAGCGCATGACAATCTGTCTCATGGTGGTGAACATTTGTGCCATTTAGTTACATCAAAATCCCTCTATGCATGAAGAAGAAATGCTCCGGACAAAGTCATTCTGGCCTCTAAGTGTGACCTTGACCTTAGACCTGGGGACCTGGTTCTTGCGCACGACACTCAGTCTCATGGTGGTGAACATTTGTGCCAAGTAATATTAAAATCCCTTTAAGGTTTGTTGAGTTACAGACTGGACAGGAAAAAAGCCCTTTTGGCCTTCGACTTCCAAGTGTGACCTTGACCTTTCAGCTAAGGGCCCAGGTTTTGCGCACGACATGTTGTCTCATCCAAGGTAATATTTGTGTCAACTGATACTTAAATCCTGTTTTGCATGACAAAGTTATAGACAGAACAGGAAAAAAATCCTATTGACCTTTGATCTCCAAGTGTGATCTTGACCTTTAAGATAGGGTTCTGGGTGTTGTGTACGACACGCCATCTCACCATTGGGAACATTTATGCCAAGTAATACTGTAATCCCTTGATGGATGATAGAGTTATGGACCGGACAGGAAAAAAAACACAGTTGACCTTTGACCTCTAATTGTGACCTTGACTTTTCAGCTAGGGGTCCGGGTTTTGCACATGACTCGTCTTATCATGGGGAATATTTGTGCAAAGTAATATTAAAATCCCTTCATGGATGACAGAGTAATGGACCAGACAGGAAAAAAGGCCTGTTGACCTTTGACCTCCAATTGTGACCTTGACCTTTGAGCTAGGGGTCTGAAAGTTGTGCACGACACATCGTCTTATTATGAGGTATATTTGTGCCAAGTAATATTAAAATCCCTTCATGGATGAGAGTTATGGACCGGACAGCAAAAAAGTCCTGTTGACCTTTGACCTCCAATTGTGACCTAGACCTTAGAGCCAGGGGTCCAGGTTTTGCCAATGACACATCGTCTCATGGGGAACATTTGTGCCAAGTAATATTAAAATCCCTTTATGGATGACTGAGTTATGGACCGGACACGAAATTGCGGACAGACGGACGGAATGACGGACGGAAAAGTGCATTCCTATAGTCTCCGAAACTGGTTTTCAACCAGTAGGGGACTAATAAAAATATGTTCATAAGACCAGTTTCAAACCTCCCGCATCTTACTGTTTTTTTTAGTCTAACTAATAAAAACATGTTCGTAAGACCAGTTTCAAACCTCCCGCATCTTACTGTTTTTTTAGTCTTGAGACTAATAGCAATGCTACCTATATCTCCTATATTGCTTTTATAACTACAAGGTTAACCTGAAACTCAGCATAATGTGTTTCATATGATCTTTAAGTACTAGCTTAATTAACATTTCAGTAAATGGCAATATCTGAAACTACGAATGAAAGATCAGACAGTTCATCATATATAAAAATCTTGTTGAAACACAATACAATGCATATGAGAGCTAAATATCTTAATTTTATCTAAAATATGTTGGATCTTTCCAAGTTATGATATGCAAATGACAACTAAAGAGATAGGAATTACAAAACTTCTTGCATTTGTAAATCAGTGCATTTAGATATTTTCATAAATCTAGTAAGGTTGGTCTGAGTTTTTGGTTTTGATTATTTGTGTTGTATACTTTGCAATATTTTTTTTCAATCTGATACCTAACTCAATAATACTTCTCTCTGGAAGGTCAAGGGCAAGCTTTCAATCCATTTTATCACCTCAGCAGCAAGCCATAATAAATTTATAAAACCTAATAATAATCATACTTCAAGGTGCACTACATACATTGTAAACGGTCACTACAATAAAACGTTTCCACAGAAACATGTGTCAAAAATTCTGTTTATTGTCCATTTATTTCAGTAACTGTGTTATATATAACAAACTAGTTCCATTTATTTTCTAACTTTAATTTGCATTTGAATGTTTTATATTTACATAACCTTACCCATTTTTTTGTTTGTTTTGTTTTGTTTTTGTTGGGTTTAACATCGCAACAACACAATTATAGGTCATTGGCGATTTTCCAGATCTGATGGTGGAGGAAGACCCCAGGTGCCACTCCGTGCATTATTTCATCACGAGCTGGCACCTGGGTAGAACCACCGACCTTCCGTAAGCCAGATGGATCGCTTCCTCGCATGAAGATAACCATACCTGTGGTTACCAATTTTATACCTGCGGTTATCAATTTTATCAATATACAAATTCGCATTAAAATGCAACAGTTATCACAATATCTTCTTTGGGACTAGAGGATGTGGACGGTTGCATTTCCACTACTGTCCATGAACAGGCTCAATCAAACCGAGCCTGCAACATTTTCGTTTATGTCTTGTTGAACGATCTGTGGTTTTCCACTTTTTCTATTTTGACAATTAATATTAAACTTACTCTTGTAATGACTTACATTGTCAATTTAATGCTTCTTTTAATACAAACAGGAAAGTTTTACCTGGTGATTTTTCGCAGACAAACAGTCGTTTACTGTTACAGTCCTCGTCATTCCATTTTCCATCAGACAAAAATACTTCAGCACAATTCTCTAAGTTTCCTGACCATCCCCGAGTTGATGGTTCCCCTTTTCTCCAATTAGTGTACTGTACTGGAGATCTATCTATCCACTGGAAACCAGCTGTAAACATTATCATAGCAAAACACCTTCTAAATAACTCAACAACAGTAACAAACAAGACTTATCACTAATGATGATGAATACCCATAGACAGCAGCTTATTGTCAGAGGAACAGGGCTACTGAAAATATGATGAATTGCTTTTACATATTGTACAGGGAGAAGATGTACAAAGATGCACAAAGAATGTTGTGCAAAACTGTATAAGATCTCCAATTTCATTGCTGTACCTTAAAAAGAAGAAAGTAGGTCAGTAGGTCAAGGTCATGGTCAAGGGACCATGTAATCTCTAAGGGTCATCAACTAGTTATACTTAACAGCATCTGAAATATGTTAGAAAATAAATGAAGTTTTTTCCAATGTAACTCTATTCATATTTGAAACAAATAAAGGGCCATGATTTCGTGAAAAATCATTCAATTGGAACGACGTGCTTCACACATGCACAACTACACTTGGTACCCATGATAATAATAACAAGGTTTGATAAAAGTCTGGCATACAATGACTGAGAAATAGGGCGGACAAATTTTTTCCATATACATATGGAGAAAAAATTAATAAAGGGCCATAACAAAGTGAACAAGAGGGCCATGATGGCCCTATATATCGCTCACCAGAGTTGATCTGGCCTACCGACCTAGTTTTTTACCCCACATGAGCCAGTTTCGAATTTAACCTAGAGATTATCAAGACAAACATTCTTACCAAGTTTCATAAAGATTGAGTCACAACTGTAGCCTTCAGAGTGTTCACAAACTTTTTCTTTCATTTGATCATGTGACCTTGTTTTTGACCCTAAATGACCCAGATTAAAACTTGACCTAGAGATCATCAAAACTAACATTCTGACCAAGTTTCATAAAGATTGGGTCAAAAATGTGGCCTCTAGGTTGTTCACAAGCTTTTCCTTTGATCTGGTCTACTGACCTAGTTTTTGACCCCACATAATCCAGTTTTGAACTTGACCTAGAGATAATCAAGACAAACATTCTGACCAAGTTTCGTAAAGATTGGGTCACAAATGTGGCTTCTGGAGTGTTCACAAGCTTTTTCTTTGATCTTGCCTACTGACCTAGACTTTGACCCAACATGCCCCAGTTTCGAACTTGAACTAGAGATCATCAAGACTAACATTCTGACCAAGTTTCATAAAGATTGGGTCACAAATGTGGCCTTTGGAGTGTTCAGAAGCTTTTCCATTGATCTGGCCTACTGACCTAGTTTTTGACCCCATATGACCTAGTTTTTGATCCCATATGACCTAGTTTCGAACTTGACCTAGAGATCATCAAGACAAACATTCTGACTAAGTTTCACAAAGATTGGGTCACAAATGTGGCCTCTAGAGTGTTCACAAGCTTTTCCTTTGATCTGGCCTACTGACCTAGTTTTTGACCCCACATGACCCAGTTTCGAACTTGACTTAGAGATCATCAAGACTAACATTCTGACCAAGTTTCATTACGATTGGGTCACAAATGTGGCCTCTAGAATGTTCACAAGCTTTTCCTTTGATCTGGCCTACTGACCTAGTTTTTGACCCAATATGACCCAGTTTCGAACCTGACCTAGAGATCATCAAGACTAACATTCTGACCAAGTTTCATTAAGATTGGATCACAAATGTGGCCTATAGAATGTTCACAAGCTTTTCCTTTGAGCTGGCCTACTGACCTAGTTTTTGGCCTACTGATCTAGCTTTTTACCCAATATGACCCAGTTTCGAATTTGGCCTAGATATCATCAAGACTAACATTCTGACCAAGTTTCATAAAGATTGGGCCACAAATATGGCCTCTAAAGTGTTCACAAGGCAAATGTTGACGGACGACGGACGCCGCACGACAGATGCCGACGGACGTCGGACAATGACTGGTCACAATAGCTCACCTTGCACACTTTGGTGCTCTGGTGAGCTAAAAATCATTCAAAATGAACATGCTTTGCACATGTGCAACTTGACTTGGTACCAATGGTAATTGCAAGGTTTGATAAAAGTCTGGCATATAAGGACAGAGAAATAGTGCAAACAAATTTTTCCATATACTACATATAAAGAAAAAATTAATAAAGGGCCATAACTAAATGAAAAATCATCAAATGTAACCCGCTTCGTACATGCACAACTAGGCCTGGTACTGATAATAATCATGTCCATATGTTAAACATGAACATGGTGATGTGCTCTAATGATTGCTGAAACTGATAAAGTATATACTGAAGTAGATATATGTAACAATTTTAAAAACTGTCCACGGAAAAAAAATCCTAGGAAATGCCTTGAACGAGTGACTAGCTTTAGAGTGTGTGTGTGTTCGGGTTTAACGTCTTTCTCAACAATTTTTCAGTCATATAAACGACGGTGTCTACTTGCTGCCTCACTGGAATATCACGCCATAGACACGTAGCATGATACCCCACCCAGTCACATTATACTGACACCAGGCTGACCAGTCCTAGCACTATCCCCTTAATGCTGAGCGCCAAGCGAGGAAGCTGCTAATCCATTTTTTACGTCTTTGGTATGACGCGGCCGTGGATCAAACCCACGACCTCCTGCATTCGAAGCGGACGCTCTACCACTAGGCTACCGAGGCGGTTGACTAGCTTTAGAGAATATGATACACTCTGATAGAGAAGGCATCTACTTCTACACTTAAAAATAATACTTTAACACTGCAATCTTACTTACAATCTATTGACTTATGTAAACCAGTCCAGAAGCTCTGACCATTGACAGCCAATGATGTCATAGTTTTGACAAGAAACTGGTTCACTGTCTGGTTGTGAATGGATACAAGTGCCCCTTTATGTTGTTGACAATAGAAACCAGCATCTAGTGCTGTTCTAGGAACATTCACACCCAGGTAGTAACACTGACTACTGTACGAGTACCAACCAGGGTCACACAGTCCATTAGGGGCTGGTGGGGTCAGTGATGGAGATGCTGAAATTTAGAAGTAAAGGAAATAGTTCAGGATAAATTGTTAACAACATTATATGATAATCTATCCATTTCCATATGTTTTCTGCTTCAAAAACTGATAACTACTTTTTGTACCCAATAATTTAAAAACAAAAATCAGCTGGAACAAACATTCAAATGTACCCTGACACTGAAAAAGTGAGAACAAGCAATTTTCATTGGATCTTCATCAAATTTGATCAGGAAGTTTGTCCTGATGAAATCTAGTTCATGTATGATTATAGGTTATCTGGGGCAAATAAAGGGCCTTATAAACTCTACTGAAAATCACTGAACCAGAATATGTCAATGATATGCACAACTTAGCTTGGCAACAACCACTTCAAGGAAATTTAGTGGAATTCCTCCTAGTGCTACAAGGTAAAACTGTCGTAACTCCACTACAAGAGGACATTGACCCTAAAGTGCTCACCTGTGTAGTATTTGTATAAGTACAGAGTTGGCGCTCACCTGTGTAGTATTTGTATAAGTACAGAGTTAGGTTTCTTCTATGTTAGCCTATATTATATACATGAACTTTTTGAACAATTATGGTAGACATTATAAATCTGATATCACACACCAAATATCAAGGCTCTAGAACCTAGGGCAATAATTTGAACAATTATGGTAGACATTATAAATCTGATACCACAAACCAAATATCAAGGCTCTAGAACAATTTGTGCAAAATTATTTTAAAATGGGGCCAGCAGTTTTACACAAAAATGATTTTTAAAGTTTCCACTACAGACATATAGGGAACAGTGACCACGCCCAATAATATCAGACAAGACTAAAACATCATAAATTCTAAAAGATTTGAATTTGAATTTGCAATAATTAATTTTTGAATTTTGGTGAAAATGAGGAGACTTTACAAATGAAAAAAGTTATAACCTAAGGATATTTTATAAATGACAGAAAAAAAATGTTGCCTGAAGAGGTTTTACATATGAAAGAGAACTAGTTGTAACATGAAGATTTTTAGCTTGAAGGACATGTTGAAGTATATTGTTACCTGGGCAGATATTAAAGAGTGAAGGACATGTAGAAGTATTGCTGTTACCTCAGGAAATATTACAGAGTGAAGGACATGTAGACATATAGCTGTTACCTTGGGAGATATTACAGAGTGAAGGATATGTAGAAGTATAGCTGTTACCTTGGGAGATATTACAGAGTGAAGGATATGTAGAAGTGCAGCTGTTACCTTGGGAGATATTACAGAGTGAAGGACATGTAGAAGTATAGCTGTTACCTTGGGAGATATTACAGAGTGAAGGACATGTAAAAGTATAGCTGTTACCTTGGGAGATATTACAGAGTGAGGAAGATGTAGACGTATAGCTGTTACCTTGGGAGATATTACAGAGTGAAGGACATGTAAAAGTATAGCTGTTACCTTGGGATATATTACAGAGTGAAGGATATGTAGAAGTATAGCTGTTACCTTGGGAGATACTACAGAGTGAAGGACATGTAGAAGTATAGCTGTTACCTTGGGAGATATTACAGAGTGAAGGACATGTAGAAGTATAGCTGTTACCTTGGGAGATATTACAGAGTGAAGGACATGTAAAAGTATAGCTGTTACCTTGGGAGATATTACAGAGTGAAGGACATGTAGAAGTATAGCTGTTACCTTGGGAGATATTACAGAGTGAGGAAGATGTAGACATATAGCTGTTACCTTGGGAGATATTACAGAGTGAAGAACATGTAGAAGTATAGCTGTTACCTTGGGAGATATTACAGAGTGAAGGACATGTAGAAGTATAGCTGTTACCTTGGGAGATATTACAGAGTGAAGGCCCCCCAAAAAAAAAAAAATGTATAGCTTTCTTGGAATTTACAGAAAGACATTGAATTTTGTGTACTGGGAGATTTACAATGAAAACATATAGATTATAAGCTGTTCCTGAGATATTACAGTAGGAAAGAGACATAGTGTTACTGGAGATTTACGTGAAGGACATGTGAAGTATATGTTACCTGGGAGATATTAAGAGTGAAGGACATGTAGAAGTATTGCTGTTACCTGGAATATTACAGAGTGAAGGACATGTAGAATATAGCTGTTACCTTGGGAGATATTACAGAGTGAAGGAATATGTAAGAAGTATATGCTTTACCTTGGGAGATATTACAGAGTGAAGGATATGTAGAAGTGCAGCTGTTACCTTGGGAGATATTACAAGTGAAGGACATGTAGAAGTATAGCTATTACCTTGGGAGATATTACAGAGTGAAGGACATGTAAAGTAAGCTGTTACCTTGGGAGATATTACAGAGTGAGAAGAGTACGTTAGTGTTACCTTGGAGATATTAAGAGTGAAGGACATGTAGAAAGTTAGTGTTACTTTGGTATATTACAGAGTGAAGGATATGTAGAAGTATAGCTTTACCTTGGGAGATACTACAGAGTGAAGGACATGTAGAAGTATAGCTTACCTTGGGAGTATTACAGAGTGAAGGACATGTGAATAGCTGTTACCTTGGGAGATATTACAGAGTGAAGGACATGTAAAGTATAGCTGTTACCTTGGGAGATATTACAGAGTGAAGGACATGTAGAAGTATAGCTGTTACCTTGGGAGATATTACAGAGTGAGGAAGAATGTAGAAGTATAGCTTTACCTTGGGAGATATTACAGAGTGAAGGACATGTAGAAGTATAGTGTTACCTTGGGAGATATTACAGAGTGAAGGACATGTAAAAGTTAGTGTTACCTTGGGAGATATTACAGGTGAAGGACATGTAGAAGTTAGCTGCTACCTTGGGAGATATTACAGTGTGAGGAAGGTAATGTTAGCTGTTACCTTGGGAGATATTACAGATGAAGAACATGTAGTGTATAGCTTTACCTTGGGAGATATTACAAGTGAAGACATGTAGAGTAGCTGTTACCTTGGGAGATATTACAGAGTGAGGAATGTAGAGTATAGCTGTTACCTTGGGAGATATTACAGAGTGAAGAACATGTAGAAGTATAGCTTTACCTTGGGATATATTACAGAGTGAAGGATATGTAGAAGTATAGCGTACTTGGGAGATATACAGAGTGAAGGACATGTAAAGATAGCTGTTACCTTGGGAGATATTACAAGTAAATGTAAAGGAGATGTAGAAGTATAGCTATTACCTTGGGAGATATTACAGAGTGAAGGACATGTAGTTATTACCTTGGGAGATATTACAGAGTGAAGGACATGTAGTTGTTACCTTGGGAGATATTACAGTGTAAAGGACATGTAGTTGTTACCTTGGAAGATATTAAAGAGTGAAGGACATGTAGAAGTGTAGTTGTTACCTCAGGTGATATTACACAGAGTGAAGGACATGTAGAAGTATAGCTGGTACCTTGGGAGATATTACAGAGTAAAGGACATGTAGTTGTTACCTTGGGAGATATTACAGAGTGAAGGACATGTAGTTGTATAGCTATTACCTTGGGAGATATTACACAGTGAAGGACATGTAGAAGTGCAGCTGTTACCTTGGGAGATATTACAGAGTGAAGGACATGTAGAAGTATAGCTGTTACCTGGGGAGATACTACAGAGTGAAGGACATGTAGAAGTATAGCTGTTACCTTGGGAGATATTACAGAGTGAAGGACATGTAGAAGTATAGCTGTTACCTTGGGAGATATTACAGAGTGAAGGACATGTAGAAGTATAGCTGTTACCTTGGGAGATATTACAGAGTGAAGGACATGTAGAATTATAGCTGTTACCTGGGGAGATACTACAGAGTGAAGGACATGTAGAAGTATAGCTGTTACCTTGGGAGATATTACAGAGTGAAGGACATGTAGAAGTATAGCTGTTACCTTGGGAGATATTACAGAGTGAAGGACATGTAGAAGTATAGCTGTTACCTTGGGAAATATTACAGAGTGAAGGACATGTAGACGTATAGCTGTTACCTGGGGTGATATTACAGAGTGAAGGACATGTAGAAGTACAGTTATTATTGTAGAGATTGCACTGACACTAGGATATGCATAACTACATTTGTTATGTGAAATTATGTGCACTGAAAGACATGCACAAGTACAGGTTGTAACCTGACGAGATTTATAGATTGAATGCCATACAGTAATACTGTTGTTACCTGAGAAGATTTATAGATTAAAGGATATATAGAAGTAGAATTATTACCTGAGGAGATTTTACATATTGAGGGATATTTAGATGTACAGTTGGTATCAATCCATCTTCCTGTAGAATTGACAATCACACACCCTTGACCACCTACTGGCTGTCCAGCATCCCAATTTGTGTACAACACTGGCCAACCATCTGTCCATGAATATGTTCCAGATTGCTGCATATCAAGAAAAACTTTTGTGATATTAACAGCACATAGTGTGATATAAAATCATGCCCATTCAAATTACACCTGTTACTTGTATGTAGCACATGATGTAAACAATAAACAAGAGAGCCATGAAGGCCCTGTATCGCTCACCTTACCTACTGGCCTAAAGATCATCAAGATGAATATTCTGACCAAGTTTCATTAAGGTATGGTCATAAATGTGGCCTATAAAGTGTTAAATAGCTTTTCCTTTGATTTGACCGTGACCTAGTTTTTGACCCCGCATGACCCAGATTCGAACGTGACCTAAATATCATCAAGATTAACATTCTGACTAAATTTCATGAAGATATAGTCATAAATGTGGCCTCTAGAGTGTTAACAAGCTTTTCCTTTGATTTGACCTAGTGAACTAACTTTTGACCCTACCTGACCCAGATTTGTTCTTGACCTATAGATCATCAAGCTTAACATTCTGACCAAGTTTCATCAAGATATGGTCATAAATGTGGCCTCTACAGTGTAAACTAGCTTTTCCTTTGATTTGACCTGGTGACCTAGTTTTTAATTCTACATGACCCATCTGGACCTTGAGATTATCAAGATTTACATTCTGACCAAGTTTCATGAAGATACAGTCATAAATGTGGCCTCTACAGTGTTAACAAGCTTTTCCTTTTATTTGACCTGGTGACCTAGTTTTTGACCCCAGATGACCCAATATCAAACTCGTCCAAGATTTTATTGAGGGTAACATTCTGACCAAGTTTCATTAAGATTGGGCCAAATATGTGACCTCTAGAGTGTTAACAAGCTTTTCCTTTGATTTGACCTGGTGACCTAGTTTTTGACCCCAGATGACCCAATATCAAATTCATCCAAGAATTTATTAAGGGTAACATTCTGACCAAGTTTCGTTTAGATTGGTCCAAAATTGTGACCTCTAGAGTGTCAACAAGCTTTTCCATTGATTTGACCTGATGACCTAGTATTTGACCCCAGATGACCCAATATTAAACTTGACCAAGATTTTATTAAGGGTAACATTCTGACCAAGATTCATTAAGATTGGACCAAAATTGTGACCTCTAGAGTGTTAACAGTCATACTGTTGACGACGACAACGCCGACAACGCTGATGCCGACGACGGACCCAGGGTGATCACAAAAGCTCACCTTGAGCATTTTGTGCTCAGGTGAGCTAAACATGAGCAGAGACCTACAGTATCATGAAAAAATGTGCAGGATTAACCTGACAAACAGGATGAAGGATCGTGCAAAACATGATACTACTACACATATCAATAACTCCCCAATTTAATCAGTGAAATAAAGAACAGGGACTAAAGCTACAAAAAACATCTATATGTATTTCTTACAATAAACACAACTGTTACAGTTCACCCTGCTGACTCACAGCCTTTTCTCATGGACTTATCACCATTAAGGATACTGACCGCTGGATATAAACTATTAGGTGAAACATCATGGACTAATGGACTTTGGTTGCATAAAAACACTAAACTGATTTTTCAAGCATGCTATGATATTCTCTAACATGAAATGACAAAATCTATTTTATTACCTTGACATCATTTAACCCAATCCACACTGCATCAACATGGTTCTGCTTCATGGTCAGGTATATATAAGCCTGCTCAAATCCAGAGTTTACCGATGACAAATATCCTCCTGAGAAATTAATTTCTTCTGTTTATTAAAATTGTATAAATTTTCAGATATTCAAAACGTGTACATGTCATATCAGTAAAGAACCAGTTTCTGAAATTCCCTTAAACATATCTTTGGTCCATTTTTTTCTGAATGTCACACTTGCCTATCAATAGCAACTTTAGTCTGGTTTTTTTTGTTGATGGTTTCTTGTCAACTGATGTTTGTGACAATTACGAATTTAGAACATTCATAAATGCTGAAGACCAAAATCTCTTTAGATTTAACCAGTGTCTTAGATTTAAAAACTTTTTATTGGATTGCAGTCATACCACTAGTCAATTCTACATTTATGCTCAGAAACAACTATCAGATGGTAGAGTAACATTTTGGACCCTAAACCAAGTTTTATAACCTTTGGCCTTGAAACCAGAAAGAAATTCTTGATACAACTTTGGTAACACCCAATTTCAAATTGCGAAAAAAAGTAAAGTGGCACATGCCAAAAAAAAAAAAAAAAAAAAAAAACAATCTGAAGTTACAAGCAGGTATGCAAAACAAAATATGACTAGAGTCCAAAACTTAGAATTTCAAAATGATGGAAATATGTAATAATCCTGGGTTTAAATCTGACCAACTTGTGACTATTTAGAAACATTACAGTATTTCTGTCTCCTTAGTATCTTACCTCCTTGTTGAATACAGTAATCATTTGCAGCTGACCAGTTGACTGCTTTGTTTACAAAGAAATAGCACCCAGTCTGAAACAGCTTTTGTCCTTGCTTTACATCACAGATACTGGGTACCGGTTCTGGTGTACTAATCGTTGGATCTGAAAATATAAATTTTGTCCTGTATGTACTGACTAACATAAAAGGTATTTTACACTTGTTCTCAGTATAAATGGTTTTGTTTAAACATTAAAAATTTGTCATGTACATATTGACTAACAAAATAAATACTTGGAGCCAATACTGGTTATCAATGGAATCATAAGAGTTATCTCTTGTGTAACTGACCAGAAAGACTGAACAAAGCCATGAAGTTTTTACATGCCTGCCTATGTAGGAAAGGATTTGTCCTACCAAAGGGCCAGTGTGGAATGAAAATGTGGAAGGTTTGTCTCCCCTTACCTTTCTTTGTCATACAAACATATCCATGAGTAGTTGCACAGCTTACATCATTCCACTGTCCAACCATACCAGGATACCCCATTATCTGCAAATAAATACTGGAAGAACTAGACGATGCTTTTTTAGACAAGAGGACCATGATGGTCCTGAATCGCTCACCTATCCCCACATGACCCAGTGTTGAACTGAGTATGACGTCGTTATTTCTATTATTTGACACAGTGACCTAGTTTTTGAGCACATGTGACCTAGATATCATCAAGATAAAAAATTTTGACCAATTTTCATGAAGATCCATTGAAAAATATGGCCTCTAGAGAGGTCACAAGGTTTTTCTATTATTTGACCTACTGACCTAGTTTTTGACCCCACGTGACCCAGTTTCAAACTTGACCTAGATATCATCAAGGTGAACATTCTGACCAATATTCATGAAGATCTCATGAAAAATATGGCCTCTAGAGAGGTCACAAGGTTTTTCTATTTTTAGATCTACTGACCTAGTTTTTAACCCCACGTGATCCAGTTTCGAACTTGACTTAGATATCATCAAGGTAAACATTCTGACTAATTTTCATGAAGATCCATTGAAAAATATGGCCTCTAGAGAGGTCACAAGGTTTTTCTATTTTTAGACCTACTGACCTAGTTTTTGACCGCACGTGACCCAGTTTCGAACTTTACCTAGATATCATCAAGGTGAACATTCTGACCAATTTTCATGAAGATCCATTGAGAAATATGGCCTCTAGAGAGGTCACAAGGTTTTTCTATTTTTAGACCTACTGACCTAGTTTTTGATACCCACATGACCCAGTTTCGAACCTGACCTAGATATCAGCAAGGTGAACATTCTGACCAATATTCATGAAGATCTCATGAAAAATATGGCCTCTAGAGAGGTCACAAGGTTTTTCTATTTTTAGATCTACTGACCTAGTTTTTAACCCCACGTGACCCAGTTTCGAACTTGACCTAGATATCATCAAGGTGAACATTCTGACTAATTTTCATGAAGACCCATTGAGAAATATGGCCTCTAGAGAGGTCACAAGGTTTTTCTATTTTTAGACCTAATGACCTAGTTTTTGACCCCACGTGACCCAGTTTCGAACTTGACCTAGGTATCATCAAGGTGAACATTCTGACCAATTGTCATGAAGATCCATTGAAAATTATGGCCTCTAGAGAGGTCACAAGGTTTTTCTATTTTTAGACCTAATGACCTAGTTTTTGACCGCACGTGACCCAGTTTCGAACTTGACCTAGATATCATCAAGGTGAACATTCTGACCAATTTTCATGAAGATCCATTGAAAATTATGGCCTCTAGAGATGTCACAAGGTTTTTCTATTTTTAGACCTACTGACCTAGTTTTTGACGGCACGTGACCCAGTTTCGAACTTGACCTAGAATTTACCAAGATGAACATTCTGACCCATTTTCATAAAGATCCCATGAAAAATGTGACCTCTAGAGATGTCACATGGAAAAGTTTATGGACGGACGCACGGACGACGGACACCGCGCGATCACAAAAGCTCACCTTGTCACTTTGTGACAGGTGAGCTAAAAAGCGCATGTCTTCCCCAAAGTATAGTAGTAATCGGCAAGTGTTCAATAAGGAAATGAGCGAAGATCAATGAGACACTGATGGCTGGCTTAGTGGCTGAAATGCAATAAGAATCATCTACTCAGTATGTCCAACCATTCTTTAAAGTTTCAAGGATCTGTGTCAAGTGATTCTAAAGTTATGGATTGGAAACAGTCTTCCATGTTCTGGCCCCTGTGACCTTGACCTTTGATAGAGTGACTCCAAAATCAATATGAGTCATCTACTTTGCATGTCTAGTCACCTTATGCAGTTTCAACATTCTGGGCTAAGCGGATGTCAAGTTATTGATCAGAAACAGTTTTCCATGTTCAATTTTACAAACTTTCAGAAATGCTAAAACAGTGGGTGAAGAAAATGCCCTATAAAAATAAAACAAGTTCAGTGACCTGTGGTTTTTCTTCTCTTGTTTGTTTTAAAAACTGATGTTCTTCAAGCTCACAGAGTTTGAAAAAATTCTTAACATTACAAAAATTCGCTCCTACATCCTTAAAATAATAACCTGAAATTCTAAGTTGAAAGGGGGCAATATTTTTACATATAACAGCTAGAGCTATGTGACTTGTCCTTGGAGGTCATCTCATGATGCTGAAGACATCTGTGAAGTCTGAAAGCATTTGGCCAAGTAGTTTCTTAGAAACTACTAACATGCAAAACTTTAACATGAAATTTTGTGAAGTGGATGCCAAAAAAAGGATGATTACAAAAACACTACTATTTAAAACAAGAGGGCTAAGATAGCCCTAGGTGGCTCACCTGAGAAATATACCATTACAGTGTAAACATGTCTGACCTAGTGATTTCATGGAAACAAATATTCTGACCAATTTTCATTAAGATTGGACCAAAATTGTGGTCTCTGAAGTGTTAACAAGTATTTTCTGACCTAGTTTTTGAGCCAAGACAATCTACATTCGAACTTGACCTAGATTTGATCAAGGCAATCATTCTGACCAAATTTCATCAACCTCAATTGAAAAATACAGCCTCTATAGCATACAAAACGGTTTTCTTTGATTTGTCCTAGCAACCTAGTGTTTGACCCCAGATAACCCATTTTCAAACTTGACCTTGATTTCGTCAAGGCTATCATTCTGACCAAATTTCATGAAGATCAATTGAAAAATACAGTCTCTATTGCTTACACAATGATTTTCTTTGATTTGACCTAGTGACCTAGTTTCTGACCACAGATGACCCAAATTCTAAATTGACCTTCATTTCATCAAAGCAATCATTCTGACTAAATTTTACGAATATCCAGTGTAAAATGCAGCCCCTATTGTGTTCACAAAGATTTTTCTTTACTTTGACCATGTGACCTAGTTTTTGGCTGAAATTACCCATATTCAAACTCCACCTAGATTTCATCCAGACAAACATTCTGATCAAATTTCATAAAGATCCAGTGTAAAATGCAACCCCTATTTGCATACACAAGGTTTTTCTTTGATTTGACCTAGTGACCTAGTTTTTGACCCCAGATGACCCATTTTCAAACTTGACCTAGAATTCAATAAGGTAATTATTCTGACCAAAGATCAATTGAAAAATACAGCCTCTATCGCATACACAAGGTTTTTCTTTGACGAACTAGTGACCTTGTTTTTGACCCCAGATGACCAATTTTTGATTTGGCCTTGATTTCATCAGGGCAATCAATCTAACAAAATTTCATGAAGATCAATTGAAAAATACAGCCTCTATTACATACATAAGGTTTTTCTTTGATTAGACCAAGTGACCTTGTTTTTATCCCCAGATGACCCATTTTCGAACTTGGCCTAGATTTCATCATGCTTATCCTTCTGACCAAAATTCATGAACATCAATAAAAAAAATACAGCCCCTATCGCATTCACAAGGTTTTAGTTTGATTTGACCTAGTGACCTAGTTTTCAATCCCAGATGACCCATTTTCGAACTTAGCCTAGATTTTATCAAGGTCATCATTCTGACCAAATTTCATGAAGATCAGTTGAAAAATACAGCCTCTATCGCATACACAAGCTAAATGTTGACAGATGACAGACAGACGACGGATGACAGACACTGGATCAAGCGATCACTTAAAATTCAAATAGTCCAGTTAACAAGGCAAAAGACTCAGGCATTCTCCACTTATCAATCCAAAATAGTTTGCAGTACTGAGGTCAGTGTAACCTACATCTTTGATCTACTGGCCAAATAAAATGGAGTTTAAAGTAAGTAGGCAGAATTTCACTTTTTACTAACACTTGAATAAAGACAAGTCATCTACAAACCACAGGCAATCATGAAATTTGATATCTGTAGAACTAAGCATCCTGTAACCTTTAAAGCCATGACAGACAAACAGACAACAAACAAAACTATACATCAGCTCTTCTTTAAGCAGAGTGGTGAGGGCTGTCATAAAAACATTAGACTAAAACAAAATAAACAGTGAAGATTAAACATAAGGGTCATGAAGACCTTGGATTTCTCACCTGAGTAATGTGAGCTACAGTGACAAATGAAAGAGATTAGGTAAGAAAGTCAAATGTAAGTAAACACTGAAATCTTAGGTAGGTCAGTAGGTCACATTTATTGGTCCGAGAGCTCACGGACTTTTATTGCAACAATTGAGGCCAAAAGAAGTTTTTACTTTTTTGGAAACAATATTTCATATCCTCCATGAAAACCCATTTCTTAAGTGTCAAAGCCGTGCCTATCTATATTTTGTTTACTTATGTTTGTGATAGGGGAGGTAAAACTCACTTGCTAAAATTTAGGGGGTAGGGTAAAGTTTACGTCTACCAGTTTTTTCACTGTTTAATTACAGTAACTATCTTATTGTCAGTAACTGTATATATGTCAACCAATGTCAGCAAAAAGAAATTCATCAAAAAGGAATGAAGGGCAAACTTGATATTTAAGGTCAAAGGTCAAATTCATGTACAAATCACAAAAATTGGCATATTTGAAATTTATTTTCATTCTTAAAAATTAGTTTGTTATCATAAGTCACTCAGTTTTACTTATGTAATGTGTATATATCAGCCAAAGTCAGAAATGCAAGTCTTATTGCAAAACGTCAAAGTCAGCCCTGATAATTGAAGGTCAAAGTTCATTTTCATGCAAAAATGTGAAAAATGTTACATTTACTTTTTTAATCTGTTTAATATGTATTCACATTATTAGTCACTGAAGTTAATTTGTTTTAATGTCTGTATGCCAGGCAAAGTCAGCAGTGCAGATGTAACCCCAAAACTGCCAAGGGTAAAGCTTATATCAAAGGTCAAAGGTCAAATTTGTGTGAAAAATTGCCTGAATAGCTTCCTGTTTGAAATATAAATGCTATTTCTAATCGTTATTAGTAATTGCTCGTGATTTATTTTAATGTATATATGTCCCACAATGTCAGTAATAAAGATATCGTCTGTAATTAGAAAAGTTCAAATGTGATATTAAGGGTCAAAGGTCATTTTCATGTAAAGAAAATAAAAAAATGCTCTTTCACTTTTCTTCTTGTTGATAGTATTTTGTCGATATTAGTCAACGATATCAGGTCATTTTAATGTATAAATGTTAGGCAATGTCTAGTAGGCACATATAATTTCAAAACATCCAAGGTAAACCATAGTATCAAAGGTCAAAGTTCAAAAAAGTGAGTAAAATGTTTCAAAAATATCACCTATTTGTAATAATTTTTTTTGTATAAAAGTATTTGTTATGTCATTTTAATAACTAATCGTTGTTCATTTTACTGTATATAAATCAGACAATGTCATGGAAGAGAAAATAAGTCAAGGTCAAACCTGGTATTGGAGGTCAGGGGTCACTTTTGTATAAAAAATCACAACCTTTACCATACTTACTCATTACTTTGATCAAAAATAGCTTGTTGTTATAATTCACTGTTAGCAATTTACTTTAATGTATACATATCAAGCAAGGTCAGCAATGTAGGTCTTATCCTTATAAGTCAAAGGCAAACCTATTATCAAAGGTCAAAGGTCAAATTTGTGTAAGAATTCGCAAAATAACACGAATAATGCAAAGATTCTTGGTTGCGGGTTTATCCCGCTACCAAAGTTAAAGTGTATTCTGACAATCATAGCATCTTTATTTTATTCCGAATCACATCCAAAAGATGTTCATGTGCTACACAAAATAGTCCCATTCATGAACAGTGCGAATAAATTATCAATGAACAAGCAGTTCTTATTCAACCTGTATCCACTCACACTGACCATTTAGATTATATAAGATCTATCAATGATAAGGTATTCCAGCCCATGGTTACATCACAAGCTGGGTCAGGCAAAGTTCATCTTAGATATGAGGCACATTAAATTTGTATTTGTTTCTCATTCATGTATATTCATAGACTCGCATTTAAACAGAAAATCTATCTACCAAAAACCTGCAACCATCAGACATTTCAAGGCTTTGATTCTTTATTGTGTAGGTTATTTGTGTCACTACTAGTAAAACTGATCATTTTAAAGTATATACAACTGACAATATCACTGTTGAAATAATAATGAAAAAAAAGGTCAAGGTCAAACCTGACATTAAAGGTCAAAGGTCATTTTCATGTAAAAATTCATAATACAGCATTTTTAATTTCTTCTTCGTTACAAATTATCTTGTCATTTTGTTCATTGAAAATAATTCTGTCTTATGTTTATTTGTAAATCAATGTCAGCAATGCAGATCTAATTTCAAAAACAGTGATTGGTATAGCTTATATCAAAGGTAAAAGATGAAATTTGCGTGAAAGATCGCAAAAAAATAGCATTTTTGCAATACTTTTCATTGTTTAAAGGTATTTTGTCATTATTAATATCTTATGGTTATTCCTTGAAGTTTCATACATGTATATATATGGGTCAATGTCAACAATGGAGATATCATAAGAAATGAGTCTAGATCAGCCCAGATGTTAAAGTTTAAAATTCATTTTCGGGTAATAAATTCAAAAGATAGCACTGTTATTTTATCTCTTTGTTCAAACATATCTTGTTATAACTTGATGTTAATTCATTTTAATGTTAGCCTTTACTTACTTACTTCCTTACTGCCTTCCATCTTCTTATGGCCGTTTTATTTTTTATGATTAGATGCGGCAATGTACTGCACCGTATTCTGCAGGTCGCTGATATCTCTCCACGGCTTGGTCTCAAATGGGATGTCTGTTGGCTAAACGTTCTGGCTTGCTTCTTCCAGATAGGAACAGCTCTGCAGAATGTGAAACGGTGTTTGTTCCTCTGATCCGCACTGACATTTAGCTTTCTCTGCAACTCACAGCTTCTTCATATGTTTTCTCAGGCCACAGTCTTCAGTGCGCAGACAGAAGACAGTTAATTGCCTGTTTAGCTTGTGTAGACAGTCCTGATTTGGCAGGAACCTCCATTTATGTTCTTCCAGTCTGACGCAAAGCTGTTCTTCCACAGAGTCTGGGCTTCTCTGTATGAAGTTGGAGGTTAGGGCTGTATTTGCCTGATTGCTGTCTTTGCAAGTTTGTGCGCAGCTTCATTTCCAGCTATGCCCACATGTGCAGGAATCTATCGAAATGCTACATTGTTGTTCTCAGACAGGAGATTGATGTTTTTCAACAGCTGTCTGATTAAGTTGACTGATGGACCTGCTGAGAGAGCCTGAAGAGCTGACTTGGGGTCTGTTAGGAATATATTATCCCTTTTCTCCTCGCTCATACTGTTCGAGTGTCGCCGATGTGAGGGCTTGCATCTGGATCTGTAGTTGGAGCATCTCTTGCCGACTGTATGAGAGAGTATGAAGGAGGAGCTGTCTGAAAATTTGTTGTAGGCACCACCCCAAGCTTTCTGAACTGCCTTTTCCACTGATCCATTGGTATATTCTTGGGTCCAAGAGTGTGCTGGATAGCGGTTATTGATCATTTCTAGCGTAAGAGATTGTTGGTAACCTGGTGTTGCTTTCCCTTTTCTTCTGCTCCTGGCACCTCCAATCTGATCTTTGGAGCACATTGTCTGGGAACCTATTCATTGGGCTCGAGCGGCTCTGCCTCTGTGTCCAGTGCTGCTGCTTTCCCTTTTTGCAGTTTTTTGACGATGTGGTTAAGACTCTGTCTTTTCAGTCTGTTCTTGGTTCTGCTCTCAAATTTTGAGTGGAGTGGGTGGGATGGTAGTCTCTTTGCCTTCTCTGCATGGACAAAAGCTTTGTACTCTCGTCTTGTCTCTAATGGTTCAGGGTTGGCTGTCTTTTCTATTTATTTTATTTGAGTTGTTTTCATTGCCCCGGGATTATCCTTAGACCTGAAATTTAACCTTGTCCAGTTTATCTTTACAGGTTTTGGAAGCAGGTACTTGGACTTGCAGAGGATCTTTGCATTTACTCCCCAACTTGTTCCAGCCATTTTTTTTCATAATGGCGAGTTTTTTGAAGGCCCTCTCCTTCGACATTTAATGTTAGATTTGACCTTGACTAATTTTTCATTATTATTTCAAGAATGATATCATCTGTTATATATACTTTAAAATGAATAATAATTAGTTAATAGTTTTTAAATACCCTCAAAACATAAAGAAAAATTATTGCAAAAATACTGGGTTTTTTGGCTAATTTTCACGCAAAGTTGACCTTTGACCTTTGATAATAGGTTTGGCTTTGCCTTATATGGATAAGACCTACATTCCTGACCTTGCTTGACATGTCTACATTAAAATAAATTGCTAACAGAAAATTCTAACAAGAGCTATTATTTTTTAACAAAGTAATGAGTAAGTATGCTACAATTTGATCTTTTACACAAAAATGACCCCTGACCTTTAATACCAGGTTCGACCGTGACTTATTTTCTCTTCCATGACATCGTCTGACATATATACAGTAAAATGAAAAACGATCAGTTACTAAATTGACAAAACAAATACTTTTAAAAAATAAAAATCATTACAAACAGGTGATATTATTGCAACATTTTATTCACTTTTTTGACCTTTGTCCTTTGAAATTATGGTTGACCTTGAATGTTTTGAAATAATATGTGCATACCAGACATCGCCTACTTTTTATACATTAAAATGAACTGATATTTTTGATTAATATCGACAAAATATCATTAACAAGAAGAAAAGTTAAAGAGCTATTTTTTCAATCTTTTACTTGGAAATGACCTTTGACCCTTTATATCACATTTGAACTTGTCTGATTTTAGACGATATCTTTATTACTGACATTGTCGGACATATATACATAAAAACAAATTACGAGCAATTACAAATAATGATCAGAAATAGCTGTTATATTTCAAACAGGAAACTATTCATGCAGTTTTTCCAAAATTTTGACCTTTGATCTTTGATATAAGCTTTACCCTTGGCAGTTTTGGGGTAAACTTTGCACTGCTGACTTTGCCTGACATACAGACATTAAAACGAATTAACTTCAGTGACTAACAATGTGAATACATATTAAAAACGTTAGAAAAAGTAAATGTAACATTTTTCATATTTTTGCATGAAAATGAACTTTGACCTTCAATTATCAGAGTTGACCTTGACATTTTGCAATAAGATTTGCATTTCTGACTTTGACTGATATACACACATTACATATATAAAGCTGAGTGACTTATGATAACAAACTAATTTTTAAGAATAAAAATAAATTTCAAATATGCCATTTTTTGTGATTTGTACATAAATTTGACCTTTAACCTTAAATATCAAGTTTGCCCTTCATTCCTTTTTGATGAATTTCTTTTTGCTGACATTGGTTGACATATATACAGTTACTGACAATAAGATAGCTACTGTAATTAAACAGTGAAAAAACTGGTAGACGTAAACTTTACCCTACCCCCTAAATTTTTACAAGTGAGTTTTACCTCCCCTATCACAAACATAAGTGAACAAAATATAGATAGGCACGGCTTTGACACTTAAGAAATGGGTTTTCATGGAGGATATGAAATATTGTTTCCAAAAATGTATAAACTTCTTTTGGCCTCAATTGTTGCAATAAAAGTCCGTGAGCTCTCGGACTATATGGTCACTACAAGTCAGTTTGAAAATCAGTGTGCAAAACTGTATATGTCATCCAAACTCCAAGGATGTACCTTAAAAAATAATAAAAGTAGGTCAGTAGGTCAAGGCCACAGAGCTCATCATGCAGTTATAATTAAACAGTCTAGGAAATATGATCTGATAATTTTTGAAGTATTCTTTTCTATATAACTCATATAACAAGTGACCCCCGGGCAGGGCCTTTTTTTCCCCTCATGGGTATAATTTGAACAATCTTGTTAGATGTCCATTACACAATACTACATACCAAATAACAAGGGCCTTGGCCTTGAACTTTCAGACAAGAAGATTTTAGAAGATTTTCCCAATATAAGTCTATGTAAATCTTGGGACACCTAGGACAGTGCCGCTTTTCCCCTCAGGAGCATAATTTAAACAATTTAAGTAGGCAATGCTAAAAACCAAATATCAAAAGCCGAGGCATTGCAGTTTCAGGCAAGATGATTCTTTTTTCCTATGTAAGTCTATGTAAAAGTTGGGACCCCACGGGGCAGGGCCTCTTTTCATCCAAGGGGCAAAATTCGAACAATCTTGGTAAAGAACCACAAGGCAATGCTACATACCAAATATTTAAGGCCTAGGTCTTGTGGTTCAAGACAAGAAGATTTTTATCCTTTATAAGTCTATGTAACAAGAAGACCATGATGGTCCTGAATCGCTCACCTGTCCCAACATGACACAGTTTTGAACTGAGTATGACGTCGTTTTTTCTATTATTTGCCATAGTGACATAATTTTTGAGCTCATCTGACCTAGTTTTGAACTTGACCTAGATATCATCAAGATAAAAATTCTGACCAATTTTCATGAAGATCCATTGAAAAATATGACCTCTAGAGAGGTCACAAGGTTATTCTATTATTTGACCTAATGCCCTAGTTTTTGAAGACATGTGATTGAGTTTCGAACCTGACCTAGATATCATCAATGTGAACATTCTCACCAATTTTCATGAAGATCTCATGAAAAATATGGCCTCTAGAGAGGTCACAAAGTTTTTCTATTTTTATACCTACTGATCTAGTTTTTGACTGCATGTGACCCAGTTTCGAATTTCACCTAGATATCATCAAGGTGAACATTCAGATCAATTTTCATGAAGATCCATTGAAAAATATGGCCTCTAGAGAGATCAAAAGGTTTTTCTATTTTTAGACCTACTGACCTAGTTTTTGACCACAGTTGACCCAGTTTCTAACTTGACCTAGATATCATTAAGATGAATATTCAGACCAACTTTCATACAGATCCCTGAAAAATATGGCCTCTAGAAAGGTCACAAGTTTTTTTTTATTATTTTATCTACTGACCTAGTTTTTGGTGGCACGTGACCCAGTTTCGAACTTGACCAAGATATCATCATGGTGAACATTCTGACCAATTTTTATGAAGATCCATTCAAAGTATGGCCTCCAGAGAGGTCCCAAGGTTTTTCTATTTTTAGACCTACTGACCTAGTTTTTGAACGCAGTTGACCCAGTTTCGAACTTGACCTAGATATCATCAAGAAGACCATTCAGACCAACTTTCATACAGATCCCATGAAAAATATGGCCTCTAGAGAGGTCACAAGGTTTTTTTATTATTTGACCTACTGATCTAGTTTTTGATGGCACGTGACCCAGTTTCAAACATGATCTACATATCATCAAGGTGAACACTGACCAATTTTCATGAAGATCCATTGAAAAGTATGGCCTCTAGAGAGGTCACAAGGTTTTTCTATTTTTAGACCTACTGACCTAGTTTTGGATTGCACGTGACCCAGTTTCGAACTTGACCTAGATATCATCAAGACAAACATTCAGACCAACTTCCATAAAGATCCCATGAAAAATGTAACCTCTAGAGTGGTCAACAGCAAAAGTTTAATGACGCACGGACAGACGGATGCACGGACGACGGACGCTTCACAATCACAAAAGCTCACCTTGTCACTTTGTGACAGGTGAGCTAAAAATTGACACTCTGGGCAGGGCATCTTTTCAGTTGCCTTGGCAACCAGAGTTCTTTGTAGAATTCAATTCTTTGAACAATTCTGAAAGGGAGCCACCCAAGAATCATTCCTGTGACGTTTGATGTAAATCTGCCTGTCAACTTCAAGAAGAAGATTTATTTTGAAAATGTTGACGGACAGACGATGGACACTGAGCAGTCACAAAAGCTCACTCAGGTTAGTGAACAAATCAGCTGATTGACCACCTACCTGTACACAAGCTTCTTTTTGTTTACCATTAGGTTCATTGTGTGCCCAGTTAGTATAAGTTGTTTCATCATTGTTCACCCACAACAGCTGGTTCCCCCAGTTCTTATGTAGACCTATCCATGGATTTACTTTCATCGCTGCCATCATAGTTGTTATAAAGGCTTGAAAAATTATGTTAAAAATTTTAAAGGAAATTTATCCTCTAATTCCTGTTTTCTGTGTTATTGACTAGACTTGGGTAAAACATTTATATCTGAGTTTGCAATGCAATTCATCTGTCTGAAACTTTAAAGATTATTCATATTCACTGAGCATTTTATACATTTTCACAAAATGTACTTTTACACTTTGATATTTGTTTCATTTTTCTATATTGTTGCCAAACTATCAATGAATTTTTTAAAATTGCATATGGATATATTTTAAGCTTTGATTGTGCAAACGATCATATGAAGATTTTATGTCCAAGATCTGCACAGAAAGTTATATATATAAAGAAGCAATTCCCATTAATTCACATCATGAATTATAATTACCGTAAAAGCTCAAATATAATACGCACTTTTTTTAATGATTTTTTTCATTTTCTCAAAGGGGTGCGCAATATAAACCAAGGTAGAGCTTCAAACATTTTTCCCAGTTTGAAAACCTGAAAATATCTGCAAAAATCAGACAATTTGTCAACTGTCATGTGTTTACATTTCTGGCCATGCTTTTTTAACCTCCTCTTTTTTACACATGCCGCTAATGGCCGATTTCGAGTTTGTAAACAACATTTTCTGACAGATTTTTCTGTGCATAATATATTCCAATGTAAGCATTTTTCCCAAGATTTTGATGCAAGATCGAGGGTGCGTAATAAACATGCTAGCGTAATATATTCGAGTTTTTACGGTACTTTCCTACATGTCTGTCTTGGTTGAACAACCAACATTCAAGATATATTGAAAATGAATATAATCTTAAGCTACCAGCAGTTTTAACATGTTCTTTTTTGTTGAAATATCCAAACAGCTGTTACAAGAAAATGTGAAACGGGAAATTCTACCAAATCAAAACAAATAAAAATCTTTTAAAATATTTTCATTAAAAACGGAGGTAATTACTTTTTAATAAAACAAGAGTGTATACTTTTAAATTAACATTTCTGACACAGATCTAACTCTACCTAACTGGTCTTTCTGCTCATAAATAGTATCTTTTTTGCAGAATAATGAAAAGTGAAACCTACTTAAAGGTGACTGACCGAAAGGGCTTGTGATAGAAGGATCCTGAATTCCTAAATGGTTTATAAAACTGACAAGTTTTTAAATATGAGTTATACAAGGAAAATATGTGAATAAATGACCTGCAGGCAATGATGTAAAATTTGAACAAAAGCAATTGTCTTTGAGTTCTTACTCCTTCTTTTGTGCCTGAACAAAAGATCCAACTACTACAAATGTTAATTTCAAATTTGACAGTGAAAATAAAATAACAAAAATGAAATGTTAACCATAAAATACAATATACCATTTGTGACATCATCCAGAATGCTAGCAAGGTTGTAGCCAGATCCTAGTCCTTTACAATTAGCCAGGGCTGTTGTCCAGTTCACAGGGGTTAGATATATTCTGTAGCATCTACATAGAGAACATATATTACAGATGCACATATTGGCAAAATCTACTGTTACAATAGTTTTCACAGAAGACAAGAAAAAAAGATGTGAAAAATTACATATAAAAGGGGAAATAGTTAAATATTTACTGGTGATAGTTACAGATATTGTGCTCCTCATTTTCCCTCATTGCAGATTATGCTTATTGTTATATCAAATTAAAAATAGAATTAAAATTTAAAACAAAGAACGGATTAAGAAAGTTGGTTTTTTTAGCTCTGAAGTACAGTCATGACCTTGGCCTTAATGCAGAACAGTCAGAGGGTGGTCTCAATAGTATCAAGACTATATCAAGTTTCATCAAATTTATCAAGGCATTTAAATAAAATGAAGCTGACACTAGTGTTAAGGATGACAAATTTAGAAACGTACAGACAACTAACATATGTTACTGTACCTGTTATATAGTAAATTAAAACCAGTTGGACAATTTCCTGCCCATAGTCCAGTGGGAACAGGGGGGGTAGGTGGCATACCCAACTGTACTTTACAAATATATCCCATCTGGTAGGAACAGTGGTCATCATTCCAGTTACCTGAGAAAAATCACGAATTTTCATTAGAAAATGTACATCTTTATTTTGCCATAGTTTGATATGTATATCACAAACATATTTATCGTACAAAATGTAATTTTTCAATGCTTATCTCATTCATTTTGTGTAACAGTTAAAAACATTTTAGCACATACCATATTTTGGCATAGTTAAGTATACTGTGAAATCATTAATATTCGTGAGGGACTAAATTTCGTGGATTTCGCAGTTGAGTCAATCCACAAAATTTAATCCCAACTAAAATGTAAAATTCCCATTCATTTTATGTTCAAAAGTTGCAAATCAACAAATTGATATCCACACGAAATTGCCGTTTTGTCCAAAAGCACGAAATTTCATGCCCACGAAATTAAATGATTTTAAAGTATCACAAGCAATGCCAACAATGAGCTCAGAATTAAACACTCAGAAGATAGATCTCGAAATCAGCTTAATAACATTGGACCAAAGTGCTTAAACGAAACAATCTTGCTTTTTGTCAATAGGCATCATTTAGAAAATATGATTACCAGTTCTAAGGAATATGTCTACACAATCTTCCTCCCCGCCAGCATCATTTGGTTCATTCTTCCCCCAGTTATAGTATGTCACAACTGAGCCATCAGACCACCTGAAAAGGAATATGTTTTCAAGTCTTAATATAGACTTTACGACGCTGATGAATGAGGATGTCAAATAGCTCTACCTTTGAATAGTCAAGCTAAAAACTAGATAAAATAGAGAAAAAGAAATATGTATGATGCCTAATATAGGTCAATGTGACATCAACTTGACTGTGTTTTGAAAAAACACTAAAACATTGCAAAGCTGTTCTATATCTCTGAAATAACTGAGGATTGTGGAGAGATTAGAAATTAGTTGCAGTAAAATCCTCTGATTGTTATAGGCCAGTGGTCAGTATCAAATAAACTATTCGTCATTTTCATTGATATAATTTGATCAAGTAACTTGAGGAATAAAAATGTGTTTCGCTTTAGAGTATTAACAGAGCTATACAAATTATTCTTTTCAATTAACAAGAAGAGTAAATAGTAAAAATTAAACACTTACTTATATCCATTGTTCAGGTCAAGTGCATTCAAGCCAATCCACACTGAATTTGCAGATATATTTTTCAACTAAAAAAAAAATACTATCATGGTAAACTTTCATCAACTTTGTTATATTAAATCACATCTAATAATCTGAGATAAACTTTATAAATCAATGCGTGGAGCACAGCTCCGTCTTTTAAGACTTTTTCTTTTTAAATATAAGTTTGATGACAATATTGCCAGCACACTGGAATACCTAATACACAATAAGAAGGATACATCAGATTAAGTCTGGTGAAAATCTGTCAAAGTGTACATTGATACAACTTATAAGGCAAAACAGGACTGTAGCTGCTGCAAGTAGATTTGCAAAAGTTACACCAAAACTCTGTACAAATCAGTTCTAATCTTTGTCACCTCTATTAAGCAGTTTCATGAGAAAATACCTGTATCGAAATGTTTTACCTAGTTTTTATACTGCTTTGTTTCCAATTACATTTTCTGAAATTTCTTCTGGCCTGGATAACAGAAGTTTCTCTAACACTTCTGATTCCAAGTTTTCACTTAAAACTAGAGCTAACACTAAAGGTGATGAATGTACCCCCCGCATGCACTGACACAGTACATTGCAATTTGATGCACACAAGACTGCATAATTATGTGGACTGTATGTATATAGACTGTATGTATACAGTAAAGTAACAAAAAACAAAGTCCCATAACTATGCAGAATATTTATCTAAAAGAATATAACATGCACCATGCACAACTAGGGTTGGTACTGATCACTTGTGTGAAGTTTCATTAAATTGTGTGTAAGGGTTTGGTAGATTAGGCACGCACAAGATTGCATATGCAGACTGTATGTACATAGTATGTTAACAAGAAACAAAGTCCCATAACTCTGCAATTTTTGTCGCTGAAAGAACCTAACACGCCCCATGCACAACTACTGTTGTTACTGATCACTTGTGTGAAGTTTCATTAAATTGTGTCAAGGGGATGAGGAGAGATGGTGCGCACAAGATTGTGTCTATGTATATAGTAACAAAAAAACAAAGTCCCATAACTCTGCAAATTTTTTTTCTGAAAGAACCTAACATGCCCCATGCACAACTACTGTTGTTACTGATCACTTGTGTGAAGTTTCATTAAATTGTGTCAAGGGGATGAGGAGAGATGGTGCGCACAAGATTGTGTCTATGTATATAGTATAGTAACAAAAAAACAAAGTCCCATAACTCTGCAAATTTTTTTTCTAAAAGAACCTAACATGCCCCATGCACAACTACTGTTGGTACTGATCACTTGTGTGAAGTTTCATTAAATTGTGTCAAGGGGATGAGGAGAGATGGTGCGCACAAGATTGTGTCTATGTATATAGTATAGTAACAAAAAAACAAAGTCCCATAACTCTGCAATATTTTTTTCTAAAAGAACTTAACATGCCCCATGCACAACTACTGTTGGTACAGACCACTTGTGTGAAGTTTCATTAAATTCTGTCAAGGGGATAAGGAGAGATGGTGCGCCCAAGATTGCATCTACGGACAGACAGACAGACAGACAGACAACCTGAAACCAGTATACCCCCCCCCCCCTTACAACTTTGTTGTCGGGGGGGTACAATAAAAGGTCACTTATTACCAGTGTAAGATATATAAAAGCTTGTTCTGCTTGGGAGAGTATGGATGCAAGATCTCCACCAGACTGTTGGCATGTCCGACGAGCCTGCCTCCATGACTTTCCCTGGTCCCCGTTTCCATCATTAGCTCTGTAACAGGAACCATGATAGGCTACCCATCCACTTCCAACAAGACTTTTGCATAGTGAACCTTAAATATTACAAAAATAACATAAGGTCAGTGAATGGTACATTAAAACTCTTTCTTGTGGTAAAACAATGAAAAATGTTCAATGTAAAAGGGACATGCCTTCAGATTTATGCAAAACTAGAGTTGTCACAGGAGTGAGGAATTATACCCCCATAATAAAGCCTTCTCACAGAACTAAGGCAGTGTCAAAGCTGAACTTGCTTGACCTTTGACCTAATGACCTCAAAATCAACTGAGGTCATCTGCTGGTCATGATCAACCTTCCTATGAAGTTTTATGATCTTCGACCCAAGCCTTATCAAGTTATTGTCCATAAAAGATTTAAATAACCTTTGATCTTTGGAACCCAAAATAATTATGGGTCATGTGCTGGTCATGACCAACCTCCCTATTAAATTTCGTGACCCTAGTCTCAAGCCTTATCAAGTTATTGTTCGGCAAAGGTTTAAGTGTTCCAGGTAACTTTGACCTTGACCTGTGACCTGCTGACCCCAAAATCATTAGGGGTGATCTGGTGGTCATAACCAACCTCCCTATCAATTTTCATGATCCTCGACCCAAGCGTTCTCAAGTTATCACCTGGAAACCGTTTAGCTGTTGCAAGTCACTGTGACCTTGACCTTTGACCTACTGACCCCAAAGTCAAACTTTATCTGTTTTTTATGATGTTACACCAGTGTACCAAAAATTATTTAAATCTGTCAAGCCTTTCAAGAGATATCATCCGGAAACCGTTTAGCTGTTGTGAGTCACTGTAACCTTGACCTTTAACCAACTGACCCCAAAGTTGAACTTAACCTGTATTTTATGATGTTACACCTGTGTACCAAAAATTACTTAAATCGGTCAAGCTTTTCAAGAGTTATCATCTGGAAACCGTTTAGATGTTGCGAGTCACTGTGACCTTGACCTTTGACCTACTGAGCCCAAAGTCAAACTTGACCTGTATTTTCTGATGTTACATCTGTACTCCTAAATTTATTTAAATCAGTCAAGCCTTTCAAGAGTTATCATCCGGAAACTGTTTACCTGTTGTGAGTCACTGTGATGTTGACCTTTGACCTACTGACCCCAGAGTCGTACTTGACCTGTATTTTTTTATGTTACATCTGTGTACCATAAATTATCTAAATCGGTCAAGCCTTTCAAGAGTTATTATCTGGAAACCATAAAACCAACGGACCGACAGACCGACCTACAGACAAGCTCACTCCTATATACCCCCCAAACTTTGTTTTGTGGGGGTATGACAAAATATATTAATCTAAAGCAGTAAAAATCTTATCTAAAACAGCAGGAATTCAACTGACTAAGATTCTTATAGACTGTTGTAAAAATACTATTATTGTCTGGTACCAAGAGTCACGATAATATTTCAAAGCAATTTTGTTGTTTGTTTCTTGTTTTTTTTTTCAAAAGGAAGCATTTGTGTCTGTTAATTATATAATAAATAACAATAAATATTCAATTTTAAGGTTTCGATGGAGGCATTGAGAAACAAAAATCAAACAACACCAAATCATAGAAAGAAAGAGTTGTTTGACATGAAAATTGTACAGCATGTAAAACATGTATATTACTTTACGAAACAAGTGTCAGTATACTGAAATAAACATTGAATTCCGGAAAAGGGCTGCCTAAAGGGGCTCCACTTCCGGACAGTTAAACACCTTTAAAAACTCACCATTTTCAAAGAACAGTTACACATGTTCATTTTGATGCATTTGCAATAGCGTGCGAGTGGTGAAATTTCGCATAACAAGGTGGAACACAGTTTTCAGCAATTGTTTATCTTTATTTCTTTACAAATGGCATTCATTTACAAAGGGAGACAACTGTTCCCGATTATTTTAAGTACAAATGGCATTCATTTTCAAAGGGAAACAACTTTATCCAATTATTTTAAGTAATCTTTGAGAAAAAGTTGTCTCCCTTTGAAAATGAATGCCATTTGTAAAGCAAAAATGATAAACAATTGCTGAAAACTATGTTCCACCTTGTTACGTGAAATTTGACCACTCGCACGCTATTGCAAATGCATCAAAACAAACATGTGTAACTGTTCTTTGAAAATGGTAAGTTTTTAAAGGCGTTTAACTGTCCGGAAGTGGAGCCCCTTTAGGCAGCCCTTTTCCGGAATTCAATGTTTATATCAGTATACTGACACTTGTTTCGTAAAGTAATATACATGTTTTACATGCTGTACAATTTTCATGTCAAACAACTCTTTCTTTCTATGATTTGGTGTTGTTTGATTTTTGTTTCTCAAGGCCTCCATCGAAACCTTAAACAAAAAAAGAACCAGAAACTACTTTCCATAAAAGTCTGAGACATGGTTATTGCAAAAAACATGCAAAGATAACCAAAGAATGAAAAGGGGCAATAGTTTTAAAATTTTAACAAAACTAGAGCTGCTTTTGAGAAAAACACATGTCTCCCACAACTGCCTCATCATTTGAATAGTAAGTCAATCTTTATATATTGTTTACTTAGAGCACATGCACATAAAGGACCCTATACTACCAGAGCGCATGCGCATTTTTGACACCAAAAGGACCCTTTAAAAGTAGTATAGGAGTCCTTTTGGTATCAAAAATGCGCAAGAAATCTGAGGATTATTTGGTAATTCAAGGGCCATTATTCTGAAGTGCCTTGGCCGATTTGGCTATTTATCGAACCTGGCCAAGCACTTATTGGCAAACAAACTTTGTTCAAGTTTGGTGAAGGGTTGAACAAGCTTTGTGATAAACAGACACACACACAAACAGGAGAAAATCAATATGCCTCCCACATCACTGTGTGGTGGGAGACATAATTAATCAACCATGACTGTATCTAGAAAAAAAAACCCAATAATTTTTATAGTTTTTCCTCAACATGTTCTTGGACTGAATCACATAATGTAAACTTTTTATGTTAAAACTAAAGTTAAGATTGTCATAATTTGCTCAGACAGTATTCATTTAAGAATCCAGTATGAGTTATGCTTAGTGACAGAAAAAAATATTACATATTAGTCTTTTCACCTGATCCATTCAAACTGCAACAGAATATTAAAGACTGTGTTATAAACTTCACACATATCAAATGTACTTACTAGACTGTGTGGCTGGTGCTGTCACTGTTTTCAATGTTGTAAAATGTCCTCCTGAAAAGAATACAGGGTATGTCAGCCACCTTTGGATTTTGGTCACAAAGTGAAAAGAAGTGTCTTCTTGGATGACTGTTAGAAAATGTTAAAATTTACCAAGGGAGCAATGTGATGGATTCAATGTTGTGAAGCCATCAAGCAGTAAAAACTAAATGGCTACAATACAGACACATTTTTTCAGTCACAGAGATATTCAGCAGAGAAAATGTAAAAACAAGAGGACAATGATGGTCCTGAATCGCTCACCTGTTCAAACATGACCCAGTTTTGAGTATGACGTCGTTTTTTCTATTATTTGACATAGTGACCTAGTTTTTGAGCTCATGTGACCCAGTTTTGATCTTGACCTAGATATTATCAAGATAAAAATTCTGACCAATTTTCATGAAGATCCATTGAAAAATATGGCCTCTAGAGAGGTCACAAGGTTTTTCTATTATTTGACCAATTGACCTAGTTTTCGAAGGTATGTGACCCTGTTTTGAACTTTACCTAGATATCATCAAGGGAACATTCTCACTAATTTTCATGAAGATCTCATGAAAAATATGGCCTCTAGAGAGGTCACAAGGTTTTTCTATTTTCATACCTACTGGCCTAGTTTTTGTCCGCACGTTACCCAGTTTCGAAACTGACCTAGATATCATCAAGGTGAACATTCAGACCAATTTTCATGAAGATCCATTGAAAAATATGGCCTCTAGAGAGGTCAAAAGATTTTTCAAATTTTAGACCTACTGACCTAGTTTTTGACCGCAGTTGACCCAGTTTCAAACTTGACCTAGATATCATCAAGATGAACATTCAGACCAACTTTCATACAGATCCCATGAAAAGTATGGCCTCTAGAGAGGTCACAAGATTTTTTTATTATTTGACCTACTGACCTAGTTTTTAAAGGCACGTGACCCAGTTTCAAACTTGACCTAGATATCATCAAGATGAACATTCTGACCAATTTTCATGAAGATCCATTCAAGGGTACTGCCTCTAGAAAGGTCACAAGGTTTTTCTATTTTAAGACCTACTGACCTAGCTTTTGATCGCAGTTGACCCAGTTTCAAACTTGACCTATATATCATCAAGATAAACATTCAGACCAACTTTCATACAGATCCCATGAAAAATATGGCCTCGAGAGAGGTCACAATGTTTTTTCATTATTTGACCTACTGACCTACTTTTTGAAGGCACGTGACCCCCTTTCGAACTTGACCTAGATATCATCAAGATGAACATTCTGACCAACTTTTATGGAGATCCATTCAAAAGTATGGCCTCTAGAGAGGTCACAAGGTTTTTCTATTTTTAGACCTACTGACCTAGTTTTTGAACGCACATGACCCAGTTTCGAACTTGACCTAGATATCATCAAGATGAACATTCTGACCAACTTTCATACATATCCCATGAAAAATGTGGCCTTTAGAGAGGTCACAAGGTTTTTCTATTATTTGACCTACTGACCTAGTTTTTGAAGGCATGTGACCCACTTTCGAACTTGACCTAGATATCATCAAGGTGAACATTCTGACCAATTTTCATGAAGATCTTGTGAAATATATGGCCTCTACAGAGGTCACAAGGTTTTTCTATTTTTAGACCTACTGACCGAGTTTTTGACCGCACGTGACTCAGTTTCGAACTTGACCTAGATGTCATCAAGTTGAACATTCTGACCAATTTTCATAAAGACCCCATGAAAAATGTGACCTCTAGAGTGGTCACAAGCAAAAGTTTACGCACGCACACAAGCACGGACACATGGACGACGGATGCTACGCAATCACAAAAGTGACGAGGTGAGCTAAAAAATATAATATCACATGTTTGACAGTCTGACATTGTAGAAGTAAAATACAACCATTATATAACTTTGGTATTATACTTGCTCTGACGCTAATGTTGTTTTAGGTATAGGAGACATTGGTCGAATTTAGTTAGAGATAGAAGAAATTTTGATGTTTCAGCAGGTAAAGCTTACATGTGATAAAAAGAAAATTGTCTTTCCACATTAAATTTATTAAGCTCTTTGAATAAAACTGATAAAATGCTCAACAGTCTCAGCCTCATTTAATAAAGTCAATATGAAATGACACTCATGTAATATCCTCTATTAAATTAACAGTTACAAGACTCTGTCATAATGCATAACCTTTTTTTTGACATTATGATGATAACAGAAGTAATAATATTAGTTGTTTCACTAGATACAGTGAAACACAAATTTAATTTTCTTGAAAGTGCATCTTGGGAGGTCTCAAGTAAACGAAATTTGATGAAAATGATCTAAACGAAAATAATTTGTTCTCCTCAAACTTTCATACAGATCCCATGAAAAGTATGGCCTCTAAAAGACTTTTATACTCTAAACTGACTTCAAACTGGTAGCTAATCTTATCAAGTCAAAACCAGTACCTGCAAACTACTCAGTCAAGACAAGAAAAGTTCTATTTTTGCAGAAATGTGGGAAAAGGTGAAAAACAAAAATGTTACTATGGTAACAAATCTAGTAAATGCATTACAGAAACAAATTAAAGGAGTCAGGTTATCATTTATTTTAGCCTTGCAAGTCTGTTGTAACCAATTATTTTATCATAAATACAAATATTTGATCGAGTTCAAAATTACTTAATTTTGTTTTCCTTATTGCAAGCATGATGACAATGTTTATTTATTCTTAAGACTTTCCGAAAAAGTAGAAGTACTAAAATGTTTGTTTGTTTTAGGTTTAATGCCATTTTTAAACAGTATTTCAGTCATGTAATGGCGGGCAGTTAACCTAATCAGTGTTCCTGGATTCTGTACCAGTACAAACCTGTTCTCCACAAGTAACTGCCAACTTCCCCACATGAATCAGAGGTGGAGGACTAATGATTTCAGACACAATGTTGTTTATCAGATAGTCACGGAGAACATACGCCCCGCCCGAGGATCGAACTCATGACCCCACGATCCGTAGACCAACGCTCTTACCTACTGAGCTAAGCGGGCGGGTGCTAAATACTAAAATGGGAGGTGGGGCACATCAGCCTCAACCTTTTAAGTTATATTCTGTTTGAAATAAGTAAAGTAGCTTTTTGTAACAACAAAAGCAAAATATTAATTGAGCCGCACCAAGAGAAAACCAACATAAGGCATTTGCGACCAGCATGGATCCAGACCAGCCTATGCATCTGCACAGTCTGGTCAGGTTCATCCATGTGTGCTAGCATTTAAAGCCTATTGCAATTAGAGAAACCGTGGTCTGCATCCATGCTGGTCACAATTGCACTATGGTTTTGTCATGGTGCGGCTCAATTATTTCACACTATAAAAGACAAGACTTATGATAAGAAATAAGCTGAACCGTGTTTGTGGTCTCTATACAGACTTGCCACATTGCAAAATTCTCAGTCGGCTTTAAACGTAGTTCTGAACATCTGATAAAACGAAAGTAATGGTTTAATGTCATTTATCCTAATAAAGTAGAATAGTGTCTGAACTGGCATATGGAACAAAAATCATTGTATAAATTAATGGCAGTCCGTGAGTAAATTTATCAAAGTCTGTGAGTAAATTTATCAAAATGGCAACACTATTATTTTGTCTAAAGATAAAATATGATATCAGAAAGTTAGACAAATGAAATAATTCATCAAATCTTAAAATCAGTTGGAAATGTGTTGATCTACTTCATCTAAAAAAAGAGCAAGCAGACCTATATATTTCATTTCCCATATACCGGTAATAGATTATAAGATTCTTTCACCAGTTGTAGGTGCAGATGGAAATTTCCGGCCTCGAGGGTAACTGTTTAGGCAGTTACGAACTCCAGCTGAGTAACCGCGTAAACAGTTGCTCAAGAGCCGGATATTCCCATCTGCACCTACAACCGGTGACAGAATCTTTTTCTTGCATACCATATTAAAACAAGAGGACCATAATGGTCCTGAATCGCTCACCTGTCCCAACATGACCCAGTTTTGAACTGAGTATGACGTGGTTTTTTTTCTATTATTTGACATAGTGACCTAGTTTTTGAGCTCATGTGACCCAGTTTTGAACCTGACCTAGATATCATAAAGATGAACATTCAGACCAACCTTCATACAGACCCCATGAAAAATATGGCCTCCAGAGAGGTCACAATGTTTTTTCATTATTTGACCTACTGACCTAGTTATTGACGGCACGTGACCCAGTTTCAAACTTGACCTAGATATCATCAAGGTGAACATTCTGACTAATTTTCATGAACATCCATTCAAAAGTATGGCCTATAGACAGGTCACAAGGTTTTTCTATTTTTAGACCTAATGACCTAGTTTTTGACCGCAGCTGACCCAGTTTCAAACTTGACCTAGATATCATCAAGATGAACATTCAGACCAACTTTCATACAGATCCCATGAAAAATATGGCCTCTAGAGAGGTCACAAGGTTTTTCTATTATTTGACCTACTGACCTAATTTTTGAAGGCACATGACCCAGTTTCGAACTTGACCTAGATATCATCAAGGTGAACATTCAGACCAATTTTCATGAAGATCTTATGAAAAATATGGCCTCTAGAGAGGTCACAATGTTTTTCTAATATTTGACCTACTGACCTAATTTTTGAATGCACATGACCCAGTTTCGAACTTGACCTAGATATCATCAAGGTGAACATTCAGACCAACCTTCATACAGTTCCCATGAAAAATATGGCCTCTAGAGAGGTCACAAGGTTTTTCTATTTTAAGACCTACTGACCTAGTTTTTAACCACAGTTGACCCAGTTTCGAACTTGGCCTAGATATCATCAAGATGAACATTCAGACCAACCTTCATACAGTTCCCATGAAAAATATGGCCTCTAGAGAGGTCACAAAGTTTTTTTTATTATTTGACCTACTGACCTAGTTATTGTCGGCACGTGACCCAGTTTCAAACTCGACCTAGATATCATCAAGGTGAACATTCTGACCAATTTTCATGAAGATCCATTCATAAGTATGACCTCTAGAGATGTCACAAGGTTTTTCTATTTTTAGACCTAATGACCTAGTTTTTGACCGCAGCTGACCCAGTTTCGAACTTGACCTAGATATCAACAAGATGAACATTCAGACCAACTTTCATACAGATCCTATGAAAAATATGGCCTCTAGAGCGGTCACAAGGTTTTTCTATTATTTGACCTACTGACCTAGTTTTTGATGGCATGTGACCCAGTTTCGAACTTGACCTAGATATCATCAAGATGAACATTCTGACCAATTTTCATGAAGATCTTTTGAAAAATATGGCCTCTAGAGAGGTCACAAGGTTTTTCTATTTTTAGACCTACTGACCTAGTTTTTGACCGCACGTGACCCAGTTTCGAACTTGACCTAGATATCATCAAGATGAACATTCTGACCAACTTTCATAAAGATCCCATGAAAAATGTGACCTCTAGAGAGGTCACAAGCAAAAGTTTACGCACGGACGGACGGACGGACGACGGACGACGGACGCTGCGCGATCACAAAAGCTCACACTGTCACTTTGTGACATGTGAGCTAAAAATAACAAGAGGGCCATGATGGCCCTGTATCGCTCACCTGTTATCATTGCACTTGAGGACAAGAAGGTCCTCAGTAAAATATCAAAGTCCTAAGGACAGGAAAAAGAAAGGGAAGAAATTTAACCAAAAAGAAAAAAAAATGCCTACAAGGTATAGATATGTCAAAATACACCTAAAAATTGGAGGTACCATCCATGTTGTACCACAGAAAAGTGGTCTCTGTTTTTCCCTACGGCCAATAATAAAAAAGTTACTAAAAATAAGCTATTTATAGTAACGTAAAAGGGAAGTAATTAAAACTAGAAATGTGTCCATGGGACACAGATGCCCCCACTACATGACATTAGTCAGGGGCCAGAACTCCTACAATACTGAATGAATCCGGATGCGAAACCCCAGGTGCACAACTACACATGCTGACCAACATTCCTGTAAACTTTGGTGATTCTAGGTCAAATACTTTTGGGGCTATGCGCGACACAACATTAAAATGACCAATTTTTTACTAAGTCAGGGGCCATAACTCCTACATGACTGGATGAATCCGGATGCGAAACCCCAGGTGCACAACTACACATACTGACCAACATGCCTGTAAAGTTTTGTGACTCTAGGTCATATACTTTTGGAGCTAGGCACGACACAACATTAAAATGACAAATTTTTACAAAGTCAGGGGCCATAACTGCTACATGACTGAATGAATCCGGACGCGAAACCCCAGGTGCACAACTACACATGCTGACCAACATTCCTGTAAACTTTGGTGATTCTAGGTCAAATACTTTTGGAGCTATGTGCGACACAACATTAAAATGACCAATTTTTTACTAAGTCAGGGGCCATAACTCCTACAAGTCTAGATGAATCCGGACGCAAAACCCCAGGTGCACAACTACACATGCTGACCAACATGCCTGTAAAGTTTTGTGACTCTAGGTCATAAACTTTTGGAGCTAGGCACGACACAACATTAAAATAACCAATTTTTACAAAGTCAGGGGCCATAACTTCTACATGACTGAATGAATCCAGACGCAAAACCCCAGGTGCACAACTACACATGCTGACCAACATTCCTGTAAAGTTTTGTGACTCTACGTCAAATACTTTCAGAGCTACCCGCGACACAACATTTTCGGAAGGACGGACGGACGGACGGACTGACGGACGGAAGGACGGACGGACAAGAGCAAATCTATATGCCCCCCCCCCCCAAAGTGGGGGCATAAAAATAAATATTGTTAGTGAACAAAAGAAGGATCTGACAAATAAATCTGTTGACATAAATGAAATTTCAGATCAGTATCTTCATTAGTTATGGAGATATACGTACCCATTTTAATTTGAAATAAAGGGAGGTAATTTGACATAAAACCAGTCCATAGTTATCTACCCTGATTGTCTCTGTCCAACTAATAACAATAATGAAATTTCAAATAAGTTCTATAAGTACTTACTGATATAAATCCATTTTGATTACAATCAGGGGAGGTAATCAGATATAAAATAACTCTGGAACCTATGATTGGATCTGATTTGTCATGGAATCCAAGATTTATTGTTGTTGAAGATATTTTGGAAGTTTGTATCAAATAAAACCATAAATGAAGTCTCTATATGGCTGCAAAAGCCAAAATAGCCAATTTTGGACCTTTAAGGGGCCATAACTCTGGAACCCATGATGGAATCTGGCCAGTTGAAGAAAGGAAGCAAGATCTCGTTGTGTGCAAGTTTGGTTAAAATCAAATCATAAATGAAGCTGCTATTGTGCAGACAATGTCAAAATAGCTAATTTTGGCCCTTTCAGGGGCCATAACTCTGGAACCCATTGTGGGATCTGGCCTGATCAAGAAAGGAACCGAGATCTTATGGTGACACAAGTTTTGTGCAAGTTTGATTAAATTCAAATCATAAATGAAGCTGCTATTGTGCAGACAAGGTCAAAATGGCTAATTTTGGCTCTTTCGGGGGCCATCACTCTGGAACCCATAACGGAATCTCGCCAGTTCAAGAAAGGAACCAAGATTTTATGGTGATACAAGTTGTGTGCAAGTTTGGTTAAATTCAAATCATAAATGAAGCTGCTATTGTGCAGACAAGGTCGAAATAGCTAATTCTGGCCCTTTAAGGGGCCATAACTCTGGAACCCATAAAGGAATCTGGCCAGTTCAAAATAGGAACCAAGATCTTGTGGAGATACAAGTTGTGTGCCAGTTTGGTAAAAATCAAATCATAAAGCTGCTATTGTGCAGACAAGGTCAAAATAGCTAATTTTGGCCCTTTCAGGGGCCATAACTCTGGAACCCATAATGGGATCTGGCCAGTTCAAGAAAGGAACCGTGACCTTATGGTGATACAAGTTGTGTGCAAGTTTGGTTAAAATAAAATCATAAATGAAACCACTATCGTGCAGACAAGGAATTGTTGACGGACGCACGGACGGACGACGGACGAAGGGTGATCACAAAAGCTCACCTTGTCACTATGTGACAGGTGAGCTAATAACAAGAGCTGTCCATAAGACAGCCAAGCTTGACTATTCGAAATATTGTCCCAGAAGCAGGAAATTATTACCCAAAAAGGTTAAATATAAAAAGAGTTTTAAGTTCAAAAGGGGGAATAATTTGACCAAAATGCATATCAGTTATGGGACTTACTGCTATCAACTAGTTTTATAACCCCGAAGGCACATGTGAAGTTTCAATTCAATATCTGCATTTGTTTTGGAGATAGAAACTTGCATGTAAAACTTTAACCAGAATTTTCAAAGTCCAAAAGGGGGCATAATTTGCCCAAATTACATGCCAGAGTTATGGGACTTGATCCAGTGAGGTTAGTAATTGATCTAGAAAAAGAAAAAATAAGTTTCAAATCTATATGCCTTTTAGTAATAGCTGTATGTACTTGCACGCAAAACTTTAACCAGAATTTGCTAAGTCCAAAAGGGGACATAATTTGGCCAAAATGAAGGTCAGAGTTATGGGACTTGCTGCTATCAACTAGTTTTATAACCCCGAAGACACATGTGAAGTTTCAAATCAATATCTGCATTAGTTTTGGAGATAATAACTTGCATGTAAAACTTTAACCAAAATTTTCTAAGTCGAAAAGGGGGCATAATTTGCTCAAAAAACATGTCAGAGTTATGGGACTTGACCCAGTGAGGTTGGTAATTGATCTAAAAAAAGAAAAAATAAGTTTCAAATCTATATGCCTTTTAGAAATAGCTGTATGTACTTGCATGCAAAACTTTAACCAGAATTTTCTAAGTCCAAAAAGGGGCATAATTTGGCCAAAATGAAGGTCAGAGTTATGGGACTTGCTGCTATCAACTAGATTTATAACCCCGAAGACACATGTGAAGTTTCAAATCAATATCTGCATTAGTTTTGGAGATAGTAACTTGCATGTAAAACTTTAACCAAAATTTTCTAAGTCCAAAAGGGGGCATAATTTGTTCAAAATACATGTCAGAGTTATGGGACTTGACCCAGTGAGGTTGGTAATTGATCTAGAAAAAGAAAAAATAAGTTTCAAAGCTATATGCCTTTAATTGATGGCTGTATGTACTTGCATGCAAAAACTTAACCAAGGTGTGACGCAGACGCCGACGCCAGGGTGAGTAGAATAGCTAGACTATTCTTTGAATAGTCGAGCTAAAAATGTCAATCAATATCATAAAATGAAAAGGATTTGATAATTAAACTTGGATTAAAGTAGATACAATAAAATGCTGGCAGTCAGCCCAGTCCACAACCCTTCTCTCCTTTGCAGATTGGCTGACTTGAATAATCTATCAAAGATTGTTTCACATAGCCTGAGAAAAAACTTTGACACATAAACATAGTTATAATAGGTGGAAATGGAAACTACCTGGTCCTCTTTTCACCATGCAGATCCAACTATTTCTGGACATACAGGCTGCATCATTCCATTTTGACGTAGAACTCCACATCTCCACACAATCTTCAAAACCGTTGTAATTGTCTGGTTGTTTAACATTCCAGTTCAAAACATTGACTGCACTTCCATCAGTCCATACATACCCTTAAACAATGTAAATACACATTATAAGAACAAAATATTTCTTTCATTCACCTAGGATTTAATTTTGATAAATTGGGGGTACTACAAAATTTATAATAATAGCCGACACAAAGATTTATGTCTAAAAATGACATGTTCACATAAGATAAAAATAATTCAAGATATCTTCAAAATTTCAGAAAATCTTACCACTGTCACTGGATACATGCAGAATAATGTTTTAACTTATGCATGTCAAATGTTCATCATAAAGATGAATTTTATAGATACTACCAGTTATGCTATAAATTTCATCAATCATCTTGTATCCATGGCAATCTGAAAGCTTCGTTATACAACTATATGCTCTACAAGCTCAGTAGGTAGAGTACAAGAGAACACAACTACCTGTCTGAAGTGAATATTTTCTGTTAGGATTTGATAGAAGACACTGTGAACTTTCAGATATGGCAGGCTGCCACACTTAGACAATTCCATATGAAGAAAGTTACCAATCACAGTCAAGTAAAATCACTTTTTCTTTGCTGATTTTGCATGACAAGCGGGGAACCAGTCAACCATAATTTGCAGAATCGAAGACGGCATAGAAAGTTACAGCTTGCCTTCAACTCAAAGTGTTCAATAAAACTGTTGTCATTTCTTCTTCTTCTCTCAACTCGTATTTTGCAAGTTGCCAAAATTTTATATGATATCAAAAATGATGTAATTGTAGCATTTCAACATTCCATACATCAAAAATTCACCACTTTAGAAAGTTTTTAGTCTTTTATGTTTCAAGTTATAATCAGTTTTGGCAGATACAGCAACAGGTAGTAGTATATAACAAACGGGTCATTGAAACAGTGACGCGATCTGCAATGATGCATCTGGCTCTCACGGATTTTGCCTGACTCAAATCAAATTCAGGGCAAATGCTTCACAGGATCTATATAGGCCTAGCCCATTCAAATTCAGGGAAACAGCATCAAGGGATTTTGGCCTTGCCTGATCACATCTGGGGCAAGTGGATCATGGGATCTAAGCCCAAAAAATCAAGTGAAGCCAAATATAACAGTGCAGATAAAGATACTGTAATTATAATCCTATTATAAATAATCCAGAAATAACTAAAATGCCATTTCATAATTACACAGAGTTGCAAATAGTGTTAAACTCAATTATCAAACACAGGAACTTATCAACAAATGCAACTGTGTTAGATCTAGTTGTAATAGTTTATTACATACCATTTTCTGAAGCTCTGTCATTAAGACCAATCCAAAATGATGTTGATGTTCCTCTGAATAATAAAACAAAAATTATCAGAAAATAAATAAAACAAATTTTTACATAATCACAAAATAACAATTATTCAGCTAGACTTTCTTCAAACTTTACAATGAAGTTTAATAAATTTCTATACATTAAATAAATTCTACAGAGTGCTAAGTGACTTCAAGAGAAATTACAACTAGGTAGTACTACACATCTCTTGTTTTTATTTCTTTGTTCTTAAACTTAAACAAATGATGCATGGCTTAAGAAATTTTCAGATAGTACCCGGAAAAGTACTGCCATTTCTTCATGTACAATTAAAAATCAGTAAAACTGTGGCATAATGCAAATTAGAGAATTCTTATTTGATATGTCAAAATGTATTTTCTTTGGATATTGAATAAATAAATGCTACTCTCCATGACTGAAGAAAGACACAATAACTTGTTTCATGAATAAAATATCAGTTAAAAATACAAAATGCTATGCTGCAAAAGTTTTAAGATCTTAGTTAATGCCATGCAGAAAACAACATTTTATTAGTGGTTGAGGAGGTTTGAAAGCAGTCAGGAGAATACTGGTGACGAGTCACAGTCAATACATTAAAAGCTCTTTGACATGTTCTGAAACCTGTTATTTAAATATTCACATTCAATGTGTTCTTATCAATCATACTTTCAAACTTTAGCAAAATATGACCAGAGATAAAAATATCAGAGCAGTTTTCCGTGTATCTTTTTAACACCCCTCGTATAACTTGAACATTCCAAATGTCCATTTTTATAAACTTTTTTAGGAATGAACACAACATAACAAGCAAAACTTTCAAAAATATAGTAAATGTGAATGTTAGGTTAGAAAAGACAATAATTAAAACATACACAAGAGCGTTTCTCCATACATAGTCTATGTCAGCTGCACTGTGGAATGAAGCAAGATTACCTCCCTTGCTTACACAATCATCCAGAGCTTCATCCCAGGTGCGCTCTAGATGACTGGCAACTTTGTTCACCTGTAGTAATTAAAGAATCACATTATTCTCAAAATACAAGATACAGGAAATTCTAAATCAATACAAATGTAAGTCGTACACTAAAGTTTAAATGTATAAGATTCAAGTTTCCATTAATTTTTTACAATGATCATCTATTGTCATCAGTAAGAAGTTTTGTAATATCTTGAAGCAAAGTTTTTTTTAAAAAAACTACAGCTATTTGGCAAAAAAAGATCAAGCTAAAAATTTTACATTTCAAGGTTGAAATTTCAGACTTAAGTTTTTAATGACTTTGGGTCCGAAAGCCGGGAAGTTTACCTTCTGTATATTGAGAAAAGTTTGCTTGGTATAACTCTTTTCAATAGTATTTCAGTTACATGAAATATTCAGCAAGAAAAACACGATTTGTGTATTCTACCAGTACTAATTTGTTCAATGCCTTTTGTTCATATGCTAAAGGAACTTTTACTTGAAATGAATAAAAGTTAGATACCTGATAACAATAGCTTGGTGTCTGTATGAGTCCTGGGTCACAAGGAGGGAGTGTGGTTGTTGCTGAGGGCAGGGTTGGAGCAGTGTATCCTACCCTGGTCTTCTTACATACTAACCCAGCCTTGTTAGTGCATGGCTGATTACTCCATAAGCCAGTCATGTTACCACTTCCTATGGAAACACACTGCGAGGTTCCATCTAAAAATAAACCTAACCATGAAATCTCTAGACCTATGTTTGTTTATCACAATGTGACTTTTACTTAAGGCAATTGAAAAATGTTTGAAATGGATTAAATGATGTCTTCAAACTGAGTTTCAGTTGTAAAATACAAGCCCTTTTACATGATTCTGTACCTGAGTTGACCAGATTCCTGATTAACTAGAGTTGTCACAGGAGTGATGAATTATACCCCCACAATATGGCCTTGTCACAGAACTAAGCCAATGTGAAAGCAGAACTTGCTTGACCTTTGACCTACTGACTTCAAAATTAATAGGGGTCATCTGCTGTCATGATCAACCTCCCTATGAAGTTTCATGATCCTCGGCCCAAGCGTTCTCAAGTTATTGTCCAGAAAAGGTTTAAATGTTCAGTGTCACTCTGACCTTTGACCTTTTGAACTCAAAATCAATAGGGGTCATCTGCTGGTCATGAGCATCCTCCCTATTTAGTTTCATGATCCTAGGCCCAAGCGTTCTGAAGTTAATGTCCGAAAACTGTTTAAATGTTCCGGGTCAATGTGACCTTAACCTGTGACCTACTGACCTCAAAATCAGTAGGGTTCATCTGCTGGCCATGGCAAACCTCCCTATCAATTTTCATGATCCTATGCCCAAGCATTCTCAAGTTATCATTCAGGATTCGTTTCACTGTTCCGGCTCACTGTGACCTTGACCTTCGACCTACTGACCTCAAAGTCTAACTTGACCTGTATTTTATGATGTTACACCTGTGTATCAAAATTTATGATCCTAGGCCCAAGATTTTTCAAGTTAACATCCGGAAACCATTTAACTGCTCCAGGTCACTGTGACCTTGACCTTTTTGTCCTGAAGCCATGAAAACCCAACGGTCAAACCGACAAGCTCACTTCTTTCTACCCCATGCTCCCCCAACTTGTTTTGTGGGGGTATAATTAACAACTTCCCCACTGAGCACTACAGCTATACCTATAAAGCTAAATGAGCAGTCTTGTTCTACCTGCATAGATAACAGGGTACTCTTGTTCTACCTATAACAGGGCACTCTTCTTATATCTATAACAGGGCACTCTTCTTATATCTATAACAGGGCACTCTTCTTATATCTGTAACAGGGCACTCTTGTTATATCTATAACAGGGCACTCTTGTTATATCTGTAACAGGGCACTCTTGTTATATCTGTAACAGGGCACTCTTGTTATATCTATAACAGGGCACTCTTGTTATATCTACAAAGCTAACAGGGCAGTTTTGCTTTATCTACCAAGCTAGCTCAGTAGGCAACAAAAATAAATGAAATATAGCATGAACCATTTTAAACAGGTTGGTAACTTATAATGGTTAAATAAACTTTTTCATTCAAGGTTGTTTGTAAGTACACATACACGAAATGATAAACCAACAACACTGCAAACAATGCTAGCATACCTGGTTTATTTTTTGCCCAGTTGGTGAATGCCAGGGATGGTCTTCCAACAGTGTGCTGGTAGGTTCCCGACTGTGCTAGATCATTTACATCTATCCAATATTGTCCTGTTCTGGCACCCAGCACACCTGATAAATACGACTGTTCATATCTAAAATAACAAGGACATTCTTTGAGATTTTCGCAGGTAGATACACATCTGCTCGACATTTTTAAAAGACAACTTCCTTCAAGTGAGGTAAATATTGTGCTTCTTAATAGGGGAAAATTATTACCTATAATGCATGCGTAAGACTGATTTTGAATGTTCTGCACATCATGACAATCAGAATGTCTGTACCGAGATAGTGTAAGTTCTGTAAAAGGTTTCTGTGGTATTGATAGAAGGAATTGTTTTGAAATAAGAAAATCAGCCGAGAGATTCTGCAGGGTGTATTATTAACAAAACAGAAATAAATGTGTCACTTTGTAAAGTCTTATATATGGATGACACAGACCACTGCTCTGTATGTTTAAATATAATGCATAATAACTGAGTATGACCTGGAATGCTTAGGCTGGCTTAACTTCTGTGTATGAAATGCCATGTTAAATTCATCTTAAGCATTTTAGGGACGTTTTGAAGCAGGCATGAAATACTTCATGTTTAATGCACGGACCACACAAACTTCTAAATTAAGATGTCTTCATTTGTAGATTCAGATTACAGAGAAATACAAATCCTTAGCTTATTTCAATTTTTGCCTCTTATTTACTTACCTTCAAATGTTCTCTGTCATTGACTTACCTTCACTTTTTGTCTGTTTTATAAACTTACATTCTAATATTCCTTGAACTTAACTTACCTTCATCTCTTTTTCTCTTTCAATAACTTGCCTTCAAATTTTCCCTGTTATAAACTTACCTATCTCCAATCCGAGCCAAAGATCCTCCAAAGGTTTCACACACTGCTTTGCTCTCTTGCCAAGTCCTTTTGGCATCCCCATAAAGGTAGCAGGACCACCGGTACCCATCCCAGCCAGTCTGGCACCCAGTAGGTACTACTGTAGCAACTGGCTTACTAGCTCGCTGTTTGTCCATCTGACACACAAACATGTGACTGACATCACAGGATGCGTCCTGCCAGCCTCCAGACTAAAACAAACACAGTGCAGATAAATCAAGGCAGCATTCTGACAGGGACAAATTAGCATATAAATTCTATTCTTCCAGTCTCTTGGCTGTATTGAAAACAGTGTACGCTAATTATAGCAACATTCATAAATTAACAAATAAACTTGCTAACCTACAAATTCTATTAGCAGCTATCAGAACTGACGTGTAAAGTTTCCATTCTATATGTTGATGGAATACTACAAGAAACAAATATTTATTTATCAGAGGAGCCTTCCAACTACAGCAAGCAAACATTAAAGATTCATCATGACAGGTTCCTAAACAAACATAAAACTTTGTCGCAATTACCTTCACACTGAAACAAGCGCACATTATAGCCATTTTAGAACACAATGGAGTGCATTACTTGATCATCCTTTAGGGTGCTATAAACCAACAATACAGTTTCATCAATGGAAGAAGTGCAACAGAGTCAAGACCCCCACCTCCATGCATTCACCAGTGTAAACAAGTGATGAAACAATTTTCTGAAATTGGTGTATTTGGTCAAAGCTGTTGTGCGAAACATACAGAAAGATTTTGAAAATCAATCGAAGGACCTGCTAAATCTTGAGACAGTGAAGACAATCAAACCTTTCTTAACACTTATCATGCTGGGCATGATTGATTCTGCCTTTGCTACCAGTGCAGATCATGATCAGCCTGCACATCCATGCAGTCTGAACATGATCTGTACTGTTTGTCATTCAATCAGTATCCTTTTGATATGCACCTCTGTTAACAGTTAATGGTAGTGTCTAAATTGAAAGATGGACAAGTTAATTATAGAAGTTTAGCAGTGTTTTTAGGTTAAAGACCACCTGTTGACAGAGACCACCTGGTTCTAATGACCACAAGTTTCATTTCTAATACTGATATTTACAATATTTCAACCTTTGAATAAAGACCACCTGTAAATAAACATCTCTATTTCATTCTCCCACAGGTAGTCTATACAGACAGGTTTGACTGCAATGTACTATAGTATGAATGCATTAACTTACTTGCTGCATGTGCACTTACTTTGTTCTGCATTAGAACACAATCTTGGTTGGCATTAGCCGTATGGCTTGGTTGGTTTAAACCCCAGTTTGTGTACTTAACCTGCCGACCATCAGCCCAGTTAAAAACAGACTCATCTTGTATGTCATTAAAACCTATCCAAGTACTCTGACCATCTGAAAGTAATATGCTGAATTTAAATAAATTTCATCATAAATTTGAAATTATGCTGATTGTGACACAAGTGTCACTCAACAACAACCTCTATACAATGTAAGTGTAACTTAGTGTAAACCTCTATACAAAACAAGTGTCACTCAACAACAACCTCTATAAAATGCCAGTGTAACTTAGTATTAACCTCTATACAATGCAAGTGTAACTTAGCAACAACCTCTGTACAACACAAGTGTCACTCAACAACAACCTCTTTACAATGCAAGCGTAACTAAGCATTATCCTCTATACAACACAAGTGTAACTTAATGACAACCTCTGAACGACACAAGTGTTACTCAACAACAACCGCTATACAATGCAAGTGTAACTTAGCGACAACCTCTTTACAACACAAGTCACTCAACAACAACCTCTATACAGTGGAACTTCTGAAAACTGGACCTTCTGAAAACCGGAAACCTTTGAAAACTGTGCGAAACTCAAGGTCCCGTTTTTTTCTGTTCTTATCTCTATATATTTTTAACTTCTGAAAACCGGAACTTCCGAATTCTGAAAACTGGACGATTTTTGAAGGACCGCTTATATTTTAACACTAAAATTTACTTCCAAAAACCGAACAGCAAACTTTTTGCCGGATTAAAAGTGTCACCAATCCAAAAATGCCTACGGCAAGTAGGCAGAAGAACATGGTATTTTATCTATCAGTGGCGCTCATTTAATTAATTACTTGATATAAACTCGTAAAATTATAAAGGATAATAACCTCCTTCATCCTACGTGTAAGAAAACATAACGCTTGTGCACCACGTCCACTTTGCCCACAAACTTTCAAACTTCTGAATTCCGGAAACTTCCAAATACCGAACTTTTAGGCTGGTCCGGAGGTCATTTGGTTTTCGGAAGTTACACTGTACAATGCAAGTGTAGCTAAGCATTAACCTCTATACAACCCAAGTGTAACTTAGCAACAACCTCTGTACAACACAAATGTCACTTAGTGACAACCTCTGTATGGCACAAGTGTCACCCAACAACAACTGCTATACAATGCAAGTGTAACTTAGCAACAACCTCTTTACATAACAAGTGTCACTCAACAACAATCTCTATACAATGCAAGTGTAACTTAGCGTTAACCTCTATACAACACAAGTGTAACTTAGTGACAACCTCTGTACAACACAAGTGTAACTCAGTGACAACCTCTGTACAACATAAGTGTAACACAGTGTCAACCTCTGTACAACATAAGTGTAACACAGTGTCAACCTCTGTACAACACAAGTGTAACTTAGCGACAACCTCTATACAAGCAAGTGTAACTTGACGGCAATTTTTATACAATGCAAGAGTCACTGACAGAAACAACATCTATTAAACATGGGTGTCTATATGTTACAACCTCTAAACAACACAAGAGTTAACTTCTACATCATGCAAGTGTCAAACAGCAACAACTTTGTTACAACACAAGTGTCACTTAACAACAACCTCTGTAAAACACAGGTGTCACTCAGCAACAGCCTATGTACATTACAGGTGTCACTAAGCAATAACCTTTGTCCAATACAGGTGTCACACAACAACCTACATACAACAAAGGTGTCACTCAGAAACTATCTCTATGTAATGTGTCACTACACACTTAGCAACAAGATCCATGCAAATCAGGGCAACTTGTATAGTGTAGAGAGTACATTGTGTCCCCAATTGTGTCTTTTTGAGTGGCAGCTACCAGATAGTTTTCGGCTACAAGATCTTGTAGGGTTTAGAACTCTTCCTATTTTTCTTGCAAGTTTGTGCTGTCAAATGCTCTGATAAAGAGATTTTGATGAGGAGCACCTGTCCACTATGGTATTTTGTTTATATTTTTTCATTAAATGTATTGAGATGTAATACAACCAACAATTTATGCTGGGCTTATTTAAGAAATAAACATGACAGTGTGGACAACAGAAAAAATGATGTTTTAATTGATTGATAGGCTCAAAGGCCAAGTTTATATAATTCAATAATAAATATCATATAGTACTCCAGTGGAATAGTAACATCAGCAAGTTCAGTGTTTTCACATTATCACAAGGTCACATATTAGAAAATCTTTTTCATAACACAGCTGTACTAACCCTATTCAAAACTTTTGCAAAATATGACTGATTTATAACATTTCTGAAATAATATCTTTAAAGTAGCTTTGTTCTTCAACTGAATATGTATCACTATAACTAGAGTTTTTCTCAATCAATGTTTTCACTAATGGTTCACTTTTTAAATGTCCAAAATTATATTTGATATTTATAAAAACTTTGTACCAGTTCGGCCATCTTTTTTATTTACCTGTCATGATTTCCCTCCATTTAAAATTAATGGGTCTTCCAAGTTCAATTAATATTGCAAAGCACTAATTACTTGTACAAGAGATAAATTATTTAGTGATTAATGGGCCCTACAAGATTTTCTTGTAGTATGTAGATGGGGCTTTAGTCTCAAAGCTCATAACAGATTTACATACAGGAAGATAACATCAGCTATTATCTTCATAAGCTTGTGATTACTGAAGCAGACACCTATAAAAGAACATTTGTGTCCCTAGTAAATGCTAATGTGAAGTCACCTGCAATATTCTCATACATGAATTTATGGCAGACCTGCTTGAACATCATAAGTTTTTAAAAAAGAAGAAAACAATATAATTGTAAAAGTTTCAAACAGATTCTTACTTGCATACTGAAGCAGACTGAAGACAAAGTCCTGCTCTGCCTGACTATTGGGTGAGGCGAGATCCCCACCCTCAGACTTGCAGCTAGCTCGTGCATCGTACCATGACTGCTTGTCCAAGATCAGTATATAACAGCGATTATTGTAAGACTTCCAACTGGTTGGACAGATCTTGAATTCTGGTGCTATAATGTGAACAGACAGCTTCCAAGTAACATTACAAACACCAAACACTCTGATAAGCCATTTAAGTAAATTACTTTTTAATATTTGTTTAGCTATTTCCAGTTGATAACGGTTATACTAACAAGCAAATTCATCTAATTTATATTCTCAGCAGAATAGGTTATTTTAAGAGGTATTCAATTTCCAGATCTATCTATTAATTTTAAAACAATAAAAGGGCAATAACTTTCCAGTATCTGAAGTGATCCTGATGAAAGATGTTCTGCACAATAGCCCTATAGTGATCTAAATTTGTAATAAATCTGATGAAGATCCATCAATGAATTACTCTGTTTATCTTTGAAAATGCAGAAGCAAAGTAAATATTATGACCTAACTTTTCCAGTAATTCGTTAACTTTCAACAGGTTGTTCATACAGGGAAATTGAAGTTTCTAAAGGGAAACTTACACATTCCTGTTGTATAGATGATGTTAGAAGTTGGTCCTCCACATTGAAAGTTTGTCTTGGGAAAACACGAGAGTTTACAGTCCGTTGCTGGACCATACTTGCCATATGAGTTACCACAGAAACATTTAAACTGGTCCTGAAGTAAATAATAATCTTTTATTGTAGTTTTATTCTTTTGCTTGATGACAGATCCCAAATATTTTCTCTCTTTTTATCAGCCAAAGCAATATTTTGCACACCACTTGGCTGAAAAGATGCTTAGTTGTGTTTGTACAAGTAAAGTTAATTCTCCTTTAGTTACCAAGTTTTTTATGATTACAAATCATACATAAAAGCAAGAAAAACACTTCAATATTTACTGAGAAAATTCACATTTAAATTCAGTGACCTATCATTTAGTACCATATGGTTAGTTCACTGATTCTTATTAACTGGTGTTATATGGTACATAAGTTAATGCCTTGTGGGCGAAGTTAAACAAAACTGTTGCATAACATTTATAAATAATACACAGACTAAACAAAATTTAGCTGACTACAAACCAGTTTCTGATCACCTAAATATACAAATTTTAATGTAGCATTACCTGTAACCCTGCATAGTAGTAACCTTTTCTGAAACAATGGTCCACACACATTGGGGGCCACATTCCCACCCTGGGGTCAGTGTATGGCTCAAAGGGAAGGTCTCGGTCATGATCATCATCAGCAAAACAACCAATTCTAACACCTGAGGCAGCACCTACATAAAGAAAGTCAACAAAATTGTGATCATCTAAATAATAAGGCACTGTAAAAATTCTCAAAACTTTATCGCTGAATATTTTACATTTTAAATATTTTTGACTTGCACATTTTACTAGGCATAAGTGTTCCTTTTAAACTGCTATGAAAATTGTCAGGAGACAGTATAGACTTTATTTCATATCACAATGCCAATGAGCAAGAAAAAAGTTTTTCAAGGTCCTTACATTTGGAAGTAAGTCTTTTTGTGTATCAAGGCTAAATGTTACATGACTGGGCTGCAGTAAAATCAATACCATTTCATTAGCACAATGCACCTAAGTCTGTACAAATACAGACAAGTACATAAGTGATGGAAACCAAGCTAAACTTATGGATATATAATCTGGTAATATCTTACCTTTTTAAATGGAGCTTATAAAAATTAAATTTCGAGTGCTGAGCACAAAACTGTTGTATCTTGTTCTTTATTTATATACAGTTATAATAGTTTCCCACTCAGCCCACAATATACATACCAGGGCAGCCATAAAGTTCCCATCTGAGAGCGATTCTGCTGTTCCAGGTCTGAGGATATATCAGTATATACCTGGCTATAAATGGTATCAACAGGTTATGTTTTCTCACTATCTTGTTTTCCCAGTTACCATCAAATACCTATGATATAGTAACAATATATGTATACATATATCCATGTATATTTGGCTACAAACTGTACCATTAAGTCATTGTTTTACTGCCATGTTTTCTAAAGTGATGCCAAGCTACTGTCAAGCGCTTACAATACACTGAAAGATATGCATACATGTATCAATGTAGATACAGTCGACATCGTACTTGCGACCACCTCTATTAAGCGATTTGTTTATTAAACGACCGGTCAGAATCCCTCCCGAATGTTTTCAGTAAATAAATTCATTCCATTAAATGACTTTTTTATTTAACGACTAGCGACCACATTAATGTAGTCCCAACAGGTAAAATATTCGACAAAAGTATCTATTAAGCAACCGGGTACCAAATTCCCGCCGACCATTTCTTCACCTGTGTACTTGGCGAGTACTTTTTTGCAACTGACTGAATGCAATTAACTTTGTTCAAGATCTTAAAACAGATTCTGAACTCATACATGCAGTTTTTCGCCATCATGGCATCAACATTGGCTAAACGCAAAGTGCATTAATAGTTAAAAATAACTCTTCTCTTTACCTGACTGAAATTCATTAAGAGACCATTCCATTAAGAGACCACTTTTTAGCAGTCCCTTGGGTGGTCTCTTAATACAGTGTCGACTGTATAAACATGTTTTCCAAGCTACTGTCAAGTAACTACAACACATTAATTTAGATATGCATGCAAATATCAATGTACCTCTTTGCTAAAAGTGTTATTTACAGAAGAGCATTAGTGCCAGGTATATGGTATTTAATTACTCGAAATTTCGAGAAACTAACTACCATAGTATGTGTAGATGTATGTTAGGTCCTGGCCAATATTTAGGTACCTCGTGTAGCCCTTAGGTAGCCATAGAGGGTCACAGAAGATGGGCCTCCTGTCCTCTGTTTGTCACTTATATCATCAAGTCCTTCTGAAAATCTTTTATGCCATTTAAACACTAAACTTCTTGAAACGTGAAATTTCCTTTCTGCATTAATTTGTGTGTATCCGTCGGTGTCACGTTTCCACTTATGCAAAACTTTATCACACCGCACTGCTCATTGTGTAACATTGCTGCCATAGCTTAATATTGTTTGCGATTTGTTTGACGCTAATAGAACGCGCTTCAATGCAGATGATGTTCAAAATAACCGCTGAAAACGTTAAATGACGTCACATTTGATATTCATGATACATTTTTTCGCGCATTTTGCTGCTTATGCAGACTACAATAGACAACATATGCGTTTTTCTGAAAATGCGAAGTGCTGCGTGCAGGCGAGGTGTTTTAGTATACTGGCAGTGATGCAATGAGTGCCAGAAGTTGAATATTGATTGTAGACTGACCAAATCAACACTTTTGTGTCTTTTTGTAAGGGTAAAGTTACACGTTTTGTAATGCACGTCTTGTCCACGGACTTTCTAAACACACCTCGTAGTTACATATACCAGTCCCCACATGCTGGGTACAATATCTGAATGTGTAGGAAGACGTATATTTACTACTTAAGAGTCAATAAAAGTAACCAATAAAAAAACAACAGAATTTTTGAGTTAGAATCTCAAAATTTAGACCAGTAACTTAAAATTTCAAGACAGTAATAATGTATCTCAAAATTTCAAGTCAGGAATTCAAAACTTGAAATGACCTTAAGTTTCCTAAAAAACATACACCCTACACCAGTGCTATTCCATGGTTACAAAATATTGTATAAAATGATATGCAGATGGTCACATGATGTTAATGCAGTAGACATTCAGAAATACCTACTTTCCATTCACCAAGCATTTCAGATGCAGAAGTTCTATTTGCAAATTACAAGCCTCTCTATTGATCACTGTTAAACACCCTTTTAAAAGCTACTTCAAACATAGTACTTACAAGTTTTTAAAATCAAAGAATTCAGCATACCTTTGGACTGCTTCCTAATTCATAGTAATACACCCATTTAACATTATCGTTGGAATAGCTAAGTCTGTATGTTTTCACCCAGTCCCCAGAGTCAAACGCACCCTGGGTGGCTACTCCTGTAATCTGTATCGCAAACCCCAAATCTGCCTGAAAACACAACATTTCCTAAAGATTGACAGTTTGTATTTTTTATAATGTTGAGCATACAGAATGAAAACAGTTGTCAAACACTTCATCTTATTGAACTAGATGACTTGCAGTTTACAAGGTCTTCTTGTATTATTAAGACTAAACATCTGCTGAAGCAGACTAAGCCTGGTCATCATTTACAGGATATAATTTTAGAAAGTTACACAAAAAATCAAAACATCTGTATTGTTAAGACACAGAGACAGTATGTACAACGTACAGAATCTCTTCGGCAAGATCTGTTTGTTTGTTTCAGGTTTAACGCAGTTTTTCAACAATCAAAGCAATAGTGTGACACATAAAGGCTTTGTACCTATATGAGAACTCAAGACAATATTATATTGCTAAAAATTCACATATAAAATAACAACAGCTGTCGGATGACAGCGCACTCGACTAATCGAAGAATTGATTGAAGAATGGGGTCAAAATATTAACACAGATTTTCAGACAAAAGAAAAAAATAGATTAGTCAATGTTCCTGTATTTGTGGATTTCTAAAAGTCTTGCACTAAATGGCAATGTGCGACCATGATGGTAATGAAGTGTTGAAAGTTTCAAAGTCAAACAGTTTAAACAAAATATAGAATGGTATGAGAAACTTAACTTATTTCTATGTCAAAAAAGGGCTAAACTGAGTTAACGTCCTTGGCCTAGTTATGAAGTCTTGCCTATATAATGTAAACTGTGATGGTAAACAAGTGGTCAAAATTACAAAGCCATATGACAGACTTGTATGAAAAAATTAACTGATTACCAAGTCCAAAAAGGGCTATAATTCAGCCAAAATAGTTGATAGAGTTATGTACTCTTAACTACAGATGGAAATCATGTTGATAAACAAGTGTATAAAGTTTCAAAACCACAGTTCAAATAGTTTTGAAAAAACACTGACTTGTACGGAGAACTGAACCAATTTCAAAGTAAAAAAGGGCCATAATTCAGCCAAAATAGTTGACAGAGTTATGTACTCTAGCCTACAGATGAAAATCATGATGATAAACAAGTGTTCAAAGTTTAAAAGTCATATGTCAAATAGTTTCGACAAAACATGGACTTGTACGAAAACAAAACCAATTTCCAAGTCCATAAAGGGCCATAATTCAGCCAAAATAGATGACAGAGTTATGTACTCTTGCCTACCATTAGGGGACTAATTTTGAAAAAAAGGCACTGCCTCAATCGGGACCGATCAGACTTAAACTCATCCCTTTAAACATTTAAAAAAACTGTCTACTAGGGTGTTTAATAAGGCAAATTGTTGAGAAGCACAATGACAGACTTAAGGTGATCACAACAGCTCACACTGTGCTCGGTGGCTAAAAATTTAATAAAAACTTAAAAGTTACTAGATTGCAACTCACTGTTAAAAAGACTTAACAGACAAACATTAACAATTCTATTTGCACCAGGCAGGTTAAGGCTCATTTAGGGAGACATATTAGCCTTCTTGTGCAGGTTTTGGGTTTTTTTTCTATTTGTGTTATTGTAATTCTGAAATTACTCGTAAAACAAAATCCTAATTTTGCTTTTATATACACATCCAAAGACTTGCATTACACTTTATTTTTTGGAATAAATTTGTTCATTTTTTTAAGTTTTTATCTGTATACACATTTATAATGATCACAGATCACATAATTTGTTTTTTTCCATACATGAAATATAGCTGAATCGTGAATAACAACTTTTAATAACGAAACTGGATGCTTTTGTCAGGCTTTGAAATAAGTATTGTAAAAATTAAAGAAAATGTGACTTGCTGTAATCTGTATTCTAAAAGGTACAATTTCTCTTACAAAAAGAACAAATAAACAAGAGGGCCATGATGGCCTGTATCGCTCACCTGGATTTGACATAAGATCATCAAGATCAACATTCTGACAAGTTACATTAAGATATGATCTAAATATAGCCTCTAAAGAGTTAACTAGTTTTTCCCTTTTGATTTGACTTGGTGACCTAGTTTTTGACCCCACATGACCCAGATTCAAACTTGACTGAAAGTTCATCAAGATTAACATTCTGATTAAGTTTCATGAAGATGCAGTCATAAATGTGGCCTCTGGGTGTTAACAAGCTGTTCCTTGATTTGCCCTGGGCGACCTAGTCTTTAATCCCCCTGACCTAGATTTATTTGGGCCCTATGATCATCAAGATTAAAATTCTGCAAAGTTTCATTAAGATATGGTCATAAATGTGGCCACTACAGTTTTAAACAAGCTTTTCCTTTGATTTGACCTGGTTTCATGTACCTTTGTTTTTGACCTAGACGACCCAATATCAAAACTTGTCCAATTTTTTATTGAGGGTAACATTTTGACCAAGTTTCATTTAAGATTGGGAAAAATTGTGACCTCTAGTGTTAACAAGTTTTCCCTTGATTTGACAGGGGTAAACCTAGTTTTGACCCCACTTGACCCAGATTAGAATTGATCTATGGATCATTAATATTAACATTCTGACCAAGTTTCATGAAGATATTGTCTTAAATTGTGACCTCTACGTGTTAACAAGCTTTTCCTTTGATTTGACTTGGTGACCTAGTTTTTGATTCAGATGACCCAACATCAAATGTGTCCAAGATTTTATTGAGGGTAACATTTGACCAAGTTTCAAAAAGATTAAGTCAAAAATTGTGACCTCTTAGAGTGTTAACAGTCAAATTGTTGACGACGGACGGACACAGGGCGACCACAAAAAGTCACCTTGAGCACTTTGTGCTCAGGTGAGCTAAATTGCTAGAGTCGTCACAGGAGTGACGAATTATACCCCCACAATATGGCCTTATCAAAGAACTAAGCCAAAACAAAGCAGCATTTTTTGACCTATTACCTAATGACCTCAATTCAATCTCCATGTTTATGTCCTCCGCCCAAGTGTTCCCCAAGTTGTTGTATGAAAAAGGTTTAAATTTTCCCGGGTCATCCTGACCTTTGGAACTCAAAATTTCAATACAGGTAATTGCTGGTCAAGCCCAAACCTTGTACTAAATTTTGTGTTTCTATCCAAGCATCCTAAAGTTTTGTCAAAAACCGTTTTAAAGAACCGTTATTTATTTTGTTGAATTTAACATCACACCGACACAGGATAGGTCTTTATGGCGACTTTCCAGTTTTAAAAGGGTGGAGGAAGACCCCAGGTGCCCCTCCGTGCATCATTTTAAAGAACCGGGTCAGTGTGACCTTGACCTGTGACCTAAACATATTTAGGGGTCACCTGCTGGTCATAATCAACCTCCCTAACAATTTTCATGATCCAGGTCAAGCATTCTCAAGTTATAATCTGAAAAACATTTCACTGTTTTGCCTTATTGTGCCCTTGACCTACTGACCTCAAAGTAAAACTTGACCTGTATTTCATGATGTGACACCTGTTTTCCAAACTTTATCATCCTAGGCTCAAGGTCTCGTTATCATTCGGAACGGTTCAACTGTTAAAAATCACTGTGACCTTGCCTTTGATCTATTGACCTCAAATTCAAACAACCTGTATTTTATCATGTTACCCCTGTGTTACAAAAGCTATGATCCCAGGCCAAAGCATTTGCAAGTTATCTTGACCTTTGACCTACTGCCCCAAAGTCGAACTTGACCTGTAACTATATACCAAAAATATTTAAATCGGTCAAGCTTTTCATGAGTTTTCATCTGGAAGCCATGAAAACCTACTGAGAAAGACGACAAGCTTACTACATGGGGGTATAATAGAACATTCTTTTAAAATCTCATGAAAAATAGAAAATAGATGTCCAATATGTCAAGCCCGCCAGCTGTCAAAGGACTGGGAGTTGTGCATGACACTCCTTGTCTCATTGAGGCAAACATTTATGCCAATAAAGAGATTGCAAAAAGTTACAATATAAGTTATTTACAGTAACAACAAGGAACGTAAAATTAAAAAAAAAAAATTAAAAAAAATTCACACAAAAATCCGCCCCCAGCAGAGATAGGTCAAAATACACCTGAAAATTGGATGTAACATGCATGTTGTACTACAGAAAAGTGGTCTTGATTTTTCCCTACGCCAGTAATAAACAAGTTACAAATGTAAGCTATTTTATAGTAACAACAAAGGGAAGTAATTCTAGGATCTTATGCAAAAACACCCGTCGCAGGGATGATAACAATTGTACCAAGTTACAAAAAAAATCCCTCTAGCATCAAAAAGAAATGCTCCAGACAAAGTTTTATTGTATCTGACTTTTGCCCTCTAAGTGTGACCTTGACCTTAGTCCTGGTTCTTCCGCATGACACTCCGTCTCATGGTTGGTGAACATTTGTGCCAAGTTACATCCAAAGCCCCTCATGCGTGAAGAAGAAATGCTCCAGACAAAGTTTTTTCATTCTTGTATCCTTTGACCTCTAAGTGTGACCTTGACCTTAGGCCCTAGGGACCTGGTTCTTGCAAATGACACTCCATCTCATGAGGGGTGAACAATTGTGCCAAGTTACACCAAAATTTCCCTCCATGCATGAAGAAGAAATGCTCCGGACAAAGTCATTTTTGAATTTGACCTTTGACTGTAAGTGTGATCTTGACCTTTGAGATAGGAACTTGGGGTTTGCGCATGACACTCCGTCCCATGAGGTTAAAACATTCATACCATATATAAACAAGATTGCTCCATGCATGTCCAAATTATGGTCCGGACAAAAAACCCGGACAACGCACGCACGCACATACACCAAATTTTGAATTTGGACAACTTGTCTTCGCTTCCGCAAGCGGGCTCGACAATAAAAAAACCCAATGTGATTAATCATATTATCTCTTAAGTAACAGAGCTTAGTAAAACACTGCTGTTCTCAAAATATATTTAGTTTCTAAAAAAATCCTGATTCCTATCCTTAAAAGGTTTTTTTTTTTTATTAAAGTTCCCTTGTTCTTCTGTCTTTTTATATTTCTGGTGTTTCTTTATTGCTTTTCAAGTATACTGGATTTGTGACCTTCCATTTTTTTAGCTGCCTGCTCTCAAGAAGGTAAACCCTTTGTTAAACAGAAATCAAAATATTGTAAATTGATAAAAAGGACCCCAACCAACTTTCATAAAAAATCTCAGGGAAAAATGTGACCTATAGAGTGGTCACAAGCAAAAGTTACGACGCCGGAACGGACGATGGTTGCCGCGCTATCACAAAATCCCCCTTGTCACTTTGTGAAGGTGAGCTAAAAATCAATATTTGAGAACCGCTTCCTGCGGTAACACTAAAATGTAATTAAAATTAAACATTTGTTGATGTGTTTTTTGGGAAATGTTACCTTGCTTTTTGGGGATGTTGGGGAAAAAATGCATATTTTTGGATTGGGAAGTGGCCGAATATGGGCCCTCTGTCATATAAGGTGAAAAGCCCTGCCGGCTAACAATTTCTGACAAGAAATCATTTTAAAAGTTTTTCTTTTCGGGTGGTTTTTATTGGAATTAATTCTTTGGGTATTTTTGAAAGGGACACCCCATGATCATTCTGTGAAGTTTGGTGTAAAATTTCCCCGTGGTTCTGAAGAAGATCTTTACAAATTGTTGGGACATGACGGACATCAACTCATGTTGTCACCCTGTGACAGGTGTCGAGCTAATAATTGTTTAAATTTGCATACATGTATTAAATTTTATGTTTTGTCCTGAAATGCTTTATCATCAAGAAATGAAATGGAGTCTTTACTAAGGTCTAAAAAACATTTGTTTCCGGTAACATGCTAAAAAAAATTAGGGTAGGTAGGGCGGAAAAACTTTTTCTTTGGATTTTTTAAATTAATTTTAGGGAGACTTTTTGGAAAAATTTTTTTTTGCGTCAAAAAATGAATACAAATAGGGGGGTTATGCCTCTAGAGCATCAGTAAGTTGATTTATAACATCACTGTCCATGTGTAAAGATAAAAAGTGCAGTTTTGCAACCCTTTTTGTCAAAAGTTGAAAAAATGTTTCTCAAAGACAAAGGCGTCCATTTAGGGTCGGGCCAAAATTTATGGTAGGTCAGGATACGGAAACAGACAAATTTTTTTACGCCTAATTTTTCCTTTGGGATTTGATTCTATGCACTGACTCAAACGCAAAAATCTGTTCACACAAATACTAATTTGTATACAGTATATCATGCCTTTTGAATGATTGAAACTGCTTCCATGGTGCACAGCTGCAATTTTTATAGTAAAGAAACAGAAAGATAGAAATACCTTATGGCCGCAAGCAAGTGGTTTCAGTCTGTCAACAAGCACTTTGGAGCGTACAACAAAACTCTGTATAATAGACCATGATGCCTGAAATAGTGGAAGGTGAGCAAATTAAGAAAACATGGACAACCAGCTGTTTTGAAATTTCAAGGTCTAAGAGTTAACATCCTTTTTTCAGTTTATCAATTTTCATGCAATAAGATGAAACCCCCAAATTTTATTTATTGGCATTTGGGGGGGAGAAATTTGTTAAATAAACTTTTTTTAATGAAAATAAAACAGTAGCAAATTTTGTCAAAGTAAATGAAACGAAGTAAATTGCGGTTTAAATTTCAGTTTTTTAAAAAAGAAAAGTCACTGTATGAGTAGGTTTGTTTACATGACTGACCAGCCAGAACAGCCAAACATTCATAGCTGTCAAGGCTCCACAAAGGCCACGAGTGTGATCGGAGTTCGAAGGAAGGTTTCCCTCGTGAGGGTTGGAGGGCGATGATCCTTAAAAGCCCGGGAAAAGCCCTCACATAGAAAATTTAGACTTTTAACACAAAATTTGATTGGTTTTGAATAGTCTCCCCCATGTTTACTTTTTGTGATGTTTATTCATGCGGTAGAAATAAACTGTTGCACCGGTGAATGTAAAAGCTGTATAATACGGTTATAAAAACACTGTGTCAAAGTCACCCTTTCATGTTGATTCAATAATTTTCTTTCGAAAAAAAACAGTTGATTGCTTTATTTCTTTAACATGCGTGTGAAATTGAATAGTAGGCGTTGTGAGCGTGATCTAAGGCCAAAATGCGTGTGGCACACGCGCAATGCGTGTGTCTTGACAGGTATGAATATTACTTTAACCCAGTGAATTCCAGGTACCTTTTTGACTTGGTGGTCTATGACCTTCACTTTGCTCGGTATCATGAAAAGGCAAAAACAGACTGGTAAAGCAGCTAGAAGAATCTGTTCTGCCTTCCTCAGTTTAGTATGAACACAGGAGTCGACAAAATGCTACAATTGTTTATTGGTATCTCAGCAGCGGTCATGATTCATAAACGTTTTAAACTTTAAACGTAATTTGGTATGTGTGCAGTGTACAAAAATTCAGATTTCAACTAACCATGCTGGCAACCAGATTGAAAATTTTCCAAGCCTGACACCAATTTACATGCCCGAACTTAAAGCTGAATTTGAACCATAAAACAACTGGTCTAGCTATACCTCAAATACTTCATCATATTGTTTGGGACATGCTCGACTGGGGATTCCCAGGAGAACAGGAACTGAATGCATCGGACCAAAAAGTAATGTGAGCGGCTTCAGTTTGCATTTGCAAAAGCTCAAAATTTCAAATTTAACTTTTTTGACCAACGTACTGCAAATTTTTTGCATGTTTGCTTTTTTTTCTTGTTGCTTAATCTGAAATCTACTTGCAAATTTTGACCTTTCAATTAAAAAGTTAGAATATCCTAAAAAAATCATGCTAGAACATCAATATTGTTTGCACGGTTTTCCTTGGTGTACAATTTTGTGCGTTTACTCAAAATGACCTTCAAAGTAATTCGGAACGCATCACTGATGGCGTTAAACTTAACTACTGGCTGAAACTACGGCAAGGCAAATTTTCGTACCTTAAAATTATAAATAGCGATTCAACTGTATACTGTACAAATAGTAAGATAGCCTGCGTTCTAGATTTAATTATAAGATAGACCTCTACATTTCTTTTAATCAGTAAACCATTCAACAAAAAAAAGGCTAACCAAAAAAGATGATTTTGTTTTCTGTTATCCTCAAATGAAAGCGAATTACAAACATTAACAAAAACCGCAACAATTTGACATTTTTGTATTTACAAAATAAATTGTGTGAAATTTTTATCTTAACTTGCATTCCATGAAATTGACTTGCATTTAGCGAGTCCAAAATTTGAGCCCTGTGATTTGTGAAAGTAATTTCATCTTCTGCATGATTATGGTTCTGACTAATCTTAAAATCTTGCATTTATGGAACAGTTTGTATTCAATTCCTTCATATTCTGGGCCAAAATAATCGAGCATGCTTCAGAAGTTCAGAATCCAGATAAGGGCTGTATTTTTGTAATTACGAACTTGTTAGGGATCAGATATGACTTTATTTTAAAATGTGGATGTATCAATTTCGAATTTATTTTAAAATGTGGTTGTATCAGTACGACATGTAAACAGTATTACATATATTCCAAAGAAGGGGCCGAATTGCATTGTTGCGCAAGTTGCACTTATCAACGCTATCTCAAACTGTTGACATTTTGCATGGTTTTCAAAAGAGTGTGGAATTACGAAACAAACACCGTTGCATAATGTATGCATTAACACATAATTTTTTGGACTTCAAAAAAAATGCATCATAAAATCTGAAAAGGGGAAATATTCTACCAAAAATGAAGGCAACCAAGTTATTTTTTATTTTAATTTGTGTCATGATGAACAGATGAACCAAGTTTGAAAGAAAATCTTTACATTTTCAAAATGTTTGTTTTTATGTCGAAAGCCGATCGGGCAATGTTACCAGCCTGTTTAAAATTTTTTTCTATAAGCCCATCCGATTCCATAATGCTTTATTTAGGCCCAGCAAGCTTATCGGCAGAATCATAAGCTCACTTAATTACTGTGTATACATGCAGTGAGCCTTAAGAAAATTAATCTAAAAGGCCCATTTTAAAATTTATGAATAAATAAAAATGTAAAAAATATGGAATTTCTATGCTTTTTATGGGTGGGGTGTTTGTTTACATTTTATTATACAATGGAAAGTTAGTTACTCAGTTTCTAAAAATGTCAAACAGATCCAACCATGCACATGCTCTAATGGAGTGCCGTCCCATATTTTATATTAAGTAAAATATTCCATTAATCAGTCATGCCTGCAAGTTAAAATCACGGATTTCTTAATTTTAAAAAATTTAATATAGGCTTAAATAACAAAGAAGTTCAAAGAAACTAAAGTACCGGAAAGGAATTAAATACGATCTGAAAAAGCGACACAAAAGGGGAATCTATTCTCTCAAATTTCCCCCAGCTGAAGAACTTGTTGGAGAATTTTTTGTTTCCTCAAATTTTCAAAATGTCGGCGCCAGTGTAACGTGTATCCACTCTCACTCTAAATATAAAAATGTTCAAAAAGTTCGCCGTTTAAAAATGCTACTCAGTATTTAATAAGCATGTTTGTATCACAAACTATATCAGTGTAGTCCCGTTACCGGCTGATTAGCTTCTGGGCGCAAAAAATTATCAGCTTTCTTTGAATATTCTTTCGAGTCGCAGGCATCTTATTGTGCGGATATTGCGTTTCGCCTACTGATCTGACGGACGCTTATTAAAATTAACGAAGACCGTGATATCCCGAATTTCATCGGGTCGTTCCCCACGCCCCTGGTTTTAACGGAACTCCATATTTTTTTATTTGGATAGTATGTGTTGTTTGGATACCTCGTATGTTCACCGTAGTGGGGGTTCGATCCCGATTTTCGTCGCTTTGCGACGAAAATCGGTAAGATCGAATTCCTATTATATTGAACAAAATGATAAGGTTTCAAAGCAAAATGTAGATCACTTTACACAAAATGTAAACTAGTACGAAAAACTTAACCAAGATTTCTAAGTCCAAAAAAGGGCCCTTTAAATTTAGGCAAAATCTTTGATGGAGTTATGTACTCTTGCCTATAACTGGACATGGTGTGGTAAAAAAAGTGCTGAAAGTTTCAAAGCTTTAATTATCTCAAAAGACTTTGTCAAAATATAAACTAGTACGAAAAACTTAACCATGATTTCTAAGTCAAAAGGGGCCACAATTCAGTCAAAATCCTTGATGGAGTTATGTACTCCTGCCTATAACTGGACATGGTGATGGTAAACAAGTGTTGAAAGTTCTGAAGCTTTATCTAGAAAGACTTTGTCAAAATGTGGACTGGTATGAAACACTTAACCATGATTTCTAAGTCAAAAGGGGCCATAATTCAGCCAAAATCCTTGATGGAGTTATGTGCTCTTGCCTATAACTGGACATGGTGATGGTAAACAAGTGTTGAAAGTTTCAAAGCTTTATCTCAAAAGACTTTGTGAAAATGTGGACTGGTACGAAAAACTTAACCAAGGTGTGACGCCGACGCCGTGGTGAGTAGGATAGCTCTACTTATTCTTCAAATAGCCGAGCTAAAGAAGATGAAGAGAACTTCATAAGAACTGTAAAGTACCTTCAGATATTGCTGTTTATCACTGTATTTGGGTATCCATGCTCCGCCATAAGCTCCATTGGCCGGGAGATTTAGACGAGATCTACTTACGGTGTGTCGGTTATCAAGTACTGATGATGCACTTAACTGTTTATCAGCAATATGATGTTTTCCACTCATTAATGCTACCCCATTACAACCTGAACAAAACAAGTTAGAATGGCTAGTGTTAATGCAATGATTATATGCATTTGAAAATATGGATTCATTCGTGAAACAAAATTAAAAACTTAACTTATTCTTAACAATTCTTCATTTTTCAAAGTTTCAATATTTAATCCTTACCCTGCTAAATTTCTATAATGAACTTGTCCTTCTTTCAATTTGGACAGTACCATTAACTCTAAAAAGAGGTACTTACCAAAAAGGTACTGACTGAATTGCGAACAGTGCAGATCATGATCACACTGCATGGATGTGCAGGCTGATCACGATCTACACTGGTCGTAAAGGCAGAATCAATCTTGTCCAGCATGATAAGGGTTAATGAATATACTGGAGCATGACCTTTCCTTTAACAATTTATAATCAAACCCCAATTTGATTCAATTCTGGAGTTTTCTCAGACACTAAAACTTTTTCAATATTTGCTGATACATTCTTACAATAATAAACTTTCAAAATATATTAGCAGAAAGGCAACATGTTCAATTCTTATAAACTATGAAAAATCAATATTTTCATGAGCTTAAATTTTTCACAAGGACATTACTATACTGGTCAGTTCAGTCAATTGGTAGACTCCTGATTAATTTAGCTAGGAAGTAAGAATTACCATTTTTACAAACTAAGACATTAAATACTCATGCAATATTGAAGTGTCCAGCTAAGTGGCAGAATCCTGATTTATCTAGCTAGGAAGTGAAACTAAATTCTAGTGATATATTAGATGTGTTCCAGCTAGTCAGAAAAATCCTGAAGAATCAAGTGAAAACATACCATTCTGACAAACTAGGACATCAAAAGCTAGTGCTATCCCTGTGTTCCAGCCAGTTGGTTGTATCCTGATGAATTTAGCTTGGAAATGAGACTTGAAGTAATATGTTACAGGCGAACTGTTATCTACATTCCCTGAGATTGTCTGCAAGTAACGCAAATCAATAAATATTTGAAAATAAAATTTCATTAACATATAATCAGTTCCTGTTCGCACATTCACCTATGAGTGAAGCTTGTTCAAGAGAGCTTCAAGCAACCACTTTCATCTATCCCCTTGTCAGGCAAATGTTCTTCAAGTTGATTTACAAAGTGCAATATACTTGTAAAGAATACTGTCATAAAAGATAGTAAGAAATCCAGGAACAATGCATCTTAGACAGTCTTTATGTACCAGTAATTACTGCAGAAATTTTAACAACAGGATTAATCAAAACAGAACACTGAACCAACATTGGACAAATCTAAGTACTCAGTTACCATTTCTCTAGTTTACATGCTAAATGGAAATAAAGATCCATCTAAAGTAAACTTTACACTATGTTTTGTTTGTTTTGTATATAAGTTTTTTTATAGTCGCCACCGGTAACCCATATGGGAGACTCCTCCAGAAGACTGTAATGTTAGTGGGAGGATAGTGCAAGATACAGAAGAGTCTCCAATTCCAGAAGCTTCCCTGGTTCTTTAGCATGCCAGGTGTAAAGCACCCATACACGGGACTCTTATCCCAATGATAGTAATTTCGGTTCAAGAAGCAGGGGCTCAAACTCACGACCCCTGGTTTTGTAGTAAAACAGTGTTACCACTAGACCACACTGTCTGCTCTAACTAACTATGTTCCCATGGCTAAAGTTATAAAACTGAGCTTCAAGACCAATCACAGAATGCAACCTTGTGATTGGTTAAATTAAAAAGTGGGATAAAAAAAACAACCAATCCATCATTACTTTTGCGACTAGAGCAGATAAGGTTATGTCAGGTTTAAAACCTCTGGGCAAGGTTTTTAGATAAAATTCAACATACACAAATTTATTTTAATTAAGTGATCATTATTACCTTATATAGCTTTTTTCTAATGATAATATTGAAACAAGCACTGCCAATATGTTCCCAAAGTTAAATGAATCCTCGTAACAGATTAAAATGTTAACATCTACATGTCTCCACATCTACATATCATTCCTGATCAATCGTTGATGATATTATAACAAGCAGACTTGGTGTGTTCTCAGGGGAAAACTGTTAGAAAATTTAGTTCTGTGCAAAGTTACTATAGATAAAAGTTCTACAACACTATTAACGAAAACTATACAGTTTTAAAGAATGGGTTATGCTTCTCAGCAAAAACGTTCAGACTGGGGCTAGACATAATTATTTAAAGGTAAACTATTCCACAGCAGTACACTTCCCAGAAAGAACAAGGAGCTGCGTTCAATAAACGCTTGATGCCTCCGGTGGCATCCTTGTCGATAGAAAGCAACACAAGTCCAAAACGAGGTCAAGTTCAAGGTCAAGGTCAAAATGAGGTCTGGTGATGTCTGAAGATGAGGAATGGTCACAGGTTACATCTGCATTAGTATCAAGTCATTCTAGTTAGGGGTATTGATGCTAGACGAAACGGTCCCATTTGGTTAACCTCGTACTGACGGACGGACGGACAAATGAACGGATGGACAGGACAATCACTATATGCCTCCCGCATCAGTAGATGCCTGGGGCATAAAAAGTTTAAGTGGTACTGTGTTCTTGAGTAAGATATTAAGTATATACAGCTCAGGTTTCTGGTGGACAAAAGGTAATGATGGGCAACATAAACAAAGTGGTTCACTTTAAACTATTTATTACCTTTCATTAATACAGGTTTCCTCATACCGTGGCCCAAATATATGTGCCAAACTGTGCAGCAGTATTCTGTATTTAAAGTTTCTACATTTTTTTTATAAATTTAATGGTATTATTTGCTTTAGTAGTTATATTTCTAATATGCTCGACCCAAGATAGATCATAACTGATAGTTATGCCTAGGTATTTTGAATAAGCTGTCGATTTTAGCTGAGTTTTGAGTAAAATATAAAGAAATTGTTGGCTTTCTCTTTCTTGTAATTCTTAAAACTTCACATTTTACAGGATTAATTCAATGGACCTATCTTGTTCCAATATTTTGAGTGATTTGAGGTCTTTTAGTAAGGTTTAGGCATCATGTGTGGATTTTGTCAGATAGACAACAGTTTCTGCAAATATTCTCACCTTACATTTGACACTGTGAGAGAGGTCATTTACATAGGGCTAAAAAGGCAGTGTCCTAATACCAAGCCTTGACAGACACCAGTATCTTATTTCTGACCTTCAATGACAAACTACTGGGAGTGTGAGGAGAGAAAAGAATGGTCCCAGTTTGTGACCTCATTACTTACATCTAGCCTATGTAAATTAAGGACAAGTATACAAGGACAACATTACTAAAGGTCTTACTGAAATCCCGAGACTCTAATACCAGTTTGTTTACCTTGTTCAAGATTGCCTTGGATCTTGATGAAACTTACTAGTCAGGATTCACAATTGTGTTTTGACCTGAAACATGCTGATATGGGCTGAGAATGTTGTGTTCCTCATAAAAGTACAAAATATTATATCCCAAGACATGACTCAATAGAGATTAAGGAGATATATAAATACTGTGTTTGCATAATGGGGCATTTCATGGGCAAATACAGCATGTTTCCAGTCATTTGTATTAAAACCTGTTTTAAGTATATGTACCTTAGGTTTTCCATATGGTTCCTGGTAGTAGACGAATGAGGTACCATCCAGACCATACTTCACCCTGAACTGTGTTACCCACTCCTGTGCTGCTGGGTTACCCTTCACAGTTACACCACGAACCACAAATACATTACCTAAATCTACCTGTAAAAAAATAGAGCAAACTTCTGTTACTCATAATCATCCAATTATGATTGTAGGTTAATTTCTGTTCATCAAAACAAAAACGTAGTTAAAGAATTTGTTTTGTCTTCTTAATTTATAATTTCTTACTTTTCAGGATATATGTACATATTCAAAGCAAATGAAAACCTAATAGAAATGTGGTTGTTGGTTAAAACATCCTTGCAAAAGAGACAAACAAACTGAAACTAGTGAGAAATTGATGAAATTTGTTTGTTTTGGGGTTTAACACTGTTTTTTTTTTCAACAGTATTTCAGTTACGTAACGGTAAGCAGTTAACCTAACCTGTTTTCCTGGATTCTGTACCAGTACAAACCTGTTCTTTGTAGGTAACTGCCAACTTCCACACATGAATCAGAGGTGGAGGATGAATGATTTCAGATACACTGTCTTTTATCAAATTGTCTTGGAGCACACATGCCTCGCCTGAGGGTTTAACTCGCGACACCACAATCTGTCAATCTGCCCTCTCCTTACTGACCTAAGTAGGCGGGTTTTAAATGATTTAACAGATTTAATATTCCCCAACATATGACTATATTTTGAAAGATGCTTTTGTAAATTAAAAAAAGAATTAAGGGCAATAACCCTGCAGTTACTGAAGAGATGCTAATGAAGGATATGCATGTTACATCACCCTATAATGGTTTACCTAGTTACATGGGAATTTACTGACTGTGAAAAAATTATAGGGCAATAAAAGTTATCCTGACAAAAGTTGCCCATACACCACTGCCCACCACTGCCCATGTACCACTGCCTAAGGATCTACATTTGTGTAAAGTTTCTAAAAGACCCATCGAAAGGTTACTTAGATAAATCAAATATTACTATTTTTAACAAATCAAGGAGAAAAACTGCTTTCTCTTTGTCAAGGGGAACAAATATATATGTGCGCAAAGGTCATTTGCTAAATGATAATTATGTGAGGTTTGGTGATTCTAGCTCAAATACTTCTTGAATAATAAGCATTTTCAATTTCAAACAGACAGTGGCATAGATGGATCTACTACCCACCACCTTCAGCAGGGGATAATAAGAAAGAACATAAACCTGAATCCACTGGTTAGTATCAGAGGTTTGAGGTTTCCAACATGCTGGTGAAGTACTCTGGGTAACTGGGCGTAACCTGGCTGCCTTTGCATCATGTGCTATGTCATAAACACCTGAAGCTTGCAGCTGACCATCCATAGCAACAAGAGGTCCGCTCACAGCATAATCAGGTATACAGCTCTCTGAAACCAATCAGATACACAAGCTTGAAGTGACCTTGCTACCATTGCTACTATGCTCTGTCAATTTTGTCAAATTACAGGTTGAATAGTTTTCAATTTCAATTTAATTTTCAATCTTTCAAGCAACAGTTTGTCTTCCTGGACAACAGAACAAGTTTGAATGCCTTTCCTTACAGCCAGTTTGAATCAAGTTAAAATAAGCTCAATCTAACATAATTGTAAAACCTTCAGAGGAAAAAACCTTGAAATCATGAAATCTCCACCACAGCAACTTATCACTGTCAGCTCTTGAACAGCTGGAGAGCAAAACCAGCAAGATTTGCAGGTAAATACAATACAGTGAAACATTGCTTGCTAGAGAGTTGATGACTCCAACACCTGGGCTGACTCGAGCAATTCACACAGTCACTGACTGTTGTCATTGTATTCTTTTACGTTTGAATCTCTTAAACACTGGATCACTTGAGCATTTCGTATATCCTCTGTCTTTAAATTATCATCGTTTTACAGTGTATGCTTATGTCTGTTTTTAGAAACTATTTTTCCAGATGTATTTCATAAATTTACAGCAGTCTGTGATAATACTCCTCAATTTTATACCTGAACTTCTTTGTTTATCACAATTTACCAAATTCCCCTCATGAAAGGTGTGGAACCAGTACTGCCTGTAATTAGCATGTCTAAGTCAGCATCACCTCATTCAGAGTTGAACAACTGACCTCTGTATTATAAGTTCTAACTGGTTTTGAATTGAACTAAAATGAATACATTTTTCATACAGGCTAATTCAAAATGTACATACCTTCAAGACAGCCAAGAATCTCCCATCTGAGGGATATACCCTGGTGCCATTGTACAGGAACCAGCTTCACTTGCTTGGCTTCAAATGGGAAGAACAGCACGTTTGTAACTGATGTAGAGGAGTCATTGTTCGCTGAAAATATCTGAAACAAAACAAACAGCTTCTTAAGATTGTGCTAAAGTTTTCTGGAAAACAACCTCATAAAAGCTAATCAATACTTTAAATTTGACAAGTCTACTTAATTATGTCTCAAAAAATCTTTACTCACTCCAATATTAAGCACCAGTTGTTTTTTACCTTTAAAAATGAACTTAAGTCTTTCAGTTAAGCTAGTGAAGAACTCTTTACTGACTTTTTTCATAAGATTCCAAGCAGTGTATAATTTTCTCTTCAGTTTATTTTTGTTTTGGACTCTATTTTCAAACAGAACACAATCAACTGTCAGTTAAATACCATCTTCTCTGATTTCCTTGCAACACTAGCTTGTTCTCAATAGCAACACTAGCATGTTCTCCATAATTAATTCATAACTTCTCCACATAAAAAATTAGGCGACACAAAATAAGCCATTAGTTTATTGTCAACAGAAACTTTTTTAAGACCAAGGTCACAATCTTTCATTTCTTATACTGTAAAATCATTTAATTTCGTGGGCATGAAATTTCGTGGTTTTTGTCAAGAGGGCAATTTCATGGGGATATGAATTCGTGGATTTCAACTTTTGAACATAAACTGAATGGGAATTTTACTTGTTCGTTGGGATTTAATTTCGTGGATTGACTCAACCACGAAATCCACGAAAATTAATCCCCCACGAATATTAATGATTTCACAGTATATCACTGGTTTATCACAAAATAGGATATCTGTACTTCGCATGGCCTTGCAAGTCTCTGTGTGTTAACCATTCTGAGTAGACCTTACCTTGTCAGTATCAAAGGTGTCAATGCAGGTTAACCATTCTGAGTAGACCTTACCTTGACAGAACCAGATGTGTCAATGCAGGTTAACCATTCTGAGTAGACCTTACCTTGACAGTACCAGATGTGTCAATGCAGGTAAACCATTCCGAGTAAACCTTACATAGACAGAACCAGATATGTCAATGCAGGTTAACCATTCTGAGTAGACCTTACCTTGACAGAACAAGATGTATCAATGCAGGTTAATCATTCTGAGTAGACCTTACCTTGACAGTATCAAAGGTATCAATGCAGATTAACTATTCTGAGTAGAACTTACCTTGACGGTATAAGAGGTGTTGATGCAAGTTAACCATTCTGAGTAGACATCAGAGGTGTCAATGCAGGTTAACCATTCTGAGTAGACCTTACCTTGACAGTATCAGAGGTGTCAATGCAAGTTAACCATTCTGAGTAGACCTTACCTTGACAGTATCAGAGGTGTCAATGCAGGTTAACCACTCTTAGTAGACCTTACCTTGACAGTATCAGAGGTGTTGATGCAAGTTAACCATTCTGAGTAGACCTTACTGCGACCAGGCCAGTGGGATGATTGTATTTTAACCATTCTGAGAAAAGCTTACCTTAACAGTACTAGACAGATCACTGTATGTTAAACATTCCAATAAAGCCTTACCTTGAAAGTACAAGGCAGATCATTGTATATCTTAGATATACAGAGAAGAACTTACCCCGACCATGCCAGAACGATCATCATGTTAATCATTCTGAGAAGACATAATTACATCATCATATATTACCACTCTAAGTAGACCTTACCTTGACAGTTCTAAGTGTATTAATGCATTTTAACAATTCTGAGTAGACCTTACCTTGACAGTTCTAAGTGTATTAATGCATGTTAACCATTCTGAGTGGACCTTACCTTGATAGTTCTTAGTGTATTAATGCATTTTAACAATTCTGAGTGGACCTTTCCTTGATAGTTCTAAGTGTATTAATGCATGTTAACAATTCTGAGTGGACCTTACCCTGACAGTTCTTAGTGTATTAATGCATGTTAACAATTCTGAGAAGACCTTACCTTGACAGTTCTAAGTGTATTAATGCATTTTAACAATTCTGAGTGGACATTACCTTGACAGTTTTAAGTGTATTAATGCATGTTAACCATTCTGAGTGGACCTTACCTTGATAGTTCTTAGTGTATTAATGCATGTTAACAATTCTGAGAAGACCTTACCTTGACAGTTCTAAGTGTATTAATGCATTTTGACAATTCTGAGTAGATCTTACCTTGACAGTGCCAGGTGGATCATTGTATGTTAACCATTCAGAGTAGTATGTCTCCTGGTACTGTATCTTAAATTGTGTTACCCATTCATCAACATCTGTCCGTCCAGCTGTGGATATACCTTTCACCACAATTGTGTTGTAGAATGTCACTGCTATATATTGGTTAGTATTTGCAGTTTTAGCTGACCAACCTCCGCCTGCTAATTAAACGAAAACCTGTTCCATCAAAATAATGTCTGAAATTTACATTAACATACAAGTTTTATATGACTGATGTACTGAAATTTATAATTCATCTATATATGTCTTTTTCTGTTAGGGGATATTTATTTCATGTTTACAATTTAATAGCACCATTGGTGCATGACCATATAAATACAATTAATTATAATTTCAAGATCTTTTGAAAGTTTTATTTGTTTTTAAATATTAAAAATATTCATTTTCCTTTGAAGGTCTGACTCATTTTTTCTATTAAATTCCCAGCAAACAATTGAAAAATTATCCCTACAAATGATTTGATTTACAACAGTTATTTTGTAATGAAAAAATATGAAATCCAAAACAATGGAAACAAAGTCTTGGTGTTATGAATTGTTATGTCATCTCTGCAAAAGTCTTAAAAATGAATATTAATGATCCTTTAGCCAAGGCCTAGTCCTTATTTGTACTGATCAGTTTCTGCAGCAGTTTTAGATTTGTATGATTGACAACATGTCAAGCCCGCCCTCTGACCCCCTAACTGTGACCTTGACCTTTGAGATAGAGTCTGTCTCATCGAGTTAAACATTCATGCCAAATATAAACAAGATGATTCTTCAATGCATTTCAAAGTTATGGGCCGGACAAGATCTGACATGACCTGACCTCCAACTAAGACCTCGACCTTTGTGATAGGAACCCAAAGTTTGTGCATGACACTTCCGTCTCACTGAGAGTTTTTTTTGGACATAATTATAGGTCATATGGCGGTCATATGGTGACCCCAGGTGTCCCTCCATACATTATTTCATCAGGAGCAGGCACCTGGGTAGAACCATCGACCTTCGGTAAGCCAGCTGGATGGCTTCCTCACATGAAGAATTCAATGCCCTGAGTGAGGCTCAAACCCACATCGATGAGGAGCAAGTGATTTGAAGTCAGCGACCATAACCACTTGGCCACGGAGGCCCCTTGCCAAGAATGAACAAGATTGCTACATGCATGTCAAAGTTATGGCCCCGGCAAACAAATCCAGACTGATGAACGCACAGACACAAGCACGCACTGATGGACACATGCACGCACATACATCGAACAGCCATTTGGAAAACCCTGTCTTCGCATCCAAAAGCAGGCTTGACAAAAACAGATATTTTTTCAAAAGCTTTTTGTCTAAGTTTGCATCTTTTCAGTTGAAATGACAGTTAACTTTTCAATTTTGCTATTTTGCTACTATCAAAAATTTCCATATAAGGACATTTTACTTGATAATGTGGCCCTAAAATATTATTAATTACTATATTGGCATTCTATGATGTCAAGGTCATCAATACAAACAGCCTTTAAACTTGAATGTTTTTCAGAAAATTTTGATCTTCTTGATAATATCCAGGCATTCTTAATTAATAAGATACGTTCTTTTTTTTTAGCTTTCCAAACAGTAAATATATACTGCAATACCATAGACTGAACTCATGTCTACTTCGTTCTAAAAATAAATGTAACATAGAATTGTTAACCAATTTATGTCAATGTTGATTCATAAAGTACTACAAGATAAAAATTGATTAATACACCTGATCTTTCAATGTGGTGGTGGTTGAATTTGCTATCAAAACACATGACAAATTTTCAAACCAAGCACCATAACTAAAAGAAATACACCATTAAAAAATACAGAACATGACTCTGTCAATAATGTATTCACCAGTATGTAGTTAGGAGTTTCAAACAAGCCAAAGAGCCACACAACAGGCAGCTTACCTTGCATGTTACCGGGGAACAGCCTTGAATTGATGGCTAAATGTTGAGCATCGCGTGCTGTTGACGAGGTGAATGACCTTGTATCAACCAGACTGTAATTCCCTGATATCATGGCCTCTCCATGACAATTACCTGTATACAAAAGAAATGTAAACAATCATATACGTTTTCCTTTGGCCTACAAATTTTTTAACAGATTCTAACTTAATGCATTTCTGACAGATCATTGATACAGACAAATATAAAAGAAAGTTTTGCAAACTGTACTTTGAAAACTTGTTTCAACAATACTGACCATAGATAATTCATGTAAAGATATCTGCAAGTAAAAAAAATTCGACCTTTTTCATTTTTCTTCAATAAGACTGAAGTCTATCACATTTTCCCCAATTTTAGAAACTCCTTCTACTGAAAAAAAAATGCAACATGGAAATTCAAATTGGTATAAATGAAAAAACAACAACAAATAGTAAGATGGCAAAATGGACAAGCAAAAACAGAAGCCCTAGAACAGTTACAGGATTCTCATTTAGAATACATAAAATCAGAAAATAAACACACTACCTTTATTGAAACCTGTAGGTGGAGCCACAGTTAAAGCAGTGGTCATCAGAGCTGAAAAGAATAAGCAGTATTCTATTTGATAATGCATTCAACAGTATACTATTTGATGATGCATTTCTGGCAGGCAGTATGTTATCCATAAAGCATTTCCAGTTCAAAAACTTGATTACTAAATATACTTTTACCAGCAATGTTTAAGAGATACAATACTATATTAAAGCATATTTCATTTTATCTGTTTCACAATGGCTATTAAGCATTGTTACTTTCACATCTTCTCCATGGCACTCACTTAAGTACAGTGATAGACAGACTTCCACAAACTTCAATGCTGACTAGATTCATACATACAACCTCTGAATTAAGATCCAGACATTTCTGGCTCTCCTGACACTTCACCTGACCCTCTTTACACTTCACCTGGTCCTCTTTACACTTCAACTGACTCTTGACATTTCACCTGACTCCCCTGACACTTCACTTGAGTCTCTTTACATTTCACCTGGTCCTCTTCTGACTTCAACTGACTCTTGACATTTCACCTGACCCTCTTTACACTTCACCTGACCCTCTTTACATTTCACCTGGTCCTCTTCTGACTTCAACTGACTCTTGACATTTCACCTGACTCCCCTGACACTTCACTTGAGTCTCTTTACACTTCACCTGACCCTCTTTACATTTCACCTGACACTTGACACTTCAACTGACTCTTGACATTTCACCTGACTCCCCTGACACTCCACTTGACTCTCTTGACACTTCATCTGACTCTCTTGGCACTCACCTCTCTTTAGACTTCACCTGACTCCCTTTAGACTTCACCTGACTCTCTTGACACTTCACCCGACTCTCTTGACACTTCACTTGACTCTCTTGACACTTCACCTGACTCTTTTACATTTCACCTGACCTTCCTGACACTTCACCCAACTCTCTTTAGACTTCACCTGACTCTCTTGACACTTCACCTGACTCTTGATATTTCACCTGACTCTCCTGACACTTGACTCTCTTGACACTTCACCGGACTCTCTAGACACTCATCTCTCTTTAGACTTCACCTGACTCTCTTTAGACTTCAACTGACTCTCTTTGACACTTCACCTGACTCTTGACATTTCACCTGACCTTCCTAACACTTCACCTGACTCTCTTTAGACTTCACCCGACTCTCTTGACACTTCACCTGACTCTCCTAACACTTTACCTGACTCTACTCTCTTTAGACTTCACCTGACTCTCTTGACACTTCGCCTGAATCTCCTGATACTTCACTTGACTCCTTTGACACTTCACCTGACTCTCTTGACACTCACCAGACTCTCCTAACACTTCCCCTGGCTCTCTTAACACTTCACCTGACTCTCCTGACAATTCACACGACTCTCTTGACACTTCTTCTGACTCTCTTGACACTCACCTCTCTTGACACTTCATCTGACTCTCTTTAGACTTCATCTGACTCTCTTGACACTTCACCTGACTCTCCTAACACTTCATCTGACTCCCTTGACACTTCACTTGACTCTTTAACATTTCACCTGACCTTCCTGACACTTCACCTGACTCTCTTTAGACTTCATCCTGACTCTCTTGACACTTCACTTGACTCTTCTAACACTTCACCGGACTCTCTTGACACTTCACCTGACTCTTGACATTTCACCGAACCTTCCTGACACTTCACCTGACTCTCTTGACACTTCACCTGACTCTCCTAACACTTCACCTGACGCTCCTGACACTTCACCTGACTCTCTTGACACTTCATTTGACTCTCCTGACACTTCACTTGACTCTCTTGACACTTCACGGGACTCTCTTGACACTTCACCTGACTCTCTTGACACTCATCTCTCTTTTACACTTCACCTGACTCTCTTTAGACTTCACCTGACTCTCTTGACACTTCACCTGACTCACCTAACATTTCACCTAACACTCTTGACACTTCACTTGACTCTCCTAACACTTCACCTGACTCTCTTGACACTTCACACGACTCTTAACATTTCACCTGACCTTCCTGACACTTCACCTGACTCTCATTCGACTTCACCTGACTCTTCTAACACTTCACTTGAATCTCTTTACACTTCATCTGACTCTCTTGACACTTCACCTGACTCTCCTAACACTTCATCTGACTCCCTATACACTTCACTTGACTCTTTAACATTTCACCTGACCTTCCTGACACTTCACCTGACTGTACACTTCCGCCAAGAATGACACTTCACCTGACTCTCCTAACACTTCATCTGACGCTCTTGACACTTCACCTGACTCTCTTGACACTTCATTTGACTCTCCTGACACTTCACTTGACTCTCTTGACACTTCACAGGACTCTCTTGACACTTCACCTGACTCTCTTGACACACACCTCTCTTTTACACTTCACCTGACTCTCTTTAGACTTCACCTGACTCTCTTGACACTTCACCTGACTCACCTAACATTTCACCTGACACTCTTGACACTTCACTTGACTCTCCTTACACTTCACCTGACACTCTTGACACTTCACCTGACTCTTAACATTTCACCTGACCTTCCTGACACTTCACCTGACTCTCATTAGACTTCACCTGACTCTTCTAACACTTAATTTGAATCTCTTTACACTTCATCTGACTCATTGGACACTTCACCCGATTCTCCTTACATTCCTGGCACATTTTCCAATATTCCACCTGACACTCACCCCAGCATTTCACCCTACGCTCCTGATACTACTCCTAACACTCCTCTTGACTTGTCTTCTGACACTCATCCTGACCCTCCTGGCACTTCTCCTGACTCTTCTGACACTCCTTCTGACTCTTCTCCTGACACACATCCTGACTCACTCAGGTATTTCTCCCACTCTTCTCATGAAACATGACACTTCACCTGACTGCTGACACTTCTGGCACTCCTCCTGACACTACTTTAAAACTCATCCTAACTCTCCTCCTAATTCATCCAAACACTTCTCCCCACACTCTTCTTCAAACTTCTTCTGAAACTTCTCCTAGCACTCCTGACATCTAGGACACTCCTCCAGAAACTTTAATCAGCACACCTGATATCTTAAGATCCTCTCCTGACACTCATTCACACACCTTCCAACACATCTCTTGATACTTTTCTCAACACTCCTCCTCACATACCTATATAACTACCCCTCACAAACACCTATTAGTCAGTGTTTACCTATCCAGTTGCAGCTCAATAAAATGGTTGCTATGAATATTGAACAAGGAGCTGCCTTCAATAAACGCTTGATGCCCCCAGTGGCATCCTTGTCGATAGATTTTGCACCTTATGGTTCAGGTAACTCTAAGGCTAAAATAAAGTTAATGTGAGGTCAGGTGATGTTTGAAGATGAGGAATGGTCACAGGTTACATCTGTATTAGTATCAATTCATTCTTGTAAGAGGTATTGATGCTAGACGAAACGGTCCCATTTGGTTAACCAAGAGATGGCCCATATAAAGCAACTTAAGTCCAAAATGAGGTCAAGGTCAAACTGAGGTCAGGTGATGTCTGAAGATGAGGAATGGTCACAGGTTACATCTGCATTAGTATAAAGTCATTCTAGTAAGGGGTATTGATGCTAGACGAAACTGTCCCATTTGGTTAACCTCGTACGGACGCACGGACAAACGAACAGACAGACGGATGGACAGGACAATCACTTTATGCCTCCCACATCAGCAGATGCTGGGGGCATAATAAAAACAACTGAACTATAGACAATACCATTTTTCTTGCAGATGAAGACCTGTTCCTTGCTACAATATTTATCATTCCACTGGTAGTTCCAGGCTGGTACCATTTCAGCACAGTCTTCAGGCTGGGCACCAAACATCACATTGTTAGGCTCACCTGGATGCCAGTTCAAATACCTGTTTGGTAAATTGTTTTGTGTAATAGTTTAGTCCCTCCACTTCTTCAACAATAAATTTCTAAAATCTTTCAGATGCGACTTTAAAATGAGACCTGATTGGGGAGCTTAAGGTATTGGACCCCTAATAGTAATGTTTAAAAAATGGCATTTGCTTGGTATATTCCTAAAGTTGACCATGTTTCGCACTGTGTTGCAAATTTTAAACAACTTTAACCGTGCCATTTTTTGTAAATTTTGTATAATTTATGGTATTTCCTCAAGCTCAAGTAGAGACAAATTTCAATGTGATGGCCACTATTAATGTTTGCAGAGAATTCATTACAGCATTAATTTTGATAAAAAAAAAAACCCATCAAACTATTGTTAAACAATTATTAAACACAAAATAAAACTGTAAATATCATTTTTTCTAGGGTGCCTCAAGTAAACAGATTTAATGAGACAGAATTCTAACTCCAACTTTGAAAAATTAATGTCGAATCCTGTGAGTCTGTTTTGAATTTTGCTCACTTCATTCAAAAATAACCTTGGGGCGGAAGTAAAACCTACCTGCATTTCTTCCACAATATGTAATCTAAAGAATGAAGGCAAAATAGAAAACTTTTACCGCATGTAACTTAGTATTTTAAAAGATGTCTAACTCTAACCTTTCAGATTCAGAGGTAAATTCACTTTGAACAGCAAGAAATCGCTTATAAAATGAAAATATTCCACTTTTGTACAATACATCAATAATAAGTCTTGAAAGAAGTAAAAACTTACTAGGAAAAAAGGAAAATATGGAGAGAAAAAATTTGGTCCCAGTGCAACCTACGCCCCCCTGAATATTGCAGTCTAAGTAGGTTTATGGTAGGAATTGAATACTCTTCAAAAAGGAGGTACTCTATTACAGGTCCAATACCTTAACCAAACAGCTACAAGTCACAAAACTTTTTTGTATTTAAAAAAAAATGAAGGATATAATCATCAAGGGACAAAATAAAATTATCTGTATATTCTACACATTGCTTTCTGTCTATGTCCCAGGTTCCACGAAAAGTCAACTGTACTTTTAAAATTAAAACAGAATCCACCATCTGTGGTTGATAGAAGGATAGACAGATGGATGAATAGGCAGGAAAATGTAGAAAACTAGAATGTGTCTGTAGGACACAGGGTGTGCCCCCCACTGGTACATTTGTCACAAAAAAGGGGCAATAATTCAAATGTTTGCAGTCTTAATGGGGTATAGCCTCAAAAAACATTTTATGAAAAGGATTCATTATTCTAGGCCATATACATTTTGAGCTATGAGCATCACAAACAAAAAATCCGCTATTTTTGCTATTTCAAGGGCCATAACTCTGTAATAAGCGCTAAGATTCTCAAGACGAATGCCAAGTGTGCAAGGTCACATCACAGTAAAGACTCAAGCAAGGTTTCATGAATTTATATCAAATACTTTTTGAGCTAGGCATATAATTAGGTGAAAATGTACATTTTTTTACTATTTTAGGGGCCATAACTTTAAAAATAGTGGGTGGAGCCAGCAAAAATATAAGAGGTGTGCAAGTTTATATCATGATAAAGACATATGCAAGTTTTCAACCAGTTATATTAAATACTTTTTGAGCTAGGTGTGTCACAAGGTGAAAATGTGCATTTTTTACTATTTCAGGTGCTATAACTGAAAATAGGGGGCAGACCCATATGAAAAATAGGAGGTGCACAAGTTTATATCATGATTAAGACTCAGGCAAGGTTTCATGAATCTATATCAAATACTTTTTGTGCTAGGCGTGTCACAGGGTGAAAATGTGCATTTTTGACTATTTCAGGGGCCATAACTCTGAAAATAGGGAGAGCAGCCAGACGAAAAATAGGAGGTGCACAAGTTCATATCATGATAAAGACTCATGCAAGATTTAATCAATCTATATGAAATACTTTTTGAGCTAGGCACGTCATAAGGTGAAAATGTGCATTTTGACTATTTCAGGGGCCATAACTCTGGAAATAGGGGGCAGACCATATGAAAAATAGGAGGTGCGCAAGTTCGTATCATGATTAAGACTCACGCAAGGTTTCATGTATCTATATCAAATACTTTTTTAGCTAGGCGTGTCACAAGGTGAAAATGTGCATTTTTTACTATTTCAGGGGCCGTAACTCTAAAACTATGGGGCGGAGCCAGACGAAAAATAGGAGGTGCGCAAGTTCATATCATGATAAAGACTCATGCAAGGTTTCAATAATTTATATCAAATACTTTTCAAGCTAGGCGCGTCACGAACTTCTGACGGACGCACGGACAAGACCAAATGTATATGCCTCCACCACTCATGGGGGGGGCACAACAATGTGTATATTCTCCACATTGTCTCTCTCCTACTTACCAAATTTCCTGAAAAAAAACAACTCATGTACTTTTTAAGTTATTGCAGATTCCAATTTTTGTCACTCTTTCAGGAATATTTGTTGCCATAGCAACCATGTTAATAAAATAAACAATTTTGCATATTTTCCATATAACCTTCTATCCATATATTGTTTCATAAAAAATGTCTTGTACCTTTTATGTTATTGCGGGATGCTTCTTTTCTGTGACAGAATGACAGACTGGGGGCAAACCAAAAGTTTTTCATACATGTGTCTCTGTGAAACAAATGAAACCAAAACTGTGGCCTACTTTAACCACAAGGGCATGATCTGAACAAACATGGCAGTCCATCAATTCACAATGGCACAATGCCAAATATCTAAGTTCATGGCATTATGGCGTTAGACAAGAAAATTTTTGAAGTACTTCCTATACAAGTCTAAGTAAAACAAATGAACCCTAGGGCATGGCCAATTTTTGCCCCAGGTGTATGATCTGAAAATACATCGTATAGAACAACCATACATTGCCACATGCGAAATATCCAAGCTAAAGGCATTACAGTTTTAAACAACAAAATTTTCAAAACTTTTCCTAAATGAATCTATATTAAAAATGTGACCATGACCTCTAGTAGCTATGTTTTTGATGAATCAGAACAGCCTGAATGATTTCTGTAATGGGTCACCCAAGGGGCATTTCCATTTAATTATTTGAAAATCTTACCAGCAGTTCCTGACGGGAAGATTTTTTGAAGTTCCCACTGCATACAAACTGGGAAAAGAGATCTTGCAGGATTAAGTTTTTTTGGAGAATGGAAAAACTTGATAGACTTTGGTAGCTGGTCTCTCAAGAAATATCTCTGTCAAGTTATTTTGAAATTAGGCAAGTGGTTTGAATTTTTTAAAGTTTTGCTCCAGTGCCATGGCAACAAGAGTTCCTTTGGTAGAAAACCATCCAAGTTTCATCAAGGCCAAGTTTATCAATTTCCACCAAACGGTTCCGGTTGAGACATCATGTGGATGTATAGAGGGACAACAGAATGGCTTATGATAGATGATAATTGATCAGAATAGATCACCCCAATCACATTGTGCTCAGATAAGCTAAGAAAAAGTACACAGTACCTGAATGGTGTGTTATCATTCCAGTGCCAGCCTCCTTCCTGTGTCTGGTCTGTAGCACCAATCCAAAAGTTCAGCTGTATAGAAGCATACTTTCCAGATGATAACACAGCTGTAACATAACATTGTATACAGATATAAAATTGTCAATAAAATCTAAAACAGGGGAACCATGGTAACTTTTTAATATGTGAGACTGTAAAAAATAAATGTGCCACACCATGAGAAAACCAACATAGTGCATTTGTGACCAGCATGGATCCAGACCAGCCTGTGCATTTGCTAACAGTTTTTGCATCCATACTGTCCGCTAACAGTTTCTCTAATTGCAGTAGAGTTTGAAAGCAGGCTGGTCTGGATGCATGCTGATCGCAAATGCACTATGTTGGTTTTCTCATGGTGCGGCTCAAATCCACTTCAGAAGTACTATATCCTTGGTTTTCTAACTAGAGATAAATATCAGTACCTTCTTTCTAAAGGTAAAAAAAAGTCCAAAAAAACTGAAATAGAAATGTAAACTGACATAAACTACTACCTTGAACGAAATTCTGTTCACTCACACCAGATATACTGAGTAGGTCCCCACCATTCTGCTGACAATAGGCTTTAGCTCCCTGCCATGTCTTTGGCAGTCCAAGAACCACTTGGTAACAGAAGTTATTACTGGTACTAGAGATCCAACCAAAACCACACTGCGGTGAAATCTGAGCTAGAATACAGATAGACCTGAATGTCACAGATTACAGCACCAGCCAGGAATTATCAGGCATCAAACTTTTCTGGACAATACACATGTTGCATGGTATCACCAGTTGGTAACAATGCTAAAGGAGGCAACTGCCAAAACATTTATAAGAAATATTTTACTTTTTGACTTACAGGATATTTCAACTGTATCATACAGCCTTCTTCAGGAAAGTGCCGAGTCAGTGGTGACATCACATGACACAATCAACCTGTTGTAAGCTAGTGGGGCTGGAGTTACCTCTAAAGGTATTATGCTCAACTACTGATGAAACATATACTTAACTGTTTTCCAGTAAAGATTTATAATGACTGGTCAAGTAAAATGTTGGAGCCTGTAATCAGATACTTCATTACAATTACATTCCATACTTGCACAACTACTACTTTCATTATACAGGAGAAGTTATTATTTACTTACTAGGTACAGGTGGGCCTGATGGTGGCAGTATCACCTTAGGAACTGAAAATAAAATTGTTTAACATATTTACATTTCTTGTAATTTCAAGATCAGATCTACTTATCAAACCAAGCAATAAGTATTGAATAATTTTACAAATAAGTGAATACATTTCTATTAAATGGAGAAGTTATAAATACTTCTTTCAGATAGAGAAGTAAACTGCCAATGTGCTCAATTCAAAGAAATATTATATATAGTTTATTTGATAAAAGTGACAATAGAATAAGACATAACTGTGTATGGTGTGAAAGTCTAAAGGTTATGATTAAGCTGCTCTATCTATGTAACAGGTGCATTAAACATAAGAAAGCTAAAACTACTTCCTATTAGCAAACTAACCAGCATTTTTCTCACAGATGAACCCCTGCTGTATTGAGCAATTTCCATCATCCCATGATCCTGTATAATCCCTACGTCCTCCGATAATCTGAATACATTCCTGTCCATTCTTGTAATCGTCTGGTTCATTAGGGTAAAAATTGGTTTCATTAGCCTAAGGAACAAAACAAAACATACTACAAGGTGATGTTGAGAAACATTTTTTGTGCAACTTATCAATATTTAAGCCTCTTAAAGTCCATGGTGGTATTCAAATCATTTTTGGATACAAAAATCCAAAATGAGCAAAAAAAATTTCCATAAAATTATTTGTAATTTTGTTCAGAGGATACAGTTTTGTCTAAGGCCCTGTTTGTGTCTTCACTTTGGTTGTTTTTTTTAGCTTTAATACAGTTTCTATCAGTATTTCAGTATTGAATCGCACATAAATCAATGGTGGATGAATGTCTTCAGACACAATGTCTTCTATGCAATCAACATAAAGAGCACAATATTATGTACTACAAGGAACCAAACGCACTCTCTCTATTCATACTCTTGTGCTTAAGCTATAAAGTTAACTGGTCTAGCACATCCATTTATAATCTAATCTATAAAATTCATAGTTAAGTTTTCATAATCACTGTACAAACTATTTAAGACAAGAGCACCACCTTGCAGGTGCAGACACTCATCTGATTTTTTTGTCTCTGTATAATAGAAATATTGTCCTACCCATGATTTTCTTAGTTCAAAAGGGGCCATAATTCTGGCAAAAAGCAATGTAGAGTTACAGTACTTGCTGTGCAGAGTCAACTTTTAATGGCGAATAACTGCTCCAAGTTTTAAAGCAATAGATTTGATTTTTAAGGAGAAAAGTTAACAAAACATAAAACTTGACCAAGAAATCTGATATTTTCTAAGTCCAAAAGGGGCCATAATTCTTGCAAAAAGCAGGATGGAGTTATGTTTCTTGCTATACAGAGTCAGCTATTGATGGTGAACAAGTGTTGCACGTTTTAAAGCAATAGATTGGACAGTTAAGAAATTAAGTTTAAAATCTGACCTTAACATAAAATTTAACCAGGCAATACCAACACCAACACTGACACCAACAATAACTCATCATATCTTTCAAAAAATCAGATGAGGTAAAAATAACTTCATAGAACTTTTTTAACTTTTCAACTCTTATCAGACCTTACTTGTATGTACTATTACACTGCCAAAAATCTGTTTGATTTCACTAGAGATCTATCTATAACACATGCACAACCTACCCAGTATTGTCCAGGAGTTGAACCATCCACCCATCTGAAGACATCATTAGATTTATCATACTTGAGTCCTATCCATGCTGTAACAATCTTTGATTGCTGAACTGAAAAACATACAGTATAATGTACTTTGGGCCCATGTTCAGCTGAGAGATACACCAACAATATTTGAGTGCCACTGTCCGAAAACCAAGGTTAGAACTTTGAGACCAGTACCGGTATTGAGCAAGATCAGCCTGTGCTACTGTGCAGTCTGATCTGGATCCATACTGTCTGCTTACCGGATGCATATTTATAAGTGCTGATCAGGAACTGATTAACAACAATATGGATGCAGAGACAAACTAACAGTATAGATGTGCACTGATCTGAATTCTTGCTGGTCACAAAGCCCTGATTTTGGTTTTTGCACAGCAGTGCTCATTTACACTTTCTAAGAATTTATACTCATTTCCAATCATTGTATTAGTACAGAACCTGTACATGTTGCAAATACCTTTATGACAGTAAGTGTTCAGTAGGAAATATAAACTGTAATAATTTCAAAACTTAAGATTTCATTCTACCTACTCCTGAATACTAAAAAAATAAAGAATAAAACTAATGTATGCTGATACTAAACAGAATAAATTTTCTGGTTTATTAAGTGAACTGAAGGTCGTTAAGCTCACTGCTTTATTACCCACATTTTTTTTTTTTTTTTTTTTTTTTTCTAGTTGTGGGTAACCCCGTTTATTATCTCCGTAACCGGTATAATAGGGGTCGGAGAACCATCCGCCTATTAACCTTACAATATCCAATACATTCAAATATTTAGATATATAATAAAAGTTACTACATACATACACAGTACCATACATAATACCATATTTACAAACAGTTGATGTTATTCACTAATTTTTCTGGCACATAAAAACAATTTTGTGATGAATGTATGATGCTTTTTGTGTAAAAAAAGGAAATAAATTATAAAAACAGTTGATGATATTTCTAATTAAGATAATAAATATTACCCACATTTTTGACAACAATATTTTTTCCTATATAATTAAGCAAAATATAGCTAAAATACAATCTGAAATGTAAGAATTATATTGCAAAAAGAACATTAGTGCACCAATATGAACTTTCAAAACATCTGATATCATGACTAATTCTGTTTTTCTAAATGTATTTTTCATTTTGCACAAACTACAATACAAGTTTCATTAGTCTCAAATCCAATATGTCATCATCCAGCCGCAGTAAGTATTCTAATTCAAGAACATACCAGTCACAAATGACATCTCGTATGGGTTTCCAATGACAACCAGTTGTGCTCCAGAGCTCTTGCAAAAGTCATTGGCATCATACCAGTTCTTCAAGGACTGGTTACGAACTGGTCCAAAGTAGTAGCACTCTCCTCGGAACAAAACCCAGTCATGATCACAAATGTAGTTTACTGAAAATATATATAATATAATGTTGTAAAACTGACTTTTAACTGTATCAAGACATCTCATTTTTTATTGCAGTAAATATTTCCTTGCATGTTTTTTCTCACGATGCACATCTGAACATCAAACAAAGAGCTAATGCATTTAATATAACCTTCTACAAGGAGGAAACAGTAAGACATTTGTCAATAACACCTCTACGAAATAAATACTGCTTTTATATATTACCTTCAGATAAATTATAAATCTACATGAACAATGAAACAAGAAACACACCTGGCGGAACTGTAGGGTTGAAGGGAACTGTTGTGATCGACATCTCACAGAAGAAAGCTGTTGGCTTAAAGCAGTAGACATTGGACCATCTAGAATCCATTAGACCTGAATAATTAAAATTATAAAGAAAATTGAAAATGTTATTACAGTTTGGATTAAAAACAAAATACACACTATACTGTTTATATAGACCAAATACATTCAACAATTAAAATAGACTCAACAATTTAAAAGATTTTTACAAATTACATTTGGATAAGCTGAAGCAAAACCTGTGATACAGTTAATATTTTACATATATTTGACATTTCTTGTATGCCAGACAGGATTTTTCCATGCATTTGTGGTGCAGGAAAAACTCATCTTACGTTCAAGGGTGTAAGATGACTCACATGCTGCTTTTTATGAATGAATGCGTAAATTCATTCCTTACTATGATAAAATAGTGCTTAAAAGAATAGTATTTGTTTTATTTTATTTCTTCTATAAATATATTCGCATCTTTTTCTTCTTCTATAAATTGAAGGTGCGAATGGAAATATCTCAGACTGGCTCTTGGGTAACTGTTTTGTGGTAACTCGGCAGAGACTTGTTATTGCCAATATTTCCATACGCACCTTCAACCAGTGAAAGATTCTTATAATCAGATAGAAAGTTTCAGCTAAAGACATGTAAGGGAAAGTGCTGACACTCCCTGGTGACTATCTCTTTTTTGAAAATCTGATGTCTGAAAAATCTTTGTATGTGTGAAATTATTTAAGAATTGGGCAAGAAGTTTCTGACAAGATGTTTTAAAGATCCCACTATATGCATACAATACATTAATAGGGAAACTGGTGGTCACATTTTTAGTCGAAGCAGAATAATCTGAACAATCCTGGTGCATAGTATCCCAAAGATCAATACTGAGAGCTTCAAAATTGTGTCAGCATTTTCTCATGAGATTTTTAAATTTCATACTACATACATATAAGGAAAAATACTGTGCTTCACAGTGGACAAGTTTAAAGCAGATCATAATAATCTGAACAGTCTTTGGACAGAGTTATCAATTTATTTTAAACAAACTAATGCTTTATGAGATTATTGTTTCTTTCCGAAGGAACATTTCTTTGAAATTATTTGAAATTAGGACTAGAAATTAAGTTATTGTCATTTGAAAAGCTTTCTGGTGGCTCCTATGTACTGCTTACTCGAACTGTGCAAGCAATTTTGCAATAGGACTCTACAAGGAGCAGCCATGCCAAGTTACATAAATTTCTACTGATGGCATTGCAGGAGATGTAGTATGAAGAATAGAGCAGCCAACAGACAGATACAGACAGTGACCACAATAACTCACCTGGAGCAGGTTGTAATCTGGCCCCATGTTCACAAAACATTTTCAGTCTCAGCTGAGTTTGATAATGAAACTTTATTTGTCATTCATATCTAAATAGCATATTTAAAACTAAATTTTAAGTTAATAACTATTTTCAAGTGGCTATTCAGAATTGACTGTCAGTCTCATTTTGAACTTAACCTTGAAGTTTAGTAAAACTGATATTAGAATTTCAAACTCAAACTAAGATGAGACCAAAAAATGTTTAGTGAACACGGGGCTGGTGAGCTAAAAATGTATCTTTTGTAAAAGACCAAAAAGCATCTTTATGTATATAGCCAAAACATTCAATATCTTTCAAGGTAAAGGCAATAATTATGCTTGTAATAAATTATGAGAACATTTTTACCTTTCACTATAAGTCCACAATCAAATCTTTTGGCAATCGGCTTTGGAAAATTTCTGTCCCACAGTTGGTAAGAACTTGCATTTTTTGTTAATCTTCCATCTAACCATTGCAAGGTATCTGACTGATTCATATCTAAATTGTAACAAGACTTATTAGCTGAGAATGAGGTCAGCAGCAAACAATGAAAAGCTGAAAAAGAGCACATTATGAACAAGGCTTTAGTTTTGTTTAACAAAGGTGGGAGGAGATGACAATATCGAGAAACAAATTAGTTTTTTTAATGGGGTTAAGCGGGGAGTAGGGGAACAGAGATATAATTAATACAGTAATACAAGACAGGAGGGGGGTGGGGTGACAACAGGATACTAATAGATGATTATTCTAGGATAGAATTCCTAGGTTGACGTACCATCATATGACCTAAGCTTTCATGTTTAAAAGAAAATAAAAACACTTCCGATTATAAACACAAGTTTATTTTTCGTTTAGGGTAAGTGTGGATTGAAAGACGGTCATAGTGGCTTACAACTTCAAACGTTAAATGGCGACTGAAGTTGAAAATCCTCACAAAGGGTGCGACCCGGGCATGCCTTAGATAATTTGAACCTCGTTGCGCCAAAGCCAGGTAGAACCAGGCACCACCTTTGGTACCATATAAAAACCAGGTACTTCCATGTACCATTTACAAACCAGGTACCCATTTTGTACCATATACGAACCAGGTACTTCCATGTACCATATGGTACTACCATGTACCATATACGAACCCGGTACCCATTTTGTACCATACACGGACCAGGTACTTCCATGTACCATATACGAACCCGGTAGCCATTTTGTACCATATACGAACCAGGTACTTCTATGTACCTTATACAAACCAGGTACCCCTTTGGTACCATACAATAACCAGGTACACCATGTACGAACCAGATACCATTGGCGCAACATAAACCTAATAACAACAAATGTAACCTATGTAAATGGTTGAGCAACTATAAGAACGCCTAGCCCTTTTCGCTCTCTGGCCAATTCTTATATGCTCGAAAAAATGAACCAGAAAAAATTGAATTTTGAACCCACGAGTGTCACCAACCCCGGTAAATGGCGGCAGCTGGTCAGGGACCCATGAGTATGCAAAAAGATTTAGTAATTGACAGTTAACAACTCAGTATGGCATGCCCTAGTCGCACCCAGACGTAAGAACTTTCCGCCAGTATGACAGAAGAAAGATTAGAAGAGAGAAAATAAATAAAAGAGATGAAAGTAAAAGAAAATATTTAGAGTTTAAAGTTATAAGTTCTGGTACCGGCTTAAGATAACAAGCTAAGCAATTTTAAAATGACAAACAGGAATATATGTATCTCCTTGACGCACTCACTTCACATCATTTATAACTGTCACCATGTACATCTGATTTGCAAATGGTATAAGTAATCATAATCATAAACTAGGCAAAATGTCTTAGAGTCAAGTGTTTCAAATAAGCACCTTTAAACCTAAGTAAAAGTTAACAAACAGGAATATATGTATCTCCTAAACGCAGGCACTTCACATCATTTCTAAATGTCACCATGTACATCTGATTACAAATGGTATAAGTAATCAAAATCATAAATTAGGCAAAGATGTCTTAAAGTGTCAAGTTCTTTAAATAAGCACATTTAAACACAAGTAAAAATTAACGCTGGTGAATGTTAACGGTCAATATAGATATTTTGAACCAGTACAGAATACATTTCCATCACAGTGTCACTGGTTTCATCGTATCCTGTGATCCTTCCGAATAAGGCTGAATGATATAATCATTGGCTTCTGAGCGATACTATGATGTTGAACTTCAAAAGTAGCATATTGTGTCGATTCTGTCTGGTTATAGCGTTTCTTGACTCATGTGCTTTAACATCTGATGCCATAAAAAGTAAAGCATTCTGAAAGAGTGAGAAAAACTCGGCAGCAAAAAAGTAACAAGAATGTTGCAAAAATAGGCAAGTATTGCATATAACGTGTAACTGCCTTAATACTTTACCATTATAATTATTGATTGAAAATCTATAGTATCATAAAACAAACGAAATAGTGTTTAAATTATGCTAAAAAAGGGGTGCGGTGGGCGGGTTGTTCTTAAAACGGCCTCGTGCTGAATGGCAAATCGGAAGCACGGCAAACACGTGACTTTACTTATAAATTATCGTCTGCTACGAAATCTCGCGATACATACCATAGCAACGACTTAGCGTTATGACAACCGATGCCAAATTACAAACAAACAATTAAATTGGAATTTAGCCAGAATAAACAAGATTAATTGGAAGGATTAATCTATATTATTCTAGGATAGAATTCCTAGGTTGACGTACCATCATATGACCTAAGCTTTCATGTTTAAAGAAAATAAAAACACTTCCGATTATAAACACAAGTTTATTTTTCGTTTAGGGTAAGTGTGGATTGAAAGACGGTCATAGTGGCTTACAACTTCAAACGTTAAATGGCGATTGAAGTTGAAAATCCTCACAAAGGGTGCGACCCGGGCATGCCTTAGATAATTTGAACCTCGTTGCGCCAAAGCCAGGTAGAACCAGGCACCACCTTTGGTACCATATAAAAACCAGGTACTTCCATGTACCATTTACAAACCAGGTACCCATTTTGTACCATATACGAACCAGGTACTTCCATGTACCATATGGTACTACCATGTACCATATACGAACCCGGTAGCCATTTTGTACCATACACGGACCAGGTACTTCCATGTACCATATACGAACCCGGTAGCCATTTTGTACCATATACGAACCAGGTACTTCCATGTACCTTATACAAACCAGGTACCCCTTTGGTACCATACAATAACGAGGTACACCATGTACGAACCAGATACCATTGGCGCAACATAAACCTAATAACAACAAATGTAACCTATGTAAATGGTTGAGCAACTATAAGAACGCCTAGCCCTTTTCGCTCTCTGGCCAATTCTTATATGCTCGAAAAAATGAACCAGAAAAAATTGAATTTTGAACCCACGAGTGTCACCAACCCCGGTAAATGGCGGCGGCTGGTCAGGGACCCATGAGTATGCAAAAAGATTTAGTAATTGACAGTTAACAACTCAGTATGGCATGCCCTAGTCGCACCCAGACGTAAGAATTTTCCGCCACAAAATAACAAAGAAATAACTTAAATTTCTTTTTATTTCCCCCAATATTCTTACAATACTAGTTATAGAACACGTTCATTCAATGAATCCCATGGTAATATTCCAAAACGGACTGAACTGTTATTATCCGAGAGCAAGCAATTGTATCGCGTGCTTTAAGCCCTAAAGACACACACTTCTCTTGCACCAGCAAGCGACGGACAAATTACTGTGTAACTTCGGGTTAACCTTATAAAGTCTCCGATTATTCTTCGTTAAAAAGATGACATTTATACTGAATGTGTGACATGCAAATCCTGGGTGTATGACATATGACAACGAGCGCCACCTACATAAAACCTTATGGTACTTCCATGTACCATATACGAACCCGGTACCCCATTGGTACCATACACAAACCAGGTACTTCCATGTACCATATAAAAACCAGGTACCCATTTGGTACCATACAGTAACCAGGTATTTCCATGTACCATATACTTACCAGGTACCCATTAGCCATAAGGACGGATCCCAAGATTCCTTTTCTAGCTAAATCAGTAGCCTTGCAAATACAAAAACTATGCGTTTAAAAGTTTTAAAAAGTCTTAACCTACGGAAAGATGTGCACTTGCGCAATATCACCGGAAATTGATATCGAGTAGCGTGATTACCATTTTTTTTTTTTTTTTTTTTTTTTTTATTAACAAATCGTGGGCCTTCCCAACTCGAACTTGCCTTCGAATGAGTTAGGGCCGACTCAGTTGTTAAATTCAAAAGGTATACTGATCGTATCCGAAGTATAACAACGATTAGTTTCAAATGAATGCATTATGATTTGAACCGAATTGATACGTTCCAGAACAATGTTTTTAAATTGTATTGTTACATTGTGTTTCGCCGACGCGAAATAGTCAAGAAAAACATACAAACAAAGAAAAAGAAAACCATACAACTAGTTAGAACAAGGTCCGGAAAGTTTGGACCAATAACCATTATATTAAACAAATTCCAAGTATTACCCTACAAGACCAAGTATGTTCAAGTTTTTAGAAGTGATACAAAGTACTATTCAAGTTAGCAATGTATTATAAAATGCCTCGAATATCAAAACTTCGATTTTGAATAAAGTACTGTAATATCACATTATCATGTTGTATGTTTTCTTATTGTTTCATTATACTGTTCGTCTTCAAATAATTTGAAATGCTGCTGTACCAAATATCGCATTAGACTTATATATTGTTAAAATTTAAATTATTAGGGATGCATATTAGTTTTCAACTGTCAGACCGTTAGTTAGATCGCTCGCCCGCCACGTCAACTTTGTGCCTGAAGACGCCTTACTCGCGAAGCACTGCACCCAGGATGCTCAAACTTCACATGCTGAAAGTACTTATTGAGTATACGACCCCCGCGACCCCGGGGTCACCAGGTCAAAGGTCAGGGCCACAAGACCAAAGCGCTATGGGCACCATCCAACACCAGTGACAGCTCATGTTTTTATTTATTTATTTATTTTTATAAAGAAACTAGCACCCGTATAAATATATATGTGGGCAATATCCCTACTCGCGTCAAACACTCTGATGACCAAAATAAATGAAGCAATTTCCGATTATTTCACGGATTGGACATAAATTCAAATAAAACTTAAATTTATCAGAAGAGGAATTCAATTCTTCATTGCCTTATGTAAAAATAAAAAATTACAAATTGTTCTGATGATATAAACCTATATTTGTACAGTACTGTGCCTACCCGCAGGCGATAAAACCAGTAACTTATATATGACTGTGAACCATTATTTTGATCCTTAATATAACAGTTTTGACGTTTGGACTGCCAATCACAAACATACAACAATCCGACAGTCGAATTATTTTGACTGACAAGAACTGCTTATCCCTATATTTTCTAAAAGCAACAATAATAAAATCAACTCAAACTTACCAAAACGTTACGACATCTTGTTAATACACTTTATGCTAAGTCGCAAAAATTCTATTTATAGACTCGTCAGCCAAATAGGGTGATCAAAATGATTTACCTAGCTATATTTAGATCTGAATTACTATTTTTACTGAATAACACTACCGAGATAACGGACCAATCCATTATTAATCAAGGAAAGTGCACTACACAGTGTATGTACTTTAACATGTGTAAAATTTTGCTAAATAGCAGTTAACGCTAAGTTTTTAAATTGCTGCAATACGTTCATTATTTAATATTTTCCCATTCTGATTTTTGCATTTTGCAGTCCAACATCTGAGCTTTATGCATATAGTATGTTACATTTATTTACTTTTTGGACAAACGAAAAATTAAAGAACGCGCTGTATAAATTCGTAAGCATGCAATTTCATTAAAATCGACCGTTTTTGTAGAATTGTGTCTGTATTTCTTTCATTATCTTATTTTAGCTGTTATAGAATTCAAACTTTATCATTTCACAAGTGGTGATAGAAATATTAAACTTTTAATAGTAAAACGAAGGTACCATGCGCGCGTTGTATATATACGCGGCGCATACGGATCGCGATGTTTTCTGTTTATTACTTGCGCAAAGCTGACACTTGCAACTGTGTTCGTCTGGTTGATTACTAAATTTCTGCTCTACGGGTATTTCCTATAAAGGGCTCTTTCACGTACCTACTGCTTGCTACGGTCACCCGCCGGTCAATGCGTGTCCTCATAGCTACCTATTCTAATTTATAAACAAACGTGGTGACCTAACTTTTGTGGGCAATAAATTTATTTGTTTAAAATATTTTGATAAAATTTCACGCAATTCCGATTTATAGGATACTGACTAATTTTAAATGGATTCAGCAGTTCACGCAATTTGTCTGGCTGAATTAAGGTATGTAACGTATCCCTTCGACGTTCGATTGAACCAATATTGTATTAACAGTTGTTTGAACGACATTCTATCGTACCGGTGTTTGAAACCTAGGAGTGAAATCCACTAACTCCACCGCACCCTTCAATTCGCCCCTACTTATTTTTATATATAGATATATATATACATTGTGTGTGTTAAGCTCGAATGAACATGCAAAGTAATAACATTCTAAAGTAAACATGTAGTATTAATATTCTGCATCATAAAATCTGAGTAATAAAAAAGTCTCATTTCCTTTGTTTACGCGGTCCTATGTACCGCAATTTGAAACTGAATTGTAATCTGTGGTAATCGCTTGATCACTACATTCAATAAAGGACAGAATTTTCTGTCTTCCTATTACGAAATGACTGCTGACACACGAGACCGTGAGACTCAAATAATTTGCTGGAAGTCGATAAAATTACCTCTAACATTCTCCATCCCATCTGCGGCGTTTCTCTTATACCTTGCCGGTACCCAACACTTCTTGTTTTTTGCCACGTGGCATAACTATCGCTTAGCATATTTGGTATTTATGTCTTGTTCTTAAAACGGCCTCGTGCTGAATGGCAAATCGGAAGCACGGCAAACACGTGACTTTACTTATAAATTATCGTCTGCTACGAAATCTCGCGATACATACCATAGCAACGACTTAGTGTTATGACAACCGATGCCAAATTACAAACAAACAATTAGATTGGAATTTAGCCAGAATAAACAAGATTAATTGGAAGGATTAATCTATATTATTAAAAAAACGTAAAAAAAAAAACAAATTTGGAGCAGGGGGAGATAATGTGGTAGGGAGTGACAGGATACTAAGTGACAGTACTAAGGAAAACAAGAAAGTAAAATTAAAAGGGAGGGCAGACAGAATGGAAGGCAAAGATATGTATGAAAATTATTTTGATATTCCCCCTTCAACTTTACAGCTAATTTATATAAAAAATGTCTAAGTTTAGAAAGGAAGATAATTTTACCAAAATGATATTAAGAGTTATGAAACGTATGTTTTACTATTGATAACTATGATGGCAAAGACAAATGTAGAGTGTTATTGACTTGCAATGTTACTGAGAAACTAGTTTGACAACAACAGCAAACAGAACTTTGCTGAAAACTATGACTAAGCATTAAAAGGGCATAATTTTATGAAATTTATGGAAACAATGTCATTCAGTTTGTATTATCATGGCAAAGAAGTATGTGATGTATCATTCAGATATGTTTGCAGTTATTGAGACACAAACTTGCTAACAACCACAAAAACAAATTTGTTGAAAATAAATGACTCAAAGTGAAAGCAAGAGTTACTGAACCTATATCATTCATCTGGTATCATATGATGGTAAACAAATGGTCAAAGGAAGTTTCAAAGCCATATGTCATACAGGTTTGGCAAAATATGGACTGGTATGAAAAATTTAAATAATTTCAAAGTCAAAAAAGGGCCATAATTCAGCCAAAATAGTTGACAGAGTTATGTTCTCTTGCCGTAAGATGGAAATCATGATAATAAGCAAGAGTTCAAAGTTTCAAAGCCACATGTCAAATAGTTTTGACAAAACATGTACTTGTACAAAAACTGAACCAATATCCAAGTCCAAAAAGGGCCATAATTCAGCCAAAATACTTGACAGAGTTATGTTCATTTGCCTACAGGTAGAGACTTATATAATAAACAAGTGTTCAAAGTTTCAAAGCCACAAGTCAAATAGCTGTTACAAAACATGGACTTGTACGAAATCTGAACCAATTTCCAAGTCCAAAAAGGCCATAATTCAGCCAAAATACCTGACAGAGTTATGTACTCTTGCCCACAGGTAGAGACTGTTATAATAATCAAGTGTTCAAAGTTTCAAAGCCATATGTCAAATAGTTTTTTTTATAAAACATGGACCTGTACGAAATCTGAACCAATTTCTAGGTCCAAAAAGGGCCGTAATTCAGCCAAAATACTTGACAGAGTTATATACACTTGCTTACAGGTAAAGACTGTTATAATAAACAAGTGTTTTAAGTCTGAAGTAAGTATCTTTGATGGTATACAACATATTACCATTTCAAAAAAACATTAACAAACACTGACTCTATAGTATAGCTCTCCATATACTTTGAATAGTTGAGCTAAAAACTGGTAATGCTTGCAGACTAAAATCTGAAGAAGCAACATTACCTGAAAATCCGAGCCATGCCCTATTCACTTTCAGTGAATTCAAAGTGACATTGATGAAAGACTGTTCCTGTTGACTGCAAAACAAAGTATAAGGTACAGTTTGTAGGGTGCTACTCAAGAAGTGTTTGTTTTCTTCCTTGAAATCATTATATTTTGTGGTTAAGTATTTTGTGGTTTCAGGCAACACAGAAATTTCGTTGGGACATGAAATCACATTCTTTAAAGAGCGACATAAAAATAAAATTTAACTTGTTTGTTGGAGTTAAAACTGCTATTTAATGTCAAACGGAAAGGTCTTTTAAACTTATAAACTGTAAAACAAAACTCAACCAAATAAAAAAAAAGTCAAGCAAAAACATTTAAAAATTTGACCTTGTTCAATTGCACCCAACATCTGTGTGAAGTTTAGACCAAGTATCTGAATAAGTTTTGGGGACAGTAATTTCCATGCAAAATTTTAATGTTGCATTTTCCAAGTTAAAAATGGGGCATAATTTTGCCAAAATACAATTAAGAGTTACGGAACATGTATTTTCACCATGTTTTATCCACCTCAATAACTTGTATAAAGACTGTATAAAGTTTAAATTCAAAACTTGTACTAACAGTGGAAAAAGTAATTTGTATTCAACACTTGAACACTTTGTCAAAATTTATGTAAGAGTTATAGGACCTGATGCTGCAACCTTGTGTTAATACCTGAAAGATGAGTATGAAGTTTAAACATAGTATCTGTAATGGTTTAAAACATGGTAACTGTACTCTTTGAAGAACTTTCATCATATTTTCAAAGTTAAAAAGGGGCATAAATCTAGAAATACTGCAGATAGTTCGGCATCTAACAAAAATTTCCAAGTTAGAAAAGGGCCACTATTCACGAAATACACATATTTCTGGTAGAGTTGTAGAACTTATCACACAAATAGACATCTTCACCTTGAGCAAGTACAGCAACATTTCACTTGAATATCTTAATGAAGAAAATGTTTGACATCACAAAAACTTCAAAATGCAGAGGCCAATGCTATAGCTGTCCTTATTCTTCTAACAGTCAAGCTAAAAATGATTTGTTAACAGTTTCTATTCAATTTTACGACAGATATATTTACTTATCCAGCACCTACACTAGGTTGCTACTACCAGAAACAATACCAATTTAATTTATCACCTAGCACTGAAAACGAGTTGGGAAATCAGTTGTGGCCAGGGATAGCTAGAACTATAGTCCAGCTATTACCACAATGCTACTGACTCCCTAATAGAAGACTATCTTTTTAAGTTTAATTACGATCCATCCGCCCTTTCAGACACAATGAAGCATATAAATGCCATGTAGAGTATAGACCGCCCTAATAGAAGACAATTTTTATTACCTATTTATAACAAGCAGAGAGGCTCCAGTACTCTCACAGTATGTTTTAGCATCAAACCAAGTTTTCTTGGCAGTATCTACAACATTAGGATCATAACATCTGTCCTGATTCTGCAACCATCCAGCCGGACATACACCTACAAGTATGACAAATAGTAAGCATTACAAAAGTGATATATCAGTAAATGCAATTTATATATTCAATTGGAATGCATCAAACTTAACAGATAGAACAAAAGCAAACTTCCTTTAAGGCATGAATATCTCTAACCATCTATGTTTATGAAAATGTTTTTATCATATATATTTTTCTGTCTGAAATATGGCCTGTACAAAACACAGTGTTTTTTCCTGCTTGTCTGTTTGCTGTGTGTGTGTGTGTGTGCACGCAAAGCTGTGGTTTGCAGTGTAGGGAGGCTTCGTTTTTGGTACATGGCATTACCTGTTGAATATTAATCCTTGCTTTTTTCCCTGACACCCACCCTCCTTTTACCTACCCATACCCAACACAAACAAACTTAACTTTTTATTAAATGGTATTAAAATATGGTATTATAATGACTTACCTAGAGACCTGTTACATATAAACTTGAGTTGTGTATCACAAACATAGTTTCTCCAGGCCCACCCATCAATAGGAGATGCAGCTGAACAGGTAGAGCCGTTCTTTCTACAAACACAAGGACAGTTTGAATCAAAAATAGAAGTTCCTTCAAACATTGATGAAATAATTGTTGAACTAAATTAAAGTGTATAAAATATTATTTTTGCCGATTCCCTGAATTTTAGTATCAATTTTCTGCTTAAATGACCTAGTGCTTAAGGTACTTTGTCTAGTAATTTGATTTGCCTGATACAAGTGGAAAATAAAGCAGCTTTCACAAATGGAATATTCAAGTCATTAAATGAGCCACACCATGAGAAAACCAACATTATATTAAGTGCATTTGCGACCAGCATCCACAGGCTGGTCTGGATCCATGCTTGTCGCAAATGCACTATGTTGGTTTTCCAATGGTGCGGCTCAAATATCTATTATAACATGATCCAAAAAATTTCCTACATAATCACATAGGAAAATAAGTGGTATATTATTCTAAAAGATTGTAAGATTTTTTCAATGGTGGTAGGTGCAGATATGAATATCTGACTTGACAGCAACTGTTTGGCAGTAACAGGGCTGTGCTTTGATCTCTGTGAACTTCTAAACGAGCAAAATTGCTCAAGTATAACAGATTCAACAGTAACGTCATAAAAATATGACATCATACACGTTAAAATCATAATGCTGGGCCAAATTACAAAATGTCTTCATTTTTTGTTGAATAGTTCTATTCACAAGTAATTGTTAAATTCCTAGTTTATAAATATAAAAACTCTGAACTGTAATGACCTATAGACTGAATACTAATCTGCAGTTCAACAGTTAGTGTGAAATTTTTGCATGGTTATAATCAAAATAATAAATGTGCCACTTTATCTTATCAGTGAATAATATATAAGCAGTCATATAGTTAAGAATATTAAATCACTTGTGCTAGGCTGATAAACATACAGGAGTACATTCATCACTTCTTTCGTAAAAAGACTTACAGAATTTGATTGCCATATGAATACCATCTTGCATATCTGACCGTGTCGTTATTTATCCACCTCCACATTCTGGGCTGAACCTAAACAAGAAAAGTAATTTTCCATTTCAGTTTCTACAGTACTTAAACATTCAAACCTACATTATCTTCAATTTATTGCCAATATATTGGTTCAAATGAAACATTGGTCTAGCAATCTAGTACTCTTGTTATAGTCTAAAATAGAAAACAATAGCATCACAGTCAGAACTAAATATGCTTGAAGCAATGTCCCATTCAAGTTTGAGAATTACTGCTTGAAGTATTCTGAAGTTATTGAGCAAAAACTAAATTGCAAAAAACTGGATGGATGACCTCGCTGCATGACGTCCATCTGATCACTTTACACAACAGTGGCCATGACCTGTTGACCTCAAAATATGGGGAAGTGTTCTTGTGGTTCAGTGTCCCCTGCTCAAACAGTGAATCACAGGTTCAAGCCCCACAGAGGTCTTAACGACACTAGAACTGGTCTTTGTAGGGACAGTAGTGTCAAGAATGGTTCAAATATGCTTGAAGCTTTCATCACAACAGCCAAAAGAAATTAGTAAAAATTGAATTATTTTGAGGGTCATAGGTCAGGTCATTCTCAAAATATTGAGTGTAAATGGTTTTTACACGCACAGTCAGTGTGTCCACCACCACTGACCAACTCACCTAAACACGCATACAGGAAAGTTTGCAAGCCATTGATCAAATGGTTCTTTAAATACTGAGAGGAAAGGGTTTGACCTGCTTACCTCTAAATCAACAATTGTGATTAACTGCCAATAGGCTTAAGATATTTAGCAGAAACAGTTTTTTTAACTAGTCGTCACTGTGAGCTTGATTTTTTGACTTACTGAACCAAAAGTCAATTGAGATGTTCAACTATCCATCAGCAAAAGTTTTTGGCCTGCCAAGATTTGAGAATGTAGGTCTAGGGATTATCTGGATATTAAGCAAAAACAATTTTTGTACATATAATCACCTTGTCTTTGACCTAATGACCACCAAAAACAATTGCATCATGTCTGCCAAGTTTCAGGAATGTAGGTCAAGGAATTCTCAAAATATTGAGCAGACATGAAATTGCTAAGAGACAGAGAACAAGTGTCATCACATGATTCAGACACGAAGAAAGTCCTCACTATTTTAAATATCTTTGTATTTATTAGTTAAATGGTAATAAACATGTGTTTTCATAATAACCCTGTAAAGGACTGAACACTTGTTGTATTGGTGTAAGGCGGCAGTTTGATGATAAATATAACAGATTGGGGACCTTCTACTGAGCCATTATGAGAGACACAATGTTTATAACAAGAGGGCCATGAAGGCCCTGTATCGCTCACCTGACATACTGACCTAAAGATCATCAAGATTAACATTCTGACCAAGTTTCATTAAGATATGGTCATAAATGTGGCCTCTAAAGTGTTAACTAGCTATTCCTTTGATTTGACCCCGTGACCTAGTTTTTGATCCGACATGACCCAGATTCAAACTTGACCTAAAGATCATAAAGTTTAACATTCTGACTAAGTTTCATGAAGATACAGTCATAAATATGGCCTCTAAAGTGTTAACAAGGCTTTCCTTTGATTTGACCTGGTGACCTAGTTTTTGACCCCACCTAACCCAGATTTGATCTTGAGCTATAGATCATCAAGTTTAACATTTTGACCAAGTTTCATCAAGATATGGTCATAAATGTGGCCTCTAAAGTGAAAACTAGCTTTTCTTTGATTTGACCAGGTGACCTAGTTTTTAATCCTACATGACCCAGATTCAAGCTGGACCTTAAGATCATCAATATTAACATTCTGACCAAGTTTCATGAAGATATAGTCATAAATGCGGCCTCTACAGTGTTAACTAGCTTTTCCTTTGATTTGACCTGGTGACCTAGTTTTTGACCCCAGATGACCCAATATTGAACTAGTCCAAGACTTTATTGAGGATAACACTCTGATCAAGTTTCATTAAGATTGGGCCAAAATTGTGACCTCTAGAGTGTTAACAAGCTTTTCCTTTGATTTGACCTGGTGACCTAGTTTTTGATCCCAGATGACCGAATTTCGAACTCGTCCAAGATTTTATTAAGGGTAACATTCTGATCAAGTTTCATTAAGATTGGGCCAAAAATGTGACCTCTAGAGTGTTAACAAGCTTTTCCTTTGATTTGACCTGGTGACATAGTTTTTGACCCCAAATGACCTCTAGAGTGTTAACAAGCTTTTCCTTTGATTTGACCTGGTGACCTAGTTTTTGACCCCAGATGACCCAATATCGAACTTGTCCAAGATTTTATTGAGGGTAACATTCTGACCAAGTTTCATTAAGACTGGGTCAAAAATGTGACCTCTAGAGTGTTAACAGTCAAATTGTTGATGACGGACGGACGATGACGGACACAGGGCGATCACTTAAGCTCACTTTTGAGCATTTCGTGCTCAGGTGAGCTAAAAATGTTATTGCAGGATTGCTCTTGAAATATACAATAGAGTTAACTTCAAGGCAAAACACTAGGTGCACAACTTCACATGCTGAACAATCCTGTAATGTTTCATGACTTCAACTTGAAATACTTTTAAAGATATGTGTGACAGAAACTTTTTGGCCCTTTATGCATATTTTTGACTGTCAATGGCCATAACTTTAGTCTAAGTGAGTGGAATCCTAACCAAACCCTTGTTGCACAACTTCCCAAGCTGAATATCAGTTTTATGATGTTTCGTGACTCTAGGTCAATAACTGTTTGAGATCTACACAACACAAATTTAGACCAATGGACACAAATATGGACAAGGGTAAATCTAAATGTCCAAACATACAGTTTTGGGCACAATTACACCTCTTTCATATAAAGGGCTCTTCTGGACTAATAAAACAAGAACATACGGTTCATGCTCAATCATTGCATGTCCATGTAAACCGAAGTCATGTTTCACATTTCTATTCTCTAGCTGAACATTATTCTATGAAATGATTATAAAAGTTTACAAAAGCATAAAACAATTAATATTGCTTTACAGTGTCTGAGAGTCCAATCCAGGCTACATTATCAATGGTACGACATGTAATAAGACTGTCAAGACTTCTGAGTTCATCATAGTTCTTGTAAATTGTAAGGTCTCCTTGATTTGCTTGGCAAGTTTTCCTCGCGTTGAACCAGGACTGTGGAGTATCAAAGAACTTGAGGCATCTACCATCTCTATACTGCCAACCATCAGCCAGGTCACACAGATCCAGCATTGCTGAAAATTACCAAACAAACATTTGAAAAGAATATAAAACACTAGAGGTTCCTTTGAGAAAAGCACATGTCTCCCATGACTGCCTAATCATCTGAATAGTAAGTCTGTCTTTATATACTGTTTGCAGCCTATTGGTATCTGTAGGAGTTGGAGTTGGAGTAACCGGTTTACATCTGTGTATCGGTAATTATGTTCAAGGGCAATAATTCCGAAGTGCCTGGGGCAATTTGGCTTATTATCGAACTTGGCAAGGAGTTATGGTCAAACACATTTTGTTCAAGTTTGGTGATGATCTGTGTCCTCAGTCAATATCATTTTTACAGGGCCGTAAAAACACATCCTGACCTCAACGTAAGTCAATAACTGTGTAATAACGTAATAAAATATGTAACAGAAATCTCACACGTATGTGGAAGATTATGTAATAAACTAGAGCTATTACTAAAGGTGATGAATGTACCCCACGCATGCACTGACTTAGTACATTGCAATTTGACGAACACAAGATTGCATAATTATGTGGACTGTATGTATATAGACTGTATGAATACAGTATAGTAACAAAAAACAAAGTCCCATAACTATGTAGAATATTTATCTAAAAGAACGTAACATGCACCATGCACAACTAGGGTTGGTACTGATCACTTGTGTGAAGTTTCATTAAATTGTGTGCAAAGGTTCGGGAGATTAGGCGCGCACAAGACTGCATATGCAGACTGTATGTACATAGCATGTTAACAAGAAACAAAGTCCCATAACTCTGCAGAATATTTATCTAAAAGAACGTAACATGCACCATGCACAACTAGGGTTGGTACTGATCACTTGTGTGAAGTTTCATTAAATTGTGTGCAAGGGTTCAGAAGATTAGGCGCGCACAAGATTGCATATGCAAAACAAAGTCCCATAACTCTGCAATTTTTTTTTAAAGAACCTAACATACCCCATTCACAACTACTGTTGTTACTGATCACTTGTGTGAAGTTTCATTTAATTGTGTCAAGGGGATGAGGAGAGATGGTGCGCACAAGACTGTGTCTATGTATATAGTATAGTAACAAAGAACAAAGTCCCGTAACTCTGCAATTTTTTTTTCTGAAAGAACCTAACATGCCCCATGCACAACTACTGTTGTTACTGATCACTTGTGTGAAGTTTTTAAATTGTGTCAAGGGGATGAGGAGAGATGGTGCGCACAAGATTGTGTCTACGGACAGACAGACAGACGGACGGACAGACAGACAACCTGAAACCAGTATACCCCCCTTACAACTTTGTTGTTCGCGGGGTAGAAATAATCTAAACATCTCTTTCTGAACATAGTTCCTCAAAGGAGTCCGTGGTACAGTGGTTAACAGGTTGCAGCTGATATACTGACTAGTGTACAATACCAGATGACTATGTAAACTCATACTAAGCCATGACTGTATGCTGAAGGTAAATTGTCTGGAGCTTGGAAATAAGTCCAGTCTATTCAAGGTGGGAACTTTTATCAACTACCCAGATAAACATTTAGGTGTAAAAAAAAATTTTGTTTCTGGTATCCCAACCTACCCTAAATTTTTGGTCTGACCCTAAATGTTTTTATGGCCTTGTAGAATTTGTTTTTCAACATTTTAACAAAAATTTGCAAAACTGCACTTAATATGCTTTAAACACGGCCAATGATGTTAGAAATCTAGATACTGTAAAGGCATAACCCCTTATTTGTATTCATTGTTTGACACAAAAATAATTTCCGAAAAGTCTCACTTAATAAAACAGACTGTCAAAAATATGCCCACCATCGAACTTGGCCTAATTCAAGGGCCATAATCCAAGAGTGACTGGGGCGAGTTGGCTGGTTGTCAAACTTGGCCGAGATATTATACCCACAAACATTGTCACCAAGTTTGGTGAAGATAACATGAAAACTGTTCAACTTAGAGAGCGGACAAGGCTAAATTCGCAGATTTCGAGTAATTCAAGAGCTGAGATAATAAGCTCACAAACATTGTCACTAAGTTTGGTGAAGATCGGATGAAAACTGTTTGACTCTGACAGCAGACAAGGCTTAATTTGCAGATTTCTTGTAATTCAAGGGCCATAACTCAAGTGTGCCCGGTGTGATTTTGCTGGTTATTAAACTTGGCCAAGATATTATGTTTGGTGAAGATTGGATGAAAACTGTTTGACTTAGGAGGGAGGACAAGGCCGAATTTGCAGATTTGAAGTAATTCAAGGCCCATAATTCAAGAGTGCCTGGTGCGATTTTGCTGGTAATCATACTTGGCCGAGATATTATGCCCACAAACATTATCACTAAGTTTGGTGAAGATAGAATGAAAACTGTTTGACTTAGAGGAAGAACAAGGCTAAATTTGCAGATTTCATGTAATTCAAGGGCCATTACTCAAGAGTGCCTAGTGCGATTTTGCTGGTTATCGAACTTAGCCGAGAAATTATGTCACAAACATTGTCACCAAGTTTGGTGAAGAGCAGATGAAAACTGTTATACTTAGAGAGCGGACATGCTTTTGGACCCTGCCCCCTGCCCCCTTTCTGAGACAGGCGTATAAAAATATTTTTTTAAAAAGATTTCCGACCTACCTACCCTAATTTTTTTACCATGTTACCAGAAACAAAGAACTTTTTTAGGCCTTAATTTTACATCACATACAGGTTGAACACACATTCCCAGCCATCTGTACATCTATATCAATTGTCTAAAATATTGTAACAGCTATACTAAAATTTAGAGTCAACAAATATAACTCCTAGCAATCATTACACCTACTCACATTGTCTTAACACATTGTACAGCTGCATGCAATGTCAGATCCAATAACAAAATCTAGTAGATATAGTTCCCAAAACCCCTTTTACCCAAATCAATGTATAGTTACAATGTATTATTGTTATTATTATTATTATACCAGATTTATATAGCTCCCTTTTCATGATAAACACGTTCAAAGGTGCTTTACCGGTACTTATAGCAAACGCAGCCACACGGGGCGCAAAATTCATCCTCTACCAGTACAGACAAAGATTGATCTGACCAATAACAGATAGAGAGAAATCATTATAGATACAGGCCTGTCCGGCTAACTTAGCCTAGCTCTTTGCGAATTATAGACAGTCTGGTTCTTTAACATGCCCGGTGTATAGCACCGATACACGCGAGACCGTCTTTCCTGGGAAGAACCATTACAGGCCTCTAGTTAGGTGGGAGACTCCCAAGAGCATCTCAGAAATTTCCAGTGCCTGGACCGGGATTCAAACCCTGGACCTCTGGATTGACAGTCAAGCTTGTTACCACTAGACCACCGGCCCACATAGTTGTTCTTGCCTTAAAGTCAGACACAGTAATGAAGCCATCATTCTATACTCATACTGCTCACATTAACAAAATATTGAGCTAATTCATATTTGGACAGACACATAGTTTTCCACTCCTTTGTAAACCTGTCACCATCTACTCTGAATGTCTGACAAGTAGTAGAGATGTACTCAACTTCATATCTGATCTATATCATTCCTCAGCCTTAGGTACTGAAAGTCTCTGGAAGCAGTTTTCAGTCATAGAACATGTGGTCCCCGATTCCTACTAAAAAATGCCTGACAAACTGTACTGCTGTACTCACCTTTAGGTCGGACACATATAGTTCCCCAGCCATCTGTACACCTTCTAGCTTGTATTTTTCCAATATCTGGTTTGTAAGAGTACAACCCAGCACATTTATTTGAATTACTGTTTCTGTCCCCTTCCTTATTCCTATACCATGGTCTGTAAATGGATTATACATTACAGCTCATTGATACACTCATTTATTACAAGAGGCTACTGTGGAATTAAGATGATTGTATCATGGGACATAGATACACAACTTTCTCAACATCTGATAATATAAAGAGGAACATACCATAATAACAAGAGCTGTCACAGGAGACAGCGCGCTCGACTATTTCGATGCTGGATAGTGAAACTGGGCACATCTGAGGAAACTAGAGCTGTCACTGGAGTGTTTAATGACTCCAATTGTGGATGAAGATATTGCACTATAGCCTGAGTCTATGTCAAAAATATCAACTTAAAGTAATAAGAGAGGTAAAGATAAAATGTATCAAAACACTATATAAGTATATCCTAAGCAAAAAGGGGCATAATTCATTAAATATTGGTGCCAGAGTTATGCACCTTGTGTCATATGGTGTGGGTGATGATGTTGAACAACTATTTTAAGTTTGAATCAAATCCATTCAGTAATAACAGAGACACAGTGAAAGTGCATCAAAACTTTAACCTAAAATTCTAAGTAAAAAGTGGGAAAAATTAATGAAAAATTGGTGCCAGAGTTATGCACCTTGCACCATATGGTGTGGGTGATGATGTTGAACAACTATTCTAAGTTTGACTCAAATCCATTCAGTAATAACAGAGACAGAGTGAAAGTGCATCAAAACTTTAACCTAAAATTCTAAGAAAAAAGGGGAAATAATTCATGAAAAATTGGTCCCAGAGTTATGCACCTTGTGTCATATGATAAGGGTAATGATGTTGAACAACTGTTTAAGTTTGAATCAGATCCATTCAGTAATAACAGAGATAGAGTGAAAGTGCATAAAACTTTAACCTGAAATTCTAAGTAAAAAGGGGAATAATTCATTAAAAATTGTGCCAGAGTTATGCATCTTGTGTCATATGATGTGGGTGATGATGAACAACTATTTTAAGTTTGAATCAAATCCATTCAGTAATAACAGAGGTAGAGTGAAAGTGCACCAAAACTTTAACCTGAAATTCTAAGTAAAAAGGGGGAATAATTCATGAAAAAATGGTGCCAGAGTTATGCACCTTGTGTCATATGATGTGGGTGATGATGTTGAACAACTATTTTAAGTTTGAATCAAATCCATTCAGTAATAACAGAGATAGAGTGAAAGTGCATCAAAACTTTAACCTGAAAATCTATGTGATAAGGGGGGGATAATTCATGAAATATTGGTGCCAGAGTTATGGCCCTTATGTCAGATGATGTGGATGATGATGAGGAATAAGTATTTCAAGTTTGAATCAAATCCATCAAGTAATTACAGAGATAAGTTGAAAAAAGAGAAAGTGCACCAAAACTTTAACCAAGGTGGGGACGCGGAAAGACGCCGACGCAGACGCCGACGCCGGGGCGAGTAGGATAGCTCTCCTTATACTTCGTATAGTCGAGCTAAAAATTATTTGAATTATTTAAGAAATATTTCTCATTTAGTTATTTGGCATTTAATAAAATCATTGTTTGGAGGTCAGATGCTAAATTTAAGAATTATATCACAAGGGTGCAGCCCAAGTGACACGATACTATGCACCTGAACGACAATGATTTTGTTCAAGAGCAAATCACTGTTTGAGATTTATTATTTCCATTCTCACACATTATTAACAATTGTTATCTACATCTATATGCAGATATTCAAATATTTGCCCGTTTTTCATTGATTTCTTTTACAGTGCGCAACTATGACTATTAACAATATAACATAATTATTGTGAAGTACAAACTGTTTATGTGTTGCATAACACATAGTTTTAGTCTTTAGTCATATGTTTAACAGTGAAATAAATCAGGCTGTGTCAAATTATAACATGACTTCCTGATTTAGGAAGCAAAGGTTGCAGATAAAAACTGCTTTTGTTATGAAAACTTATAATAAATGTTTAACTGAATAAGACAGCTTCTTTCTAATTACATGTACTGGAAACTTCCGGACTTTTCTTCTGGTCCCGAGGCTGTACAGTTTTCGGAAGTTACAATGTATATTATAAATTTTGAACCCCATTGCTGTTTTAAACTCTCTTTTGTTAACCTTTTGGCTTTTAGCATTTGAAGGAAACCCTTAAAGCTTGTTTAGGTCTAAAATAAAATATGAATGAAATGTAGCAATCTTCACAGTTTTGGTAATTAAAATCCCATTAAACGGAAGTCTTTTCTACATACTGCTATGCAAGTTTCAGAGGAAAATCACTTATATCATAATCTTTGGCAATACGAGTTCCCAAGAAAATCACTTTAGTTAGAGCCTATGGCAAATTTCATTTTATAACATTGTTCTTGATTCTTATTTGCAATCATTAATTTTCCTTACATATTTCGTGAATTATATGGAGTACCATCCATAAACTTCCATCGTCTGTTTACCAACTGCAGATCTGTCCAGTAAAGTATTCTTGCACCCTGACTAACCAGTTTTGTCATCCATTTCTGAAAATGAAGTATTAAATATTTCCTGATTGATACATCCAGCAATAAAATATACACGTATATGCACAAAATATAAGTGACATAAGTTTCATCTATTAAGTCAGTTCATGACTCGAAAACTTTCCAAATCAACTACAATAGGTGAGCATCATTGTGTACTCTGATTCTGCCTGGTATATTGACTTGCCCGATTTGTACACATCAGTCACCTTAGAGATATGCTGAATAGCCGGACTACAACATCAAGCTGCATTCTGGTGTACCAATCAAGCGATTGGGATTGGCCGGTTTTGTATGAATCGAGCCTACTGATTATTAGGAAATTATTAGAGAACAAACTATCTACAGAAAAATTTATCATTTATAATAATCTTGCAAAAGACCTTTTTTAATCTTAATTCAAAATATATTCTACTTACCAGTTCATCTGTTGAATGCCAGATCCACAAACTAGCATTTCTCGAAGCACATGCATGTTCCAAATCCCGATGATTGTATCGTGAATCCGAAACATAGTAACAGTTGTCATAGTACTCATACCAGCCTGGCTCACAGGTACCATATATACACGGCACAACTGAAATGTAAAACTTCATGTTAACCCTTATCATGCATGATACGATTGATTCTGCCTTTGCAACCAGTGCAGATCATTATCAGCCTGCACATCCGTGAAGTCTAATCAAGATCTGCATTGTTCGCCATTCAGTCAGTATATTTTAGGTAAGCACCCCTTTTAAAAGTTAATGGTACTGTCTACTTTATTTTCAAGTTTTATGGTAAGCATTCAAATGAATTACAAATCATAAGTATCCCCTAGTGAAATTTAGAGAATTTATATTTAAGGATTTTTTCTAAGTTGCTGATTCTAGACAGACCTTGCAAAAAATGACTACTACTTTGTCATGTTCAAACTTTTGTTTACACTTAGTAAGATTTCAACCCAATAATAACTGCATTTTCCAAACAGTAGAGTGTCTGCGTTCAAGGAGGAAAAAAATTGGGTCGTGAAAATATGTGACATTTGATTTTAATGGTGTAAAAACTATCTCTCAACACATTTCTGGTGCTTTATTCAATAAGTGATAATGTATTTATGTGTTTTGAGAGGTTTTTACTTACAAATTAGCAGTTTAATACAGACTTTAATGTTGAAAATCCGAAAGAGTGAATTTTGACTGCGGGCAAGTGGATTTTTATGTCTCACAGTGAAAAATAATGAAAAATATTGGGATTTTCACACCCCTGCTGAAGAATGTGATACATATGTACCCACTTTTCAAAAAGTGGTGGGAATGCTTTTAGATTCAAGTTTTAGGTTCAATTGCAACAAAATTAAAGATGTAATTCATTTACACTCTCTCGGAAAAGGAGGTCCCAACTCCTTGACAGGGTTCTCCGAAATGCTTAATTCTGCGTATTTGTACACATACTTTTTGGAAAAGGACGCCAAAATATTCCACTATTCCCTGGGATGCATAAAAAATTTGTCGAACGTGTAGCTTACAGATTTACACAAAAGAACTACCTTGTCAGAAGCTATTTTGCCTGTCAATCAAAGGCGGAGTATGCGGTGGCTGCTTTGTGCTCTCGACTAATCAGAGATCATTGTTTTCCAATAACCGCATAGTTAATTAAGGTTGTATTGTTTACGTAATAGATTTAACCAACACACGACAAACATGCCTTTGATTTATGTGCTAATTAGTGTGTTGTCCAATTTATCTTCATAACACGTCTGGCTCACTTAATTATGCTTTTTGCATTTGCCACAAATTTAGATAATTGAATTAAATGATGACTGAAAGTAGCAGTGTTTGCAGGACAGAAACTGGACTTAATTGTAATGTTATTCGCAGCCGTTCCCGAATAAATTAATTAATGTGACAATAAATGATGCGATACAAAATATATTTCAAACGCTGATAGCCTTACTCATTTGGCTTATTGGGATGACTTATTTTATGATCTGATATTTTATAGTTGTCATCCCTCTAAGCCTTAACCGTATCTGCATTTTACTGTTAAGAAAACGTAAGCATAAAAATTTTGAAAAAAGTCATATAATACTGGTCAGACTTACTTGCTCCAATAAATTAAACATTAATATTCATGTAGAAACTTCAAATGGGTTGAATATAACTCATAATGTTAAATAAGAGACTTAAAACTATATGGAAATACGTGCAGGTGCGAGCAAGGCTGTAGGAACTGGGGCGGCAGGGGAGGTGCCCGCCGCCCCAATATTTTGAGAAGCAGCAAAATGCCTAACTCATAAATTTTTGAAAAGGCTAGAAAATATAACTGAGAATAAATACGGCGGTCTTCCCTTGCCAATTGTCAATTTATCATGAAGTGCATCGGCGACTGATATGTACACAGAATCATGTCATATCGCTGACACTTTGCTAGATCAGCTAGGTTACAAGGTTTTGTACAAAATCCAAGGTCGCTGTAGTTTCACGCCCCGCAGACTTGGATTATAGGCGACACATTAATTAATGAAAGTTAACTGTGTTTAATTGCTTACTGTCGAACAGATTATAGACACTAAAATGCAATTTATGTTGTGTCTCAAATTCTGCCAACAAAGGTAAATATCTTGAGTAAAACAGAGATGTCTTTTCATAAAATAATAAGTATTTTTGACACTTAAACATATTAATTGTTTGAAATATCAAAGAAAATATAGTAACATACCAATATATAATTTGTGCTTAATTCAGAAAGAAAACTGTGAATTGCGTTTTACCTTTATAAATGCTGGCATGTAATGACTAAAATGCCATAAGGACTGGATTACCCCTGTAAGTCAGGGTCTTGTGCTCGATCTCCTACTTAGACATTACTGGTTCTACCCTGGCAAGACATTGTCCGTATCTAACATTGTACCGCCATTACAGTGTTTAAACGCAGTAAACTGTAAACAGGGGTGAAAACTCGCAAAAAAAAACAAGTATGTTCAACAACTACTGATTAGTCCAAGAAGTCACCAGATTGCACCATTTACTCTAGCCATATGCAAAATTTTCCCAGGCCCACCCGGACCCTGTTGAAGGGATGGGGCTAGCCTTACTCCTTTGGCTAATCAGGATGACTTATTTTATGATCTGATATTTTATAGTTGTCATCCCTCTCCGTGACGGAGACAGTGACAGTTATCACGCTGTCCCAAAATGACCTATTATTTGGACAAAGATGGGGCTACCCCCTCCGAAACCCACCCCATCCACCGCCCCAATCCTTAAAACGTCCCTACGCCCATGGGTGCGAGCAGATATTTACCCAGGCACCGGTTTCAATACACAGCGGACTGCATATGACACGAAACTGCAGAAACAAAACACATTAAAATATACAATGTCAAAAAATGTCTGCGAGGCAATTCTATATATGCTTTAATGTCAATATAAATCAATTATCAGAGATGTAATCATTACAAATACATTGATACATGCACCAGGAAATGTTCCCAGAAATATGCAGAATAAGTTTGGACGTGACGGGAGCTGTCTCAAAATGTTCTGTTATTCGGACTAAAACGCCGACAATTAAGGTTCTTCCGCAAATTGAAATTAGAAATTCATGTGAAAAATCAGAATCCTCGAAACAGCTTTCGAAATGCAATGACACAAAAAATATATGATAAAAGTTGAAAAGATATATCTGTAGGTAAACTTGCGAGCATGAAAGCTACGTTGAACCCTATCTCCACAGTGCTTTGGAAGAAAATGAGTGAACATTTTTGGTGCAAAATTTCGGTATCGTATGCAACCTAAATTGCTATAAAATATTTACTTTCAAATCAAAGAAATGCCAAAATAGTGCACACGAGCGTTACTTTTTCAAGAAAATGTCGTTAAACATTCTAATGCGCAAAACACGTGCACAGTTTTTCTAAAATATTTCGCCGCCATGTTTATTTCAAGGAATTAAATATATGATTGTTCTTTTACCTCAGATTTCCTTACTGAAATATATATGCCTCCTTATTCATTGTTAGAGATATCCATTTAGTATAGTTTAGCACTGCCCGATCTCCTTGATCTGTTACCGATCCTTTACATTTAAAGAATAAACGCAATGTGTAATGATAGTTTTTCGCTTTACACACCACCTTTGGACAAGAAAGGCGTTTCACTTAAAATGTGTAAGCATCCGCTGGCAAAATATTATTGAAAGATCGGAACTTTTTCTAAAATAAAGTTCAATTTCAATCATTTTCAAAAACTGGAAATATTGCACATTGTGTTGAATACATAAATAAAACAAAAATCCCCAAATAAACCATTTTAGAACTTTTCCGGGAACTATAAGTTTCAGCCGAACAACGCATTTCAGGATGACACAAAACTGGTTTCTCTTTTTAAAGTTTGTAAACAGTGTCAAAGTTCACCTGAGGAACATTGCTGAAAAAGTAAAAGTGCTTACTTGTTTCAGTTTTACATCCTGTAGAAAACGATCAACTTTCAACTTTAAATGCATAGATGTTCTAAAATTATTCCAATATCAAAAACCGTCCGATCTTTTCCGTGATAAATAAAACGAAGCAAATTTAACTATTTGTTTACACTTTAACCATGTGAAATTAAAGGCATGTACTATCACGAGACTCCCGTGCATTTTGAACCTCGTGGTGAATAAACTGAATTTACTTTAAAGTATGGTGTCTCAGTTGAGCCAGTTATTTGTTAATTTCAGAGAACATACATTAAAGAAGTGTTTATGAGATTATGCATTTGTACGAATATTTACTAGTCTGCTTTATATTAACGACGATAGAAACAAGTGTGCACTCGGCAAATAGCAAGTATAATACTAGTATACTGAAACTGATCCCAATGTTCGTAATTTTCAGAATGATAAAGAGCTCGTTATCCTTTGTTTCATAGACAGTCTTAGTACTGGACCGCTGCTTCCGCTGTCAACACCGCAGTAATCACTAATGTAAAGTCAGTGTCCATTTCTATGCCTGAATTTCAATACACATTTATTATCAGTTTAAATCTATGAAAGTGTGAAAAAATATCGTTGTTTAACGAAGAAGCAAGAAACAGAAAGGTTACTTTTGAGATACTGCTGATTTTAATCATCAGGTTTTTGCGTGAGAAGTTCAACTGATTGCATTTTGTAAAATGTTTCGTAGTTATCTACAATTGTATACAAATTGTATTACCTCCTAACATATTTGGCTGTACATTTTTTCTGCGATTTATTCTCACTGTGTTTTTAAAAACATGCTGCATAAATTCTCATATTGTATAAAAAGTCGATAGATCAAAATTGGTTAGTTTACGACGCATGAAACATCTAATAAGGAATCAATATACACATCGAACTTGTCCGGACCAGTATGCGGAAATACTGTGGCCGAATGTTTCAAGATTGTCTAAAATATTTGCATATATCATGATAAAGCAAATATTTTTGATTGTTTTTTTATAATTTATAGATATACAAACACGTATGTGTGAGAAAGTTACGTTAAGTAATTTCGGTAGTTACAGAGGGGGTGCCGAAAATTCTATTTCCACCACATTTTCCGTGAGATAAGCAGCGCGTAAGTACATAAATTCCGCTATAATAAATTAAACCTTTATGATACTAGCACAATCCTTGAAAAGAATTTTGGATCGTTGCTAAATCTTGTTAACATTAAGTCTGAGACTTGTCTTACAATTTTAGGCAGTCTGGTACACCATACGTAAAAAAATCATTGCCCGCACATTGCACTACTTTTATGTATGCTGAAAATAGCAATATGTACAGATTTATTTTCGTTTTAATACATGAGGTGGTCAGATTTGAAAACAGATTTTGTACTAAGTTTAGTTCTATTCAGTAAGACAATTCTCCTATGCACTAATTGAAACTTTGAACTAACTTTTGCCATTCATGAATTTTTAAAAAAGTATTTTGAAAGGATTTATAAATCTAACCAAAAATTTGGAAAAATACAGGTAAAATATCTTCTTTGTTTATTTCCAAATTTTAGTTTTACTTTTTATACACCTTCTTTTAGTTCAAGTCTTGCAAACTGAGCTGTTTTTGTACTCTGGAACAGCTGCATTTGAAAGCTTTTGTTCACTATATTTTCACACCTCAAATGAAGGTCACTCTAAATTCAAGATGGCGGAAGTACCTTAAAGGAGAGCCAGCTCTGGCCTTCAGAGTTGTTTTTTTTTTCTGGTCTAGCTTGAATTTTCGATACACCTAATTTCATCTTACCTGGCCGTATCATTTCAAGTAATTATGGCTAGTTAGAGTCATGTTTATTGACTAATGAGCACATTCAAACTTACAGTTTTTGCACGTCCTTTACTGTAAATGGCGGAGTTTAATCTAAGGGACATAACCTGGTAATACACAGCGTTACCAGTAGGTTGATACAATAGATCTAGATCTACTTGTAGATCTATAACAAGATTTAGCTTACCAAAAGGTTCCTTCTAGCGCATATTAAATATTCTTTTTAAGGGATCTGTTTTTAGCATCCTGTTACAGATGTTTAATAAAACAATAATGAAAAATATGTTTTGTTAGTTTACGTGCATTCTTATCTATCTATAAATACTGCATGACACCCTTGCGAGTATTTTATGCAGGTGCGCGTCAGTGCATAAGAGTTTAAAAGCAGGAATGTACAGGAGAATTAAAGTAATACATAAAGTATTTGTGAGAATTTGAGAAAAAGCTGATAGTGCTAATAAAAAGGCGAAATGTACAGTAAAAGGATTAAAAACAGCCTGGTCACTCAGAAGTCCTGGCCCAGTTTGGTTACCCCTTGCCTAAACTGGTCCAGGGTAGGTGCTTGAGCAATGTCAGCCGGCAAAGAATTCCAGAGAATGATGGTAGCCGGGTAGAAAGAGAACTTGTAATAATTACAGGGTGTTTGAATTTGCCGGAAATATTGGGAATGCATGTGTCTAGTGAGCCGGGTAGGAGGTAAAATATAAGACGGCATTGGCACTGCAACCAGTCCATGGACAATCTTATAAAACATCAGTAGCCTGGCATCATTTTCTTCTGTTTGCAAGGGAACGCCACCCCAATTGCTTTAACATGTGTGTGACACTGCTGTAATTTGAATAGTCACTGGTGACCCATCGAGCGGCCCTGCGTTGGACCATCTCGATTTATGTATGTTGAGCTGTGTATGTGGACTCCACACTGAGCTGCAGTACTCTAGTTGTGGTCTAACAAGGGTTTTGTAGGCAAATTCCCTAATATTTTGCTGTTTGGAGGGAATATTGCGCTTAATGAAGTTAAGTGTTTGACCAGCTGTTGAAGTGACCTGGTTTATGTGTTTGTTCCAGTTTAGATCTGAAGTGATGCTAACACCAAGGTATTTTGCATCACTCACGGTTTCTAGTGTCTGCCCATGTAGTGTGTAAGTGGATTTGTAAGGGTGTTTAGACTTGGAAATATTAATCACTGTACATTTGGATGGATTGAATTCCATGTCCCATGTGTGTTCCCATTTTTGTAACCTGGTTAAGTCCTCTTGCAGAGTATGTTGTTGTGTAACATTGTTGACTGTGATATAAACAGCAGTATCATCAGCAAATAACCGGACCTGTGAAACAATATTTTCAGGCAGGTCGTTTATGTATAGCAGAAAGAGAAGAGGGCCGAGGACAGAGCCCTGTGGGACACCAGATGTGACCGGGACCTCATCCGACTTATCACCATTGACTAAGACGGACTGACGGCGACCGATGAGAAATGATTTGACCCACTGTAGTGTACAGTCCTGGATGCCATGTTGGTGCAGCTTATATAGTAACTTTAGGTGATTAACCTTATCAAACGCCTTTGAGAAGTCGAGGAGTATTAAGTCTGTTTGGTGACCTTGAATTAAATTCCTGGATAGGTCCTCGACAAGTCCTAACAGTTGAGTTTCGCATGACCGTTTTGACCTGAAGCCATGTTGAAGGTGATAAAGTATGTTGTTGACCTGGAAATGTTTAGTGATGTTTGATGCGACAATGTGCTCCATAACTTTGCAAAGAACACATGTCAGGGAAATGGGTCTATAGTTAGCAGGGTTGCTTTTGTCACCCTTCTTAAAGAGAGGAGTGACATTCGCCTTGGACCAGTCGGAAGGGATAGTGCCTGTTTCTAGAGATTTTTGGAAAAGTTTGGTAACCAGGGGGGCTATTTGTACACTTAGGTTTTTCAGGACTACCGGTTTTAAGTTATCGGGACCGCAAGCTTTGTCACTCTGTAATGTGGACAAAAGCTTTTGGACACCATTTACACTGATGGAAATTTCAGACATTTTGGGGTATTGAGGCTTTGGGGCATTGCTAAACAGGTATTTAGTTTTCATTAAGCATAGCTGACCTAGTTTTAAGGGATTCATTGGAGTGAAGACGGACTGGAATTGGCGGTTGAGAACATTTGCCTGGCCCCTGCTATCTGTGATAAGGTTATCATTTTCCGATAGTGGGGCAATGCCTTGAGTGTCCTGTTTAGCATTTTTGATAGTTGAGAAGAGCTTTTTACGGGAGAAGTTTTGACCTGGTTTGGGGTTATTTGGATCACCTGAGTGTGCTTCTAGGACATATTCTAGGTAGTTTGTGTGGGCCTGCTTTATCTCCATTTTGACCTGGTTTCTGAAATTTTTGTACTGATGTTTGACCTTTGAATTTGAACTGTTTTTCTGTTTTTTGTACAATTTATTTCTTTTTCTGATTTGTCTCTTGATGCCTTGGGTGATCCAGGGAAGAGATGGTTTAGAACCCAACCTCTTGGAGGGAATGAAAAGATTTATTCCTTCATGGATAAGATCTTTAAATTCTATCCACAGCTCTTCAATAGATTTGGAATGGAAGTCACTAAACATAGAAGGTGACTTTGATTTTACAAACTGTTGGAAATTGACCCAGTTGGCTTTAGATCTAGATCTATTTAAAAACATTTAAAGTTATTTCGCACAAACATATATTTTAACTTATAATAATAATCAAACACCTTCTACTTAAATATTATATCAGCGGACAATAAATAATAAAGACCATAATTCTATCAAAATTTCGGGAATCTTCCCTAGTGGAGTGGCACAGATCGGAATTTGGCCGTATGTTAGCCTCTTTGTAAATTTAAAGTTTCACATAGCAATACATGGACAGAAAAGTGCTGCCAAACATCTTGCTTAATTGCATCGCATGACTGATACTTCCAGCTCCAAAACGAAATACGGCCGTCTGGGACCGTAGAAGCTAAGCTAGAAGAAAATGAAACCAAGCATTACGCGATGCGTTAAGAGCCTCGTTTTCGATTTTTTCCGAACGAGGCGTGAATAAGGAGTATAGCAGACGATATTTTTGACGGGAGTTGATGATGCTTACTCATTTAAATAATTTCCATTCTTCATTCTGACAAGTTAGATTTAGGAGTTATATGATTTTAACTATATTATTGTTTCTTGAAGACCTGTTATTACGTAGTTGTATTTCACTAAACTTTAGTCTAAAGATTGGCTTAAAGATGCGTAAATACACCCTGGCAAAGAGGCTATTTGTAATGAATATGCATGAGTCCAAGATGGCGGCGCCCTACTGGAATTCGGATGCCTTTGATGATACCCTTGTAGCCATTACCTGCTCAGTCAAGTGTGACATGTTCACCATAAGTGTACCTTCTCTTGAGAAGGAACAATGATCATAATAGTTCAAACTTAAAAAACTATACGAAATTAAACTTAATGTCGAATATTCTGCAATTCATTAACATCAAAATAATCTCTTAAAGTCTGAAACCGGAATGTCGTCTGCAGGGAATTCAGACGGTGTATGAAATTTCCTTCTCGTGAGAATCACTTTAGTGCGCAACTCTCAACTTTTTAAGATATTGATAGGATTTAGATTGTGGAAAATCCTCTCCAAAAATATTTTACAAGTCTATGTATACAAACTAAGGGTGTGTACGTAGCAACAATCACAATTTAATATCAGACCTTGTAACAGTCATTCGTTTAAAAAAATCCCAGTAGTATGGTGGCTGATTTCTGCCATTTCGTGTTGGCGGGACGAAAACTCGACGTTTAGAGGGCGCCGACACGACGAATTTTTCTGTCGAGTTTTCGTGTTGGCAGTTTAAAGATGTCGTATTGGCGCCTTTTATTTGTCGTGTTTTCGCCCCGCCAACACGAAACCACGACATACACCTTATTTGTCGAGTTTTCATGTCGCACCACCGGCACGAAAACACGACAAATACTTTTCAGACATCTCTTATAAAATGTAGAGTTATTCTGAAGCCAGTGGAAAAGGGTTTTAGAAGCATTCTTCTTTCTATTCGAACGAACCGTCAATTCAGAATTTATTTTAAGTCACTAAAGCTGCATTAGGAGATTTGAGATTATAAAACAGTTCAATAATATGTCAGATGTCGGTTATCGTTTTGAGAATGCGAAGTGTATGTATAACTGTATAACAGACTCGGTATTAGGGTTGGGGAGCGGCACCAGTTAAGAATGAAGGCGGTATCGGTGAGCCGAATGGGGCTAGGTACAGAAGGGGGTAACCCCCACCCCTCCCCTATTAGTTGGGTCATGGCGTGTCCCCATGGAAATGTTTGAAATAGGCTATATGTATAAAATGGTGGCAAGTGCTGCATTTCTGAGTCCAAATTTTGAGGTACGGGAGGAGTTAACCCCCTCCTGACAGTGGAGTTGCAGGGTCTCTACCTGGTCATTTTTTAAATATAGGTGTGAAAAGGTGGCCCCGCTGCATATTTAGTGCAAAATTTGAGGTATATGAGGGGATCATGCCCTCTTATTTGGGTGTCAGAGGGTATCCCCACGGACATTTTTGATATATGTATGAAATGGTGGCCTGTGGTGCATTTTGGAGTCTAAATTGTGAAAAAAAAATCATTCCTTTGCCAAAATAGTTGGGTTGCAACTTTGATGAGTACAGGTCACTTTTCAGCCGGCCGATATGGGAGGGGCAGGGGCAAGCCCGGCCATGGATCCAAGCCTGTGCAATTAGAAAAATAATTTACGTATACGAGTGGGCCTCAGTGAAGATTAATGTCCCTCATAAATATTGGCTTTGATTTTATTATTATGATGTTGTATATAAAACATTAAACGCATGGCAGAGCACAACCCTATCATAGAATATTTCTTCGCTGGGTACACATACAATAAATTGATTGTAATTCTGTATTGTCATGGGATTAATATCAGTTATATATGGAACGACTATACGTCTTCCTGGTTATATCGATATTTATCCTGCAATTTTATAATAATGTTGATATCCTCCATATGTGTATATTAGCTAACAGCTAACAGCTAACCCACCACTTTCGTACTCGCAATATCTTCGCAGTAATACTTAGTAGAGACTTATAAAAAATTAAAACAAAAACAACTGTCATAAACACAAACTTGTCAGCTTTTGTCATTACCAAAAATAAGATATTTGTCGTGTTTTCGTGTCGCGGAGCGAAAACACGAAAATTCGACAAATAATGTATTTGTCGTGTTTTCATGTTTTCGTGTCGTCGGGGCGAAAACACGACAGCACGACAAATAAAGGACGCCAACACGACATATTCATACCCGACAATACGTAAACTCGACAAATAAATATGTCGTGTCGGCGCCCTCAAAACGTCGTGTTTTCGTGTAAAATTTGTCGTGTTTTCGTGTTGTCGTGTTCGTGTTTTCGCCCCGCCGACACGCCAACACGAAATGGCAGAAATCAGCCACAATACAATAGGCCATAATTTATTTTATTCACCTTATACATTTATTAACCGTAATTTACTAAACGTGTAATATTGTAAAACCTACACAAGGTAACCTCACTACCGTTTATTCATAATACCTTTTTTTTTCAAATATGTCGTATTTTATACTAAGTTTTCTAAAATGGAATTTAGACATACCGTACCCATTTAACATTGTTTGTTTTGTTTTGTTTTGTTGGGTTTAACGTCGCACCGACACAATTATACGGGTCATATGGCGACTTTCCAGCTTTGATGGTTGAGGAAGACCCCAGGTGCCCCTCTGTGCATAATTTCATCATGAGCGGGCACCTGGGTAGAACCACCGACCTTCCGTAAGCCAGCTGGATGGCTTTCTCACATGAAGAATTCAACGCCCCAAGTGAGGCTCGAACCCACATCGGTGAGAGGCAAGTGATCTTAACCACTCGACAACGGAGGTCCCGTACCCATTTAACATCAGTCTGCCACGTACGAAGACTGATTACCGACTTAGACACAAGTTACCTTATGTGAACCTGTTCCTGATCAGAATTTGCACTGAAACTGAAAACTGAAACTGTTTTATTTGATTAAACACAATTTTTTAAGTAAAACATATTCAATGGCCTTTCTACAAACACATAAAAAAAATTTACGTCTAAAAATTAAGACATTTTAAAGATGTATGAAATAAATGAGCATAAACATCATTGTGAATAAACTATTTAGTAAGTGTTAAACAAAGATCAGGCATCAGATAAGATTAATAAAATATTAGAATATTAAGATACAGTAAAATAGCCGCTGTTTTGTTAGTAAGTAAGTAAAAGTGAGTTATTGTGACATGTCCATAAGTTATTACAAACGACTGTATTTATTTGTGATAAAATTGTTCATATTCGAATGTATTTACACAGTAAAAATCATCCAGTTCATGTTACCACAATATCTTAAAAATCACAGTCACAGGCTCTAAAAGAGTAATTTCCAAAATAATGAGTTTTCAACTTCTACTTTTGTCACTGAACGTTTTGCGCTTGTTGAAAAGAACAACGTAACACCCAGTAACGGAATTTGAAAAACGCAAGTTCCTTGTCTGAGTTTGTTTTATGAGAAGTTCTGAAAGATATTCCGGAGAATTTCCGAATGAACAAGTATACATGTAGGTGAGCATCTTGAATGTGATTCTGGCTTTGATTGGTAGCCAGTGAAGTTCATAGAGCGTTTGTTTGGAACTGTCGTATTTCCTTCGTTTTAGGACAAGTTTTGCACATATGTTCTGAATTCGTTGCATTTTGTTTACCTCGCTTTGACCAATACCATACAAAATGACATTGCAATAATCTAAATGGGATATCACCAATGGCAGAGTTTCGGCAGTCTCTTTGGTAAGATATTTCCGGATACATTTTTAATTCTGAAGTAGGTGAGCATTGCTGTTCTACACTTTCGTCTTGCATGCTCTTTTAGATTCAAGTTTTAATCAAGGTATGCAGCTAGATATCGAATAAAGCTCACTGATTTCACTTCATCACCTACAATGCATATTTTGTCAGTTGCACACTTAGAGAGCTGTTGCCTACTACCAAACATGATAAACTCGGTTTTGGAAGTGTTCATTTTGAGCTTATTTTCATTCATCCGGTTGTCGATTGTTCACTTTAGTATGGGATTGTTGCATACATGGCCAATAGTTCCAATAGTTCCGCTTTTACTTGGATTTTAACCCTGAGGTGATACCGACTTGACATCACTTAGAATGACCGACGGGAAAATCAAAGCCTTGAGACGTCTGGTGGAGCGGGTTTTGGTTGTTAGATTTTCTATTTTATATCAATTATTGTGCACTTCAATGCCATTCATTAACAACAAGGATAACGCTTTACAATTTGTCTATAAAAATGTCATGTCACCTGTATAAAATGTAACTAAATATAAAACAAAAACAACAAACAATTTTCGCGTAAATTAAAAGAAAAATCACTGTGTGATATTAATATTAACCACATTTACTATAAATATCTCACTTATAGATTGCGCTATTAATAATATACTTCTGATCTATTTGTAACAAAGCAAAGACCAAACTGAGAAACAAATAAAATTATGCCTGAAATATAAAATGAACTCTGCATGACCTCTAATGAAGTTATCTAATTGGCAAGCTGGAAATGCTCTTTTACGATATGTCATGACAACGCCATTATTTTGCTGTTGTTTTTTTTTTTGTCATTTTCTTCCTTCATAACGTTTTTCGCTAGTCTGTAAATTCTAGATGTTTTAGTGTATTTTTGTGACTTTTCAAAGATGGACTGAAGTCGTAAAAGCAGCGATTTCGTATGATAGCATAATTTGATTTTTTGAAATTGTGAAAACTTATCAACAGTAGATATTGTTCAAAGTGTAGACTAAATTTCAAAATTGTACGTTTAGTAATTTTTGAATTACTAACAAAAGAACTAATGGCGGGTTAGCTTTTTTTTTGTTTAGTATAAATGGTCAGTGTGAATGGAGACAGGTTAAATTAGGACTTCTTGATCATTAATAATTCATCCGTGCTGTTCATGAATGGAACTATTTTTATGTAGCGTATGGACATCTTTTAGGTGTGATTAGGAATCAAATAAATTGTCAGAAGTACACTTATAACTTTGGTAGCGGGTATACCAACCCCCAAAAATCAGTCCAAGTCTCATTCCAATGCCAAAAAAGAGTTGTAAAGTTAAAAGTTTGTCATGTTTTTTTTCCCCTTAACATTTATCTTCAATTTTGTTTGTTTCCTAAGACCCGATGCAACTCCGAGCGCGAAGGAGAAGGTTAATCTTGTATATGTATTACTCGGAACAAATATGTTTAAACTTTTAAAAAAGCATATATGGCACAGAAGTTTACATTAATGAATTCTAGTTTATAACCATATTGTCAATGATTCTCCATAAATGTATCATACTGGGACAATGAAACAAGAATGACAACAGAAAATTATTGGATCATGGCCCTTGTTTTGTTATGATATCAACAGATTCAGCGTGTGTGCACGAAGTCGCATTTCAAACTACGCATTTACTTTTTCTGTAAGAAAACTTGTTGAAAATCATTATGACAACAACTGCCTGGCGAAAATATTTGTATAATCTTGACGTTGATTATATATGAAATATCGATGTTAAAGGTGAAAATCGATCAAGAGCAAACAAAACTTAACACAGAAAATTAAGGTGTGCCTTTTCAACTTAAATAACATTGAACGATGGTACATGTACAAATGTATAACTATAGTGATTTATTTTGACTAAATAATATTTTATTTCTCTTTGACGGACAATTATTACAAGAACAATAATCAGAGGGCGAAAGGACCGGAAAACAATTCCCGACAACATTAGAGACTGTCTGTGTATCTGAACTGGCGGTTTAAATTGTTAAATTCAATTGTCTGAAATATTTAATTCTTTATAGGCTTATAATATGTCTTTATATATACGAAACTAGTTAAACAATATAATTTTATTATTATGTATTATCACGATGGTTTCACAAGAACGCCATTACCATGATTACGCAACCGTTTCGTCCTACAAATGCGTTATCACGATATAGAATTGAATGCTATCCAAATATGGACACTGTTGGTTTAAGTACTGATTATTGATCCGTAAAACAAACAGCTATTATATTAAACGTCCAGTTTAGTGTATATAGTATTGTGTGTTGTGTGGAACTGACCAAAATGGCTAACACGAAGGCAATAGTTGAGGCTAAAATAGCTGGGAAGAAAGTAATGGTGTTTTCTAAATCATATTGTCCCTACTGTAAGTTGGGAAAGAAAGTGCTGGAAGCTTACATTGGGAAGGAACTTAAAGCTGAGGACTACGAAGTTTGGGAGATAGAGAATGAATCTAACTGTGCAGAAATACAGGCAGTACTTGGCAAAATGACAGGCGCAACGTCGGTAAGTTTATTACTGTTTTTCCTGTATATATTTTTAGCTCGACTCTTTGAATTTTTCGAAATAGTAGAGCTTTTGTAAACACTATTTCGTCGGGGTCGGCATCCGCGTCACAAAGTTCAGGTTAAAGTTTTGCACGTAAGCAGGTTTCTGAGAAACTACTAGGTCAAATACTTTCAAACTTTACACATGAGATGACAACGCAGGACAAGTTACAAAAAAAACTTGCTATTAATTTTGTCAAAATTATGCCCCTTTTTAACTTAGAATCTCAGGTTCTCAAAAACTACAAAGTCAAAATGCTTTCAAACTTCACACATGTCTTCGGCATTATGAGATGACCTTACGGGGCAAGTTACCTAACTCTAGTTTTAATTTTTGTCAAAATTATGCCCCTTTCTAACTTAGAAATTTTGCTTAAAGTTTTGCATGTAAGTAGGTTTCTCAAAACCTACCAAGCCAAATGCTTTCTAACGTGCATGAGAGGAACTCACGTGGCAAGTAACATGACTCTAGCTTACATTTACGCAAAATTATGCCCCTTTTTTAACTTTCAAATTTTGTGACAGTTTTGCTTGTTAGCATGGTAACTTGACCAAATGTTTTCAGATTCTCAACACATCTTTTGCACTATGGAATGGTCTCACTTGGCAAGTTTCATAACTCTGGCTTACAGTTTAAATGCACATATTTCAACTTAGAACATTTTGATATAAAAGCCTTTGTTTGTAAGCTAGTATTTGGTGGAAGGGCTTCCAGATGTTAAGCGCACTGTCATTAGACAGCTCTTGTTTGAGAGTTTTGTTTTCATGAAAGTCCAAGGTAAATTCGTGGTATGCTTTGTTTGATAGCTATCACATAGCCATTCATAATGCTGAAAGAATTTTTAAAGCGAAATCACTAGTTTCATGAAATATCTGGCATTCTGAAATTGAAGAAAATGGCCAATAGCAGTTTTAGTGTTTACGTACTACTGAATTATCTATATTATCTATAATATTATCTGCAAATACAACAGTTTCTTTAGTTTAAATTGTAAACATGATAACTTCTTTCTTTTTAGATGGAAAAAATAGAGAAAATTTTCTTCAGAGATACGGTTAAAGATAGATAAATCTGAAAACTAATTAAAATTAAATCAAAATAACGTTGGCTTACACTTAAAGAACGCTTTTATTTTGAAGAGAGTAGCGTAAATACAATTAATAGTTTACGAAATAAATGTTCCGATTATTGACATAGAGATACCGAAAATAAATAGTCGCCATATATGAATTTAATCTGATATTAACCTAATTCAAGTTGTGGTTACAGTAATCTCGGAAATATTAAGGATTTTACTTTTTCAACAGTTGTTATCACGATTTAAACGTTTGTGTATCTTTTACTTAACAGGTACCCCGTGTGTTCATCAATGGCAAGTTTATTGGCGGAGGATCTGAAACCCAAGATCTGGACAAAAGCGGAGAGCTACGTAAAATGTTGTCATAGCACTGCCGAGCACAGTCGAGTTTCTTTTCTACAGTTCAGCACAAGAACATTCAGTAAAAACCGGCGGATTTTTTTTAAAGAACTGTAAAAACTTGAATCGTGTAAATGTATCATCCTGATTATTCAATGAAACTAGTTTATAGCCGGGAATATAGTGACTTTTTGGATGACATCTTACTACAGAAACCTGTCAATTTGTCACGGTGTTGTTTTCTATTTGTTTCTTTATATTAAATTATGATAACTTGTGTTCGTTCTGACTCAAAGATCTGCAAAATCCTAGATTTTAACCCATAATGCTAATGTATATGTTACATATGTTAACCTAGATTTTAACCCATAAGGTATGATTTCACTACGAATAAATTGATAGAATCAAACTGAATACCCACAAATACAATTTATACACCCCAAAATATTAAAAATCAACAACAGCTTCGGTAAATGTTGTAAATAAGAGAACATAAAAATCATGTAAAGAGGCTATAGAGATTGCAGGGCCACATCTTTTTATGACGCGATGATAAACACTATTTGTTTAAAACAACATCATGGGAGCTTTTAAAGGCAACAATGCCAACACCTTAACTAAAGCGCGTTTCGGGTACGGTAAACTTTTCTATGTACATCTGGCAACTCTGGTAACTGCTTTTGTGATAACACGACAGAGAGCCTCGTTACAAACAGTTACACCGACTGTGACAGATTATCATATTGTGGTGTGTGTGTGTTGCAAAGTCTGAGACGCTCATATTTATATTGCCTAATGGTTAGTCTGGCTACCGATTAGATAATATTTTTTTCATTCTTTATTCTAATACATTCAGACTCTGATTATCTAATGTTTTGAGAAGAAAAGGGACATAATTATATAAAATTTGAATAGCCGCATGAGTTATCTCCAGTGAACAAAACACTGACAAGCTAGTGGTATACAAAAAAAACAACCGACTTTGGAACATGGCTTGCGGTGTGGATTCGTCAATACTTCCTACAGGTTTGACTAAAAGGCATATGTTCCTGTTAATGTCATGCTGCTATTGCTGTCGAATCAGATACACACGCTGCCGCGACAGTACGGTTTCATATGTAGTGGCGATGGTGTTGGAACGAATGTATGGAAAGATGACAAAGATGCGATACTGCGATGACACGATGTTTACTTTTCGTCTTCTCCATCGTGGCAAAAAGACTATAAAACAGTTGAGTTATTACTGCCGCATCTGGCTACGCGATGCCGCGAAAGTATGATTGTAAGATGGTGATGGCACGACAGCACAATGGTGATGGCACGACAACACAGTGGTGATGGGGCGAAGGCACGACGACGATGACAGGTAGTAATATCGCGTATTCGTCATCGTGCTGCCGAAATATCGCTCCATCACCATCGGGTCACCGTCGTATCGCGCCTCCGTCATCGTGCACGCGCTCACTTACCATCGTGCTGTCTTACTGTCGTATCTTCACTATCGTGTCATCGTACTGTCGTCGCTTTGCATGTATTTGATACGACAGCGATACCACAATAGCCTTAGTAGTTTTCTCATCATTTTTGGCATCTTCCCACTTCCCAATACAAGTCTGAGTATGAAAAAAAAAGACGGACCGCCTGATATTCAAAAGTATTCTAAATATAACTTAACATAGAGATTTATACGCCCCGCTCAAGGAGCGATGCCTTGCTGTTTTGTTTCCTTTTGTGAATACAAGAAGCAACTCAATTTAGTGTTTGAAATTATTTTTTGTCCAATGGCAAAACAGTATTTTTCAAATTACGGGAAATTTATTTTGGTAAATCAACATTTACTTCCAGTCGTTTATTAACCAGTAAGTCACATACTGTAAGCGGAGCTTAAATTTGTAAACAAAAAATAATTTCAAACACTAAACAGGTTAGTGTTTATTAGAAAGCATTTATCAAATTAAATTGGTCGCGCGGGCTGCGCCACGCCAGACCAATTTAATTTGATAAATGTTTACTAATAAACACTAACCTATACAGAGTAGATGATCAATTTTGAAGGAATCACTGAAATTGATTTACTTAAATCTATGTACTTTTTAACGATGTACATTGTGCAAAAATATATGGTCACTATTCCCATAACCACATTTATTTATGCCTATCATTACTATATTGTCTATCCCAGGTAACTTATTTAAAGTCGAGTTTTACCTTATGTGTCTAAAACACACGATATGTTCTGTTTTGCTTTTGACATTCCTTTTTTTCAATTTGGAAAGCTAACTATTAAATGTTTGAATATTGTTTAGTTTGGTAACTACACCAACCACACGTATTTACCAAACATGTTTTACAACGCATGTGTAGCATCAATAAATGAACATTTTTTTACATAAACGTGTTTCGTTAACGGAAAATAATAAGATTGAATACGTAAAAATGAAAATATAAAGAATAAATCATTTATGAAAATAATGACTCTGTGCATTCTGACCAATTCAGGCAGATCCCAACTTGACCAGAGTTATATTTTCGTCAGAATAATATTTGAGAACTGTTTACTCACCACATGATATAACTCCAATTATATATATCAGATCTATTGATTTGAATTCCATGATATGAAAATAAAATGTTTATGCACCATATAGTTATTAAAGCTTTGTTATAATATTACATAATTGCATACAATATACATGCAAGTACCGGTTACACCATATAGGGAGCATCCAGTAAACTTTAAATGTAAAATTTTATTTATATTATTGAGGCCAGGCATCACATACTAAAATACTGATTTATCTTTGAAATGTTGTTCTGAAAAAAAGTTATGGTTTTAGGAATTATAACTTCATCAGATTTCTTTGAAAAAAAAAATTCGCATACTATTAGAGGCACTACTTTATTATATTATTCAAATAAAAAGGACCAATTACATATATTAGACTACCAACACCCTTCCCCATCCTCATAATAATCTTTATCTTTAATATGATAGTGACTTTGTACAAGAAGACTTCACGTACCTTTACCGACTTGTACAATGTATGATAACATACCTTTAATGAACATACTAACAGCAAATTTATCTCGAGATTACAATCATTTCAAGTGTCCTTAACACAGACGCTGCAACGCGGGAGAAGATTACAGCTACGATTGTATTTGATGTGCAAAATATGTGTGTCAAACTCTCAACATTTCTCGTAGTTGCTTGCATATACAATATACAATGGTATCAGGTCGAATCAGTTGGCCGCTGTCCGCAAAATAATTGTTCTATATTGCCACCCACATCATATGACACAAGGGGCATAACACTAGCACCAATATTTTATGACTTGCGTCCCTCAGTTTTCACTCAAGTTAAAGTTTTGATGCACTTTCACGCTGTCTCTGTTATTACTGAATGAATCTGTTTCAAACTTAAAACAGTTGTTCCGCATCATCATCCGTATCACATGACAAACAAAGTCCACAACTATTATGTCGATATTTAATTATTTATACCCCCTTTTATTTACAATTTCGGTTTAATTTTTATGCACTTTCACTCTATCTCTATTGTTACTAAATAGATTTGATTCAAACTTGAAGTCGTTGTACCACATTATCACCCACGTAATATGAATGGATTCTATTCAAACTTAAAACTGTTGTCCAATACTATCACCAACATTTAAGGTCCATAACTGGCTCATATAGTATACGAATAAGCCCCCACCCACTATCCCAATTGAAATTCCAGGTTAAAGTTTTGATGTACATTGATACCATCTGTTATTACTAAATGGATTTGATTCAAACTTAAAACTGTTGTTCCGAATCATCACTCACATCACATAACAGATGGCCCAAGACGTGTAGATGTGCACAACATACTTTTTCCTAGGGCCGACGAAGGTGGTGGGGTGGGGTGTGGGTCGGCTAACCCACCAATTTTCTTCTCGTCAATTCAAGAATTTCACACACGAACTGTTGTGTTTCCTTTGACGAAGCAGTACTGTAGGCTCAAGTTATTAATCATTTCAATGAATCAAACATCGAAATGGTCGAGCACAATGTCTCCTCTGATCGCTCTCGTTTGGTTTCAAGAATAACTTGCAGATTTCAGATGTCAGAAAGACTAAGTATGTACATACTTTTTTCAAATTCGAACACTCTTAGGTATGTAATGTACAGCATTCAAATGAGTGCTCGAACTTGCAATTAATTTTGAATTTAAATCTTACAACTTTAATGACAAATCGTATGTGTCAGTGGTAGACAAAAACTTGACTATGACTTTGCAATAACAGCAATCTATTATTCTGGAAGAGTCATCATATTGCCTTATGAGTATCTAAATAAAAAAAGAAATGCTTATATGCTGTCCCTGTCACTGCAGTGTTTAATGACTCTAATGTGGATGAAGATACTGGACAATAGGCTATTAGCTTAGCCTGTGTCAAAAGTATTAAGTAATAACAGTAATAACAGAGATAAGGATAAAGTGTATTAAAACATTAAATAAGTATAAAAGGGACATAATTCATGCAAACTTTCTGCAAGATTACGGCGCACCAACACAGTATAGGTTATATGGCGCCAAACAGGACTACACATTTTGGTTTCACATCTCATTTACATCGAAATAAAAACACGAGGTATGGAAAAAACTCATAACATATTGGTATAACTCATAACATATTGGTACGTGCTAGCATTGTGGACCTTGTGTCATATGGTGGGGTGATGATGTGGAACAACCATTTTAAGTTTGAATCAATTCCATTTAGTAGCAACAGCGATACGGTGAAAAAGCATAAAAATTAAACTGAAATTCTAAGTAAAAAGGGGGCACAATTCATGAAAAACTGGTGCAAGAGTTATGGCTCTTATGTTATATGATGTGAGTAATGATGTGAAACAGCTATTTTAAGTTTGATTGACACCATTTGGTAAGAATAGAGTTAGAATACTTTAACCTGAAATTCTAAGTAAAAAAGGGGAGGGGGATAATTCATGAAACGTTGGTGAAAGAGTTATGGCGCTTGCGTCATATGATGTGAGTGATGATATGGAACAATTATTTTAACTTTGAATCAAATCCTCACTGTAATTAGAGAGATATAGTGAAAATGCATCAAAATTAACCTTAAAATAAGTAAAAAGGGGGCCTAATTTATGAACAATTGGTGTCAGAGTTTTGGCCCTTGTGTCATATGATGTGGGTGATGATGGAGGAATTACTATTTTAAGTTTGAAACAAATCCATTAAGTAATTACAGAGATAAAGAGAAGTGCATCAAAACTTTAACCAAGGTGCAGACGCGGAAGGACGCCAACGCTGGTCGAGTAGGACAGCTCTCCATACTTCGTATAAACGAGATAAAAAAGGGAGATAATTCAAAAATGGGACCACCAAGAGTTATGATTCCTTGTCACTGCACTCCCTCTCACTGACCTCTATCAATACGTAAAGTGCCTGGTCAATATCTTACATAGCATTAGAGTTATTCCCTGTACATGGTTTTTAAAAAAGGGTGATAATTCGAAAATGGGACCACCTAGAGTTATGGTTCCTTGTCAGTGCATTCCTCTCAATGAGCCCTATCCCTATCATTGTGTAAAGTTACAACTGGTATCTTCAATACTTTTTGAGTTATCCTCTGGACAAGAAGTGTGACGGATGGACAAACGGACAGTCAAGGTGGTGACTATATGCTCCCCCTTTGATAAAATTTTAACATCTATACCATTTACTGTCATCATTTTTCAAAACAGAATTTCTGAATGTTGGCTTGAATCCACCCTATATGGAAACAGATCATTGACAGTCAGATAAAATATAATTCCCTGACATGTTTCTATTTCCCCTGAAAATCCCCCCCCCCCCCCCACCCCCAACCCCACACACACAAGATCTGTCAAATTTGATTTTATCATTTTGTTAAAAGGCAACTAGAACCAAATATGAAAACTACTTCAAAAAGAGTATTTTTATTAAAGGCTTATTCTCTCTTTTTATCAGCAATTGATAACGCGGTATTTGAGATCCATCAAACTGTGCATAAGGAGTTATTATTTTCATTTTCTATTTTAACTCTTTTTGCAGTAGAGAATGGTCAAGCATGGATGGTAGTAGATACTACAGACACATTGCACTAGGAAGGTGGATAGTCTGCATTTTACACATTCAAATTAAAAACAAACAGTAACAAGAAGTGTAAAAAAAATTTATTAATCATGATTGTCTCGGAATTACAAAATACTGTAAGGCACACAAGCTTGAAATATAAAACATCACAGATATATCAGGCATGGTATTTGTATATCTGACATGATATATGTTGTTCCCACGGAGTTACGATGAGCAATATTTGAGATAATCATGTTCTCATCTTACAAAATATTTAACATACATTTCATAGTAATATGACTGTTGGATAACAGCAACACCTTACTACGCAAATGCCTTGTCACAAAAAAGTCAACTGAAGGGCAAAATAACTAAATATTAATATTTTCTTCTTCTTAAGAATAACATGGTGTAATAGCCATATTTCATATCTTGTAACTGGATGGTAATATTTAAATGAAATTTGGTCACTTTAAAGACATTCAAAATTAGAAACTTTTCACCGAGAGCTTTTTCAAATTTTATCATTTTTTGGGGAGATAATCGGTACTGAAGTTAACATTGATGCCTATGGGAAATATATAATTTCTTTGATGAGAATCTGAACTTGAGTTTCGAGAAAATTTTGCGGTAGAAAGCTGCATTATATGATTCTGATACAAATATCAAAAAGAAATCTAAAATTCCCCGTAGGGAAAAGGAGAAAATCATTTTTTTTCTAGTTTTCAGTGAAGATAACTCATGAAAACTAAAATTATCAGGGGAGGTTATCAAAAGGAAATTTCTGAAAACTTCTGTCACTATATAACTTGTCAGTATGCACCTTATTTCTATCGTTTGACATTTTTAAAGCTTACATTATCAAGTTGTATGTACGCTTTTGGTGAAATTGAGGCCTATTACACCATGTTGTCCTTAACGCTTGTTTAAAACATATTATCTGCCAACCTCTTTTACACTATCAAAACTGAACTTGAATAATTATTCTATTTTTCTGTTTTTGATTGTTAAAAGCACATAAACTGTCAGCACTGAAAAAAGGTTTATCACGGCCTAGTTTTTGCACACAATAAAATATGTTTCATCAGTTATTGCGGTAATGAATACTGGTAAAAAAATGGATCTGTTTTGAGCTTAAAATATGAAATATGCCAAATTTGACTAATTCAAGAGCCTTAACTCTGGTACTATTTAAGAATCCTGCAAAGAGGACTGCTAAAAAAAATGTTGTCGCTAATATTTTGGATAAGGTGAAATAAATCATTACTTCTTAATCAAAGGGCATAATTTTGGCGTTATTTGAGTGATTTTATCCATTATTGAAAATGTCTGTAATCATGTACCTGTTCACATTCTTCATATGTTTCATGATTAGTTTGCTCAAGGAACGAAGTCTCTGTATTTATTTGAAATATGATGATTCAAGGGTCATTACCCTGGTGGTATAATAGCAATCTTGCCCATTATTAGACTTGTATGAGATGTTTTGAATGCTAACATTCTGTTTAAGTTTCATGAAGTTTGCTGAAAAAATATGGCCTTCGATTTACTTTTACAGACCACTGAAAAACCTAGCAATTTCAACAAATTCAAAGACCATTCCTCTAGTGTTATTTAAATAATCTTGCCCACCATCAAACCAATACAATATATATATTGTGGCCATATACATTCAATGTAAAATAGAAGAAGTAGAAAACCACAGGTCGCCCAACATGACATAAATGAAAATGTTGCTGGCTCGGTCTGATTGAGCTTATTCATGGATGGCAGTGGAAATGCAAGCTTCCGTCCGTGCCATCTAGCCCCAGGTTGAGCAGAACTTGACATTTACACATGTTACAAGTACATGTTGTACCAAAATATGAAGACTGCTGCCTAACAAATGTGGCCTCCTCTGTGTTAATAATTAATGTGAAATACACTACTTAACAAATAATCAAGGCCTTCAAGGTGTATGTCATCTAATTTATCACGGTTTAGACTTCAGATGCCCAGGAATTGAACCACGAGGGCGTTAGCACTGGTTGTTTAATCTAAGCATCTAAACCATGAATTTTGGTAAGTAAGACAACAAATCACAAAAAGGCCTTTATTGTTTTCATTCTTACATGTTCATTGCAATATTTTGGTAAAAAATATGCTGGGCTTCATTTATTCCAGTAGTAATGGACCAGATGTCATGTGGCATTTGGACGTCATAATGCTTTCTTACGGTCCGTGCGTTAAGTGTTGTTTAACGCAGAATATATAGAGCTTGAATTTCTTCTTTGTTTAACTGGCAATCAAATCGAGCCATGTTAGAATTTCTAACAATTCAAGGACCATCACGCAGATGGTACTGCAGCAATGAAGTCCGTCATGAAACATGACCATCATACATATCATAATCTGATAAAGATTAAGGAAGAAATGTAGCTGCTAGGGTATAAACAAGCTTAAATAAGGCATTTTTTTGATAAGTCCAGAGCCATAACTCACCCAAATTTTCTGAGATTTTAAGTTGATACAGGCTGTTTATAACAGGATATACAAGTACTACATGTCTGTGTGCATACGAGATCCTCTTACTCTCATATCTCTGAGTGAGAAAATATCATAAAAGAAACCTGTGTATTTCTTTTGATTTCAATAACAATTTTCAATCTCAAGTCTGTTCACAGAAATTGACTTTGTGTAAATGTTCATTCACTAATTTCATTCTCAGTTTCAAACTAATCCACAACATTTCTTAAAATTTCACTGACCTCCACAAATCTCAATTCACCTTTAAAGTTTTCATATATAAACTTCATAAAAAGATCACTTGCATAGCACTTTATAAAATATACAAAAATAACAACAACAACAACAACAACAAATATAAATATCTCAAAACATTTTTGTTTTGGGTAAAAATAATGTACTTTCAAATTCTGATAAAAATTGTATTTTGTTAAAATAGCCTTTGGTATAAATGTATAAACATTATGAATGTTTACAAATTAATGCTGCAAAATATAAATACAACATTCTGAAAGGAGAAAAGTATACAGTAAACCTTGCTTATAAGGAACAGCTTGGGACCTCTAAAACTTGTTCCTTATAACCGAGGTTCCTTATATCCGTATAGCGAACTAATTCCTTGTAACCGAGGTTTGTATAACAAACACAACTTGTATAGCGAACACTATTTGACTGACGTTTGAAAAGGGCTCCGGGTCGACCATGAATCTTTATGTGAGAGATTTGTGAGTCTAGTACCGGTCCTTTCCTAGAGAGATGGTAAGGTAAACTGACTGCGTGTATATGACTTAAATAGTGTTGAAACACGACATTTAAACCTAAACTAAGCTAAAATGTACGTCGGTAAGAATGACGTGATTTGTGTTTATTTTTTGTCGGCTATTTCTATCTTCTTGTTTTAGGAGAGCACTACATTATGATTATAAGATATGTTGCAGCCCTTACCTTCCTCGGCAGCATGTTATTTGAAAAGGCATCAATACTAATATAAAATAAATGTTCAAATAATTAATACAAAAATGCTGAATTAGATTACCAATTAAAATTTAAAAGTAGGGTGTTTATGACATACAGTGCATTACGACTAGACATCGGCGCCATACATACGGACTAAAGTGTAAATTATACCTATAGTTTTGCTATTGTCCATTTTAGCAACTGCTATAATTTTTACAATTGAAAATTTGGTAAACTGGACTGTTTGCCATTGTTAATCACGCGTAATTAACACATTTATTTAGGATAATATGACATGACCATGTCCACGACTAATTTTCGTTCACTATTGTTAACATGAAATACCTAATACATGTAGCTCTCAGACATAATCTCGAGTAAATATAAGTAAATGATGATATTATTTATTTTCTTTTTATCATATCTGTGAAATAACAAACTAAAGATCATAGAAATGAAATAATATGTATTTATTCATGTGCATAAAAGCGCGTGAAAGTGCCGACGTTACTCTGACGTCATCAGCGATTCTCCTGTTTATTTCCAGTTTTCAATGATTTTTATTCTTTATGTCTGTTCGCTATAACCGAGGGTTTTTATATTGAATTTCGTACTTTGGGACTAGAAAAAGTGTTCCTTATAACCGAGTGTTCCTTATAACCGAGTTCCCTATAACCGAGGATTTTTACATTGAATAAAGAAGGAATTAGATCGGGGAATTATAAACTGTTCCTTATAACCGAGTGTTCCTTATATCCGAGTTCCTTATAAGTGAGGTTTACTGTACAAGATACTTTTGAAATGATGAATAAAATCGTCATGTTGTGTCATGTTAGGAACTAGGAGAAGTACAGAATATATAAATTTTACATGGTTTTAATCAGCTACTGTCTTTACCTAAACAATGTTATATGCCGTCATCTATTTTGTCTACAATATAAGCAAAACTGTGGATCAAATGTCATATATATATATATATGATACCAATACTGTCCGTAAGTACTGATCTGCCACTCATTAAATCTTTGCGAATATTTGCGGGCATTTTCATTATAGTACACGATACATGTATTTGTATCCTGAAAATATCTACACTAACAACAAGAGCTGTCCGTAAGAGAGCTAGTGCTCGACTATTCGAATCGTTGTCCCAGAAGCAGGAATATTACCCTATATGTTCTATAGATTTTCCATCCAGTTTTTGCATTAGTTTTGGAGATAGTAACATGCATGCAAAGCAGAAGTTTTAAATTCAAAAGCGGACATGATTTGGCCAAAATGCAAGTCAGAGTTATGGGACTTGATGCAATCAACTAGTTTTATAACCCTGAAGACATATGTGAAGTTTCAAATTTATATCTGCATTTGTTTGCAGATAGTAACTTGCACACAAAACTTTTACCAGAATTTTCTAAGTCCAAAAGGAGGCATAATTTGCCCAAATACATGTCAAAGTTATGAGACTTGACCCAGTGTGGTTGGTAATTTATCTAGAAAAAGAAAAAATAAGTTTCAAATCATATACCTTTAAGTAATAGCTATATGTACTTGCACGCAGAACTTTAACCAGGATTTTCTAAGGCCAAAAGGGGGCATAATTTGGCCAAATTGCACGTCAGAGTCATGGGACTTGATCCAGTGAGATTGGTAATTGACCTAGGAAAAGAAAAAATAAGTTTCAAAGCTATATGCCTTTAAATGATAGCAATATGTACTTGCATGCTAAACTTTAACCAGGATTTTCTATGTCCAAAAGGGGAAATAATTTGGCCAAAATGCATGTCAGAATTATGGGACTTAATGCAATCAACTAGTTTCATAACCCCGGAGACACATGTGAAGTTTCAATTCAATATTTGCATCAGTTTTGGAGACAGTAACTTGCATGTAAAACTTTCACTAGAATTTCCTAGTGTGGTTGGTAATTTATCTAGAAAAAGAAAAAATAAGTTTCAAATCATATACCTTTAAGTAATAGCTATATGTACTTGCACGCAGAACTTTAACCAGGATTTTCTAAGGCCAAAAGGGGGCATAATTTGGCCAAAATACATGTCAGAGTTATGGGACCTGACCCAGTGAGGTTGATAATTGACCTAGAAAAAGAAAAAAAAAGTTTCAAAGCTATATGCCTTTAAATGATAGCCATTTGTACTTGCACGCAAAACTTTAACCAGGATTTTCTAAGTCCAAAAGGGGGCACAATTTGGCCAAAATGCATGTCTGAGTTATTGGACTTAATGCAGTCAACTAGTTTCATAACCCCGGAGACACATGTGAAGTTTCAATTCAATATTTGCATCAGTTTTGGAGACAGTAACTTGCATGAAAAACTTTAACTAGAATTTCCTAAGTCCAAAAGGGGTATAATTTGGCCAAAATACATGTCAGAGTTATGGGACTTGACCCAGTGAGGTTGGTAATTGACCTAGAAAAAGAAAAAACAAGTGAATGAAGTATTGCCATGCAATACAAAGTCCCCTACTGGAAGGCGCCTAATTTTCTCTACTGCAGTATAACATAATGAACTGATATCTGTCAATGATGTATAAACAATATTGTACTATATATACAATATAATATAACAAAGCACTTGGATTAAAATTTGCATATATAAAAACGTACAGTTGTTTTCATTTTGGAATTTTTTTGGCCAATATACAAAAAGTTATCATAAAAGTTATTTATAGTAACAACAAAGTGAAATTAATCCTAAAAAAAAAAAAAAAAAAAAAAGAAAATTTATAAAATGTAAGTCCACAAGAAAATCTTTACTAGGTAGAGATAGATCAAAATACACCTAAATATTGGATGTAACATGCATGTTGTACCACAGAAAAGTGGTCTCAATTTTTCCCTACGGCCAGTAATAAAAATGTTACAATGTAATCTATTTATAGTAACAACAAAGGGACGTAATTCTAAAAAAGTGTGCCTCATGGTGGTGAACATTTGTGCCAAGTTACATCAAAATCTCTCCATGCATGAAGAAGAAATGCTCCGGACAAAGTCATTCTTGAATTTGACCTTTGACCTCTAAGTATGACCTTGACCTTAGACCTAGCGACCTGGTTCTGGCGCAAGACAATTTGTCTCATGGTGGTGAACACTTGTGCCAAGTTACATTAAAATCCTTCCATGCATAAAGAAGAAATGCTCCAGACAAAGTCATTCTTGAATTAGACCTTTGACCTCTAAGTATGACCTTGACCTTTGAGCAAGGGCTCCGGGATTTATGCATGACACGTTGTCTCATCATGGAGAACATCTGCGCCAAGTAATATTGAAATCCCTTAATGAATGACAGAGTTATATACCGGACACGAAACAGACCCTGTTCATGCCATGTTAACATTTGACTACTAAGTGTGACCTTGACCTTTGAGCTAGGGGTCTGAAAGTTGTGCATGACACATCGTCATATTATGACGTAAAATTTTACCAATTGATATTAAAATCCCTTCATGGGTGAGAGAGTTATGGACCGGACAGGAAAAAAGCCCTGTTGACCTTTAACCTCCAATTGTGACCTTGACCTTTGAGTTAGGGGTGCGGGTTTTGCGCATGACACGTCACCACATCATGGGGAACATTTGTGTCAAGTAATATTAAAATCCCTTCATGGATGAAAGAGTTATGGACCGAACACGAAACAGACCCTGTTCATGCCATGTTAACATTTGACTACTAAGTGTGACCTTGACCTTTGAGCCAGGGGTCTGAAAGTTGTGCATGACACATCGTCTTATTATGAGGTACAACTGTGCCAAGTGATATTAAAATCCCTTCATGGATGGGAGAGTTATGGACCGGACAGGAAAAAAGCCCTGTTGACCTTTGACCTCCAATTGTGACCTTGACCTTTAAGGTAGGGGTCCGGGTTTTGCACATGACACGTCGTCTCATCATGGGGAACATTTGTGCCAAGTAATAATAAAATCCCTTCATGGATAAAAGAGTTATGGACCGGACACGAAACTGCGGAAGGACGGAATGACGGAATGACGGAAAGACGGAATGACGGAATGACGGAAAAACGCATTCCTATAGTCCCCAAAACTGGTTTTCAACCAGTAGGGGACTAATAAGTTTCAAAGCTATATGCCTTTAAATGCATGCAAAACTTTAACCAAGGTGTGACGCCAACACAGACGCCAGGGTAAGTAGAATAGCTAGACTATTCTTTGAATAGTCGAGCTAAAAATAACTGGTATAGTTAACCATTAGCACAGTGGCACAGTGGTAAGCTCTCTGACTTCTACGCACCTTACCATGGGTTCAAAATCAGTTCAGACTATTTTTTTTTTATATTCAGTGTAATATAATAGAATCATTATTACTTTAATTTTTACAATATTTTATGAAACATCATTTTTCTTGTGTACTGATGTCTTGTGTCCTTGAATTGTACGTTGAATGAACGAACACTTGTTTGGTCCTGAAGATTTCAGCCACCATTTTGTAGATCAGTTTACTGACATGTACGTAGAAGAATGTTGAATAGTAGAGTATTTTTGTCAATAAATGAACAATTTATCAAGATAAGTGTGACAATTCTCCTGTCTGTTAAGTTTACAGATGAAATAAACTAGATGCCCACAGGCAACATGTCGAGCCCGCCAGCTGTCAAAAGAACTAGGAGTACATTGCACATGACATCCTGTCTCATTGAGGCAAACATTTATGCCAAATAAAAAATGATTGCAAATGTTACAATATAAGTTATCTATAGTAACAACAAAGGGAAGCAAATCTTAAAAAAAAATCTAAGTCCACACAAAAATCCTTACCAGTAGAGATATGTCAAAATACACCTCAAAATTGGATGTAACATGCATATTGTACTACAGAAAAGTGGTCTTGATTTTTCCCTACCACTGGTAATAAAAAAGTTACAATATAAGCTATTTAGAGTAATAACAAACGGAAGTAATTCTAGGTTCCTGCATATGACACTCCGTCTCATTTAGGTGAACAGTTGTGCCAAGTTACATCAAAATCCCTCCATGCATGAACAAGAGCGCCACCAAGCGGGGCAATATACGCCCGAAGGCTTACATCATAGGATGGGAGCAAAATTTTAAGAACTTGACTGTTGTAGCCCCAAAGGACTGGAACAACAAAAGGAAAACTTCAAACAAGAGGACCATGATGGTCCTGAATCGCTCACCTCTTCCCACATGACCCAGTTTTGAGTATGATGTCGTTTTTTCTATTATTTGACATAGTGACCTAGTTTTTGAGCTCATGTGACCGAGTTTTTAACTTGACCTAGATATTATCAAGATAAAAATTCTGACCAATTTTCATGAAGATCCATTGAAAAATATGGTCTCTAGAGAGGTCACAAGGTTTTTTTATTATTTGACCTATTGACCTAGTTTTCGAAGGTACGTGACCCTGTTTTGAACTTTACCTAGATATCATCAAGGTGAACATTCTCACTAATTTTCATGAAGATTCATAAAAAATATGGCCTCTAGAGAGGTCACAAAGTTTTTCTATTCTTATACCTACTGGCCTAGTTTTTGATCGCACGTGACCCAGTTTCGAAACTGAAATAGATATCATCAAGGTGAACATTCAGATCAATTTTCATGAAGATCCATTGAAAAATATGGCCTCTAGAGAGGTCAAAAGATTTTAATAATTTTAGACCTACTGACCTAGTTTTTGACCGCAGTTGACCCAGTTTTAAACCTGATATAGATATCATCAAGATGAACATTCAGACCAACTTTCATACAGATCCCATGAAAAGTATGGTCTCTAGAGAGGTCACAAGGTTTTTTTTATTATTTGACCTATTGACCTAGTTTTTGAAGGCACGTGACCCAGTTTCAAACTTGACCTAGATATCATCAAGGTGAACATTCTGACTAATTTTCATGAAGATCCATTCAAGGGTATGGCCTCTAGAGAGGTCACAAGGTTTTTCTATTTCAAGACCTACTGACCTAGTTTTTGCTCGCAGTTGACCCAGTTTCAAACTTGACCTATATATCATCAAGATAAACATTCAGACCAACTTTCATACAGATCCCATGAAAAATATGGCCTCTAGAGAGGTCACAACGTTTTTTCATTATTTGACCTACTGACCTACTTTTTGACGGCACGTGACCCATTTTCGAACCTGACCTAGATATCATCAAGATGAACACTCTGACCAATTTTTATGAAGATCCAATCAAAAGTATGGCCTCTAGATAGGTCACCAGGTTTTTCTATTTTTAGACCTACTGACCTAGTTTTTGACCGCACATGACCCTGTTTTGAACTTGACCTAGATATCATCAAGATGAACATTCAGACCAACTTTCATACAGATCCCATGAAAAATATGGCCTCTAGAGAGGTCACAAGGTTTTTCTACTATTTGACCTACTGACCTAGTTTTTGATGGCACGTGACCCACTTTCGAACTTGACCTAGATATCATCAAGGTGAACATTCTGACCAATTTTCATGAAGATCTCATGAAATATGTGGCCTCTAGAGAGGTCACAAGGTTTTTCTATTTTCAGACCTACTGACCTAGTTTTTGATCGCACATGACCCAGTTTCGAACTTGACCTTGATATCATCAAGATGAACATTCAGACCAACTTTCATACAGATCCCATGAAAAATATGGCCTTTAGAGAGGTCACAAGGTTTTTCTATTATTTGACCTACTGACCTAGTTTTTGATGGCACGTGACCCAGTTTCGAACTTGACCTAGATATCATCAAGGTGAACGTTCTGACCAATTTTCATGAAGATCATGTGAAATATATGGCCTCTAGAGAGGTCACAAGGTTTTTCTATTTTTAGACCTACTGACCTAGTTTTTGACCGCAAGTGACCCAGTTTCAAACTTGACCTACATATCATCAAAGTAAACATTCTGACCAATTTTCATGAAGATCTTTTGAAATATATGGCCTCTAGAGAGGTCACAAGGTTTTTCTATTTTTAGACCTACTGACCTAGTTTTTGATGGCACGTGACCCAGTTTCGAACTTGACCTAGATATCATCAAGGTGAACATTCTGACCAACTTTCATAAAGATCCCCACAAAAATGTGACCTCTAGAGTGGTCACAAGCAAAAGTTTACGGACTGACGGACGGACGACGGACGCTGCGTGATCACAAAAGCTCACCTTGTCACCATGTGACAGGTGAGCTAAAAACAAATCTAAGTCCACAAAAAAAATATTCAAAGTCTACAAAAAAAATCCTTATCAGGTACAGGTATGTAAAAATACACCTTAAAGTTGGAGGTACCATCCATGTTGTACCACAGAAAAGTGGTCTCGGTTTTTCCCTACGGCCAATAATAAAAAAGTTTCAAAATAAACTATTTATAGTAACATAAAAGGGAAGTAATTCAAAAAAAAATTATTGTAAGTACAAGAGTGCAAGAATGTCACAATATACGCCCGTCACAGCAAATTTCTTTACTCTAGCACCTGTATTTGCAAATGGAATTTTAATTTTGTGGTTGTTTAGTAATAACTAAGTGTTTTGTTTTTCTAAGTCCACAAAAAAAAAACTCCTTACCAGGTAGAGATACCTTAAAATACACCTAAAATTGGAAAGTAACATCTATGTTGTACCACAGAAAAGTGGTCTTGGTTTTTCCCTACGGTCAATTATAAAAAAGTTACAATATAAGTTATTTATAGTAACAACTAAGGGAAGTTAATCTTAAAAAAAAAAAAAAAAAAATCAAAAAAAAAAATTGTAAGTCCTCACAAAAATCTTTACCAGGTAGAGACTGGTCAAAATACACCTCAAAAATTGGATGTAGCATGCATGTTGTACTACAGAAAAGTGGTCTCGATTTTTCCCTACGACTAGTAATGAAAAAGTTACAATATAAGCTATTTATAGTAACAACAAAGGGAAGTAATTCGAAAGAAGGGAACTGCGCATGACACTTCGTCTCATGATGGTGTATAATTGTGTCAAGTTACATCAAAATCCCTCCATGCATGAAGAAGAAATGCTTCGGACAAAGTCATTCTTGTATCTGACCTTTGGCCTCTAAGTGTGACCTTGACCTTAGACCTAGGGACCTGGTTCTTGCGCATGACACTACGTCTCGTGGTGGTGAACATTTGTGCCAAGTTATATCAAAATCCCTCTATGCATGAAGAAGAAATGCTCCGACAAGGTTTTCATTCTTGTATCCTTTGACCTCTAAGTGTGACCTTGACCTTAGACCTAGAGACCTGGTTCTTGCGCATGACACTCCGCCTCATGGTGGTGAACATTTGTGCCAAGTTATATCAAAATCCCTCTATGCATGAAGAAGAAATGCTCCGGACAAAGTTTTCATTCTTGTATCCTTTGACCTCTAAGTGTGACCTTGACCTTAGACCTAGGGACCTGGTTCTTGCGCATGACACTCCTTCTCATGATGATGAACAATTGTGCCAACTTTCATCAAAATCCCTCTATGCATGAAGAAGATATGGTCCGGACAAAGTCATTCTTGAATTTGACCTTTGACCTCTAAGTGTGACCTTGACCTTAGACCTAGGGACCTGGTTCTTGCGCATGACACTCAGTCTCATGATGGTGAACAACTGTGCCAAGTTTCATCAAAATCCCTTCATGCATGTAGAAGATATGCTCCGGACAAGGTCTGTGGATGCCGCCCGCCCGCCAGGGGCGTTCCCATAATACGTCCCGTTTTTCAAACGGGCGTATAAAAATTATTGTAAATATAAAAAAGAGATCTGCCAAATAAAAACAAGAGCACTGCAATGCAGAGCAATATACACAAAGCAAAGTCATATATGACCTTTGACCCTTAAGTGTGACCTTGACCTTGAAGCGAGTCATCCGGAACATGCGCTCTGCACATCGTTACAATGTGGTGAACATTTCTGCCAAGTTTCTTTGAAATCCTTCCAGCAGTTCAAGAGTTACAGAGCGGACACGAAACAAACTGACATGACTTTTGACCCCTAAGTGTGACCTTGACCTTGAAGCAAGTCATCCGGAACATGCGCTCTACACATCGTCTTGGTGTGGTGAACATTTGTGTCAAGTTTCTTTGAAATCCTTCAACGGGTTCAAGAGTTACAGAGCGGACACGAAACAAAGTGATATGACCTTTGACTCCTAAGTGTGACCTTGACCTTGAAGTGAGACATCCAAAACATGCGCTCTGCACATCGTCTCAGTGTGGTGAACATTTGTGTAAAGTTTCCTTGAAATCCTTCAAGGGGTTCAAGAGTTACAGAGCGGACACGAAATTGCTAATGGACAGACGACAGACGGACGGACAGACGGACACCAGCGTCATAACATAATACGTCCCTTCGGGCGTATAAAGAGAAATGCTCCAGACAAAGTCATTCCTGTATCTGACCTTTGACCTCTAAGTGTGACCTTGACTTTAGACGTAGGGTCCTGGTTCTTGTTCATGACACTCCGTCACATGGTTGTGAACATTTGTGCCAAGTTACATTAAAATCCCTCCATGCACGAAGAAATGCTCCGGACAAAGTCACTATTGAATTTAACCTTTGACCTCCAAGTGTGACCATGACCTTTGAGATAGGGACCTGCGGTTTGCGCATGACACTCCGTCTCACTCAGGTTAACATTCACGCCAAATATAAACGAAACTGCTCCATGCATGTCAAAGTTATGGTCCGGACAAACAAATCCGGACAGACGCACGCACACATTGACGCACATACACCGAACAGCCATTTGGACAACTATGTCTTCGCTTTTGCAAACGGGCTTGACAAAAAAAATGACGTGGACAGAGGGAGGACTCGAACACATATCCCCTAAATTGCTAGCTGAAAGCTTTGTCCACACAGTTATATCAGTACATGCAAAATGATGATGTTAATTAATAAATGTATATTTGTTTGTTCAATAGTTATAGCGTTATCTAGATTCAAACACCGAAAATTAATCTATGGAAACATAAGGAATATTCATGAGTGCCAGGTCAAAAAATATGGACAATGCCTCAGGTTCAATTTGACAAATAAACTTAAGATGCAAAGTAACTTAAGTAGCACTACTGTATAAAACAATGTTTTGAAGGCAGGAAAATGTCCGAGATACTTCATGAAGCAGACCGTACCAACTTTACTTAGAATATTTACATCATATCCTATTCATTGCACTTTTGTAATTGAAACAAAATTACTATTTGGATACATGCTTGCGTAATAACAGCAAATTAGCAAAAGACAGTTAATACTTTGATTTGTATTGAATATACCTATATACATGTATTATAATTTTGCCCTCAATTATTGTTCTGACTACTCTAAACTAGAGCTATCACTAAAGGTGATGAATGTACCCCCCGCATGCACTGACACAGTACATTGCAATTTGACGCACACAAGATTGCATTATTATGTGGACTGTATGTATATAGACTGTATGTATACAGTATAGTAACAAAAAACAAAGTCCCATAACTATGCAGAATAATTACCTAAAAGAATGTAACATGCATCATGCACAACTAGGGTTGGTACTGATCACTTGTGTGAAGTTTCATTAAATTGTGTGTAAGGGTTTGGTAGATTAGGCATGCACAAGATTGCATATGCAGACTGTATGTACATAGTATGTTAACAAGAAACAAAGTCCCATAACTCTGCAATTTTTGTCGCTGAAAGAACCATTACATGCCCCATGCACAACTACTGTTGTTACTGATCACTTGTGTGAAGTTTCATTAAATTGTGTCAAGGGGATGAGGAGAGATGGTGCGCACAAGATTGTGTCTATGTATATAGTATAGTAACAAAAAAACAAAGTCCCATAACTCTGCAAATTTTTTTTCTGAAAGAACCTAACATGCCCCATGCACAACTACTGTTGGTACTGATCACTTGTGTGAAGTTTCATTAAATTGTGTCAAGGGGATGAGGAGAGATGGTGCGTACAAGATTGTGTCTATGTATATAGTATAGTAACAAAAAAACAAAGTCCCATAACTCTGCAAATTTTATTTCTAAAAGAACCTAACTTGCCCCATGCACAACTACTGTTGGTACTGATCACTTGTGTGAAGTTTCATTAAATTGTGTCAAGGGGATGAGGAGAGATGGTGTGCACAAGATTGTGTCTATGTATATAGTATAGTAACAAAAAAACAAAGTCCCATAACTCTGCAAATTTTTTTTCTAAAAGAACCTAACATGCCCCATGCACAACTACTGTTGGTACTGATCACTTGTGTGAAGTTTCATTAAATTCTGTCAAGGGGATAAGGAGAGATGGTGCGCACAAGATTGCGTCTACGGACAGACGGCCAGACAGACAGACAACCTGAAACCAGTATACCCCCCCTTACAACTTTGTTGTCGGGGGGTACAAAAAGTGTTTAAAATTACAATTGAAAAAATAATTCTAAATCATACACAAAATAGTTCAGTCATGTCTCTCCCACAGGCTCCTAAAATGTTATATAGAAAATAAAGTAAAATATTTAAACTTTTGGTCCCAAATACATGTAAATCTACATCAACCTAATTGACCAACACAATCAACAACACAAATATATAGGTGGAGTAGTGGATGAAAAAATAAAAATTCTTCAAATTGTTACAGTAATGATGTTCCAAACATTTTACTGACATATACAGTTAAACCAGATAGATCATTCCTTACTCTGGCTCATGCATTCACAGCTTTCATGATATTGCTAATCTGAATCACTTTATAATGCCAGACTAAAACATATATGAAAATAGCTATAAAATACCATATTCTTCTTTTCTTTTTTTTCAGTTACTTGTTTTCACTGCATAAAAAGTAATACATGTATAATAAAAGTTTGATGGTTAGCTTCTTCATTAGGCACTTTGTAACATGTTTTTGCCAAATCACATACAATCAAATCAGGACTATCGTAGCAAAATTTCATCTGGTAAAAATCTTTCTATATCCTTTATTTGATCAAGTAAAATTGTACAGATTGTCAATAATTTATTTCATAAAAATACTGGAATATCCCTATAAACTGGGGCTTAGAAAGTCATGAACAGCGTTTTGAACAATGTATGTACAAATATATATAAGAACATCTTAACAAATACATGTACTAATCACTCAGGAAAACAAGTCAGTTTAGCAGTTCAATATAAACATGTTTATTACTTATCAAGAAAATGTTAACATTTTATTTACTGACAGATCCTTGTAAGAATGATTGCTGTGTTCATTGGTATCAATTATACATAACAGATGTGTTTATATCTACCTGCTCAACTGTCTCATTTTCCTAAATTGTTAGTAAACCTGGAATTTAAAAGATGTTTTTCTTGAAAAACGAATGGCATATACTGACTTAGTAAAACAAATGTGAAAATTTTTTTGCTGTTTTATATCAACATTAAGTTACACATGTATTAATGACTATTTGTACATAACAATATTTAAAAGTAAACAGAATCAACTAGAGCTATCACTAAAGGTGATGAATGTACCCCCCGCATGCACTGACACAGTACATTGCAATTTGACGCACACAAGACTGCATAATTATGTGGACTGTACGTATATAGACTGTATGTATACAGTATAGTAACAAAAAACAAAGTCCCATGACTAGGCAGAATATTTATCTAAAAGAATGTAACATGCACAACTAGGGTTTGTACTGATCACTTGTGTGAAGTTTCATTAAATTGTGCGCAAGGGTTTGGTAGATTAGGCATGCACAAGATTGCATATGCAGACTGTATGTACATAGTATGTTAACAAGAAACAAAGTCCCATAACTCTGCAATTTTTGTCGCTGAAAGAACCTAACATGCCCCATGCACAACTACTGTTGTTACTGATTACTTGTGTGAAGTTTCATTAAATTGTGTCAAGGGGATGAGGAGAGATGGTGCGCACAAGATTGTGTCTATGTATATAGTATAGTAACAAAAAAACAAAGTCCCATAACTCTGCAAAATTTTTTTCTGAAAGAACCTAACATGCCCCATGCACAATTTCTGTTATTACTGATCACTTGTGTGAAGTTTCATTAAATTGTGTCAAGGGGATGAGGAGAGATGGTGCGCACAAGACTGTGTCTATGTATATAGTATAGTAACAAAAAAACAAAGTCCCATAACTCTGCAAATTTTTTTTTCTAAAAGAACCTAACATGCCCCATGCACAACTACTGTTGGTACTGATCACTTGTGTGAAGTTTCATTAAATTGTGTCAAGGGGATGAGGAGAGATGGTGCGCACAAGATTGTGTCTATGTATATAGTATAGTAACAAAAAAACAAAGTCCCATAACTCTGCAATTTTTTTTTCTAAAAGAACCTAACATGCCCCATGCACAACTACTGTTGGTACTAATCACAATTTCTGTTATTACTGATCACTTGTGTGAAGTTTCATTAAATTCTGTCAAGGGGATAAGGAGAGATGGTGCGCACAAGATTGCGTCTACGGACAGACGACCAGACAGACAGACAGACAGACAACCTGAAACCAGTATACCCCCCCTTACAACTTTGTTGTCGGGGGGTACAATAATTATTAATAAAATTCTACAAGATCAAAAGTAAAATTTAATGATAGTAGACACACCAAAACATCAATTTTCAGCAGTGACACAAATACTATAATACCAGGCATGCCGATTCCTCTCAGTTCCCATGCCTTAATACTGTGAACCTGCTCAATGTCCATAATGAGCCTGTAACACTCTCTAAGTTTCACAGCTTTAACAGGTATAACAAGTCTGCCAAATTACTTTGAAACTGGCCAGTAGATTCCAAGGAAAAGATTTTCCGTAGACCCATATAAAGCAAAATAAGATCCACCCCCTGGTAGCCATATCTTATTTTGACATATTACAATGGTAGTAGCAAGTCACCCAATGAACATGTCTGTGAAATTGGCCAGTGATTCAGGGAAGAAATGGCATTGGAAGATTTTCCTATTTTCAGCTCTGGCAGCCATTTTTCACAAATCAGAATAGTATGAAAGTCTTGGTAGGTGGTCATTGTGAAATTATTTCAATTTATTTATTTATTTATTTATTTGGGTTTTACGGCGCACCAACACAGTATAGGTTATATGGCGCCAAACAGGACTACAAATTTTGGTTTCACATCTCATTTACATCGAGTATGGAATCAAAAGGAATTATTTCAAAATCGGACAGTTTTTAAAGTTTCAACCATATACATATATGGAAAAGTGATCAGACCCTTTCAGGCTATGTTATTTAACAAAAAGAAGTAATCCGAACAATCTTGGTAGAGGGTTACCCAAGGATTAGTTGAGTGAAATTACTTTAGAATTTGGCAAAAAGTTTCCTATATTTGGAAAGTGACCACACTCTCTGGATGCCATTTTTATTATCAGAATAATTTGATTCATCTAAAATCATGGTAGCGGGTCACCCAAGACACACTTGTGTAAAATTATTTTGATATTGGTACAGCAGTTTAGGAGGAAATGTCGTTTAAAGATATTTCCTATTTTTAGCTCTTGCAGCATTGTTTTTTCACGACTTGGATAATCTGAACAATCTTTGTAAATGGTCACACATGGAACACTTGTGTAAATTACTTTCCTATAAAGTTTGGTTGAAACTGGCCTTGTAGTTCAGAAGATGTTGTTTGAAGCAATTATTGACAGGACAATGAACGGAATACAGACACCAGACATTGGGTGACGGGAAAAGTACTTGATATTTGTTCTGAAATCTTGTTCTACAAACAATACATGTATGTAATGAATTGGTTAATACCTTACCAAACAGTTTAGATGCACTGGAAAATGTTCAGAGCACAAAAATATTCAATTAATTCAGTTCATAGTCTTTTCCTTAGTGTTATTTCAAAATTTCGAAGACTATACTGAGTACCGAAAATCTCAAGCACTTGATCTAGTGGAGTAACAAAAGATACCTCTCTTTTCTCATTATTTCCAGTCAGTAGTCCTACAGCTGTAATTTCCCCAGTTTCATTGTTAACTGTAAATACTGGACCCCCAGAATCACCTTCTTTAGAGAAAGGAAACTCTGGATCATCCCAAGCAACTTCATATTGATTATGAAGTGTTACTAATGAAGGGTTTTTTTTATCCTTACTAAATGGATGGGGAAATTCAAAACAAGATTCCTTACTTTGTAGACGTCCCTTTGTTAGACCAGTAGAGTGTCCTAGTTTGAACACTACCATTCCCTTTTCAATATTCTTATGATTCCAAAATTGACACCTAAAATACAATGTATCAGGAAATCCAAACATTTTCCAGTGATAATATATGTATCCTGCTGGAATGTCTTTATTAAAAAACCTATACTGGTTACCAGTTTCAACTGCTATAATTTCTACCCCAGCAGATACATTATCTCCAATTTTGTAACACCCAGACCTGATCAAGCCAATTATTTCTTTACGGAAACAATAACATTCTAGATCACATCCTCGTCCTAACTTGCATAAAAATGTATGCTTTAGTTTTACCATTTTGTTTTCATTTTCTACTTTGCTTAATTCCTTATGTCTACTTTCATCTAACAAAACATGAGAACTTGTAAGCTGACAGTCTGGTCCATCACTATTTGCTAGTACCCATCCTAAACTCCCTACACAATTGTTCTTTCCGATGACCTGCTCCCCGCAGAAATCAGGATTTTTCGTACCATAGGTAATGCAGTTATGCCTTGCTGGTTTCTTTTTTTTAAACCGACTGATACCAAGCTTGTTCAAATATGCTTCCCATTTTACCTTATCGATTTTCATTTGTGACAACTGTGTAAATTTCTTAGAAAGTTCATTACTGTTTAAAGATGATGCATATTTAAGTAAGTTTTCTTGTAAAATGAACCTCCAGAATTTCTTCTTCTCCCTGAAAGTTTGTGGTAGATGGTCCTTTGTATCTTGGTCTTCAACTTCTTGCTTCAGTACATTTAACTCCATAAATGTGTTGTTTTTATTGTCTTCTTGTTCTCCATTCTGCTGATTTCTTTTTTCGGTTTCAGGTCCAGAGTCATAATGTGGCATTGAAAATGCAGCCCAAAAGGTGTTAAAATCAGGTAGAGCTTCATAAACTCTAGTTATCATTGTGAGTTCGACACATGGTTCTTCCTCTAAACAATGAGCTAAGCATAACCAGTGAACATCAGCAGATAAAAGATGCTCAATCCGAGTAATAAGGTCATTTAAAGTAACATCAAATTGTACTTCTAAGTTTTTCTTCTGTTTCTCTCTGGCATCTGCAAAGTGTATTTTAACTTTCTTCTCTGCCTCTTTTTCAACAATGCCAATCATCTTTCTATTATCATCAGTAGAAATTACCAGGGCCAGATTTCTCCAGTCACCACCGAGTATACTGTTTATTTCATGTAAATCTGTTATGTTTGGTATGGCTGACTTGTTATCCTGAGACAGAGGAAGATGATCGGTTCCTCTGGACACTACGTTTAGACCTGTTATCTGGAAAAATAATAAAAATTTCATTTTACTCTGACTTTTTTTAAAGTTTTGCTTCACCACACATCATATGAATATTTCTATCCAAGAAAGAATTATGCCTCTTTCTTTCTGTTCCGAGACCCTTAACTGGGATTTCATTAATAGATGCTATTTGCAAAAGATTTTGCTACATTTTAATACTTCAACATTTAACCTTAAAAATACCCAAGCAGATAAATTCAAAGAATTGTTTTCTCTGAACAATCATAGCTTTCACATGATGACAATAAGTTACATCCAGATAATTTCTCGTTGAACAAAAACTTGAGTTCATTCATACTTTCTGAAAAATAATTTTCATACAGGATATTACATGAGTGTCATTTCATATTGAATTTATTAAACAAGTTGAATAAAATAATAAAATGTGAGGCTCTGCTGAGCATTTTATCAATTTTATTCAACAAGTTTAATAAATTCTATGTGGAAAGTCACAAACGTAATATTCTTTTTATCACATGTTAGATTTTCCTGTCGAAACACCCAATATTCTACTTTCTTTTACTATATAAACAAGACAATTTGACCAACGTCTCCTATACTATAAACGATATCGACGTCAAAGCTTTATTTATCATTTTTAAGTAATGGCTTTATTACAATCCCGCGACGCGGAACATGTGATAATTAGAATTATTGAATATAAGGTACATAATCTGGCTTGTAAATGAAAAAAATACAGCAAGTGTTACTATTTCCTGCAAGAAAGTAATATCCAGCCCAGTGATTTTAGATAAATAAATTATATGCCAAAATTTTCAGCTAAGTAAATTTCAGTTATAATGTGAATAATACTATTTTCCTTTTACTCCTTTTCATCTGTCATATGGTTTTCCACAACATGCATAAAATTTTGAAACAGGAAAAAGCTGCAAGTACAAATTTTCAAAAGGCTTGGATCAATGAGAAGGCTCGGAATTAGGAGATAAGGCATCATTATTGATGAAACTAATTATACTTTTATAAGAGACACATATTCTTAAAGATATGAAGTCTAGTTTCCAAAAAAACAGTGTTTCTGACAATAATCACCATTATTTTCAATGGTCTGTTTCTCTGCTAATACAACTAGAGCACCGCACTGCCGAGCAATATACGCCCTAAGGTATGACCTTTGACCCCTAAGTGTGACCTTGACCTCAAAGCGAGCCATCTGAAACATGCGCTCTGCACATCGTCTCGATGTGGCAAACATTTGTGCCATGTTTCTTTGCAGATTAAGAGTTACAGAGCAGACACAAAACAGTCATATGACCTTTGACCCCTAAGTGTGACCTTGACCTTAAAGGGAGTCATCCAAAACATGGGCTCTACATGTCATCTCGATGTGGTGAACATTTGCGTAAAGTTTCTTTGAAATCCTTCAAGGGGTTCAAGAGTTACAGAGCGGACACAAAATTGCTAACGGACGGACTGACATCGGTGTCATAAGATATTACGCCCCCTTTGTAATAAGTAACATGTTGAAGGGCACTGTCAAACAAATAACGACTCTTGTACATTAAGAGTAAAAGACTGAAAAATAAAGTGTCTCTGTGTGACCTTTACCACTGAGCTTTGGCAATCGTTTTCTACACTGTCTTGCTCAGATTAGATTTGTGCAAATTATATTCGTCACCTAGAAGCAGACATTGCTTATGTTATGGCTGCCATTGCCACTCCACAATCTGGGAAAGACAATAAAACTGAACAAGTTTTGTATTTTTCACTTCAATCAGGCAGAAAAGAATAGTTCAGCAACATTTTAATTATCCCACATGAATTGATCAGGTATTAGATGAAAATATGGTGTAGGTTAAATATCCGTTAGTGTAAGAGTTATTGGTCTCCTGATGCTTTTATATTTATTTGCACAGAGGGAAATTTTGAAGTATAGACGAAAACTTGCTCACCTGACCAATAGTCTCTGGTGTAGGATTTGAAAGATCCAAAGAATGGCTGTTTCCATCATTTAACTGTGCACTTGGCATCTGTGAACAAATAAATCAAATGCTAAATTTTAATGGTTGTATTGGTCACATGCCATTCATCTTCAATATAGACATGGTAGACATTCCCATAATTTTTTCCGCATCTGGCATTAACCCCATGCCGGTCATGAATGACTTGCTCTAATGTAAAATGGACCTGTGAACCCTAATAATTCTGTTGGCAAATAAAGAGCAACCTAAAACTGTTTATAACTTTATACACTCCAAAATATGCTGGTAACAAGAGCTCGTCGAACACGAAATGCCCCCCTTGATGCATTTAGTAATTGCACAAGCAACAGAAATTATATGCTCACTGTAAACAAAAGTTCTACCATTCTGGTTTAATCTGACCTTGACATTTAACTTACTGACACTAGGCCAAAGCGTTCTTGAGTTATTGCCTGGAAACCATTTTACTGTTCCTGGTCACTGTGACCTTGACCTTTGACATACTGACCTCAAAATCAATAGGGGTCATCTGCTGGTCATTACCAACCTGCCTATCAACTTTCATGATCCTAGGCCCAAGTGTTCTTGAGTTATCATCCGGAAACCATTTTACTATTCAGGGTCACTGTGACCTTGACCTTTGACATACAGACCTCAAAATCAATAGGGGTCATCTGCTGGTCATTACCAACCTCCCTATCAATTTTCATGATCCTAGGCCCAAGTGTTCTTGAGTTATCATCCGGAAACCGTTTTACTGTTCAGGGTCACTGTGACCTTGACCTTTCATATACTGACCTCAAAATCAATAGGGGTCATCTGCTGGTCATGGCCAACCTAACTATCAATTTTCCTGACACTAGGCCAAAGCGTTCTTGAGTTATTGCCTAGAAACCATTTTACTGTTCCTGGTCACTGTGACCTTGACCTTTGACATACTGACCTCAAAATCAATAGGGGTCACCTGCTGGTCATGACCAACCTGCCTATCAACTTTCATGACCCTAGGCCTAAGCGTTCTTGAGTTATCATCCGGAAACTGTTTTACTGTTCAGGGTCACTGTGACCTTGACCTTTAACATACTGATCTCAAAATCAATAGGGGTCATCTGCTGGTCATTACCAACCTCCCTATCAATTTTCATGATCCTAGGCCCAAGTGTTCTTGAGTTATCATCCGGAAACCGTTTTACTGTTCAGGGTCACTGTGACCTTGACCTTTAACATACTGACCTCAAAATCAATAGGGGTCATCTGCTGGTCATTACCAACCTGCCTATCAACTTTCATGATCCTAGGCCCAAGTGTTCTTGAGTTATCATCCGGAAACCGTTTTACTGTTCAGGGTCACTGTGACCTTGACCTTTCACATACTGACCTCAAAATCAATAGGGGTCATCTACTGGTGGTGACCAACCTCCCTATCAACTTTCATGATCCTAGGCCCAAGCGTTCTTGAGTTATCATCCGGAAACGGATAGGTCTACATTCCGACCGACCGACCGACCGACAGACCGACAGACCGACATCTGCAAAACAATATACCCCTCCTTTTTCAAAGGGGGGCATAACTAGACATTCGTTTTTTTTGCACAAAAATATGTATTATTTGCCCCAAAACTATGTGTCACAGTTTCAATACTAGACACCTAAAACAATCTGTATGACCCTGTTTAAACAGACTAGAGTTGCTTACTTGACATTAGACCTCAATGTATCACTTGGATCTTAAAGACAGAACTGAAAGATGTGCTCTGCATACTGCCTCAATATGCTATTGAAGTCATTCAAAGATCCTTCAAGGGAGTAAAGACTATAATGTTCTAAGACAGAAACAAAACACTATTTGACCTCTTTTCCTGACCATATGACCTTGAAACAACATGGCTGAAAGTGATGTGCTGAGCACAGTATCATTATGTATTATCTTATTATTTGAAAACTTGCCGCATACCTTACATGCAAAACCTTCATTTGCCATGCAGCCTATTTACAACACGTTATATCAACATCATATTGTGGACTACACGGCATGACCTTGATCTTGGATTTACAGGAATGGATCTACTGCATGAAACGTAATCTCCTTATGGGTAATGTTTGTCCTGAGTATTATCAAAATCCCTTGGTGTACGTTGAGCATAGGACTGTTAAGCTTGAAAACACAGTTCTAAACAAGCAGAGTATGTTTTAAATAAAAAACTTTAAAAACTTTACACTTACATCTTAAATACAAGCAAATAACTTAACTTACAAACAAGTAAAGCATTAGAAATACTTAGAATATCTTACTTGTCCCTCAGCTATTGGTGCAGATTGTGGAAGACTGGACTGGTTTACATTTTCATCATCTGAGGCAGCACTTGGTGTCTGTAAACATGCAATTAAAATACATAAGTTATATACAAAAGATAAGCTTATTTACACTACAAAATTTCAAGGACTACTCTAGCCTGGAAAATTAGGGAGAAGTGCCTTTTCTTCCAGCTGAAACACAGAGAAGTTTAAAACAGGAGGGCCCTGAAGGCTTGTCTCGCTCAAATGACCTTGTTCTTACACACAGATAACCTAGTATTTAATGTGGCCTAGATTTTGTAGAGAGAAACCTTTTGACCATGTTTCATGTAAATCAGGTACATCATTATCCGAAGTTTTCAATGATTTGACCTAGTGACAGTTTCTGTAGGTACCTAACATTTGAACTAGATTTCTTACAGACAAACATTCTGACTCAAGATTGTGACGATCAAGTTGAAAAAGCTGCCTCTAAAGTGTTAACAAAGAGTTTTCTAAGATTTGACCTTATGACCTTTTTTCCCCGCCACATGACCCAGTTACAAATTTATCCTATATTTAATTTTTAAAACAGACAAACATTCCAACCAAATCTCATGAAGATCAGGTTGATGTGGCCTTTTGGGTGTTAACAAATGTCTTTCTATGATTTGACCCTGTTACCTAGTATTTGACCTTGATAATCCAGTTTCGAACCTAACCTAGATTTCATACAGACATAGATTCTGACAAAGTTTTATGAAGATCAAGTAGAAAATGTAGCCTCCAGATAGTTAACATGATTCTATGATTTGATCTAGTGAAGATCTCAGGTAACGAGCTTTGAACCTGACCTATATTTCACAAAGACAAACATTCTGACAAACTTTTATGAAGATTAAAAGGAAAATGTATTCTCTAGAGTGTTAAAAAGACTTTTCTATGATTTGTCCTAGTGATCTAGTTTTCGACCTTAGGTAAACCAATTTTAAAGTTAATCGAGATTTAATTGAGACAAACATTCTAACAAAGTTTTATAAAGATCAAGTCAAAAATTTTGTTTCTAGTGATAAAAAGTTTTTTTTCTATAATTTGACTTAATGACCTAGTTTTAAGATGTCAGATAACCCAGTTGTAAATTAACTAGTTTTAAGATGTCAGATAACCCAGTTGTAAATTTAAGTTTAATTACATAGAGACAAACATTCTGACAAAGTTTTATGACGATCAGGATGAAAATGTGGCTTATAGAGTGTAAACAAGGTTTTTCTATGGTTTAACCATGTGACCTAGTTAAAGATTTCTGGTAACCATGCTTTAAACTTGACCTTTACCTTGCTGAGACAAACATTCTGACATTTTAAATAAAATTCAAATAGAAAATGAGACCTCTACATTGTAAACAAGATTTTCCTATTGTTTGACCTAGTGACCTGGTTTTTGTCCTCAGGTTTTAAACTTAAGCTAAAACTCATAGAGACAAACATTCTGAAAAAGTTTTATGAAGAAAATTAAAAAATGTTGCCTGAAGAGTGTTAACAAAGTTTTCTATGATTTAGCCTGGTGACCTTGTTTTTTTGTATATCAGGTGATCCAACTTCAAACCTTTTCTATATTTCATAGTGACAAACATTCTGACAAAGATTTATGATAATCAAATAAACAAGAGCTGTCCATAAGACAGCCAAGCTCGACTATTCGAAATATTGTCCCAGAAGCAGGAAAATATTACCCAAAAAGGTTAAATATCAAAAGAGTTTTAAGTTCAAAAGAGGCAAAATTTGACCAAAATGCATATCAGTTATGGGACTTGCTGCTATCAACTAGTTTTATAACCCCGAAGGCACATGTGAAGTTTCAATTCAATACCTGCATTAGTTTTGAAGATAGAAACTTGCATGTAAAACTTTAACCAGAATTTTCAAAGTCCAAAAGGGGGCATAATTTGCCCAAAATACATGCCAGAGTTATGGGACTTGATCCAGTGAGGTTAGTAATTGATCTAGAAAAAGAAAATATAAGTTTCAAATCTATATGCCTTTTAGTAACAGCTGTATGTACTTGCACGCAAAACTTTAACCAGAATTTTCTAAGTCCAAAAGGGGATATAATTTGGCCAAAATGAAGGTCAGAGTTATGGGACTTGCTGCTATCAACTAGTTTTATAACCCCGAAAACACATGTGAAGTTTCAAATCAATATCTGCATTAGTTTTGGAGATAATAACTTGCATGTAAAACATTAACCAAAATTTTCTATGTCTAAAAGGGGGCATAATTTGCTCAAAAAACATGTCAGAGTTATGGGACTTGACCCAGTGAGGTTGGTAATTGATCTAGAAAAAGAAAAAATAACTTTCAAGTCTATATGCCTTTTAGAAATAGCTGTATGTACTTGCACACAAAACTTTAACCAGAATTTTCTAAGTCCAAAAGGGGGCATAATTTGGCCAAAATGAAGGTCAGAGTTATGGGACTTGCTGCTATCAACTAGATTTATAACCCCGAAGACACATGTGAAGTTTCAAATCAATATCTGCATTAGTTTTGGAGATAGTAACTTGCATGTAAAACTTTAACCAAAATTTTCTATGTCTAAAAGGGGGCATAATTTGCTCAAAAAACATGTCAGAGTTATGGGACTTGATCCAGTGAGGTTGGTAATTGATCTAGAAAAAGAAAAAATAAGTTTCAAGTCTATATGCCTTTTAGAAATAGCTATATGTACTTGCACACAAAACTTTAACCAGAATTTTCTAAGTCCAAAAGGGGGCATAATTTGGCCAAAATGAAGGTCAGAGTTATGGGACTTGCTGCTATCAACTAGATTTATAACCCCGAAGACACATGTGAAGTTTCAAATCAATATCTGCATTAGTTTTGGAGATAGTAACTTGCATGTAAAACTTTAACCAAAATTTTCTATGTCTAAAAGGGGGCATAATTTGCTCAAAATACATGTCAGAGTTATGGGTCTTGACCCAGTGAGGTTGGTAAATGATCTAGAAAAAGAAAAAATAAGTTTCAAATCTATAGGCCTTTTAGAAATAGCTGTATGTACTTGCACGCAAAACTTTAACCAGAATTTTCTAAGTCCAAAAGGGGGCATAATTTGGCCAAAATGAAAGTCAGAGTTATGGGACTTGCTGCTATCAACTAGTTTTATAACCCCGAAGACACATGTGAAGTTTCAAATCAATATCTGCATTAGTTTTGGAGATAGTGACTTGCATGTAAAACTTTAACCAAAATTTTCTAAGTCCAAAAGGGGGCATAATTTGCTCAAAATACATGTCAGAGTTATGGGACTTGACCCAGAGAGGTTGGTAATTGACCTAGAAAAAGAAAAAATAAGTTTCAAAGCTATATGCCTTTAATTGATGGCTGTATGTACTTGCATGCAAAAACTTAACCAAGGTGTGACGCCGACGCCGACGCCAGGGTGAGTAGAATAGCTAGACTATTCTTTGAATAGTCGAGCTAAAAAAATGGCCTCTTACGAGTGTAAACAAGGCTTTTCTATGATTTGACCTAGTGACCTAGTTTAAGAGGGAAGTAGATAGCAACAAGTATTTTGATATGACTGGAGCATATCTTGCGCTGTATATAAACACTGAAAATTAATTTCTAAATATCTGAAAAAAGGAATTTTCTTACCCAAAATTGTCAAGGCCACTCTATTTGATCATAGATCATATGTTACTTACCTGATTTCTTCAAGTAACTATTTGATACAGTGTAGTAGTTCCCAATATTCTTTAAATTGTCAATCTATAAATGTCTTACCAGGTCTTCAGGTCCTGAATCTTGGTTTTCTCTTCCATCTGACTGTTCTATAGGTATCTGTAAATGAATGAATGAAAAAAAAAATTCAAAGAATGATTACCATGTCTAAAATTTTCATTTTCATCTTTAATGTTATTTGGTCTTTGTCTACAGAGGGAAAATGTTAACAGTTTAATTTTTAGTTCAGCAAATCACTTACATGTACCCAATTCCTAGCTTCAGAATGTGTGAGCCCGAGGTTTGGTGTTCCTTCTCATTTGACTATTAAGTCAAGGTCAATAGGGGGCCAGGACTAACCACGGGGGTGTAAATGAGCTTTTGAACCATCCTACAAGGTTTCAAAGCAAAATATGTAACGGTTTTTGAAAACTTGTCATTTTTGTGAATTTTCAAAGGCATCAAAATATTCTAATTTCTTCAAGGTCAAGGTCACTAGGGGACCAGCACACACCATGGGAGTGTAAAATTAGTTTCTAAAACATCCTGCAAGGTTTAAAAGAAATATATGTAAAGGTTTTTGAGTAATTCCCAATTGTTGGTTGAAGCCGCCATCACCTCCGGAAATTGGATCGCTTAGTCTTGCTTCCACTAAAAGCATGGGCGGGGGAAAACACAAGTTCACAATTCTGTCTTTAACAGTATTTACATTTGCATTCCTTTTTTGTCACTATTAATCTTTTATAACTCACATTAGAAAATTCACTTACCTGACTCCCAGATGTTCCTGAAGATTCCAAGGTCTGGTTTTCCATTTCACTTAATTGTGCACTTGGTTATCTATGAAAACAAATAAAATACAGTTAAAAAGAATGACAGTTGGTATCTGCAATGCAAGTAATGTGTATTTACAAACAAGAGGTGTCTCATGACAGAAAGCTTCACTAAGTAATTGAAAATATTATCACACATTTCTGCACAACATGCGCAGCTACACCAAACCCTAATAGAAATACTCCCAATTGATGATGATCAATGACAAACTTTTAGTCAACAAGAGCTCGTGGAACACGGAATGCCCCCCTTGATACATTCAGTAATTGCACAAGGAACAGAAATTATATGCTCACTGTAAACAAAAGGTCTACCATTCTGGTTCAATCTGACCTTGACCTTTAACCTATTAACCTAACAAGAGATTACAGAGTGATCTTGGCACCATCCACTGAGCCATTTTTGAATGTTCCAAATTTCAAGACTTGTTCAAGGTCAAAATCAAGGTCAAATTTCATTTCGGTATAAAACAATGTGTACGTGGTCCAAATTTAAAAGCTGTGGCTTGAGAAATGTGAAAGTAGGTCACTAGGTCAATCTAAAGATCAAAGTTCATTTCGGTACACAAAACTATGCATGTGGTTCAAATTTGAAGGCTGTAACTTGAGAAATGTGAAAGTAGGTCACTAGGTCAAAATCAAGGTAAAATTTTATTTTGAAACAAAAAACTATGCACGTGGTCCAAATTTGAAGCCTGTACCTTCAAAAATGTGAAAGTAGGTCACTAGGTCAATAACAAGGTCAAAGATTTTTTCGGTACACAAACCTATGCATGTGGTCCAAATTTGAAGGCTGTAGCTACAGAAATGTGAAAGTAGGTCACTAAGTCAAGATCAAGGTCAACTCATGTCAAGGTTCATCTTGCCACTCAAAACTATACATGTGGTCCAAATTTGAATGATGTAAGTTATGGACATGGAGATTCTAAGTTTTTCCCTATATAAGTCTATATGAACCATATGACCCTTGGGGTGGGGCCATATTTGACCCTAGAGGGATAATTTGAACAAACTTGGTAGAGAACCACTAAATGATGTTACATAACAAAATATCACAGCCATAGTCTTTGTGGTTTGGACAAGAAGATTTTCAAAGTTTTTCCCTATATATGTCTATGTAAACCATGTGACCCCCAGGGCAGAGCCATATTTGACCCTAGGGGAATAATTTGAACAATCTTAGTAGAGGACCACTCGATGATGTCATATACAAAATATCAAAGCCCTAGACCCTGTGGTTGTGGACAAGAGGTTTTTCAAAGTTTTTTCCTATATAAGTTTATATAAACCATGTGACCCCCAGGGTGTGGCCATATTTGACCCCAGGGAAATAATCTGAATATTCTTGGTAGAGGACCACTAGATTATGCTACATACCAAATATCAAAGCCCTAGGCCCTATGGTTTTGGACAAGAAGATCAGAAACCGTTTAACTGTTCCTGGCCAATGTGACCTTGACCTCTGACCTAATGACCTCAAAATCAATAGGGGTCATCTGCTGGTCATGGCCAACCTAACTATCAACTTCTTGACATTAGGCCCAAGCGTTCTTGAGTTATTGCCTGGAAACCATTTTACTGTTCCTGGTCACTGTAATCTTGACCTTTGACATACTGATCTCAAAATCAATAGGGGTCATCTGCTGGTCATGACCAACCTCCCTATTAATTTTTCGTGACCCTAGGCCTAAGTGTTCTTGAGTTATCATCTGGAAACCGTTTTACTGTTCAGGGTCAATGTGACCTTGATCTTTAACATACTGACCTCAAAATCAATAGGGGTCATCTGCTGGCCATTACCAACCTCCCTATCAACTTTCATGATCCTAGGCCCATGTGTTCTTTAGTTATCATCCAGAAACCGTTTTACTATTCAGGGTCACTGTGACCTTGACCTTTGACAAACTGACCTAAAAATCAATAGGGATCATCTGCTGGTCATGACCAACCTCCCTATTAACTTCCGTGACCCTAGGCCTAAGCGTTCTTGAGTTATCATCCGGAAACTGTTTTATTGTTCAGGGTCACTGTGACCTTGACCTTTAACATACTGACCTCAAAATCAATAGGGGTCATCAGCTGGTCATGAACAACCTCCCTATCAACTTTCATGATCCTAGGCCCAAGCGTTCTGGAGTTATCATCCGGAAATGGACTGATCTACATTCCAACCGACCGCCCTACCGACCAACATCTGCAAAACAATATACCCCTCCTTCTTCGAAGGGGGGCATAATAAAATATGTAGAAAATTCTCAAAAGTCACTTAAAGTGTAAGTCACAATATACTGAAATTTTATAGAAAGCTGTTCTTTATATCATACACATTATTGACACAAAACAGATTAACACCCGGAGTTCTCATATACCTTTGAGCAATACTTCTGCATCACTTGTGGTCTTTTATTGCAGTAAGACAAGAAGTTAAAAGAAGAGAAATATTTTTATAGTGCATTTACAATGAATCAAGCTTTACATGGGGTTTTGTGTAGTTTAGGGATCCAATAAAGAGTAGGGAGCTTCAACTGATTGTCGTCAAGTCTGACATTAAAATCTATACATTGATCTACATGAAACTCGAACAAAGAATTGTATGTTTTAATAACTTAAATGAACACATTTTTAGTAAGTATCTCATCTGCATACTTTTAAGACCAATAATAACAAATGCTAGGGCTGTGTATTGAATGGAAACAAAAAGCTGCGTTCACTAAATGCTTGATGCCCCCGGTGGCATCCTTGTCGATAAAAGGCAACCGATGTCCAAAATGAGGTCATGTTCAAGGTCAAACTGAGGTCAGGTGATGTGTGAAGATGAGGAATGGTCACAGGTTACATCTGCATGAGTATCAAGTCATTCTAGTAAGGGGTATTGATGCTAGATGAAATGGTCCCATTTGGTTAACCAAGAGATGGCCCATATAAAGCAACCCAAGTCCAAAATGAGGTCACGGTCAAACTGAGGTCAGGTGATGTCTGAAGATGAGGAATGGTCACAGGTTACATCTGCATTAGTATCAAGTCATTCTAGTAAGGGGAATTGATGCTAGACAAAACGGTCCCATTTGGTTAACCAAGAGATGGCCCATATAAAGCAACCTAAGTACAAAACGAGGTCAAGGTCAAAATGAGGTCAGGTGATGTTATAAGATGAGGAATGGTCGCAGGTTACATCTGCATTAGTATCAAGTCATTCTAGTAAGGGGTATTGATGCTAGACAAAACGGTCCCATTTGGTTAACCTCGTACGGACAGATGGAAGGACGAACGGACAGGACAATCACTATATGCCTCCCGCATCAGTAGATGCCGGGGGGCATAAAAATCAATATGATACGTATTTCAATAAAGAAGGATCAATACACGATACATATTGGCGATTCAATACAACAGCTAAAAGGACCTATAACTTCAAAACTGCAACATAACGGGTCCAAAATAATTGTTTGTTTCGTGTAACATGACCGTGGGAAACTGGAAATGTCTAGATGTGTGGACTCCTATAAAATTTGAACTCAGTTAAAATTGTTAAAGAAACGTTAAAGCACGATCTTTATATCAGACTATATTTCAGAGCTATATACGTCAGGAAAATGCTTGCATTTCTGCCTAAAGTCGTAAATTTTGACCGTAAGCCTTTATTAGTAGACCAGTTTTTTTAAGTTTGTTTTGTTTTTAATTTATTTCTTGAATAATTAAAATTGCTAAAATTAAAACAGGAACATGGCCAGTAACAAAATTACCGGCGTGACGTATGGATTTCATTTCATTTTTAGCGAATAATTTCCAGTCAGTGCGCAAATAAAAATAAAAAGCCAATGAAAAAAGTAATTTCCTTAAATCACGTGCTTGATTTACATGAGACGTCATGCTTGTCAGCGGATGTCTTTGAACTCAGCTGTCAAAACAAAATGTGAAAGTACGCAGTGACTGTTTTTGGGATATAATGGTGGCCCGAGGTTATGAAAATATACCTTCCTTTTAATTTCTCTGAATAATTTTGTGTAAAGTGATAAAAAATGAAGAAGCTTAATTTCATTTTGTGTTAAAAGGGGTGTCACTGAATATATCGATACACTAAGAGAATCGATATGCGTATCCATGTAAACATGAATATTCAATTCATATCGATATAAATTTCATCAATGAATATTTCTGATTTTTCTCAGTCATTTTCTATATTACATTTTTGAACTTTGTATTGTATACAGTATAAGTCCAGGACCATAAATATATCCTCGGCCATTTGGCCATTTATGTTACTCTATTCAAATTAAGTTATTATAAATATAACTGATTTAAATTCAGACACCTAGAACCAACATTCCTTCTTACATAAAAATAAAAATTTACTTCTTGGCTAATATTTTTATTCATCCTAGCCTGATAATTACTTTTTTATATGATTTATGTCATCTAACAATTCCAAAGGTAAATGTTATTGCTGTAGCCATTTACTAGATTTTGTCAGGGAGTGGTGTTATTATACTTAAAATACTATGACTGTGGTCTGTCTGTAGCAGAAGGTTTGTTCAATGTTACAGTTGATAAACAAAATAACAAAATCATTTGAGTAGCAAAGCTATACAAAATTACCTGTCCACTCGTGTAAAAACCTTTTTTTTTAGTTTCCCTTGGAATTAGTTTCAACTTCATCAGATTGGCCTTGCATGGCTATTATTATTTGGATCGTTTGACGCATTACATTAACATCTGAGGTTTTATTACCAAAAAATGAAGAAATTGTCGTTTGGGTAGTGGTAGCCTTGTTCTTGTTGTTTGTATTCTCCCTCTTTCAGGGCCCTCACTCTACTTTTGTGGAAGGGGTCCGCAGCCCTCAGGCGGGGGAATTTTCGTGTCGTTTTAGCCAAAAGGGGGAATTTTCATTGCTTTCAAAGAATAACATACTATGTAAGAACTATAACATAACTCTCATTACACTAAAGCTGTTTCTTTTTCTAAACATACTACTGGTAACTGCAATTATATCATGTCAAGATCAGCTTTGCAGGGGTCAAGCTAAACTTCCACAAACTTTTATCTAAAACAAGTACATTTATCATTACAGACTTTTTCAATCAATTTATATTTATATAATAAGTGGGTATATATTTATAAGTGGGTGGGGTTTGGTGCCTCTGCATTTTATTATCGAAAAATGCTTCAAAATAAGGGCTGCTTTTGCAACAGTGATCATATTTTTCTTAAATACAGACTTTTAATTTTTTGTTTAGATTGTACTAGAAAATCTTGTAAGAAATGATGAAAATGTCCGAAAATCACGGTCGCGAAAACGGGTGACAAATATGGAAAACGAAAGTAAACATTTAAAATTCTTGATGAAATATCTGTTTTAAATTTCTTTTTTTCACCATACCTATTCAATACTTATAATTTCTGCTTATTAAAGCATTTAATTTATTTTGGACCAAACAAAGCCTCGGCAATGATAGAACGTAATGGTTGACCAGCTCACGTAATCGTATCAAGCAAACAAAATAATGATTTTAATTATCCAATTTGTTGTTCTATTTAGTAATAAGATAAGATCATTTTTATTGTTAAGAAGGCAAAACACAACTTGCATACCGCTAATTAACAAGTGGTGCAAAAACGACAATCTAAAGCTGCATTGTTTATCAATTAACTTTTACACATTGATCAGTAAACACCTTTGATAATGACAGGGATTATTGTACTGAATATAAACCGCGAGATGACCACGTGTCAATCGGCATGTGGCGTGATTGACATCTGTTAGCAGCTGATTAACATATGACGCTCTGCCTACTACCATACTTCCGCGTATGACGGCGAACAATAGTGAAATTGAATGGGATTTTGATTGACAAGGGGCAGAACTTTTGAACTCAAGACGCATCAAAGAAAATTTCTGTGAGTCAACCCGACGCACAGAGCATATTTTGTGCGGGTCAAATTTTTCTCAATTTTCGCGGGCCAAAAACACGGGACCTCCGGTCAACCGAATACCCAGTAAGAGGGAATTTTTTTCTCTGGAGGGGGAAAAAAGGATACTATTTTGGCGGGGGAAGCAGCCGATATTCGGCGGTAAAAACGGCCGATCAAGGGCCCTGCTCTTTCTATCAGAGGAGGCGCAGTAATGCGTCACGAAGTATATATACAAGTTTTTGTATGTGTCAACTTTAAAATCTCCGTGCACTTGAACGTAAGAGTTCACTATATAACTCTGAGTAATTTACATTATAGTACGTCTGTGGGCAGCCATCACTCCAGTTGTTAAAGTATATGTAGTCTTTTGAAATGGATTTTAAAGAAAAAGTTTCTAGAGAGTTCTTCTACTGTGGCACTAATATCACGTAGTTAAGGAACCATTACAGCAATTAACACACACAGGGTCGACAATGAGTTTCAGAAAACAGTCCCAGTTCTTGAAATACATATTCGCCACAAAATATCAATGTCAGCGACGCATTTAAGGGGGAGGGCATGGATGTGTATTCTCCAACGTACTGCGCATGTTGCAACAATTGTCATTTTTGTAGTTTATTTCATTATTTAATTGTTAATTTAAAACTTTTGCTGGAGGTGGGGGGAGTGGGGGGTCAGGGGGCTCTCCCCTTGAAAATTTTTGAAACAGGCATGAAATCATGGCCTCTGGTGCATTTTAGGTCCAAAATTTTGAGGTAATGGAGGGGTTAGTACCCTCTTGATGAGAGGGAGTGGGGGTCAAGGGGAAAATCATGAAATATAGGTATGGAATGGTGACCTCTGGTGCATTTCTGGGTCTAAATTTTGAAAAAAATATTATTATTCCTTTGCCAAAATAGTAGGGTGCATCCTTGAGTATGGGCCACTTCTCAGCTAACTGGGGGAGAGTGGGGGTGGGGGGTGGGGGGGGGGTCGAGACCCTGAAGCCGGACCTGGAATTATATTTCAAACAGGACTTTATAAATCAAACAAGATATACATATCATTGTATTCTGCATCTGGCAATTTGATTTAAAATCAACAATACATTTGCATTAATCGGAAATTGTGGTGGCGAAAATGTGTGACAAACAAAAAAAATAGGCATATTTATAAAATAAAAATTTGTAACTTATTTTCTATGGCCAGAGTTAATTTTTACCATTGATTTCTGGTTGTTTATCGCAGTTTTTCATTGGAATTTGCCAGAATCAATCTACGATCATGATTTAAAAATTATTGAAAATTATTGCGGATGTCACGTCAGTCGTTCATTCCGAAGTTTTGCTACAAAATATAACTCGGAAATAGCTACTCTGATACATTTGTGATTCTGCTTGTTAAACATGTATAAATCAGCTGTAAGTGCTTTTAATTCAGTCCGTGAAACATGATTTTCATTTGTTTTTACTATAACAGTAAACTACCTCGCCAAATTACTTCAATCAACGATGACATACTGTCAATTTCAGAATAGCGCGCCGTTTCAGTGTTTGCATCATACACATTTAGTCACTGACTGATATCGATTTTCTTATCGTGAGTGGCTAATTTTGTAACTGTCATTTACATAAACTCCGCCCAAGGCGCGAGCCAAGTTAAACTGAAAAGTCTGTGATAAATGTATTTATGGTATTTAAAATAGATGATATTACAGTTTTTAGTCGTACCTCAGACTCAGTTTCAAAACAAACATTTTTGTACGTGCTCTCAAATGGATTACATTATGTCTGTAAAACTGAACTTAATTAACATTGCATTCTCCCGATCATTTCATGTATACATTATATGTATTTTTTTCCTGTCACCGATGTACATCAATTTCCTTGTGACAAGTCGATAAAAAATAATGTGTATTTTTATCGCTTGGTCACGCTTGGTCAGGGATCTAAGTTTAAACATAAATACCCTGTTTACAAACATGACTCAAGTTATAAAGGTAATAGCTCTAAGCATTTCTGTCTGTTTGGTATTATCCAGCAACATGCGATTCTGACATGCTTGAATTAACTGGAATCTTTTTTTTCATACATTGAACATGTATTTAGGTCCTACTTATCAACGATTAAACTTCCGGTCATGTAACCGTTGTACATAAAGTTAAAAACCTTATGTGCTGGGCTTCTTCATTTCGCTTTAATAGCAAATTGAAACTTGATTTGGGATTCATGACTAAGTCTCCTTGCCAAGAAACTTGCTCACGACGGAAATTTATTTTCTTGGGTTTAACGCCAGATTTCAACAGTTCTTCTTTGATGTCAGGTGGTTAGTTTACTTAAGCATCGCTCCTGGGAAGAACCAGTACTAGACTCTTGTCTCCGTAAGAAACTGCAGACTTTCTCACATAAAGAAATATGGTCGGTAGGAAGGCTCGAACCAGTGCCCCCACCCCAGTCAGTGAGAGGTTACAGTGATTTCAAGATAACGACTAACCACTCGACTATGGGAGCAGTCAACCGATGGATGGGTACTACAATTCGAAACACTATTTTCGAACACTATTTTCTCATTTTCGGTTAGAATTATTTTTGACTGCGAAGTACTTGATTTATTTGATAAATAAGGTTTAACTGTATCCCAAAAATCATTTTCCTTACAACCACCTATACAACGTTCTTGAAAATAATTATTTATCGATTTCTTTTTAAGTTTATTTACGTAATTTCTCTGTTTTCTATATTTTTCCCAGTTTTTAGAAGTTCGATAATTCAAAAATTTATGGTAATGCATTTTTTTGCTGTAAACAGCCTTCCTTAATTCTCTATTCATATATGGGAGTTGTTTGCTTCTTCTGTATATTTCTTTAATAGAAACACGATTATTGAAAACATCTGTAACATCTGATTCAAATTTCTCATAAATACAAGATTGTTCATTTTTGTTTGGATCAAAACGCTGTATATTAATGTTTGAAAGATCATCATTAAGTGCTTCAATATTCAAGTTTTTAAAACTTCTGTACTCAATTTTTTGCTTTTCATTCTTTGGAGTATTGTTGTTTATAACTGTACATACTAGGTTGTGGCAATCACACCTGTTGGAAAATTTAAGGTTTTCATACATAGTATCTTGGAATTTGTAATAATTACATCTAAAAGGGATGGAGTACAATTTTTCATAAAACAAAAAGGTTTTTTTACCAAGTTTGTTAAGTCAAACATTTCCATTAGATTTACAAGTGGGTTTCCTTTGTTTTCATTCAAAAGGTCAAAGTTCAAATCACCAATTAACATATAATTGTCATATAAAGATATACACTTGTCTAGTGAGATTGAAATACTTTGTATAAAATCATCTTCATGCATATTTGGTGGTCTATAAACACATAAAATAAGCCATTTAGAATGATTCAAAGTTACCTCATAAGAAATGTTTTCTAAATTGTTTGATTCTAGATATTTTCTGCGTCTGGCTGGGATGTCACTACGTATGTAGGAAACTAATCCGCCACCATAAGCACTTCGATCTCTTCTTTCAAGTCTGTACCCCTCAGCTTGGAAAAGGTTATCTCTGAAGGTAGAATCAAGTTTAGTTTCCGATATAAAAAAGAGGTCGACAATTTTATCTAATAGAATATCATGAATTTCTGAAAATTTATATTTCAAACTATTTATATTTAAATGTGCAGTAATAAATTTATTAGGGCGTTTCTTTCTAATTTCATAAAGTTCTTCAAATAGGTTTTCTTTGTGAATCCGAGTAGAATCATCAAGGTGACTGGTATGACGCATGTCCTCGGAAATGGCAGAAGAATCAAAGAAGGAGTCTGTAAAATGAAAATTTGTACAGTTTTTACAAGTCCAAGGTTCATCACTCTGACATAGATTTGAGTATTCTGATGGAGTGAGATTTTCACATTTTATATGCCACCAGTAGAGACAAGCCTCACACTGTACAGCTCGATAGTCCGAAGCCACAGGTCGATAACAGCCTCCACATGGAAAGCGGATAGGTCCTGGATTAAGAGAAATATCACCACTCAGTAATATTAGTGTCAAAAATTTGTGATGTTTTTGTTTAAATTCAATAGGGATTAGTTTATACATAATTTATTTTAAGTCGATTGTGAAGGAAGTTCTACAACTTATATTAATCACTCTCGACACCTCATTCCTGATGGAATCCATCGCCATGAGGGTATGAGAGAAAAGGCCAGTTTTCCCTTTTAATGCTGAGCGCCAAGCAAGGGAGCTACTGGTACCATTTTTCACGTCTTTGGTATGACGCGGCCGGGGATCGAACCCACGACCTCCCGCACTCGAAGCGGACGCTCTACCACTAGGCTATCGAGGCGGTCTTCAACAGGGATTGAGGATGGAATATTTCTACTGTGTTTGATGTGATAGAACAGCATATTTCTATTTTCTAGTCGACAAGTCCAGTTCTCGTATGAAGCTTAAGTTGTGTTCTTGTTTTGTATATATTTCGTTTCTGGTTTGGATAGTTTTTGGATTTGGGTATGGAACGTAAACCCGATATATTATACATATTCGTGTTGGTTTGTTGCCGATGTTGCTTGGCGATGACACTTGCCATAGGTACAGTAATAGTGTAAAAACTATTCGAAAGTTCATCATGCTGGATGTTTGTTTACTTCAACACCAGACACCGGTTAATGTTTACTTCGACACCGGGTAGATTCGATCTCTGTCAGTTAGGTGCCTGTGATAGATAAACCAAGTATCTCGTTATCCAGATCACAGCTGATAAATTTTCAAATAACATTCCTTCTTTTATGTATGAAGTCATGAATGAATAAATGTTTAAAAGTGCAATATATATCCATAAAAGTCAAAAGTTTGTTTTAAAAAGTACTAAAAATGCCAAATTTTGATTTTCTTTGTGATGTATTTTTTTTTTCAGTTCGCGCTCCGTGCATGCGCAGTTCCAAGGTTAGATGACAATGGCTGACTATTCATAACTTTATCATGACATTTTCGAGTACCTGCCAGTTTCCACTTGGGTATAAGGAAGTATATTTATAATGAACATATAGTGACATTAGAAATAAGTATTGATCAGGTCGGATATCCGGGCACTTCAGCGTATCACGTTGCGTAGCAACAAGCGGAGGTGACAGCAAATGCTAAATTGTAATTGAAAAGCGTTTCATGTTTCACTAGCGCTGGTTGTTTTTCTTTGCTTAAAGTAAAATTTTGGGCAATATTAATAAGTCAGTGAATTTATAATGTAGCATGATGGTCCAGAAATCACTCCTGAGAAAGAAAACTTTCTTTTTTAGGTTTCAGACGTGATATTCGTCATTGATCCGTGCAAAGAGCTGCAAGGTCCCGTATATGTGACGGACAGGAGGAAAATCATAATTGAAACAAGAGGACCATGATGGTCCTGAATCGCTCACCTCTTCCCATATGACCCAGTTTTGAGTATGACGTCGTTTTTTCTATTATTTGACATAGTGACCTAGTTTTTGAGCTCATGTGACCCAGTTTTGAACTTGACATAGATATTATCAAGATAAAAATTCTGACCAATTTTCATGAAGATCCATTGAAAAATATGGTCTCTAGAGAGGTCACAAGGTTTTTCTATTATTTGACCTATTGACCTAGTTTTCGAAGGTACGTGACCCTGTTTTGATCTTTACCTAGATATCATCAAGGTGAACATTCTCACTAATTTTCATGAAGATCTCATGAAAAATATGGCCTCTTAGAGAGGTCACAAGGTTTTTCTATTTTTATACCTACTGGCCCAGTTTTTGACCACACGTGACCCAGTTTCGAAACTGACCTAGATATCATCAAGTTGAACATTCAGATCAATTTTCATGAAGATCCATTGAAAAATATGGCCTCTAGAGAGGTCAAAAGATTTATATAATTTTAGACCTACTGACCTAGTTTTTGACCGCAGTTGACCCAGTTTCAAACTTGACCTAGATATCATCAAGATGAACATTCAGACCAACTTTCATACAGATCCCATGAAAAGTATGGCCTCTAGAGAGGTCACAAGGTTTTTTTATTACTTGACCTACTGACCTAGTTTTTTAAGGCACGTGACCCAGTTTCAAACTGGACCTAGGTATCATCAAGGTGAACATTCTGACCAATTTTCATGAAGATCCATTCAAGGGTATGGCCTCTAGAGAGGTCACAAGGTTTTTCTATTTCAAGACCTACTGACCTAGTTTTTGATCGCAGTTGACCCAGTTTCAAACTTGACCTATATATCTTCAAGATAAACATTCAGACCAACTTTCATACAGATCCCATGAAAAATATGGCCTCTAGAGAGGTCACAACGTTTTTTCATTATTTGACCTACTGACCTAGTTTTTGAGGCACGTGACCCACTTTCGAACTTGACCTAGATATCATCAAGATGAACATTCTGACCAATTTTTATGGAGATCCATTCACAAGTATGGCCTCTAGAGAGGTCACAAGGTTTTTCTATTTTTAGACCTACTGACCTAGTTTTTGACCGCACATGACCCTGTTTCAAACTTGACCTAGATATCATCAAGAAGAACATTCACACCACATTCATACAGATCCCATGAAAAATATGGCCTTTAGAGAGGTCACAAGGTTTTTCTATTATTTGACCTACTGACCTAGTTTTTGATGGCATGTGACCCAGTTTCGAACTTGACCTAGATATCATCAAGATGAACATTCAGACCAACTTTCATACAGATCCCATGAAAAATATGGCCTCTAGAGAGGTCATAAGGTTTTTCTATTATTTGACCTACTGACCTAGTTTTTGATGGCACGTGACCCACTTTCGAACTTGATCTAGATATCATCAAGGTGAACATTCTGACCAATTTTCATGAACATCTCATGAAATATATGGCCTCTAGAGAGGTCACAAGGTTTTTCTATTTTTAGACCTACTGACCTAGTTTTTGACGGCACGTGACCCAGTTTCGAACTTGACGTAGATATCATCAAGATGAACATTCAGACCAAATTTCATACAGATCCCATGAAAAATATGGCCTTTAGGGAGGTCACAAGGTTTTTCTATTATTTGACCTACTGGCCTAGTTTTTGATGGCACGTGACCCAGTTTCGAACTTGACCTAGGTATCATCAAGGTGAACGTTCTGACCAATTTTCATGAAGATCTTTGAAATATATGGCCTCTAGAGAGGTCACAAGGTTTTTCTATTTTTAGACCTACTGACCTAGTTTTGGACCTCATGTGACCCAGTTTCGAACTTGACCTAGATATCATCAAGGTGAACATTCTGACCAATTTTCATGAAGATCTTGTGAAATATATGGCCTCTAGAGAGGTCACAAGGTTTTTCTATTTTTAGACCTACTGACCTAGTTTTTGATGGCACGTGACCCAGTTTCGAACTTGACCTAGATATCATCAAGGTGAACATTCTGACCAACTTTCATAAAGATCCCACAAAAAAATGTGACCTCTAGAGTGGACACAAGCAAAAGTTTACGGACGGACGCACGCACGGATGGACGACGGACGCCGCGAGATCACAAAAGCTCACCTTGTCACTTTGTGACAGGTGAGCTAAAAATCAGAGTCTTTTAAAAATAAATAAAATAGAGAATCTAGCTCACCTAATTAGGTTTCTCCATTTGTTTCAATTTTTTCGTTCTATTTTGTAGCCTGCCATTAAAATAGTTCCGAAAGCCAAATAGCTGAAACTGCGGTGTCAAAAGTGATTCAGTCACGCCAAATTTAATTAAATCAACACTTCTTACCTAAATTCTGATTCGTGTGAGATTTAATGAGAGGTGCCATAATTTAAAGCTTAATAGTCCATTATGCGTAAATACTGGAGAAGGGATTTTTTTCTCCCTCGAAGCGTATCAGGATCACAGCATAAGTTCTTTATCTGCATTTATAACAGAAAGGGATCTGTATATGTTACAATTGTTTTAAAAGTAATATGACATCTAGAGCTACTGTGTTACACATGGAGATAAAATGATATATAATAACTGCATGCTGGCTTCTTTTTACGAAAAGCCAGGACGTATCAATAAAATGATGACGTCTATTTACGAAAATACTGATCTCTGCTTTGTTATAAATTGTCAATTATTTTAAACTGTGAACGATAATTTGCATCCATATTTTTTGTTAATTGTTAGACTGTCACAATTGACTGCTTCCACATACCACAAAATTAAAGCATTCATTCCAGTCATAAGTCATAAATCACTATGGAAACCAATCAGCAGTTTTGAACAGTTCCTAATGACTATCACTAATTAATAGATTGATTTCCTGTTTGTTTTATCCCTCTGATGTACCCCTTCGGGGCCGTATGGTAATTTCCTGTCTTATCCGTTTGATGTATGCCTTCAGGGTCTTATGATATTTGGAAGATGCGCATTATTGTTATTTGCGTGTCAACTGACAAAGGGATTAATAGAGTTTCTACATAAAAAACTTAACTGATACACATGCCCGAGCATATACTTCATTTGAAATTTTAAAATCAATCCACCAAACTAATTTTTGACTGGAAAGACATTTCTTCAAAAAAAAAAAAAAAAAAAAAAATAAATAAATAATAATAAAAAAAAATGAATGCAATAAGATTACATAGAATAAAGTATAAGTTTTCAACTTTATTTAAATGACTTTCATACTTAATGTACTTTGACATTATAGCATTTTACATTTATAAACTAAATAAAATATATCGCACAAAGTACATTTCAGGAAATGGCAACAATATAATTATTTCAGAGCATTAAAACATTTAGAAAATCAGCTTATTTTAAAAAGACATAAAAGAAATCAGAAAATTAATTTACTTATTTATTTGATCTGTTCATTCTTGAAAAAAAAAAAATCTTGAAAGATGAAAGAAACAACTGCTAGATTTTAAGCAATTTGAAAGAAGTTGAATAAAAAAATGTTATGTTCTCAGATATTTAGTTTAGTTTAATACTTATATATTCAAGGCAGTGGCTACAATTACGGCACCGTAATCCTAGCCTCCGGTTCTAGGATTACGGAAGTTCTGTATTCCTAGACAACCCTACGAGGATAGGCTAAGATTACAGAAATAAGTAAGGACAAGCATAAATGATGTTTTAAACTTACATATTTCACTGAAAATAGCGATTTTTCATGCCTACCATGTTACGTGTATTTCGTGTTATTGATCCGCCATTTTGGGTTAGTATAAACGATATATTTGTGGCGGCGCGGAAATATTCAGTATAGAAATACGAGGGTTAATGTTAAATTAAAAAAAAAAAATTCTATACTTAAAACTTTATGAGATTAGTTTGTTTGTCACTCAAGTTTTCCACGAAAAAAAGGCGAAATCAACACCCGTATTTATAAGTTTTTCTTTCCAAAACCATACTAAATGTTTTTTTGTTTTTTTTTATTTATCGACAGACAAACGTGGATTATATTATTAATGATAGCTCAAAGGGATTTTAAAAAAATATTTCATACTTTAAATTTTATGATTTGATTTTGCCTGTCACTTTAGATTTCCGTGCAAATAGAATCGGGCGAAATCAACACCTGTATGTACGACAGGCATGAAAAATCACTGTTTAAGGTGAAATAAGTAAATTTACAACATCATTTATGCATGTTCTAACATATACTTGATGCCTGTTACATACTTCTGTAATCTGTAATAATAGGATTGTCTAGCAATACGGAACTTCCGTAATCCTAGAATCGGAGGCTAGGATTACGGTACCTTAATCGTAGCCACTGCCTATATGCAAACTGAGAAAATGTTGAATAAGCTTGGAAACTTGTTTTAATTATATAACTGATCCGTAGCGCCGAAGAGTTGACAATACCTAATGTGTCACTTTTTCCAGACCGTTTTAAAATACCACAAAATCAATTATTACAAAAACCCTACTTTTTTTGAAAAATATATAGATTGTACCATAGCGTAAGGACTGTAGATAATAAAAAAATGACTCTTGATTTGTTGTATTTGAAAATAAAAACATCACAACCCACACGCTAGTTAATTCGCTACGAATTGCCGGGTCCTGCTTTCACCTACAAGGTGATTTGCATAATCGATTGCTCCGGATGTGACGTCATTCCGACCTGATCAATCACACTATTTTAGAAATCAAATTAAGATTTTTCACTGCACATGGCCCAGATGATGCTACAAACAACAAAACTTTGAAGTTTCATTGAAATATTATATTGATTTAATACCTTTTATTTTAGTTAAAAGTTTGAGATTTTACACAGGGAGTCTATGATAAAGTCCGAGTAAAATGTAATCAATACCCAAGTGAAATAAGTATCGGATATCATTCCGCAATGTTTTGAACATGTTAAAATTATGAATTGTTGTTCGAAGTACACATGGATGTCTCTTGAATGATATCCGATTTATTTTCACACAGTTATTGATGCATATGAGATGAAATATTGTGGTAAAGACAAGAAATACTCTGCTGTGTTGTTTCTTATTTCATGTCGATACCTCGAATGTCAAATACCGCAACATTACAGATGGACGGTGTACCCTAAAAAGGCTAAAGCACTGTATGTCCAATATCTTCCACGCCCAATTGGCACAGACGGCAGGTTGGGTCAACAGTCTTACTACTGAATACATGTTTACCTGGTTTGGGAGTATAAACCGTCATTCTTGCATAAAAACTACTTTTTTCATTGGATCCGCCCATGTATAAACGGGAGAAAAATCGTGTGCAAACAAGGCAATTCACGTGCTGTTAATACATGATTTTTATTTTTGAAATGCTTTGCCAGGGAGGTATGTATGTATTTCTGCGCAGACTGATATTTGGCATCTGCATCTTGTTTCTTCCATAATAACCTCTTCTTGTAGCATTATAGATACAATGTAATCTATAGTATGTTTAGCTGTATCAGTTCCCAACCCCAAACGTACTGCCCCCATCAATGTACGCACTAGCTTCTCTTAGAGTTTACTCCCTTTACAAAGCGTCTGTTCAGTTATTGTAAATAACTGTGAATAAATAAGTATCGCGTGTAACTTGTGCTATTGCCCGTTTTTAGGTATTATATTAATGATTTTTGTTAGTATCAGTCGGTTTGTTTTTACCTGATTGTTCGCAGAATTCATATAATAAACCTCGAAAGCTAGTCACTAGCTTCGTACTCATCCGTACTCTGTTTGTTCGTACTCAAAATAATTCGAATGTAAAGTTGTTATTCTTAAAATAACTGTGTTCCTGTTTATCAATTTTTTTAGTTATATGCAAAATTATGTGTAATGTAACGTTTGTAATAACTAAAAATAAAAATAAGATGCTCAAAAACCTTCAAATCACGCTTTTAGTAGTGTTGTTGTTATGTGTGCCCCGGTTATGGATATTTAAAACATGTTTACCGTTTCCAAGAACAACAAGAATGGTAAATAAAAAATGTACCGGAATCGTCAAGTCATCACATATGAAAACAATGCATTTAGTCGTCGTGTAATGTTTTTTTATGCAAGAATAGAGACAATACACGTTTGTTTTGTGTATTAACGCCTGCAGAAGCCCTTGGGATATGTTTGTGACCTCTGTCACGTAATAAACTCCAGTGACAAAGGAATAGTAAACAACACTTTGAAAGTCAACAGTTTTTATTTAAAGTTCAACCCAGGTTCTTAAGGAAAAGTGAGACGCACTGACAATGACAGCTAACCCATAACTAATCGAGTCTATTCAGTTCGGTTCCCCGTGCCGTTCCCCGCTTTCTCCCGCTAATCAGAGTTATATAGGAAATATAGCCAAGAGCATTGTTGGTAATTAGCTATCATGTCCGAGCGTTATTACAAATATGGTGATACGACATTCTGCGGACTGCTGAATCTGCATGAATCTGCAATGTATAATGGAAACATGCCAGCGTCCAGTTGGCTACCTGTATACCTGGTACAGAGAAGAACTGTACTTTGTTAACCTTAGGATAGCAATATACAATTATACATGTATAATATTTCGGAGAAGCAATATTTTAGAATACTGAACTGTTTCTATATTACTTCATAACTATGTCCTGAATGGCCATTACATTACAATTTCCTTTCTTTCTTCTCTTGAAAATAAAATAATAATTTAAGTATGAACATGTCATAATAATAAAGTAAAGCTTAACTGGCCATTACATTACAATTTCCTTTCTTTCTTCTCTTTAGAATAAAATAATAATTTAAGTATGAACATGTCATAATAATAAAGTAACAGGCCCACAATAATAAAATAATAGGCCATTACATTACAATTTCCTTTCTTTCCTCCGAAGGAAAAATTTTTTTTAAAAAATCCTTTAACGATTGTAATTTAGACTACGTACTTATGATGTATAAAAAATACTTATAGAGAATATGATCCGGTTTACCAAAAAAAATCACTTATAAAATACTCCTTTATTATATCCTAATTTCTTAATCTATTCTCTTATCTTGACTCCTTTCTTTCTTCTACATTTAACAGAGCAGAAAAGATGGTATCAGCAATATTATGTCTGAAATATCACACCATGATCGTATAGGAATTGTGATTATGCATATTTGTAAGCATCATGAAGAAAATACATAGATAATAACACTTCTAAAGATAATATCAGGATGAACGTCTGTGAATTAATGCGAAATGCATACCTGGTAATTGCAGTTAATTAATGACAGAATACGTTATGATAACATGAAAAAATAGTCTTTATTCATTCGGTATCTTTGATGTTGTTAGTTTTTTTTATACACAACATCTCCTGTATGGAATAATCAAAGTCACTAGTTCACGAAAAAAAAAAAAATATATATGTAGGTGTTTGTCACAATTAAAACGCACTTCTAAAAAGTAAATGTAAGTTCGTCTACACCATGACTGCATGTTTGTATGAAAAGTAAAACGCACTTCTCCGTCTACACAACGACTGCATGTTTGTATGAAAAGTAAAACGCACTTCTAAAAAAAAGTAAATGTTAATTCCGTGATGATCCCAGGACTGTAAGGCAACTCACTTCTAAAAAGTAAATGTAATTTCGTTTACACAACGACTGCATGTTTGTATGAAAACTAAAACGCACTTCTAAAAAGTAAATGATAATTCCGTGATGATTCCAGGATTGTAAGGCAACGCACTTCTAAAAAATAACTGCAATTTCGTTTACACAAGGACTGCATGTTTGTATGAAAAAAAAACATGTCACTATGCCTGGAGAATAAATATACATGACATCAAACGCACTTCTAACAAGAGGGCCATGATGGCCCTATATCGCTCACCTGTTATCATTGCACTTGAGGACAAGAAGGTCCTCAGAAAAAATATCTAAGTCCAAAGGACAGTAACAACAAAGGGAAGAAATTTAACCAAAAAGAAAAAAAAAATTCTTACAAGGTACAGATATGTCAAAATACACCTACAAATTGGAGGTACCAGTCTCGGTTTTTCCCTACGGCCAATAATAAAAAAGTTACTAAAAATAAGCTATTTATAGTAACGTAAAAGGGAAGTAATTAAAAAACAAATTATTGTAAGTGAAGAAAAGAAGGATCTGCCAAATAAATCTGTTGACATAAATGAAATTTCAGATCAGCATCTTCAGTAGTTACGGAGATATACCCATTTTAATTTGAAATAAAGGGAGGTAATTTGACATAAAATCAGTCCATAGTTATCTACCCTGATTGGCTCAGTCCAACTAATGACAATAATGAAATTTCAAATAAGTACAATAAGTACTTACTGTTATAAATCCATTTTGATTACAATCAGGGGAGGTATTCAGATATAAAATAACTCTGAACCTACGCTTGGATCTGATTTGTCATGGAATCAAAGAATTATTGTTGTTGAAGTTATTTTGGAAGTTTGTATCAAATAAAACCATAAACGAAGTCTCTATATGGCTGCAAAAGCCAAAATAGCCAATTTTGGACCTTTAAGGGGCCATAACTCTGGAACCCATGAAGAAATCTGGCCAGTTCAAGAAAGGAACCAAGATCTTGTGGTGATACAAGTTGTGTGCAAGTTTGGTTAAAATCGAATCATAAATGAAGCTGCTATTGTGCAGACAAGGTCAAAATAGCTAATTTTGGCCCTTTCAGGGGCCATAACTCTGGAACCCATAAAGGAATCTGGCCAGTTCAAGAAAGGAATCGAGATCTTATGGTGATACAAGTTGTGTGCCAGTTTGATAAAAATCAAATCATAAATAAAGCTGCTACTGTGCAGACACGGTCAAAATAGCCAATTTTGGCCCTTTCAGGGCCATAACTCTGGAACCCATAATGGAATCTCGCCAGTTCAAGAAAGAAACCAAGATCTTATGGTGATACAAGTTGTATGCCAGTTTGGTTAAAATCAAATCATAAATGAAGCTGCTATTGTGCAGACAAGGTCAAAATAGCTAATTTTGGCCCTTTCAGGGGCCATAACTCTGGAACCCATAATGGAATCTGGCCAGTTCAAGAAAGGAACCAAGATCTTATGGTGATACAAGTTGTGTGCCAGTTTGGTAAAAATCAAATCATAAATAAAGCTGCTATTGTGCAGACAAGGTCAAAATAGCTAATTTTGGCCCTTTCAGGGGCCATAACTCTGGAACCCATAACGGAATCTGGCCAGTTCAAGAAAGGAACCAAGATCTTATGGTGATACAAGTTGTGTGCCAGTTTGGTAAAAATCAAATCATAAATAAAGCTGCTATTGTGCAGACAAGGTCAAAATAGCTAATTTTGGCCCTTTCAGGGGCCATAACTCTGGAACCCATAATGGGATCTGGCCAGTTCAAGAAAGGAACCGAGATCTTATGGTGATACAAGTTGTGTGCAAGTTTGGTTAAAATAAAATCATAAACGAAACCACTATCGTGCAGACACGAAATTGTTGACGGACGCACGGACGGACGACGGACGAAGGGTGATCACAAAAGCTCACCTTGTCACTATGTGACAGGTAAGCTAAAAAGTAAATGATAATTCCGTGTACACGATGATTCCAGGATTGTAAGGCAACGCACTTCTAATGATTAAATGTTAATTTCGTTTACACGCGTATACGACGATTTCAGGATTGTACAACGCACTTGTAATAATTAAATGTAAATTTTGTTTACTCAACATCTCCCGTATTTTATGTAATGAAGGTACGATTCAATAAAAAAACTGTAATATGTGTATGCCAATAAAACGGCATGTAAATTTATTTAATCCAATGCGTTTAAATCCGGACTTGGACTACCACAAGCTTGAGGTTCACGTGCGTAGCTCCAAGGATGAACAGTACAGTCATGTAGTTCCCGCACGCCCCCTTGGCGAGTTATCCAGATGTACTGGACGTATGCGTGTTGCTGGCTTCAGCTGCCAGCTGTTTAAAAAAACTTTCTTCTGTGTTAGGGTTGTTCAATATTACTTGTGTAGCGTCGAGGTTGGTTGTAGCATACAGAGTGCGTAGGTCTACGCCCCTGCCTTCTCCATATCATATATTTGTACTCTTTGTATGAAGTGGTAAACACACTATGCATCATAAAACAAGGAGTCAACTGCCTCCAGATAGAAGTCATAAAAGTTCTGCATGATTAGTGTACGTGATTTATGTAACATGATTGCACAAAAGTTCTGTAGGATTTATGTATAAAAAGTTCTATATATGCACGCTTCTTCTGTATTACAAATTCTACCGTTTTTGCTTTTAACTGTGCGATTTCCACGGTATCAAAGTATACATTTTGCTTGGAACTGTCCGATTTCCACAGTATCAAAGTATACATACTGGCAGGATTTGTATCAGTATCATCGGAGAAATAAAACGTTTGATGTCCATACTATTCAAGTTTGGATGCAATAAGTTAAAAAATTTCCAAGATGTCACTTTCATTAAAACAGTTTTAAAAGAGGTTATTGTCACTGAGGAACAGATTTCTCATCACATTCGGTTTCGAACTTATGAAGTTATCATCTGTAAAAACTGTATCACTGGAGCTAAAATTTTATAAAATGTCCAAAACATCGTATTTATCAAGTTATTTCTTCTTCACTGTGTTTCACCAGAATATTACAATATATGTAATCTTATGTTGTGTCATTAGGGTAAATTATGACTGTCACAATATATATTTCTTGCAAGTTTACATGTAATATCTCCGTTGGCAACATTCTGACAACAGTTTATAATACACACTATCTCAGTTCTTAGAGTGTACTGCTTACATTACCTAGCCTAAATCTTCATATATTTTGCAAGCATGTCTTACTTAAATTTTCAATGTTTCCAAAAAGAAAATGAAAGAAAGGATGTACCTAACATAATTATGTGTACTGTATTATATCAAAATACAAGACTGGAGTCAATTAACATTTAGACAGGAAAACAATCTTACATCCAATACTTACAAATGATGGTTAACCAAAAGTAACTGAAAAATGACAAGCCTGGATGAGTTGACGTAACTTGAGGAACGAAAACAGATCTATTTTGCTCGAATACAACATCTACTAGTCCAAGAGTACACCTCTATGCCTCTATATACACAACGCTATCTGCGTCTATTTCTCAGATTGAGTGCCGACGTAAACACTGTCGGATGCGTCACTCGCGCACACCAAATACCTTGGTCACTATACATGGCCGATTTGCCATTCTACTACACTGGAGTCCCCTATTCCAGAATTCATGTCATAAAAAAAAATATAAAAAAAATATACTGAGGGAGTAAAACAGTTTGTTTACTCCACACCCCTGTATGGGTGTCCTCATATTTTCAGCAAAATAGACCGTCCTGCCTCAGGAAGCCTTCAGACTTGATACTAATGTAACCCTTTGTTTACTGATGATCAAAATAAACAAGCTGTCATTTTTTCACATTAACAAACCAAGAGAATGCACAAAATGATATGCATTCCAAAACCCAATGTACCAAAAGCACAACATTCCTATGCAGATAACCAGCTGTCCTAAAAATAGACTATACACTTCGTTTTCCAGTTTGTAATTCAAATATTGTACCATTAGTATCCTTATTTTTTTTAAAACAGACAACCGTACGTACATTTGACCTCTGACGGAATGAAACTTTGTTCACGAATGACCAAAAATTGAAATGACATGCAGTAAAACCGGTACATATATTAACAAATACATTTCTAAGTAACACATTTTGCACTGAATCCAATAAAACCATATCAAGTTTACCAATGCCCAAACCAAGATTTCTTCATAAATAAGGGATAGCCCTAATCATTCTAAATCAATGCTACAGACAGGAGATAACCCTAATAATTCCAATACTATAGCCATACAGAACATACAGTACACAATTCCATTTATTTCTGTTCTTTTAGTTTTACTATTTTCTAACTTTTTCATTTTTATTTCTTTTTCTCTTTTTTTTGTTACTATCTTTCTATTTTCTGACCATAGATATAAAAAGACTGTTTGAAAATATTTTTTTATGTTTTGCCGGTGAAAAATATCCAAAAAGTAATTTTGTTCTTGTTAATCTGTACAAAATAGAAATAGGAAAACGTTTCCAGCTTGCAAAATTGTCTGAGAAGATTGAGGAAAAGTAACTTACAGTTTCTGGCATGTTGTTTTCTTCATAGTCCATGTGATCATAGTGGTAGTATTCACAGATCATTACCGCGACAATCTATTTTAAAAAGTTCATTTTTGTCCCACTTATCCTTGGTCACGGCGCCAAACAATTGTCACGTAATAAACTCCAGTGACAAAGGAATAGTAAACAACACTTTGAAAGTCAACAGTTTTTATTTAAAGTTCAACCCAGGTTCTTAAGGAAAAGTGAGACGCACTGACAATGACAGCTAACCCATAACTAATCGAGTCTATTCAGTTCGGTTCCCCGTGCCGTTCCCCGCTTTCTCCCGCTAATCAGAGTTATATAGGAAATATAGCCAAGAGCATTGTTGGTAATTAGCTATCATGTCCGAGCGTTATTACAAATATGGTGATACGACATTCTGCGGACTGCTGAATCTGCAATGTATAGGAGAGATCGCCGTGACGTCACGCGTTAACATCTGTTTATCTGGTGGTTGGCAAAACAAATGATTTTAACACCGTTTGCGTATTGAATCAGAATTTTTAATTTTTAATAACTTTTTTGCTCATTTATGGATTTTCAAAATTCAAAAAGATTTGAAATACTAACAATCTTCATATTTTTGTATCCAAATATCTTTTTTCAATGAATACCCGTTTTAAATGACATCTAATTTTAAAAGCGGCGTAGTGATTTTCACAACCTTTAGAAAAACAGTGTAAGTTAAGCGTTCATAATTAATCCATTTTATTTCGAAATAACAATTAAAAGTAATCAATAAATTGCTTGTTTTATAACCTTTCCATTGATCAAAAAATTATTTATGTAATTTGTGTTTTAAGAAAGTTTAGACCGTTAGAAAAACATCACTGTTTACAAAAAACATGGACGGTCGGCTTCTGCCCACCCGATCATTGTCTTATCAGTTCTAAAAATAGAATTTGTATACAAACACGATCTCTCCTATAATGGAAACATGGAATTAGGGACAATACGGACCATGGGACAAACCGGACTAGACAACCCGGACCATATTTGGGACAACCCGGACCATATTGGAGACAACCCGGACCGTGTTCTAGGAAAACCCGGACCCCGTTTTAGGACGATCCGGACCATAAATATAATAATAACAATTGTATATAAAGCTGCATTTATAATGGGGTATATTACTGTTAAGAGTAAAATATTATATATGAAACTATTATATATTTCAGGTGTGCCAAGCTGTCCTTCGACTGTTACCAACGACCCATGTACAGTCATTTATGGCCGACTTTGAAGCAGGGATCTGGCAGGGATTGCGGTCCGTGTTTGAGGAACCTGAAATCAAAGGATGTGCGTTCCATTTCGGCCAGGCACTGTTCAGAAAGGTGCGAGACGTTTTACCTTATAAAGATATCCCTTCTATTTTACAGACTGCCTATACTGAGCGTGACGCCGTCTACCTCCTACTCAGAAAGACCTTCGCGTTACCACTGCTGCCTGCCGAGGACATCCCAGCAGCATTTAACAAGCTTCGAGAGAACAACAACGATGAGCGGCTCAACGCGTTCTTTGAGTATGTACAATCAACGTGGATTAACAGCGATTTGTGGCCAGTGGCGTCGTGGCCCGTGTTTGGGAGGTCGATACGAGCAAACAACGACGTAGAGGGTTGGCATGCTCGTCTCAACCGCCGTGCTTATAAGGGCAACCTTCCATTCTACCTGCTGGTAGACCTTCTCTTCAGAGAATCGAAGGACATTCCCATTCAAGTGAAGTTGGTGAGGGAAAACAAGTTACGACGCCACCAAAAGAAGGCAAGTCTTATCACGCAGGGAAAGTTAATGACTTTGTGGGCCGAATACTCAAGAAATGAACGGTCAACGCGCAGCCTTTTAGATGCGTGTGCATCTATGTACGGACCTGTTCAAAAGTGTGTGTAAGCTATTTTAGTGAAATCAGTGATATTGCTTATTTGCAGTTTGAATGTAAACCATTTAGATAAGATATAGTTTTAATGAAACTGATCTAGAAAATTTTATTACACATTACATTAAAGATAAGATATACTTCATGTGATATTAAGTCTATAAAAGCACTCTTTATCGGCTGCAGTGTTACTTGACGTGAGTTTTCTTTTGCCGTGTATTAAGGGAAAATGTGAATGGATTATTTATATTTGTTCATGTATTATATAATGTAATATATTGTTATGTTGTATTATGTGCCGCTTGAACTATTAATAAATCTTTAAATAAAAACTTTGCATCGTTTTCTTTTTTCAGTCACAAATAACTATTTCAAATTAAGATAATAGATAATATAACCCTTAAATACTATTGGTCAGGTTTTTTAAGACGCAAAGTGATTTAAGCTATTTTCATTACTTTTAAATTTGAAATAAATGAATTTAAATAATTTAATTTAAACTATCGATCGTGTAATTAAAGATCATCAATAATATTTGATGACTGTTTAAGATCAATAGAACTGCCGGCAATCATTTTCTTACTTACGACAACTTTGATTAATGACAAACTGTAAACTAAATTGAACTGTAATCAGGCATTGACATTATCACAGCTTTTATGCAAAACAAAACAATTTCACTACCACAATCGGCATAAAGTATTCTTTTCACTTAATTAAACATAAATATAATAGATCTACATTTTGTATTTTACAAAAAATAAATAGATAAAATAAGAGTAGAAAAATCTATCTCCTCGGTCATTTACATATCCTAATTATATCATTATCCCCTTTGTTAATGACGTTATTAATGTTATAAGAATATAATTATATTTCTAAACCAACCAAATTAAGTTTCTAAACATGGTACGAGTTGACCAAAAACTTTGATCCGGGTCGTCCATAGTGTATGGTCCGTGTCGTCCATAATATGGTCCGGGTCGTCTATAAAATGAGCCTGTCAGTTAACTTTAATAAAAATGAGCAATGTTCGTAATAGACATTATCAGTAATTCTGAAACTTGTATTTGGTACAAAATAGTGGCCTAGAACTTTACAAAATACAGCTCAGTTCGTTCTGAAACGTGGTCCGGGTTGTCCCAAATATGGTCCAGGTTGTGTGGTCCGTATTGTCCTATGGTCCGTATTGTCCCAGTACCGAAACATGCCAGCGTCCAGTTGGCTACCTGTATGCTTGGTACAGAGAAGAACTGTACTTTGTTAACCTTAGGATAGCAATATACAATTATACATGTATAATATTTCGGAGAAGCAATATTTTAGAATACTGAACTGTTTCTATATTACTTCATAACTATGTCCTGAATGGCCATTACATTACAATTTCCTTTCTTTCTTCTCTTGAAAATAAAATAATAATTTAAGTATGAACATGTCATAATAATAAAGTAAAGCTTAACTGGCCATTACATTACAACCTCGACCTTCGGTCTCGGTCACAAACAATCCCGCGGGCTTCTGCAGACGTTAATACACAAAAAAACGTGTATTATCCCTACAAAAATCGCGCCTTGATGACGGATTGATGACTGCTTTCCTCACCGCTGTCCGTTAGACGCTTGGCCGTAAGTACCGTAACTACCGAAAAGTAGCTTAAATACTGAAAAGGACAAAATTGCCGAAAACACGCGTCTGGGAAAACCCTGTTAAGCGATCTATTATGCATTCCATTAAAGCGATCTTTCATGCGATCCACTAAGAAATCTATTATGCGCTCAATTGGCGTTTTGTTAAATGACACATTTATGTTAATCATATAGTGACTCATTAGCTCATTTGTATGTGAAACTGGAAATGGTTTTGATGGTGTTTATTGGACTAACAACTTGCTTGTGGAACATGGTTTTAGTCAAGTTAGTGACGTTTATTGACAGTGTTTCTTGGTCTTTTTGTTAACAGACTTTTATAACGTTTAGTGCTTAAATAGAATATATAATATTTAAGATCAAGTATGTAATGTTGTCTTCTTGCCGTCAATGCCGACTCAAAATAAAACTTTTTGTAATGTATTGTTAAGTTTTCAAAATGTTTCTCATATCGTTTAAATTTTTAGCCAATTTAGGTACTATCTCTACCCAAACCCTTTTAGATTCTCATCCCTGCCCACCCCTATCTGACTATTTGAACACTCCACACCCTACTTCCACCATCAAAAAAAAATATTTGGTCAAATCCCCAATATCCAAAATTTCATGTCCATATTCTGATACACTTCCATTAAGTTTTGCCCAAATCACCACTTTAAAGAATATGACAAATTATGATGGTGCAAAGACAGTTTAACAACATTTGACAGTATCTGATATTACCATCACATTACAGTACCTCTTATTAAAATCACGGTGATACATCGTACAGCGGATATAGCTGGTCCAGTGAGCCAAAATAAACAAGAAGGTCGAGGTAATAAACTTTTGAATCCATATGTTATGCGTTTTTCATAAAAGCCGTTTACAAGTTAAAGAATGTGTTTTACCCAGTGACAAGTTTACTTGAAAACTCAGGTATTTGATAAGTTGTCATGCTTATCACAAGAGTTTCAGGATACTTTATTACATGATAGTAAAACATTTTAATTATAATTTAGTAATTATTCTTATTGCCTGTCATTGTGGGAGGTCTACGGTACAACGTAAGAGCCTTATTCATTACCCAGGGGTTATGTGTTTAAATATTTTCAGGGAATGGAACTGTTTTGCAATTTCTAAAAGGTACGAGTTAGATGAAAGTGATAGTCTGTAATATACTATAGTATGCCTTTGTCATTGTGCATGCATTGGATTCTTTCCAGCAAATGCAACATAACAGCTGCTTATTCTATGTAGAATACCATTTAGACTTACAGAAATGTCTGACATGGTGAGATACTTACTTTTGAGATGAAAGGGGAGTTCTGAGTCACGGTTTGTCCCAGATAGTATGCGACAGGACTGTCCAAGAGAGAGAGAGAGAGAGAGAGGGGGGATTTCATGGACTGAAAACAGATTAATTAAAACTGGCTATTAAGCATATTGGCTTTTGTCAGTGTTACCATATTTCAGTGAACCACTGGAATTGTGTAATAGGGGTGCAATACCTTGTGTCTTTAATTAGTGAGAATCTTTTTTGTAGAGATTGAGCTTTGTTTAGGATTGTTAATGTCAAGGCCAGGAGTGCTTTCTAAACAAGAGTTGTAGGATACTTTAATCTTTGGTTTTATCAAATGCACAGGTGCTTCTAGATGTCTTTCAGCAAACCTACTTTCGATTTCAAAAAGGTGAAATCAATATATTTTCTTATCTAAATTTGACTGTAATTGATATTTGTTGATTAAAGTTCAGTATCTGTTGTCAGGAGTTGAATTTCAATTGTGTATAACATGGACATTTACGTCGTGATGCCCGACAATCCATTTTCACGTGCAGCAGGAGGCAAAATGTCGTAAGTTAAAACAGTACTTCTGAGAAAAAACTAAAAAAAAGTTATTTTGTTTTAAAGTAGTAGCCATATTGCAACATCACAGCAAAGAAGTATAAAATACATTTATTTTATAGCTCTTTGATCACAGCTAAAGCTTTTAAATACTTAAGATTACATATAGTTAATTGCTTCAGCGGCATTTTGTTTTAGGGATAACACGTTTTTTTTTGCATTATAACATCTGCAGAATCCCGAGGGATTGATTGTGCTCGAGCCCGGTAGGACGAGAGTACCAACGTATCCATAGGGGTTTCAAAGATGTTATAACATGAAATGAACATGCGCTAACACTATTCAAGCATAAAACACGCGTAAAACTAACAAATGAATATATTGTCCCTCATCGCCATTAAATTTCCATGTAACGCGCGGAAATGTGCGAGTTGTTTTTTCACGTTGACGTAATTTCTTTTTGAATTGTCCGTTTTGGGGCTGTATTACGTTTACGCTTTGCCACGGATCAAGCATATATAAAAAGGCGTTTTAACAGCAACTCGTGAGCGCGTGAATCTCTCTGTTAACATGTTAAAACATCCCTGAAAGTGCCAGCAGTTTTATGCTAAAACCTTGAATAGACTCCATGATCTTAGACAAGAAAATATAATAATACAGGAGACTTTTTACGGCCGTTTCACGGCACTTAACACTGCTGTTGTGGAGTCCACTCGAGTGCGTTGTGCAGGGGCACACCGTAATGGGTTTAGCAAGGATTTATACGAAGATACTTCCTTTGAGTGAAGAATGCAAAAAAGAAGAAAACTAGATGGGTGTTTTTCTTTTTTTAAAAAACTAAACATGTCTCCCCAGTCATTTAAATTTGCTGCGGCAGGTTTTAGGGGAAATAGAATACGGAAGACATTACTACTGTTAATATGTTGAAGAGAAACTAAACTGAAAATTATGAATAGTGTTATGTACATTTTATGCATAAAAATCGAATGGCCATAACTAATAATAAAATTCCATCAACTGTAAAACCCGCAATATTTATGCGTATACATAACTGGGCTTGCTACTGATCATTCCCAAGAAATTTCATTCAAATCCCAGCAATAATACGGATGTAGTCTGGGCAAACCAATGGTATGCTCAAATCAACTAGGCATCATACAAACCAGTTCTGTGAAGTTTCATTGAAATCCAGCGAGGTATTTTTAAGAAGCCCGGACAAGAATCGCTACATAGACTTCATGTCTAACAATCAAAGTGTCATAATTAGTTAAGTCATTTAATAATATATATATATATAATATATGCGCAATTCCGATTGGTACTGATAATTCCTATGAAGTTTCAGTCAAATCTTAAAGTAGTCCAGATGAATTTCAACGTTACCTTAAAGGGCACATAACTCTGCAGAAAAATAATCTTAGCGGGATGTGCTGATGACATGCACAACTAAGCTGTATAAAGCTGAGAGTTTCATTGAAATCCAGCAAGGGATTTTTGAGAAACTAGGACAAGCTAATGCGGACAGAGACAGAAAGACGACAAAGTCAAAAACAAATTAATTCCCATGCAACAGGTAGACAAATAGCATAGGTTTGATGAAGTCGTGTACAGAAGACCATAAAGAAAACAGTTGTGAATCTACTAAATCCCTACCAGCAAACTGACTGATAGCTTCACAATAATATCTAAAAGAGAGTAAAACTTGGGTCTTAGACAAAAGCAGCAAAGCAAGAGAAAACAAGAAGTTCTAAAAAGCTTCTCAGTGTCCCTGAAACGTTGTTCAAGAGACAACACAACTTTGCCCACTAATTGTTGTGATGACATTTATCAAAACAAGATGAACTGCTTTTCTTGGTTTACCTGCCATTTATACATTTACCATTAATCTGTTAATCCTTAAACCTGAAAAAATGGCAATTATTCCCAAACAAAACACATCCATCAAAATGTTCCATACTTTTGCATTAAGTGCAACAAATACTTAAAATAGAGAAACAACAACAATAAGACAGTCAGTGAATTTTTATTTCAACACGATTGTTTCAGCATCAGACAATACTGAAGGTCAAACAATGATCATAGACATAAACAGTGACTCTTTACCACACATAATCTGTTATATCTATACTTCTTTTGACATAATAAATTATAATCACTGTGGGGAAATAATACTCTGAATTGCAAAGTATCACTATCTGCAGTTCTGAGTAACAGTATATACATTCTAATTTAAATTGAATGTATAGGTAACTTAAATAAGCTGTGTAAACACATTTGCATTAGTGAAAAGGTTGCAAATACATATTCATATCTGTAGACAACTCTGAACAAACTTTCATAGAAAAAAAATCATACAAAAGTATAACTTGTCAAAAATAGAAGATGCTATAGTCACATTCTCAGGCAATCATTCATATTATCATAATTAATGAATTAAGAAACTATATAATAGTGCTTAAACAAAAAGTGCAGAACATTCACTGAATATTTGCCCTAAAACATACAGCACATTAAAGAACAAAATGCGATTGTTAAACTAGCACATGTGCTAATTTCATTAAGATTTACATGTTCAATCTTTCAGTCTAACATATTTACCATATATCATTTAAATCAACAAAATGGCTTGCAATACTGTCTTTAAGGTACTGCATGATTAAATATTTCAGTTGTTAAAGAACTATATTATACAATACGTAAATTATCACAGTCAATGCTTGTTAAAACATGGAATGGTAAAAATGGACGGTTTTGTTATATAAAAATAGGCCTGTATTCAAAATCATTTTAATATGAAGAAAATGTGAAACATATGAAAAGATCACTGTTGTAGTTTTGCAGTGAGATATAGAATCATACAGTTTCTACATATATAATCGGATATATATATGGTTTGAATACAGGCACCTTAACAATGATATAAAGACACTTGACTGCTGGCAGTGAAGAAAAAGGAGGTAATAAATTAGAAACAGGATGTGAGTCAATCTAAATGAAAAACATAAGAAATGACGGTTTTAAATAAACACAGTGGCATTAATGAATTATACAAGAAGAAGACTGAAAAATACTCAGAAACATTAGGAATGTTTTCATAAAAAAATCTTATTTCAGCAGTGTGAAAAAAAATGTACCACTCTAAGGTGTACCAAGTGTCAAAGAGTAGAAAATGATGAAACAAAACCAACCACACAGTGAAAAATAAACCCTAATTCATTATGAAAATTACTCTAGCCGTCAGTTCAATGAACATAATTCAAATTAGAAATTCAACAAATATAATAAATTTTATCCCAACAGTGACTTACCCTAAAGAAATATTGAATACAGTAAAACATAATTTTTTGCAATGGGTTTATTTTGGTTATATTTGATAAATGATAAGTATACATCTCTGAAAACTAGCACTAACTTTAAATTAATAATAGCCAACTTTTGGCTTTGCAAAAAAGATAGATTCTGCAGTCCCGTCTGACAAAACCCAGCTAAATTGCTAAATAATTCAAACTGGGCAGTACCACTTCTTTTTCTAACGGGTGTTCACTGAAAATTTACTGACTGAATAGCGAGCAGTGAAGACCATATGATCAGCCTGCACTGGTCGCAAAGGAAAAATCACTTGCTGCCAGCAGGCTTAAGGTTAAGGAACTGTAAAAACTGCAATTGAAGTTATACATGTAGAATCATAGTACATCACAAATACTACGCCTTTTCAACTTTTCTGGAAGTTTACCCTTAATCAATTGATAATCTGCAGGAAAACAAAGTTACCCAAAACTTTTACACTGTATAGTAAACATAAATACTGTCTAGATGAAATGCATGTATTGGTGACATTTAACGACTCATTCTTGTGTTTAAATAAAAACTGAAAATCAACATCAGCAGTGTCCTCAACATATCTAGTCTAACAACAGACAGCCATAATGTAAAAATAATCTCATGTTAAACCGTAACAAAATAAATGTATAGTCCTTTGACATCAGAATAATGCATATTGTGACTTGCGAGCTCCAAAATTGTAAAAATGCAGATTCTAAAAATAAATTTAGTCCATGATCTATATCAGTCATAGAAACCAAATGGATCATCTTTGTTCAGTTTCAGGGTTGGTGTTTTTGGCCTGGGAGTTTCATCAAGATCCTCACATCGCAACATTTGGTACTCACTGGGGCCTCCACGATCAACACGTACAGGGCGTAACTTCTCATGTCTTTGCCTATAACAAAACATGTAAATAAAGTGTACAAGCTGAATGAAATGTTTCTTACAAATATGTATATTTTGTTCTACAACTTTCCGCAATAGTCAATATACTTAGTTTTTTTGACTTGTTCTTGGGCAATGGTTTTAGTGTAAAAATGTTATATCATTACTCTTAACTGATAATTCTACAGGATCTGAGTTACACCAGCAGATTGAGCTAAAAGCAAACGTAAACATATTCAATTCAATTATTAATGAAATATGCAACCTCAGAAAAGAGCAAACGTAACGTTTGATTTCAATGAATAAGTTCAACTGGCACCTTTTAATAAATGTTTGAAATAAAAATGTTACCTTTTCCCTGTTCCCTTTTTGAATGTTTTTTCTCTGATGAGTGAAGCAATTTCCTCATCATTTATATGGTACTGTTGTTTGTTATATATTACAGGTGGGGTCGGTGTTCTTGCTCCCTGCAACAAACAAATTCCATTTATTATATAAAGTTGCATATTTATATGCATTCATACTTTTGGTGTAACAAAAAAACCCACAACTTTTTTTAGTTTTAGACTTTGTTCTATTTTACATTTTACTTCTTTACTTTTTTGTTGTTTGGGGAAGGGGGTTTCCATTTTTACATGTACTTCAGTTTTGTATGCCATTTGTACCAATATTTCAGTTTTGCAGATTTTTCTACCTGTATTTCAGTTTTGCAGAGTTTTTCTATCTGTATTGTAGTTTGCAGATTTTTCTACCTGTAATGCAGTTTGCAGATTTTTCCACATATATTTCAGTTTTGCAGTCTTTTCTACCTGTATTTCAGTTTTGCAGATTTTTCTACCTGTATTTCAGTTTTGCAGATATTTCTACCTGTATTGCAGTTTGCAGATGTTTCTACCCGTATTGCAGTTTTGCAGATTTTTCTACCTGTATTTCAGTTTTGCAGATTTTTCTACCTGTATTGCAGTTTGCAGATGTTTCTACCTGTATTGCAGTTTTGCAGATTTTTCTACCTGTATTTCAGTTGTGCAGATTTTTCTACCTGTATTTCAGTTTTGCAGATATTTCTACCCGTACTGCAGTTTGAAGATGTTTCTACCTGTATTTCAGTTTTGCAGATTTTTCTACCTGTATTTCAGTTTTGCAGATATTTCTACCTGTATTGCAGTTTGCAGATGTTTCTACCTGTATTGCAGTTTTTCAGATTTTTCTACCTGTATTGCAGTTTTTCAGATTTTTTCTACCTGTATTACAGGAAGTTGCAGAGCTCTTCTACCTGTATTGCAGCTTTGCAAACTTAAAGCAGCAACTTATTACAACAGTTGAAAATGTTGCTTCATCTACATAAAACAGCAACAGAGTTTGGTGTCTCAAAGATAGTCCCTATTTCCCCTTACAAGTTAACTACATAGAGGATATTACACGAGTGTCAATTTATATTTAATTTATCAAACAAGTTGAATAAAATAATAAACGTGAGGCTCTAATGAGCATTTTATCAATATTATTCAACTTGAATAATAAATTCAATGTAGAAAGACACAGCTGTTATATTCTTTTTATCACATGTAAGCTTTTCCTGCTGAAACATCAAAAATTTCTTTTTTCTTTACCTATAATAGACCAAGTCAATTCGTCCCTCTCCTATCCTTTAAACAACGTCAGTGTCAAAGCTTAATTACACTAATGTAATACCAAATTTATGTAATGGCTTTATTTCACGCCCCCCCCCCACCCCCTCACCCAAAAAATGAATTTTGAATGAACATAAATGTCTATCAAAACTGTATCTTTAGTTATAAATGCTTTATTTCTTAGGCACCTTTTCTGTTTCTGCTTTTTTAGCTGAGTCCTCATGTATAATCTGATGCATGTTTTGTTTCTCTGCCACAACTGGATGATCTGGTAAACTCATGGGGTCAATCAGTACATCATAAGGAACCATTGGATGTTGCCATAGTGACTGGTTGTAAATGTCCCAGGCATCTGGCTGACCAAATGTACCTAGATAAATAGAACATATTTACTTTACACAGTTGGTGCCCAAGCCCAGCAAACATGCCTTAATGCTATTGTGAAACATGTAAAACCTAAAACAAATGAAATTATTGTCTATCAAAACCTATAAATGGGAATGTCAGTGTTTGATCAGGCTGACTTCATTTCCTTCTCACAGAGTGTGAGCATAAAAATTTCTGTTAACACAAGTTTACTCTCCTGTTAAACAGCCCCTGAAAACAACTAAAACAGCAGTTTTATCCTAGAGTAACACTTAACAGACTGTGTTTAAGACATGCCTGTAATGAACCTATTACATTTTTAACAGTTTCTAGAAAAACATGCCAATACATTGCAAAATTAATTATAGTTATGTGTTTCCTTTCACAGAAAAGATTAAACACAGCTGATATGTATTCAAATTCACATGATTCTTTTGACCATAAAGGCTGAGTTTTCCGCAGGTCAAGACATTCTACTGGCTATAATTGTTCAAATGTCATAATGAATTAAACAGCATAATGAGGTCACTAACCAACATAGTGTCCTTCCATATTCCACATTCTGACAGTACAATCAACAGAGGCACTTATCAACAACTTGTGTTCCTCCACCAGGGCTATTGACGTTACACTCTTTACATGGCCTCTCCATGTCACTAACACTGAAAACAAAACATTCATAAATATACATGTAGTGGATATTTATTTGTTTCAGCCCAAGATTGAATTATCTTTCATCAAGTTAACATCAGTTGCAGTATTTTATCAAATGGCTGGCTAGTCCACTTGTGAAAATTCAAAGTCTGGTGCCAACAAGTGAGATACTTTGATCTTGTATGTGAAACAAAAGCATTTTCTTTTTATATGTCTTATCAAATTATTTGTACCAAATTATGCCAATTTTACCCGCAGTTGGCAAACCCACAGACAAAATCATGCTATCACAATACTAATATTGCAAAAAAGGTAAACTAATTCTTTGATATACTTAGAATTCTTTAACATTTTAATACAGTTGGGTGCCATCTGCAATTGCAAACTTCAATATCTTTACTGCTGAATATTTTTGAAATAATTTCCGATTACTGATACCTTCTAACTAAATTTTTGCTTTCAAGCTTTTTTTAACAAGAGGGTCATGATGACCCTGAATCGCTCACCTGAGTAATATGAGCCACATGTTTAAAATAGCAAACTGATGCTAAAATATTAGAAAGTAGGTCAGTAGGTCATATTTATGGTCACTGAAAGTCAGTTTTAAGATCGTAGTGCAAAACTGTCATCCAAATTTCAAGGCTGTATCTTAAAAAACAAGAAAGTAGGTCAGTAGGTCAAGGTCACAGTCAAGTGACAAATTACTTGGGGTCATCAGGTAGTTATAATTAAACAGTCTTGGAAATAGGATCAGATGATTTTTTAAGTATTTTTCCTATATAACTAACATAATAACTAAGTGACCCCAGGGCGGGGCCTCTTTTAACCCCAGGGACATAATTTGAACAATTTTGGTAAAGGACTACTAGTCAATGCATCATACCAAATATCAAAAGCCTAGGTCGTATGGTTTCAGACAAGAAGCTTCTTAAAGCTTTTTCCTATATAAGTCTTTATAAAACTTGGGACCCCCAGGGCAGGGCCTCTTTTCACCCAAGGGGTACAATTTGAACAATTTTGGTTGAGGACAATAAGACAATGCTACAAACGAAATATCAAAGATCTAAGTGTTGTGGTTTCAGACAAGAAGATTTTTTTCCCTATATATGTCTATGTAAAACTTGGGACCCCCGGGGCGGGGCCATATTTGAACCCAGGGGGATAATTTGAACAGTCTTGGTAGAGGACAACTAGATAATGCTACATACCAAATATCAAAGCCCTAGGCCATGTGGTTTTGCACAAGAAGATTTTCAAAGTTTTCCTTATATAAGTCTATATAAACCATGTGACCCCCGGGGCGGGGCCATATTTGACCCTAGGGGGATAATTTGAACAATTTTGGTAGAGGACCACTAGATGATGCTACACACGAGATATCAAAGCCCTAGGCCCTGTGGTTTTGGACAAGAAGATTTTTAAAGTTTTTCCTTTCGGTTGCCATGGCAACCAGAGTTCTGCATGGAATTCAATTCTTTGAATAATTTTGAAAGGGGGCCACCCAAGGATCATTCCTGTGAAGTTTGGTGTAATTCTGCCCAGTGGCTTTCAAGAAGAAGATTTTTTTAGAAATTGTTGACGGACGACGCACTACGCACGATGGACTACGCACGACGCACGACGGACATCAAGCAGTCACAATAGCTCACCTTGTCACTTCGTGACAGGTGAGCTAAAAATAGTTCTGTAACAGAGAACATTATAAAATGATAATCCCACTGTTTGAAACAGTGAAAGTTTCAAATATAATTCACCATTATATTTGAATAAACCTCTGAAAAACATTTAATAACAAGTACTATCTCATCAGAAGAAACAATTTTAAGATCTTCTAAAAAGCCTATTTTAGATGGGTATATTACAATGTAGTAGGCATGAGACAATATGTATGCATACTAGCATCATTTGTACAACCTTTTTAAAGATGGTGTGTGTGAGGTGGTATCTTGTAATGAAGCTGACGTAGCGGTTGATGCTAGCTATTTCCACTGTGCTGATGCAAGTCCTTCTCTTGACATAAACTTAAATATTTTATCTTCTAATAAATTATTTTGTTTCTAAAGTGAACTATAACCATACCTTCAGGGCTTTCATGTTCACGGTGTTTTAAGCAGTACCCATCAATATTCCACAGATAGATAAATCCACAGCTGTCCCCAGAGATCAGTACAGTGTTTGCCTTGTTCACCTCCAACACACTCACCATTGCACCTTTAGAATTTGACTGCAAAACAAAATTGATTAAATGTAAATATCTTATTTATTACCAAGCCCAAGAAATATATCATTCCCTTGAAGTAAGTTTACATCACATTAAATGACTGGTTATTAATCACACAGCATTTACAGGTAGTTTGATCATAGTCCAGTGTGTTACTCCACACAACTAAATATACAAGTTTAAACTATCTAATTGATGTATCTTAAAATAACAACAAATGCCCTCATGATGACCTGCTAGAAGTTGTACAAGTATATTACTTTTAGTCTCACTTTTGCTGTGACCTTCATTCTCGACCTCTTAAAAGAATAAGAGGTTGTCTACTGACCATAAGATACCATCTTGTACAGTAGGAGTTTAAGCGCCATTGGCCCAAGCGTTCTACAGTTATTGATAGCATCAAGAGTACCTTGACCTTTGACCTAATAACTCTAAAATCAAAAGCTGTCACCCACTGATCACAGGCAATCATCCTATTATCCCGTCTTAAACTATTACTGTATTACAACACAATAGGACCAACTATATTAAATGACAACAATTTACTACAAACCCCTGGATACTGAGCCATGAGTTTTCCCCCTTGAAAGACATTCCAGAAGTGTATATGTGCTCGTGGACCACTGGAAATTAAAGTAGCAGCATCTTTCTTGTATGCACGACTCTGTAAGAACACAAGCTTGTTGATGCTTAAATCTCCATCCACTGAAAATGTAATAATTATTTGAAAATACAGTAATTATTTCAGTGTACAAAAAGCATATTGTTTTTTTGTTTTGTTTATTTATTCAAAGACTGCTTGTACTTTGCTTGAATGTGTTAAGGATTAAAAAAAAACCAAACAGAATCTGTTTTTCACATTAATGCAGCTTCATATGACAATTTCTCATATGGCAGAGGTACATGAGCGTCAAACTTAAACACTATTATATCATTCGGCTTGGTTCTCATACTCTTAACCTTGAGAAAAATTTTAATGAATAAAAACTGCAACACAGTCAAATGGACTTACATGATTGATCCTCATACTCTTCAGGTTTGGGAGATTTTAAATGGGCAAAGATATGTCCTGAGACCATATTCCAGACAATAACCTGTCCATCATAGCTAGCTGTGGCGAGCAGATTTGGTGGACATTGTGCAACTGATAAAATATCTTCCTTATGTCCTCGGTTCTGAAATTTCAAGACAAAAGTTATTGTCAGTATCTGTATGTTCTGTTTTACTGGCCACAGTTTGATAGCTTTGGATTTTATTACAAGAATTGAAGCTGGCCAGCAAACAGCAAATCTCAATGATTCCACAGGCAGCTTTCTTAAATTTTTCTACATTAGAAGTCACTTTTTAAACTTTTCTTCTGACCTTTTTAATCAGTCATGCAGACATATGAGGAACTGCAATGAAATGTTTTTCCCTACAATTCATTTCTCCATAATTGTCAATACAATGAAACACTGGATGTTCGAACATTGGTGGCTCAAGCATGAGTGCTGACTCCGGAAACTCAAGTGGTCTGTGACCATTTTTCTAATATTTTTTATATATGTTTGGATTCCCTGGATAATCTGAGCATTTTGTTCCTCCCCTTGTGACTTAGAACCATTGGTGTCTTAATGTATTTTCTTTATTCCTCCACTGAGTTTATAACACTAGCAAATTACATTATGACTAAGTCTGTGAATGAACACACCTCTTCTACACGACCTGGTGATTTTTATCAAGTTGTGGTTCTAACTAATAAAAAAAAAACAACAAGTTTCTTACAATATCATCATGCCAGTTTGGTAGTGGGTGTTGTATATGGTGTATATTGCTGTCTGCCAGGTCGTCACTATAGATGTTGATACGGCGATCCCAGCCTACGCCGACAATGTATCGGTTACGGTTCATCTCAACATACGCCAGATCGCAAATCTCTTCATTTTCCTCCTCTGTAAACAACATAGAGTAGAACCTCAAATCTTAACAACTTCAAGGAATCAATACCATCCTGTATTTGTTATTTTATTCAATTGGAGCAATTCCTCAATGAACTTGTCAGCCTGGAACAATTATCCTTGTACAAAAAGTTTGAAAAGTTTGTTAGAAGTCGGAATTTTCCGGAAGTTCTGTATGTTTAGCGAACAATATAATGGACCAATGTTAGGCAATCCAGCTCACTGCTGAATGTAAAATGAAGCTAACCCAAATAGAAAATATTCAAGATATTATGCCCCTTTGTTGTTTATACTCAACATGTCTGAGAAACGTTATATTTCCTTGATCACAAAATTTTCTTTTATATGAAAATATTAAATGCTCATTACTAAGCACTTTTGGTTAAAATATCAAAAATATAGCTATTTTAGAGAAATATATAAACGTTTGCATGTATTTCAAAGATTTTTAGCATCATATTCTATGTTTTGAAAAAAATAGGTACTGCCTCTATAAGAAGCATGTACCCAGTTTTTGCTCTGACGTGACACATATTAAATAATCTACATACATTAAACAGTCAGTGACTCTTACTGACAACTACTCTCAATGATTGGCCTGCTTAGGTAAAGTATCGTCATCCCACATTTAAACATTGTGATGACTGCAAGATGATTTTAAACTGTCTACATTTGATTATACCTATATCACAGCTTTGCTCTCAATTCAACAACAATGGCTGCATAACCAACACCAGTGTACACAGATACACACTTTTTTAACTATTACCATCTTATACAATCACAATATACAAAACTTTCCCCAACTTTAGAACATATTTGTGACACACAGCCCAACATCTTGTACAATGTGCAAGCAAGCCTGATGTATGTGTATCTACCCTATGTACCAGGAAATAAACGACTCAGCTTTAAGACAGAAAGATGTGTTTTACATTAAAGAAGGCAAACTATAACAGGAACAGTACTGGTGCAATTATTTCATTTGAGGCATAAATGGCTTTTACAGATTTTATCAAAAAGATTGGGAAAAATTTAAATTGCCAATAAGCCTGTTTTTGGAACATGGCAGACATATCTCGATTTTGCAATACTACTCACAAACTATATGCAACTGTTACACAAGGTGCCTTTGTTTACCTACAACTGGCTGCATTTCTCTTTTTGGTATTTTTACTTCATTTTCTACTAAATACAAATTACTTTCATACAGACGCTGCTCTCAGTATGGTTTACACAATAATTTAACTGTTTTCAATTTGCTAACTCAGAATGTTAAATTATCAGCATATTTTTACTCTTTGATAAATTAAATCAATTTGGTTTAACAATTACATGTACATGATCATAACACAGAGTTTTAAATGTTAAATAATTCAAGGATTTCCTTTTAACAATCAATTTCTTTTTTAAATAAAAATAAAAATTTAAGTAACTTTTACCATCATGTTAATTAAAATGATATAATATTTTGAGTGGGTGAATTTATTATTTTATTTGTAGAGTGCACTAGTATACCTTCTGGAACACTGGTTAGGAAGAAATTAGCGAATGATTTACTTCGCCCTTTAGTTCGTATTCTACGTATTGCCCTGATTTCCTCAACTGTTTTTTCTATTGTATTTAAAGAAATATAGTTTAAACTTCTGTATTTCAATTTATCTTTCTACAATGTTAACCATGTTAAATTCTGTCAAATAAAAATATATAAATTTAGTAGTTATAACACTGATCTATTAGTAAAGATATTTCAGAATTAACATGCACTTTCCATTCAAAATTGACATGCACTGATAATATTTCTATTATAACAAGAGGACCATGATGGTCCTGAATCGCTCACCTCTTCCCACATGACCCAGTTTTGAGTATGACGTCGTTTTTTCTATTATTTGACATAGTGACCTAGTTTTTGAGCTCATGTGACCCAGTTTTGAACTTGACCTAGATATTATCAAGATAAAAATTCTGACCAATTTTCATGAAGATCCATTGAAAAATATGGTCTCTAGAGAGGTCACAAGGTTTTTCTATTATTTGACCTATTGACCTAGTTTTCGAAAGTACGTGACCCAGTTTTGAACTTTAACTAGATATCATCAAGGTGAACATTCTAACTAATTTTCATGAAGATCTCATGAAAAATATGGCCTCTAGAGTGGTCACAAGGTTTTTCTATTTTTAAACCTACTGGCCTAGTTTTTGACCGCATGTGACCCAGTTTCAAAACTGACCTATCTATCATCAAGGTGAACATTCAGATCAATTTTCATGAAGATCCATTGAAAAATATTTTAGACCTACTGACCTAGTTTTTGACCGCAGATGACCCAGTTTCAAACTTGACCTAGATATCATCAAGGTGAACATTCTGACCAATTTTTATGGAGATCCATTCACAAGTATGGCCTCTAGAGAGGTCACAATGTTTTTCTATTTTTAGACCTACTGACCTAGTTTTTCACCGCACATGACCCTGTTTCGAACTTGACCTAGATATCATCAAGATGAACACTCAGACCAATTTTCATACAGATCCCATGAAAAATATGGCCTTTAGAGAGGTCCCAAGGTTTTTCTATTATTTGACCTAATGACCTAGTTTTTGAAGGCATGTGACCCACTTTTGAACTTGACCTAGATATCACCAAGATGAACATTCAGGCCAACTTTCACACATATCCCATGAAAAATATGGCCTCTAGAGAGGTCAAAAGGTTTTTCTATTATTTGACCTACTGACCTAGTTTTTGACGGCACGTGACCCACTTTCGAACTTGACCTAGATATCATCAAGGTGAACATTCTGACCAATTTTCATGAAGATCTCATGAAATATATGGCCTCTAGAGAGGTCACAAGGTTTTTCTATTTTTAGACCTACTGACCTAGTTTTTGACCGCATGTGACCCAGTTTCAAACTTGACCTAGATATCATCAAGATGAACATTCAGACCAACTTTCATACAGATCCCATGAAAAATATGGCCTCTGGAGAGGTCACAAGGTTTTTCTATTATTTGACCTACTGACCTAGTTTTTGACCGCAAGTGACCCAGTTTCGAACTTGACCTAGATATCATCAAGGTGAACGTTCTGACCAATTTTCATGAAGATCTTTTGAAATATATGGCCTCTAGAGAGGTCACAAGGTTTTTCTATTTTTAGACCTACTGACCTAGTTTTTGATGGCACGTGACCCAGTTTCGAACTTTAACTAGATATCATCAAAGTGAACATTCTGACCAATTTTCATGAAGATCTTGTGAAATATATGGCCTCTAGAGAGGTCACAAGGTTTTTCTATTTTTAGACCTACTGACCTAGTTTTTGAAGGCACGTGACCCACTTTCGAACTTGACCTAGATATCATCAAGATGAACATTCTGACCAACTTTCATAAAGATCTCATGAAATATATGGCCTCTAGAGAGGTCACAAGGTTTTTCTATTTTTAGACCTACTGACCTAGTTTTTGACCGCACATGACCCAGTTTCGAACTTGACCTAGATATCATTAAGATGAACACTCAGACCAACTTTCATACAGATCCCATGAAAAATATGGCCTCTGGAGAGGTCACAAGGTTTTTCTATTATTTGACCTACTGACCTAGTTTTTGACCGCAAGTGACCCAGTTTCGAACTTGACCTAGATATCATCAAGGTGAACGTTCTGACCAATTTTCATGAAGATCTTTTGAAATATATGGCCTCTAGAGAGGTCACAAGGTTTTTCTAATTTTAGACCTACTGACCTAGTTTTTGAGGGCACGTGACCCAGTTTCAAACTTGACCTAGATATCATCAAGATGAACATTCTCACCAACTTTCATAAAGATCCCATGAAAAATGTGACCTCTAGAGTGGTCACAAGCAAAAGTTTACGGATGCACGGACGGACGACGGACACCGCGCGATCACAAAAGCTCACCTTGTCACTTTGTGACAGGTGAGCTAAAAAGACAGGTCTAGACTGGTTAATTACAAATCAAAACCAACAATAAATATATTTACAGTGAAGAACAATAGTATAATATCTCTAACTATCTGGTTATATTTGTAGAGCTTGAATCAGGCAAACAATCACATGCTGTTGTGATTTAAACATGATCATGTTATTTTCATGTTATTATCAATTTATTATCATGTTACCTTCTTCAGTGTCCTTCTCTTTCTCTAAAAATAACACAGACAAAATCCTTAATATGAGAAATTTGTAGAAATTACAATCATTATCATTTAAGTTTCTGTTAACTGCATAGAACTTATATTTAATTTCATCTCTCTTGATAAAGCGCAATTCCTTTTCAGATGAAAACCTTTAACTGACATTATACTTAAATACATAGATTTTCTTTTAGCCAGAACAAAACTTATATAAATCACTTATAACTGACTGTGAAATAATAAAGTAGCTATCAATGACAAAACAACCATTTACTGAGTTTATACTATCTAATACACTGCCTCACAACTGCTAAGAAATGAAACTATCAAGTATCTTTATGAAACATCATGGTCCTGAATCGCTCACCTGTCCCCATATGACCCAGTTTTGAACTGAGTACGACATTGTTTTTTTTATTATTTGACATAGTGACCTAGTTTTTGAGCTCATGTGACCCAGTTTTGATCTTGATCTAGATATCATCGAGATAAAAATTCTGACCAATTTTCATGAAGATCCTTTGAAAAATATGGCCTCTAGAGAGGTCACAAGGTTTTTCTATTATTTGACCTAATGACCTACTTTTTGAAGGCACGTGATCCAGTTTTGAACTTGACCTAGATATCATCAAGGTAAACATTCTCACCAATTCTCATGAAAATTACGGCCTCCAGAGAGGTCACAAGGTTTTTCTATTATTTGACCTAGTTTTTGAAGGCACGTGACCAAGTTTTGAAACTGACCTAGATATCATCAAGGTGAACATTCTCAATCTCATGAAAAGTATGGCCTCTAGAATGGTCACAAGGTTTTTCTATTTTTAGACCTACTGACCTAGTTTTTGACCGCACGTGACCCACTTTCAAACTTGACCTAGATATCATCAAGGTGAACATTCTGACCAATTTTCATGAAGATCCATTGAAAAATATGGCCTCTAGAGAGGTCAAAAGGTTTTTCTATTTTTAGCCCTACTGACCTAGTTTTTGACTGCATGTGACCCACTTTCAAATTTGACCTAGATATCATCAAAGTGACCATTCAGGCCAACTTTCATGAAGATCCATTGAAAAATATGGCCTCTAGAGAGGTCACAAGGTTTTTCTATTTTTAGACCTACTGACCTAGTTTTGAACCGCACGTGACCCAGTTTCGAACTTGACCTAGATATCATCAAGGTGCACATTCTGACCAATTTTCATGAAGATCCATTGAAAAATATGGCCTCTAGAGAGGTCACAAGGATTTTCTATTTTTAGACCTACTGACCTAGTTTTTGACCGCACGTGACCCAGTTTCAAACTTGATCTAGAAATTATCAAGATGAACATTCTGACCAATTTTCATAAAGATCCAATGAAAAATGTGACCTCTAGAGTGGTCACAAGCAGAAGTTTACAGGACGGACGCACACACGCACCGATGGACGGACGCCAGGTGCACGTGACCTACTTTCGAACTTGACCTAGATATCATCAAGGTGAACATTCAGACCAACTTTCATGAAGATCCATTGAAAAATATGGCCTCTAGAGAGGTCACAAGGTTTTTCTATTTTTAGACCTACTGACCTAGTTTTTGACCACACGTGACCCAGTTTTAAATTTGACCTAGATATCCTCAAGGCAAACATTCTGACCAATTTTCATGAAGATCCATTGAAAAATATGGCCTCTAGGGTGGTCACAAAGATTTTCTTGTTTTAGACCTACTGACCTAGTTTTGGACCGCACGTGACCAAGTTTCGAACTTGACCTAGATATCATCAAGACGAACATTCTGACCAATTGTCATGAAGATCCATTGAAAAATATGGCCTTTAGGGAGGAGGTCACAAGGTTTTTCTATTTTTAGACCTACTGACCTAGTTTTGGATCGCACGTGACCCAGTTTCGAACCTGACCTAGATATCATCAAGATGAACATTCTGACCAACTTTCATAAAGATCCCAAGAAAAATGTGACCTCTAGAGTGGTCACAAGCAAAAGTTTACGGACGGACGACGGATGCCACACGATCACAAAAGCTCACCTTGTCACTTTGTGACTGGTGAGCTAAAAACACACTGACAAAAATATATTCACTGTAGCCAGTGGTGCAAATTTACCTTCATTGTTGTTTTTATCCTTAACAGCTGAATATAAGAAATCAGAAGATCATTCAACAGCTTTCTCTGCCATTAGGATACAACATAAAAAATTTACCAGTGCAAGAGTCACATGGTTTACAACAGTTACGGCAGTGTCAGTGAACTTGGTATAATTTAAGCAAAAGCCTTTTTTTTTTTAATTAAAAGCTATCACCTTCTTGTGCTAGACTCTTGAACTAAATCTGATATTTTATGCAATTATAATAATGCTATGTAATTCTTCACCCTTGCCTAAAAATTAATCACTCAAGATTCATATATTCAAATCAAGACTGTTTTCTCTGATGTTACAATTAGAAATACAATGTATTACTTATAACAAGCCCATTATATCAATGAACAGTATGATTTTGCAAGCTGTATCAAACTCTAACAATTTTAGTGTTGATCCTTTGTTTTTCTATCAGGAGACTTACGTTTTTTTTTCCAGCAATGACAGATGAATCAAGATATTACTGGCAATGATGCACAAGCTTACAGAAAACAATTCCCAGCAGCCGAGTGCCTGAAAATCCTTTAAGTTAAATTCCACACCTATATAGACATACCTTTCTGTAGCACCTTGAGACAATGACCATTGTTATAATTCCATATTCTGATCAGACCATCTCTTCCACCAGTAATCAATCTACAACAAATACACATCATTAACAACTTCACACTTCAACATAGCTTTCAACATTTTATATACATTGTATTTCATATTTTCATTATAGTTTTAGTTTTAAGGTATGCCATAAGTTTACTTTAGAATCTCAAAAATTGTAACTTTATTAACTTCCTAGTTTAAACCTACCTATTTCACAGACTTCAAAGCTAATTATGTAACTACTTGCTGTATTTCTGACCAGTACTTTAGCATTGGTAAATACCTTGCTCTAAATCTGAAATGTTTTCATTTAGACACCCACACTGAAGATATGCACTTCAAGCAATAAGCAATAGCGACAAGTTACATATCTCTTGTATATCTAAATGATCTAGGTGCTCTGTTCATGTGTACAATCTGTGCTGATTTATGTCAAATAAAGCCAAAGTTTTACCTCCTCCCACATTTATCAAAGGTCATGCATGTGATGGCTGAATCCCCGTGTGCTTCTCCATACTCAAATATGGGTGTGCCAGTCTCAAAGTCCCAGATCTTAATTACCTATAAAATATCAACTAGAAACTATATTGTATGTAAATAAATAATCATATCACATATAAATTTATCACCTTTCTGTGAAAGCAATGTAATATTTAACTTACTGGTTATGATTAGTTTTGGACAGATGCTCTTCAGTATGATAAGAGCACAAGTCATAAAAACATTAAGGACGTACGCTAGAATTCGGAGCGAAATTTTTCCCAATAGTAGAATTTCTTCAAACTTTGGATATTAAAGGACAATCATCTAAGAAACAAAAATATGCAATAAAATTCATAGGTCACCAGTATTGAAAAAGAGTTATCTGCCCTTGAAAACATCATTTTCCCCAAAAATGCCGGCATCTCATATACAGGGAATTCTAGCATACACCTTTAAGAGCTAACTGTAAAACACATATGCCCCAAATGATGGCCTGTCAGAATATAACAAAAGTGTAATTTTTACAGCTAAAAGCCCAAGGAGAAACTGTTTTCAGTCTCACAGTTACTATGACATTGACCTTTGACCTACTAATACTGATTATCTACAATCATCCTATGAAGTTTGACCACTATATAGGCTCAAGCCTTATCCAGTTATTGAGCAGAAACTGTTTCAGCTTGAGGTTAATTTGGACTGGACTTTTCATTTAATGACTTTCAAAATCCTGACCAAAGGCAATTATCACAATGTAGTTTGAACATTGCAGACACGAGCCTTCTCCAGTTATTGAGTGGAAGCTATTTATAGTATGAACGTCACTGTGACCTTGATCTTTCACCTACAGACCCGGAACAGGCAAACGTCCAACCAATAGAATGACAGACAAAACACTATAATTATTCCTCTTATTTGAGGTAGGGTTTCAGCAGCCAGAAATTCTTGGATAAAATGTAAAATGATCTTCAATCCAATGTATGTCAGAAACAACTTTTTCTTGACTGACTGTTAGGTCAGAAAATATTGTTACTATTTCATATCTGTATTCTAAATACAGGTCAATTTAGAAAATATTAAAAAACTTCTTTAATTAAAACCGTTATCCTAGATAATTATTTTAATACCAATCTTTGAATCATTAGAAATTTGTGTTAGGGGTGATAACAGTCACCTAAAAAAAAATCTTAAAATTTATTTTTGGAGGTGTAAGGGGTCTGATAGAGGTAAAGACAAAGCAAAGGACTTCCAGTCAAAGAAATTGTTTGTTTTGGTTTTAACACCATTTTTCGACAATTTTTCAGTTATGTAATGTCGGGCATTAAACAATATCAATACAAAAATGTACTCTCCAAGTAAATGCCAACTTCCCCACATGAATCAGAGGTAGAGGACGAATGATTTCAGACACAATGTCTTTTATCAAATCGTCATGGCCCTGCGATCCGTAGATCTGTCCTCTCCCTATTGAGCTAAGCCGGTGCATCCAAAACAAGAAACGCAGCAATGCCACGAAACCAGGTTTTCAACACTTTTCATAAGAATAAACAAGAGTGCCAGAATGTCACAATATACGCCCGTCACAGCAAATTTCTTTACTCTAGCACCTGTATTTGCAGATGTAATTTTAATTTTGTGGTTGTTTAGTAATCATTGTAATTCTTTTGTTTTTCTAAGTCCACAAAAAAACTCCTTACCAGTTGTACCACAGAAAAGTGGTCTTGGTTTTTCCCTACGGTCAATTATAAAAAAGTTACAATATAAGTTATTTATAGTAACAACTAAGGGAAGTTAATCTTAAAAAAAAAAAAAATACAAGAAAAAAAATTGTGAGTCCACACAGGAATCCTTCCAAGGTAGAGATTGGTCAAAATACACCTCAAAATTGGATGTAACATGCATGTTGTACTACAGAAAAGTGGTCTCGATTTTTCCCTACGTCTAGTAATGAAAAAGTTACAATATAAGCTATTTATAGTAACAACAAAGGGAAGTAATTCTAAAGAAGGGAACTGCGCAAGACACTTTGTCTCATGATGGTGTACAATTGTGCCAAGTTACATCAAAATCCCTCTATGCATGAAGAAGATATGCTCCGGACAAAGTTTTCATTCTTGTATCCTTTGACCTCTAAGTGTGACCTTGACCTTAGACCTAGGGACCTGGTTCTTGTGCATGACACTCCGTCTCATGATGGTGAACAATTGTGCCAACTTTCATCAAAATCCCTCCATGCATGTAGAAGATATGCTAACCCTAACCCTATTTTTAGTAACAATGACCTTGACCTTGATCCCAGAAACCCCAAAATCAATCCCAAGCTACAACTTTATATAAGTTTTCTATACACCAAGTTTCATCATGATAGCTCATTCCTAAGTTAAGTTATTGACCGGAAACCCTTTTTCTATTTTAAGTAACAGTGACCTTGACCTTGACCCCAGAAACCCCAAAATCAATCCCAGCCTTTGTCTTGATATAAGCTACATACATACCAAGTTTTATTCAAATATCTTTACCGAAACAAAAGTTATTGACCGGAAACCCTTTTTCTATTTTAAGTAACAGTGACCTTGACCTTGACCCCAGAAACCCCAAAATCAATCCCAGCCTTTGTCTTGATATAAGCTACATACAAACCAAGTTTTATTCAAATATCTTTACCGAAACAAAAGTTATTGACCGGAAACACCAGTTTGACGCCGCCGCCGCCACCCGCCCGCCCGACCGACATCTACCCCAATCTAATAACTCAGGTTTTCGTTGAAAACCTGGTTAAAAATTCTAGAAATATTATTAATTCCAAATTGATTATCAAAGCTCAACCCTAAGTTTCTAAATGAATTTGAATTTATCTCAATAAAAGCTTTTTGATTTCTTTCAAAATTTTACCACAGTTGTTATACAGAAGACACCAAACAGTGGCAAGTTACAACAGACTTACAGAACTTTCTGAGCAAGTGATGACCTGTTTAAAGCTGGGGTTGTACATACACCCTGTCACTGGTTCTTTATGACTGATCACAACATCTGCATTGAGGCCAGGTCTGCAAACATCATTTACAACATATCACAATATACATAATTCTAACAACATAATCATACTTCAATATACAGACATATCATATAACATAGGGTAACTTACAAACATTTTCTGGGCATACAGAGGCAAACTTGTTGCAACAATACTTCAAACAATTACAAACTATCAGTGTACACATTTTATACAGAAATATCATACAATACAATGTTACTTATAAACATTTACTGGACATACCTAGACAATATTTTTGCAATATAGAATGTAACTTCAAAACATTTTATACAAACCATCAGTGTTCTTTTTTCTGTTGTAAACAGATTTATCACAAAATAACTTTATACAAACATTTACTGGGCATATTTTGACAAAATTGTTGCAATATCTATGCACTTACCAAGCCTGTCAGTTTCTAATTAACAGAAATAAACCAAACCAATAATTTTTCACAGAATACCATAAATTAAAACATCATTATAAAAATATATTTTATAGTAACTGTTCATTATACTGTCTTGAAACATGAATAACAAGTGCTTGCAGAAAAAAATGTCAAATACAACATTTACAACATTTTCTTTACCTTTTTTCTTGATTCATTTATATTATTCAATAAGCATGTTTAAGTCTTTCGCATTATAACAAAAATTATAAAAAGCTCTTTGTAACAATAGAACAATTGTATTTTCTGATTAATTCCTTAGCAGATAAGCATACTCTTTTTAAAAGTTTTGTTCCCATGCATCACACATAAAATGCTTGATACAAATGTATATTGTTTATAATGCAATGCAAAGTTCATAAGCCGTGTGCACAATGAGAAATGTCAAGTGTCTTTAAGCTTGAAATTAATCAGAATTATGCAAAGAAATATTTCACTGTTTAAAAACACGCAATACAAGAAAATATGTAACACAAAATCTTTATAAAACTGAAGTAACTGTAAAACTCTTCAGGCATAAAATCTTTTCTTCTGATGCCAATGGCGCATAATGCAAAGTTCCTGAGAAAATAACTTACATGACTGTAAAACATTCACCAAAATTCTTTTTAAAAAGGGGCATAATTTTAACAAAATTATAGTTGAGCAAGGTCATTAAAATTTTGTTAGGTGACATGTTGCCAAAGATATGTGTGAAGTCTGAAAGCAATTGGTTTGGTAGTTGTTTAGAAACCCAGTTAGGCCAGAGTTTTTTTATTTTTTGTTACTCGGATTTTGGGCAGAAAAATGTTGACAGGAGGAGGGAAAAAAATAAAAATAAAAAGGCAGTAAAATTTACTAAAACAACAGACGATAAGTGATCACTTCAAATGTGTTGCCTGAAAGGATTTTAACACTACTTTAATACGCATTTAACATGTAATACAAAGAAAATTCTGTGTTTAACTTTTTTAATATCTTGAACATAAAATTGATGATTTCAAAAACTTTAACAAAATCACTCTTTGGGCATGGGTACTATTTGCCCTTGGTCATAACATCTCCAGCGAGTATTAAACTGATGATTGAATTTGAATAGCAATTTTCAATGGTCTGATCGGCTGGTTTCATTTTTAGCATGTGCATATTTTTTTTTAATTCGTAAACTTTTCTGACCAAGATCTTTATTTTATACATTTTAATATTTATTTGTTGTGTTATAAGTCACACTGACATAATTTTATACGTCATATGGTGACTTTCCAGACTTAAATTGTGCAGGAAGACCCCAGGTACTCCTCTGGGCATCACCTCAGGCAAGAACTGGCATCTGGGTAGAATGGCCTACCTTCCGTCAGCCAGCTGGATATCTTTTTCACATGATGACCTGAGTGGGGCTCGATCCCACAGTGGTTAGGGGAAAGTGATTCAAAGTCGGGCCACTCTTTATTTTATATTCGATGGCCAGAAAATGACTGAAAGCATAAGTAGCTAGATAGGTCCCTGTAAAGGATTTGTATGCAATGGAATATATAGATAAATACATCCAATCAGGCAACTTGTAATATATATATATATATATATATGTCTTCATAAGTATATCACAGGGTTTTATCCCCCTTCATAATAGGGTCCTTCCCTCAGAAAATATCTTTTAAATTATGCAGTTTTCCCCAAAAACTGATTTTACATCAGGTTTTTTATTCCCCTTTGCCTTAACACCGAGCTGTTTTTGCTCCAAATCACAGGCCTGGGCCCCTTATCCCTCCTGGTAAAAACAAACAACCCAAAATCTGAAACGGATGACTCCTTTGTTTGGCAGCTCTTTGTTGCTCCTATATCTCATCCTCTTGTAATATATAACTGCCAAAGGCATGTCAAATTCACATTCAATGTTGCCGTTGTTATTTACGTCGGGTAAATCTGTTTTTCTAACATTTTGAGACACCGTTACTGACCGTAACCTTTACAGAACTTGTTTTTCGTTGTTTTATTGTCTATATACTAGATCACAAACAAAATATTCCGCTTTTCCATCGCGCATAAATCGTTCAAAGACAATCTTAAATTTCACTCAAGTTTTTGTTTACGTACGGGAGACGCTTCCATTTGAGCGGAAATTGCGCCAATATGACACTGACGGATAATGCGCTGACGAATATCGACGTTGTCGTCGTCGTCAGAATGCAGCAAAACATCGATCGTCGCCCGAAAATAATTTTGAAATTTTTGAAATTTCAATTTTTATTTTTTTCGAAAATGACGGAAAATAGGGTCGGCGGGTCTGAGTAACGAAAAATCAAAGAACTCTGGCCTTACATGCAAAACTTTCATCAAAATTTTTCTAAGTCAAATAGGGACATAACTTTGACAAAACAAAAGCTTGTCCTATGAAGTTGCCTCATGATGCCAAAGATGAAATGAGGTTTGAAAACATTTGGTCTAGTAGTTGTTAAGACACCTGATTTAACATGCAAACTTTTGTAACATTGAAATAGAAAATTTCAAACAATCAAGCTAAAAAACAGAATAAAATGAAACCAAGAAAATGAGACAATAAAGGTAAGTTTTTAAATAATTAAATATGGAAGACCACCCTTAAAATTTTCACAGTTTGCCAAAATCGGATCATTTCTGTTTTAACAAGATTTCTATCCATATTGTCCAAATCACAAATACAAGTTTACCTCCAGATTCTTTGTGTTCACACTGAAATTGTAACTGTTCTAGCTCTCATAGCATAATATGCTATAACATATTATGTGAAAGTTACTGACAATTTCCCACAAGAATGAGAGCGAGAAAAAATGACTCTGAACATACTGCCTTTTCGTCAAATTGTTATGTAAAAGGGTCAACACTTGGGCCCTCTATTTTGTTTTTAAGTCTTAAATTTTGCCTTATGAAATAGCTGCTGGACTTTCTAACAGTCCAATACATTTGATTTTCTAAATATCTTTTTTACAGAGCTTTTTTCATAAAAACTTAACATCCAGGAATGGGCACTTATTTATTGTACAATATTTCTAGCTTTTGATTACAATGTACATTATCACAGAAAAATACTAAGTGAGTAATCTGGAAGACATAAAGTTATAAGAGTCAGAGTGGTCTGATGCTTGTTTCTCCTTACAAAAATTTTACTTTATCTGCAATTAATCCTAAACCATTTTCAATATCCATCCCCTCCCCCACAAAAAAAAAAGAAAAAAAAAAGAATAGACTGTCAAAAACATATCATACAGAATACATTGTTACAAAGGTTAGTGTGGAGACCATGGCAGTCTAAAACATAGCATCTCATTGGTTACCTTGGATCATAAGTATGCTGCTCAAAATAAGTAGAGCACGGAACATAAGATTGTCTTTTCTATATTTTATAGTGTTTATTTTTTAATTATCAGCGATTTTGCTCGCAACTCGATGAAATATGTTGATGGTGTACTGACATGGAACACTAGCCCGACTTTTTCCACAGTCTTTAACCAGTTTTTGCTTTGATAGCATACGTATCAAGCGCACTATTTGTATTCATTTATCAATATTCTTCCAAATGATAAAGATAAATAGGCCAAAATGTAAATGGAGTTTTTCAAAACCACTTACTTTCGGTTTTGTCGTGGCACCGGCGGTCTCTCTGCATGCCAGTTTTTTTTTTGTTTTCTTTTTTTTTTTTTTTTTTTTGGGTTTTTTTTTTTTATGCACAGGCAGGCTCTCTGCATTACGCACAGAGAGGCTCTAGGCTAATGACTATCTGGAAACATTATAGCTTAATTTGGTGTGTTTATCTGACTTTTTATAACTGCCAACCTGTTTATAGCAAAGAATCGCCGGTGCCGACGCAAGAAACCGCCGATAAAGCATATTTCGCAAAGAGTCCGCCAATATGGATATGCACCGTGCAATTGTGTATTAAATTTTAGTAACTATTTGAAATTCAATTAATTTTTATGCAACTTCTGTGGACAAGACATTTTGATGAACGATTTACAGCTGATTTCGAGATCAAAATAATTATACATAATAAACAATCACGAATAAGGACGGTCCGACCAAGTACATGAATATGCCTTTAAGCTTTAAAATGTTCTTAATAGTTGGTGTAAAGCAGAAGTAATCTGTTCATAGTTGATTTTACAAATTCGAACAATGAGAGAAAAAATCTACTGACGATTATTAGATTAGATAATAATTACAAAAAATCAAACTGTCAAATTACTTCCCCCTCCCCCCACGAACCAAATAAGTCATAAATTCAAACTGACGAATAACTAATGAATTTTTTCTACCTATTCTATTTCAAACCACTGTTTTTTTTATTTTATTTTTATTATTATCATCTTTTATATAGTATTAATTTTTATAAATAACATATCTCTTGAAAATATTTTCTTAGACATGCGAAAAGTATTTCATTTCAGCACTCTATTTTCTGAAATAATATTTTAGAAATAACACCTGCACAAAAAAAGATATTTTAACAGATTGCGAATCGGGATTAGACTCTTCCACGCGTTAGGTACTACATATTAACAGATCAGTGAAACAGAATCGGGATCTATAGGATGTTGCCGCATATTTATAGATTCGCCTGATAAACGGTACTGATCGCCGCAAACTGATAAAGTTTCTCCGTAATACACATCCACAACAGTGTCGAGGCACGGTGATGAAAAAATCAATAATCTATCGGCTTATCAGTGGCGTTGCAATTCCTTAGTAGTTGCTATTTTCACGCAGAATCTTGAACACATTTTTTTGAGCGTATTGAAACTAGTTATTGGATTTCAGAATAGGTCACATGATCAAAACAAGTGTCGGTTTCAGAATCGATCACGTGATCAAATCAAGCGTCTTTATTATTCTTATGAAGATCTATTATAATTTATATTTATAGGAATAAGGTTAGTAATTCGGTCGAAAGAAAGAAAGCTTCGAAAGAAGTCCATAATAAATAGATCCTAATTTTCCCATTTTCTGCGCAAATTCGTGTAGAACGAGTGCTTTAATCACACTTTTTCGCTACTAGAATACATTCTGCATGAAATGAGACGGTTTTCATGTTCATACAACCCACATGGCAAGTTTTGCAGATCGAAACCGGAAGTAGGTGTTTATTGCGCGGAGGAGAGCAAATATGCGCCATTTTTAGGGTAGCAGACCACAACTGACTGGCATTTCACTAGGAACTATTCAACCCCCTATTTTCTTTTCATTTTTTCGTTAATTTGTGATAGAACTTTCATGAAAAATTGGTGTAGGAAAAAGTGATGTTCTCTAAAGATACGTAAAGACGACATGAAGTTGTCGTTTTTTATATGAAACAAAGAAGGATTTGAATTACTGATCTTTAACCTTATAATGCAGTTTAGTTTTCTTCACATACTGTTGTTGATATAAAAAGTGTAGATTTATTTAATCATATCTGGATCGAAAATATAATTGCAAAATGCAGTATGAAAGTTATGTTATAGGAGAACTTTTTAAAGAAAGAATAAAACTGGAAAAGAAAAAGTCTACCATCAGTCAGGAGGAAATATCTGAAAGTGATAATAAAGTACTGTATTACATATCTGGATATATCATTCGTGCTCTAGAGAAAAAGTATTCTAAAATAAAAAACAAACTAACAAGGGAGAACAAAATTGAGACTGTTAAGGCACTTTACAGTAAAACTAGTGAAAAGACATTCACAGCTAAATTCACTACCTGGTTTGATAAAAAAAGATAGAGGAGGTTTAAGAAAGCCAAGTGACGATTTCTTTTTACTTATACGAGAGTTTGAAAGTGTAGTCCGTAAAAATATTGACTCAGAAAATCTTGTTTCTACCTCCCTCTTAAAATCTAACTTGAAAGAAAAAGTTTTGGAGTCATTTATGGTGAAACATTATGAAAATAAACAGTTTTCAGTGCAGAATGATGATGCAGAGAGTGACAGCAATGAACACTTTACATATATAGAGGACACACTTCACTTATTTCTGTCAGTGCGAGGTTTTTCTGTAGCAAAACTTATTCAAAAGAAACTGAAACTTGCCCAAAAAGATGACAGAAAAACAAAATCTTCTGCAAGTCTAAGAGATGCTCTGAAATGTATTTCCAACAAAAGTGTCAACCAATGATTGAGTTAAAAAAAATCGAAAGACAGCAAAAAATCTAATTATTGACACATGCCTTTTCTTACATACAGACTTACAGCATTAATATGTGCCTTCAAAGTAAATCAATATCCTTATATTTACTAAAATTTGTATGAATAACAATAAATAAAGCTCTGAAAAAAGTTTGGATCAGAAGTCTAATGTTTCTTAATTACATATTGTAGCTTATCTGTGCTAATATAACAAATTAACAGTTACAGATCACTCAACTGATACTGTAGTTAGTGAAAATTTATTTTGATAAAAGCAAAGTGGTTTCAATAGCATACATTTTGGATATCAATTTATGTAAATGTGTGGTATTACACAAAATAGTAATCAAAGAATCTGGCCCTTAGAAATCAGTTTTTTCCACTGTTATCTGTACACAAATGATTTTTTCTGGAAAGAACAAACATATTCTGCTCTATTTTCGTCTTGGTAATGGACTGTTATCAAAGTAATCATTGTTAACTGCCCCACGTTGTATGTTTCCTTGTTTTGGAGGTAGAGCCTGTGCATGAACAGTCCTAGCAGTTGCATCATGCTCCTCACTTCATGGACAGAGGGGTTATTGTTTGCTCCTCCACGCATCCTATACTGCCCAAAATGTTGCTCCAACGGGTCCTGGTTGAAGGAGTGCGTGAGAATAAAACTTGCACCCTGGTTAAGCATGAACCTGACACATTCACAAATTGAGTAAACAGTGATTTTTAATCCCTGTATAGTCTGATACGATAAGAGCATTTTAGCTTTTTGAGACAAAGAAACTCCGTTTCGGTTCTTTACATTATTTTCCCAGGAATCCAAATATCCTAGAAACTCTTGCATTAGGTATGTCAAGCGGGGGTCATCAGTACTTCTGTATGGGTTAAGATTGGGGTTTCTTTTATTTCTGCCTTCAAACAGACTGCGCACGTTCAAACAGTCGAAGAATTTATTCACATGTCTAATTAATTTCACAGTCTCGGAAACTTCATTATCATAAAGTTCTTCTAGGGCATTAGCCACAGAGTCACTAAAAACTTGAGCTGCCAAGTTCACTTTCATGTAATTAAAAGACACTAAATCTATATGATTGCGTGTTAACTTTGGGCAAGGGGAATATATATTCAGTTCGCAGTGGTCTCTAAAAAGCTTCACTATATGAAGCCATGAAATGTCTTTATTGTTGTTCCATAAAGTGCGAGTGTTTTTATGGGAAAATGAATTACTAACACAATTCCTTATTGTTTTTAACAGGTGTGGCACATCAGAAATAAAGTACACATTTCTGTTCATGTCAAATGGATTTACAGTCCTATATACAAATTGTTCATTGGCAACTCTATGAATTGAAAAAAATCTCCTATTTGGGGAAGCACCATCACAGGTAAAAAACAATACTCTGAGGTTCAACTGTGTTTCTATTACAGCAACTGTTCTCCATATAATTGGATATAGAAAGTCAGCAGAAATGCTCTGGGTGGCAAATCCACAAACCGGATAAGTAAAGTTACAAGTGAGGCTTCTAAGCATAACGACTAACATGTATTTGGCCAAATTTCCACTAGAATCACTATTTGTTTTGTTCATATTTACGAAATTTAGCATTTCATTCCCAACACTGTCTAAATTGCAAAATCCCACAAGTTTCCCAGTATGTTTATCATAGACCAGGTCTTCTCTAATTTTAATCTCATCAAATAATAGACCGCAGTAGCTTCTCCATTCTGCCTCAAACATTTGCTTTTTTTCAGCTTCAGTTTTGAGAGTTTTCAGGGCATCTGACTGCAACCCCAGTTCACTTTTCAAGTAATGGGAATAGTCATATAAAGTTCTGCTTGAAGGTAAATCTATGAATCCAGAGCTTCTCATCGCTTCATAAGCTTTCGACGACTTCTGTCGCATATATAGACACCACCTAATAATCATTGGGTGCCATCGCATGCCCCTGGTATCTGAAGAATTTCTTTGCAACTGTTGCTCCCAAAATAATCTTTGTCTACAACTGGCATCAGGGAACGATTTTTCAAATTCTGACTGGCAACTCGCCATTAAATCTTTCAGTTCAATGTTCTGGTGTGTCTCCATTTTTATTCCACCTTTCGTTATCATTTTGTCATACTCTCTTCTCATTCTAATAACCTCATCCTGTAATGACTTTATTTCATTCTTTTGTTTCAATAATTTTGTGAGTAATTCATTGCGTTGCATGTCTTTATGTTTAAAATTTGTGTGGTTATACTTCCTGTTGGAGGCTTTCCTTTCCTCTAACCGTTCCTTTCTTCTTCGAAGAGCGTTTCTGTATTTAGAACAAACTTTACATCTGCTGTTAGTTACCAGTAAATGACATTTAACTGTTCTTATAGTTCCATTGTATTCAATCCCAGTTCCAGTTTTTGCCTTGAAGTCTCCTTCATGTATTGCCAAAATCCCTGGCTCTTTATTATCACTAAGACCTGCCCCAACTGGCACTAAGTCAGTGTACTCCTTTTCTGGGTTGCCTACACACACATTATACCTTGAAATTCTTTCAACAAGAGATACTGCTTTATCTAAGTCTGTGAAATAAGTTGGCATTCCGTGCCACATTTCATGTTCTTTTGGGATTTCTTGTCTGTGCACATACACTGCACATGTTAAGTCCGCAGAGAAATATATTGAAAGTTTTACTGAAGGATTTCCACTATCATACATTTCTATCAACTTCAAAACAGAACTTGATCTGTGAAACAGGTATTTGTTATGGAACATGGTACTTAATCTATCCATTAATACATCCAGACAGTTTGTGGCTGTGTATGTGTCATTTTCACAAATCAAGTCTTCACAAAATCCTAAGTTTAGTTTGTCACAATCTTCTTCATTTTCGTTATCACTCACTTCATTTTCATCCACACAAAACGCGGTGTTCAAAACATCTTCCTCCCAAAACGAAATACACTCCTCATTCCTGTGCATACTTTCTTCAGAAAAAATACATTCTCCAGGTTCTGTACCACTATCTTCCATTGGAACCCATGCCCCAGACAGAACATCATTTCCAGGCAGGGAGACATATGAATGGTCATTCATGGATGAGTCAGCAAGATCATTAACTTCATCAGTGTTTGTATTGTATTTCTCAACAGTATCTGTTCTATTAAAGTATGTATGATCACTGCCGTTTTCATGTTTTTCAGGTTTAGGGTCTATCACTTCTAACTTGAACTTCTTGACAGACCTTCGTTTGGCAGGCATACCAACACTCAGTCTCTTCTTCCGTGGCATCATGAAACCTAAAAGAATACAAGTTCATAATATTACTTTATTATTTGTATCATTAGAAATAATTAAACAAGTGAATGAAGTATTGCAATATAAAGTCCCCAAATGGAAGGCACCTTATTATTTGTTATCAATAAAGTCTGGCCCATACCACAGAAACAGCTGAATCAGACTGTATGGAAACCACCGGAAACATACGGACGGAAGGCTTATATAATTAAGAATGATATCAACCTACATTCTGTCACATATAAATATTTAGAAGTTAAAGTCATTTGTTTATATCTAATTGTATATTCATAGCTTTAGTCATGTTCTCTTGCCATTGCTTGTAGAACTATAGTCAGTATTTCTAATTTAATTGGCATTTCTTAAGATCAGCTATTTTCACCTGCTTAAAAATTGTACGACGGCTTTTATTTTTTATAGCTCTTTGGTTTCGGATAAGAATTTTGACCATATATTTGTGGTATGGTAAATCTGTGGTCACGCTTCGCTGACCACAAAAACGAGCGTTATCCATACATTCATCTTGAAATGCAAAGCGAAAATGAGAATGAAATGTTTAATTAAAATTCTGAAAAGTTCAAAACATTAACATCTTTCTCGGAAAGCGAATCGCGATTAATTTATATCTCTCGAACTGCAAAATAAAAGTTCATTTTGCAATTCGAACTGCAAAGTGCAAAATGCGAAATATTTTGAAGTTCGCAATTCAAATTACAAAGTGCAAATTAGATTGAAATGTTAAATTTCAAAGCCTAAAAAAATGTGCTTCATATGTATCGTGAATAGCAAATGTTTGCAATTCATATTACAATGTACAAATTAGATTGAATTGTTAATGTTTCAATCCTAAAAAGCCCAAAACAATAACAGCTTTCCCGGAAAGCAACGCGGTTCATACAAATCTTGAATAGCAAAATGAATTTTTATTTTGCAATTTGAATCGCAAACTGCAAAACAGTTGGTGTGTGTGTGTGTGTTCGGGTTTAACGTCTTTTTCAACAATTTTTCAGTCATATAAACGACGGTGTCTACTTGCAAAAACAGTTGGTGGTTTTCAATTCGAATCGCAATCTGCTAAACAGTTTGCAGTTTGCAATTCGAACAGCAAACTGCAGACCAACTAAACGCCTATCTTCTAGATGTTTTTTAGCCAACCTACTTTCGATTTCAAAAACTTTAAAAAAAAAAAGGTGAAATCAATATATTTTCTTACCTAAATTTGATTGTAATTGATTTTTGTTGATTAAAGTTCAATGTCTGTTGTCAGGAGTTGAATTTCAATTGTGTATAACATGGACATTTACGTCGTGATGCCCGACGATCCATTTTCACGTGCAGCAGGCGGCAAAATGTCGTAAGTCAAAACAGTACTTCTGAGAAAACTAAAAAAAAGTTATTTTGTTTTAAAGTAGTAGCCATATTGCAACATCACAGCAAAGAAGTATAAAATACATTTATTTTATAGCTCTTTGATCACAGGCAAAGCTTTTAAATACTTGAGGGTACATATCATGGGCGTAGGAGCGAGTTTAACTTTGGGGGGCCAAACCTTTTCGACCGGCAGTTTGTGGGGGCGGGGGGTTAGCGGCAAGGTATCCTCAGTGCATTATTCGTGACAAAGCCTCAAAGCCTTGTACAGGGATTAATTGGGCCATAGGCCCCTCAAACCTTTATGTTTTAGCAATCATTGAGTTATTCTGATGATACACATACGACTAGGCACTGAACTGTCTTAATCAGTCATATTATGTATTGTTCTAATTAAGTGTGCCATTTTTTTACATTCTTCTGTTGAAGCCCTGGACATACAATCAATTAGCACTGCATTTGTCTAATTGTGGTATTAAGTTGTGGAAATATTATTTCCCTTGAATGGACAATGAAAAACAAAAAAATACATAACGTTTACATGCGTAAACAGGCTTAAAAGTTAGGCCTACATTGATTTTGCAGACGCTCAAACCGGAACTGTAGTGATTGCGCTCAATGACATATTACTTTTTATAAAATGTAAACGATTCTTGGCGTGGCGCGTACAGATTTCAGTACTCACACTACGGAAAGAGACATTTTTAGTCAGAATACAAGGGAAGGCCAAATGCAAATCAGAAATCAGGTTGAAAAGAATTATATGATGCTAAGTAAATGTTATATTAGACTGCAATTTATATCTCTTTTCCAAAATATTCGGGGGACCAAACTATACTTTGCCCCCCCCCCCCCCTTCTCCTAGCTTTGGGGGTGGGGGGGGGGGGGCTGGCCCCCCGCTGCCCCCCCCCCCTGCTCCTACGCCTATGCATATACATTTTATTGCTTCAGCGGCATTTTGTGTTAGGGATAACGCATTTTTTTTGGCATTATAACATCTGCAGAATCCCGAGATATTGATTGTGCTCGAGCCCGGTAGGACGAGAGTACCAACGTATCCATAGGAGTTTCAAAGATGTTATAACATGAAATGAACATACGCTAACACTATTCTAGCATAAAGCTAATAAATGAATATATTGTCCCTCATCGCCATTAAATTTCCATGTAATGCGCGGGAATGTGCGAGTTGTTTTTTCACGTTGACGTAATTTCTTTTTGAAGTATCCGTTTTGGGGCTGTATTACGTTTACGCTTTGCCACGGAACAAGCATATATAAAAAGGCGTTTTAACAGCAGCTCGTGAGCGCGTGAATGTTAAAACATCCCTGAAAAGTGCCAGCAGTTTTATGCTAAAACCTAGACTCCATGATCTTAGACAAGAAATATAATAATACAGGAGACTTTTTACGGCCGTTTCACGACACTTAACACTGCTGTTGCGGAATAAGTGCATTGTACAGGGGCACATCGTAATGGGTTTAGCAAGGATTTATACGAAGATACTTCCCCTGAGTGAAGAATGCAAAAAAAGAAGAAAACTAGATGGGCGTTTTTCTTTTTTTTAAACTAAACAGGTCTCCAGTCATTTAATCTTGCTGCGGCAGGTTTTAGAGGAAATAGAATACGGAAGACATTACTAATGTAACATGTTCAACAGAAACTAAACTGAAAATTATGAATAGTGTTATGTACATTTTATGCATAAAAATCGAAGGGCCATAACTAATAATAAAATTCCATAAACTGTAAAACCTGCAATATTTATGCGTAACTGGGCTTGCTACTGATCATTCCCAAGAAAGTTCATTCAAATCCCAGCAATAATACGGATGTAGTCTGGGCAAACCAATGGTATGCTCAAATCAACTAGGCATCATACAAACCTGTTCTGTGAAGTTTCATTGAAATCCAGCGAGGTATTTTTAAGAAGCCCGGACAAGAATCGCTAAATAGACTCCATGTCTAACAATCAAAGTGTCATAATTAGTTAAGTCATTTAACCGTAAAACCCGTAATATATGCGCAGTTCTGATTGGTACTGATAATTCCTATGAAGTTTCAGTCAAATCTTAAAGTAGAGTAGTCCAGATGAATTTAAACAGTACATTAAAGGGCACATAACTCTGCAGAAAAATAATCTTAGCGGGATGTGCTGATGATATGCACATCTAAGCTGTGTACAGCTGCAAGTTTCACTGAAATCCAGCAAGGGATTTTTGAGAAGCCAGGACAAGCTAAATGCGGACAGAGACAGAAGGACGACAAAGTCAAAAACAAAATAATTCCCATGCAACAGGTAGACAAATAGCATAGGTTTGATGAAGTCGTGTATAGAAGACCATAAAGAAAACAGCTGTGAATCTACTAAATCCTAACCAGCAAACTGACTGATAGCTTCACAATAATATCTGAAAGAGAGCAAAACTTGGGTCTTAGACAAAAGCAGCAAAGCAAGCGAAAACAAGAACTTCTAGAAAGCTTCTCAGTGTCCCTGAAACGTTGTTCAAGAGACAACACAACTTTGCCCACTAATTGTTGATTGTTGTGATGACAGTTATCAAAACAAGATGAACTGCTTTTCTTGGTATACCTGCCATTTATACATTTACCATTAATCTGTTAATCCTTAAACCTGAAAAAATGGCAATTATTCCCAAACAAAACACATCCATCAAAATGTTCCATACTTTTGCATTAAGTGCAACAAATACTCAAAATAGTGAAACAACAACAGTAAGACAGTCAGTGAATTTTTATTTCAACATGATTGTTTCAGCATCGGACAATACTGAAGGTCAAACAATGATCATAGACATAAACAGTGACTCTTTACCACACATAATCTGTAGTCTAAACTTCTTTGAACATAGTAATTATAATCACAGGGGGAAATACTACTCGGAATTGCAAAGTATCTCTATCTGCAAACCCGAGTAGCGGTATATACATTATAATTTAAATTGAATGTATAGATAACTTAAATAAGCTGTGTAAACACATTTGCATTAGTGAAAAGCTAGGTTGCAAATACATATTCATATTTGTAGACAACTCTGAACAAACTTTCATAGAAAAAAAATCATACAAAAGTATAACTTGTCAAAAATAGAAGATGCTATAGTCACATTCTCAGTCAATCATTCATATTATCATAATTAATGAATCAAGAAACTATATAATAGTGCTTAAACAAAAAGTGCAGAACATTCATTGAATATTTGCCCTAAAAACATACAGCACATTAAAGAAGAAAACGCGATTGTTAAACAAGCACATGTGCCAATTTCATTAAGATCTACATGTTCACTCTTTCAGTCTAACATATTTACCATATATCATTTAAATCAACAAAATGGCTTGCAATACTGTCTTTAAGGTACTGCATGATTAAATATTCCAGTTGTTAAAGAACTATATTATATAATATGTAAATTATCACAGTCAATGCTTGTTAAAACATGGAATGGTAAAAATGGACGGTTTTGTTATATAAAAATAGGCCTGTATTCAAAATCATTTAAATATGAAGAAAATTTGAAACATATGAAAAGATCACTGTTGTAGTTTTTCAATGAGATATAGAATCATACAGTTTCTTATTTACACATATAATCGGATATGTATATGTTTTGAATACAGGCACCTTAACAATGATATAAAGACACTTGACTGCTGGCAGTGAAGAAAAAGGAGGTAATAAATTAGAAACAGGATGTGAGTCAATCTAAATGACAAATAGAAGAAATGATGGTTTTAAATAAACACAGTGGAATTAATGAATTATACAACAAGAAGACTGAAAAATATTCAGAAACATTAGGAATGTTTTCATAAAAAAGTTAATCTATTTCAGCAGTGTGAAAAAATGCACCTCTCTAAGGTGTATCAAGTGTCAAAGAGTAGAAAATGATGAAACAAAACCAACCACACAGTGAAAAATAAACCCTAATTCATTATGAAAATTACTATAGCCATCAGTTCAGTGAACATAATTCAAATTAGAAATTCAACAAATATAATAAATTTTATCCAAACAGTGACTTACCCTAAAGAAATATTGAATACAGTAAAACATAATTTTTTTTGCAATGGGTTTATTTTGGTTACATTTGATAAATGATAAGTATACATCTCTGAAAACTAGCACTAACTTTAATAATAGCCAACTTTTGGCTTTGCAAAAAAGATAGATTCTGCAGTATCGACTATTTTAACCTTTACCCAGCTAAATTTCTAAACTGGACTGGTCCATAATTCAAATTGGGCAGTACCACCTCTTTTTCTAAGGTGTGTTCACTGAAAATTTACTGACTGAACAGCGACAGTGCAGACCATGATCAGAATGCACTGGTCGCAAAGAAAAAATCACTTGCTGCCAGCAGGCTAAAGGTTAAGGAACTGTAAAAACTGCAAAACACAGCATGCAATCAACTAGAACGTAATTGAATTTATACATGTAGAATCAGAGTACATCACAAATACTACGTCTTTTCAACTTTTCTGGACGTTTACCCTTAATCAATTGATAATCTTCAGAAAAATAAAGTTACCCAAAACTTTTACACTATATGTATAGTAAACAAAAATACTGTCTGAATGAAATGCAAGTATTGGTGACATTTAACAACTCATTCCTGTGTTTAAATAGAAACTGAAAATCAACATCAGCAGTGTCCTCAACATATCTAGTCTAATAACAGACAGCCATAATGTAAAAATAATCTCATGTTAAACTGTAACAAAATAAATGTATAGTCCTTTGACATCAGAATAATGCATATTGTGACTTGCGAGCTCCAAAATTGTAAAAATGCAGATTCTAAAAATAGATTTAGTCCATAATCTATATCAGTCATAGAAACCAAATGGATCATCTTTGTTCAGTTTCAGGGTTGGTGTTTTTGGCCTGGGAGTTTCGTCAAGATCCTCACATCGCAGCATTTGGTACTCACTGGGGCCTCCACGATCCACACGTACAGGGCGTAACTTCTCATGTCTCTGCCTATAATAAAAAATGTAAATAATATGTACAAGTTGAAAAAAATGTTCCTTACAAATATGTATATTCTGTTCTACAACTTTCCGCAATAGTCAATATACTTACAGTTTTTTTGGACTTGTTCTTGGGCAATGGTTTTAGTGTGAAAATGTTATATCATTACTCTTAACTGTTAATTCTACAGAACCTGAGTTACACCAGCAGATTGAGCTAAAAGCAAACGTAAACATATTCAATTCAGTTATTAATGAAATATGCAACCACAGAAAAGAGCAAACCATACGTTTGATTTCAATGAATGAATTCAACTGGCACCTTTTAATAAATGTTTGAAATAAAAATGTTACCTTTTTCCTGTACCCTTTTTGAATGTTTTTTCTCTGATGAGTGAAGCAATTTCCTCATCATTTATATGGTACTGTTGTTTGTTATATATTACAGGTGGGGTCGGTGTTCTTGCTCCCTGCAACAAACAAATTCCATTTATTATATAAAGTTGTATATTGTGAAACTAATTATGCAATATATGTTATATGCATTTATACTTTTGGTGTAACAAAAAACACTATGTTACATTTTACTTCTTTACTTTTTTGTTGTTTGGGAAAGGGGGTTTCCATTTTTACATGTACTTCAGTTTTGTAGCATTTTTTGTGCCATTTGTACCAATATTTCAGTTTTGCAGAGATTTTCTATCTGTATTGCAGTTCGCAGATTTTTCTACCTGTAATGCGGTTCGCAGATTTTTCTACCTATATTTCAGTTTTGCAGATTTTTCTACCTGTATTTCAATTTTGCAGATTTTCTATCTGTATTGCAGTTTTTTCTACCTATATTTCAGTTTTGCAGATTTTTCTAGCTGTATTGCAGAGTTTTTTCCTAGCTGTACTGCAGTTTTGCAGATTTTTTTCTAGCTTTATTGCAGTTTGCAGATTTTTTTACCTGTATTGCAGTTTGCAGATATTTCTACCTGTATTGCAGTTTTGCAGATTTTTTTCTAGCTGTATTGCAGTTTGCAGATTTTTCTACCTGTATTGCAGTTTTGCTGATTTTTCTACCTGCATTTCAGTTTTGCAGTTTTATTCTAGCTGTATTGCAGTTTGCAGATTTTTCTAGCTGTATTGCAGTTTGCAGATTTTTCTACCTGTTTTGCAGTTTTGCAGAGTTTTATTCTAGCTGTATTGCAGGTTGAAGATTTTTCTACCTGCATTTCAGTTTTGCAGAGTTTTATTCTAGCTGTATTGCAGTTTGCAGATTTTTCTACCTGTTTTGCAGTTTTGCAGAGTTTTATTCTAGCTGTATTGCAGTTTGCAGATGTTTCTACCTGTATTGCAGTTTGCAGATATTTCTACCTGTATTGCAGTTCTGCAGATTTTTCTACCTGCGTTTCAGTTCTGCAGTGTTTTTTCTAGCTGTATTGCAGATTTTTTCTACCTTTATTGCAGCTTGCATATGTTTCTACCTGTATTGCAGATTTTTCTACCTATATTTCAGTTTTGCAGATTTTTCTATCTGTATTGCAGTTTGCAGATTTTTCTACCTTTATTGCAGTTTGCAGTTGTTTCTACCTGTATTGCAGATTTTTCAACCTATATTTTAGTTTTGCAGATTTTTCTATCTGCATTGCAGTTTGCAGTTTTTTTTTCAATCTTTATTGCAGTTTTGCAGATTTTTCTACCTGTATTTCAGTTTTGCAGATTTTTTAACCTGTATTGCAGCTTTGCAGATTTTTTAACCTGTATTGCAGTTTTTCAGATTTTTTAACCTGTATTGCAGTTTTTCAGATTTTTTAACCTGTATTGCAGTTTTGCAGATTTTTTAACCTGTATTGCAGTTTTTCAGATTTTTCTACCTGTATTACATGTTGCAGAGTTCTTCTACCTGTATTGCAGCTTTGCAAAAGCAGCAACTTATGTTGCTCCATCTACATAAAACAGCAACAGAGAATGACACAATATTCCACCCTGATGTCTCAAAGATAGTCCCCATTTCCCCTTACAAGTTAACTACATAGAGGATATTACATGAGTGTCTTTTTATATTGAATTTATCAAACAAGTTGAATAAAATAATAAATGCCAGGCTCTGCCAAGCATTTTATCAATTTTATTCAACTTGAATAACAAATTCAAAGTGTCATATTCTTTTTATCACGTCTGAAACATTAAAAATATCTTCTTTTTTTACCTATAATAGACCAAGTAAAGTTATGCCTCTCCTATACTACAAACAATGTCAATGTCAAAGCTTAACTACACTAGTATAGCGTAATACCAAATTTATGTATTGGCTTTATTTCACCCCCATGACATCATGCATGTGATAAATAGAATTTGTTATGTCTCGAAGCAAAATAAGAAAATGAATTTTGAATGAACATGAATCTCTATCAAAACTGTATCTTTAGTAATAATTGCTTTATTTTTAGGCACCTTTTCTGTTTCTGCTTTTTTAGCTGAGTCCTCATGTATAATCTGATGCATGTTTTGTTTCTCTGCCACAACTGGATGATCTGGTAAACTCATGGGGTCAATCAGTACATCATAGGGAACCATTGGATGTTGCCATAGTGACTGGTTGTAAATGTCCCAGGCATCTGGCTGACCAAATGTACCTAGATAAATAGAACATATTTACTTTACACATGTATAAGTATGTAGGGATAATGCATGTTTTTCATGTTATAATATCTGCAGAATCTCAAGAGATTGGTTGGTGCCTGAGCCTAGCAAACATGCCTTAATGCTATTGTGAAACATGTAAAAACATAAAAAAATGTAATTATTGTCTATCAACATCTATAAATGGGAATGTATAATAATATTTATAAATATGCTGTGTTTCACTGTTTGATACCATTATGTATATATTTTATCATATTTTTTTTTATTTAATGTACAACGCCAGTGAATATATTATGTGTAAAATTAGGCATTTAATCAAATAAAGCAGTTTCAGTTTCAGTCAGGGTTTGATCATGCTGACTTCATTTCCTTCCAACAGTGTATGAGCACAAAAATCTCTGTTAACACAAGTTTACTCTCCTGTTAAACAGCCCTGAAAACAGCAGTTTTATCCTAGAGTAACAAATCAAATCTAAAACTTCAACAGACTGTGTTCAAGACATGCCTGTAATGAACCTATTACATTTTTATTACAGTGCAAATATGTTTCCTTTCACAGAAAAGTTCAAACACAGCTGACATACAAAATTCACATGATTCTTTCCACCCTAAAGGCTGAGTTTTCCGCAGGTTAAAACATTCAAGTGGCTATAATTGTTCACATGTCACAATGTATTAAATAGCATAATGGAGTCACTCACCAACATAATGTCCTTCCATATTCCACATTCTGACAGTACAATCAACTGAGGCACTTATCAACAACTTGTGTTCCTCCACCAAGGCAACTGATGTTACACTCTTCACATGGCCTCTCCATGTCACTAACACTGAAAACATAACATTCATAAATATAGTGGATATTTGTTTGTTTCAGTGCAAGATTGAATTACCTTTTATCAAGTGAACATCAGATGCAGTATTTTATCAAATGGCTGGCTAGTCCAATTGGGAAAATTTTTAAAGTCTGGTGCCAACAAGTGAGATACTTTTATCTTGTATGTGAAACAAAAGCATTTTCTTTTTATGTTTCTTTTATATGACTATGCCAATTTCACCAACAGTTGGCAAACTCACAAAGTCATGCTTATCACAATACTAATATTGCAAAAAAAGTAAACTAATTCTTTGATATATTTAGAATTCTTTAACATTTTAATTCAGTTGGTGCCATCTTTATGTTTTTGTAGGCATTTGCAAACTTCAATATCTTTACTGACGAATATCTTTTAACTAATTTCCAATTACTTATAACTTCTAAATTTTTGCTTTCAAGCTTTAATAGTTCTGTAAAAGTGAAAAATTATAAAATGATAATACCACTGTTTGAAACAGTGAAAGTTTCAAATATAATTCACCATTATATTGGAATAAACCTCTGAAAAACATTTAATAACAAGCACTATCTCATCAGAAGGAACAATTTGAAGATATTCTAAAAAAGCCTATTTTAGATGGATATATTACAATGTAGTAGGCATGAGACAATATGTATGCATCCTAGCATAATTTGTGCAACCTTTTTACAGATGGTGTAAGCGAGGTGGTTGATGCTAGCTATTTCCACTGTGCTGATGCAAGTCCTTGTCTTGACATAAACTTAAATATTTTATCTTCTAACTATAATTGTTTCTACAGTGAACTATAACCATACCTTCAGGGCTTTCGTGTTCACAGTGTTTTAAGCAGTACCCATCAATATTCCACAGATAGATAAATCCACAGCTGTCCCCAGAGATCAGTACAGTGTTTGCCTTGTTCACCTCCAACACACTCACCATTGCACCTTTAGAATTTGACTGCAAAACAAAATTGATTAAATGTAAATATCTTATTTATTACCAAGCCCAAGAAATATTTCATTCCCTTGAAGTAAGTTTACATCACATTAAATGACTGGTTATTAATCACACAGCATTTACAGGTAGTTTGATCATAGTCCAGTGTGTTACTCCACACAACTAAATATACAAGTTTAAACTATCTAATTAATGTATCTTAAAATAACAACATACGCCCTCATGATGATCTGCTAGAAGTTGTACAAGTATATTACTTTTAGTCTCACTTTTTCTCAACCTCTTAAAAGAATAAGAGTTTGTCTACTGACCATAAGATACCATCTTGTACAGTAGGAGTTTAAGCGCCATTGGCCCAAGTGTTCTACAGTTATTGATAGCATCAAGAGTACCTTGACCTTTGACCTAATAACTCTAATATCAAAAGCTGTCACCCACTGATCACAGGCAATCATCCTATTATCCCGTCTTAAACTATTACTGTATTACCACACAATAGGACCAACTATATTAAAAGACAACAATTTACTACAAACCCCTGGATACTGAGCCATGAGTTTTCCCCCTTGAAAGACATTCCAGGAGTGTATATGTGCACGCGGACCACTGGAAATTAAAGTAGCAGCATCTTTCTTGTAAGCACTATATTAAATGACAACAATTTACTACAAACCCCTGGATACTGAGCCATGAGTTTTCCCCCTTGAAAGACATTCCAGAAGTGTATATGTGCACGCGGACCACTGGAAATTAAAGTAGCGGCATCTTTCTTGTAAGCACGACTCTGTAAGAACACAAGCTTGTTGATGCTTAAATCTCCATCCACTGAAAATGTAATAATTATTTGAAAATATAGTAATTATTTCAGTGTACAAAAAGCATATAATAATAATTGGTTTTTTTGTTTATTTATTCAAAGACTGCTTGTACTTTGCTTGAATTTGTTAAGGATTAAAAAATATTCAAACAGAGCCTGTTTTTCACATTAATGCAGCTTCATAAAAATTATGACAATTTCTCATATGGCAGAGGTACATGAGCGTCAAACTTAAAACACTATTATATCATTCCGCTTGGTTCTCATACTCTTAACCTTGACAAAAATTTTAATGAATAAAAACTGCAACACAGTCAAATGGACTTACATGATTGATCCTCATACTCTTCAGGTTTGGGAGATTTTAAATGGGCAAAGATATGTCCTGAGACCATATTCCAGACAATAACCTGTCCATCATAGCTAGCTGTGGCAAGCAGATTTGGTGGACATTGTGCAACTGACAAAATATCTTCCTTATGTCCTCGGTTCTGAAATTTCAAGACAGAAGTTATTGTCAGTATCTGTATGTTCTGTTTTACTGGCAACAGTTTGATAGCTTTGGATTTTATTACAAGAAAATTGAAGCTGGCCAGCAAACAGCAAATCTCAATGCATCCACAGGCAGTTTTCTTAAATTTTTCTACATTAGAAGTCACTTTTTTTCTGACCTTTTTAATCAGTCATGCAGACATATGAGGAACTGCAATGAAATGTTTTTCCCTACAATTCATTTCTCCATAATTGTCAATACAATGAAACACTGGATGTTCAAACATTGGTGGCTCAAGCACGAGTGCTGACTCCGGAAATTCAAGTGGTCTGTGACCATTTTTCTAATATTTTTTATATGTTTGGATTCCCTGGATAATCTGAGCATTTTGTTCCTCCCCTTGTGACTTAGAACCATTGGTGTCTTAATATATTTTCTTTATTCCTCCACTGAGTTTATAACACTAGCAAATTACATTATGACTAAGTCTGTGAATGAATAGACCTCTTCTACAAGATCTGGTGATTTTTATCAAGTTGCGGTTCTAACTAATAAAAAAAAAACAAGTTTCTTACAATATCATCATGCCAGTTTGGTAGCGGGTGTTGTATATGGTGTATATTGCTGTCCGCTAGGTCATCACTGTAGATGTTGATACGGCGATCCCAGCCTACGCCCACAATGTATCGGTTACGGTTCATCTCAACATACGCCAGATCACAAATCTCTTCATTTTCCTCCTCTGTAAACAACATAAAGTAAACTGTCAAGTCACAACAACTTCAAGAAATCAATACCATCCTGTATAGGTTATTTCTTTGAACCTGTCAGCCTGGAGCAATTATCCTGGTACAAAAAGCAAACTCGTAATTTCCGTCTAGTTTGAAAAGTTTGTTAGAAGTCGGAATTTTCCAGAAGTTCTATATGTTTAGCAAACAATATAATGAACCAATGTTAGGCAAACCAGCTCACTGCTGAATGTAAAATGAAGCTAACCCATAGAAAATATTCAAGATATTACCGGTATGCCCCTTTGGTGTTTATGCTCAACATGTCTGAGAAGCGTTATATTTCCTTGATCACAAAATTTTCTTTTATATGAAAATATTAAATGCTCATTACTAAGCACTTTTGGCTAAAATATCAAAAATATAGCTATTTTTGAGAAATATAATATGGATGCTTGCATGTATTTCAAAAATGTTAGCTTCATATCCTATGTTTTGAAAAAATAGGTACTGCCTCAGTAAGAAGCACTTACCCAGTTTTTGCTCTGACATGACACATATTAAAAAATCTACATATATTATACAGTCAGTGACTCTTATTGACAACTACTGTCAATGATTGGCCTGCTTAGGTAAAGTATTGTCATCCCCCATTTTAACATCATGATGATTACAAGATGATTTCAAACTGTCTACATTTGATTATACCTATATCACAGCTTTGCTCTCAATTCAACAACAATGGCTGCATAACCAACACCAGTGTACACAGATACACACTTTTTCAACTATTAACATCTTATACAATCACAATATACAAAACTTTCCCCAACTTTAGAACATATTTGTGACACACAGCCCAACATCTTGTACAATGTGCAAGCAAGCCTGATGTATGTGTATCTACCCTATGTACCAGGAAATAAACGACTCAGCTTTAAGACAGAAAGATGTGTTTTACATTAACCCTTAGCCTGCTGGCGGCAGATGATTCTGCCTTTGCGACCAGTGCAGACCAAGATCAGCCTGCACATCCGTGCAGTCTGATCATGGTCTGCACTGTTCGCTATTCAGTCAGTAAATTTTCAGTGAAAACCCCTTTGAGTAATAAGTGGTACTGTCCAAATTGAAAGATGGACCAGTCCATTATAGAAATATAGCAGGGTAAGGGTTAAAGAAGGCAAGCTATAACAGGAACAGTACTGGTGCAATTATTTCATTTGAGGCATAAATGGCTTTTACAGATTTTATAAAAAAGATTGGGAAAAATTTAAATTGCCAATAAGCCTGTATTTGGAACATGGCAGACATATCTTGATTTTGCAATACTACTCACAACTGTTACACAAGGTGCCTTTGTTTACCTACAACTGGCTGCATTTCTCTTTTTGGTATTTTTACTTCATTTTCTACTAAAATACAAATTACTTTCATACAGACGCTGCTCTCAATATGGTTTGCACAATCATTTAACTATTTTCAATTTGCTAACTCAGAATGTTAAATTATCAGCATATTTTTACTCTTTGATAAATTAAAACAATTTGGTTTAACAATTACATGTACATGATCACAACACAGAGTTTTAAATGTTAAATAAATCAAAGATTTCCTTTTAACAATCCATTCCTTTTTTAAATAAAAATAAAAATTTAAGTAACTTTTACCATCATGTTAATTAAAATGATATAATATTTTGAGTGGTGAATTTATTATTTTATTTGTAGAGTGCACTAGTATACCTTCTGGAACACTGGTTAGGAAGAAATTAGCGAATGATTTACTTCGCCCTTGAGTTCGTATTCTACGTATTGCCCTGATTTCCTCAACTGTTTTTTCTATTGTATTTAAAGAAATATAGTTTAAACTTCTGTATTTCAATTTATCTTTCTACAATGTTAACCATGTTAAATTCTGTCAAATAAAAATATATGAGCCGCGCCATGAGAAAACCAACATAGTGGCTTTGCGACCAGCATGGATCCAGACCAGCCTGCGCATCCGCGCAGTCTGGTCAGGCTCCATGCTGTTGGCTTTTAAAGCCTACTGGAATAGAAGAAACTGTTAGCGAACAGCATGGATCCTGACTAGACTGCGCGGATGCGCAGGCTGGTCTGGATCCTTGCTGGTCGCAAAGCCACTATGTTGGTTTTCTCATGGCACAGCTCAATTATAAATTTAGTAGTTATAACACTGATCAATTAGTAAAGATATTTAAGAATTAACATGCACTTTCCATTCAAAATTGACATGCACTGATAATATTTCTATTATAAAAAGACAGATCTAGACTGGTTAATTACAAATCAAAACCAACAATAAATATATTTACAGTGAAGAACAATAGTATAATATCTCTAACTATCTGGTTATATTTGTAGAGCTTGAATGCGGCAAACAATCACATGCTGTTGTGATTTAAACATGATCATGTTATTTTCATGTTATTATCAATTTATCACCATGTTACCTTCTTCAGTGTCCTTCTCTTTCTCTAAAAATAACACAGACAAAATCCTTAATATGAGAAATTTTAAGAAATTACAATCATTATCATTTAAGTTTCTGTTAGCTGCATAGAACTTATATTTAATTTCATCTCTCTTGATAAAGCGCAATTCCTTTTCAGATGAAAACCTTTAACTGACATTATACTTAAATACACAGATTTTCTTTTAGCCAGAACAAAACTTATATAAATCTTTAAAACTGAATGTGAAATAATAAAGTAGCTATCAATGACAAAAAAACCATTTACTGAGTTTATACTATCTAATACACTGCCTCACAACTGCTTAGAAATGAAACTATCAAGTATCTTTATGAAAAAAACACACAGACAAAAATATATTCACTGTAGCCAGTGGTGCAAATTTACCTTCATTGTTGTTTTTATCCTTAACAGCTGAATATAAGAAATCAGAAGATCATTCAACAGCTTTCTCTGCCATTAGGATACAACATAAAAAATTTACCAGTGCAAGAGTCACATGGTTTACAACAGTCACGGCAGTGTCAGTGAACTTCGTATAATTTCAGCAAAAGCCTTCCTTTTTTTTTAATTAAAAGCTATCACCTTCTTGTGCTTGACTCGTGAACTAAATCTGATATTTTATGCAATTATAATAATTCTATGTAATTCTTCACCCTTGCCTAAAAATTAATCACTCAAGATTCATATATTCAAATCAAGACTGTTTTCTCTGATGTTACAATTAGAAATACAATGTATTACTTATAACAAGCCCATTATATCAATGAACAGTATGATTTTGCAAGCTTTATCAAACTCTAACAATTTTAGAGTTGATCCTTTGTTTTTCTATCAGGAGACTTATGTTTTTTTCCAGCAATAACAGATGAATCAAGATATTACTGGCAATGATGCACAAGCTTACAGAAAACAATTCCCAGCAGCCGAGTGCCTGAAAGTCCTTTAAGTTAAATTCCACACCTATATAGACATACCTTTCTGTAGCACCTTGAGACAATGACCATTGTTATAATTCCATATTCTGATCAGACCATCTCTTCCACCAGTAATCAATCTACAACAAAAACACATCATTAACAACTTCACACTTCAACATAGCTTTCTTCATTTTATATACATTGTATTTCATATTTTCAATATACAGTTTTAAGGTATGCCATAAGTTTACTTTAGAATTTCAGAAATTATAACTTTATTAACTTCCTAGTTTAAAGCTACCTATTTCACAGACTTCAAAGCTAATTATGTAACTACTTGCTGTTTTTCTGACCAGTACTTTAGCATTGGCAAATACCCTGCTCTAACTCTGAAATGTTTTCATTTAGACACCCACACTGAAGATATGCACTTCAAGCAATAAGCAATAGCAACAAGTTACATATCTCTTGTATATCTAAATGATCTAGGTGCTCTGTTCATGTGTACAATCTGTGCTGATTTATGTCAAATAAAGCCAAAGTTTTACCTCCTCCCACATTTATCAAAGGTCATGCATGTGATGGCAGAGTCCCCGTGTGCTTCTCCATACTCAAATATAGGTGTGCCAGTCTCAAAGTCCCAGATCTTAATTACCTATAAAATATCAACTAGAAACTATATTGCATGTAAATACAGAAATAATCATATCACATATAAATTTATCACAATTCTGCGAAAGCAATGTAATATTTAACTTACTGGTTAGGATCAGTTTTGGACAGATGCACTTCAGTATGATAAGAGCACATGTACTCTTACAATTCATACAAACCTAAAAGCTGATTGTAAAACACATATGCCCCAAATGATGGCCTGTCAACATATAACAAATGTGTAATTTTGACAGCTGAAATCCCAAGCAGAAACTGTTTTCAGTCTCACAGTCACTGTGACATTGACCTTTGACCTACTAATAGTGGCTGTCTACAATCATCCTATGAAGTTTGACCATTATACAGACTCAAGCCTTATCCAGTTATTGAGCAGGCACTGTTTCAGCTTGAGGTTAATTTGAGCTGGACCTTTTGTTTAATGACTTCCAAAATCCTAGGGGTCATCTACCGACCAAAGGCAATCATCATAAATATTGCAGAGCCAAGCCTTCTTCAGTTATTGAGTGAAAGCTATTTATAGTATGAACGTCACTGTGACATTGACCTTTCACCTACAGACCCCTAACAGGCAAACATACCAACCAATAGAATGACAGACAAAACAATATATTCCTCTTATTTGAGGTAGGGTTTCAGAAGTCACAAATTCTTGGATAAAATGCAAAATGATCTTCAATCCAATGTATGTCAGAAACACATTTTTCTTGACTGACTTGTTTAGGTCAGAGAATATTGTTTCTATGTCATATCTGTATTCCAAACACAGGTCAATTGAGAAAATATTAAAAACTTCTTTAATTAAAACCGTTATCCTATATAAATATTTTAATACCAATCTTTGAATCATTAGAAATTCGTGTTAGGGGTGATAACAGTCACCTAAAAAAATAAAAATATTTTGGGCCAGTGTAAGGGGTCTGATAGAGGTAAAGACATAGCAAAGGACTTCCAGTCAGAGAATTTGTTTGTTTTGGTTTTAACACCGTTTTTCAACAATTTTTCAGTTATGTAATGGTGGGCAGTAAACCTAACCAGTGTTCCTGGATTCTATACCAATACAAACATGTTCTCTCCAAGTAACTGCCAACTTCCCCACATGAATCAGAGGTGGAAGACGAATGATTTCAGACACAATGTCTTTTATCAAATCGTCATGGCCCCGCGATCCAAAGATCTGTGCTCTCCCTATTGAGCTAAGCCGGTGCATCAAAAGAAATTGCAGAAATATTATTATTTCCATACTAATTATCAGAGCTCAACCCTAAGTTTCAAAATGAATTTGAATTTATCTCAATAAAAGCTTTTCGATTTCTTTCAGAATTTTATCACAGTTGTTATATGGAAGACATCAAACAGTGGAAAGTTACAACAGACTTACAGAACTTTCTGAGCAAGTGATGACCTGTTTAAAGCTGGGGTTGTACATACACCCTGTCACTGGTTCTTTATGACTGATCACAACATCTGCATTGAGGCCAGGTCTGCAAACATCATCACAACATATCACAACAATAGACACAATTCTTACAACATAATCATACTTCAAACCATTACAAACCATACCTGTACATTTTTAATTAGACATATCATATAACAAAGGGTAACTTACAAACATTTTCTGGGCATACAGAGGCAAAGTTGTTGCAACAATACTTCAAACAATTACAAACTATCAGTGTACACATTTTATACAGAAATATCATACAATACAATGTAACTTATAAACATTTACTGGACATACCTAGACAATATTTTTGCAATATAGAACATAACTTCAAAACATTTTATACAAACCATCAGTGTTCTTTTTTCTGTTGTAAACTGATTTATCACACAATAACTTTATACAAACATTTACTGGGCATATTTTGACAAAATTGTTGCAATATCTATGCACTTACCAAGCCTGTCAGTTTCTAATTAGCAGAAATAAACCAAACCAATAATTTTTCACAGAATACCATAAATTAAAACATCATTATAAAAATATATTTTATAGTAACTGTTCATTATACTGTCTTGAAGCATGAATAACAAGTGCTTGCAGAAAAAAATGTCAAATACAACATTTACAACATTTTCTTTACCTTTTTTCTTGATTCATTTATATTATTCAATAAGCATGTTTAAGTCTTTTACATTATAACAAAAATTATAAAAAGCTCTTTATAACAACAGAACAGTTGTATTTTCTGACTAATTCCTTAGCAGATAAGCATACTCTTTTTAAAAGTTTTGTTCCCATGCATCACACATAAAACGCTTGATACAAATGTATATAGTTTATAATGCAATGCAAAGTGCATAAGCCGTGTGCACAATGAGAAATGTCAAGTGTCTTTAAGCTTGAAATTAATCAGAATTATGCAAAGAAATATTTCACTGTTTAAAAACACGCAATACAAGAAAATATGTAACACAAAATCTTTATAAAACTGAAGTAACTGTAAAATTCTTCAGGCATAAAATCTTTTCTTCTGATGCCAATGGTGCATAATGCAAAGTTCCTGAGAAATTAACTTACATGACTGTAAAACATTCACCAAAATTCTTTTTAAAAAGGGGCATAATTTTAACAAAATTATAGTTGAGCAAGGTCATTAAAATTTTGTTAGGTGAGGTGACTTCAATGACATGATGCCAAAGATATGTGTTTAGTTTGAAAGCAATTGGTTTGGTAGTTGTTTAGAAACCCAGTAAAAAAGCTTGTCCTATGAAGTTGCCTCATGATGCCAAAGATGAAATGAGGTTTGAAAACATTTGGTCTAGTAGTTGTTATTTAGACACCTGATTTAACATGCCAACTTTTGTAACATTGAAATAGAAAATTTCAAACAATCAAGCTAAAAAAACAGAATAAAATGAAACCAAGAAAATGAGACAATAAAGGTATTAGTTTTTAAATAATTAAATATGTAAGACCACCCTTAAAATTCTTACAGTTTGCCAAAATCGGATCATTTCTGTTTTAACAAGATTTCTATCCATATTGTCCAAATCACAAATACAAGTTTACCTCCAGATTCTTAGTGTTCACACTGAAATTGTAACTGTCCTAGCTCTTATAGCATATGTGAAAGTTACTGACAATTTCCCACAAGAATGAGAGCGAGAAAAAAAGACTCTGAACATACTGCCTTTCGTCAAATTGTTATGTAAAAGTGTCAAGACTTGGGCCCTCTATTTTGTTTTTAAGTCTTAAATTTTGCCTTATGAAATAGCTGCTGGACTTTCTAACAGTCCAATACATTTGATTTTCTAAATTTCTTTTTTTACAGAGCTTTTTACATAAAAACTTAACATCCAGGAGTGGGCACTTATTTATTGTACAATATTTCTAGTTTTTGATTACAATGTACATTATCACAGAAAAATACTAAGTGGGTAATCTGGAAGACATAAAGTTATAAGAGTGGTCTGATCCTTGTTTCTCCTTACAAAAATTTTACTTTATCTGCAATTAATCCTAAACCATTTTCAATATCCATCCCCTCCCCCACAAAAAAAAAGAGAAAAAAAGAATAGACTGTCAAAAACATATCATACAGAATACATTGTTACAAAGGTTAGTGTGGAGACCATGGCAGTCTAAAACATAGCATCTCATTGGTTACCTTGATCCCATTCTAAAACTGACCAATGTAGACTGGTCAACCAATTTAGTTATATAGCACTGAGAATCATAAGAGCTTACAAAAAAGATATAGAGAATGTTCCATAGGCACATGGGGTCACAATATAAACTAAAATCAATATAGCTAAACATCCTAAAACATTTGTTACAATGTGACCCCTGTGAACCTATGAATGGGATGCAGATTAAATTATCTTGGCTCATAATCACCTACATTCTAAGTTAAAACTTTAGATTAAAAGTCAGGAATACAAAAATCTCTACTTTGCTACCATATTCTAGGATTAAAAACATTCTTTTAAACAAAGCAGAAAAAAAAACAATATTTTTTTTCATGTATTGGTGCCTTCTATACATCATAACACAGCAAGTAAATTTAGCATTCTGAGTTCTTGGTCTAAACATCTAATTTAGAATGTATACATGAATATGAGCCTCTAAGAAGAAAGCTAAAAGAAGAAAGATGACAGGTATAGTCTGTGTCAGAAACTCATTTCTACCTGTGCATTGACAATAGTTTATATTGAAAATTTTACCTTCCGCCTACATGCACTATGTCTTTTTCAACTCTATACCCAATACAAAGCAATTTTAGAGAAAGCTTAAATCACTAAACATACACCAAGACTAAAGGAAATATAAGCAGACTTATATCATACTAATTTTAGTTCATACTAAATGTAGCAAGACTTAGTTTATTCTGGGTTTTATTCTGCATGTAGTATAATCAAACCGAAATCTTACTATATGTAGTGTGATCAGATTAAATCATTCTAGGGTTTTTATATTGAATGTAGTGTAATGAGAGTTCATTCTGGTTTTTTTCTTCTCAATACTAAATGTAATTTAATACGTCTTAGTTCATACTAAATGTACTGTACTCAAGACAGTTAGTTAGTACTTTTTATACTGAATGCAGTGTTATCAAACTTAATTGTAATTTATTAAGACATAGTTTATACAAAATGCAGTGTAATCAGACTAAGTTCAAACTAAATGTAGTGTAATCAGACTTTTATTATATTTATTTGTTACTGAATGTAGTTACAGTATTTCTATACTAGAATAAAGTAGTCTTTCATATCTGCCAAGTACATATCTTGATACTGATAACTGATCATTACATAGTAACCTGTGCGTTAAATGTACTAACAATTTCTCCACATTGATTGCAGGCAGATAGATGATTCTGCTTGCAGTATCTTCAGTCAAATCACCTAAAAACTATTTTGCCTTGACAACAGATTAAAAGAATCAATGACTGGAACTTGTGAATCTCATAACTACAAAATGGTCTGTTAAAACTTAATATTAACATATGCGTCTTCTATTAGCAACTTTAACAACACATTCCAAGATTTTCAAGATTTTATTTACATTCTGCACAAGTCCCACAATAATGGGAAACATCAGCATAGCACACAATATAACGTCATGATAAAACATCACGTGTAACAATGGAAAACAGCTACTTAATTTAATTTTATTTAAGCCTACTGGTTGATAGAATTATTACAAATATATTATGAATGTTATATTATAACTGTTCATCCTCCATCATTAAACATTACTATTTGTTGTATAATTATTTTATTATTCATAATTATCATATGTTTGAAAGATCATGTTAATGTAACATTGTATTATCATAATATGTTGTTTATTATGCATGATAATGTACCATGTACAAGTCTTAAATAAAAAAAAAATCTGTTAAAAAAAAAAATCTGTTAAACTTAACAATAATTAAACTGGTTAGTCTGTCACTTATGTCTAGGGCTAACTGTTAAATCCAATTAAATATGTGCAATATTAATCAATGGAAGAATTTTTTTATGAAAATGATAAAGGTAAAAATCTGGTTTCTGCTGAAATATTAAACAAAACTTACTCTGTAAGAGTTCTACAAAATAATGCCAAGATTATTTGAAATTTTTCTGTTGAAGAGTATTTCATGGACTGATTCTGACAAAAGTATGTTTGTAAAAGCATAGAAACTACTATTTAACATGATCATAATGATGGTACTGTTCTACAACATTTCTCTAGCAAGCACACATGACTACCTACAATAACTGTAATACATGGTTAAATATCGTAAGACGAATCTATATTTGAATAGCAGAGACCATGTGTATCCCTAGTTCTTAAACAAGATTGTTTATGTTTACTACTTATATATTAAAGCGATATAGGGGTTACTTCAATTATACAACTCAGAGACAAAACAGAACTTACTTGAGGCGCAAGTTGAGGCCAGCCATCTGGTCTGTTGCCACAGCAACAGTTTTTGAAATATTTGAATAATGAACAGCTTGTAGGTCCCCTCTGATCTTGTGACTTTTGGGTCTGATAGTTAGAAGACAAGTATGATCTTGAATATCCCACACCTACAACATGGATAATATATATGGTGTAAAAAACAAGATAACATGTAATTGTTCATTTCTGCATGCATAAAAGTTTGTTTTTCACAAAAATACAGTGAGATAAGGAATTTGTAGAAAAATCAACAGGAAGTTAAATATGTGGAATGGCACAAACAAGAAACCCACAAATGAAAGATTGTAAATTTTGCAATACATGCACCACATACTTTACAGTTAAATAACAATTTTTATCCTGAGATATTGTAGTACAATACAACTTCATGGTACAAATACAGTACAAATCTATTTCATATTTTCCTTTCAATGATTATCTGATTTTCCTATTTCAATATACAATCCAGAAATTATCAGAACACCTATTAAATGAAAACTTTTAACTGAATCAAGAAACTTGACTAGACTGTACCTTAATACATTTATCTGTAGAAATACTGAAGATTCGGTTTTCTTCTTCTGCGACGAACAAGAAAAATATAGGGGCACTATGTCCTCGCAACATTGCAGTGGGTTTCCTAAGATAAAGAAAATACAAACTACACTAAAACCCATACAAAACAACTTTTAACAAATTTAATAAAAATATCTTTCAGGAATTTTACGTGTATCCAATAGTCTGGTTACTGACTAGATTATTATTTTTTTTTTTTGAAAAAAAAAAAAAAATAAATTCTTTAATATATTCTGGCTTCATCATTCTTGGCTCTGATTATCCATGTATGTATGTTTTGAATAGAAAAGGGACATATGTATACAAAATTTGAATAGCCTCAGGAGTTATCTCCTGTGAACAAAACATAGGGTCTAAACACAGACATGTATCCAAAGGCAAAAGGCAAGAAAGATCTTAAACTTTCGCCTTCCTTTTAATCTGAATAGAAGCAACATTTCATTCAGACGAGTTCAAACACAAAAAATAACAATATCTTACCCTGAAACATATGGGTTCCACAGCCGTACAATTCTATCCATTCCCCCTGTCACTATAATGTTTTTATCTTTTGAGAAATCAAAGCACTTAACACCTTTATAAACTTTGAACACTGACTGGTCAGTCTCTAGCCTGTTTTTCATTTGTCCGTATGTGTATTTGTTTGTCTGTTTCTTTTCCTGATTGGACGATATAATATTTGTATCACGGTTATCTTTCTGTTCCTTATTTTCCTTCCCCGCATCTTTTAATTCTTTCAACTGTTGTTCCACATGTGTACTTCCTGTTGTGCAACCTGCAAAAAATAATATATTCATCAACATTTTTTTTTATGTTTATAGAAATATGAGCATACAAGACTCATACAAAATGCTAGTCAAAACTTCAGCATCATTCAATTAACAGAAATATTAATTTTTGGCAAAAATGCCAATATACAATCTTATCACATGACTCCTTGTATAAACTGCAAGCAAATAGTTTGTGATCTACTGGTCTATACTCAATGCATGTTTACTGAGCTAACAAGTCAAAAATTTAGAAATAAATTTTTGACGCTAAGTAATAAAGCACTTACTGAATGGCTTGTCAGTCAATAGTCAAAATTTGACTACTGACCGGCAAGCCTTTCAGTAAGTGAACACTAAGAAATCAATGATATCTGAACGGGACTACATTTTGTGGATTTGCTTGGTTATGTTAGTCTAGAAAATCAATTCCCAACAAAAAAAAAGATTGCACTAATTTTCCCTTTAAACTTTTAAAATCTTAAATATTTAAGCCATTTTGACCAAAACCACACATTATGCAAACATTTTCGAAAACTTCTCTGCATTTAAACAGCATGTCCTCTGTCAAATCATAGCAGAACAAATAACAACCAGAGAATGAACCCAGCTATATGTCCTAAAAATGTCTTGTTATCAGAAGCTACCAGAAAAAGACACTTTCAGCCTGATACATGGTAACCGTTGTCAACATCTAAAAACAAATGCTTAAAGGAAGTACTTACCTATAACAAGTGCAGTGTTGGCATGATTTGAACATGAAATCACCTGTTCTATTTCATGATAATACTTCAACTGGAAATAAAATTATATTGTCTATAATAATATAGTACATGTATCTATTTCTAATTTAAGACCTTAACCCTTATCATGCTGGACAAGACTGCTTCTTGTGACCAGTGTAAATCTTGAGTAGATCTGCACTGTTTGCCATTCAGTTATTATCTTTTTGGTAAGAACCACTTTTAACAGTCAATGGTACTGTCAAAACGGAAAGATGAACAACTTTAGAAATTTAGCAGGGTAAAGGTTAAATAATCTCTAACAAAACTATACTTCATAATACCTAAAATTATATCCTGTAAAGGCAGAGTTCATTTGGAAAAAATGTCATTGACAAAGCTTTAATATCATATTAACAGAACCCATATTCACTTTTTTTAGTCTAGTCAATTTGGATTTAAATGATCAAGGAGTATTTATTTTATACCCCAGTCACACATATGGTGCGGATAGCTACATTTAGCCACAGATAGAAACGTAGTAATCCGTATCGATCCGTACCTGAACCATACCTTAAAGCAGTAATCCGTATCAGTATGTACCAATCTATATCAATCCGTATCCGAGATACTTTATATAAATCCATTAAAAGATACCTGTTGTACCCAGTCCCCATGGACAGCCCAGCGTATAAAGTTAACATTAGGTCCTACAGCATCATTCAGTGATATACTTGCTATAAATCCATCATTTTTAGGCATCTTTTTCCAAGTTCTACAAAAAAGGAAATATGTTCTGCATTAAATGACTGTGCTATACAATGTATTTTCTTATTTTCAAATCCTGAACAACTAAGAATTGTAATAGATAAAAAGTTTCATAAAGAAATAATATCAATGAAAACTATATTATAACATTTTAAATCTATAAATTTTGGTATCAAACTACTTTGGAGGTGTCTTAAATGGCAACTTGTTTTAAAAGCTTTTAAAAAGCTGTAATTTCTGTTATATACAATTCTGCATACTACGAATACAGACATAGACTCCATTTGATCTGCTCAAGAATATTGAGTAATATTAAGTGAGCCTCATTCTCCTCCAGTCTACCCAGTAGTTATATATACTGGTAAGCAAAACATTCCCAGTAGAAAACTAAACCATAGGAAAAGACCCAATAAAACTAGGTCCTTCCACAGCCCAATAAGGTGACATAGCATCCAAGCCCCATCACTATAAAAAGGCATTTCCACAGCACCTCCATGAACTGGTGGAGCTTTTACACCCACCTATTCGTATGCACCCATGAGCATCTACTTCCTGATCTGTAAAGTATTTTGTATTTAACCTTTACCCTGCTAAATTTCTAAAATGGACTGGTCCATCTTTCATTTCGGGCAATACCATTTATCATATGAAGGAGTTTTAACTGAAAATTTACTGACTGAATAGCGAACAGTGCAGACCATGACGGACGTGCAGGCTGATCTTGGTCTGCACTGGTCGCAAAGGCAGAATCACTTGCCGCCAGCAGGCTAAGGGTTATATATAAAGCTGGTATCTTTGTAACCACTGTTGCATTTTTACACACTTGTTCACTCTGATGATTTGACCTGCAGTGCTTGGGTTTCATAACTCTGCTCTGCATCATTACAAAGATAATGCCCCAGTTTTTACTTTTAGTATTTTCGTTAAGTTTTTGGATATAAGCTGGTAATTCTTAATAACCACTTGTGGGATCACACATCTTTTCACTGCAATGAAGTGACATGCAATGATCAAGTTCCATAGCTCTGTTCATCTTCTCACAAAGTTATGCCCCTTTTTAGCTTGATTATTCAAATAATAGTTTGAACTATTTTATCTCAACCATTTTGTTGGTCTCTGCACTCTGATTTGGTTAAGTTTTGTAACTATGTTAGCTGGAATGTCAGGAAGCACTTTGTGGAAGGACTCACTGGGTCGTTCACTGTGATGATCTCACATGCAGTACATGGTTCCATAACTCTGTTTTGCATTTTTACAAAGTCATAGCTTAGCAATTTTTTGTTTTGTATGTAGGCTGGTAATTCTCATTATCCACTAATAGGAGTGGATTGAAACTTCACGCATCTGTTCATTATGATGATATCTGTATTGAAATGCACAGGTCCTATAACTCTTTTTTTTGTTGCTTTTTCACAAAGTTATGCCCCTTTTTCAACAATATTTTTGATTTAATCTGTTGTCTCACCAAGCATCATAAGAGGAGATAGTTCTTTGACTCAAAACTGTTGCCCATTTTGTATGTCTATGTAGAGATAGTACCTAAGTTTTTCAAATCATAGGTCTGAAGTTAAAAAGCTTTGAAATGAAGACAAATGTCCATATATTTCTCAAAAACAGAAATATAGACAATATTTTAACCAGAAGTGTGGAGTTATGAGCATTTAATATTTTCATGTTAACGAAAATTTTGTGATCAAGGAAATGTAACTCTTCTTTAACATGGAGAGCATAAACATCAAAGGGACATAATATAGTCAATATTTTCTAATTGGGAGCATTTGATTTACATTCAACTTTGATCTGGATTGCTAAATACTGATCCATGATACTGTGTGCTAAAAATTTAGAACATCTGGAACAGTCTATTAACAGCAAAACTATGCTTTAGCAGAATCTAAATATTGAAGCTCTAACTTGGACTCGAACCCAGGACCTCTCACACCTAAGGCAGACACTCTACCACTTCCCTATAACAGCAGTAGCTAATAGCTATGCAGTTTAATTGCTGAATTACATTGCGTGAACTGAAACAATAATCGGTGAACTCCGGATTATCGGCGTATTCGCTTTGTTACCTAACGGCAATTTTTGTGTAAAGAAAAAATATAATCTAATGCTGACAACGTCATAATCGGTCAAATCTGCCCAAATTTCTCTGACGTGTTGTTCAGAGTATGAACTTACTAACTGGTAGTACCAGTGAAATATTTCTTACACTGAATCTTTTAAATTTGCCCTTTTTGCAGCTGTCGAACGGCAAAGACGGTGAGTTTTGTCCAAATATAAGTAATTATTTTACCAGTTTTGAGAGGATTTCAATTGATGGGAAATTACAGTTACAAACTAAATACCTTTCTGCAACACATGGATTCATTAGCATTCACTGTCAATCAGTATTATGACTAAGATCGACTGTCATTCATTCATTTCAAAGTTTCATAGACAGAGTCCGTTGTTTACATTTTTGTCGTAACCGGTGCACTTGTAAAAATCACTTTAGTTTGAAAAATCAAAGTATGCGAAGAGCTATGGTACGGTCTCTAGTCTATGTTTGCATTATTGTAACTCTCAATTTGAGTGACATGGCTTTTGAATAGTCAAGCATTGCAGTTGTTGTCCTCCAACAGCTCTTTGTTATATAACCATTTCAAGGTTTGATCTTGTCCTAATTTACTATCCACCCAACTCACTCTAAATTCAGTTGCTTTTGTACTTATATTCAGGAAGTCTGAAAAGCTAGGTGAAGTTCTGCTTGCAACTAGCTATAAATAAAAGAAATTGCAAATTATTCTGGCTTTCATGTTGTTACTTTTTATGCTCTCAAAAGAGTTCATTTGCATGATGTATATTTTGATCATGTTTTCAGAAAAGATTATATACTGATTTAGTAACTGTGTATGGGAGTTTTTCACAATGAATGATGTTATAACATTCTCTGAACAAACACCCAAGACTCTACTTTTTTATCCAAGACTTTTGGTATATGAGTCTTTGAGAAAATGGAGGGGTGTCAATTTACCATACACACGTATATAGGGGGGTTAACTGAAAATGTTTTAAGCATGTATTTGAATAACTAATGATATGCCTCTGTAAATCTAGATGTCTTTGAAAAGTTACTTGTTCCATTTTGTATGTTCAGTTATATATTTATCTAAATGTTTTTTGTCATAGCAATAAAATTATTGAGCTTTCATGGGGATTGCAGCAATACCAAGTTTGTATTCCCTCGAAAATAGTTTTTGAGCTCTTATTTTATTGTTTCTCTAAAACAGATTTGAGAAGGCAACTAGCTGTCACTGTGGGCCTCTGCGTACTTTGGATTTATAAACTTTTGATAGAAAAATACAATACTGACTTACAGTTTGACAACTGATTTATATATATTTAGAAAATGTCATATTGGAGATAAAAGCTCTTAATACAAACCTTTCCATAATATCTTAGTTTTTCTTCTCTGTCTATCAAAATATAAAATGTTCTTTATTAATTCTAGTTCAGCTGACATGCACACTTGATCCACACTAATCCTTTAAGGCTTGTGAAGTTGTTCCTTATTCAGTATTGTTTAGAGAAAATTCTTTTTAATTTTAGCAACTATGCACTTGCGGATTAAATTGTACCGTCTAACACTTTTAAATTTGATTTCAATTTAGACCTTATATTAGTCCAAAAGGAGTTAAATTGGAATTCAGATATGTGAATTAATATGAAAGTTTTATTTATTTGTGTTAATTGGTAGAAACAGTGGCAGTATGAAATGAAATAAGAGCAATTTGTTAGATATGAATGATATTATTTGTCACAAATCATTATTTTCTCGTATTTCTTGTGTTATATTTAAGAGATAGCATCCCGCTAATCAATTCATTTTGCAGGTAATTTAAAGGAAATGTCTTCTGGCAAATCAATAGCTTTCACTGGAGTTTTCTATTTTGAGAATGACAATTTATTATCGTTTTGACACTTGTATTTGTTACTGTTTTCTAACTTTTCTAAATAATGTGTGATGTATAGAAATGATACACATTCAAATCAAAGGTTTTTAAGATGTTTGAATTGTAATGAAATTAGTATTAAAATTAAAAGACATTTATCTTATATTGACAACAAAAATGTATTTCAATATATGGTGTGTATAGTGGATGGAGTGTACCTTATAAACATTGTATACAGAAGAAAATATATAATTGATCTGTTTCGATATGGAGTTTAAGGACCTGCTGATGTGGAGATGATATCCATTATTTTAAGCATTGATTGACTTTGGGACAAAAAAGTTTGTCAAAGTATATGTTATACTTGAAAATTTGAAAAATTGAGGACTTAATGTTATCAGATTGACTGATGTTGGTTTGACAGATACTAGTGTTCCTTAAAGTGCTTATAAATAATGTTTTTAAAAACACCCCATTACGGGTCCCCGAGAAGGGATGTGACACGGAGGATATGCTGGGAAGATGATAGTACTGTTAATGTAACAGACGTCCCACTTGTAAGAGAAGTATGTACATTTTCTTCCATGTCAAAAGGATTTTCAAATTACCGTAAAATAAAAATGAAAAACATATAATGACAGAGCAATATTCACTACATTTGCCTACTGGCTAAATAAGCTAAAAAATTCACAAAAGTTCTGCTCTTACTAGTATGAAATATATCACAAGTTGACCATTTTTATACGCCTTAAGGGACGTATTATGTTTTAACCCCAGTGTCCGTCTGTCAGTCCGTCTGTCCGTCTGTTAGCAATATTGTGTCCGCTCTGTTACTCTTGAACCCCGTGAAGGATTTTGAAGAAACGACACAAATGTTCACCACACCGAGACGACATGCAGGGCGCATTTTTTGGATGGCTTGCTTCAAGGTCAAGGTCACACTTAGGAGTCAAGGGTCATATGACTTTGTTTCATGTCCGCTCTGTATCTTTTGAACTGCTTGAAGAATTTTAAAGAAACTTGGCACAAATGTTCAGAATACCGAGAGGACGTGCAGAGTGCATGTTTCATATGGCTGGCTTCAAGGTCAAGGTCATACTTAGGGGTCTAAGGTCATACCTTTGGGCATATATTGCTCTGCATTGCGGTGCAAGCCTTTTTAAAATATTCGTACTCATACCTTATTTCCTATTTTAACCTTGTGAAAAATATCTGTTTTACAGTAAGTCACATATTAAAAGGTGTTTGGGAATGATTTTGATAATACTTACATCTTAAATATGTTCACAGTGTGGGATTAGTTTTTTTTGTTCTTATCCCCTCCATGTTGGTGATTTCTTAAGGGGAAAACAATTTCAAACTAATGATAATCAATTTTGTAATGGTATGCATACTTGATTTTATACTGCATGGCTACCTTTAGAATTAGCAGACGGCAATTTGAATATCTTTGTGACATGTAATCACTATGCAAGAACTTATCTTTTATGCTATGAGTTATATTAAAATGATAAATGTAACAATACTATCAAAGGGTCGGTGAGGGATAAATTTGAAATATTGAAAATCAAATCAAAACTTCGAACAACTAAAGGATTTGCATCAGACGGACATTAAATCTGAGGAGAAGTATTGCTTGTCAGTTTTGAATTATTTGTAAATCTGAAGGATCTGTATACTGTAGAGATTGTTTTTTAAAAACACATCTAAAATGGTGAGTGAATCAAACTTACAAAATATAAATTATGGGATTTCATTTATTTTACAATCTGTGTATAAAATATTTAAACAAGAGTGATATTAAACATGGTCGGAATATTCTATGATATTTTCAACTTTTCATATATTTCTGTTAGAGATTTATATAAGGCACAAGATGTTTTAAGGACGTACATATATGAGCCGCGCCATGAGAAAACCAACATAGTGGCTTTGCGACCAGCATGGATCCAGACCAGCCTGCGCATCCGCGCAGTCTGGTCAGGATCCATACTGTTCGCTTTCAACGTCTATTGCAATTAGAGAAACTGTTAGTGAACAGCATGGATCCTGACCGGACTGCGCAGATGCGCAGGCTGGTCTGGATCCATGCTGGTCGCAAAGCCATTATGTTGGTTTTCTCATGGCGTGGCTCATATATTATTGCAATTACAAATGTACGTAGATTTAGATCCGTAATAAGAAATATGTTATTTTATTACCTTTTATAAAATGTAATTTAGTATATTTTAATAATGTGAACCAAAAGGCATTTTTGAAAGTGAATGTAATCTCTGAATTTATTTAATATACTGTGCAGCCAAGATAGACAAAAGGGAGGTAATTATAATAAACACAAATTTCATAAATGTAATTCAATTGTTCTTATAATTTGTTCATAATTTTTTGTACCATTCCTTAGTATATTTGTCATACATGTAGTGAATTTCCCTTTTTGGGAATGTGTGTGAAGAATGGTGTAGTTTAGTTTAAAGGTGGTTAAATAGATTATGGTCAACAAATGGATTTTTTTAAAACTTTACCAACTGATCATTTACGCTTTTTTTGTGTTCATCGAGTTCTTAAAACACTCCTGATTTTTACTGGAAGTATTTTTAAACTTTGATTTTCCTATCCTGGTTGCCAACCAAGATAGCATTATTTTAGCATAAGTGTAAATTTAATAAACACATTTTGCCAAAGGAATGTTTTGAATTTAAGCACTACTGTATTAAAGTTGTCAAAGATTTGTATTGACAAGAACATATTTTCATTAGAAATTTATGCAAGTTTATAAAATTATTATTACCTCCCTTTATCTATCTTGGTTGCACAACCAAGGTAGATTTAAGATAAATTAATTCCGAAGCTACAAGTTGTTTCAAAACTTGCCTTTTGTATCAGGTAGTTGAAATGTTCCAATATATATAAAATGCAAATGTAAAACTAGAAATTATATTGAACTTAAAAGAAATAATTCACTTTTTTAAACACTTTTGTATTAAAGGGAGATAATTACAAAATTTCATAAAAAGTAATAAATTATACATTTCCAATAGGGATTTAACTCTATGTAATGGGTCTTTTTGTTCCTTAAATAAATTTCTAACAGAATATATGAAAACTATAAAAATGTCAGAAAATGTTGCTCAAATGTGATTGACCACCTTTAAACAAATATTACCGGTACTCAGTTTATTATATTGGAACTTATGTTCAAACGATACATAAAAATGAATTCCGCTGCAAGTCTTGGGCAGTTGACAGGTGACATTGTATCATTGAAATCTTTACATTGTTTTTGCATTAATTGAAGTATGTTTTCTTGATGTCATTGTGGTGGTAAAAGCTATTTTTTAATGATACTCCCATGAGCTTCCAAGTGGATTTCCTTCAGATTTAAACTTTATTTCTGTCTATATCACTACATTTATTTCTATGATATAAAATGCAGTGTGTGTTTGTTTGTCTAGGCGTAAAAAAAAATGTTTGTTCCCGGTATCCCGACCTACCCTAAATTTTTGGCCCGACCCTGAATGTTTTTATGGCAGAGAATTTCTTTTTCAACTTTTTAACAAAAAGTTGCAAAACTGCACTTTTTATGCTTTAAACATGGCCAGTGATGTTAGAAATCAACTTATTGATGCTCTAAAGGCATAACCCCCTTATTTGTATTCATTTTTTGACACAAAAATTACCGTAGATACCCATGTATAATGCGCTGTTTTTTTACCCCTGGGACCACCCCCGAATCGTGGGTGCGCATAATACACAGGTATAGACAATTTTCCAACTTCGAAACAAGTTTGTTACCGATGTTCGCCATTTTGGTAAAGGGAAACTACTCCCCGCGCTTACTGTCACCGCTAAAGTCTAAGATTGCCGTTACGTTCCGTAAAAGATCGAATGGTTTACTTTTCTTTCAAACAAAATTAATTTCATATAAATTTAAAAGTATTTTGATGAAGGAAATGTTAATAAATCACAAAAATTATGATACTAATTAAAGATCGAGAATTATCGTCAACCGAGATCAAACTGTGAACAACATAATTGAAACGAGGTGACGCGCTAATTGCCGATAATTACTGGCTATTTGATCGTGACAAAAAGACTATCACACCTTTTGTTATCGGTTTGAATTGAGAAGCTCATGTCATTTTGAAAGATACCATTCTGAAATATTGAATCAGCTGCTATTTATTTATTCAAAATAGTTAATTAAAAAAGGTAAAACAACAAATACAACAATATTTTACTGGTTTTATTTTCGAGAAAACAAAAATCGATAGTACCGCGAGACCAAGCGGCTCTCCGCCGTGGAGATAAAATTTATTACCGGTGTCGATGTAAACTCTACTTTCGTTTTCCATCCATCTCAAAATTGACCAAAAATGTTTTTTTTTCCCAGGATTTTGGGTTAAAATCGGGGGTGCGCATTATACACGGGTGCGCATTATACATGGGTATCTACGGTATTTCAGAAAAGTCTCCCTTAATAAAAAAAAAATTCCAAAAAAAAATTCTTCCAATCTACCTACCCTAATTTTTTTGAGCATGTTACCAGAAACAAAGAATTTTTTTTTAGGCCCTATCCATCACACTTATAACCTTAGCCAGGATGATATCTTTTAAACCATGGAAGAAAATTTAAAAGAAACTTAGGCAGTGAGAGGGAGTGCAGGGAGCAGGAAGCAATTAAAGCTTTATCTAGAAAAAGTTCCAAATTATCTTTGTTTTTTGTAATTTTAATCAGCGTAACTTTGCAACTGCTATTAATGAATTATCTCCCTTTTTTACATACTCTTTTATCTGGATACTTGATTCCCTGGATATTCCCCTCTTTTTTTTTGTGCGCAGAAATTTTAATTTACAACTATCGAATAAATGCATTGAGTCGATGTGCAGAACTTCCGCTTTTCATCAATTACTGTTTAATCTAGACCTTTTCATCATAGGGCGGAGGTTGGGGAAATAAATCATGTCTCTGATGTAAGCAGCTCAGAACCTACCTGTTTTTCTTGTTATATTAATGTCAGCATGAACATCACATAAAAATGCAATAATTGTCTAATATTTTTATCAATATTAATAAGCACTGTAACAATATGAAAATTACAATATTCCTGAATATATGGTACAGCTCAATTAATTTAACTTCCGTTCCAGGCACCAAACCATTTTTAACAAATCAGCATGTGGTAATGTCAGCAATAATTGGCTTAATAATTTTCAGGCCAAGCTTTATAAAAAAATTTTTCTGATCATTAGTGTGGAGGTTTTAATATATGATATTACTGGGTATGCTTTATATTCTTTTCAATATTCTAAAAAATATTGAGATCTGATAATAGTAGAATCTTATTAAATCAAGTATATTTATATGACCAAATTGTCTTTCTTTTCTGGAATCGTACTAATAAAGAACGTCTACTTGAATCAATTAAAGTATTAACAATTCTAAATATTTCAGCTAACGTTAGAGTAAAAGTACTAAATTCTTGCACCAGTCTACTTCCATAGTAAAACAGAAGAAAAAAATGAGTTTAAGAAACAACATCGGTAAAAAGAGGTACAAAGCATAAATTAGTAATTGTTTTGGCCTATGTATTATTCCTAGAGTATATATTGATTTCCAGTGTTTATTACAAGACATTACCATATGCATATACAACAACTCAAAATAAAAGATGTAAAGGCAGCAAGCTTTCAAATGAAACTAAAATTCATTTTCTTTTACCTCTAGTGTGCTTTTTTGCATTTTCTTACCGAATGATTAAGTTGTGTTAGGTATTAATCTGTGTATTTATTTTCAGCTGTGTATTTAAAGTGTTATAAGTGACGATTACGTATTTTAGTTATCTTAATTAACTCTTTCAAGTTTTTTTAAGTGAAATCCTACCCGACAATTTACAAAGGTAATAGCTTCTTGGTCGTCGCATTGACTCCATTTAACAGCCATAAAATACAGAAAGTATGTCAAAAAAGAATTGACAAAATAAGGGAGAACCGACAAACGCAGTATTAAAAGAAATTATTTTCTTTTGATTCTTTCAGGCTGTTATAAAACTTACCATGTACAATTAACAAATAATTAATATTTCTTTTTAGAACAATAATTTGTGCAACCTTCTTCCGTTGATATGGTTAATATAAGCGATGTATTTTATTCAAAGAATACGTTTTTATACTATAAATTTGGTAAAATATAAAAATAAGATTCGTGTATCATGTAACAAAATTTCTGTAGACAATAGTGTGAAGTTTGTTTACTCTAAATTTGAGACTGATAAATTAACCTTTAGCCTGCTGGCGGCAAGCGGCTCTGCCTTTGCGACCAGTGCAGACAAAGATCAGCCTGCACGTTGAATGTCTGCAGTGGATACATGTACATGGACAAAAGTGTGAAATGTTACATGATGTGACGTGAAAAATTGTTTCTTGCTGACAGTGACGGTAAACAGTGAAGTCAATTGTTCTGTTTACATTAACAAATTTTATACAAAATGAATATGTAATAATATAGTATTCATTCAAACTCTTGTTTCATATTTATAATATGATATACAATTGAAAATATAAAAAAAAATGTAGCTAAAGTGTTTCAAACAAACTTGAAAAACGGCGTTAAACCCAAAACAAACAAACAAAACAAACAAACTTGAATGAAACACTCGAACTACCAGAAACGAACAATAGAGCTGATGCTCTGAACAATCGATTTCTTTATTTGATAGGTAGTATAACGTCTTTGTAACAGTATTAAAATATTATTTTCTCTTTCAGTAATTCCGTATGAGCTGACAGTCCCAACAGAATACATAGCATTTTCCGGCGATCTCGATGTTCTCTATAGGATTCCAGACGGTGTTTCTCTCTCAGATGCCTTTATTCGCGTGGCCTTAATAACAGACGACGGCGAGGAAGAAATCACAACTCTTGGAATCGATCCTAAATATCAAAGCGGAAGTAAAAAAGTTACGTGTGGAGTAATTGAAGTGGCAGGAAAATATGAATTTCAAATGTATATGTATTATGGTGGTTCCCTTTTAAAACGGGCGATTGTTATTGTACGATGGCCAGATATTGTGCTTCAGTTACCAAAGACCCATTTTGCTCAAAGTGATTCCGTCCAACTGAAACTAGACTCCCCAGCTGTGTGCAATCCAAGACTAAAAAGATATGGTTTTGAAATGCAGCTTGAATATGCAGACAACACCTCAGCGATCTCAATAGCAGGAAATCATGAAATCTTATATTCACAACCATTTTCAAATTTATCTGCTACAAATTTATTTGTTGAGTTTCCATGCTCGTTGTTCGACTTACCAGGAATTTACCGTGCCTCTCTCATATCATCATTCAGTGCAATATCTGTAGTGTCTAGAAGTAATTCAATGTTGACTACAAAAAATCCGTCTTACAAAATAAATATTTGGTCGGATACTATATTTCCGTGCAATGATAATAATTTGATGATAAACTATCAGTTGCCTCCGTGTCCTGGCACCAAAGAGAGTAATAAAATTCGGATATACATGCTTCGCCGGAAGTCTTCTGGGTCATTAGCCGCGCCTTTAGAACAAGTGTATGTGGAAGAGCGTCCAGCAGATCCGGACATCACATTCATCAAACCGTCGTGTGATATCTTCGAGACGGTGGCCGCTGGGTATTGCTTCCAGATTGTGACTATTGCTAGACGTGGCGTCATTATCAACCAGACAGAGCTTTGCTTATCGGCACATCCAGATTCAGGTAAGGAAAAGTATTGACTAATTAAAAAGAAAAGTAGTTCGGTAAAGGGTTGTATAGTTAAAAGGGAGCGTTGAATTGTGAAAACAGGGGATCGAATCTACTTTTAGTCACGTCTTTGTTGTTTAAACGATTTCTTGCAAAACTGGGCTTGGTTTACATTGATAATCAATGTATTAAATAACATCGATACACGTACTATGCCCCAACGATAACTTGATATTTACAAACATGACTATAAATAGATTAAAATGGAACATAGGGAATTCATCATTTTTCTAACATGTTAAAACCTAATATTTCTAGTTTCGTTACCAAGTACAATTTAGCTCAGGGGTAAAGCATACTATCCATCACAAACAGACATTTTGCCGTGTGGGTTCGAAACTCGGCATCGATATTTGATTTTTATTTCTTTTTTGCATGAAAAAATATAGATTCCTTCATGTGTTCTGTGACATCACGACAAAGAAATATCTAAAGCCGATATTGCAGATAAGAAAGGTTTAGCATTATATCAAAGATGATATTAATAAATTATATGCACTTAAGCGAATAATGAACATAATATTATGTTATATAAAGACATATGTGCAATGCAATTACAAACCATCAAAGAAAGAAATGAAAATATGGGAAAAAATCTGAAAAATTTCCTCATGAGGATTCGAACTGACAAGACGATTTGCTTTTATTCGATGGTTATCTGCATTTTACCCAACTGAGCTATGTTGCCGTTTACACAGTGTATAGTTAAAATGAAACAAATACTAATATTTACTTGTCAAGTAATGTGCAAGCATTATGAATTGTTATTTTATCAGTTATCATAAAATGGACTCGTCCTCGCGTTTTGGCGGGAATCACGTTATCATTGGGGATTAGTACGCTATGTTGTATACATTATCATGCGAGTGGTTACTAATAAACTTTGATAATGTGGCAGGTGAGTCCAATATGTCCAGGGGTGTTCAAAGATAATCCTTCATAAATCTACTGTGCAGCAAATATTGGATTTACCTGTATTGGAAAATAAACAGTGTCGACTGTATTGAGGTCAACTGCCACATTCTCAAAGTTTATTAGTACAACATTATTATAAATCAAAACAAGGGCCTTGTATAACAAACATTGGTTAAATAATAACACAAATATAGTAAATAAGAGAAGGATCGCTCGCTGAATGATCTTAAAACATAGGCTTGTCGCTAAGATCTTGATTTATTCTCCTATATTTGTGGAATAAAGAGTTGTGTTTACTTGGATGGGCATAGTCTACTTGTATTACACTTTAGATTTTTTGCTTATTGGTAAGTAAATTACGTAGTGATTACGTGAACGACTACAGTCTTAACAGACATTGACAGACTCAATAATAACATGAACACCGGTCCATATCATTTTGTCTGATAGTATGAATAAATCTTTTATTGAAGTGTTCATAAACTTTTCAAGAAAGGACTGCTAAAAATATAGTCAAAGCAAATAAACGATGATATACCCACATCATCTTGCCACTTATGCCGCCGGCGATGACGTCTTATAGCATGAATATGATATGCCTTGTTTTGAATTTGTTAATAATTGTACAACAATGGACAATGCCGCACTATATGAACGTACAACAAACTTGATATATTATATGGAACTTTGGCTTGAATTAATTCAAGAGATTGGTTATAAGCACCGCATACGTTCTATTGTACAATTTCAAAAGCATTCAGATTTAAAGACAGTTCTAATCAAAGAAGTATGTCTAAAATATACCACAATTTAAATCAGATCATGGCGTATCTTAAACGCCAGTGTGGTTAGTAAAACATTTCAAGAAACTCCAGTCCAGTACTGTAAAAATACATGTATGTATTTTATTATTGTGTATAGCACTGAAAATCTATAGTTTGTACGGATACCAGGGAGTAATCAATCTAATTTAATCTGATGGAATGTTCTTATATTCCCTATTGATCTGTCCGCGAAGCACGCGCGCGTTCTGTCGTTACCTGTCGTCTGATTCTGTGAGACTGTCTCTAACAGACGACATCATAAAGCAGAGCGTTTACCTGACATTGATGAGCTTCCTGTAGGTTAATTGATGAAATTTGATCCAACACGTTATCTGGTGGCGGCAGTATGCAGGCGATAGTGCTAGTCCTTTGTCAATGAAGGTTGAAGCTCAAAATAAAGCAAAGTCTACTGTCAGCACAGAAGTATACCTTTGTAAACATTGTGTTTTATTCTTATATTCCCTGACATTTTACAGAACTATGACTTACATATTTATGTTTGAATGTTTCAACTGGAACAGTAAAATCAATTTTCTGAACAAAACTACGACAGTAAACATAACGCTGCGATGAACCTTAATCCGACATGACGTTTTAGGTGAAGCTTGTCTCAGAATTTATCAACACATCTGTCTTGTTCTGAGATTTCAGTATTTGCCTCATTTAGTTCTGGAATTAGACTTATCGATGCTCTTTGCAAGAACCTTGGTCGTTACTCCTCTACTGATAAAACTGTTTCCATATACTAGTAGTTTTATAAATGACATTAACTTTTTATACATTTTCTTTGAAAAAAAGAAGCTCTAAATAAGCGACAGAATTCACGGTCAAAGTTAAGCTGTTTTAAGTTGTATGCAGAAACAGACAATATCAAAAGATTTTGTTTGATATTCTGGAAGAAGTCATCTTACACAGGATTTCAGTCTGTATTAAAACAGACTTTTCTAACTAGAAACGGAACCATTGATGTATACAGTAGAATTTATTCTCTCAAAAAGTAGCGGCAATTTTACATCGGATAACAAGATAAAAGTACAACATTGCTTAATGTCTTTGGCACTGAAAGTCTTTGCACATGAAAAATTAGAAATACTGACTGTAATATACGCCTGGATAAAACAGTTAATACCAATGAATGCAACAAGCGGTCTGTAAGAATTGCAATAATGTTTCTGCTTGTTTCAATCAGACCATCCAATATAGCTTCTGATACAACAGATAGACAATGGAAATAAATAAATGATGAAGAAAAAAAGCATGTGATGGCTCGCGTTATTGATTCGCACATGTCAGCTCAATGAAGGTTGTTTAATAAATGAAGCGGTAGTGAAAGAAGTAATTGAATGTTTGGCTTAATGTAGAATCAGCATGAATTTGTGATGAATAGTTCCGAAGTACTATATCATAAATCTCTCTAATATAATGGTTGGCAGATTCCATCTAAATGGCTTCAGAATCTGCGTTAAACAAAGAAATGAGTGCACACTTTTAATTAATAATGAAACCGCCAATTATTTGACGTATTTTCAGTTCAATTACATTTAAAGCATTTCAGTTTTGTAAAGTTTATTTGCTTGCAAAATATACGTTGTAACTGCACGTAGCTTTGAAGCATGAAGTATTGCTATACAAAAACTTCTTGCAACAATGCAAGATTTAGATATGTGTAGGTCTAGTAAGTCCGCATAAATGATTTTATATGTTTGAATCATTTCGTCTCAAGTAGTAACTACTTTATTGGGTTTTAGATTGGATAATGAAAAAAAGTAAACATTCAGTCGCAGTTTCCTTGCTACACTTGTTCGAAGTTCTTCTCTATCTCGACCACGGCTAGCGTGTCTCCGTTATACACTTGTTCGAAGTTCTTCTCTATCTCGACCACTTCTCTATCTCGACCACGGCTAGCGTGTCTCCGTTATACACTTGTTCGAAGTTCTTCTCTATCTCGACCACGGCTAGCGTGTCTCCGTTATAGATGCGTTGTAGGTTCGTCATCTAGCATCACATACACACTTTAACTGTGTTCACTTTTCAACCTCTTTTAGTCCTTCTAATACAGTTTTCAAGATGAAGTGATTTTATTTTAACTTAAATTCTCAGGTAATACCATTTAGCAGATGGCAGAGGTAATGACACTTGTCAAAACAAATACACAAAACGTTGCGGCTGTGATTGTCGGGAATTCTGATTGTGAGATATCTTGTCCAGTAATGATTGACTATGGAGCAAAACAAATGACACATGCGGAGATAAGAGGACCCTGATGAAACACAGATAATTTGTTAGAATGTCAATGTTGACATTGGATAATATTCACCCCCAGGGTTCATAGGGTCCTGGGTTACAGCAAATGACGATGTTGACCACTAGGTACATTACACTGATCGTATATCGATCTGGTCCGAAATATTATTTCCGTCTCTAATTTGACTAATTTCTGAAATATTGCAAAAAGGCATGTGATAAGTTTGTACATCTCTTTCCCCTCAATTTAGAGATTTTTAAGAAGGTTGTGTCGGTTCAAACTTTATTTGCGGCTTAAATTACAGGGTACACGGTCACCCAGACTTTAGTGTACTATACTAATAAATCCAGTCTGATGTTATGGTCAATAAAAAGTATAAAATGAACTTTGACTGTAAGCCGCCGCTTTGTATTTTAATGTCAAAATGATCAATTAGTGTCAGAAGTTATACAGGACCTCCCTGTGACACAAGTAGACTGAGAATAAATTGATGTACTCTCATATAGTCAAACATTTTGTTCTCGACTGTATTTATAATCTCGGTGGTCATTCAGAGCGGTCAGTGGTTATTAATGGTCATTTACCTGACCAATGACCTTTGACTCCCGTATAATTAATTTGTTCAAGGGATTTTAAAATCTGTCACGGCCTGCACATTATGGCTTCCCTGTCTCTATCGGAGAATGGATCTAGAGTGGAAAGCGTGTGAATAGCCAAACGAAACCTTAGTAACGCATTAAATTGATGAGTCGTATAAAAGTGGATTGATCAGTTTGGTTTTTCTAGCCCTGCTTGGTTCCTTTTGTCAGCACTTCAAAACTATTAAACTTCGTTACCTTAACTGGTAATGAAAGCCAGGCTTAACATGTTTAAATGTCTGGATTCGATTAACTTTTCGATTAAGTATTAAACAAAAGAGAAAATTGCAGTTGGGAAGGATTCTATCTACACTTTCCGGTTGAAAATCATTCTTGCTCGTGTACCTGTACCCATTCGCCTTAAATTTAATACGATAGATTTTTATTGTGGTAGATTTTATTTCAATTATCTTGACTATCATCTGTATTGACACAGGATTCAATAATAAACCCGTCCAGTTTTATTACGCGCCGCTCGCGAGAGTGTGATTTATAAAGTGTCGGTTTACAGCCTTGAGTGACCATTACAGACCAAATCAGGTGGCTTTTGACCACGTATATACATAAAGTCACGGTTATCAACTGATCAGTTTGATGTATATAAGTTTTAGTACCAAATTAAACCAATTTGGTGGAAAATTTCAGCTGTGCACCGCGATCCCAGCAAAACAGCACGTTTGTTTACATTTCACTTAGTGCGCGCCAAATTATGTTAGTTCGTTTGAAAAATGACATTTAGTTTTGTTTTATGTTGACAGTACGTGTTCCTCTTATGACCGTGGAATGCCTAGCTGAAATACAATGAATATGAATTATCAATTGATGTATTTTGTGTAAAATATTTTAAGCAGTCAGTTGTTTTATTGAAAATAAACGTGTTTATTTTTGCACAGCTGAAGCAAATAAAAACATGACTAATACCTTAAAAACATTCCAAAGCGATTGTCGACGTATATTAAGTTAAATACAGGATAAATTATGTAGCTTATATCAACCTTTTTCATTTTCAAGCCACTCGAATCGTTACCTGCTTCATCATTTGAGGGTATATATACCAAAATGAATATCATTCTTTGTGCAACATCAATTTTCTTGCTATAAAATGTCTACCCTTACAGCGCGTTGCTCACTGATAAATGGTTGCATTCACACTGAATTTGTTAAACTCCTATTATTTATTGTCAGAAAGTTATATACAATGAACAGTGAAATTGTCCGTAGAAGTTTAAATCTTAACCAACGAAGCAGCTCATAGATTTTGAAAACGATACATTATCTACAGCATTTGATCGAAAATAAAGAATTTGATTTATGTGAGAAAAATGCCAAGTTGCCCTTTTTAAAGACACACATTTTTTCTCCGTTATACCGTGTTCACACTAGCAGATCGGTTTTATTTTTATCAGGCACTAATTGGCTATAATTGGTATTTGACATTTAAAACCCATCAAAATATAATCTAGTTTGCGTCCACACTAGGCAAAGAAATGTGGTTTAAATATATACATGCAATGTTGGAAGTTAACAAATATTTTGCAATAAGCATAAAAAGGTAACAAAGAAGGAGGCTAACAGAAACAAGAAGGAGTCATCGATGTTTAAACTTCTCTGTTCATCTAAGAATTTCTGTTCATTCCATCTATAGTCCATTTTGAGCATCAGCATGACTCCATATAGCAATTTAATGTTTGTGTTTCATCAACACTCCAATTACATTTGCCAGCCATAGCATCAATTGTTTGATACAAAAGAGAAACACATGGTATTCTTCTGCCAAAAGGTAAGATCTGTTGGTTTGGGATTGTAAAACCAGTTCTAACTCACATTTGCGTTCACACTTGTAAAATAATGTAGTATTACTTTTTAATATGGTATTAAAACCACCTCCCGAGGTAGTTTTAATGCTACATTACAGAAACCACTTGACCTTTACATAATTCACGGTTTAAACCACATATAGTGTGGACGCAAACGAGTTTAAAAAATAAACCCATGTTAATATAGGATTAAAAACGTAGTCTGAACACGGTATTAGTGTACTTCTCCCTAAATGATTAATGACTGATTAAACAAAAATGGTCAGTACACGGACAATGGATTAAAATTTGACAGTTTGCTTGTTAAACAACATTAAAATCTAAATCAAATTGCCATTCAGACATTCTTGTAATTTGAAATACGGGCACTTGGGTTTCGCCAAGGAGGCGAAAATGTTTCATTGTCCATTTGTTTACATTAGACGAAATGAATACAACCCAATTTTAATTTTAAACAAGAAAATATCCAGAATAACTTATTGAACGCTGTTGGTCATTTGTCTGTGTCTTCAAGAGCATTTGTGTCAATGTAATGAGTGTGTCTGTCTAAAATAACAAGATCGGAGATGGAGAAAAATGGATTTGTAAGCCGGTTGATCCTCTCCGTGTCGTTTCTAGTCCCAAGGTAGTCATACATATAGATTGAAAACATAAAACCACCGCGGAGCATCTGTTTGTGAGAATGGAAGTGGCGTGATGTGAGACACAATTTATAACATAAAATCAGACAGCATGCACGCTGCGGCAGAGGCATGCATTGATGTGCATCTTTGCATTTCAATGCACAAAAATCATCCGGATTTAAACATTAATGATTCACCTGGTGTCAAATGTAAAACCAATTTTAAAATATCAGAGTAAGACTAGTTTATTGAGCTTTTTTTCTAATTGTGAATTTTACGGAGATTAATTAGATATCATGTCTATAGCCAGTGATACGAAGTCATTCCATGTATAAATATCGATAAAAACTAGTAGACGTTAGTAAAATAAAAAAAAAAAATCATACCTTTGATAGAACCGAGACACAAATGAAATTCAAGTGAATAGATTTTAATCAAACTTGATCATTTATACGGATTGTCCTGTCGTAAATTATATAATTTACCTTTTCGTTTTCTTGCAATATGTTTTCAGGCCGGTAAAATATCTATTAAGTCATGCCCCAGTTGTTTTCAAAACACGATGCACATGGACAGGAAGAGATTTGACTGATAAAAAAATGGGAAAAATTTGAGTGTCAAGTCAATTATAGCCAGACCTGTATTCACATTTTTGCACTTTCTCACATTGTAAAGTAAATACCGACAACAGTAAAAAAGGCTTGTATTTCAACGAGAAGAACTAGCATATGAATGTTTAATGTAGGCGCATATTTTCCCAGTATAATTATGTAATAATAAGTGTCTGTGGTGGGGTAATATTTATTGGCGATAATCGAAGAACAAACACACAATACAGATAATAAGGACACTTTACATATTTGATTTATTTACAAATTGATAGATACCCACGGTCTCAAGTCGTAATTTTGTCAATTAAATGACTCACCATTTGATTTTTGTCAAAATATTATAACATAACCCCGGTATACTAGTGTTATATTCATAAAATGTCATAATCTTTCAAACAAAAATATCCCCTGCGTGGAATAAAACGGCATTAAATGTACATTTAGAACGGTTGAATATTGTGTGAAGTGTCTATACTGTTTTGCACAATTATGTATTTGGATCTGCAATGTTATGTGCATGTTACATTGTACTTTAATGGACAGAATAATACTCTTTGCTAGATTTCTCACGAGTATAATTCATTTGACGGATATTCACAAATCCTACGTTTGTAATATACTTAAATATCTGTATCGCGTAAATTACAGCTGATATATCTGTCGGCATTTCTTCACATGATGCAACTAATTCGGATAATGCATTCGTTTTTATTGTGCGATACTTTAGGGAAACAGTATTTGTGATTTGTTACGATTAGAGGGAATAATTATGTATACTCTTTATAATACTTTGACATGACTGTATGACGAGTGTATGATCAAAGGGAGATAATCCGATTAAATGTAGTGTAAAGATGCGAACAAGTGATCGCAATAGGTCATTTGTTGAATATGATAAGATTGTTCTTAAATATTACAGATTTTTGAAATACGTAACAGCATAAAAATATAGATACCCTATGGTAATAGATATAATCTTACTAATGAAAAACATAAACTGAAATGAAAATTGTAAGCAAAATGATAATTATTTCTGACAATTTGAAAATAGCTGTAGGGTGTTCTTTAACAGTTAGTGGTAAAAACGAACACTCGTCCAAACGTTCAATCATTTTTACAGCTGAAGGGCCCGGCTTGACTTTTACATAAGTTGCAATGTTAATATTTTTATTTGGGAGACAGTTGTCTTAAGTATGATTTAGCTACTGATAGGAGTATTTGTGACGATATTTCGCGCATTTGGATCCATTAACTTTAAAACTTTAGATATGTAAATATGTGGAAATATTCAGATTAAAATGTATTTATTTATATTTATTCTGCTGCCTTTTCTTGTGGATTGTAAACAATTTTCCGGTAAGTTAAATGAATATATTGTAGCATGATGTTTTCAGTTCTATGCGAGTATATGTAGTGATATCATTGTATATTTTATTATTTTTGTTAATATATTAGTTTGCTTTGCCTTAATTTGAATGTTCTGTACATCTAGGTGATAATATATCATATATGTGAATAATTCTAAACACAAGAGGCCAAAACGCCCATGACAAATTTCTTTGTACAGGAATAAAATGAGAAACCAAAACACAAATGAAATATTTTTAAAAAATGTTTGCTCAGTAGCCAACAGTTACAAATGCTGCACCGGTGACTGTGCAGTTTGTTTAGCAGAAGATCAACCAAAATAATGGTCTATTGGTTAAGTTGTCGGTCACTCTTAACTCCGAATCTCATTGGGGCTCACACTGCGTACTGTCTCATACATGACACCAGCAAGAAATGGACTGCAGAGTGATTCAGATAAGCTTCAAGCTTTAACATTCATTCATTCATTCATTCATTCATTTTATTGGCAAATCGGTAAAATACATTACCTTTGGCCATTTACAAAATTATTTGACAAATATGGCCAAAACAATTAACAAAAACGTGAATACAACATAAGTTACAATACATATAAATTCAATTCTTAAGGATAATATCACAACTAAAAAAAAGAAAAATCAATTCAAGAAGCAGTTACATGGTCAAGAGACTGTCGTCTTATTTTAAAAGCCTCCTTAACATAGTGAGCACTCTTAAGCATAAGTTTTTTGTTACTTGTTGACAATATATTTGCAAACTTTTGCAAAGTGGGCCATGGGTTATATCCTAAATATTTATTTCTTATATCTACATATCTTGGACAACAGAGAAGCAAATGATATTCTGATTCAACAGCGTTACATGTACATAATTTGCATTTGCGATCATTTCGTTCCATAATTAAAAAATCGCCAGATTCTATTTCTAAGTAATGAGAACCTAATCTTAACCATGTGAGTTCTTTCCTCAACGAGCTATTGGATACAACATCTAAATATTTTTCATAACAGAATTGTGTTTTGAATTTTCTGAAATAATCAAGCTTGGACATATTCTGAATACAAGTATTCCAGTTTTGAATATATTGATCTCGTAGACGCTGCTTAAACAAAGGCAAATAGTTAACTTTCTTACTAAATAATCCTTGCAAACAATTATATGCTTTCAAGGCTTGATCGGACAACGACTTAACTGCATTTTCATACTTCCAGTATAAGTAAAGTTAACACCTAGATAACAAAAGTGATCCACCACTTCAGTTGGTTCGCCGTTTACGGACGATTGAAGGTCGTGTCTCTGTTTACGTTTCTCAAATATACATATTTTGGTTTTATTAACATTAATATTCAATCCCCACTTTAAAGAATAACTATACACTGAATCTAGCTGGGCTTGTAAAGTACGTGGATCAGTTGTGAATAACGCTATATCATCTGCAAAAAGTAACATATACATAGATAACTGGGTGAGATCATTCTCTGTTAAAGCATTGAAGTTGATGGTGTCACATATATCATTAACGAAAAGGATAAATAAAATCGGCGAAAGTGGTTCCCCTTGTTTTAAGCCGAGGGTTACATCGAAAAAAATCAGATAAAGCTAATGCCTGATTTCGATAGCTTTAACCACAATGCATCCATAACAATAGTATCAAACGCTTTTTTCATAATCAATAAAGGCACAGTATAAATTAATTTACAATTAAGAACATTTTGAATAATTGAGTGGAGTAAAAATACACAATCAGTTGTGGATCTATTATCTCTAAAACCAAATTGTGATTCGTTTGAAATATTCTGTTCTTCACACCATCTATTTAACCTATTTCTAAGAGCTAGTGAAAATATTTTAGCAAGTATACTGACAAGGGTGATCCTACTATTAACCATAATCGAACTAACTGATTAAAAGCAAATAGAATCAGTTCTATTTATCTTGTAATTGCGTATGACGTGATGTACTGTGGTGACATGATAAATCATGATTATTAAGCAATATGTGCTATAATTTACTGCAGCAACTTCATGGCTTACTGCCTCATATGCACCAAATTATATCCCTGTTCACCGTCGTCAATCAGGATTTAATCATGAGATGACATGTATTTATCCCTGTAGAATTAAAGAGCACGGAACTCTGTCACTGCATGTGATCTCTATAATTATTACAGTATTTTAAGTCATCGCACTGGATCCGATTTGATATGAAAAATGAATATCTGTTACCTTTAACATAGTTCTTATAATTCATAAAACAAGCAGTTTTAGTCTTTTTGCTCAGTTGATTGGTATTTTTCATGACTTAAAGAAAGAGACAAATCACCTACAATTACGTTTAGACAATACTGCAAGTACATTGAGAAACTATTATTTATAAAACGGTCTCTTTAGCAGAACTGAAAACCTAGCCGATTACATTTTTTAAACTTTCCAGAGTCGACTGAATCCTGAAAAAAATCTTTCATATTAACCATTTTACAAAATATAATGTACGACTAGCGGTTTCTAAAACATATACTTAAATGCTGAATAGTTTTTGAAAAAAATAATAAATTCGGATAGAGATGAAGCTATCCAGACTGACACAATTATTGTCATTTCAGTTTGAAAAACATTTTTTCATATAATTTCAGTCTTGCCTATAGACGGTGGTTGGAGTGCCTGGAGTCAGTGGTCCGAGTGTTCTGCAACTTGTGGACCGGGGGAGCAGAGTAGGTATCGGATGTGCGACTCTCCGACACCCAACTTTGGTGGCGCTTTCTGTCATGGAGACAGTATACAACGGAAGGATTGTGACCAGTTCTGCCCGGGTAAGTCTGGGAATGCTTTCATGACAGTAGAAATGTTGGTGTTAAGGGCTTGTTTTTGGTGAAACATTTTCTTTCTTGGTGAGAGAACCATATATATTTCACTCTAATATTTCAATAATTCACTGAGAAACATGTAATAAACCGATGTATTACCTTGGTTATTGTTTTCACTACGATTATAGACAGTACAGTATCGTATAGGAGATTGTAGTTGGAACTCTCCATTATATCAGTTTGTTCAGATTTATTTCCCCTTCTTTCACACTTTGTTATTTCAGCCTGCATATTAGAACTGCATACATTGTAGACATATATTTCAACTTTTAAACAACTCATTTTCAGATTCAATACCAATGACCCCTCTCCATACACCAAAGGTCGACAGCGCATGCGCCTGTGGATGCCATATGACGAGGGAACAGGGTGAAATTATTGCCAGTGGTCGTTGCACTGGAACATCGAAATGGCTTATCTCACTACAGAAGAATTACGTCATAAATCTTAGCTTCAGTTATCTCAGTTTCTACCAGGATAAACAATGGGTCAAAGTTCGAAACGGTGGTACCCCTGATTCGGACCTTATCGCATTCACTGACGGGCGTACTAATATTTACCATGTGACGTCAACAACAAATCAAATGCTTATTGAGTTCTACACGGAGCCTGATAGCAGCGGAGGAAACACAAATCTTGCCATTTACCCGCTCAAACCAGAGAAACAAATACATGTTCATGGCTTTATTGCAAAGTTTACATCCAATAGTAAGTTGTCGTAACCTTCATGATTTTTGTCATTTAAGGCTATATAACAATAAAAAAAAGTTCTTTGTTTCATATAAAATTCAGCTACTTCAGAACAATTTTGATACAGTTTCTAGATGTTCACTCCATCGTAGACCTATTTTCCACAGGATATTCATACATTTGCTTCAAGAAAACGAAATGAAAAAGGGGTGTTGAATAGTATGCAGTGAAATGCAAGTCAACTGAAGTCGGGTATCCTCATATTGCTGCATTTCAGAAAGCGGTCCGCAGAATAAACACCCGACTTTCGTTTTCAAGTAAACAACTGGAAAACATGCGAATATTAGCATGAAAAGTGTCTTATTTTATGTAAAATCCATTCAACGAGTAAAATAATGCACATTTGGCCCCTGGTTTACGCGCAGATGCGCGAAAAAATGGAAAACTTAGGATCTATTTATTAAGGACTTCTTTCGATACCACGGAAGCACATTTTTGACCGAATTACTGCTATATAACCTTAAAGTTTTCCGCCAGAGTTACGTTACTTGGTAATAAATACAATTGTAGTCGATTTTTAATCTACTAAATAGCTGTAATTTGTGCTATTACAATAAGTATTCATTTCTGCAATTTCTATTTAAGATGCGCTGGTTTTCTATTCAGAAGTGTAGTGTCGTACTGCTTAGAATCCGCGATTTCTATTGTATTGTTTTTGTGTCACGACGGCCAAACTGCAGCTTTACGTTACAGATTCTGCCAATGTAGTTGGAATCTTTCTTTACAGTCTTCTAGTACATGTATTCGATATAAATCATTAAAACTAAATTTGATTTATATTTCAGTCACTGACATAAATGCGATGCCCGTGTCTGCTGAACCTGTTCGGAATTCTCGGGAACCTTCCATTTGGGAGAGTACAGTCACCATAGTCGGAATTGCGTTATGTGGCCTTGTTGTCATCGCAGCACTGTCATTCGTCATCTACCATCGAATGTGCCATTACCGTCAACACAAATACGCTATGGCGGCTCACGAGGAGAGTCCAAAGCGCATGTGCAAGAGTACGAGCATGAGCAGTCCGAGTCACGAAAGTCATCATGGGATTGAAATTGAACACGACATGGAAATGCCTTTAACTGGAATACATAACGGTGCAGATAAAAAACGAGCAAAGACTCCGGGTTCCACACGATCTAAGGGATCGCTTACAAGTACGTGTTCAAATAAAGGAAAGAAATTACGAACTAAAGCCGATGTAGAGCACGGCGGCAGTTGCCGTGCTAGTCCGCTCACGCCAAATAGAGATTATTGTCAAGTTCCGCAAGATGGTAGTCCCCGCAGAAAACACAGAGTTCACGAACTGACTCAAGAAAGTGAAAATAATATGAGTTTATTTAGAACTAGTCCTTTAACGAAACCCAAGGTGCCAAGGTCACCAAAAGTTCATCCGTCTCCTAAACTAAAGAAACAAAAATCAGTGACTTCACCAACAAATGAAGATTGTGATACCTTACGGACTAAACATGATATGCTGTCTAAACGTTTTGGCAGCTTGGAACGGGAAAATCAGAGAGTGGTGATGGGGTCAGATCATACCCCGACAAACAGTGTGAAATCCCCACCGTCGGATAGTAGTAGAACCGAATGTGAGACGCCGACGAATATTGACAATGGCGTTATTTATCGAAATCACGCACGGTTTAAAAACAGTTTACAAAGTGATAAGAATAACCATCGAGACCATCCGAATGATATTACATTAACTGAACTAACAAAATCAGAAAGAGACAATGATCGAAAACCGGCGTCGGGAACGTCCGACGACTCAGCGTCGGCTGAAAAAGAAACTGGGTCAAATATGACAACGTCTTTTATTGAGAATGGTACAAAACCCCGGAGACCTACCTCTCTTACTGAAAGTTACAGTAAAATGAGTATCGCCTCGGCTGTCAGCAGAGGTAGCATAGAGGGCGCCAGAAATGGTATAGAAAGCTCAAAAGACAAACTATCTGTAACATCGAGTGATGATAGGCAAAATGCGCTGCCTAAACCAGATGGGCAAAGTCCGAAATCTCAAAGACTTGAAACAGTAAAAGTTGAGCCCAAAAACTCCTCGCCAACTAAAACATCCAAAGCTTCCACACCACGTAGTGTTCGTAGTGTAAAAAGTGATACAACAGACAATAGTAATAACACAAAGTCACCGGCTAGAAGTATTAATACGCCTTCTGACGTTATTGAACTGGAATATGATGATTTTATAGACATGGATGATACATATTCATATTTTGATCCCATTGTAACAGAACAATTAACATTTCACGGTGTGGAGAGGGTGGCCGTTAAAACACCCAAAACACCAAAACAAGAAAACTAAGAGAATTCGTTCCGTCACTCCGTATGTACGACGGACAAAATAAATTCAGGTATAGGGCGTGTACTACTGTTGTTAAAGATGATTACATTCAGGGTGCAATACAATTTTGCCATAATAACACCTTCTCATCATTCATTTGATCATACAAATTCCATTATTTTTCTATGCTTGACACCAGAGAAAGAATATATTATGTCAAGAAATGGAAGGATAGTCATCTGTAAGACCATTTGGCGTCAAGGGGCTCCCAATGAATACTCAAAATGTTTATTAGACATTTTTTTTTCAAAAGGTATTATATAATCTTGGAGAACATTTAATGGGGGACGCTGTAGAAGTATTTGATTTGACCATAAATAATACTGATCTCATATCATATTGTGCAACACTAATGTATTGTGACCAATTTCATATGAGGAGTTAATTATGAAAGGTTGTACCAATTTTGCAAAAGGCAGCTCTGTCATTTTATCATAGATCTGAAGGTTTATATTTTTGTGGTGTTATATAACGTTATATACAATAGTGCCATGAATATTCATTGCCATAAAGTCATGTCATCATTACGTCGCTAGATGTCGCTTCAGCACAATTTTTATCATATTGAAAACATTGAAAATTGCGTCAGCAAAGAAGAAATGATGATAAATTAAAAACTGATTTGAAATTTCGGATGGGCAAGCCGTATATATTTGTGTTCTATCAGGCCGAACCGTATAGTAGTATTTTGTTCCGTCATCCATTACATTTACCATGACAACTATTCATTTATATAGCAGACATGTTCAAAGGTTGTACTTACAAACTCATATTGTGCACAGTATTATTGACGACATCACTTTGATGTTTGTGTTATGTCTTAGATCAGACTAGGCATTTTTAATTCCATTTGTTTCATTCCAAAGTAGCTTGTTTAATGTGCATGTAGTCCTCTAAGCTCAAAATATTAGATCGGTTGATATAAAGTGGTTTTAAGTATCTATTACGAAATTTGACTGCGACCCAATGAGAAACCGCACAGTAATAAAATTGATGGAATATAAGCGGGTCTTCAGTTGCCAGACTCGCCTTGAGACATGATCGGCGGAGCTACACGCACTCGCACCCATAATTGAATTGTGGCTATTCCATTCTTCTGTTAGAAAAGACCATTATATCTTTACTTTGTTTAGCGTTTGCATCTGTTTATGTACATGTACAGTGTAATCATTATTTCATGTCGTTTTAGCTTTAACGTGTTATTTATTATTTTCGATAATTGTTTTTATATGATGTTGTTGTATATTTTGTTATTGTATGAGATTTCCGTTCTTTTGGAGACACAAACTAATAAAAACTCCGAAAACTTATATTCTGTGTTTCCTTTGTTTGGTTTGTATAATTTGTAAATATTATATTTTACGAATGCTTTATTGGAGAGGAACAACTTGTGATCCGCAAGGGAATTTGTAACATTTCAGTATTAAATTAAAAAATATGCTTTAGTGCTTTGGCATTGCAGTCAGACCTCGCATTTCATATTATTTCTAGCTAATTATTCCACCTTCTAGTATTCATTTGTGATATTTCCATTAGTCAATAGATATCAGTTAGTAAACGCCCGATTTAAAGAAAATAGCAGCCACCTAGCGAAAATATCAAATCGTATGAAGGTTCAGTGAGCCTACCGTTGTTGTACCGTTGTTGCTCTGCGAAATTGGATTATTTTGCAAGAACTAGTGATTCTAGAGATTGAATTTTTGGCTCAGTTGTTAATAAACTGGTGACCAACATACTGCAGAATTTATTTTGTGGAATTATCGTTAGATTAGTAAATAACTTTGACGTAAAACAATTGCAAATTGACAAATATTGGATTTACGCTTCTATAATTTCATCAGTTTTGGTGAAAACAACATCTCACTCGAAATTATGGCTAATCCATGTACAGGTAGACAGTATAGTAGAGACCAATTACTGGATTATAGAGTTTTGCCTAGGAGGTATATAATACCAAATAAAGAAACATTAGCTATGCTGAAAAAGTGTAATCTTTTGAAATACAGAGGTAAACGAGCTGGTCGCCCGGGGATAAAGTCTAAAGCTGATGCTCACTTGATAAATTTGACCCAAATTAAAATAGATCATACATTTATATTAAATGCACACAGAAAGAAACAATTGAAACGTTCTAATTTGACCCAAATTAAACTAAATCATTCATTCTATTAAATGCCCGCAGAAAGAAACAATTGAAACTTTCAACTGTAAACATAAGGTCTGTGCGTGGGAAGTCTGCTGACCTTTTCCAGCACAAATTGGAGGGGGTATAGGCCTCTGTGTGATCACGAAACTTGGCTACAGCCGGAGGTGATGATGTGAACAGGGGAGGGGGGGGTTGTCACGGATGGCTACTGCTTTGATGATGTCCCCCAGACCCGACCGTAAAAAGGTGGAGGACTTTCCCTATTATACAGAAACCATCTCAAAGTGTCAACGTGCCCAGCAAAAAAGCTTTCAGTCCTTTGAATGTGCTGAATGGAAAGTATGTAGTCAATCATTCATCCTCTACATCTTTGGAATATATAGACTGCCGTATTCGGAGAGACACCCAGTGACTCAGGCTATGTTTATGACAGAAATTTACTGAGTTTCTTGAACAAATAACGACCAGATCCGAGACTGTGCTGTTAGGGGGGACTTTAACATCCCATGGATAATAAGACAGACTGCAAAACCAACAATTCCAGCAGGTTTTGAGATCTTTTGGACTGATTCAACATGTCAATGCTCCAACTCTTCTGGTGGTCACATTCTTGACCTGATGATCACAAAGCTTGAAGACAAACGTGTAAATGTCTCAGAACCTTTTTCAGACTATACATATCTGACCACTGCTTTTTTAGTTGTAACATTGAACAGTGTCGTCCTCCCTGATCAGGAAAGAATCTAATCTCGCAATTGGAAATCTGTATCCAGTGACAAATTACAAGCAGAATTCGGACAATTGAACACATTGTAGTGAACTCGTCCAATGTCAATGGGTCTTGTGTCTGAGTTCACTAGAAATCACGTCAGACAGTGTTCAGAAACATCCCCTCAAAGGAAAGAACATTCTCTGTAGACCGACAGTTCTTGGTACTCAGGATACCCAAAACAGCTGAAACAAAAAAACGCTCAATAGAGAAAATCTTTTTGAATGACAAATCTGACCTGTCAAAGAAAGTATATAGTGGTGTAAGAAACATATATAGTGCTGAACTTTCTAGGGCCAAGGATGAGTACTACCAGAACAAGATTGAAGAAGCAGAAGGAAACATCAAAAAGCTATATGCTGTTACATCAGATTTACTGGGAAGGTCGAAGGACAATCCGCTCCCATTACACACAAGTGCAGTATCTTTGGCAAATGACTTCCTACGATACTTTGCCGATAAAATAATCAAGTTGAGAAATGATCTTGACAATATACCAAATGAAACACCCAGCAATGGTAATTCTGTCTTCTCGAATCCACCTGTGACTGTGAATACATTAACTGCGTTCAAACCACTTTCCAAAAACGATATTTTGAAACTTGTATATGCATCAAAATTTACAATTTGTGAACTTGATGTGATACCAACTAAGAAATTAAAGGAGCATTTTTCACAACTTGCCCCCGTTGTGACAGAAATTGTAAATCGATCACTGCTATCTGTTGTGTTCCATGAGGAATGGAAAAGTTCTGTGATAAACCTTTGTTGAAGAAAGGTCTCCCACTTGAACTGTAAAACTATCGCCCGGTGTCAAATTTAACATTCCTCTCCAAAATTCTTGAAAAAGCTGCACTAAACCAAATCAATAAGCATATTAAAGCTAATAATCTCCTCCCAGCTTACCAGAGTGCCTATAGAAAATATCATGGAATTTGAAAAAGCAATGGCCAAAAGTATAATGACTGTTTAGAAACAATAGATAAAAATCAAGTAACAAAACGTGGTCATGATCGATTTGAGTGCAGCGTTCGAAACCATCGATATCCCCAATACTGATTCAAATCCTTCAAAATGAATTGGTATAAAATACACTCCCTTGAAATTGGTAGAACCTTATCTCACGAACAGAACAAGAAAATTTTGTCGAACAGTCAAACATCTGCAACGGAGCCACTGGGGGTTGGTGGCCCGCGGTTTGCCGGACCGTGATCTTTACCCTGTATATAAACGGCTCTCAACCGAGTGGTCAGAAATATCCAGCCGTGGCTATGGATACGCGGATGATCACAAGATGCGTAAAAATTTAAGCGGGAAATTCTCAAAATGAGACAACTGTTATTCAACAACTCGACAGTTGTCTCAATGAATCATAAAATGGATGACAACCTTTAAACTGAAAATGAATCAGTCTACAACGAATAATTATGTATGGAACCAGACAACAGTTAGCGAAATTGGAACATCACAAGTGAAACGTTGGTGGGGGTAACGTAAAAATGCGTCGATCATGCGGAGATCCTGGGTAACTATGACCAATACACCCATCTTTTACCATCACATTCAGAAAAAGTGTCAGATAGCTCATGTGGGAGTTACGAAACATTAGGGCTATACGGAAACATCTCACACAAAAGTCAACTGAATCATTAGTGCACGGATTGGTTCATTCTCACATTGACTTCTGCAACAGTTTATTTACCGAAATTCCAGCCTACCAAATTAACAAACTACAGCGAGTCCAAAAATATGCCGCTAGAGTAGTCATGAATGCTTCCTACGTACAGCCAAGTGCTGAACTTCTGAAAAAATTACACAGGCTTCCAATTAAGGCTAGAGTCATGTTCAAAGTCCTAGTAATAGTCTTCCGTGTCATCAATGGTACAGCTTCAGTATATCTGAGGGAAATGTTTGTACCTACTCGACAAAGGTACAGACCACGCTCACAAAATGACACTAACTTTAACATCCCTAGACGGCGAACAAAATTAGCAGACAGATCTATGGCCGTCGTTGGTCCCAAATGGTGGAACGATCTATCTAGCTATCTAAAAGACATTCAGTCTGAAGCCAGCTTTAGATCAAAACTGAAAACACATTTGTTTAGTCAGTTTCATGAACAATGAGTGTGCTCTTGTTAAAATACAAAATATCAGTAGTGGTATAAAATAGTATTTATACATGTCTAAATCTCTAAATCTAAGTTCTAGAATCATGTTCATATTTTGAATGTATATATTCTAAATGTGTGTTATATAATTGTAAAGCGCAATAGAATATTTTAATTTTTGCGCTATATAAATGCCATGCATTTGTATTTGTATAAATGATATGCTAGTATAGCCTGCATCCGGGCACCCAAAACCGGGTAACGAGTAATACTCCGATACAGAAGGATGAACCGCTTCTTTCCAAATGCATTCAATCATTTGATCACGCAGGACCCTTATGCAACATTCAAATGAAATTCTAAGAATATGTAAACCTTGCTATTACATAGACTGAATACGGAATATACGCTGTCAATAAAATCTATCTCGTATACAAATTTCCAATTTCCGGGTTATCGTATCTGGTCACCAACAAATATTTTGAATGTATTTGGTAATAAGGAAACTAAAATTGCATATACAGGTATATATATGTTTCCCACCTGTTGTCATTGTCACGTCCGCGATGGACATATTTCTACGTTAACAAATTCAGGGTATCATAAGCTAGTATACTGAGGTGCTGCTAAGTGCCATGATGTTACAATCTACAAGATTCATAATCAGTAGTAACCATACATGTAATGCAAACAATTCTCTCCCTTTATTTTAGGAGAAATCTCAATGAAATATTTGAAAAGCTCCTTCGGAAGCATAGAGGGCAACTAAGCAATATTATAGCAGGAACCACTTCACTTATGTCAAACTCCCTAACAGTAGTAAAATCACATTAAAATATCATACGCTTGGCACATTTGTGCAAATTACATCTTCCTAATGTGCTTCATATGGCCGGTTTGCCTTGTCACCCACTCGGATGCGGTTTTACTGAGTCTGTGCATGAGAGCTAATGAAATGTGCAACATCTCTCATTGTCCTTGCATCGGCTAAAGCGGAATTCTGTCTTGGTAAAAATGAATGTACTCCATGATCCTGAAAAGGCCCTGAAAATAAAACAACACTTAGTACAAGTACCGGGAGACTTTTTACAGTCGCCACGTGACACTCAAAGACTGCATAAACTCTGTCAAAACATCCTTTAGAAGCATAGAACGCAACCAAGCAACATAATAGCAAACTCGGTTTGAATTTGTTCATGAGAGGTAATGAAATGTGCAACATCCCTCACGCCCATAACAAACTCGACTTGTTCAAGACAGATAGTAAAGAAATTAACACACCTTTGTCCGTCCTCATCTAGAATATTGCTCTACTGTTGTTGCAACAAATCTAAATTCATTGACTAGGAAAATTGAAACGATAAGCATGTCGGCGATACGGTATGTCTGTAACAAGAAGCAGCGTTTCCAGAATGATAAATTCTCTATTAAAATTGGCATCATCACAACACCTCCCTTATTGCGGTTTACAAAATCAAATGAGCCGTGCCATGAGAAAACCAACATAGTGGGTGTGCGACCAGCATGGATCCAGACCAGCCTGCGCATCCGCGCAGTCTGGTCAGGCTCCATGCTGTTCGCTTTTATAATCTATTGGAATTGGAGAAACTGTTAGCGAACAGCATGGAGCCTGACCAGACTGCGCGGATGCGCAGGCTGGTCTGGATCCATGCTGGTCGCACACCCACTATGTTGGTTTTCTCATGGCGCGGCTCAAATGCAATTTCGGCTATGTAGACCACCATCACAGCATATAACTGATATTTAGGTATTTAAAAACAAGTATGAAATAAACTATGATAAAAGGCAAGGAAAAACATCTTATCCTAAACAAACTAAAGCCTTAGCTGTAAATGTATGCGTAGTATAGAAATATTAACTGAACATTATGAAAAACAAGAAATTAGTAAATTATCCCACAGATATATGTCTATTACAAATCCATATACATATATACCTTATATGTACATTATGTCAAACGGGATTAATTGAAGACGAAACTCATTTTTTAATTGTTTGTCCTGTGTATAACAATACAAGATTAGTGATATTTAATGACATTATCTCGAATGATGTATATATCAACATGACAGACAGTGAAAAACTAGTTTTCCTTATGAAAAATTATCAAATAAGGTTATAAAGTTTCTAATTAGAGCTTATATTTAAAAAAGAGCTTACTTTATGATAAGTAAATATAAGATACTTTGCAATTATTTATACACAATATATGTAATATGCTTTTATCCATTTTTATCAGTGTTCAATTTATATATGGAGATGTACATTCGATCTCATTCATCTTTCGCTCTTGGTATTGTTCACAACTTATGTTAAATGTAGTAATAAGGTGACTTATAGATCCGATGGGCCGGGTGTCTTTTGATGTATTTGTATTATGTATTCGGAATGTATGTATACACAAGTCACTATAATAACCAACTTACTTACTTACTTACTTACTTACTATACTAGTAACTATACCTTATGCTATTATTGTTTTACCGTCTCATTACTGGACAAGGGAATTCACTCAATAACTTTTTTTATAATAATTTGTATGATTTATTTCCCTTTAACTAATACAGGATTACTATTTCTTTTATATGCTCCATTATTTGAAATACATGCAGTTATTGTTGTCTCTCTTTCGTCAGCATTGGCACACATAACAAACGTTTTGCATGTAAGCGGGTTCCTCTCTAGACCTATTGCTTTCAAACTTCACACAAGTATTAGGCATCAATGGACAAGTTATAAACTCTACTTCTTATTTTGCAAAAATTGTGTCCCTTTTTAATTTAGTATCAACCACGGAACAAACTTTCAGAGGTGCAGGTGTGCACACATGGTCCTCAAAAATTGGAAACCGAAATAATTTAAAATGCAGGGATGTGTGTAGGATATACATGTTTTACGATTTATGCATTTAAATTGTACTTGCAATATTCTTCTTTTCAATGGTGCTTGTTCTTATTTCAGAAGAGTACCATACTTTAAAACTCTCATTTGCATTTTTATTTTAACTAAACATATCTTCTAACGTAAATACAGATGGGTAACTCTCCGAGTAACCAAAACGCAATGGACGTGACTTGGCCATATCCGAAATGTCTGTTCAGTAATAATGCATGCTACTCCTGTCTACAACTCTCAACAACTTGCATTCTTCATAATAAATGATGACCGCTCATACCATGCAGATACTTTGCACATGACTAAACAATATAATCTTCTTCATATGTTAGTATGTTGTAGGGTAAAATATCTTCTTTTGTTTATACCAAAATGCGAAAGTCTTTTTTTTTAAGTAATGGGAGTATATTATGCGAACAATGACTGGAAGCATCTCTGAGTATTCTCAAAAACAATAGAAGATAACATATTTTTGCAAAAAGTCTTTTTTTTTATTTACTGCTGTACAGTTTGTTGTACAGACGGTTAAAGCTCTAATAAAAGGGTTTACACTTCAAGGAAGAGTTGCTACGATTGTTTTAAATAAAGACCTGTAAGCAAGTAAATCGGAAAGAAATTGGAGGAATGGAATTTTCTGAAAGTTGCAGAACTTTGCCAAACTGAAATAATGATATATAAAAGTACGTCTTGTATCCTCTTACATAAGTAAGCAAGTAGGCCAGTACGTCAGTAAGTAAGTATGTAAGTAAGTACTTTATCATAGTAACATGACTGTGTTATAAAGCATACATTAGTGTATTTATTACATACTCATTTACAAACTCCGTTTATATCAAAAAGAACCTGAAACGTCAATATTTTTCCATATTGACATTCAAATTTCATATCGGGTGTGTGAGGTCATTTGCCGTCGCGTTTAGATGTTCTTTTACGACGATATTTTCAATTTCACTCAGTTTTGATAACAAATTTGAATCATTTTTTTATAATCATTTTAAGTGTAGATGCGTATGTAATAAAAAAAAAAGATTATTATAGATTTGCATCGAGAAATATGCACTCGTTCCTTCTCGGAAAAATATTGCGCTCCTAAAGTCGCGCAAATTACATATAGTTTTCTATTGTAAGCCTAATATGTAAATATCGCACAAATTATATTAAAAGTCATTCGGCTATACTAGCGCTAAAAATGGAATATCCGTTGTTCTTCCTTCAACATTTAATACAGATGGATCTACACTTGGTGCGATCCTTAGCAACGGAAGTAAAATTTCGCGCATGCACACTCTACTTAGGGCAAAAAGACATGACCGCACAATATAAACTTCACATTTCAATCTATTCGATCAATACGAGTATGTATTATAATAAATTACCACTGCAGGACAAAGGAAAATATGTCAATACATGTATTTGCACATCCACAACTGCCTTGCTCAAAATGAGATACTTCAATTAAGGTTTAGCAGTATATCACAAAACAACAGAAATTTTTAGTAAACGAACAGCATCTTGACAAAAAAACTTATCTGACCAATATATGTTTTACTGTTCTGTCCCACAGAGTTGGATACCTAAACTATTCTAAAGGAGTTGTCCCCCTTTAAAAAAGAATGCCATTTGTAAAGAAATAAATGTAAACAATTGTTAAAAACGATGTTTTACCTAGTAGTTATGTTAAGTTTAAACACTGGTACGTTGTTGCAAATGCATCAAAACGAAGACATGTAACAGCTTCTTAAAAATGGTTGTCTAACGTTACATTAGTGATATAACGTTACGTTAGTGACAACACTACTGACGTCACTACAGTACAGACGCGTTGTATGGTGAAACCATAGCAGCAACGTTGCAGTATTAAAAGAACGTTACTCTGAGTCCCCTTTTAACATGATATAAACACAATAAAAAGGTGGAATAAAAGGGTTGTGAGCACAGGGAGGGAGAATGTCTGCTAACAAAATGTCAATGCGCAAGGCTGGTGCTGCCAAAATGTAAGTATATATGTGTACTTTAAATATTGAGCTTTTATGTTTAGTTTCAACGAATTTTGTTTACATTATAATAATAATAAAAAATTAATAATACTAATAATAATAACTTTATTTAAAGACGTTAATAACTAAAGACAAACTAATATAACAGTTCTAAAACATATTACAAAGTTTCAGTGTGGCCTTCTGTAAAATAAAAATACAACAGTTCAACACAAAAATAGATAAAAATTGATTTTCTGTTGTAATGAAAAAAAGATAGAATTTACATAACAGACATTTAAACACAACATTCACTGTTGCCACCGACTAAGTGAATCCACACAACGGATATTCTGTGGAATGATATTCAATACTTTAGCACTAGTATGGCCAAATGACCTTTTCGTATAATTTGTACGATATTTAAGTACATGTATTACAATATCATTATGTACAACTGACCTAAGGCCATGATAATTTGGGCATAATAATACTGAAGAAGAAGATGATGACGATGATAATGATCAGATATGTAGGATGGTACAAGATTTTTTGTAGCTTTATATATCATTACTCCATGGTATTTGCATCGTTCAGAAAATTTCATACATCCGAGTTCTTTTAATAGCATTTCAGATTTACTTGTCTGCAGATCTTTATTTAAAAGAATTCTAGCAGCTATTCCTTCAAGTGCTACTGCCTGTATACTAAACTGTACATCAGTAACCTAAAACAGATAATATATTTTTTTCATAATTATCCTCTGTTGAAAATAAACAATCCTCTTCAATAGTGCAATTTTTGAGTTAATTTTTAAACAGATTCTATCTATTTGTATATCCCACGAAAGTGTATTGTCGATATGAATTAGTAATACTTTTTGAACATTTACATTTTCTGTGAAAGATCAATCAATAGTTAAGTTAAACCTTTATCATGCTAAATTTCAAAAATGGTTTGGACCATCATTCAATTTGTGCAATACCATTTATTATTTGAAGGGTGTTCACTGAAAATTTACTGACTGAATAGTGAACAGTGCAGACAATTATCAGCTTGCACAAACGTGCAGGCTGATCTTGGTCTGCACTTGTCGCAAAGACAGACTCACTTGCCACCAGCCGGCGATATATGACCACTTTGTGTCGATTCGCCGTAAAACCCAACTTACTCACTCACTCACTCACTCACTCACACTCACTTGCCACCAGCAGGCTAAAGTTCAGATTGTTACAATTGCGTTGCTTGTGGTGCACACATTTTGTTTTTGGTGGATGTAACAGCATGTTATTTGAAAAACACAATTTTTCGATTTTATTTAAGTTTTCTTGGAGTTTAATTGCAGCAGTTTGATATCATAATGAAATTCGTATTTTGTCGAGTCGTCAACATACAGATCAATATTTCCTTCACTTGTAGATGATGCTATGTTATTGATATAAAGTAAGAATAACAGGGGACAGAGAATTGACCCTTGCGGAACGCCTAAAGTAACTGCCATTTGTTCGGATCTGAAGTTACCAACTTTGATCAACTGTTCCCTGTTAGATAAATACGACTGAAATAATTTAATTGTACTATCTGTAAACTTATACAATCTAAGTTTATGTAGTAAAATAGAGTGATCAACAAGATCAAATGCTTTCATTAAGTAAAGAAATACAGCACCTACATATTTTCCAGAATCTTCGTCTTTTAACAAGGCATCTTCGACTTCGACTTCGATGACATATTCTCCATTGCCTCTGTGGACATTTACATGAGAATGTTAAAAACTGAGTGAGGAACGCGTCTTCAACGGGCGTGTTGTTAAAATGGCTTATGCCAAACTATAAAATTATATACATTGTACAGTTTATTCTTCACCTAAGCAGAGAATCCGGGGAGCGAGTGGATGGAAGACTTGAAGGCGCCCAGGCTCGGCGCAGATGCAACAGCGGTGGGTAAGGCATTCTAAACTGGTATGGTGCGTGGGAAAAGGGAGTGTTGGTATACATTCACTCGGCAGTGAGGCTGCGAGAACTTGCGGTCATAACTTTGTCTAGTGGTTCGAACAATCGCTTTAGTTGGTAAATATGAAGCAGGTACTGCAATAAGTCCATGGACTACACGATAGAGAAGGACGGCATCAAAGCGCTGGTGGCGTTGTTGTAAGGATGACCAATGAAGGTTTGTGATGATTGAAGGGACGCTATCTGATTTTAGAGGAATAAATGGTTTGTTGGCAACAAATCTCGCTGCGTTACGTTGTACTTGTTCAGTCTGTTTTATTTCGGTTTGTTGTTGAGGATTCCATGTAGGAGAAGAATATTCCAATTTCGGTCGTACGGGGGTATGATAAACTTTTTCTTTAACGACTGATGGACAAGTTTTCAGGTTCCTCTTGATTAATCCAAGCGTTTTGGACGCTTTGTCTGTTATCTGATCTATGTGTGTAGTATACTTGAGATTATCACTCAATTCTATCCCCAGATATTGATGATGTTTTATGTTTTAAAGTTTTTCATTATTCATTGTGTAATTAAATATTTTCTTATTAAGAGAATTAGAAAAGTTCATGACAGCACATTTTTCACATTCAACTCCATCTGCCATGAGTAGCTCCACTGTAGCAAACGGTTCAGATCGTCTTGCAGTAAATGATGATCTTCATGTGTTATGACTGGACGATTCCGCGAAATGTCGGATTTCTGAGGATATGCCATCTGCTATGTCACTGATGTATAGAAGAAATAAACAGGGTCCCAGGACAGTCCCCTGGGGTACCCAGGCCGTGACTTGTGATGAAGAAGATGTCGCACCCTCGACCGTTACTTTCTGGCTTCGAGCTGTTAGGAAGGAATCAGTCCATCGTCTGGTGTTGTTTCGGATGCCGTAGAAGTTTAATTTTGAGGAAAAACGTTGGTGGGAGACCTTATCGAAAGCCTTGGAAAAATCCGAGATAACATATCAGCTTGATGTCTGGCATTAGTATGTTTGGAGATATCATCTGTGGTCAACAATAATTGCGACTCACATGAACGCTTTTGACGGAATCCGTGTTGATTTTCATGTAATATATTTTGCGAGTCTAGGTGACTCATAACGTTTGAAACGACGATGTGTTCAAGCATTCTGGATGCGACTGCAGTCAAAGAAACTGGATGGTAATTAGCTGGTTTAGAATGATATATTTTCTTAAAAATAGAAACAACATTAGCAGTTCTTCGGTCTGTAGGAACAACACCAGTGGTCTAAGGAAAGTTGAAATATATATTGTAGAATAGTTGCAACAACTTCATGGTTTCTTTTGAGAATGATCATTGGTATTTTGTCGAGACCTGTAGCTTTCTTCTCATTCAGACGGTTAATACTACTTATAACTCCTTTCAGTGTGGCTTTGATTGCATCCGTAGACGTAAATGGAGATACTAGTATACATTTGTCTGGAATGTTTAATGTATTTTTTTAGTAAAGACGGAGGTGAACTGGTCATTCAACATGTCAGCTTTCGCCTGGGCAGTGTCAGCTATAATACCGTTCAAGGTACTTATACCGGCAGAGTCCTGTTTCCTACTCTCTCTTCTTATATTTCCAAAAACGTTTGGAGTTTTTATCATTCTCAGGATCGAGCATGTCGTTCAAGTATGTATGGTAAGATTTACGTAGTTTATATTTTATTTCTTTTTTTTATGTTGTGATATGATTCGTTCAGAGTTGTTGAAACTAATGTACGTCTAGTAAATAATTTATTTCTTTTCTTTATGAGTTTTCTTATTTCTGTTGACATCCACGGTAGATCTGCTTTTTTACGAAGTGACTTTGTTGTGATATGTTTGGATATGGTAGAATGTACAGTTGCCTTGAAATCCTCCCATACGGATTCAAAATCGGAATGTCGGTTCGAGGATAACAGCTAGTTTATCACGAAAACAGCACAATTCCGCAATGATATGTTCCTATTTCGCCTTCTTATAGCTGAACACTGTGCGACGTTCGCGTTTACGTGAGACGGATGGCAAAGAAGTGCTTACAAATAACATATCGTGATCACTCATACCTATCGGAGGACACGTGTATTGTTTTAGGATGGTATTCGGATGCAAAGTAAAAAGTCGACTGTAAAGAAAAAACAACATCTAACGTTATTTTCACTAAATAAATGTAAAGCCTTAGTCGCCTCTATTTAAGTGACTGATATTGGGCTACCGTCGTCAAAATGTGTGCTCTCTTCTGGATTCAAACGCCCGGCAACCCGGACTTGTTTCGGAAGAACTGTCAAGAGGACTTACACATCCATTTCCAATACTGGTCTAGAGTTTGAGATTATCCCTTGAAACCATGCGTTGAGTTTTATGAGTCTGCCTGACTTCCACATTGTAACCTTCAAGGTTTGGTACGTTAAGGCAGACAATCCTTGCCGACTTTCTTCTTCCTTCAGTCAGTTGTTTTTGGTGAATAACATGTCCAGCCATATAGATACCATCTCCGCTTTGGCAACCATTCGCTGTGTTTTTATCTTTTAAATTGTTTTTTTTTTCTTCGTCTCTCTTAAAATTTTATCATGTTCTTATTTTTGTTCAAAAGTATCAAGACCTAATCAAAACACACGACATAGCATATTATTGATTATGAATTATCAAGTAATGCGATCACAGTCCAACATGTCATACGAGATAATAAAAAAATGTGCAACCAGACTAGGACTGGAGCTCCAGATTCGAATACCGTGTCGAGATCTGAGCTATTGGAGCGGCCAAGGGAATGTAATATAACCCTATAAAATATATGGCGAAAACGAGGGCATTGTCTACCCTTTAACACTAAGGTGAATGTGCCATTTTATAAAAAAAATGTATGCAGAGTTCATTCTGTTGTGTCAAGATTTGACAATTCGGTACATGATAAAATTATGTGAAAAAATTACTCCATTGAAATACGAGTACTGATAAAAAGCTCGGCTTCACTGTGTAGACTCATGGATGCACGAACCACGTCAGTACGCTGCATTATAATTCTAATAAACATGCGCTGTCATAAATAGATCACGGACATGTTCATTGACAACTTCATTACATGATTTTATCACATGTTTTACGTCGTGGGAGTGAAATAACATAAATTTGATAATACACTATTGTAATAAAGCTTTGACGTCGACGTCGTTTATCTATATCACGGGTGGTAAACGCGCAATCCAATTCCCACTGGGAATACGCTAAAAATGGGTTGCGCGACTTCCGGTGCCTGTGTTGCGTATCAATATATACAAAATCGAGGTAGGTGGGTTTTTGTTTTTCGGCGACGCCGTCTAAATTCGTTTTCGTTACCTATGCAACGTGACTTCAGTTTGCAAATCAAACTACTTGATAACGCATTATAGATAATTTATCAAAATGGAAGATTTATGCAACACTCTGCCTGATTGGACGAGAGTGTCAATTTCTTTCACTCTGTTGATTGTGCTACGCTGAGTGAAATGTAGACAAAGCGTTTATCCTAAACGACGCTGTTCACAGTTTTAAAGCTAACTTTGGCTCAGTATATTTAGCAAGAATATTGATATATCTCAAAATGATAAGTAAGTTTAATAAATATGATAAAAATCTGTTCAAATACCATCATATATCAAATTAAAGAAAGAGCCGAATACGGTCTGCGTATCACATGAATAAGGGTGTGATAAGAGTCTTTTATGAAGAGAAGTGCTTTTTAAAAGATTTTCCTTGTTACAGTTGTCGTCTGTATATGAAAAGGTTTCTTGCTTTTGTGACTTATTCAGATTGCATATTAAAATGAGTACTTGTTTGCTTTGATATATTTGTTATAAATTATTTAACTGATTTATTATATATGAATATTTTTCTTTAGTATGGTAGGCAAATATTGAACTCAGTTGAAATCTGTTTTATTATATATATGCTATATAATGACTGAATCTCATTACACTGAAACGAAGGTACGCTGCATACAGTTTATCTATGTGATATGACTACGGTCAAACTTTGCTTATGAAACAAAAATATTGAAATAAATACAATGTTTTGCTTGACCTTCACATTTTTATTGGTGTGACGTCATTGTCCAAAGATTCATGAATATCGAAAATGCATATGTTAAAGCGGGATCAGTTGGCTTATTTTAGAAATAAATAAAAATAATAAATAAAAAAATCCTTTGATTTTTTTCTCATGTATTCTAATCAAACTTGATTTGTAGCATCTTTATTAGGCCCGCAGGTAACTTTGTTCAGCTGGGACATTTAACCCCTTTTAGGGGCTGCTAGAGCTTAAACTAGAAATGCCTTTATACAGCGTCTCATGAACAGCTTGGTGGATCTTTGTCATACTTGGTCTGGAGCATCATTATAAGGTTCTCTTCCAAATTTATTTATATAGGAACTTGGGCCCTATTAGGGACCACTATAGCTAAAAGTAGATATGCCTTTCTTCGCATTAACCACTAAAATGTAATGGATTTTTATCAAACTCGATGTGTAACAATATCGTAAGGTCTCCTGCTATTTTGTTACAAATGGGGATAGGGACCAATTTAGCTAAAAATATAAACACGTTTAATGACCTCTTCTCATGAACCGCTTCATGAATCTTCATCAATCTACTGCTGTTTTGCAATTTGAAAAATGTTAGATTACAATTCGCCGACCATCATTTTTAAAGATATTTCTTGTTGTAAATAATTACACATTTACGAATGCTTTCGAACAAAAGCAAAATGCTATTCGACACAAAAATGAATAAGGATCATATGTGTGAAATACCAACTTATTAATTTAAGAATCAGCTCTGTTATCTCGAAAACTCTGATGGCTCGAGCTGTCAAAAAAGCATGGAATCATGAAAAATGCAAATTTTCTAACTCTTGTGCCTTCTTTCTGGAAATGTGACGCTTCGAATGATCAAACACGTGTAAAACAGTCATGAATATTACATACACTTGAATGAAATGTTGCTTTTGGGGGAAATATTGGCAAAAAATAATCGGGAATGGGGTTGCGCCCCGGGAATGGAGTTGCGCGTATACATTATACACATTATGATGTATATGAGCAACTCCATTCCCGGTGCGCAACCCCATTCCCGATTATTATTTTGTCAATTATGTCCCCGTAAGCAGGATTTGAAACAAATAATTTTGATATTCGTTACTTTATAACAGTTGAGTTATCATAAAAAGCATCAGATGTCCTCAGATTAGGCATATGAGGTCAGAAACTGCTATTTTTGTTGATTTCCTACTTTTTTCACGTTTCCTGTCGCCAGAGTTTTTGTGATAATAGAGCCGAATCATAAATTACAAACCAGATATTTTACACATATGATGTATTATCATATCTGTGTCGAATAGCATTTTGCTTTTTCCGAGAAAATTTATTCTTGTCTCATACTAAGCAAAATCATAACTTCACATACCTCAATTTCGTCTTTTTTTACGCGCAACACCAGCACCGGACGTTGCGCAACCCATTTTAAGCGTATTCCCGGCGGGAATTGGATTGCGCGTTTACCACCCGTGTATATAGGAGACGTTGGTCGAATTTACTTGGTCTATAAATAGAGGATATTACACGAGTGTTTTTTCATATTGAATTTATTAAACGAGTTGAATAAAATAATAAAATGCGAGGCTCTGCCGAGCATTTTATCAATTTTATTCAACTCGTTTAATAAATTCAATGTGGAAAGTCAGAAATGTAAAATTCATTTTATCACATGTTAGCTTTTCCTGTCGAAACATCAAAAGTTATACTTTCTTTTACTATATAAACAAGTCAATTTGACCAACGTCTCCTTAATACTATAAACGACGTCAACGTCAAAGCTTTATTACACTAGTTATTATCATTTTTATTTAATGGCTTTATTACACCCCCGCGACGTCAAACATGTGATAATAGGTAAAGAAAGAAGAAGTTTTGATATTTCAACAGGAAAAGCTTAGGTCTACATGTGATAAGAAGAATATCACATTTGTGCCCTTTCACGTTGAATTTATTAAACTTGATAATTACTAAAAGCACTTTTTCAAAGTAGTGAAATATTGTGTTGATAGCATATCAAAATTTCAATATAATAAGACCATGTCATCTTATGAATAATACATCTATTTCACGACTTCAATCCACCTTTGAATAAAAACACTATTTCGTCCAGCCTTGAAATCCTAAAAATGAAATGTCTAGCGAAAACTACTAATATGAGGAAAAATGAAATGGTCAGATTTTTTTTTAGAAATTTTAGCAAAAGTGATGATGTTGTGACCAAAACTTAATATTTGTACAGAAAACAACTCGTCTAATGTACTTATTCAAGTGAGATGACAAAAAAGCCTTCGGGCTTAATAATTAGGTTAGTTTCCTTTGTCGAAAAACTTCATCCTGGGCTTGACCATCACAACTCTTGTGAAGTGGCGGTGTGGTATTTTAAATCTTAAATGTTTTCTAGCTTAACAATAACTTAATATTTCATACAGAATAAAATTAAACTATTTTGGTTGACTGTGAGAACTCTAATTTGCAAACCTGATAACGGTATTGTCATGTAACTTTGAAAGTACATAATATCAAACTTTCCAAATATCTTTTGACTTGGAAAAGTCTATTTAAAAAGTCCGAAGCGCTTTTAGTTTTATTCTGGGTTTAGAACAAGGTTTATCAAAGCACTTAAACAGTAACAATTCTGATAGACAACATGTTTAAATATTTATTTTACGTGTTTGAAGGGGAGTTAAATTAAGTTTGTCACCTTGTCGCATATTAAACGATTTTTACAGGTCCCAAAACGAGGCTGTCAAGAAACTACAGGGAGGACGACGTAAACAAATACAATTTTTTCGCTTGACATTTCAAGAATTGAAGGAGAAATACATCAGTGCTGCTGAATCTGTATTGCTAGACGCCCTCGTTAACGACGACATGCCGCCCGGACGTATTCCGTCGGCGTCAAAAGGCAAGAGCCGCGTGATTAGACCGAGTTCGGCTGCTGCCAATATCCAGACTCATCCGTCGTTTTCAACCGGTCTCTACGACAATGTCACGCTTCGACCAGCCACGGCAGCTGCCGCCGGACGAAGACAAGAACCTGCTCCGCTAGTACAGAGGCCAGCTACTCAGGCAGTCGGTGCTAGACGCCAGTGGAGAACCAGCAAGGAAGATACGGTTTTGGAGCCAAAAGAAATCAACAAACAGCCTCGCAGGCTTACAATCGGGGCTGTGGATGGGATTGCAAGGGATACAACCAAAATACATAGGCCAGGGATTAGCCAAGGCAGTCAAGCAACGTTGTTAAAGAGCAAGGTAGTTTCTTTATTATATTCATTGTTTAATTGGCGATTTGTTTACATTGGATTTGATTGACAGCAGTCCGCGTGCATTGGTTGCCACATAGCAGTCTGTAGCCACGTTTTCGTATCAAAATTAGATGAGATTTTGGGTGAAATTCTGCACATTTAAAATCGTTTCAATGCTAGGCGCCCATAGTTGGTTTCTAGAAGAAAAGGAAATTTAAATGTATCATTTATTATTAATTTTCAATGTATTTTAAATGTCACATGTATATTCAAAATGGCGGAACTTGTTGTAGCAACTGTCATTAATCTACTTCCGGTTACGAATTTTAAATTGAAAATTAATTGACTGAAATCTGAAAGACAACACAATGATTAAAAAAAATAAAAAAAATTGTCTTATTGTTATTCTATGTTTCTGTTAGTAATTTCCCAGATATATATTTTTTTTTTGGAAAAAAAGAACTGAAAAAGGCAATTAATCTGCATTTCTATTTACCATCTTAATTTTGAAAGTAGTGGCTTTTTTCATTAATTGGAGAAGTAACAGGGCCCGTTAGGAGGGGAAATTGCTTTATAACAATAAGATATTGACAAAATCACATGGTGATTCATAAATATGTCACATATTCCAGATAAAAAAATACTTGTCATTGTTTCCTGCTTTGAATGGCGTGGTTTAAATAGACTCCATATACTGTACTTGGTTCAAAAATGTATTGTATAGAAAAATTCTTTTGACTAGGCTTTTTGTCGGAAGCTGGATAAAGAAATATTTGGAGAGGGGAATTTTGACCCCGAATTGGACAAAAAAACATTTTGCATTGATGCATTATTATATGTGAGCATATATATTTGTCAATAATTTAATCAAGAGGTGTGCTATAAATTATGTTTGAATTTTCCATTGATGATGCCTAAGGTTCTCAAGTTGAAGGAGACTTTTGTTTGCATGTGACTTGAGAATCATGTAGGTTTACATTTAAATAGCTATATATAGATTTCATAGCTATAAAACTTATAGCTCAGAGATGTTTATATTCTGTTTTTGGATCACAGACCTGAAATGAATCCCATATTGAAACCTTTCCAGGAATTTAGCCAGCAGTTTCCAGAAATCTGTCACGCTATAATTTCACCAATTCCAGTGCTGAATTGGACTAAACATTTATCTTGAAAATTTTTTAGCCCATTTTTATTTTGATCCAACAAAATAAACCATGTATTAAATTGAAGACAAGTTCTACAAAGAAATTTCAGGTACGGCTGTCAGCAATATTTTGCCGTCATTACTTTTGTCACATGTTCGATATACTCTTCAACGTGAAAAAGAAACTGATGGTCTAGAATTGTTACTTTTTGGTAGATTTTTCAGGAAATTAAATTTTTATGCCCCTGAAAGTGGGCATATTAAAATTGCACTGTCTGTGTGTGTGTGCATCCTTATTCTTGTCTCGGCTTTAACTCTGCCATCCATAAATCTTAAGGGATTTTGAAATAACTTGGCATAAATGTTCCCCTTAGTGAAAAAGAAGGCAGTAAAACTGCAGTTTTTCAGCATTACTGGTATATTTCAGAGCATTCAAAATGCAGTTTTTAGCAGTTATTTTACTCAAATGCCTGCATCAACATATTTAATAGAAAAGCAGTGAAAATGTAGTGAAAAAAAATGCTGTTCATAAAAGATGCTAAAAATACTGCTCTTAGAAAATTACTGCATTTAACTGCCCGTAAAACTGCTTTTTGTGAAAACATTTACAAAAACTTCAAAATAACTACAGAAAACTGGCCACCACCAGTTTTTCAATCCTCCAGTTATAATTTGCAGTTTCTAAAAAAACTGCTTTTTACTAGTCATTTCATGCTGGAAACAGTTTTAACAAATGGCAAAGAAGGCTGTTTCACTGCAGAAAGACTGCAAAATTGAGAAGTTTTTTTTCCCTAAGGGATATCACCATAATGAGATGATGTGTCTTGGGCAAGACCCAGACCCCTAGCTCCAAGGTCAAGGTCACACTTAGAAGTTGAATGTTAACAGGGACTCTTCCGTGTCCGGTTTATAACTCTGCCATTGATGAAGGGATTTTGAAATTACTTGGCATAAATGTTCCCCATTATAATGAGACAATGTGTCGTTTGCAAGATTCAGACCCCTAGCTCACACTTGGAGGTTAAAGGTTATCATGGTCTGTTTCTTGTCCAGTCCATAACTCTGCCATTGATGAAGGGATTTTAGAATTACTTGGCATAAATGTTCCCCATTATAATGAGACAATGTGTCGTTTGCAAGATTCAGACCCCTAGCTCACACTTGGAGGTTAAAGGTTATCATGGTCTGTTTCTTGTCCAGTCCATAACTCTGCCATCGATGAAGGGATTTTAGAATTACTTGGCATAAATGTTCCCTATAATGAGATGATGCATCATGCGTAAGATCCAGACACGTAGCTCCAAGGTCAAGGTCACACTTAGAAGTCAAAGGTTAACATGGTCTATTTCTTGTCTGGTACATAACCCTGCCATTTATCAAGGGATATGAAAATAATTTGACACAAATGTTAACCATATTGAGAAAGTGGGTCATGCTTATGACCTGGTCTCTCAGGTCAAGGTCACAAAATGATTCATACCTTAACTTTTCTTGCATATTTTGTGCAGACAACTGTAGCATTCTTGGGCATGCTTCAGGGGCATTTGTCACTAATAGTGGCAGCTCTTGTTAACTGTAAACATGTTTTTTTTAGCTCACCTGTCACAAAGTGACAAGGTGAGCTTTTGTGATCGCGCGGTGTCCGTCGTCCGTCCATCCGTGCGTCCGTCCGTCCGTAAACTTTTGCTTGTGACCACTCTAGAGGTCACATTTTTCATGGGATCTTTATGAAAATTGGTCAGAATGTTCATCTTGATGATATCTAGATCAAGCTCGAAACTGGGTCACGTGCCATCAAAAACTAGGTCAGTAGGTCTAAAAATAGAAAAACCTTGTGACCTCTCTAGAGGCCATATATTTCACAAGATCTTCATGAAAATTGCTCAGAATGTTCACCTTGATGATATCTAGGTCAAGTTTGAAACTGGGTCACATGCCAGAAAAAACTAGGTCAGTAGGTCTAAAAATAGAGAAACCTTGTGACCTCTCTAGATGCCATATATTTCACAAGATCTTCATGAAAATTGGTCAGAACATTCACCTTGGTGATATCTAGGTCAAGTTCGAAACTGGATCACGTGCCATCAAAAACTAGGTCAGTAGGTCTAAAAATAGAAAAACCTTGTGACCTCTCTAGAGGCCATATTTTTCATGGCATCTTCATGAAAATTGATCAGAACATTCACCATGATGATATCTAGATCAAGTTCGAAACTGGGTCACGTGCCGTCAAAAACTAGGTCAGTAGGTCAAATAATAGAAAAACCTTGTGACCTCTCTAAAGGCCATATTTTTCATGGGATCTGTATGAAAATTGGTCTGAATGTTCATCTTGATGATATCTAGGTCAAGTTTGAAACTGGGTCACGTCCGGTCAAAAACTAGGTCAGTAGGTCTAAAAATAGAAAAAGTTTGTGACCTCTCTAGAGGCCATATATTTCATGAGATCTTCATGAAAATTGGTCAGAATGTTCACCTTGATGATATCTAGGTCAACTTTGAAAGTGGGTCACGTGCCGTCAAAAACTAGGTCAGTAGGTCAAATAATAGAAAAACCTTGTGACCTCTCTAGAGGCCATATTTTTCATGGGATCTGTATGAAAGTTGGTCTGAATGTTCGTCTTGATGATATCTAGGTCAAGTTCGTAAGTGGGTTACGTGCCGTCAAAAACTAGGTCAGTAGGTAAGATAATGGAAAAACTTTGTGACCTCTCTAAAGGCCATATTTTTCATGGGATCTGTATGAAAATTGGTCTGAATGTTCATCTTGATGATATCTAGGTCAAGTTCGAAACAGGGTCATGTGCGGTCAAAAACTAGGTCAGTAGGTCTAAAAATAGAAAAACCTTGTGACCCCTCTAGAGGCCATACTTGTGAATGGATCTCCATAAAAATTGGTCAGAATGTTCACCTTGATGATATCTAGATCAAATTTGAAACTGAGTCACGTGCCTTAAAAAACTAGGTCAGTAGGTCAAATAATGAAAAAACCTTGTGACCTCTCTAGAGGCCATACTTTTCATGGGATCTGTATGAAAGTTGGTCTGAATGTTCATCTTGATGATATCTAGGTCAAGTTTGAAACTGGGTCAACTGCGGTCAAAAACTAGGTCAGTAGGTCTAAAATTATTAAAATCTTTTGACCTCTCTAGAGGCCATATTTTTCAATGGATCTTCATGAAAATTGATCTGAATGTTCACCTTGATGATATCTAGGTCAGTTTCGAAACTGGGTCATGTGCGGTCAAAAACTAGGCCAGTAGGTATAAAGATAGAAAAACATTGTGACCTCTCTAGAGGCCATGTTTTTCATGAGATCTTCATGAAAATAGTGAGAATGTTCACCTTGATGATATCTAGATAAAGGTCAAAACAGGGTCACGTACCTTCAAAAACTAGGTCAATAGGTCAAATAATAGAAAAACCTTGTGACCTCTCTAGAGACCATATTTTTCAATGGATCTTCATGAAAATTGGTCAGAATTTTTATCTTGATAATATCTAGGTCAAGTTCAAAACTGGGTCACATGAGCTGAAAAACTAGGTCACTATGTCAAATAATAGAAAAAACGACGTCATACTCAAAACTGGGTCATGTGGGAAGAGGTGAGCGATTCAGGACCATCACGGTCCTCTTGTTTAACTTTGTTGAACAGAATGGTATTTATAAAATCAAATGAATAAAATATTTATCTAGACATTCAAAATTGATAATGTGCAAAAACCTTCATGTTACATGATCAGTTCCTGAGGAGAGTCAAGTGCAGGTGTTGCAGTTTAATGCTGGTGTAGGTAATCAAGTGGGATTAATTTAAGCTATAATTTAACGGAAGCAACCACCTGAATATAAAAATAATGTCAGTTAAATTATAGTATACAGAGGCTAAAAGCCTGTCTTCCTCTTCTCCATTTTTGCACGTTGCTACGTACATGAAAACAAGTTGTGTATAACTATTAAAGTAACATAACTTTGAGAAATTAAATATCAGGTAAAAACAGAATAACTTACTGTGTCTGGTGTCTGTTTTAGACTAACTTCTTATTTAAGTTATAAATATGCAACATACCCTTGTATGAATACAACAATATGACAAATGTATGTATATGATAGTTTGTTTGCAATAACTGAATTAAAACGACTTGATATTGATTTTACAACAGTTAACTGTTGATGTTTATTTGGGATCACTAACAGTGATTTAATTAGCAGACTGTACTAGACAAGGATGCGATACCCTTTGATTTTATGCATATATTATTCATGAAAGGATGTAATTCGCAGCTCCTGGGGTTGCATGCATCTCATGGAGAAGATCTTATTCTCATCAATTTTTAATATGTTAGACCTGTATACCAATAAAATGTATCTTAGTTTTGCCCCTGCCAGGAGATACATTGATCTTGCACTTTCTTTGTTGAGTTTGACTTCTGTAAGTAGATAATGTTTAAGAATCTCATTGTCTAGTTTTTGTGTCTTTATCATAAAAGTTGCTTTCTTGTTCGTAGATAAATCTTTGCCTTGGATTTGGATGTTTGTTTCTTACTTTTTCTTTCTTATTACAATGAATCGTTTTAAACATCCAGCACAAAAGGCTACTGAGAAAAATGTTCCAGTGGGCAAATTTCCCGTGTCATTGGTCAAGAAAGGAAAATATAGATTAATAAATGAGGTGAAAATTTTAGAACAAGAACCAACACTGCAGCTGAGTGTCAGATTTCGGGAATTGTTAGCTCCCTTGTTATTCCCTGTTCGAAGAGGCAGTCAGGAATTTGACAGTGATGATGATGATGATGGATTTCCGGGACGGAAGGGATGGGTATAATTTTGTTGATCTGTTATTTTGCTTTCTTTCATTTACTATAGTCTTCTGTTCAAAGTTTATGCTAGACATGGTGGTTCAGGTGTAATAGTCACTTTGACTTTCCAAGTGTTCTCTGGACTTAACATTAAAATTGCATTGAAATTGCCAGATTTTCAGCAGATATTTTCATTAGGGAAAAATCTTGTTTTGTATTTGTTCCCTTTTATTGGATTGAAAACCCCATTTGTAGCTTAACCACAGGTAGAGCTACTACATTCATCAGTGTCTGCTTTGACTTTAATGTGCATTTACTGTGATAATATGATATGTTTCATAAAGTCATGTCCCTTTTTAGCATGACTTCTTGAATTTTTTCTAATAATAGAGCTTTAGTAATCCCCCTTTGTCACAAAAGGTTAAAGTTTTGCATATAAACAGCTTTCTCAGAAAAGACTTTCATATGTCACATATGCCTACATATGCCTTTGGCATCATGAGATAACCTCTCAGGACAAGATGCATAACTTTAGCTTTTATTTTGTCAAAATTGTCCCCCTTCTAAACTTAGATTTTCAGTTTAAAGTTTCGCATGTAAGCACCTGGTTTCTCAGAAACTTACTAGGGCAAATGCTTTCAAACTTCACACATGTCTTTGATATAATCAAATTACCTCTAAGTTACATATTAAGTCTAACTCTTTTTTTTCATTTTTCCCCCTTTTTAACTTAGATTTTCAGGTTAAAGTTTTGCATGTAAGCAGGGTGCTCAGAAACTACTAGGCCAACTGCTTTCAAACTTCACACAGGTCTCTAGCATCATGGAATGACCTTTCAGGACAAGTTACATAACTCCGGCTTTTATTTTATCAAAATTATACCCTTTTTAAACTTTGATTTTCAGGTTAAAGTTTTGCATGCAGACTTTTCTTCAGCATCATGAGATGACCTCAAGGGGCAAGTTACATAACTGTAGCTTTTATTTTATTAAAATTATGCCCCATTTTAACATAGAAATTTTGCTTAAACTATTGCATGTAAACATGTTTCTCAGGAATTAATTGACCAAATGTTTTCAGATTCTTTACATGTCTTTGGCCTCATGGGATGACATCATTTGGCAAGTTCCATAACTCTTGCATACATTTTAGCAAAATTATGCCTCTATTTCAACAAAAACTTTTGTACAAATAGTCAAATGGGCTGTCATTAGATTATCTAAGCTCTTGTTTGACTAATTAGCAGCAATATTTTCTTAGGTTTTGGTATGTAAGCTGGTATCTCAATCACATGTGCCCTTTGGAAATGATGGAAACTTCACACACTTGTCCACATACAGTGCTTATGTTATAACTTTGCCTTACTTTGTTACAAAGTAATGCCCCTGTGTTAGTTCGTTATTTCATACATTTAAGGTTCTTTAATGACATTGCTTTTGAATAATTCAAGCGTTGCTTTCCTCTGGCAGCTCTTGTTGTAATAGTGTTGATAAAGTATCATGCTCCATTTATAAGGATCAGGAGTTGTGCCACATACAGGTCGTTGTTGCTTTGTAGCTGATATGATATTTTGCAAGAAAAGAACAAAAATGGTGGATGATGGGATTTTTTTGTTGAAATGTAGACCATTATATTAAGTAATATGTTATAGAAATCACATGTTTTATAAGACTAAGAAGTCTTTCTCTTCTTAGATATACAGTTGGTTTATAACAAAGTTTACTTATTATATTTGCAAATTAAACTTCAGTTCTTCATTGAATAGATGTTTAAGTTGTTAAATATTTATCAGAGATCTATCAGAAGTGTTGATTTGTAACCCTTTGTCTAGATAGCTTTACGATTGATCTTCAATCATGAAGTTTATAAACTGACAAGGACTTTACGTAGTTAAAAAGTTAATAATATAACATGTTCCAAATTTCTTATACGCAACACAGATTAATTGATATAACATTATTTTCATTCTTACATTTAATATATGACTAAAGCATTGATAAAGTAACTAGTTATTTCACCTTGGATAACTCTTGCTGTTGATTTGGTGTAGGATTACTGGTTCGTGTTAAGACAGCTTTCTTTAAACTGTGGGTTAATTCGAGGATTTAAAATTTATGGAATAACATGACTTACTGACAAATAATTACATTGTTCCGCTAGCCTAATATAAGATAAACTCTTGAATATACTGTTCTTTACTTTCGGTACTTTGTTCTGGAATTTGGACTTTTGGACAAGGACATTTGTATATTTTGTTGCAATTGTTCATTCATAATGGAGAACATCTTTTATTTTGGACTGAAAATCTGATGAAGAAATGAAATTAAACAGTGTTGAGATAAATTCTGGATATTTGTTTGATATTTAATTACATGCTTAATTAAATAATAGATGACTGAAATTGTCATATCATCAAAATGAAAATGTTTTTTTGAAAGTAAGGAGTATTTTAATTAAAACGTTTTATAGCAGATAGTGCTTAAATTTGTTAGGATTATAAGTCAGTTTCCTGTTTTAACAAAAACACACTATGTAAACAAATACATTTGCCATCTGCCTATCTTGTCATAATGAAAACAAGCGCGTAACATTCCGACATAATAAATTAATATGTTTGTAAAGAAAAATACTTTGAGGCTTCGAAAAGCACCGTTTCTTTCAAACATATCAATGTATTTTGATATTTTAAAATGATAGCTTCCTACGACTTTAATCCCTTAGATTCGCTGCAAAATATAGAGTCAATACAACATTAGTTAAACCTATTTATCAACTGAAGCAGCGAGTGTAATCAGTCCCTTTCACTAAACACGAACAGAAAGTGTAGCAGTCACCCCATTACATTATGTTTAATGGAAAGTCTGAATTATAAAATAATTAAATATCATCTTTAAGTTTCTTGTATAATTTCCTTGCCGTTTTACAAAAACACATTTGGAAAAAATCTGAAATCTATAACACACTTTTTAATGTCAGGGAAAAAAACTGTTTTTTTTTTTTTTTTTTTTTTTGCTGTCAAGAGGTGAAGTTTAGAAATTGTTTGATGACATATGTAAAAATCAATCATTAGAAATTTGATTTATAGCCACGGCTTAAACATTAAAGAAGGAATATTCGAATACTACGCAGTGAACCTCAAAACGGCCCAATTCCTGACAAGAAGTAGCTCACTGGACGTCATAACACGATTTTCATTTATCGAACAGTGATACCTATATAAATAATTAAAACATATTCCACCGTTCTGCTGAATCAATAGAAAAAAGCTTAGAAATATTGTAGTTTCCTGTTTACAAATTGGTTTGCGATGGCGATAGTGTCTCCAAGGATTTCAAATTAATTATCTTTAGGAATTTGCTGAGTGGTAAAGAAAAGTATATATGGTATAGCAAACTGATACTTACCTTTCAAGCGAATTGATTCTTACCTTTCCACAAATAACTAAATTGATATAGTTCTTGTGTAAGCAACAATGCGTCACAGCCTCAAACGCGTCCACAAGAACTGGCTTTGTGACAAGCATTTGGACATTTTCATCTTCCACAAATGCATCTATACCGTGTAGTTATTACTTGCTTCATTTTACCCAAGTTTGTAATTTTGTATTCTTGTTTATAGTCATATAATCAAGATTTACCTATATATATATTTACATATATCTTCGACTCCTTTATACGTTCTAAAGAAGCAACAAGTGCAAAGCAACCTATAGATTATGTAAAATGTCAATGTGTTCTACCGAATTCCCAAACAGATGATCAGTGGACGTTATTGTTCTTTCTGCATGTGTTTTTTTATCTTCTCAGAACAATTATGCTCATCTTTCACAAATGTATCAGAACTTGAAATCTCTATCTCTAAAACGTCTATCGATAGAATGTCAATAACTATTTTAGGTAAAGTTAAACACTTTTTTAAAGTATTATTCTAAAACTATCAGATTGCAAATCGTGAAAATTATATCCATTATACGGAAAATTGTATTAAAGACAACCAAAATAACAAAAGATATCCTTAATAGAAATTGTCTGCTTTTTGAATACTATCAGAATGGGAATCTAAAATGGACCTTTGATCTGTTTTCAAGTACTGTTAATCTTATTCTCTGGAGATATTTCGTCACAACTGGTCCTCAAGTATAAAAGCAAGAAAACTGATAATGTTGTCAACAATATTGTCAAAGTCCCTGGCTGACCATTTAAAACGGACCTGATGTAAAGGCACCCCAGACTCAATCAAACCGAGCCTTCAACACTTTCGTTCTTCTCGGACTGGGCGACCTGTGATTCTCCACTTTTTATCTTAAAGAAACAATATTTGAACTACCAACAATTCGACATACACGCAAGACTAATCACCGCGAACAAGACCAATGTTTCGACAAGAGAAAGCGTTCGAGTGAATATCACTGTTAGAACACTAAATCAAGATCGTTGCCATACACGGCATGATTGACACCGTAAATCCCGACCACTATTTCAAACTAAAAAGAGTGCAAGAAAAGTTGTATCTAAAAACAAGATGATCATAAAGTCAAGATGATAGTGTAGAACAGGGAAATATTGCAAACCAGAAAATAACGTAAATACGTTTACAAATAGCAGAGAAAATATTATAATAACATGCTTGAAGACCTAAGTAAGTTTTGAGTCCATGTTCTGCATCAAAATGGTACGATTATATTGTTTGTAGTTGACTAATCAATTCATGTACACTGAAATTATGTCGTATTTGCGACCTTCATATGTCATTTTAAGGACAGCCGAATGTATCCTCTACGCATGAAACTGAACATAAAACTTTATAATTAACAAAAATCATTACATTATTCGATACTTAATTCCTTAGAGAGTTCAACAGACTGAAATGTAAATTGAGAACGTGGTAATTACATTAAAGGAAATCCAATAACAATTCTACGACGTCGGGTTGGAGGCATTGAAAATTTCAAACTTCGAGCTTGACAGTATTTCACACATTTTCATATACATGTAACATTATCCTGGAATCTAATTAATATCCTAAGATACACATTTCTGACGAAAGAAAGATAATAGAAGAACATCAGTATCCTAAATAGTGCAGGAAAGTAACTTCAGTATCCTCTGAAACGTAAACATTTCCTTTAAAAATCTTCAGCAGGCTAATATAAATATATAGCCGTCGTCATAAGCATACAGTAGTCTGTCAATGGGGATGAGATGACTATAAGTCACGGATGTTCTGGTTTTACAATAGGGTGCAGTTAATTTTTAGTTCATCATATACTGTTGAAATGACAGAAACGTACTTGTTCATTTGAAGTGGAGTATTGAAATTACCAAAAATATGTCTTGAATAGATCTCACTCATCACTCGATTATCTGCCTTAGTATACTTCTAGCTTTTATCTGACAAATTACTGATTTGCTGAATGACTACACCTGGGCTGAATTTGAACAAGAACGCCATATTTCACAATTTGGTATTCTAAACAATCAGTTGCGGACACGTTTTCTATTATTTACACCAACCAGTCAAAATTAAAAACTGTCCTTTTATCTGAATTCCAGCCATCAGTGCAATATTAATTTTATTTAAATATCTGACATTTTCCCATGTTCTTTCCGCTGCTTTAAATTCTTAATGGTCAATTTATTTGCTAGCTGGTAATTCTTTAATTTTAGTTGAATGCATGTTAAATGGAAATTATTGGAACTGGTTGTATTAGCACAGTAGCAGATGCTAACTGGTTTAACTAACCGATATATTACAATACAAAGGTGCAAACAGAAAGAAATGTGCACCAACTGGCCTGGAAACAACCAACTACTCTCCTGGGAAGTCAATATCACAGTTCGTTAAAAGAACTATAAACCAATATACAAAATTTACAAATACAAAAAATGTCTAGCACGATTCTTTTAAAAAACCCACCCAGTCCCTTTGATATGTTAAGAAAAACATTCATTTCAGATGCGTGACAATGAACAGTTCCCAGTATGGAATTAACAATGCCAGAATCTGGGAGATCCTGGAAAACCAAATTAACGAAATAATTATAAGGCAGCATGCCTTGTGCATCAATTCTAATGATCATGGAATGATAATCAATCCATGATCTTTATACGTGTACAACCGCACTGGGTTTTTATTGATCGGAAGTAATGTACTAGCACCTGAAAGAGTCAATGCAAAACGAAATAATGTTTCATGTATCAAGACCCGTGATGTTGCAGCACACACACAATGAAATGCAATGGAGGGGGTTGTGTTTATTGATGTGCTTGATATAACTTGGAAGAAAACTTACCACAAATTTCTCCTGTACAACAGTATGGCCTGATATCTCGTGCTTAAATACTCTTCTTTTGTAAAAAAAACCCACATGAACTAACTGTTCATTTTAACTGAGTTTCAAAGTATTATAAATCTTTAGGATTTTTTTTAAAACCTCTGCAATATATCTATCATTCCAAAGTTTTTTTTGTTCAAGTCATCTAAAATAACTGTTTACTTTTCAGTTGATTTGTTTTCTTTTCGAGCGTTATGGCTTCATCAAGTACTGTTTATACATTCTTTATTCATTTAAATTTAATTTTCTTTCATTTTCGTCAATTTAAGCTTTTCTTACTATTTGGTTGTGTCTCAAAGTCGTTTACTACAAGACATTATAATTATTCAATTTGTTTTCCTCAGCTATATGAGTTTTTGTTAAATCTTAGCAGTAACAGTTACCTATTTGTCAGCATTTCTGTATTTTCAGATATAGAATGGTCATCAGCCGTTTTCTCCTTTATTTGAGATCCATTCTTTCTTATTATGACATGTTTAGATGGTCAACAGCTTATCATCCTTTCAATAAATAAACCTGTCTGTCATATAATACCCACTGACTCAATCTCCGCCCCACTTTCGCTCAGTTTTAGGTGATTCTAAGTCAAAAAGCTTGGCAGACCGGTTAATAAGTTGTCCTATATGTGTTATTAACACAAACTATCTAAAATAGTTGTACCAATTTCCACGACGGCTAATAACATCTACGACGTAACTGCATTTTCGTATTTCACTGCAAAGTATTTGTAAGTGGGTGTCAAAAGTAATACGAGACAATAATCTGTTCTTTCTAACATGCTTATGCCGCCTCACGAGCATTCTGTCAACTGTGACATCTGGTTCTATCTAAAAATTTGTCAAATTATCTTTGCGAACGTTTCATATATTCTACTGGAAAACATAACTGACAGTATTTGAATAAGACTATTATGAAATGTAAAAGTATTATCCTTATTTATTACTTTATCTCTTCCATTTATAACTTTAACAATTAGATCGTAAATGTAAAGTGTCGAGGAGAAATATATCCGACCACTTCCAAAGTTTCAAGTTTATATGTTTAAATATTAAAACTAGTTGCAGGTTGTAAATGTTGAACTGAGATAGGGAAAAGGTACCTCATAATCAAACTACGATCAAAAAAGAATTTTGTAGACTGGTAGGGTAGTGGGAACAGACGACAGCAGAAATGATACCTACCCATTTCTTGAGCGTAAGTTCTAAAGAGGAAGGAACACGTCTATCTACAGAGTCTTTATATGAAAAAGTACCTCATAATCAAACTACGATCAAAATAGAATTTTGTAGACTGATAGGGTAGTGGGAGCAGACGACAGCAGAAATGATACCTACCCATTTCTTGAGCGTAAGTTCTAAAGAGGAAGGAACACGTCTATCTACAGAGTCTTTATATGAAATCTATTATAGCAATTTATTACGGTTCAGTGGTATTTTATCCCTTATTTGATTCTGTAACATTGGGAAATTGATTAAATGTAAAGTCTAATTACCAGTTACAATGTATAAAAAACTAAATGAAACCTTTGCAATGTAATAAAATGGAAATATTAGTTGATTCCAAGCGGATATTCCATTATTGGAAAAATCGGAAAGCCTGGAAAGCAGAATTAACGAAATAATTACAAGTGTGGTGTTCACATCAAAGATTATTCCTGGATAATGCACCTGCTTTTTTACGCGGGTAAACAAAATTAATTAACAAATCGAAAATGATCAAATATACATGCGCGTATTTGACAGTAACGATTCATTTTCATATATGACTGGCTACGTATAAAAGAACACGACATAAATATCCATTTGATTGATAGTAGTTTAATTATGATTGTATCATGTTTCAAAAAATGCTTGGAACTGTAATGATTGCGCATATTATTCCACATAGATTAAGATCTGCAGATATAATGTAACATATAACAGGTCCAGCCTGTAGCAACTTTTCAAAATGTTCATGTTTTCCCTGGTTGTAACACTGATACCAATAAGACACATTAAAGTGAATTATTGCGTTAATTTCTTGAAACAGTTTCCCGGTAAAATAGTTATTGCCTTTTCCTTACTCACTCAATGATTAATAAAATTACTTTACTCAGATAGAATGTGACTGGTTTAGTTCATTAATCGACTTGTCATTGCCGCTTGGTGACACAGCAAGACGAACAATACATATTGAGATAAAATTAACTTATTTTCTAAAACACTAAAACTTTTTAACAGTAGAAGCGGTATTAAGAAGACTAAGCCACTCAATGATTTATAAAGGTACTTCCTTTCGAGATGTGATCTTCTTAGTTAATAAATCTACTAAATTCACTCTTACATAGATGAGACGTATCTGTTAAATATAAACAGGCAGCAATAACTTAATGGTAATGGTATAACATAATGTACATAGAAATAATTTGTTCCAGACCAAAGTCAGATTGACTGGTGCTTAATTTTTTATATCAGGTGTACAGTACGAATTCTACAGTACGAATTGACAGACTGTTATCAAATGTTTAAATGCCGCTAATTTATAACAAGAATCTGGTCGAACTAGTTCGATATTAGAAATTCAAGTATCACACTCGTGATAAACGTAAGATATTAGCATCCATCAAAACAACTCAGTATTTTCTGTCCATTTTTATAAAGACAGCGGGCCAATACATATGCTCATTTGTAAGATGTAATATGCTCATTGTGTATTTCATATATTGTCAACAGAAGAAGCTTATTAAAGCGAAACTTGTTTTGACAAAACTGTGTTGGTTTATGAATTTACAATATCACATCTGTAAGACAGAAACTCTTATGTCTGATAACAGACATTACATAATGTTATGCGAGTAAATGAATTACTGTGAATAATTCACCGCGTTATAACAATATGTATGCCAAGGGATCTTGGAAAATACGCCTGATAGAATAATTATATCAAAGAGTGTCGTTTAATTAGATTAAGATTAAGGTCTTTAACTAAAATTTGTCTAAACAAGTGTAACTCAGTGTTAACCTATTCTTATCGTTTTAACTGAATCGTAGTTAAACTGAATAAGGTGCCAGTATTTCATAGTAGCAGTAGTAGTATTTAATTAGGAAAAGCGGGTATTAAGACAATACGTTTAACAATAATAGCTTTTCTCAAAATATGATAATACAAAATGAAAAGTTCCGAGCTTTAAAGCGTTCGAAGAGACAATGTTAACCTGGGTCCAAATAAAAGATTAATGTAAGCGCAAAGTTTGAAGTAGTCTTTAACTACTACTAACAACCAATATTAATGCGTCTTCTATAATAATTTAAATTCACTTTTGAATACAGTGTCAAACAACTGTTGCATCTATAAGGGAGTGCGGGAATGGGCACAAACAGCCATTTGCTTTGATTGGCACACGCAAGTGGAAACATTTACAAATGAACAGTTATAGAGTAGATATATACACGGAACAATAAATAAATCCTGTTCTGTGTATTGCTAGTCAATCAAAACACAACCTTTAGACAACAGAATGAATCTGGGTCTTCTTAAATGGATACAATTACGAACCCTACCGTTTCATTAATTATTAAACTAAACCGGCTTGACTGCGTCTGCCAGAGACGATCAATACAAGAATAGTTCAAGCAAGTCTGGTTACAAAAACGAATCTATGTCATCTCAATTGATGTTACTGCCTATAACGCCATTTCACTAATTATTAAATTTCAGTTGAATTCCGTATGCTTGGCAAAACTCCATGCAATCCTAGTACATATAGTACTTAATCAACTGACTGTTTAACTGTCAATACAAAATATTTTGTTTTACAATAAACTCAGAGCTTATTGATTCTTAAATCTGTCTTTATCTGTTACTATCAATTACAAAATCTAAATAAACACATGTCATGTTATAAAATGTGAGTAAAAATCGGTCCATACAGTCTGCTGTTGTGATAGTTAAAAATATCTGTAAGAAGATCCATTGCAAGAAATAACACACATATGACAATATCAAATTATTTGATAAAGTACAGAATAGAACCAAACATTCTTTTTTTATTTTAGACTTGTACATCGTCCGCATATACACATGTATAGTAAATAACACTTTTCCTTTACCTTTCTGAATCGCTTATTTAAATACATGTGCAACCAGCTGATTTCAAAATTACCAGAAATTAATGACATTGATTTTAAATTAAATAATAGCTTGAAATGTAATGCCAGTTTTTATTGTGTAATTTTACAGGTTTCGTATGACTCCATATTAGATGACAGAAATAGATGAATGGTTATTTTTCAGTTCAACAAGTAAAATGTATTTAGATTTAGTAAACTGTATTTTCGAGTATTTCACATGTTGAACATTAACGTTTGTTTACTACTCTAAAATCATTGAAGTACATGTGAGTGTCACGTATCCGTATAAAGGGTGATTAAAATAACTTAACATGTCTACATTTAAATTATTTATGCGGAAAACGGAAGACGCCGTATGCCTAGGTGTACCCCTAGCATTTAGCCATCATTTTAAGGTTTAGAGGACAGTAATAGCGCAAGATATTCACTGTTATTTTTTATGATCATGTGTAAGATTAATGTGGAAGGGACTTCGGTTTTAGTCTTATATGAAATAAGAGACTATAGGCTGCAAATTCTACTGTAGCAAAATTGCTGAGTTCTTAACCTGACTTCAAAACAGGAAGCCATTGTATCATGTCTGAAGTCATGCAGTGGTATCTGGTTAAAACGTCCTTCAAAAGTTCAAAACATCAGTGCGTTCAATACGATATATGATCAAATATGAACCTATTAACATACAATTACATAAGTGCAAAACCATAAATATTAAGGGTATTCCATACAGTTGTTACTGCGCACTAGGTTACTCAGCAGCCAGTCCGTTACTTTCTGAGTTTCCTTTTGAATACGAGTATAAAGTTGACTGACATTCAGACGGTAACAGACTCTTCGCGTTAGCCAGTAGTGTCCTGTATAACGACAAGCAGTCACCATGTAATGTAAACAAACACATTAAGCATCTGTCTATCTTGTCAGTATGTAAACAAACGCATAACAATCATAAGACAGATGTCTGTGAAGTAAAACATCTTGAGGCTTTAAGGTACATCTGTGTCATATTTTCACAACAATGTTGCATCATGACGAATCAAATGCCTTCACTCATTTGTAAGTTTGGCCTGGTCTATAATACTATAATTATGTCTGTACTTCTATTAATTTGTTGCCTACGATCATTGATATTCATCATTTCCCTAGAGGCAACAGTAATTCGAACATACACGTAATTAATATTCTGTCAATATATTTCAGCTGCTAAAATAGCTTTTTTGCATGAATATGAAATGCACCGTTTCTTTTGATCATAACAATCTAGTTTAAATGCAAGCTTCCTACGTTTTTAATCCCTTAGATCTTCTGCATTCGACATTCACTGTCAACGATAAAAAAGCTAAATCCATTTAGTAATTTAAGTAGCGCATGTAATCAATTACCGAACTTTACCCATTTCATTGACTTATAACGGTGAGGGCAACAGTGAGTCGGTACTTTTCGAAATGAAATTTTGGAATGCGAATTTGAAAGAACTGATTATTTTCTTTCCCATTCCAACATTTTTTCCAACAGTTTTATGAGGAAAAACAGTGTGACCGATAAAAAGTTCAATGATTAACTTATAACAATAAATCGAAATGTCTCCTTGTTTGCCACATAAAAGACCTAAATATTCAATACCGCCTCAGTTCAGCTCATGTCAATATGAATGACAATAACATATACAATTTTGAACAACAAGTAGTCTCGTTCTATGATGCGCTCTGGTCGAGTTTCAAATTAATTTAGATAACCATTGTCGGCAGTGTTTCATCGACGCATTCACATGCTATATACACAGCCGCGGAACAATTGCGTGAAAGTGGCTAAAAACGGGAAATATTCTGTAATAATTTGTTCTTTTGACCTTTATTAATTAAAAATTGGGTTTTAGCTAAGATTATCATAAAATCAAATCACATATTGTTCTGTATTATCACTGGTGAATGTAAACAACAGACAACACCGATAGGATTATTTACACAGATGTCCAGAGTAAAAGAACATATAAACTCAAGCACTGCATGCTTGTTGTGTTGGACATAAACACATCGCAAACTAAAACATACAATTATGTATCTTCTAAAGACGGCTGGAAATTGCGTCTGGTAATACGGTATAAAATGTGTTTTGAGGCTTTGGTAAAATGTCCACATTTTTGGATAAGACTGTTAAAATGTAACTGTTTGCAGATGCATCCAATCATCAAGAATGAATGTTTTGAGTCTTATCTACCAAGCGAAGTTTGTAATCCAATTCTAGCGGAATATTGTATTGAATTAAACATGAAAATATATTATTTACAGAAAGTGATTACATTACTCGATAGTTAACTCTCAATGGGGATTCAGTTGGCATTAATGTAAATTGAGAAAGTGGTAATTACATTTAAAGTAAAACCGAGAATTATTCTACATACAATCTCCTGTAGAGGATAATGAAAAGGCATTGCCAATTTCAAAGTTCTGGAATATAAGCATTTTACACATTGTTTTATTCAATCTTGAATGTACATGTAAAACACATTGTGTGTTATCGGTAGTAAATAGACAGTAAATGTAAATTTTCTTGTAATAAACTTGAATAAATTGTCCTTAAGTAAATATAAAATGAGCGTTTTCGTAACAACGACATGCATTCAGTATTAATCTGACAAATACTTTTAATGGTGCGTCACGGGTTTCAACATAAAGAACATGAGTTGGACAGAGGCAAATAAGGAAGAGGGATTATATAACGCTTTTTCAGTTATTTATATAAATATTACTATATATGTTCTACAGAAAATTCTAATGAATTACGTCGATTCTCATATATCTGTGCCTGATAACAGTTATATGAAATATTTATGAGTATTTGTTTGCTAGGAACATGTTGTTCAAAGACAGACACAATTAAGTGTTTAAAGCCTTACGGTAAGAGTTTTCGAATCAACATACTAATGTTTTCAAAAGAATTAAGCCTGAAAGCTGAAACAGACGTAACAAATGAAAATAAAAAAGACTGAGCGACTATCGCCGTCAGTTCATATTTCGCGCTCTAAATCTTTCAGAATACGATATTACGATAGTGGTGATGATATAGCGTAACCTTGATTTACTTATTAATTTGACTTAAAACCCAAAGTATCTTACACTTTATTGTAAGTCAGTAAATGTAGGCATTCTTATACTATGAAATGTCGACTATTGTCGTCTGGGAAACCCTGATATGCTTAATGGTTACTTGATTATCATCATAGTAATTCCATAGCGTTACTAAAATATTGAAATGGAAGGACGACGTTTAATACCATAATGTATTCTGACAAAATAGACTTCAAGAATTTACTACAGACTTTAGAATGCGTCAGTCAGAAGACCTGATTCTCCATAAGATACAATAGAATTAATTGATTCCCGCACCTGATGTATTTTGCATGAACGTCAGTTCTATGAAGGAAATCGATTCAACCAACCTCCATGGTGCAGAAGATGTAATGACGGCAGAAGTTTTGCACGTGCTTCGAAACAAGTTATAGTTACACGTGCTCCGAAACAAGTTAAAATAACAATGAACATGAGTTATAAAGTAATTTTGGTATTCTCTGAAATGTATCAGTTTTTTTTCCTAAAAAAAAAAAGATACTCATGAAATTATCATTATGCAAATGCAGCCATTTGTTATAATCAGTCATTAGAGGAAAAAGTGGTTGCAATTTCACACCAGTTTCATATACATCATCCGGTGTTAGAAATAGATGCGTGTATGTTCACACTTAAAGTACAAAATTCATCTCGGTTTTTCCTCCATTGACTTCAACCAAGTCTTTTTCAGCTTCCACTCGATTATCTGTAATATTATCACCTTACCTTCCATCAGACAAATCACAGCATCGTTAAACGACTTTATCGGATATGAACAAGAACGCCCTATTTCAAAGTTTGAAATAGTTAAGACACGTTTTAAATCTTCACATCTTTCTTCTATTAAAAAGAATCACAACATCAATGTAGTCTATAAATTTCCGAAGCTTACGGTTCTTGCTTTTTCACTTCTTGACAGTCCATCTATTTACTGCTTCGCACTTCTTTAGGTTTTAGTAATTACACTAATGTGTTGTTAGACTCATCCCATGTTAAGTTATTACCAGCTTTCAAACTATTATTTTAAAACTACTACAGAAGCTCGTATATGTTAAATGGCTAGGATATAGTCAAGTGTCCTAGAAAGTCAGTGGCGTTGTCCTATCATAGAATTTAACACAAACACACAACATAAAACTACACACCTACCAGTAAGACTTTAAACAAGAGATCACAGAGTGATCTTGGCGCCCACCATTGAGCCATTTTTGATTGTTCAAAATTTCAAGACTAGTTCAAGGTCAAATTTCATTTCAGTACACATTACTGTGCATGTGTTCCATGCATGTGGTCCAAATTTGAAAGCTGTAGCTTGTGAAATGTGAAAGTAGGTCACAAGATCAATTTCAAGGTCAAAGTTCATTTCGGTATACAAAACTATGCATGTGGTCCAAATTTGAAGCCTGTAGCTTGAGAAATGTGAAAGTAGGTCACTAGGTCAATCTCAAGATCAAAATTCATTTCGGTACACAAAACTCTGCATGCGGTCCAAATTTGAAGGCTGTAACTTAAGAAATGTGAAAGTAGGTCACTAGGTCAAAATCAAGGTCAAATTTCATTTCGGAACACAAAATTATGCATGTGGTCCAAATTTGAAGCCTGTACCTTCAAAAATGTGAAAGTAGGTCACTAGGTCAATGTCAAGGTCAAAGTTTTTTTCGGTACACAAAACTATGCATGTGGTCCAAATTTGAAGGTTGAAGCATGAGAAATTTAACAGTAGGTCACTAGGTCAATGTCAAGGTCAAAGTTTTTTTTCGGTACACAAAACTATGCATGTGGTCCAAATTTGACGGCTGTAGCTTGAGAAATGTGAAAGTAGGTCACTAGGTCAAAATCAAGGTCAAATTTCATTTCGGAACACAAAACTAGGCATGTGGTCCAAAGAAGCCTGTGCCTTCAAAAATGTGAAAGTAGGTCACTAGGTCAATGTCAAGGTCAAAGTTTTTCCGGTGCACAAAACTATGCATGTGGTCCAAATTTGAAGGCTGTAGCTACAGAAATGTGAAAGTAGGTCACTAGGTCAAAATCAAGGTCAACTCATGTCAATGTTCATCTTGCCACTCAAAACTATACATGTGGTCCAAATTTGAACGTTGTAGGTTATTGACAAGAAGATTTTAAAAGCTTTTCCCTATATGAACCATGTGACCCCCGGGGGCGGGGCCATATTTGATCCTAGGGGGATAATTTGAACAAACTTGGTAGAGAACCACTAGATGATGCTACATAACAAATATCAAAGCCCTAGCTTTGTGGTTTGGACAAGAAGATATTCAAATTTTTTCATATATAAGTCTATATAAACCATGTAGTACCCCCAGGCGGGGCCATATTTGACCCTAGGGGATAATTTGAACACTCTTATGAAGAAGACCACTAGATGATGTCACATGCAAATATCAAAGCCCTAGGCCCTGTGGTTTTGGACAAGAGGTTTTTCCAAGCTTTTCCCTATATAAGTCTATATAAAACATGTGACCCCGGGGCGGGGCCATATTTGACCCCAGGGATATAATTTGAATTACCTTGGTAGAGGACCACTAGATGATGCTTCATACCAAATATCAAAGCCCTAGGCTCTGTGGTTTTGGACAAGAAGATTTTCAAAAAATTTCCCTATATAAATCTTTGTAAATTATAAAAATAAACAAAGAGTCATAACTCACTTAATAATTGTTGAACCAGTCTGATTTTCAGGGGGACACAACTGGAGTACCAATACATCATTCTGACAAAGTTTGGTCAAAATCCCCCCCCCCCCTTCCAGTAGTTTCTAAGGAGATGCGATATCGAGAAATTGTTAACGGACGGACGGACCACGGACGCAGAGTGATTTGAATAGCCCACCATCTGATGATGGTGGGCTAACAAAACACCCAGCACATGTAAAGGCAATCTTTCAAAATCTTTCAATCTGTAAAATAGTACATTTATTTCAGTCACATTAAAACGAATTTTCCTCATATATGTTTAGGGCAAAGACTGTCTTGCTCAAATGTGTTCCCTCGTTAAATAAAATGCTTAACATCATCGTCGTCATCATCATCATTTTTATCATATTGGCTGACAAATGCTTATAAAATCTCTGAGTTCCTTGAAAATGGCATCAATAAAATAATTACCATGCAACATGTCGTGTGCATGAACTCTTATGATCACGATATGTTCCTGATTAACAATCCATGATTTTATACACGTACCTTCGCCTGAGGTTCCATCAATCAGCGGTACTAGTATCTGAATAAAAGAATTTATAACTGTCGCTGAAAAATCAAAATATGCTTTCATGTGCCAACAAGAATGTTGCAACTTTCACTACAAAATGAAATAAAAGCAAAGGGTAGAGGAACAAACATGGCAAAATATCACCGGTTACATCTTCATACATAAATATGGTCAGACGAAATAAAAAAGATAAACTGCTTTCTTTTCACATTATTGGTTTTATATATCATTTTGAGCGTCACACTCACTAACTCATAGCCTCCTCAAGTACCATTTGCACAATATTTCAATGATTGGTAGTAAAGTTTTGGCATTTTAAATCTCTACACTATATCTTTCATTCCAATTTTAGGTTTTTCAAGATATCTAAAATGAGCTATTTACTTTTCACTTGAATTGTTTTATTTTCTTTCTTGTTTGACCGTCTTGGCAAATACCATTTGCATATTGTTTTCTTTTGATCTTTACTTTCTTTCAGTCGTTCTCGTGTCTTCGTGAATTTATGCCTGCTCCTTTACCTTCTTTCATTGCTAACTTTTCCATTAGATGTTTTGTGATACAGTTATTTACTTCTTTGACATTAAACTATTCAAGATGCATTTTCCGGATACATTAGCTTCTGCATAAAACTTAGCAGCACTGTCGGTTTTCTATTTTCAAGTATTTCTGCATCTGTCTTCTGTTTACTCAGAGATCTATTTCCTCTCCGTTTAGTTTAAATTGTGGTTTATGTATATACCCTTTTGTTATCTTTGTCTGCCCTTTTGTTCTTTTCAAGTTATGCTAAGTTCAAATATTTGTAGGTTTAACATGTCCTATTGTCTTATCCCCTCTATAAAATAATAACAAAATCATGGTCCTTTGTCACTTGTATACTAGTTTAACCACCCACATCCTGCAGTTGTGCTTCAGACTTGTGTAAGTTAAATGCAATCAGTGGTCCACTTAATGAATTGTCTTATTCTGATGTACATATTAGATGTTCTCATCACAGACCGCCTAAACCGTCTGAGCTATATCTATGGTGACTGACGACAACGTCGTTGTGACAAGATTTTCATTTGTAACTACAAAGTGTTTATGATTGGGTGTCAAAAGTAATATTAGATAATAATATGCTCTTTCTTACGCACTGTCGCCGCACGAACATACTGTGACAACAATGACACCTAGTTCTTTTTTAGGAATTTGTCAGACTGTCTGTGTTATATTTTCCTTTATTCTATAAAAAAAACACGTGTCAGTGCATTTAATAGGAATATTAATAACTGTAGTATCCTCACTTTAACAATTAGATTGAAAATGTACATTATACAGAAGAACAAATCTTTCAAATTTTGAAATTTAAAAACAGTTTGTCTGAAATGTGTAAATAACTGAAACCGCGAGTATTAATATACGATATAAAGCAAGATTCCTCAGGACTAGTATATTATATAAAATTAGACGACCGAGGACAAATATATGGCATAAAACTAGACGCAAGTACAAAAATATATTATATAAAACTGGACACTTGAGTACTATTGTACGATAAAAAAAACTTGACGTCTGTGGACTATTATATGGTATAAAACTAGATGCCTGTTGACTATTATATGGTATAAAACTAGACGTCTGTGGACTTTTATATGGTATAAAACTAGACGTCTGTGGACTATTATATAGTATAAAACTAGATGCCTGTGGATTATTATATGGTATAAAACTAGACGTCTGTGGACTTTTATATGGTATAAAACTAGACGTCTGTGGACTATTATATGGTATAAAACTAGACGCCTGTGGACTATTATATGGTATAAAACTAGACGTCTGTGGATTATTATATGGTATAAAACTAGACGTCTGTGGACTATGATATGATATAAAACTAGACGTCTGCTGTAAAACGTTTCATTTAAAAAGCTGAAAATGGGAAATGTTGAATTAGGATAGTAAAACTCAACATATATTTAAAAAAAGTGCACTTTTGAGAACTATGACAGTGGGAGTAGCGGAGAAAAGGCAATACAATTCGATTACCTTTATTTAAGAAAGCAGCTTCAGGGTAATACGAGAAAAATGGAACTTTCGTTTCGTCTGTTTCAATATTGTCTTCAGAGTCTTTACATGCAATTCATTAAAGCAATTTAGTAATGTTCGATGTTATTGTATGCTATACTTGATTCGAAAGAATGAGTTGTAAAGTCTAACATAGGCAATGTACCAGTATAACAATGAATAATAAAATTAAAAGAAATCCTTACAATGTAATAAAATAGAGATATTCATTATTTCCCAAAAGGATATTCCATTATTGGAAAGAAATATGAAAGCCCAGAAAGCAGAAATAACGAAATAATTACTAGTTTCACGTTCACAAGAATGGTTATTATTCCTGCCATTGCACCTGCTTACATGCATGCATGCACCTGAAAGTAACGATTTATTTTCACCTATGACTGACCAAGTATAAAAGATTAGAGCGCATAAATATCAATTTGATTTAATTATTTCTAATTTGATTATAAGTGTATTATCTTTCAAGAGACAGTTTAATATTTCAAACAGGTATAATGCCTGTGACAACGTTCTGCAAACTATCTGTTAACAAACTGTATTATACCACATGGATTAAGATCTGGAGGTTAATGTAAAATGTAGTGGATACAATTGTCGTTGCGCTTTCCTTGAAATTCCATCGTTTCTTCTAGTTGTGACGTAGCTACTCATAAGGCACACTCATGAGGCACATTAAAATAAGTTATTAATTAATTTAATTTATAAAAGACTGAAACAGTGTCACAGTAAAACAGACTTGATATTGCCTGTTCAAATGACTTCATCACTCAATGGTTGATAAAGTTGTGATCTGCGATTAGCTTCGTTCATTTATCGACCAGTCATTGCTTCAGTGACATAGCAAGATGAACAAGGCACATTAAGATGAAATATTCACTTAATTTAACTAGAGCTATCACTAAAGGTGAATATACCCCCGCATGCACTGACACAGTATTTGACGCACACAAGATTGCATAATTATGTGGACTGTATGTATATAGACTGTATGTATACAGTATAGTAACAAAAAACAAAGTCCCATAACTATGCAGAATATTTCTCTAAAAGAACGTAACATGCAACATGCACAACTAGGGTTGGTACTGATCACTTGTGTGAAGTTTCATTAGATTGTGTGCAAGGGTTCGGAAGATTAGGCGCGCACAAGATTGCATATGCAGACTGTATGTACATAGTATGTTAACAAGAAACAAAGTCCCATAACTCTGCAATTTTTGTTGTTGAAAGAACCTAACATGCCCCATGCACAACTACTGTTGTTACTGATCACTTGTGTGAAGTTTGATTAAATTGTGTCAAGGGGATGAGGAGAGATGGTGCGCACATGATTGTGTCTATGTATATAGTATAGCAACAAAAAAACAAAGTCCCGTTACTCTGCAAATTGGTTTTCTGAAAGAACCTAACATGTCCCATGCACAACTACTGTTGTTACTGATCACTTGTGTGAAATTTCATTAAATTGTGTCAAGGGGGTAAGGAGAGATGGTGCGCACAAGATTCTGTCTACGGACAGACAGACAGACAACCTGAAACCAGTATACACCCCTTACAACTTTGTTGTCGGGGGGTACAATAAAAACTGAAATATTTTAATGCTAAAAGTTGCATGACTTACACTATGATTAATGAAGGTACTATACATCACTAATCGCAACTTGATCGAAAGGTCTAAATATTACACAAAACTACTAGTACTTTGTTCTGGACAAATGTATTCCGACCAAATTGACATGGGCTTATAAAACCGAAAAAACTTAAATTTCGTATCATATGCACTAAATAGTCAAACGCAATATGTATTGACACAGTACTATCTGACCGACTTTTACTAAATGTGATTGACTAATTTTTTAACGTCGCTATTCAAATATTGGGAAAAAAAAGATTTTATCGAACTATTTCCTTATGGTCTTGTGTCTTTAATGTCACTATATGTCCCGCCATAAGTTCTATCTGTAGAAATTGCTGAACTTGGGATATTTCGGATAGAAAATTGTTACCACAGTATTCCAAATTTAGCACTGAGTGACACGCGTTTGATAATATGAAGTTGAAACAGTAATGGAAAAGACCACGTTTACTGACCTTACTATATATTCTACACCGCCTCAGCTCAGCTGGCAAAAAACAATAACGAACACTTAAAATTATGGTATTCTATGATGCATTACTACCGAGTTTCCAATAAAGTGCGATACCGATATTTCATAATCACTGTCGGCAATATGACATTTGCAAAACTGATGTGGTGTTCTGACAGTATCACATGTTATAATATTGATATATTAAATGCTTCAAGTCAAAAACATTACGAAGAAAAGAAAAGAAGATATTTTTTTAATAATTTCCTACTTTGGCTGCCTTGTGTTGTTGTATTAACACACATTTCATTGATGACACCATTGTGGTTTAAAGTTGTCAAAATATTCGAGGTTTTGTAGAAAGCTGAACATTAGAAGCTAACTAAGTGGAAACATACTGTGTTCTGTTTGAAATGAGCACGAACAAAAATGAGCACAAAGAGACTGTATTATCAGATGTTTGTGAATATTTTTATTGCTGTAACATTTTATTACAGTGTGAACAAGATTATATCTTTATGTAAATCATACAAACGACAATAACATAATTATACGTGTATACAAGATTACTATAATGCTTAATTTTGTCACGTGTTAAAATAATTATAAAACATTATACACAACGTAGCAAGATTAATGCCAATTCAGTATTGAGTAGAGAAATACTTCAAAGATTTTCAGACCTATGTAAAGGGAGTATGCGAGAATCGGTAAAGGATCCTGAAAAGAAATAATTGAAAACTACAAAACAGCACAACACATTAAAGAAATAATCGACTAGACGCTTATACACCATCGCTGTTTTTCCTACATAACTAATTAGAATAAAACTTCAAGTTCAACGCTACTGAATCAGCAAAAAAAATGGTGTAAAACATTACATTACTACACAAATTAGTTTTCTGCAGCGAAACCATCTCCAAGGATTTTCAAAAATGTGCTGAGTATATGGACAAAGATATCAGATAGCAAATTAATCGTTTAGGTAGAAAACGTGTTATAATGTCAAGAGTCAAGAAAGTGTTTCCGAGAAAGATCTGATTTGAGTGTTTTTTGTCTTCCAAAGAAACATTTTTTGCATTGCAACCTGTTAGATTATTATGTAAAATGTCGAACCATTGTGCAAAGTTTTCAAACGAATTCCTGTGCACAGATAACACGGATATGTTGACGTTATTGTCTGTTTCACGCGTTTTATCCCCTCTTTACAATTACGACCACTTTCACAAATGTATCAGGACTTTAAATCTATTTCTCTCAAACGTCTGTCAATAATATGTCAGCAGTTATTTCGGGTAATGTTAATTACTTTTAAAGCATTATTCTAAATACTATCATATTGCAAGTCATGAAAACTATATCGATTATTCCGAAGACTGTATTGAAAAGACAACCAAAATAGTAAAAGATATCCTAATTGAAAACGTCTGCATTTTGAATACTATCAATGTGGGAATCAAAAACGGATCTTTGATCTTTTTCAAATATCGTTCATCAAACTTTCTCTGAAGATACTTTGTTACAGAATGTTTTCAAGTTTGAAGTCAAACAAACTGATAATAGGGTTACACGTGCTGTTTAAATCAAGCTGATCTCGTGCAAACTAGGCATTTAGATTCATAATATATATAACCTATATTTTCTGTTTTTAAAGTAAATTATCTTGATTGTTTTCTTTTAATTTTGCGGTTACCGATCAATGCTACGAAACTATATTAAAGTACTTGTACTTTCTCATTTTTATTTTATGTAGGGTATAAAAATTTGACCTTATTTTACGATGATTTCGTATAAGGTCTTCCTAAGCTAACTGTTGTTTAATGTAAATCGTCTGTAGGATAGCTAGTCTTATTTTTTTATTTTCGACAAGGCTTGGCATCCCTATTATAGTACAAACTATAATGTTCTATGTATTTTATGTATTTATATAACTAACGTGGTGTTTTTTGTTGTTGTTTTTTCCTAAGCTAACTGTTGTTTAATGTAAATCGTCTGTAGGATAGCTAGTCTTATATTTTTATTTTCGACAAGGCTTGGCATCCCTATTATAGTACAAACTATAATGTTCTATGTATTTTATGTATTTATATAACTAACGTGGTGTTTTTGTTTTTGTTTTGTTTTTGTCCAAATTGGTTTCAAATGTGTCACATAATAACGATTTAAACTGATTGAGAAACTACTTTTTTGTAATTGGTTTACCAGTCTCGTTATTATACTGCTTTCTGGTAAACATTAAACGCAAAGGTGAAAGGTAGACATCCTAAGATCGATGGAAAGTCAATATTTTCAAAATGCATTCTTCTATGACATTATTTGGTAACTTTTTGCTTCTTTTTACCAGCCTTCTCCGGGTACATACTTACCTCATCTAATGGGGTGTCATTTAAAACGCAGTGTCGGTTTTGCTAGTTCTTATATTATGTTATACGTACGTGTCATTGTATATTTCTTTTGTACACTGTCCGCTGTTGTATTTGTGCCTATATATGTCATTATGGGCTTTTTAGCCTACTTGATTGTAATAGAAATGTCTGTCTGTCTGTCATAATAGATATAGCTAAAGCTGACCGTATTGAAAATTTAAAGCAACAGAAAAACACCGATTATTCGAAAGGTATAGAATTCGATATGACAATTTACGACAGTACTTAGAAAATAGACATAATTTTGAGACAGAAGCTGATGGTGCAAAACCCGACCAACATAACCAGTACACGAGAAAGCTGTATCTAACGTAAACAAGATGGTATGAAGATGCAAAGCAGATATCTAAATTTCGCTGGTCATCTGGGACAATTCACACATTTAGAAAATTGAAAATAACATAATTATTATATCTTTACACAAGGCTAGTAATAACAATCGGGCAAAATAATTAAAGTGTACAGAGTTGCTAAAATATTCATGTTTTGTATGTGGTCAGAATAGTATATGCTTTGTAGCCTCCTTAACTGTAAACTGTTGTTATGTCCTGATAAACCAAGAAAACACTACTGTTTGAAACTATCAAAAATCTTTCAATAGAGAGTATCTGCACTCAGGTATATCTATTTCTGCGGAAATTTTCATCATAAAATTAAACATAAAATTACATTATAAACAAACCATCGTTACGTTTCTTTATAGTTAATTCACTGAAATGTAAATTAAGAGAACTTTAATTACATTAAAAGAAACTCCACGGAAGTTCTACATACCACTTGTCGCTGATAAAGGAAAGACAATTTATACTGTTTAAACATTTTTCATGAAACTACACAAATATCGACAGTAAATAACTTGTATTAGACTTCTAGATGTTGACCTTAAAACAATGCAAAATGCGACATTTCGTTACTACAATATGTATTGATGATATAAATACTTTAAAGTGACATCAGATTTTGAAGTCAACAGTAAATTTACAAGGTCTACAGATAAGAATAAAAACTTCGCTATTTATCAAAAACAAAACAAAATAAAGTTGAATAACTAACTATACCCGCTCTGAATTCGTTGAACAATAATATAAAACTAGAGTGAAAACGATTTAGACAGAAAGATAATGATTTTTGTTGATTTACTGATTTACTTAACCTACGTGTGGAACATCACAAAATGTTTTTAAGTTCATAAAAGTAGGAATTACGATGCCATGAACTTCTGAAAACTATCCACTTTGATATCTGAACAGGACTTGAAATTACCTCAATGTCGTAAATAAATATTTCCAAGGAAACGAAAACAGATTCCTTTTAAATGCATAATGTTTTCTGACAGATTTGAAGAATTTACTACGACTAGAGGAAGGCTTCTGTGATGAGTCAAGAGCATTAGATACAATGCAAACCAGGTTCTCAATACAACTTCTTGCAGGTGACATATTTTACGAGAACGGAAGTCTATCTACTTTACTATAGTTTGGTGCACGACCAAAGTTTTATTTATTAATAATAAGAAACAAAAGAAAATGTATGCGTTATCTGCAGAAATACACAATATCAAAAATAATTAAGAAACTGTAAACTTAATTTTGGTAGCATCCGAAACAGTCAAAAACTTCTTGATAAAAAGATTTCAGCTAATGCCATGTTATTATATAACCGTAGCCGTCATTTAAGGCGAACAAGATCATCGAAGACAAGATGGTTGTAATTTCATGTACAGGTCTTTCTTAATCTCTAGTTACTGGTAGCGTGTATGTTCATTTTATGGAGTCTCTCCATTGTAACCATATCGTATGTATACTTCTTATAGTTCCCTACCATTGGTCTATCCAGGTTCAATCAACACTCGATTATCTGCAATATCATAGTCTTGGCTTTCATCTGACAAATCACTGATTTGTTGAATTACTTTTTCATGGCTCTTGTGAACTTTCTCCAAATATAACTCTGCATAAGAACGCCATATTTCACAGTTTAGTAATACTTGCAATAAAGTGTTTGGACACGTTTTAAACCTTTACATCTTCAGTTCATTATAAAACCGTCAAGATTACAGACAATCGCTTTATCTAAGTACAAAGAGGCATTTTACAAAAAGTGCATCCGACTTCTCATGGCTGAGGAACTTTTGTTCTCTTTTCGATACGTTAGACAGTCAATACCAAAGATGAAATAAATGATAAAGTTATGTTAAAGGGTATTTAGTGGTCCCCGGATTATCGTTTCACAATGATGAGCTGTTATATAAGCACACTAACAAATACTAAAAGTTGCTTATTCTGCTGGATTCAGATGCGTGTATAATTAGATATTCTCATATGAGCCTGTCATATAAAAACCAAAACAAAGTGACTATTGCACCAGCATGTATAACCAACCCACTATCCGCGCAGTCTGGTCAGGATCCATGCTGTTCGCTTACAGTTTCTCCAATTCCAATAGGCTTTAAAAGCGAACAGCATGGAGCCTGACCAGACTGCGCGGATGCGCAGGCTGGTCTCGATCCATGCTGGTCGCACACACACTATGTTGGTTTTCTCATGGCACGGCTCATATTAATAAAGTCTAAGAATTCATTTAAACAAAGTAAACTATTACACGTCTTCAGCATGTTTTAACAAAACGCCTATTACATGATTTTGAAACACGTTCTCTTTATAATTATGTAAATTTTGTTTCTGTGATTAACATGGAAACGGAAAATTAAAAGTTCTATTTTCTACCGAGTTCTATCGATTGACTACTAGCATCTGGATAACAGATGTATTCTTAATGCAAATGAGCAAACAGCAGTCGTGATTTTGCAATGCAATAAATAAAATATTCTAGCTATTAGTGATTAGATCTGTAAATAGTATCCCAACTGTTAAAAGTAAATATGTCTGTTGTTTAAACATAATCTAATTACATCTTCGGGCATGGTACAAGTATTACAGATGTGAAAAGCTTTATGAATATGTAAATTTGTTTTAGTGATCTAACAGAGAGAATTAGTCTTTCTAGACTATGATATACTAGCATGATTACAATGTTTTTAATGAAATGAGAAACTACAGTCGTATTTTGCCATGATAAATTTTACATATAGTACTGTGTAACCAATTTAAAATAAATATGCTTTTGTTTACTTAATTGAATTTTGTGCAAAATAAGGGTGGAAAAAGCTTTATTGATCATGATGCTAGTCTGTCTACCGAGTATTAAATGCAGTCTGTAGAAGGCACGAACAAACACGATTTTTTTATCTTATGTGTGACAATATTATCCAGAAAGCTTTTGTATTACAGCTGACAGATCTATTGTCTTCAAATAAAACATTGGTCCACTTCTCAGAATAGCTCTACTGAAAAAAAATCATGTTATGTTTTTGTACCTTTCTTTAAATATCTGTAATATCATAGTTTTAACTTTCATCTGACAATGCATTGATTTATTGATATTAATCTATCGTTGATTTATCTAGCGTTTATCTCTATTTTCATCCTATTTTAGCAAAAGGGCAAAGCACAATATTTCAATGACTGGTAAAGTTTTTGGTCCCTTTTAATCTCTGTAATATTTCTATCACTCAAATGTCGTCGGAAATGAACTGTTTACTTTTCACTTGATTTGTTTCCTTTAGCTGTCTAACCGAGTGTCTTACTCATAGCTTCGTCAAGTACCATTTGCACATTCTTGTTTGTGCTAACGCCTTTGGTTTCTTTTTTTCCCCGTTTCGTTAAAAAAACTGCGCCTGTATTTCATGTACTGCTACCTGATCTTCTAATTACCATAAACTCTCTTCTAGGTTTGTCCCTTTAACATGAAAACTACTAGTACAAAAGTTTGCTCAGATGTTTTAGATTCTTTTTTGACCTGGAAGCAATGGTGATTTTCCAGCATTGAAATATCATGTTACAGTCTCTCGATTCGGTATTTCTGATGTATTTTTATGGGTGGCACATTTTACGTTCTTTACACAAGTTGTCTAAAACTTTTCCTGGCTGCCTCTATGGTGGCTATGACATCAACCGAATTTTCATATTTAGCTATAAATTAGTGGGTGTAGAAAAAGAATTAAGATAAAATCGGTTATTTTAACACAAGTATGTGTCTGTAAAAGCGTACAGTCAATGGTGGTACCTAGTGTTGTTTAGAATTTGTCAAACTGACTGTGCGGGCTACTGCACTTCTTATATATTCTATTACACAATACATTGTGCATTGAAAAGAACGATTATGTAATACATCATCCGTATCACTTTTACAATAAGACTGCGGAGGAGAAATGAATCGGGAAGCAGAATTAGCGAAATAATTGCAAATGTAGTGTTCACATGAACGGTTATTATTCTTGAAAAATTCACCTGCTTTTCATTTTTGCCTGGGTAAACAAAACTGATTAATGAATAGAAAATGATCAAATATACATGAATGCCCTTGACAGTAACGATTTATTATCATGTATGAATGGCTTCGTATAAAAGACTAGAGCTCATTTGGTAAATATCAGTTTAATTATGATCGCATCAACTTTCAAGAATTGTTCGGAAAATAAATACTAATGTTTCAAACAGGTATTAGGCATGATACAAGATTTTGAAAACTATTTGTTAACGAACTGTAATGATTGCAAGAATTATTCCGCATGGATTAAGATCAGGACATTTAAGCAATATGTAGTGGATCCAATCACCTTTGCACTTTCCTTGAATTTCCATATTTTCCTGTGGTTGTGTTGAAGATACTAAGGCACATTTAAACAAGTTACTGAGGTATGATTTCTACATCAAACTCATCTGAACATTGCTATATATGCTAGTCATGGGTTTCAGGCCCTTTTAAAGCAAAACGTTTTATATAGACATCAGAAGAACCAATAACTCTCTCATGTGTATGTCAGAAATTCTTTCATTTGGTAGCATACCATACATTAATGTGTGCATATAAATGAATTATTGTGAATTATTAACTGTTTTATCACAACTGAACACTTTCATGTATCCAAGGGGATCTAGGAAAATAACCTTGGCTGCCTAATTATATCAAAGATGGTTATTCAATGCAATTTTGCTGTAAATAAAAATAATAAGGTACTTCTTCGTAATAAAATTCACTATTGCTAATGAATTGTTATCTTTCAACTGCACTGAACATACAGCCAACATTTTATATTACTTTTTAATTAAGAAATGCAAATCAGGTGCCCGCTCGTGCCTACAGTAATGCACGGATGGACACCTGGAGTCTTCTTCCACCATCAAAAGCTGGAAAGTCAACAAATGATCTGAAATAGTGTCGATGCAATGTTACACCCACAACAACAACAACAAATAAATAAAATAGTGTGTTTCACAGAAGTATCCTTTTCAAAATGGAAAGAAACACCATGCGTTTAATTGTTTCAAGGACTTAAGCTTGAAACAATAATTTTGTAATATTATATGTATGTTACACTCGTTTTTTCTGTTATACGTAAATATTCTTTGTACGTCTGTGATAATGTAATGGACTGCCAGCATTAGAAAACCGCGTTCCTTAGTATCATACAAAGTCTTTATGAAATATTTGCTCTTTACACTTTACAAGTTCTATTGCACTTCTTACATTCCGTTGTCCACTCCAAATTTACCCTGCGGTATGTTATTAATTCAAATATGTACGTAGAGTATCACGAATGCAACAGACTATCATTCTATGAAACCTAAAGAAAACCAGACACTTTTGTCAAAACTAAAATACTTTCATTTTGTTCAAGAAAGCTTTGGACCATGTTTTAAGTTAACACAGTCTGAACATATAAAAGCTGTTCAAGTTTGAATCAATTCATTAAGCTGACGTGATAATTCATAATAATGAATCTGCCGTTCTTGGATGTAAAATAAATCTATGGGACGATCAGCTTGAAGCAATGGAAGCAAACAAGCCGAATAATAGCAGGAAGGTTACGAGAATGCAACACATACTAGCACCGGCTTAGACGGGATTTTGTCATTATACAATATCTAATGATCTCAATGATTCCAAAGGACCAGAAATAATATAATTGAGTCCTAGTAATTGGTCATACTTTACAGCCGCCACATGGTACAAGACTGCTCTTGTGAACGTTAAACAAATCTTTTAGAAAATTTAGAAGCACAGAACACAAAGCAGCTGATCTTCTCAATTTCAAAAAAATTCTTTGAACAGCTTCTTACTGTACATAACATATTGCACCTAGCATTTTCTCTTTATAAAGCAGCTTCTGGCCGGTTAATTCACAGCATGGAACATACTGTGCATGATGTTTGATTTTGCAATAAACAGAGAAAACATACTTAAAAGTTCAGTGTAATGCTGCAATTGTCTTTAGAAGGAATATGCGTATGTAAATGGGTTTGTCGTTTTTAGATGCAATGCAAGGGTTTGATTCACCGAGGCAACATAAAAATTGTCAATATGTAAAGTTCTGTAAATGCCTTTGTCAACATACTGGCTAAAGTGACTCAATGAGTTATTAAAAGCTTGGACAACCCTCCAACTTTTTATCAAAAATCATTTCAATTTGTTGCAGGTGTTTTCATTATAGTTTAAATTTCAATTTCCTTCAATCGCGCGGAGACGAATGAGTTCAGATTTTTATACGGATAGTACATAGTGGTTCTTACCTGAAATTCTAAATATCAATTCACAATATAACCATGAAAAAGAAAGAAAAAATATAATTAACAGTCATACATATATGACATAGTATTCTATTTTGTTTCACTCTTGAATGCCGTGTTGCATTGTTGTAACTGTAGACTGCATGGCTCGACAATGTAGGGACACATGCAACTGCAAATGCATATTGCCATTTGCTTTGAAGTATTTATCGATTAATGCAGGTGGTAAAATATTCCGAATAATAAAAGAATCTGTAATAATGAATATCTCATATTTCATGTATTGCTTGTCTTTAGTATTTGGAAGCAAGCTAAACATTAAAGAGATTCGTCAACAGAATGAATGTAGGTTTCATGCCATAAATACTACCTGTCTCGCCATTACATTAATTATTTAATTTCAATCCTGGAATTGCTACTGAATGCCCAGTACTGAAGTTGCTGAGCATTGCATTTCTCAGATTGCAAAATTGATATCACAGATTCGTGCCTTCATAGGACAGATACTGTTTAATCAACTTGTCGTTTTTGTCAATACATTACCTCTGCTGTTTTATATCAAAGCGAGCTTAAATATTTGATGTTATGAAAGATGATTACAAGTAACAGCGTTGTTATTATAATTGTGTGGGTAATTTGGATTTTGATTTTAAATATTTTCATACTACAAATGAGACAGTTTTTCGACTTCATTTTGTTCAGCGATCATGTCAAAGTGATGGGTTTTATATTAGCTGTAGAGTGTTCCCTCACGTTTAAGGTCCATAAAGTATTAAAGTGTTTAAAAACAACCATAAATTAACGTAATTAATTGTCATGGGCGCTCGTAGGTCTCTTCCCCATGTTATACTCACAGGAAAACATGAGATGTAACTGAAATAGACATGTAACTGTCCAACAGAACCCCTTGACACGACTTTTGGTGTAGTACACAAATAGCAAACATGATGAATACAATAAATTAGAGTTATGCGGACGATCAAAACAAATCAACATGCAATCGTTTGAATAATGCATTTGATTTCATTCACTTTGTTATATCGACAACTAAGACCATATGTGTACGTTTTCATGATGATGATAATAACAATAATAATGATAATAATAATAATAATAATAATTTTATGATGATGATGATGATGATGATGATGATGATGATAACAATAATGAAAAGAAAGTAATAATGATAGTAATGATATCAATGATAATAACTTTTCTATATTATGTTCATATTTTAAAATGTTGTGCCATCAGTAGATTACAAAAAAAACAACAACAAAAAGCACAAAGATTAAATGGTATGTATTTTTGGTTGGAATGATATACCATGTATCAAGCCCATATTAGGAGAGACTAAGTCAGTCAACGGTCCATTCTACCTTAGTTAGTGCACTATAATGGCATTTTCCGAATACATTATTAAAGCACTTACTTTGCTTCTATCTTTTTTTACTAACTGTAATTTTCTCCTGCAACTAGATTTAGTAAACTATATGTTTGTGGTGAATTGGTGTTATTTATGAAAAGAAATACTTGCTTTATAATAATCTTAAAATTTATTTACACGTTTTGTTATCTACTCCAAACTCATTGAAGTGCGTGTGAGTTTCGCGCAAATAGAAACTTATGGCTGACTTTTGCATTTCAATCTTATATCTACGGACAGGACATAGACGTCGTCCGCCTTAAAACAACATTATACCACATCCTTTGGATATTATTAGTGTGTGTATTCATACACAGAATTTTATAGGATAGCGGAAGATACTGAAGAACTACCAATTCGGAGACAGGTTCTAAATAAAAAGGCTTACAACTTCCTACTCAAGTTTGTACTATTGTTTAAATAATTGCAATTATGTCAATAAATATTGTTTAAATCAACCACCAATTCAAACTTCTCTCCTTAAAGGTAATTTTGAGATCAGGTTGGCTTTTTTTCTAATTTCTTACAAACTCGACTTAGGAACAGACAGTAACTATACTATATATTACGTGGTACCTTAAAACGTCCTTCAAGAAATTGATAGAAGACAGTTCATTAAATATCACGACTGTTTGAAAGCAAAAAAATGCATGCAAATAAATAGTGTTACAACACATAATTTTCAAATTTATAACTGTTATTATTCAGTATTTATAAACACTCAACAGTACCCTGTTTTACAAGGACACTCAATCAACATGCAGTGTAAACAAACGCATTTGCCATCTATACCTGTCTTCTTATAATGTAAACAAACGCATAACAATCATAAGACAGATGTCTGTAAAGAACAGTAGTATGAAGCTTTAAGTCAAAGCAGTGTCAGATTTACGTAACAATACTACACGTCGATACATTAATGTCTTTCACACGTTATGAATAATTTTAATATGAATATACTTAATAATACAATGTAAATATAAATCGCAAGGAAGTTAAATTACTACGGTTTTTCATTTTTGCCCCCTTCACGGCTTAATTCGTCTGTCGCCCTGGTCGTCTATATAAACAAGCTACCGTCTGATTGAGACCCAATAGCCAAGGAAGTATTGATACGAAACCAATGATAGAAATACAGAAGTAAAAATGCGGTAATTTACGGTGTTCTATATATATAAGGGTCATCGTTATTTCGCCCTTCCGTCCTGTATATCCGTATAGTATAGCTCCGAATTCGTGCATTTATTTAGTATTCTGTCAATGGTTCTAAAAATTGGGATATACCGTTTCTTTCATTCACATCAAAGTACGTTGCCAGATTTAAATGCATGCTTTCTGCATTATTAACCCCTTAGATTTCCTGCATTTGGCAACTATATAGAATATACAATCAACAATAACATAACCTAAACATATTTATCAATTGAAGCAGTGCATGTCACCAATTACAAAAGTCTACCCATGGAAAACTTACAACTGGAAGAGTAAAGGTTACTCGGTGTGAAGAAAATCTGAATCACCCTCTTGCCCATTACAATATGTCCTTGCTGCCTTAAAAAATGTGGCTGACAAACATAACATACCAAACGAAATGCTACACAAACAGCAATAAAGTGAAATATTTCCTTAAAAAGGACAAGAAAAATGCTGCAGATCAAACGATATAGAACATCCAGTTTAATAACAGGCAGTAATTTACAATGGACAATGTATGGTATGACACAGTCTTACCGAGTTTCCAATAAAGTGAGATAACGATATTTCATAATCACTGTCGGTAATATTCATTTACAAAATTGATGAGACATTCCGACAGTATCACATGTTATAATATTGATATATGAAATGCTTCCAGGGCAACACATTACAGGGAATTAGCGAAGAAGAAAGAATGTTTCTATAATAATTTGCTATTTTGACACTCTAGTGTTGTCATATTAACACACATTTCATTGATGACACCGCCGTGGTTAAAGTTGTCAAAATATTGGAGGTTTTATAGAAAGCTAGCCATTGAGAGCTAATTAAGTGGAAACATACTGTGTTCTCATTGAAATGAGCACGTTTACATTCTATTAACTGGTGTTTATGAATCTTTTTATTGCTGTAAAATTAGTAAATAACATTTTATGACAGTGTAAACATGATTATGATCGATATATTAATCATACAAACGGTAGTAAAATATACGTGCAGGGTATCTTGAATTTTTGTTAAATCAAATATTATTGTAACTTAAATGATTGATTTTGGCACATGTTAAAATGATTGTAAAAAGTTACACAAAACGTCATAACCCCAATGACAACCCAGGACTAGAATAGGTTCAGACCTATGCGAATCGGTCTGTAAATTATGTTGAAACCTCGTTTAGAGAAAGGGGCTATTATTATGCCAGATAATATAATACTGCCCTGTTTCAGTAAAAATGTGCATCTCTTTTTCATATAAACTATTGTCATTGTCATTAGCGAGGTTTTACCTACATAAATAATTCAAATTACTTTCGTCGTTGAATGCTTCTGAATCGATAGAAAACTCCTGTAAAAACAGTTTTCTGTAAACAAATTAGTTTTTTTTTGTAGCGGCACTGTCTCCTAGGATTCCAAATTAATTGCCTTCAAGACTTTGCTGTGTGGTACAGACAATGATATCAGGTAGCACATTAATTCTTTGAACAGGCAACTGAATCTGTCGGTAGAAAAATGTGTTATTATATCAGAAAGTTTAATAAAATGTTTTCAGTGAAATGTGTCTATACAGGGTTATGTCAAGAATGGACTTTCTGAGATGAGTTTCTTTCTTCCTAGAGAAATAGCATAAGGAATGCAACCTTATTTGTTTGTTTTATAAAATATCACACCATTGTGCAACGCCTTCAAACGAATTCCTGCACGCAGATACTGTTGACAATATGGACTGTTTCGCGAGTTTTTACAATTATGCTCATCTTTCACAAATGTATCAGTACTTAAAATCTCTATCTCTAAAACGTTTGTCGATAAAATGTCAGCAATTATTTCGGGTAATGTTAATTACTTTTTAAAGCATTATTCTAAAAACTATCAAATTGCAAATCGTGAAAATTACATCGATTATTTGGAAGATTGTATTGAAAAGACAACCAAAATAGTAAAAGATATCCTAATTGAAAACGTCTGGATTTTGAATACTATCAATATGTGAATCTAAAACGGAACTTTGATCTTTTCAAATATCACTCGTCACACTTTCTAACAGGTTTTCGAGTTTGATACCAAGAGAACTGACAGTGTTGACATAAATGTTGTCCAAGTCACGCTGACCATACAGATGCTGACCTGACATTTGGACGTCGATATATATAACTTGATGAACTAATTTCCAAGTGGGTATCAGAAAAAGACATGAAAGAAGCTATGTACAGTTTATATGATCAATTGAACCAATGTCGTTATTTCGACATAAAATGTATATATGTACAAGACACGGTGACCGATATTTCTTTCAACTTGAAGGGAATACTAGAAGACTAAAGAGATGACATTAGCATAGAACAGAATCGAGACATGCTGATCGGTGGGACATGAACAAATTGCAAAAAAAATGCATTTCATATTATAACAGTTGAAATACTGTCTGAAGTTGCGACGGACAAAATGACTACATGAAAATGCATTTTTCGGGATGTTGGTAAAATGTCCACGTTTTGAATATAAGAATGTCAGTTAACATTGTTTTCAGGGAATCAACAATCAAAGTCCACTGAGGATAATATATTAGTATTGTTTTTTTGAACAAGCTGAATGAATAAGATTTTTTTATTCAATGAGTAAAACACAAAAATGTTCTTTTAATACCAATTTAGCTTCCTGCTGAAACATTGAAAGTCCCTATTTCTGTGACCATTGTCTTCTATAATACCAAAATTGTGTTAATGGATTTTCACTCACATGACGCCAAGCCTGCGAGTATGTCTTGCTGAACTGGGCCGTTACAACCATCAACACTGTCTGCTTTAATAGCTGTAGAATGAGTTTGACAATACAACAGAAGTATCTGATTCTAGATCGTAATTAAATAAATATGACAAAAATTCGCACAGTGAAAGTTAACTCCCCATGGGGATTCAACAGACTAAAATATAAACTGAGAGAATGGTTATAAGAAACAGTTCTGGTTGTCTCTGAGGAAGAATATGCATGGACAATTTTATTTGAAATCATATTACACATTTTTTCATAAAATAATATTAACATGAAACTTCATGTAAAACACGTTTTATGTTACCGGTAGTAAATAGATTGCGGAAATAAATTTTGTTGTAATAAACTTGAAGAAATTGTTTGTCAATTTAAAACATGCAATTTCCTAACAACGACATGCTTGCTGTATTAAACTTACAAAAATTGGGCTGTTTCAACACAATTAATTCAAAGCCATATGCACGACTTCGAGATAAAGTGACAATGTTGCAATTATATCAATATTTCGATAGGTTTTCTACTAAATCAACTATGGAAGAAAGTAATGAATAATACTTTCATTTCTTTTTCGGCAACCGATTCCTGGTTTTATGTAAAAACTTCTTTCATAGACTGTTCCTATATAATATGAACTGTGGTATATAGTTTTTACTGTATAATGAATGAGACAGAAATAAACAGTAAACCGTGTTCCTCATTATAGTAACACGAACTGCCACTGTCACCTCACTGATTTACTGATCTTAAAAACTCTACAAAGTTCATTATTGGGATTACAATGAGAACAATGACATTTTGGAATAGTTTTAACCATTCTGCTTTACAGAAACACCGTAGGTTGTTTCCATTATAATTTTTTCAATTTGCAGAATTTGAGAAAACTAACTCGGTGTTTAAACACTTACATTTTAGTGATTTGAAAAGGGGAAAGGGTTAACAGCAGGAAAGACGGGTTAATGCAGTAACTCAGATTCATTTTCAGTTAATGTATTAGGGTCACGGATAAGATGAAAAACAGATATACATTTAACGTTAAAATTGAATAATTAATATCCTCCTCGAGTTTTATATATCACGCTCTGAATCGTTCAACAATAAAAATAACCCTTACCACAGTGAATATGATAGGAAGATAGTGAAAATTATATGCAAGTTTCATTGATTTACTGATTTATATGACTTACAGGTAGATCATCAAATTCACGCGGTGCTGTAAGTTAATAAATACAGACATTATTACACTATGAATTTCTAAATATTATACATCAAATGAAAGAACTCAATAAGCGTAAAAGAAGGCAACTTGTATTAGATTAGTATCATTATAGTACCTCCAGTATCGTAGATAGATTTAAAGAATTTACCACGACTAGAGATTCAAGAACATGAGGTACAATGGCAGCTAATTAGCTGCTGGTATATCGCATACGTATCAAAGAATCTTTATTGCTTCTTGCACCTATGTATTTTACATGAAGAGAAATCGATCTAGCATGAAAGGTTATGATGCACACGTAATTGCTACGGATTTTTCTCTTTTTTTTTTCTTAACGTTTGATCAATATCTTCTTTGTTTTAAAAGTGAATATAATGTTAATAGGGAATTATTGGTAAATGCCTTTTCGCACTGTTGTGTTGTTATAATTAGAATATGCAGATGCTTTCCGGTGCCTTAATATATTGTTGCTGTAGATGAAGCCAGTAGATGTACATCGTAAACTGCCCTGAGCATACAGGCTTTTTTTTTACCTCGTTTCTGTATATTACAGTAGTCGTCAACTTTACTAGTCTGGCTACTGACTAGATGTTTTTTAATCGTTTCCCTTATATATTGCGACCTGACCTTTCTTGGCTCTGATTACCTATGTTGGACATAAATATAAAAATTTAAATAGCCGAATAAGCCTCAGGAATTATTTCATGTAAACAAAACAATGGGTCTGAACACAAACTAATCTAGGCTTACATAGTCTGTTGAGATCAAGTAATCTGTAATAAAGTTTGTTTCTTTCTTCGTAATATCTCTCTATGCTCATCTCTGTGGTGATATTGCATTTTTTTTTCAGAAAGTGCTATTTAAGAGGATTTAATGAACTCTTACGACTGTCTATGACAGTCTAAGACTAATCTTTTACATAAATAAGCTTCTTTTTTTTTCAAATAATACAACGGTCCACTTATCAGCGTAGCCAAGTTTCAAAGTGTCAAAAAAGCATACTGCTTTTATCGATATTTCTTTAAATATCTCCAAAGCTAATACTTTTAACTTTCGTGACAAATTAAAGATTTATTAAAGTTAATCTGTCTTTGCTTTTGTCCGGCCTTTATCTCTAGTTGCTTCCTATTTTGGCGACAGGGCCAGGCCTAATATTTCAATGACTGGTAAATTTAGGCATATTTCAATCTCTGCGATATATCTATCATTTCAAAGTCATCTATAACAAACTGTTTACTTTTCACTTGATTTGTTTCCTTTTCATTTCTTCTAGACGTGTCTTACCTCGTCAAGTATAATTTGCACATCATTTTCATGCAAACATTAGTTTCTTTTATTTTTGCCTTTTCGTAAATTTATTCTTCTTCTACTTCTTGCAATATCACCATCACCTTTTTTTGGTTGTTTTTTATTTGCTTGCCTTAAATGTGTTAACAGTTATAGTTTCTGTTTAAACAAAATAAAATTGTGCTTATCAGGGCTTTTTCCGAGTATTTCTTCATCTGTAAACGACGTGCCCTCTTCTTATTGTGCATAGTTATGTTTTTTATTTTAAAAGAAATTAATGTTCTAGTTAGAGAAACTACAAAAAATTGCAAGTGGGTGTCAAAAGAAATATTAGATAATAATCTGTTCTTTTTAACGCACTTATGTTGCCACAAGAGCATACTGTCAACAATGACACCTAGTTCTATTAAAGACTTTGTCAAACTGTCTGTACTACATTTTCATATATTCTATTGAAAAACATAATTGACAATGCATTGAATAGGACTATTATAGCGTGTATTATCCGTATTTATGACTTTATCTCTTCATTTTATAACTTTAACAATTACATTGTAAATGTAAATTGCCGATGAGATCCGATCACTTTCCAAGCCTAAGTACAATCGTCTCAAATGTTTAAACACACGATTACACGTATACTAATATTTGAATAAATGCTGACTGCTCGTTGTTAAAATATTGTGTTTAAAGAAGAACTGAGATTGGGGAAATCTTTGATACATAACAGATAATAGTTTAGGATTTAACAGAGAACAGTTTAGGCTAGAAGGAGTAGACTAGTAGTGTTGAAAAACCTAGGTACTGTTCTCGTTAGTAACAAAATAGACTGGCTCCCGTCCCTATGTTTGTTCTACATATATATGTTTATTCATTAAGAGGGAAGTAACTCCAGCAGGTTGTTTCTACTTTGATTTTTTTTATTGCCCCTGGCTCCAAACATAGGTATGGTTCAGCCATCAGATAAAATGTGCTATTTTAGAGGCTAAAGATTTTCTTATTTTGCTTGCAGTATTTATATAAAAAAAAAATAACCATGCAGCCAGGGGACCAGGCTAGTAACAAAACGGAGAGTTTTTTGTCTACCTCTCCACACAATGAAGGTATTTTTCAGAGTCTTCCCGCCAAATCTGTTAAAGCAATTTATTACTGTTCATGGCCGTTTTATGCCTCATTTGATTCCGCTACATTGGAAAATAACTAATTGTAAAGTCTAATCACAAGGACAATATACCGGTATTACACGTGTACAAAACTAGAAGAAACCTGGTAGAGATATTCATTGTATCCGAACAATATTTAATTACTGAAAAAAAAATCGGAAAATCGGAAACGCATATTTAACGAAAGACTCATCTTTATATATTGGCTGGCCAAATTAATAGCCATTTAAATGTAAATCGTATATAATCTTTCAAGAAATGCTCGGAAAATAGATACTCATATTTCAAACAGGTATTATGCATGAAACAACGTTTTGAAAACTAGTTTTTAACAAACTGTAATGATTGTAGGAATTATTCCGCGTGGATTAAGATCCAGAGATTAATGTAACTTTATATCTTTGCACTGTCCTAATATTATCATATTTTTCTCTGGTTGAGACTCAAAGACATGCACGGCAAAATGAGATAAAACAGTATCTTAATTTCTAAAAACTGAAACATTTGCACAGTATAAGTAATTATTGCTTTTCCACGTGACTTATTCAGTAAGTAACAATCCTCTAGATACGTGATCTGTGATTAGTTTAGTTCATTTATAAGCTAGTCATTGTCTATGGTGATTAGAGGTGTCAGTTAAATCCGGCTCTACAGTTGTAGCAAAATAAGATTTGGTTGAATTTCTTTTGTTGAAATCAATTGGAAGGTCTTTGAAAGTTTCCCCAAAAGCAAAATTTGCTCGTTGTTTTTGAAAATAAACTGATAAATCTACCTAATATAGTCATCATATTGAATAGTCCCGCCTGGCACGTACTGAAGCAATGCGGCGAGTCTGACCAAACACTAATTTTTGAATATTACATAGCACGTGTATTTCTAGTCCGAAGACTGCAAGAAATGTTTACGTGTGAATGATCCATCTGAACAATGCTTGGATTCTTGGTTCTTTTGGAAGCCGTCCATTTTCTTAGCAGATATTTCTCATCTGTAAGTCAAGAAACTCCCAACCTGATAATAGAACTTACATTAAATTGTGCAAGTAAATGAATTATTGTAAATTATTCACGATTTTGTCACAATATAACCAACTTTCATGTATCTCCAGGGGATCTAGGAAAATACCCATGATTGGGTAATAATATCAAAGATGGTTATTTAATGCGATTTTGTTGTAGATAAATGGATTAAGACTCTAAAACTTAAAATTAGTCTAAATATTTTAGAAATAAAACCAACAATAGCTTATCTATCTATCATTTCTTATCTGCTAAACCTTAAGTAGTAAGCATTCAATACACATTGGTTGTCAAAATTAGGGAACTCCAAGATGAAGTATTAACATGTGTTGCTACATCATTACAGAAGTATATTAAAGAAACTTTAATTAGATTTGATGGTAAAACTAGTGTAAGGCCAGGTAAATCTTGGCGATGACTCTTTCATGGGATAATTTTTATAACCAGCTAGTTCTTTCTTTCCATTTTTTTTCTATTTCACAGGCAACACGTCGAAGAAACTGTCGCAGAAAAATCAAACTCCTATTTCAGACAATGACATTCTTGAATCAATCTGCCAGCATGTTTCACTGCAATTATCGACATCTGTTGAAAGGATTAGATCATAAATAACAAGAAACAATACCAGATGAAAGACTGCTCTCCAGAATTATTGTTAATTTATTGAATTTCATATTTGTTTGGTGTTTTATGGCGTGCCCTCGTATAACCTCTGTTTCTGCGATATTGTCATTGAGAAAATAAAGATACAATACTAAACAAATATATTTTAAGGTACTTTCCTGCTGGTTAAATGGAGATAATTGATGGGTCAGTCAATCGTTAATTTGTTTAACTAATCTAGAAAGTATGGGATGATGGAAATAATTGGTCTTACAATGTTCAACAATTATTTTCAGTAAACAAGAGGAATTTGTATTATAGCAAATATTTAGTAAAATTTTAAAACGAATACGTTTTTCTTTTTCTGGCGATAAATAAAAAAGCGACATGTTAAAATGTGCGTGTGATCCTTGTTTTCTTTCTATTCTTTTCTTGTTAATTGCGTCAAGTTATTAAAACTTATCTAGACCCGAAATAACATAAAATCATACACTCAATTTGTCAAACTGAAATGTCTTTCTAACATAATAGAACAATTTTTCAATATGACAAGATAACATTAAAGACATATCATATAACAAACAAGTATGAAATATGAAAGATTTTAATCGAAAACATACCTGTTGAACTAAGGCTTATTATCGCAGACAACACTGAGAGAAAAGTCCTGGTCTTTCTGGAAGTCGGCATTCTCTTCATTTAAGCATTATCCAGCATATGAATAGTAATGTTAAATCTAATTCCCTAAATCACATTTTTTTCACATTACCATTACATTGAATGTATTATTATTAAAACGTTGTGTATCTGCATAATTGAAAGTACAGAGAAATCCACATGTCAACTTAAATAATCCATTTTAAACTTTTCTGTCAAAATTATAAAATCGTTTGCTTAACAGATGCGTCTAGTTTCACTTTTAAGAGTCTTTTGTTAAAATGACACTGTAAACACTATTAAAAGTGCTTCGGTACACCTGAACTTTGCTGTCAACTCTCTTATCGTAAGCGTCTAATGTGAACTGATCCATAGAGTCGCTGTTACCGGGCGCTCGGTCATGCGCAACGAATGCGATCAATATGGCTACCAGGTAGTTTCTGATTTTACGCGTGTTTATCACGCAAATCCATCAAAATTTAAAGACGCGTCTCTCAGTTTCCCGACCATAAGAGTAGTGAGCTTCCCGTTGACATCTCTAACTAGAATACAATATTGCGTAAAACGATCTATAAATTCCGCCACATGTATAAATTTCAATGTCTATAACGACTTCTATAAGACAATAAATCGAATTTTTTTAAAAAAGCCACAGCATTACTGCATACGAGAAGCAAATAACTCGTGAAAAAAATTCCTGAACTGAAAAATTTGGTCATGTCAAGACTGTTGGTCCACCATGGATTTTTTGTAACTAATAACGCCATTTTTGTGCAACCAGATCTTACAATTGTCATACAATTAAATAAATGACAATAGCAACTATTTCAAGCACAGAAAAAGGAGCGAGATAGGAAAAAAAGGACTATGATTTAAAATGAGTGTAATAGTTTTGTTTTATCAAACATGCCCTGTTAACTTTCGTTATCTAAGATGGTTTGTGGGCAACCTCTCATGTCGGAATCATCCCATTTATCTAGGAAGTCGCGATAACCTGTCAACGTGCATATCTAAATAGCAGTTAACATTCCATCGCACGAATCCTGTCTATTGAACACAAGCTTATCAGAGAGGACCTGTACTCAAGCTATCGATTCTACGTAACCATGATTGTCTAGTTTGAAAGTCGCTGTAGATTATATATGTCAACGATCAAATCCTTTTATAGTTGGAAAGCATGATCCATAATAATTAAAGTTATTTTGATTTATTACAAATCATAACATTCAACAACAACTACAACGCAAAATGATATTTTTTTCTGCAGCGGAAACAAGCAGTGATACCGTATGTCAACGTCAACGCAAAGTTATTTTTCCGTAGTGGAAAAAAGCAGTGATAAATAACTGCAATCGCCCAGGGTGTGAAGGGAAAGTTTGCAAATTTCTTAAACTGGAACCCCTGAAAAGCGGAAACTTCTTTGTAATGAACACTTATTTTCAGCCCGAATAAGTTCATTCTATTGATAATAACCCATCAATTCTGAAAATAATCTTTATACTTTACTTCGTCATTTTGTCTCGAGGGTGTTCGGTTTAGAGAGGTTACTTACATGTAGGACGACTAATAAAAAAAACCCGGTGCATTTAAATATTCTTTTAGTCTGCAATAGAGATGTATGATGTTTGGTGCAACATTTTGAATTAAAGAAAGAAATAGTGGACCAGCATATTACAGCACTGTAACTGCATTCTGTTGACAACTCATCTTTGTTGACTGCATGAAACTCTTCATCAGAATAAAAAGTATGCATGTGAAAGAATGAGGTGTATTTTCAAAGCTAAGACTACATATCTACATAACTCTCTTCCTGTCAAGATCAGGGAAGCTGACACGCTAGCTGCTTTCAAAAGCCTGCTCAAAACCCACTTCTTTGTACAATATTTTGTTAACTGACCGATACATTTATTTTTTTTTTTATCTTGTTTTTTTTTTTTTTTTTTTTAAATTATACTTGTTTTCATTCATGATTTTTGTTAATGTGGAATGCATTATCTTTGTATACGTATTTGTTTGTATTTTTGCAATTTATTCTGTAAAGCACTTTTGAACGTGTACAAGTGCATGAAAGGAGTGCTATATAAATGTGGTATAATAATAATAATAATAATATCTAAGTTCATTTATAGCGGCCACCGGTTACCAGTGTGAAAGACTCCACAGTAGAAGAATTTTACGTTGTAAGATGCATGCAGGAGATGCTGTCGCTTTCATGCGTTCTTTTACGTGCAAGGTGTAACACTACACGGAACTTAGAATTAAAATCACGCCCAAAATACTATTTTTGCAGTTCAAGAGCAACATCTTTATAGGTGAACAGTGACAAGAAATAGTGAAATTTTAATAACTTTAAAAAATACTTAAAAATAGCCGAAAAATTGCAATAATTGTGACTGTCCCAAATTAATGAACGCACCATCGGATTGTTTCGCCATTATATCTAAAACAACCAGGTGGGAAAGTTGTATTATATTTTAAAGTTCAAATATGCAAAGTAAGATTTCTTATAACCAAATTTTCTATTCAAGCGTGTTTATCCATATTACGCAATAGTGAAAGTAAAGAAACGATTCGGTTTCATATTGCTAAATTGTATTCATCTTTGGATCCTAAAACCATCGAGCCATTTAGTCCTTAATAAGTTCCGAAACATAATGTACCTAAATGCATAGTACAAATACGAAAAAAAAAGAAAAAATATCAAAATCTTACGGTTTACTGGCAAAAAAACACACAAGATATTGAAATAATAAGATGGAAATTGTTTCGAATATACCCTCCGAGCGTTTTATCAATTTTTGAGACTTTATTTGAAGTGCTGAAAAAGATAACCTTGCATCCCTCACGCGGAGGAATATTCAACGTATCGTAGATAGATAGATCCAGGACCCCACCATGATGTAATATAATACAGACCGAAAAGTGTGTGATGACTCGACATAAAAGTACCGGCATAGAGAACAAAAGTAGGACAAAATACTTACGTTACTTGAATAACAATTTTGACCGTTGTTCCTTTTTAACTCAGACAATTGGTGCTATCCGTGTGACTTTCACGATTATAATATTACTGGAAATGTTTCATGCTGATGAAGTATAAATATTAGATAGACTACAGGAGTAACTTAAAGAAACAAAGTACAGTAAATACCCTCTGAAAACCGGACTTTTGACTTGGTCCGGACAGGGTCAGGTGTTCGGAGTTTGACTGTAATTCACTATTCAAAGAGTTACTATGTAATAAATATGCACTTCAAAGGCGTAACAATATCATAAACTTCAAAATGCTTGCCCAATGAAATCGTGATTCAATTCTCATTTCGGTATCTTAAATTATTGCGGGAGGAATTTCGTATTTAATCAACTGTAATTATGTATTCATTTTCTCTTTAAAATCGGACATGCGCACCATTTTGTTTTAGAAAACTCCATACCATTTCAAAAGAAAAAGAGCCATGCAGTAAACAAATAAACAATAATATTCGAGGTGAATAATGAAGAAAAAAATCAAACTGTCATGTACTCTGTATATCGCGTCGTGTGTATTTTCAATAACTCTTATCTAAATAGCATCATCATACATTTAATTTTTTTTATATTTATTGTAATGATATTTTATCTGCGCGTAGGAATCTTATTAAGTACCTTAATGTTTTGTTTGATCGCCTTCGCTCTTATATTTAATAAAAATGTGATAAATGATTATTCAATTAATTAATGTATTTCTTTACATTGACCCTTTCTCCTTGAAATGACGGTAACGCAAGCTACATTCATCTTTTCTTTGAAGGTGTTACTGAGTCGAATTGCAAAAACTGATTGAAAAGGCATACATGTATCACAGCTGTTTTTAAATTTAACATCTTTGTTAAAGGCACTGACCTCCAGATTTTGGCTAAAAATAATCTTTCTCTCAAATTGAAGTTTGGTCATATTAAGAACATTAGAATATGAGTTTTTGTTTCTAAAATATTTTAAAAAATCGAAATCAAGAAAAAAAGATGACCGCGTCGGGAATCGAACCCCGGACTAGCACGGCAATAAAGACGTAACCAATAGAGCTATAGCGGAATTAGTGAATTATAACTTCAAAATATAGACATTTATAATCGAGACAGTTTACCTGGAGCAAAGCGTTACAAACGCTTTTCAATTTTCATCGTAAAAAGTAGTAAAAGCAGCAAATTCTCATGTGTTCCCGTAACATATACTTTGTCAATAATTAAGTTACAAATATAGCATTTATTTCCAGATATCTAAAAAAATATTTTTGTTGTTGTCGAACGATCTGGGGGCCAGTCCCTTTAACTCTCAAATTGAACATTTTTACATATTAGAAAGGATTACTCATACAGAAAAATGCAAGATTTGATATAAGACCAGCAGAGTTACTTCCCTTAAAATGGTTCAATGTACACAAATAATCTGCTGGGCACCCGTACGTACGTACACCCTAGAACGATTTCGTTGATGTAAAGCAAACAACGCCGAACATTTTTTTGTTTCTTCAAAATATTGTGTTACATTTTGAAAAATACAAACGGAATAAGAAATTTGTCTCGGCAAATAATCATAACTTCATTCATTAACATTTTGCAAGTTTTCTTTTTCAAACGTTCAAGGACTGTATACATACCATCAGCTTTGATCAGACTATAACCACGGGGCACAAAAATCTGGGTGCCATATTAGGAACTTTTTATATGATTACTATTACAATGGAATGAACTATGTATACGTTGAATAACATGCGGCTCTCACTTCTTAGAACATGAATCCGTGCTGTCAGTATCCACGTCATCCAGGCTAGATTTCTGTATCTAATATAACATGAACTTAAGGGGAGCGGTAATCTAGTGGATAAGGTGTCGGCCGCTCAATCCAGGGGTCGTGGGTTCGAGCCCTACTGAGCCTACTCATATGATACCAGTACTGGTTTTTCAAGGAAGCGGACTCGAGAGCCTGAAGCTTTCATCACAAACGAGCTAAAAAAAATTAGTATAAACTAACATGAACTTAAAAAATTTGGTTGAATAACTAAGTTTCAAGCACCGCATGTATAGAATTAAATGGCATTAGTTTATGTTGACAAAAATTGATAACGTTGATAGCTCTCTTTCAGTTTCTTGAATAATTACCAATAGGTTAAAGTCGGTAAGCACTCAGATTAAAACATGCTGATAAAAAACCTCAAAGCAGATCTGTAGGTATGTCACTCTGTGGCGGTGTATGTATATCAGAGAAAGCTGACCACAACATGGACGATACATGCAGTGAGAAAGAGACAATAGTGAGGTTAAGAGATGCCGGAACTGACAATATAGCAACGGATAAGAACAGGAACGGGGATGTGGGTGTTGGTAAGGACAGGATGAAGACATTCGTCAAACATGTAAGCAATCAATTCTATTTTCTGAGAGTTAATAGAGAATTTAAGATAACGGAAGGTTCAAGTCAGTTTAAATGTAATGGTTTTGCACTAGCGAAAAATCTCTAGATCTCATTTATCATGAATGAATAAACATGTAAATAATAAAAGAATCTAGTGACATATTTAATGTATGTAATAAATAACATTATTATCTCCCTTTATATGAATACATTTATTGTCTAGTTCAAACATGTCTTCAAATTAACCCGAAAAATTACAATTATATCATAAAATTAGTTTGTGTAATAAGATTCCATTTAATGTATATTGTAGAACACAAACAAATGGAATGATTTTCCTCATTCGTATGTAATTTCTACGCCAGCTAGTATATATCCAGCACTGTTTATGGTTTCGTAATTTGTGGATGACCCAGGACAATCCGGGTCGCGTGTCTGTTTACCAGTCACAAGGACATGGAGCATCCGAAACTGAAAAGTATCGGTATGTAACGCTCCAATCCTGGCGACACAAGACGCTGAGATACGGTGATTTGGTATAAGCAGTGACCTCCCTTGACCTCCATTTCCATATTTTTCGGCGTGAGCTGTATAACATGGATTTTGACCTATATTGTATAGTTTTCGGGGCACGGAACATATTCTATCGTAATCGGGGTACGAAACGGGTACGCGCTGAAAAGATAAACCATTTATTACTAAGTCTTAAATGACATTGAATATTAGAAGGCACATATTAAATAATGGATATTTAGTTGTTTTGTTACTCATAACTAAAACGATTTGTTCTAATCTTAAAGTCTTAGGTAATCTATCACCGTAAGAGAAAAGAGAAACCGTTGCGCACCTCGTTTAGGTAAGCTGAAAAATCTTAAATTTCATGAAAGTCATGACTATATGCAAACAACAAGAAGGTGCAAATGAAATTGGAAAATCACTGTTCCATAATATATGTAAGTACAAATGTATTTACCTATTACTTTACCCAAATAAAAAATGATTTCAACAGTTATTGAAATTCTCCCAACCTGCAAATGTTCCACTGATTTCAGCTTGATTTTTTGCTTTTAAGTTTTATAAAAAACCGAGAACTTAATTGTTGATTCAACAGCGTCTATATAAGGTTTTATTTTTATTTCTAGTCCAAATAATTGTATGCGGGCCGAGATATTGTGCTGGTGGGTTACTTTCGGGGGATTTAAACCAATCACGAAATAATTTTAGAATTGGCACATGACGTCAAATAATTTTGAAATTCTATCACTGAATGGCTACCTATTGATCATTAAAATCTGCTGCTTAGTTGAAATATTTGCAATCGTGTGTTCATAGATGCATATCCAAATCTTTTCTGTCTACATCCTGTTTAATTCTGCATTTTCCATGCGCCAAACTATTACCTCTACATCGTCTTTTCTAAAGAAATTCCTTGCTTCTATTTCGCATGTGATGTTTATATAAATCTTCCTCGTATAGTCTTAGCTACGCCCGTGAACAAGTATATCATTGATGCAAAATAATCCACAAGACTCGAAGTACACGTGCAATGTTTTTAGTAATTACAGATTTCAATATTTATACTAAAACCTTTTAGAAGATCCGATAGGTTTTTATAATTCGGATTCATTTTGAATACACATATTTTACATATATTATCAGATACTCCAAATGGGTAAAATTCAGAGGCAGTCCCTAAATTACTAAAGCCAGCTTCGAAATCTATTAAATTACTAGGATTTAAAGGTTTTTCTGCAGAAGAAACAAGCAAGAATCAGTAAATATTTATAATGTTCACATATTTGCAGAGCAGACTCAGTCTGGTTTCGCAATACGAACAAAATAAAATTATTCACGTTTTTCATCGTCTGCTAACTATTTTGTCTCCAGTTCCCGGTAGTTATGTATACCGCGTTTTCTGCTTGCAATTCACGATTTTCTCATGTTTTCAGTGCACTATATAAGTGATTGTTAATTGATATTCTTCACTCGAGGTTGAATATTTAACAGCATAACAAGTATTTTGATTATTTGTTTATTCCCTCGCACCCACCCTAACAGACATTTCAAGTTTCTTAATAGTTATTGCTGATGGCTTGTGACTGTATTCGAATATCAAAGGCAGATTTGACTTTTTGACTGTGATTTAAACAAGAGTAATCATTTAGTTCTAGAGAGATTCCTCACGCCAGACATTACGTCTCCTTCATGTTCTGATAGAAAATAAGGTTCACAGTTACGTACCTTATATTTCAAGGGTCTTTAGACATGAACAGTTCCTTGATAATTATTACTATTGAGTATTCATGTATTACTAGAACTTTAAAGGCAGATATACATTTAACATTATATGAGAACATTTGAATTCTTCATGCCAGACTCGGTATCTACATTTAGAAAAGTAACATTCACAAGTACGCATTTAGTTCTATATCTATATATTTTATGCTGTTTTTTCCCATGCAATGTTATTCTTTCGTTATCAAATGGAAATTGCCGTTATCCTCTTTTGAGCTAGTTTTCATTTTATTTTTGATTTTACCTTGAGAGAATGTTATGTTTTACACACTGCACATTTTTTTTCTTATTTTGTGGTTATTCAACGAAGCTGAGAGAGACCAGAATTGCCATTTTATATGCTGTTTAACTATTTTAGATAAGATGAGCTCAAGTTATTACATTTGGTTCATTCGGGACCTAATAGAAAGCACATTTTTACAGTTTAGATTTTCATGTACATCTGATTGTATGTTTGCCTTAAATTTTGATAGTATGTTTTCAGGCTGAGTGGTGTACAAAGATAAAGATAACCACATTTACCCCACTTCTACTGGTCGGTCATCAACACATCGCACAACATCGTACCGTCTGACATTTGCAAGACAAATATATTCGTATTTTTTGTACATTGGAATGCTGTCAAATACTAAGACCTGTATCCTATATTTGTGTTTGTTGTTTTTGTAGTACAATGAAAACAGTTTAAAATCTAAGCGATATCAGAAGATCGAATTATGTACAAGCGAATAAATGTTATATGTACTAGTAATCCGCGCATTAAAACCCTGAGTTTTAACTCTTATTTGAGAAAAGTACGGGAAAACGTTGGATAACATTTAGAAATGAAGCTAAACACAAGTAATAACAGAAATTGACTAAAGAAAGCATACAAACACATGAAATCAAATAAAATTGACCGAACTTGTTCTTTGCCAATACAACACTTCCACTAAACAGCTAAAGTTCACGTTAAACACTTTTAGATCAACAAGGGCAAAGAATTGAATTGTCCTTTTCTCAGAACACGCATGGAAACTATAATTCAAACGCCAATTCCATGAACATAATTTCATGTCCGTATATGTCTACCATAGGCAATTTAAATAAGGCATTTTGTCGTTGTGATAATTAATATGTTCTCCAATTTCGACATGAGGAAAAACTGGCCCGTAGGAAATGACCATATGTCACAAAAGTTTAACTACACTCATCAACATTTAAACTAACTAACTAAATTCCAAAACGAGGAACTAAGTAAAAGTACCATACTTCTAACTTAACACTGGTGTACAGCGTTTTAATGTACTTTAGAGCACTTAAGAGAAATATGTGTTCTGTTTGTTCCATACCTTGTCAAAATTACTAAACCTTAAACCGGATTGAGAAAGGTTTGCTACCTAGTTTATGTTAGAGAGTGTATGATGATATATAATGATGCATAATGGCTCGGAGCACAATGATGTTAACATGTGACCTTTTGGAATCAGAACCACTGTACTAGTGTACTAACGGTTAACTTTCCTATCTGAATAGTTAAAACGGAAATGGATCTTAGATTTCTTATTCCAGTAAGTTGTGATATGCTTGTTTAGCCAATGGCATATTTCTGCATACGATAATCATAAAACATTTGTGAATTATTTATGAACTTTCGAGAAAAAAAAAATACTTTTCGCGAAAAATTGAACAAACTTTCTTGAATTTAGGAGAAAGTTTTCGTGAAAATATTATTTGGTTACCAATACTATATGTCAAAATTATAGTGCCCAGTACTGCATAAAGATAACTCTATAAAGACAACAAAAAGGAATGTTTCGCGAAAAGGTATTTGATGAGTTTTCGTGCTTTCGTCTCGGCGGGGCGAAGTCACGACAACACAACAAAATAAAGGACGCCAACTCGACATATTCATACCCGTCAACACGAAAACTCGACCGATAAATTTGTCGTGTCGGTGCCCTCTAAACGTCGAGTTTTCGTGCAGAATGTGACGTGTTTTCATCAAATTAGAACATTTGAAAACAAAATAACATTTGGGGAGAGATCTATCTTTATCTATTCTACTGTGCTTGTTCATCCATGAACATCCGGGATAGAGCTAGTGCGCTGGAAAAATCGAACACGACTTACACTGTGCTAAATATGCTGTATGCTCATGCATATCTTTAATAGCTGTTTTTGTATTGGCTTTATGCATAACATGCTGATGAACGTTTAGTTCGTGAAATAAATGTATTATCTACAGCAAATTAAAATCCTTTTTTCGTTTCATATACTCTGAGCTTACAGTTTAGGGATGGCAACTAAAAATATCAGATCATAAAATAAGCCTTCATGATAAGCCAAATGAGTAAGGCTAGCCTGTTTTCAGACGTGATTTAGTTGGACGTAATATCAGACTAAAATGAAATGAAAGTGATAAGTTCTTGATATCAGACTGAAATGAAATGAAAGTGTTAATTACGTCATGAGTCGGACCAATAATCAACAGGAATATACAACATGAACTACAAAGCTCTTGTGCAACAAACTAGGTATCCAGTAACAGATACTCGCTGTGCTTATTTTACCTCCTGGTGCAAACCTTTGAATTGCTGTGTGCCAATCAGAGAGCTATCAGTACTATTTTTCACATCTTTGGTATGACTTGGCTGGGGATCAAACTCCAGATCTCCCGCATTTAAAGAGGTCACTCTATCACTGACCTATTGAGGCGGTGATTCCTTCAGTGCAGGATAAATTATTAGTGTTCTTCGACCATTAGTGCCGCAATATGTTTTTTCGTCGTACAGTAACAAAATTATCTGTACGCATGCGCATTAATGACTTCCTTTCATTTTTAATGTTGACATGAGTTTTCGCGAGCAAATTTCATCGAAAATTTGCGGGTGTTAAGAACACAGATTTGATTGAATGTCATCAAGTGACGATAGACTCAGAGTAACCGTTGGCCATCTGTACACTGCCAGAAATCAGGTTACATGGTCTTGTATTCTGTTTTCACATAAAATAGCATCGAGAAATTATTAGTTTTTAGTTACACAACACTGCTAAATCACATGACACATCTACCTTTTAGTACAATTTCATGGATTTTTACGTAGCACATTTGCATATTTACGCAATAAAAGTTGCAGAAAACCCAATTGAATTTATACAGTGTGCATACTGAACACAATTAAAATTCCTAATACCCAATTCATTAAAAGTCCCTTCCGTATGGCATTTTCTGTATTATAGAACGGGTACGAGATTTTAACGCTAGACAAGAGACTGGTTATACGTTACGACAGAACTGGTTGCTATTTATCGGAAAAATAACAGGACCATTCACTCTGATAGGTGTTATTTGGACGCTTGTAAACATAATTACATCGATAAACCATTTCTAGTACTAAAAGAGATTGCAGTAAAACATTGTTGCAGCACAAACAAAAAAAATAGAAGGATATTAAAGGATATTTTGTTGTTCAACAAAGACAGTTATCTGTTTGTGATGATATAATGTCACCGATACTGGCCAACATCTTCCGGGAGAGCATATATTGCGATGAACACATCGTTTGAGATATTGTGGATAAATTGTTCTCTGAGTCTGACTGCATTAAAATTTCAAAAAACACAATGGAACAAAAGTATCTCAGAAAACATAAACGTTAACTTATCCCATTTGGTTTTAGCAAATACCCAATTACTTCTGAAAAGGCTGGGTAATAATATTATTTTTACCCAATTCAAATTTCCAGTACCCAATTAAAACAAAAAGTGATGGGTAAATACCCAATTGCACCAAAAGCTTATCTGGAGCTCTGCGTATCATCCACAAGTAGACCATTTTTCAACTTTATTGTTTTATTTTCTCTACAACGTTTTGGTCAAGCTTCATCTAGGAGTCCTAGTTCTATAAATAAATGTCGGACTTAAGTATTTTATGATTTTGACATTTCATATAGTCCGACCTTTTATCGAAGTTGTAAATTTCCCGGTAGAGCTTTACACAAAACATCTTGCAGAAGGTTTTACAAGTTCACAATGGAAGTGACTAAAAGGCGAAAGCTAAATACCAACAACGGACAAAGAAACCTATTTTACACATCCATTGAACATATTGTAATAGAATCACTGGACCTCAAATTCAGAACTTGTGTAAATGAAACTTTCCTGACATAAAATCTGCAGCATAGGCATGATACACATTCTAACTCATGGTAACAGCACTCAGTGATTTCATTTAGCAGTGCATCTAAATTGTCTTGAATTTTGTGCAGTACAGTTGTCAAACCCATTCGGGTAGCAAAATTACACTACAATCACGAATAAATAAAAAACGGATGAAACATTTACCACAATAAACAGATAAGATGTAAATCTATATCAGTACTTTTACTGCAACTACCCATTTTGGTGTATCATTTTGTAGAAAATACACAATTCGCTGGTGTTTACATCTATCGGAGAAATTTAGCGGAAGCAAGTGCCGTTTCCAGGCAAACAACCAAAAACTACCGTAAGGCAACAAAACTACCATAAGTATGTTCAGATACCGTATCGTCTGCTCAATATCGGACTGTAAATCAATTGTGCATTAATTGTATAAATGCAGAACAATCTTATTTTAGCGGAATCCTAAGCGGATCTATCTTTTCTGAAGGCGTAAGAGCCATGACAGTTCTAGCTTCTAAGTTTAGCGTAACGTTTTGATTGGTCGATCGTTTTCGCTATCGTTGCTGATTGGACAAGAGTGCTTTTGAAAGTTTTACAGCAGGACAATTTCGGTTGTGTATTCCAACGCCTGAAAGCTTATAAATACGAGCACAGACGTCAGTTGTCAGCTTTCCATCCGTCAGACACGGACAATAGGTCACGTTGTAGGTCAAAGATCCGCCATCTGCCAAAGCTCTAAGCCGCTAAAACAAGACTGTCGCTAAAGAACAGTTAATCCGCCAATATATTTATTTACATTTGGTATGTGTAAACTCTGGTTATAAAATCCGCCAAAAGGAGATCGTCGCTAAAAACTCGAAATCCGCTAAAAGCTTACATTTCCTTAATAGACATACATATTCCCCTAACATCAAACATAGTAACACTGTGGAACATTGTGGAAGCTCATACCAAGGGTGACATTATATAATAAGTCTCACTGAATTAAAGCATTGTTGTATTTTATTTAGTTAATACAATATTAAAAGTATAGAAATATACATCTGTCTTTTATATGTGAATATTTCTAGGTAGTTTCACATTGGGCCTGTATAAAAATCACTACCATACCATCTCTATACTAAATAGCCCTGCCATGCTGTAACTTAAGCCTGGGCAATAGCAAATATAATAATAATCGTCCTGAAATTAAGACCCGACGACGACGATTACAATATTGTCTTACTGAAAGCACCGAAGATCTGTCCACGCTTTGAAATTGAAATTTACATTCATTCACTTTCGCACCAAAACACGGAACTGTCAAATTTTCTTTATTATAAAGAATGAATTTAGACAAAAAAAATTCTCACGGTCGGATTTTATAAACAATGCGGCCCGTTACGGTACGTATTGTCTATGTAGTGTATATATATAGTGGATACGTGTTAGTGACCAGCATTTATCTGTGTTAATGTAATTAAAAGTTCTTTCATATAGTTACAAAGCAGTTTCAAAGGCTAGTCAATATGCATTCAGCGGTATCCTTGCGTCAAATAATAACCGCAGATTTGTTTTACTAGTGCCGTAGGTTAAACATATTTGTTTTCGTCTTAAGCATGTATAACTGATTTTGTATATTTTTTTAGAGTTGCATTGTGCATAATATTTCATTAAATTACGCTAGAAGAGACCGTGTAATGCGTCGAGGAAGTGATTGGTGGTGCAGTTTGAATTACGGTAAACCAATATATCACGTGTTTGGGACTTTTCCTACATTACACTTCAATAAAACAAGGTTGAAATTTTTGCTATGCAAACGGCTGTCATTCGATTAAACTTGACACAGGGACATGTTGAAGGTCCAAATATTAAAAGGCGTCCTGTGAAAGTTTAATGTTATTGAACTACTAGGAGTCCATACCTGTCTCTTCTGGTGTACTGCAGGGGTCCATACTTTGGCTCATGTTCTTCCGAGCACCCCACTAAATATAAAGTCAAATCTGCATTTATTTGCAAATGACATTGCAGTATCATATGCATGCCACTTACCTCTGTCAGCCAATCAAATACTTCTTTAATAGGGTCAGTAAAATGGTAGCCTTACTTATTTGGCTTATCGGGATGACTTATTTTATGATCTGTAATATTTTAGTTGTCATCCCTCTATGCCTTACCCGTATCTGCATTTGACTGTTAGAAAAATCCAAAAAAATCAGAAAATACTAGGCAAACTTACTTGCTCCAATAAGGCAGACCAAACCTAAGCTTGGGGGAGCGGGGGATCAAAAGCCTTAAGGATTATATTGTTAATTTGTATGTTACACAAAATTCCCAATTAGGATGAAAACGACTTGATTTTTAGCTAGACTAGCTATTCTACCCTGGCGTCAGTGTCAGCGTTGGCGTCACACCTTGGTAAAAGTTTTGCATGCTAGTACATATGGCCATCATTTAAAGGCATATAGTTTTGAAACTTATTTTTACTTTTTCTAGGTCAATTTCCAACCTCACTGGGTCAAGTCCCATAACTCTGACGTGTATTTTTGCCAAATTATGCCCTCTTTTGGACTTAAAAAGTCCTGGTTAAAGTTTTACATGCAAGATACTATCTCCAAAACTAATGCAGATCTTGAATTGAAGCTTCACATGTGTCTTTTGGGTCTTAAAACTAGGTGATAGCATCCAGAGCCTAACTCTGACATGCAGTTTGGCAAAATTATGTCCCCTGTGAACTTAAAACTTCTGGTTAAAGTTTTGCATGCAAGTTATCTCCAAAACTAATGCAGATACCATATTTAAAGTCTATAGATATTCTAACATTTAGGGTAATATTCCTGCATCTGCATCTGGGACAACAATTCGAAAAGTCAAGCATTTGCTGTCTTACGGACAGCTCTTGTTCCCAATTCAGTTGAACACACTGGCCAAAAAAATCACTGATCTATACCTTGTGTACTCCACTCCTACAGTTTAAATCCAATTACAATGAATCTTGGTATACACCATGGGTATGTACATACCTATGGACTTTTGCATCCAATTATTTCTTTCTTGAGTTATGCTCCATTTGGACTTCTTAAATTAAAAGCACTTTTGTACCTTATGTACTTAATTTTTCCTACAGTTTCCATCAAATTCTGATGTAACTTTATAATTATATGTCATCAACATGAATTGGACATGCACAGATTACAAGGTGGTGTCACATGCCCAGGTACTGTTTTCTGAGATATGCCCCTTTTTGGACTTTATGATATGACATATATACACAACTCATCAGTTCCAACAGTTAAAATGAAGGTTAGTATGCCTCATCCACATCAGATGAACATGTGCATGATGTCGGGAATTTCATGTTCAATAATTTTTTTTCTGAAGTATTTTTATTAGCTTGTCTGATTTTTGAAAAAAATCTACGAGGTATTGTTGTCACTTGATTGTCGGCATCAGTGTCGGCTTTTTGTTTAGGTCCGCCTTTTCTCAAAAACTGTAAGAGCTGCAGCTTTGAAACTTTGCACACTTGTTTATCATCATTAGATGACTGTGTAGACCAAGAACCATAACTCTAATATGCATTTTGTCAAAATTATGGCCCTTTTATACTTAAAAATTTTGAATATGTCTGTAAATCTTCCGAAGGGAAGTATAGTGTCCGAAAATTCGAAATAAAGAGTAAAATATCAACACAGATTTGTAAAAATTTTGAGTTTCTTGTTAAATTTTTTGTTTAGGTCTACCTTTTCTCAAAAACTATAAGAGCTGCAGCTTTGAAATTTTGCACACTTGTTTATCATCATTAGGTGACTATGTAGGCCAATAACCATAACTCTGATTTGCATTTTATCAAAATTATGGCCCTTTTTGTACTTAGAAAATTTGAGTGTCTTTGTTTAAGTTTTTGTTTAGGTCCGCCTTTCTCAAAAACTATAAGAGGTACAGCTTTGAAACTTTGTACACTTGTTTATCATCATCTAGTTGACTGGGTAGGCCAATAACTTTAACTCTGATTTGCTTAAAAAGCTTAAGAGGTACAGCTTTGAAACCTTACAAACTTGTTTATCATCATTAGTTGACTGTATGGGCCTTTGAAAATCTTAACTATAACTATTTTCTTACATGTTGTTCAGCACTTGCAGACAAGCGATGGCATCCATAGGCAGTGCCCTTGTTAACTTTTAATAGCATTATCTAATGGTCCCTTACCAAAATTGTATAAATTATCCCCCTATGGTTAAATTTGGCTTAACCCTGGTAGTCGCATGGGTTATATAGACTTATATAGGGAAAAACTTTGAAAATTTTCTTGTTTTGTAGAAATTTTTAACTGTTCAAGCATGCAACTAAACTCAGGTGTACGATATAGGACCATCATAGCCCTCTTAATTGTCTGTCTGTCCATCCGAAATTGAAAATGCTTTTAATTCTCAAAAGTATTTTAGCTAGAATCACCAAACCTCACATAATAGATTATTAGCAACAGTTGAACTGTAGTATTATCTCCCTTGACCCAGTAAGTGTTTTTACCCTTGATTTGTTTGGGAAAAATTGAAAACGCTTACAATTCATCAGTATTTCAGCTAGTACTATCAAACCTCATATAGTTATTGATTAGGACATGACCTTTGCTCACATAGTCCCCTTGACCTAGTAAAAGCAGAGTTTTTTCCCCTTATTTTGGTAAAAATTCACATAGTTATTGATTAGGACATGACCTTTGCTCACATATTGTATTGTCCCCTTGACCTAGTAAAAGCAGAGTTTTTCCGCTTATTTTGGTAAAAGTTCACATAGTTATTGATTAGGACATGACCTTTGCTCACATATTGTATTGTCCCCTTGACCTAGTAAAAGCAGAGTTTTTCCCCTTATTTTGATAAAAGTTCACATAGTTATTGATTAGGACATGACCTTTGCTCACATATTGTATTGTCCCCTTGACCTAGTAAAAGCAGAGTTTTTCCGCTTATTTTGGTAAAAGTTCACATAGTTATTGATTAGGACATGGCCTTTGCTCACATATTGTATTGTCCCCTTGACCTAGTAAAAGCAGAGTTTTTCCGCTTATTTTGGTAAAAGTTCACATAGTTATTGATTAGGACATGACCTTTGCTCACATATTGTATTGTCCCCTTGACCTAGTAAAAGCAGAGTTTTTCCGCTTATTTTGATAAAAGTTCACATAGTTATTGATTAGGACATGACCTTTGCTCACATATTGTATTGTCCCCTTGACCTAGTAAAAGCAGAGTTTTTCCCCTTATTCTGGTAATAGTTCACATAATTATTAATTAGCACTTGACCTTTGCTTACGTTTTGTAACTTTTGTATAATCTCCTTTGGCCCAGTAGAAGAATAGTTTTTCCCCTTGATTTGGTAAAAAAATTGAAAATGCTTACAATTCAAAAAGAATCTATTAATGTAATTAGAGTCACCAAACCTCACATAATGACTGATTAGCACATTACCATCGCTCAATATGTAGTACTGTCCCTTGACCCTGTATAAGCAGTGTAAGAGTTTTTTCCCTTTATTTGGTAAACATTAGGGATTTTTGACTGTATCTAAGTAATCTATTGATGGATCATCTGACACCATGAAACTTTTCACAGATTTAGATCACTATATGGTGTGGTGCATGCACTATTTTGTTAGGATATCACTTCATTAACAAGAGTTATTGCCCATTAATTATTTAACAATCCATAAATTCCCACATCTTCAGCCTACAAATAATAGGACTTGTTAGCCTCCAAATAAGGGGATTCTTCGACCTACAAATAATGAAAAATAACAGGACTCTTCAACCTACAAGTGATAAAAAAATAATGGGACTCTTCAACCTGCAAATAATAGGACTTCATAACTTCCAAGTAATGGGATGCTTCCAGTCTTTAAGAAACTGTAATAAATGTGTTCCAGTTGAACAGTTTTGACTGTGTTTTCCTGATGTCAAAACTTGCGGTAATGCATCATTAGCTTGAAGTGGACATGCACATGTTGTTTTGAGTTATGCCTTTGTACTTAACAGTATTACAATTACATTTGAACCTCTGGTACACCCAACCTCTCTTACAGTTTTCATACAATTTAAATGAAACTTTGTATACTTCATCAGCATGAAGTGGACATGCACATGTTACCAGAATTTTCATATGAGCCGCGCCATGGGAAAATCAACATAGTGGGTTTGCGACCAGCATGGATCCAGACCAGCCTGTGCATCCGCGCAGTCTGGTCAGGATCCATGCTGTTCGCTTTCAAAGTCTATTGCAATTAGAGAAACTGTTAGCGAACAGCATGGATCCTGACCAGACTGCGCGGATGCGCAGGCTGGTCTGGATCCATGCTGGTCGCAAACCCACTATGTTGGTTTTCTCGTAGCGCGGCTCATATCTTATTTTCTGGGGGGAGTTATGTTGTGGTCTTTATTTATTATACTTTCAAGCACTTTCAGGGGACAAGTGTCATTCAGTGTTCACCTTATTCTTGCTGGACTTAACAGTAATTGTATATTGTATACTCGACTCATCCAGCAGTTTCCATACCATTGAAATGATGAGGACATGGAAACATTCTTGGGATTTTTAGCCCACCATCATCAGATGGTAGGCAATTCAAATCACTCTGCGTCCGTGGTCCGTCGTCCTTCTGTCCGTTAACAATTTCTCGTTATCGCATCTCCTCAGAAACTACCAGGGGGATTTTGACCAATCTTTGTCAGAGTGATGTATTAGTACCCTAGTTGTGTCCCCCTGAAAATCAGACTGGTTCAACATTTTTTAGTGAGTTATGGCCCTTTGTTTATTTCCATAATTTACATAGATTTATATAGGGAAAAACTTTGAAAATCTTCTTGTCCAAAACCACAGAGCCTAGGGCTTTGATATTTGGTATGAAGCATCATCTAGTGGTCCGCTACCAAGATGATAAAAATTATTTCCCTGGGGTCTAATATGGCCCCGCCCCGGGGGTCACATGGTTTATATAGACTTATATAGGGGAAAACTTTGAAAAACCTGTTGTTCAAAACCACAGGGCATAGGGGTTTTTTAATATTTTGTATGTGACATCATCTAGTGGTCTTCTACTAAGATTTTTCAAATTATCCCCCTAGCATCAATTATGGCCCCGCCCGAGGGTCACATGGTTTACATAGACTTATACAGGGAAAAACTTTGAAAATCTTCTTGTCCAAACCACAAAGCCTAGGGCTTTGGCATTTGTAATGTAGCATCATCTAGTGGTTCTCTACCAAGTTTGTTCAAATTATCCCCCTAGAGTCAAATATGGCCCCGCCCTGGGGGTCACATGGTTCATATAGACTTATATAGGGAAAAGCTTTTAAAATCTTCTTGTCAATAACCTACAACATTCAAATTTGGACCCATGTATGGTTTTGAGTGGCAAGATAAACCTTGACATGAGTTGACCTTGATTTTGACCTAGTGACCTACTTTCACATTTCTGTAGCTACAGCCTTCAAATTTGGACCACATGCATAGTTTTGTGCACTGAAAAAAACTTTGACCTTGACATTGACCTAGTGGCCTACTTTCACATTTTTGAAGGTACAGGCTTCAAATTTTGACCACATGCATAGTTTCGTGTTCCGAAATGAAATTTGACTTTGATTTTGACCTAGTGACCTACTTTCACATTTCTCAAGCTACAGCCTTCAGATTTGGACCACATGCTTAGTTTTGTGTACCGAAACAAACTTTGACCTTTACATTGACCTAGTGACCTACTTTCACATTTTTGAAGGTACAGGCTTCAAATTTGGACTAAATGCATAGTTCTGTGTTCCGAAATAAAATTTGACCTTGATTTTGACCTATTGACCTACTTTCACATTTCTTGAGCTACAGCCTTCAAATTTGGACCACTTGCATAGTTTTGTGTACCGAAATGAACTTTGACCTTAAGATTGACCTAGTGACCTACTTTCACATTTCTGTAGCTACAGGCTTCAAATTTAGACCACATGCATAGGATTGTGTACCGAAACAAACTTTGACCTTGACATTGACCTAGTGACTACTTTCACATTTTTGAAGGTACAGGCTTTAAATTTGGACCACATGCATAGATTTGTGTTCTGAAGTGTAATTTGACCTTGATTTTGACCTAGTGACCTACTTTCACATTTCTCAAGCGTCAGCCTTCAAATTTGGACCACTTGCATAGTTTTGTGTACCGGAATATATCTTTGACCTTAAGATTGACCTAGTGACCTACTTTCAAATTTCTCAAACTACAGCCTTCAAACTTCATGCACATGCATAGTTTTGTGTACAAAGAACTTTGTCCTTGAAATTGATCTAGTGACCTACTTTCACATTTCTCAAGCTACAGCTTTCGAATTTGGACCACATGCACAATGTTGTGTATGGAAATGCAATTTGACCTTGAGCTAGTCAATAAGTCTTGAAATTTCGAACACTCAAAAATGGCATATTGGTGGGCGCCAAGATCACTCTGTGATCTCTTGTAATGTTTGGTTGTGTTTTCTTGACTTTGCCACTTTTGTCCTCAACAATTTTACAACAACCTCTGTAACATGTGTACATGCAGCTTTCATTAAATTCTAATGAAACTTAATATACATCATCATCATGAATTGAACATGCACATATTTTTAACTCTCACATCTCTTAATATTTTGTCTTGGGTTATACCCCTGTTTTTGACTGTACAATATTACGACTACGTTTGTTCCTTGTATACTTATTTTGTTCGGTATAAATGAAACCTGGTATACATCATCAACATTAAATGGACATATAAATATTATTGGGTTTATTTATGTCTAACTATTTTACGAAGTGCTCACGGTGAGCTATTGTGATCATGCTATGTCCGGCATCTGTCATGCGTGTGTCTGTTCATCTGTCTGTATATCAACAAATTTCTTTAAATGACATCTCCTCCAAAACCACTGAATGGATTTTGATTAAACTTGGCCTGGACAACTCTGTACTTGTACCATTACATTATACAAACACACTTTAATGAAGCCTTTTACACAGGTGAGCATTTTAGGGTCAATGACACTCTTGTTTCTTCTTATATACAATGTATTTATTATATACAGTAATTATATTATTCTATTATTATCATCATGTGTCATACAATGTTGACATCACTCTTGTTATATTTTCAGTTGACAATGGCGAGTGCAGTTCCTCCCCTAACAACACACATTTTAGATACAGCAACTGGTGTACCTGCTGCCAATGTTCCAATGGTGTTGTCAAGACAGAAGTCTGATGGACAGTTTGATGAATTGGAAAGGGGGTGAGAATTATTTAGGAATAATGTTAACTTATATTGTAATTCAAAAATAATTAGGAAAGAAGCCCTGGTTAATTGAAGAGAAATGCTAATGTATAAATTTGGATGTCCAAATTGCATTCTGAACAGTTTACTTAGGAACTTGCTACATCTGGGCTGGTAGTAGAAAGATTTTCTGTTTAGTAGGGCTGAAGTGAGTACAAAATTTGTAGCCTCGTAGGATATTCACCAGTGTTCCTCTTATCCCCTTTTAGGACAGAGAATGGCAGATGCTTCAGAGTCGAGGGATGTCTAAAGTCTAATTAATATCCTAATGAAAAAGTCATTTTGGCCAAAATCACGAAATTTCATGCCAGCAAAATGATTTTACGGAAACAGGCATGTACTACATATTCAGACAGAGTGGATAAAGTCTGCTTCATTTCAATAAGTTGACCCTCGTATCTAATTATGTCCCCCTTCGAAGAAGGTGGGGTATGTCGTTTGGTCTGTAGACCAATCCGTTTCGGTATGATAACTCAAGAATGGTTGGACCTAGGGTCATGAAAATTGATAGGGAGATTGGTCATGACCCCTATTGATTTTGAGGTCAGTAGGTCAAAGGTCAAGGTCACATTGACCCAGAACAGTAGAACTTTTTTTGCCAAATAACTAGAGAATACTTTAGTCTAAGATCACATTGGATACAGAGTTTTCATATGACTGGTAAATGACCCATAATTATTATGCCCCCCTTCGAAGAAGTGGGGTATATTGTTTTGCAGATGTCAGTCGGTCGGTCTGTCGGTCGGTCGGTCGGTCGGTCGGAATGTAGACCAATCCGTTTCCGGATGATAACTCAAGAATGCTTGGGCCTAGGATCGTGAAAGTTGATAGGGAGGTTGCTCATGACCAGCAGATGACCCCTATTGATTTTGAGGTCTGTATGTCAAAGGTCAAGGTCACAGTGACCCTGAATAGTAAAACAGTTTCCGGATGATAACTCAAGAACGCTTGGGCCTAGGATCATGAAAGTTGATAGGGAGGTTGGTCATGACCAGCAGATGACCCCTATTGATTTTGAGATCAATATGTTAAAGGTCAAGGTCACAGTGACCCTGAACAGTTAAACGGTTTCCGGATGATAACTCAAGAACGCATAGGCCTAGGGTCACGAAAGTTGATAGGGAGGTTGATCATGACCAGCAGATGACCTCTATTGATTTTGAGGTCAGTATGTCAAAGGTCAAGGTCACATTGACCAGGAACAGTAAAATGGTTTCCGGGCAATAACTCAAGAACGCTTGGGCCTAGTGTCAGGAAAATTCATAATTAGGTTGGTCATGATCAGCAGATGACCCCTATTGATTTTGAGGTCATTAGGTCAAAGGTCAAGGTCACATTGGCCAGGAACAGTTAAAACGGTTTCTGATCTTCTTGTCTAAAACCACAGAGCCTAGGGCTTTGATATTTAGTGTGAAGCATCATCTACTAGTCCTCTACCAAGATGATTCAAATTATTGCCCTGGGGTCTAATATGGCCCCGCCCCGGGGGTCACATGGTTTATATAGACTTATATAGGGAAAAACTTTGAAAAACCTCTTGTCCAAAACCACAGGGCCTAGGGCTTTGATATTTGTTTGTGACATCATCTAGTGGGCTTCTACTAAGATTGTTCAAATTATCCCCCTAGGGTCAAATATGGCCCCGCCCCGGGGGTCACATGGTTTACATAGACTTATATAGGGATAAACTTTGAAAATCTTCTTGTTCAAACCACAAAGACTAGGGCTTTGATATTTGTAATGTAGCATCATCTAGTGATTCTCTACCAAGTTTATTCAAATTATCCCCCTAGGGTCAAATATGGCCCCACCCTGGGGGTCACATGGTTAATATAGACTTATATAGGGAAAAGTTTTTAAAGTCTTCTTGTCAATAACCTACAACATTTAAATTTTGAACACATGTATGGTTTTGAGTTGCAAGATGAACCTTGACATGAGTTGACCTTGACCTTCACCTAGTGACCTACTTTCACATTTCTGTAGCTACAGCCTTCAAATTTGGACCACATGCATAGTTTTGTGCACCGAAAAAAATTTTGACCTGGACATTGACCTAGTGACCTACGTTCATGTTTTTGAAGGTACAGGCTTCAAATTTGGATCACATGCATAGTTTTGTGTCAGATTAAACCAGAATGGTAGAACTTTTGTTTACAGTGAGCATATAATTTCTGTTCCTTGTGCAATTACTAAATGCATCAAGGGGGGCATTTCGTGTTCGACGAGCTCTTGTTGATTTGAGGTCAGTATGTCAAACATCCAGTGCACAGTGATCAAATAATTTCTATTCTTTGTCCAATTACTGAATGCATCAACGGGGGCATTTTATGTTCTACGAGCTCTTGTTAGCTATTGGTTTGAAACCAAGCATGGCGTGTCATTTTCTTTTATGTAAGGAAGTTGTTTAGCTCTCTTGCAGAAAGAGACGAGACACTTGCCATGTTTGGTAGGTTAGAGGCTGTGTGGTTAAACTAAATGTTTCCTTAGTACTGTCATAATATTTTGCAGGTCTACAAATAATGATGGTAGAGGAGGGTTTCTAAAGGGAGGTAACTGGCAGCCAGGTGTATATAAACTATATTTCAACACAGATGCTTATTTCAAACAGCAGAATACCACTGGCTTTTATCCATATGTTGAGGTATGTGAAGTTCGAGCATTTTTATTGACATCTGACTGATTTTTTTCAGTATGTTTCAGTGTTGATTTTTTTGCAGCTCTAGCCAACAGTAACAAATGTCAGCAGCAGTGAGTCAGTGCTGTTTATGCATAGTTTTTATCTCTTTCGTGTTCTAACACAACATTTTAAACAAATACTACAATGTATTTAAATGTGTAAAAATATACAGTATAGAAACACATGGTAAGTGGCAGTGTTCAGAATTTTTAATTCTTTGATCTACAGAATAAATAGAATGTTCTCAAATTTTAGATGTCCCTTTTAAAACCGCCCCAATAGCTTAGTGGTAGGGCGTTTGCTTCGAGTGCGGGAGGTCATGGGTTTGATCCCTGACCGCATCATACCAAAGATTTTAAAAATGGTAATAAACCCCTTGATTGATCTTCACCAAACTTGTTCTGTAGCATCCTTGCATGGACGGCTTCATGTTTGTTCAAATGATTCTTTTTGATCTCATTTAGAGGCCACCAAATAGCTAAGATGGAAAAAGCTTTGAATAACTTCCACTTGACGGATCTTCACTAAACTTGGCCTGTGCTATCCTAGCATGGACCTCTCTCAAGTTTGTTAAAATGGTTGCATAACCTCTTTAAGGGCCTGTCATGCTTAAAGTGGAAAATTCTGGAAATTACTTCTCTCATGAACCACTTGATGGATCTTCACCTACTGTAAACCTAGAAATGTTTTCACGCTTTTTAAATTAGCGCCTTTCGTGGGTAGTACGTTTCCGTGAAATTAAATAGCCGCGAAAAACTCTGATCTAACAAAAACGCGAAAGATTCTAGCTTCAGCTTAAATAGATTGCTATAAAATGGTTCTGTACTTACACATACCTTGATATTAATAGCTCAGATTCTAGTACCATAATTTTATAAAATGAGTGCACAAATCCACATTAACTCAGTTGATTGACAATTTATTTCTCTATGATGTAACAGCCTTTTCAATATCGATCTGTCAGGCAAACAGGGGATAAAAACAGAAAAAATATGCATCTGTCGAACGACATATAATGCAATTTGTAGTCAGTAGCCAATGCGATATACACATGTATTATTTGTAAGTAAAATATTGTGTCTATTTCTGCTAAGTGTTGTTTAATCTCCTAACAAAAGATACTGCTTTAAATGGCAAACAAATGATAGTGTAATAACAGCAATTTACTGACTGTCAATAACAGGGTGTGTGAATAACCGTTGATATGCATGAAAAGGATTGGGGTACATTTTAATTAAAGGGTACAAAATACTGAACGTTTTCGAGAATACTAAAAATGCAAGTATGCAACTGTTACCTTAGCATACTAATACGTTCACTTGCGACTTCACTTTTGCGGGATACGGGATGGATATGATTCCACAAATATTTGTATCCGCGAAAATGTCCACGTTCTGAAAAACGCGAAACATAGTATTCGTGAACATTTCTAGGTTTACAGTAATTGGTATATGATGTCTTTGTATGAACCTCTCTCAAGTTATTTACATGGTTCTGCTTAAACTGTTTTAGGGGCTGACAGAGCTAAAAAAATTTAGAAAACCCCTTAAACAACTTCTTCCCTGGAATCACTTTATGTTTTGTGTGATATATAAACTTAATCCTAGTATTTTGAAATCTGTTCTGTAGCCCTTCTCAAGTGTGTTTAAATGGTTCCAATGAACCTTGTTAAGGGCTAAAGATAGAAACTTCTTGAAATGACACTTTTTAATGAACTTCTCTAAATATGTGTACAAATGGTTTGGCTTAAACCTTTTTAGCAGTCAGCGGAACTAAAAATAGAAATTACTTTTAACAACTTCTTCTTTGGAACCACATTGTTTTGTGCAATGATAAACTTATTCCCAATGTACTGAAATTTTTCTTTGCATTTTTAGCTCACCAAAGCACAAAGTGCTCAAGGTGAGCTATTGTGACCAGTCATTGTCCGGCGGCAGTCGTGCGTCGTCCCTCGTGCGACAACATTTGCCTTGTGAACACTCTAGAGGCCACATTTGTGACCCTATCTTTATGAAACTTGGTCAGAATGTTAGTCTTGATGATCTCTAGGTCAGGTTCGAAACTGGGTCATGTGGGATGAAAAACTAGGTCAGTAGGTCAGATCAAGGGAAAAACTTGTGAACACTCTAGAGACCACATTTTTGACCCGATCTTTATGAAACTTGGGCAGAATGTAAGTCTTGATGATCTCTAGGTCAAGTTTGAAACTGGGTCATGTGGGGTCAAAAACTAGGTCAGTAGGTCCGATCACAGGAAAAGCTTTTGAACACTCTAGAGACCACATTTTTGACCCAATCTTTATGAAACTTGGCCAGAATGTAAGTCTTGATGATCTCTAGGTCAAGTTTGAAACTGGGTCATTTGGGATCAAAAACTAGGTCAGTAGGTCAGATCAAAGGAAAAGTTTGTGAACACTCTAGAGACCACAATTTTGACCCAATCTTTATGAAACTTGATCAGAATGTTAGTCTTGATGATCTCTAGGTCAAGTTCGAAACTGGGTCATGTGGGGTCAAAAACTAGGTCAGTAGATCAGATCAATGGAAAAGCTTGTGAACACTCTAGAGACCACATTTGTGACCTAATCTTTATGAAACTTGGTCAGAGTGTTAGTCTTGATGATCTCTAGGTCAAGTTCGAAACTGGGTCATGTGGGTTCAAAAACTAGGTCAGTAAATCAGATCAATGGAATAGCTTGTGAACACTCTAGAGACCACATTTGTGCCCCAATCTTTCTGAAACTTGATCAGAATGTTAGTAGTGATGATCTCTAGTTCAGTTTTGAATCTGGGTCATGTTGGATTAAAATCTAGGTCAGTAGGTCAGATCAATGGAAAAGCTTGTGAACGCTTTAGAGACCACATTTGTGGCCCAATCTTTATGAAACTTTGTCAGAATGTTAGTCTTGATGATCTCTAGGTCAGCTTTGAAACTGGGTCATGTTGGATTAAAAATTAGGTCACCTGGTCAAATCAAAGGAAAAGCTTGTGAACACTCTAGAGGCCACAGTTGTGACCCAATATTTATGAAACTTAGTCAGAAAGTTTGGCTTGATGATTTCTAGGTCAAGTTTGAATCTGGGTCATGTGGGGTCAAAAACTAGGTCACCTGGTCAAATCAAAGGAAAAGCTTGTGAACACTTTAGAGGCCACATTTGTGGCTCAATCTTTATGAAACTGGGTCAGAATGTTTGTCTTAATCATTTCTAGGTCAAGTTTGAATCTGGGTCATGTGGGGTCAAAAACTAGGTCTGTAGGCCAGATCAAAGGAAAATCTTTTCAACACCCTAGATATCACAATTTAAGTTTGAAACTCATGAGAATTAGTCAGAATGTTTGTTTTGATAAATCTATAGGTCAAGTTCGAATCTGGGTCATGTGGGGTCAAAAACTAGGTCACTGGTCAAATCAAAGGAAAAGCTTGTGAACACTCTAGAGGCCACAGTTGTAACCAAATCTTTATGAAATTTAGTCAGAATGTTTGTCTTGATGATCTTTAGGTCAAGTTCAACCCTTGGTCATGTTGGGTCAAAAACTAGGTCTGTAGGCCAGATCAACTCTAGTGAGCGATATATACGGCCATTATGGCCCTCTTGTTTTATGTGATAGGTAAACATACCCTCGGTGTTTTGAAACTTTTCATTGCATTATGTTTTGTGTAATAGATAAACTTACTCTCAATTTTTGGCATTTTTTTCATGACATTGATTTCTGTGATAGAAAAGCTTATTCCCAGTCTTTTGACATTTTCTCATGACTTCATGTTTTCTGTGATAGATAAACTTTATTTGTTTTTTGTTTTGTTGGATTTAACGTCGCACCGACACATGATAGGTCATATGGCGACTTTCCAGCTTTAATGGTGGAGGAAGACCCCAGGTGCCCCTCCGTGCATTATTTCGTCACGAGCGGGCACCTGGGTAGAACCACCGACCTTCCGTAAGCCAGCTGGATAAACTTTATACCAGTGTTTTTCTTTGATGTATATTTCAGGTTGTATTTAGAATAGTAGATCCAAACCAGCATTACCATGTACCATTGTTGCTGGCTCCATACGGATACAGTACCTACAGGGGTAGCTGAGCTTGGTTTGAGGTCGTGTGACTAGCTCTGTGATATTCAGAAAATAAACTATAACCAGACAGACAGAGTTGTGTGTGTGTAAAGTGTTAAGCCTAAAAATGGAGAAAAATATATTCCCTCAAATGTCACAGTTTTACATAGTTAAGTATACAGAATCAGTGTTCACAATCATCTGTACAGTTATATTTATTGTGTGCATGTTGAGATTAAAGGCACAACAACTGGCAACATTTCTCTAGATAGGTATTAGCCAGTATTGTTGTGTAACTAAATGAATGTTTCCATTGTTATGTTGTGATACTTAGTATACGATATACTAGTTAGAAGTGTTGTTTTTAAGCGTCATATACACATCATATTAACATGATTTGCTAAGAAATAGCTACATAAGCTTATTATTATTGAAGTGTTAAATTAAAAGACCTCACTGCCATATCCTTACTTTTCATTAATTTATTTCTTGTCACGCTGTGTCTTTTTAGTGATCTCGCTTTGTCTGTTGTCTGTCATGCGTCCTCCCATACGTCCGTTCACCGTCAACAATTTTTTTTAACATTTTCTCCAAAACGACTGAATGGCTTTTGATGAAACTTTACACAAATGATCTCTGGGTAGTCCTCTTTCAAAGTTGTTAAAATGGTTGTGGTTGAACATTTGAGTCACTATGGTTAAAAATAGGTTTTCAGCTATCAAACTTCTAAATCTTTTCTGAAGTGATAATAGCTAGAGCCTTGATATTTGGCATGTGATATCAGGGTTCGAAATTCTACGGCAAGTGTTCAAATTATTGCCCTAGGGTCAAATTTGGCGAAGATTTATATACTAAATGCCTATATATAAGAAAATTTAAAACCTTCTCTGAATCTATAATAGCTAGAGCCTTGATATTTGGCATATGATATCAGGGTTTGACTCTCTACCATAATTATCCAAGTTATTGCCCTAGGGTCAAAAATGGCCATGCCCGAGGGTGTGACATGTATGTACTATATGCTTATATATAAGAAACTTTGAAAATCTTTTTCTCTAAATCCATAATAGCTAGAGCTTTGATATTAGGCAGGTGATATAAGGGTTTGACTCTGTACCATATTGTTCAAATTATTGCCCTAGGTTCAAAAATAGCCATGCTCCAGTGTGTGACAGTCAGACATGTTCTCACTATAGGCTTATATCGTAGAAAATTTGAAAATCCATAATAGCTAGAGTCTTGATATTTTGTGTGTGATATCAGGATTTGATTGTTTACTGTAATTGTTCAAATTATTGCCCATGTGTATGATATATATACAATATAGGCTAATATAAAAAGAAACTTTGAATATCTTCTCTGTATCCATAATAGCTAGAGCCTTGATATTTATATAGGTAAACATAACTCTGCACTTGTACCATTACGGTATACATACACACTTGAAGCGTTTTACACAGATGAGCACTTTAGAGTCAGTGACCCTCTTGTTAATGCTTACTACAAACAATTAGAATTCAATGTAATGCTTTTGCAGGGGATGCTCAGAGGTTTTGTGAATTGTGGTTTGTAACTTTAAAACCTGATCAAAACTTTTTTTTATAGTTTTTCATTTCACACATTTGAAGTACTCCCCATGGTTAGAAATGCATAATTTTAGTCTATGGATCCATTTTGGGAAAGCATCCCAATAGGCCAACTTACAGAAGTACTGATGAACAGCAGTTTTGACCAGAAAGGATGTTTCTGAATTTTGGAAAGAGATAGTAGCCGCTTGGTGCCAGGTCTGGGGAATAATGAGGATTTAGTAGCACAGTAACTTTCTCCAACTTCAAAAATTCTGTTATTGTACTGGAGCATTGTCTTCCAACAGCTGAACATATTTGAAACATGTTACACGATTTTAGTCCCCTACTGGTTGAAAACCAGTTTCGGGGACTATAGGAATGCACTTTTCCATCCGTCATTCTGTCCGTCTGTCCATCCTCAGTTTCGTGTCCAATCCATAACTCTCTCATTCATGAAGGGATTTTAATATTACTTGGAACAAATGTTTCCCATGATGAGACAACATGTCATGCGCAAAACCCGGACCCGTGGCTTATAGGTCAAGGTCACAATTAGAGGTCAAAGGTCAACAGGGCTTTATTCCTGTCCGGTCCATAACTCTGCCATCCATGAAACGATTTTAATATTACTTGGCACAAATGTACCTCATAATAAGATGATGTGTCTTGCACAACTTTCAGACCCCTAGCTCAAAGGTCAAGGTCACACTTGGCAGTCAGATGTTTACATGGCATGAACAAGGTCGGTTTCATGTCCGGTCCATAACTCTGTAATTCATTAAGGGATTTTAACATTACTTGGAACAAATATTTCCCATGATGAGACGACGTGTTCTGCGCAAAACCCGAACCCCTAGCTCAAAGGTCAAGGTCACAGTTGGAGGTCAAAGGTCAACAGGTTTTTTTTCCTGTCCAGTCAATAATTCTGTCGACCATCAAGGGATTACAATATTACTTGGCCTAAATGATCCCCATGATGAGATGACCTGTCATGCGCAAATCCAGAACCCTAGCTTAAAGGTCAAGGTTACACTTGGAGATCAAAGGTCAATATGATTTTTTTCCTGTCCGGTCTATAACTTTGTCAAGCAAAACACGATTTAAATATCAGTTGGCACAAATACTTCCCTGGATGAGACAATGTGTCATGCACAAAACCAGGGCCCTTAGCTGAAAGGTCAAGGTCACACTTGAATTTCAAAGGCCAAAAGGGCTTTTTTCCTGTCCAGTCTGTACCTCGACAATCCTTAAAGGGATTTTAATTTATTTAATTTTAATTAATTACTTTGCACAAATGTTCACCACCATGAGACGGAGTGTCATGCGCAAGAACCAGGTCCCTAGATCTAAGGTCAAGGTCACACATAGAGGCCAAAGGTCAAATACAAGAATGACTTTGTCTGGAGCATTTCTTCTTCTTGCATGGAAGGATGTTGATGTAACTTGGCATATATGTTCACCATCATGAGACAGATTGTCGTGCACAAGAACCAGGTCCCTAGATCTAAGGTCAGGGTCACACTTAGAGGTCAAAGGTCAAATTCAAGAATGACTTTTTCTGGAGAATTTCCTCTTCATGCATGGAGGGATGTTTATGTAACTTTGCACAAATGTTCACCACCATGAGGCACCCTTGTTATTAGAATTACTTCCCTTAGTTTTACTATAAATAGATTATGTTATAACTTTTTTATTACAGGCCATAGGGGGGAAAAAAACGAGTCCAATTTTCTGTGGTACATTATGCATGTTACATCTAATTTTTAGGTGTATTTTGACCTATCTCTACCTGGTAAAGAGTTTTGTGTGGACTTACATTACATAGAATTTTTTTTAGCTCACCAGAGCCAAAGGCTCAGGGTGAGCTATTCTGATCACTCGCTGTTACTTTAAACGACATCTCCTCATAAACCGCTAGGCCAATTTCATCCAAACTTCACAGGAATGTTCCTTGGGTGAAGCTCTACAAAAATTGTTCAAAGAATTGAATTCCATGCAGAACTCTGGTTGCCATGGCAACCGAAAGGAAAATCTTTTAAAATCTTCTTCTCAAAAACTAGAAGCCCTAGAGCTTAGATATTTGGTGTGAAGCATTGCCTAGTGGACCTCTACCAAATTTGTTCAAATCATACCCCGGGGTCAGAACTGACCCTGCCCCAGGGGTCACTTGATTTTACATAGGAAAATCTTAAAAAATCTTCTTCTCAAAAACCAGAAGCCCTAGAGCTTAGATATTTGACGAATAGCATTGCCTAGTGGACCTCTACTAAAGTTGTTCAAATCATGACCCCGGGGTCAAAATTGACCCCGCCCCAGGGGTCACTTGATTTTACATAGATTCTATAGGAAAATCTTCAAAAAAATTTGAAAAATAAACCAGAAGGCCTAGAGCTTAGATATTTGGCATGTAGCATTGCCTAGTGGACCTCTACAAAATTTGTTCAAATCATGACCCCCGGGGTCAAAATTGACTCTGCCCCAGGGGTCACTTGATTTTACATAGGAAAATCTTCAAAAAAATTATGAAAATAAACCAGAAGGCCTAGAGCTTAGATGTTTCACATGTAGCATTGCCTAGTGGACCTCTACAAAATTTGTTCAAATCATGACCCCCAGGGTCAAATTGACCCCGCCCCATGGGATTACTTGATTGTACATAGAATATGTAACATTGCCTAGTAGACTTCTACAAACTCTGTTCAAATCATGACCCCTGGGGTAAAATTGGCCCCGCCCCAGGGGTTACTTGATTGTACATCGGAAAATCTTCCAAAACATTTCTAAAAATCATCAGTTTGACATTTGAAACATGTTACTCAGGTGAGCGATCCAGGGTCATCATGACCCTCTTGTTTACTATAAATAACAGTAGAGTAAATTAGGTGCCTTCCAGTAGGAGACTTTGTATTGCATGGCAATACTTCATTCACTTGTTATCCTAGTTCTTTTTTAATTTTTTTCATTACAGTACCACAGAAGTATTTTCCAGTCACACTGAAGGTTCAGGGTGAGCTATAATTATAGGTTGATGGTCCATAACCCATCCTCCACAATTTATGTAAACATCTTCCCCTCTGAAACAACTGGTCAGACTTACACCAAACTTGGTCTGTAACATCTTGGCAAGGTCCTCTGTTTAGGGGCCACTAGAACTAAAATAAGAAAAAACTTTAAACAATTTCTTCTTGTGAACCGCTTGATGGATTTTCTTCAAACCTTGTCTGTAGCATCATTAGAAGGTCCTCTCCTATGGTAGCAAATGGCCCCTTTAAGGGGCTGCTAGAGCTAAAAATAAAAATACTGCCAAATGACTACTTATGAACCACTTGATGGCTGGTCTGGATCCATGCTGGTCATCAAACTTGGTCTATAGCATCATTCTAAGGTCCTCTCTGAAAATGAAAATACCTTTCAACATCTTCTTCACTTAACTACTTGATGGATCTCTGTGTCAGGATACTGGTTATATGACCCAGGGAAGTGCCTACGCCTTTAGTATCTTGAACAATGGTTTGGGTCCAATCGCTAAGGTGACTATGTCTTAGACTAGCTGACAAACGATGTAGATTGTCCTTTGTTAAAACGTAGAGCTGGTGAGACCAAATATCTCATATATAGAATTTTCCTCTGGCTACCTTGCCTAAATGATTCGTGTACCAATGATTCGTAAATGATTTCTTATTATGAGCTAGACAATTTCAGGGATCAGGCAAATCACTAAATGTTTCAAACTAATAATCTTTAATTAAAAATGATTAGCTCAAACTCCTATAGGCTGGAGACTCTATACTTGACTAGTCTTTTTGTTGAAGTTCCCGTCAGACAATGTCTTTGAATCAACAACATACGAGTCCTATCGCATAGATGCTCGGCCTCTGTCCTCTCAAACTCTATATAATTGCTCTGACTCCTGGATGCTCAGCGCCTATATGCTATCATATGTAGCATTTCAACAACCATATAGGTATTATCCCCGATGCCTTGGCTGTACTTCGCCAATAATGCTGAACCGTCTATAAGCTGGAACTCTCCTACTATCTCAGTAGATTACCAAACTCTGGGTCTCTGTCTCAGCTTCCCGAAGCTCAGCCTATATATGCTATCGTCTATAGCATTCAATTACCTTTAAGGTAAAGCTACTATGCGCTGGCCCTATAGCTCGAAACCTTATCGAAATTCTGCTACTCTTCTTTAGTCTAAGAACTTCCAAAGTCTTCTTTTTAATAATTTATCCGCCCTGACAGGGTGACTGCAATAGTCTCCTTCTCAAGGTACTGGGATAAATTATTAGTTGAATCCTCGATGTGTCTTCTTCAACCGCTGGATACCGAATGTCCTCTCTGTCATCCATCCATCTATTTATACCCCAGCAGACGTGCTATTTTTAGACGTGCTATTTTTAGAACTTGTTTCTGATTGGTCCAAATTTAAACACAACGTCTTACAACGAGTACCTGCTCTATTAACTATCTGGTTCCCTTTTAACTTTTGTATATGACAATGTGCGAAGCAGGGACCCAGTCATCCATATAATAAACCCAAATCAGCCATAAATGACCCAAATTCTATTATTAACAGCAATTCAACAATAATTATAGCAAAGATAGCATGAAAATGGAGTCGAGCACTATCTGTGCTCTTATGTTACGTAATCAATACATCAATTATATAAATTATTCTGACACTCTGTCTGTAGGATTGTTATAGGTCAAATGTGGGTATTCAGCTTAGAGCTAAAAATAGAAATACCACTCAGAAACTGATGTTACCATTCATGACTGAATGTGTCATACCTATATTCAAGATCAAACAGTCAAGTTCAAGTGAGCAACTTAGGGCCACTTTGGCCCCCTTGCAACTGTACTACCAGGCTATCGAAGAATATGACATAAGAAGTCTTCTTTTTACTTAAATTGCATTTTGCAATTATTGACCTTTGCCATGTTTGGTGGCCCATATTTTGTTTGCAACCACTGGTTCAAAATATTGTACCCACGTTTCATTACCTGTGACAACATTTGCAAATATTTTGGGAACGTTTTTCTCATTGTTTTGGCAGTTTCAACATGCACCTATTTCTAGTCTTCGGTCATTAGATGCACACATCTGGCAGAAATTTTCCTAACTTTCAAGATTTTCATTAAAACCAAATGAACCATGAAAGCGATATACAAACAATGCATGAAGTATCATGCACTGTATATCTAACATCATTTTGAAGAATTTTTGTTGTCGTCAATACATTTTTGTCACACATTGCAGATTTGTTCTTCTTTCTACCAGCCATCTCATAAGACACCTTATCAGACCATAAAATTTGAGTAATTTCAGCAAAAATCTCTTTCACATAACAAAGAAGCTAACTATGAACTTCATGTAAACTGGAATCTATTTGATTTTCCTTTGCAAAGTGGTCACTGACTTTATTGAAATGACAAAAACTATTAACCAGATATTCATTGGATACATGACTGTGTGTATCATGTAGATAATGGATAAAGGTATTCTTGATGAGGTAAAGTTCCTCCCAGGAATTTTGTGACATGACAATACAGAAAACATTTTGAACATACATAGTATTACCCGGTATTGCCTCCACTCCCCAGAAAGCATATAGTATTTGAACTGTCCATCTGTGTGTGTCCATCTGTTACACTATCTTGCATACTCAGCCTCTCCTACAGTTTTCATGCAGTTCAAATGAAATGACATATTTGGCATGAATTGGACATAAGTATATTCTGAACTATCATGTCAGATTATTTACGCCAGTGCTTATGGTTAGCTTTCTAGAGTTTGGATGTCTGTCATGGGCCTGTTCATTATCTGTCCATCGTCCACAGTATCTTTAAAGAACATTTCCTCTTAAGCCACTGTGCTATCTACAACCCAGCTTCACAGGGATTGTTCCTTGGGTTGTCCCCTTTTAGATTCTTTCAAATTTAGGTTATCCATGCTAAGTTCTGGTTGCCATGGCAAAAGGGACACATTAGAAATTGTTTGCCCAATTTTAAAATTATTTCACAAAAAAAATGTGCTTGAGTGGCACTCTACCAAATTCCTTTGGATGATTCTGTTTTGTTATAAAACTTGATCCTTAGGAGGCGAGGCTAGTTTTCCTATATGGCTATATGGAAAACTTTGAAAATCTAATCTGAAACTGCTTGTCTGATTTCAGAATAATTTCACAGTAATTTTCCTTCGGTGACCAATTCCCAAATTCCTTCAAATAATAAGGTGACTGGGTCAGATCCTAGAAAAAGAATTGTTAACGCTTTAGGGTCCATATTTTGTAACTGATTTACTTGAAGATGGCTAGAATGTTTGTATTTCTGAAATCTAGATTCATTTTCAAACTGGGTCATATTGGGTCAAAAAACTAGGTCACTGTGTCAAATCATTGAAAACCAAATTAACATTTTATTTTCCACCTGATCTTGAACAAGATGTTTTGTCTTGACAAAATTCAGGTCAGAATAGGAACTGCCATCTTGTGTGAAAACTGATTAGATCACTGGGTCAGATCCTAGAAAACCATTAACACTGGCTGCAAATGCCCCATTTTCAGCTTGTAATGAATGAAATACTATCCGGTCAAATGTAGGGCATGTCAAATACTGAGTCTTTGTTAGAAGGGACAAAACTCAGTACGCTTCATTTTCCCGTTCAGATGTTGTTTCCCTTGGTACAGCCGAGACATTTTCGCAGTTGATATATAGTAGACATTGTAACTAAAAAATTAAAACTGGAATTTTTAACATTTTGACTCCAAATATATATTGCTAAGTGCATCAGATAATATATATACAATATTAAAATGCTGTGTGTTATTTTTTAAAAGAGATATTTACTCCAAAAAATTTAGTCCCCATAGCATTTTTGGAAATAGGATAGACAACTCCTGAATGACTATCTCATCAAATTTGCTGATATAAAATAAACTTAGGTTTTTTTTCCCGGGATACCCTCATTAAAGTCTGTTTCTTCATTTCATTCACACATGGAATGTAAACAAATACAGGAAAACAATTAACAGTACAAGGACATCAAACAACCTTTTTATTTTCCCTTTCAGGAAGGTATACATGTTGGGTCATACTTGTAGTTAATAAACCAAATGTAAAAAAATTTAATTAGCTCATCAAAGAAATGAAGACTAATAATTCACAATATTTTATTACCCTCCCTTCAAAACATTTATCACTTACATTCTACATATTTTTTTAGGGAATTACCTCCCTTTATCTCAAATAAGCTTTCTTATATTGAAATTTAATCAGTCAGTATATTTACCTTAATTTTTCAGACAAATAAATTTATATTTTTTAAAATCCATGGTAAGATGAAAAGCATAAATTATATTAAAGAATACCATAAAAGAAATTTAAATCACCATGAATGCAAGGTATACACAACAATTAATTTTGAGCCTTGTGCCAATGAAAAATGTTGAAAAACTATTAAAACTCATATGGCATAACAGTGAGATAAAATCTTTTTAAGTTAAGTTAATAATTCCCATATTAACTTATGACTACAAAAATTTAAAGTATGTTGTTATTCCCTTTTTCAGCCCAAAACATATCTAAAGAAGAAGTAAATACTACAAAGACTGTATATCAAATTTTTTTGAAAAAAATTCCACCAACATATTTTTATTTTTAATTTCTTTTATCTTGATTATGTGGGTGTACTTATCTGGAATGATGAGATATTTTGAAATGTATATTTTCTTTATTTCCTGGATGGAAAAAAAAATATATAAACAAAAAAACCATTTATACAACCAAATTGTAAAAAAACTTAAGTTTCTTTGATGTTAGTAATTATATGTTGAGCATGAAAAAAACATAAAAAAATCAACATAAAATAAAAACTAAAAAATTGTGAACATCACAGTAGATTAGATTAGACTGTATTATACAAATATTTATATGAAAAATATGTGACAAACTCGGGTTTAAATTTAGAAAATTAGTTAACTTAGGGTTTAAAATGTTGAACTGCTTTAACATTAATCTATAAAGTAAATGAATAAAGTTCATCTTACCATATACTTTGACATTTAATGAAATTATTAAGAAAACTAAACATACAAGAAATGACACACAGACAGTATAAGTTGCTGAATGACTGGGTCGTCTCAACCACAAATGCTATGAAACTTAAAAAGTCCAATTAAATGTGTTTCTTTAAATTAGATTGATCACATTTAACACTTCTATGAATGCAATTGTTAAATGCTTGCTTCTTACATGCATGCAAAAAATGGAATATAAAAAGGGATTTAACAATATATGTATACAGTCTTGCATGAACACATTCTGTACAGATGATAATAACATAGAAAAGTCAACATATTTATTATTATGGGTCCATCTCAGTTTACAGCTGGTGGCATGGCTGTCTTGCACTTGAATATACATCTTGCAGCACCGTTGGGGTAAATTCCATTCACATGACAACACACTTGTAGCACTTTGGAAAATACAAATGTAAAACTTTATTACATAAAGAGAATAAAAAATGATAGTTTTTAAAACAATTTTACATCATTTTAGACTTTTGCAGATATTCTAATTCTTAGAATATATTATCAAGCAGCAAGTCAGGTTTAACTCTACAAATTGACATTTTGTCTAATTTTAACTTGTCTAAGGAATTACCTGTTTTAAGCAGCAAGATTGTGTTGCTACTTGGCTTGCTGCTTTATTTAAATTTTACATAATACTTAGATCCAAAAAATGACAAGTTATTTAATAGGACTGTCTGAAAGATTGCATATTTTATAACATTCAATGTACATATTCAATAAAAATGGTGAAAAAAAATAAACAGATAAATCTGATGATGTTCACCTATGATCTCACCTAAAAGCTCCAAACAACAACCTACAAACCTTGATTAAGTAATTATGATGTAATAATGATAAAACCTAAAGTGCTTTTTATAGCATGCAAAACAATGAACTTGAGAACTGCCAAAACTTCACCTTATAGTAATATATTGTTCACTTTTCCCCTTGTTGAAAGTGTTGTTTTTCTTAAAGCATTTGAAATCATAGATATTATAAGTTACAATGCAACCTCTGTAGAGCAATACCCTGTTGGGATATACAAATATTTTAGTTATTTTGAGGTTGTTGTTCTGGAGAAGTAAATTGATAGTTAATTTCAGCTTAGGGAAATTCTCATGATGTTGTTATAGTGAGGTTTTTGCTTCAGAGTGAGCTAAATCTGGAGAGGTTGTAAATGTGAAAATTGCTTCAAACTTCATCTCCTTCAGCTGAGCTAAATGAAGAAAAACAACAAAAGGGTTTTCCAATTTAGAATTTCCTTGTTTTACAATTTGACATTTAATGTTAGGCAACTATGCAGACATATTTTTTATGTGACACAATTGCCGCCTTTAAAATATCTTATTCCAATGAACAAATTGTCAGTCTTGACAAAATCATGTGAAAAAAGATCACGTAAAAAAAATTAATCCTAATCATTTTATATATATTGCAAAATCAGCTTTACAGAACTCATAAGTGACCAAAAAAATTAAATTCAAATATTGCCTTTGTGAGTGTCAGCACTGGCCATGTCTTTTTATCACAATAGTTTACCTTTTTTATATCTGTTACTTTTGTCATAACTTTTAAAATCCCTTTGCACTAACCATTGTCTTCAAGTTTTGAAATATTGTAAAACATTAATTCACACACATTCTAGGAAATCAACATTTAAAAACAGTGTCAAAGCATTTGAAAATAATTTTTTTAATTATCTTAATACAAAGATACAAATGTAATTCTGTTTTTGCTGATGATACAATAAACTGAAATTTGTATTTCAATATTTATTATCAAAGTACATGTTCATTCTATTTTTGAAATGTTTGACATTACAAAGCTATCACAATTTATTACTAAACCATATCTATTATCATTATTTTTAATGGAGATATGACTTAGTAAATTTAGGGATACACAAAGCTACAGGAAAGAAATGTTTATGCCAGGCTGACATAAAGTCCAGAAGGTTCACATCTTGTCAGGAATGTCAGTCTTACAGCTGTCTTGTACAGTTATTTCAGGAGCAAGAATATTAGCCATACAGCATATAAAAATGCTTTGAGACCCTTTTTTTTAACATACAAAAGCATAATACCTCATGCATTTTTTCATAATGGTAACATCTTGTTGGACTGCCACAGGGGAAGACGGGTCAAACAAAACTGTACATGTACATACTCAAACTTTTCCCTACCAAAAACTGAAAATGAAAATTATACAACCATTTTTTTCCTTTATTTTTGTACAAAAGATGACCTATGCATTTAATACAGACTTTTTACATTTATTAATCTAAATTTTATAAAATTAATAAAATATCTCATAACTCATTGTATGATTAAAATTATAATTCAATAATAAACTATATCAACATGAAAACCCGAAGTGTTCTAATTTATAAAGCTGCAATTAATATTGAAAAAAATGCAACTATTGTATACAATGTATATTAAAAAAAGTATCATGAACCTGATTAAAAACAGTCTCAGTTCAAATGTAAAACACATGACTGTCAGAAAATCAATGTATGTTGTACTTTAATGATATCATCATGACATGAATGCCATCAATAAACTTCATATATAACAAAAATATTTCCACTATGTCAGCCTCTTTCTTTGTTGTTTCTACAGCTTCCAAAGACAAAACTGCAACTACATGTATCAGACACTGTAAGTAAAATATACAAGTAATCATTACACAAGAGAATTTTTCATGTTAAATAAAGGGAGTTAATTAAATGCAATCTGAGAATTTTTGCTAAACATAAAGGGAAGTAATTACCAATAAAATGAATGAAGAAAAATGCATATATAAGGAAGGTAATTTAGAAAAAAACAACAACTTCAAATGTCAGTATAATGATAGTTGACATTGACAATGACCTATATCAAGTATGCACAACATAAGAAAGAGCAAGCACTTGAAAAATGCATTATATTTCATTGCAATATCAAGAATATTTGACTGTATGTAAGGGTTCTCTACATGCTGTTATACTGAAAAAAACTTTAGTCTAAATATAGCTTAGATCTATTTATATCTTCAAAAAAAGGAAGTCCCAAATTTCCACAGCTATTCACAGGCTGAAAATTGTAGGTACTAATATCAGCAAAGAGGTTGATATCTATAGTTTTTAATAACTATCGTCAAAGGTAGGGAAAAACTTACTGGAAAGGCTTAAACTTCTGATCTAGTCATTTCAATACATTTTCAGCTCATTTGCATATAAGAAGAAATTTACAGAATTCCCCCTGTTTCTCTTCATTTTCAAAAAAATCTGTAAGATGGATATAAACCAAAACATTCTCCTATGTGTCAGCTATCAGATATATATTTCAACAAAAACTGTCAACTTACCTTGTTTTTAGAAGAAGATAAAATTCCATGGCAACTTTCGCTTCCCCGCAAAACTGTACCGGTGCACACATAAAAAAATCTCAACTGTGATTTTCAAAATAATACAGTCAGACCACAATTATTTCCCTTGAAAATAAAATGCTCTAGTTAAATGCCTATATATAGCAGGATTTCCACCAGGTCTTTCAGGAGTGACCAATGCCAAACCTAATTGTGTATATTCCTGGCATGTTCCAGTTCATTGATTTTCAATAGAGTTGTGGCCCTTGATTTGCTTATTTTACAGTTTTTACCCTACTTTAGTGTACCAATCACATGAAGCATAGGCGTCCATATCATAGGCATGCTCGGCTTTAATGATTTTCAGGGGAGTTATGACCTTTGATTTGTTAAATTGTATGTCTGTGTTAATTCCTCTTTACCACTGGAATTCATGGTGGGGAACCCACGTGACTTGTAGGGACTGTCGACGGCTTAATATTACTAAATATAGTAACTGGGTCACTCTATTCAGGTAGGTTTTTTGCTTGTAACTTTTATACTACTGGGCAGATTTTCTTCAAATTGGGTGCATAAACCCCTGGAAGGAAAGCACTTTTCTCGACTCTGAGTCACTACGTCAGAAGTCATCGATTTTTAGAAATTTTTGACCAACTGATTCTGTCAAAGGAAAATATTGCAATTAAGTGCACGGCCTTTTACTATTTTCGCCCATCACATGAAACTTACATCATGGGTCTTGCGCATTGACACACCGTCTCATTATGGTTAACATTAATGCCAAGTAATTTTAAAATCCCTTCATCGATGGCAGAGTTATGGACCGGACAAGAAACAGACTATGTTAACATTTAACCTAAGTGTGACCTTGACCTTAGAGCTAGGGGTCTGGATCTTGTACATGACACGTCGTCTCATTATGGGGAACATTTATGCCAAGTAATTTCAAATTCCCTTGATGAATGGCAGAGTTATGAACCGTACACGAAACAGACCCTGTTAACCTTTGTCTTCTAAGTGTGACCTTGACCTTGGAGCTAGGGATCTGGGTCTTTTTGGGAATGACACATCGTCTCATTATGGTAAACATTTATGCCAAATAATTTCAAAATCCCTTCATGGATGGCAGAGTTCTGGACCGGACACGAAACAGACCCAGTAAACCTTTGACCTCTAAATGTGACCTCGACCTTGGAGCTAGGGGTCTGGGTCTTATGCCTGACATGTCGTCTCATTATGGTGAACATTTATGCAAAGTTATTTCAAAATCCCTTTATGGATGGCAGAGTTACGGCCCGGAGAGGAATTTACATGGACGCACGGACGGACGGACGGACAGTGCGATTTTAACATGCCCAACTTCGGGGGCATAAAAATATTTAAAAATTAACTAGATGCCCACGAACTACATGTCGAGCCCGCCCTTTGACCCTTAACTGTGACCTTGACCTTTGAGATAGGAGCCTACACTCAGTCTTATTGAGTTAAACATTCATACCAAATATAAACAAGATTCTCAATCTCAAACAAAATCCTCAAAGTTATGGGCCGGACAAGATCTGACATGACCTTTGACCTCCAACTGTGACCTTGACCTTTGAGATAGTTTCATTTTTTAAGCAGTTAAATTTGCCATAACTGTATAAATAAAATATCATTGAAATATTAAGCAGTTTAGCGCAATTACAGAATTTGTTCAAATGAACCTTGATAGTCAATGATAATCCGTGCATTTTATCAAAATTTCTAATTCGTCAAAAAGTCTGTAAATCCAAAGATCTCTTCGGAATCCAAGGAAATATAAACTGTACATGGACTTCTTTGCATAATTCAACTGATGTAATGTAAGTTTCGTGTGTCGGGCATAAATAGTAAAAAGCTGTGCACTTTATTGCAATGCATTGTTTTCTTTCGACAGATTCAGTGTGGCAAAGATTTCTGAAAAAATAAACGATAAGATTTCTGATTTAGAGACTCATAGTCGAGGAAAGTGCTGTCTTTTCCGGGATTTCTACGCCTAATTTGAAAAAACATCAGTATTATTGGTATTATATAACAACCTACCTGAATCGAGTGACCCAGTTACTATATTTAGTAATGTTTAGCCGTCGACTGTACCTACAAATCACGTTGGTTCCCTATCGTGAAACTTTACAGGGGTGATCAGTGCCAAGCGTATTTTTTTTTAAAACTTTATCAAAGAAATTTGAGCCACATGTATAATGAAACATATTTCAATACTTACCTTGAATAATCTGGTCAGAATTACACCAAACTTGGTCAGTAGTATCCTGGCATGGATCTTTATCAAGTTTGTCCAAATGGTTTCCACATTTATTTAGTAGAAACTTGTAACTGTTCAAGCAAGCAACTTGACTCCGGTGAGCGATGTAGGGCCATAATGGCCCTCTTGTTTTCTGTAATTTGCATACAATCAAAATGTAGCAACCTGTCTACAATATTTTTCCGTTACAGCTTCTTTTAGTTGTGGGCCTACTTTGCGATGTATGGCTCTATGGCTGTGTTTTGGGTGCTCTGTGCTTCTGGGAAATCTATCCTTGAAATTTAATACATCATTGGGATGTTATTGTTCAGTGATTTTCACAGGAGTTATGGCCCTTAACTTGTGCATTTTGTAATGTTTGCAACTAAGTGGCGGGAGACATATGTCTTCGTGAAAAACAAGCTCTTATAATTTTTTTAAGTTATGCCCTATTTTTCATTTTAACAATCCATACTTGGTCATCTAGGGTAAAAAAAAAACTAGATCTATTGGTCAAATTACAGAAAAAGTAAAAACCACATTTCCATTTTGATATGTTTGAAACTCAGCCAGAACCACACGCTAGGTCATGATTGAAACTAGATCATGTGGACTCAAAACTAGGCCGCTGGGTCAAATGCTAGAAAAAACAAGAGATGTCTCCATAGGATGACACATGCCCCCGATGGCACTTTGAATGAACAGTTATGGCCGATGTTAGAGTTTAGGACCTTTGACCTACGGACCTGGGTCTTGCGCGCGACACGTCGTCTTACTGTGGTACACATTCATGCCCAATAATTTTAAAATCCATGCATGAATAACAAAGATATGGAGCGGACATGCCCATCAATGCACTATCATGAAATATGACCTTTAACGTCTAAGTGTGATCTTGACCTTTGAGCTACGGACCTGGGTCTTGCATGCGACACGTCGTCTTACTGTGGTACACATTCATGCCAAGTTATTTGAAAATCCATCCATGGATGACAAAGATATGGACCGGACACGAATGCACATCATGAAAAATGACCTTTACCGTCTAAGTGTGACCTTGACCTTTGAGCTACGGACCTGGGTCTTTCGCGCGACACGTCGTCTTACTGTGGTACACATTCATGCCAAGTTATTTGAAAATCCATCCATCGATGACAAAGATGTGGACCGGACACGAATGCACATCATGAAAAATGACCTTTAACGTCTAAGTGTGACCTTGACCTTTGAGCTACGGACCTGGGTCTTTCGCGCGACACGTCGTCTTACTGTGGTACACATTCATGCCAAGTTATTTGAAAATCCATCCATCGATGACAAAGATATGGACCGGACACGAAAATTGCGGACACACCGACAGACTGACAGACCGACAGACGGACAGACGGACAGACGGTTCAAAAACTATATGCCTCCCTTCGGGGGCATAAAAATGTTAACACTCCGAATGTGAGTCGATCATGCCAGATAACTATCGTAATACCATACAGAACATGTTATAAGGGACAGAACTCAGTATGCTTCATTTTCTTATCGGATATAGTAGTTTCCCTTTGTACAGTTATCTAATTCTGAAACAATGTCTTTTGAGATGTTTAAATCTTGTCAATTTAGAAGTATTTTTTAAGTATTTTAAAATGATCCTGCTTAAATCTGTAGTGGTTGATCAGAAAGTAGTGTTTCTAATTAGATGCGCCGATGTGGGCGTGTGCTTAAAATTACTTCTGTCGATTGAAGCTGTCAAAATACAGCAGAAAAAAGCATTTAACTAAACAAACAATTTGATACGATTTTGTTCATTATCCATTAATCATGAGGCATTTAAAACTTTCTTTCTGACTATCCGTTCCGCATTAGGGAAAAATAAAACGAGATTTCAGAAATACTTTTGCCATGGAACAATTTCAAGGTACGGGTATTGTATAACTGACAACAGAATTATAGGGTTTATGTGTGTGGTATACGGCTTGCAAATTGTCGTACCCGCAGTTTTATGATCTACCATCAGCCAGTGTCCTTGGTGATAAGTTACCGGCACGTGACATTCAGCGCCTATACAGTTATCCGCGCCTACTCTATGTCGCTCCTCGCTGCTAAATTCACCATTAAATTGCGGAAACTTACACAATTTTGCAGGTAATTTGTCCATTAAGCCATCTCGGACAATGATCGGAAATTGACAACTTTTACCATTGTATCTGCATCGATTGTTAAGATATTTAAAATCACTTAAATATCCGTAACACGGAATGGGGTCCATGTAATCGCTCTTCTCTATTTTGGTGACAATCGCATCCTTTTTAAAACATCGGCGATAAACTAGCCTTAAGCGTATCAAAATAGTATAGGCCATACAGATTTTCTATTGTTACATAAAGTATAGCTTTTAAAGTTAATGTAGATCAATTCCATTAATTAGCCCATTCAGGTTTATTGCGGCAAATGTACTTGACAGGCCATTGACAGTACTGTCTGCTTCAAATTATTGGCGGATAATAAAGGATACCTTTGAAAATTCAGCGTCTAAATATGCAAAAAAAAAAAGATGTTTTAGCCACTGCACGTTCATACGCCACTGTGCAGTAACTTCAGATCCTGTATATCGCCTGTACTACAGTTTTTCGGTCTCCGGTATCTCTGTTGATATTTGTGTGTAAGAAGCAGTTTAGAACATGAACAGATTATCTTCTGAACTGAAAAACATTTGTTTGAATAAATACCCGAACACTATCTGCAAAAGAAGTATATCAAAATTCAAAGTTTTTTTTTTCAGCCGGTAAAAGAACGATATTTGCTGTGTGACAGTTTTCTACTCTGGTAATGTGTCGGTAATAAGTCACATCTGCGTCCCCAATGATCTCCTCGGGACGGTATTGTGTAACTTTACTTGCTCCCTGGTCGACCCCTTGACCGCAAGTCAATTAGTCCTCGAGTCGAAAAATACCTCTTATGTTTGCTGCTCTGTAACTCAGCTACAAACAGGCAGATGTGCACATCATATACTTTAACACAAAACTAAATTTCTGGCGACATTGTATTTTTAAGTATTATTTTATGACGAAAAAAAAAATGGAGAAAAAAATGTTTTGCTGACCGAACCAACCTCTTCATTTATTGCATGGGCAGACTTTTTCGCTGGATTCATGCCATTTTAAGCGTTTAAATGAAAAAAATACGATCAAATCAGAGATAAGGTAGATGATATTTTGGTAGGGGTGGGGGTATTGGTGTCTGGTCGGAAATAAAGAGTGCAGGCGAAAAGAAATTCCTACTCCCTCCATGATACAAAAATATATAAAATAATCTGAAATTACACCTTTCTTTGTATATAATTTCTGAGGTTTCCTTTTTTGATATACACATGTTATTCAACGTGGTGCTCGTTTATTTCTGAGGCTTAAATTGACGTCTAACCAATACGATCTGAACGCCACTGAAATAGACAATATATATTTCTTTAAATAGAATGGAGTTTTTTTATCATTTGGCAGATTGATGAATCTTAAATGATCAGACTAATTTACAAATCAAATGTCCTAAAACACGACTTCAAAATGCAATGCTGAAGTGAAGCTTTGAATTATATTCTGAACACTTGATAAAGCAGAACCAATGAGACCTATTTTTTCTTCTTTCTTTTTTCGTATGTCGAAATCGCCAGTTGAAGCTATCTCAGACCTAACTGAAACTGGAATGAAGAGGTTGCTTAGCCTCAAATCAAACAGGAATTTTCCATGCATTTTCTGTTTGTAAAAGCACCTTCAGGATTATCATTCTTTGTATGACATACATCTATGGAGGCGGGGTAAGGTTTTTAACAAAATACACGTTCCTTTGGGAAAACAACATTTCCTGAAGTTTTATTCTGATGATAATGTTATCGTTAGCAAATTTTTGTTAATGCCTTATCATAACTATCTCTAATCTTTATTTATTGCCCCACTCAATACTCTTAATTTACAAGTTTATTGCTCAATTTGTTCGAGTTTACCACGTCCCTCGGGACACTATAGTGATGCCGGATCGCCGCAACTGTTTGGTCAAGGCCTCTTATCGTTGCGTCACAAAAATATTTAATCTGAATACAAGAATACATGACGTGACACCTCTGCATTTGCTATCTGAAAACCAAATTTGTATTTTATGCCCCAAAGCACTGACTGTCAATTTACAAATCACTACATTTTTATTGGACCAGTTTGTGCGTTCTTAAAACCTACATAACGGCCATCTTGATAGAAATATTGAAAATGCCGTTTTTGAGGACTATTTCTGTTTTCTTAAATTCAAATCATGAAAGTTTTTTTTTCAAAATTTAAACAGATTTTACTGGGTATTGCCTGTGGGCGGCGGGCCATCCGCCATGTTTTGATTTGTTGCCTAATGATGTTACTTGCAATCGTCCAGCAATCGAGATCAAAGCGTCTGAAGGACTTAAAGTGATCATTATCACATCAAGAAGAAACTATCAGACTACAATAATGTCCAGTTCGGACATGGAAGAGGAGGATCAATTGTCCATCTCTGGTCATATTTGGTTAAACTTGATCGATTTAAACCCCAACCTTTGCTATAAAAAGAAGTGGGAGGAGCCAAATTTCAAATGGTGGCTGTTTTTTGCAACAATTTTCATCAGAGAAAGATTTTTCAGAAATTTACCAGAAATAAATTGTATTTATTTTTTTTAAATATATGCAGTTGTGGGGACATGTTTTCTGTTCACAAACATGCATTCCTTTCACAAATAACCCATTGAATAAATTAGATACAGCAGTTACAAAATTGAAATATCAAGGTATTTTATTGAAAATTTGAATCTGAAATGACCTTTGACCCAAGTCATGTGATGTAAACAACCACAAGATGTATATAACCCACTTGTGTGTATGGATATTTTGTTCCTAGCAGAGTTTCATGTACAAGATATATAGTTGACATTATAAAAAAATGTGTTTACTTTAGATTATGGTTAGTTTTGAATGCATGCACATCTGCATGCATTTTTATTATGCTTCTTTGATTTAGATATTATGATAATTGAGTTAATAATTCCACTAACCTGAGTCCTAGGTCCATCATAGTTATAATTCCAAATGATATGTTATCCATTTGTAATAATTCTTAGGTGAATATTTCTTTTTATGATACATATAAGTCACTGTTTTGAAATGATTGTAACTTTTTAGTATACATACATTATTACATAATACAGAATTTTAGTTTCTTTTGTCATTTTATTTTTAAAATATAGATGAATTTTGGGTATCTAGTTCCGTTTATGGCCCATGTATGGCTGACCTGGAAGGTCTGGGTACAAGCCCCGCACTTGATTAATTACACATGCTGGCATAATCTCCCTTAATGTCCACACATCAGTCTCTGTTCTTGTCCTGTTTAATGCCCTTTGCTTTTTCTGAATATACTGTATATAGCATATTCCAGTATTTTTGGTACCTTTTTTTCGTAACCCACTATTTCTTTCATGTGGTTTTGCACCATTACCAAGTCAGGACTGTCATTGTAGAGTAATGCATGGATTCAGGAAACAATGTTGACACGCTTCTCCATGTCAGTATCCACAAGGTTAGCCTGTCTGTCATCCATATTATCACCACTGTCATCATCATCCTTGTCCCCACCGCCTGTTGCTCCCTCAGTTGCTGGACATGGCATTTCCACATTTTCAACAACAAGCAAGTTTTCACTATTATTAGAATCATTAAAATCATTTTCCTCATCATTCTGTGCCCACTCTTATTTGACTAATGAATTCTCAAAATCCCAGTCATTAAATTCCAAAAAATGTATCAAATTGTTCCCTTGAAACTTTCAAAGTAATTTCTCGTTTTTCAGCCATTTTGTCTAAAATCTCACACAAAAATTTTGCCGGGAAATTTCACAATGTCAACATATCTGGAACGGATGATTCCATTATTTCTGTGTAGAGTTTCTCTTTGTTTATATATGATATATTTTGTACTAAAATAATGCTATATGCTCAGAACTGTATAATTAAATTATAGTAATGCTATGTACTTTAATGGGGCAGAATAGTTTACTCTTTAATTTTTGAAATAATAAAGTCAACATAACAGATAATCCTGCAACCCCTCAAAAATTGTTTCTAGTGTCTATGGAACTTGACCCAAATTAGTTTATGATCCACTGACCATTACAGTTATCTGTTTCATCAAGATCAGGGATTTATTTTATGACCCAGCATGAAGCATTCTCATCAATTATCTATATATCCACATGTAGATTGATTGCATTTTGTGAAGACTGCACATGTATTTAGTCTAATAAATGTAATTTGCATTCGTGAAAATTCCCATTAAGTAAATTAATATTAAAATTAAAATCTGTAAAAATGATTTCTAAAAGATGCCTCTTTACCAGTTATGCCAGGTAAATAAAGAATTTGGAAAATTTACAATAAACAGAATATTTAAGGGCAGGCAAAGAAATAACATTTATAAAATTTATATTTAAAGTACATAATATATTATTTCAACATCAAATTCATTTTTTCACTGTTTATAACAAGTTTAAAAGGGTATATATAAGGTTTAGTATGGTAATAAAGTGTTTATATTTACCATTGATTACCATGTGTGATGATGTAAGAAAGTACTTATTAACTGATACCCAGATGTCCATAATACCATACCAATGGTCATTTTTTTATTTGACTTGCATAAATACAGATAGATCAGAAGCATTATAATATATATATATATATATATATATATATATATATATATATATATATATATATATATATATATATATATATATATATAATGATGAATATACAAGTAGCATATCAGTTTATGAATATGATTTATTATTATTTATTATAATCAAGTTCTCTAAATTTATTCAAGATTTTACTGATTTAAAAAGTAATATTGCAATGTATACAGATGTTACAATAATGTGTTATGATTTAAGTTTATTAATAACAATATTGTTCTTTGCATTTGTTGATTAATATGACTAATATAAAGTTTACATTTTAACTAAAAATGTAAATACACATAATTATTTATGAAATACATGAAATACTAGTACTTGATGTTCTCTATGCTGATGACCATTAGTTGTTACTGGAAGCAAACATTATCAGATACCTGTTGGAATCTTATCGTCTGCTACAGATAAACCACACCTACAAATTGTGTGTGTAGCAGCTACCGGCGATTCCCCTTTAAGCCACCGGCATGATTAATGATGGGGTGTTTCGTACCAGACCGGCTGGTTTCAAGCCGACGGTCCCATGGTTTGTGTAGGTGTTTAAGAGTGTTTGCAAAAAATGGGGGTGACTGGCTAGGTGTATGTTGACGGGTAATTCCCACCCAAGATTCTAGCCAATGTTGGACCATGCCTGAACCTCAAATAATTAAATATGCATTGAACACTTGTGAATTTGTCATAAATATAATGAAAAGTGGTTCAGAGATGTTGACAGAATAGTTTTCAAATCTTGATGCAACGTAAAACATTTCCAATTTCTGGACTAATCATACTAGTAGAATAACAGAATGGCGATGATAGGGTAGTAAGATTGCAGGATGGCGGTGATAAGATAGTAGGAAAGCAGGATGGCGACGATAGGGTAGTAGGATAGCAGGGTGGCGATGATACGGTAGTAAGATAGCAGGGTGGCGATGACAGGGTAGTAAGACAGCAGAATGTCGATGATAAGGTAGTAGGATAGCAGGGTGGCGATGACAAGGTAGTAGGATAGCAAGGTGGCGATGATAGGGTAGTAGGATAGAAGGGTGGCGATGATAGGGTAGTAGGATAGCGGAATGGCAATGATAGGGTATTGGGGTAGCAGAATAGCGATGATAGGGTAGTAAGATAGCAGGCTAGCGATGATAGGGTTGTAGAATAGCAGGATGGCGATGATAGGGTAGTAGGATAGCAGGGTGGCGATGATAGGGTAGTAGGATAGCAGGGTGGCGATGATAGGGTAGTAGGATCAAGGGTAGGGTGGAGATGATAAGAAGGATAGAAGGATGGCGATGGCACGGTAGTAAGGATAGAAGAATGGCGAAATGGTAGTGTAGGAAAGATGGATATCGATGGTAGCATGTTATGATGACATTATTTTCATTTTACTATCGGTTATCCTATCGTCCTACTAAGTCTATCATGGTAACATCCTACTCGTGTACAATCACTGCCATATTATCATCCTACCCTCGCTGTCCTATTACTAGTATCCTATCATTCTGTTATCCTACCATCGTGTTTTATTACAATGATAGACATTTAACAAAATAGTTAATGTTGACTTACCATCGTTTGATAATATGATGACGATGGTAGAATAGAAATTAGGATAGTATAATGGCAGGCATAGGATAGTATGATAGCGAAAAAATATATCAGGATATAATAGTATAGCGATAGTAGGATGGTAGGATGGCAAAATACTAGTATCACCCTATCATTCTACCGCCGCTACTATCCTACCATAGCTCTTTGATAACTGGGCGGCGGTCAATGGCAGGATATAAACAAACATGATTCCGTAACAAATACATATAGAAGTGTTCACACAAGTCAAAAAAAAGAAAAATTGCTGTGGAAATTGAAATTTTTTTTAGAAAATGCTTTGTTGCAACTTTCAAAGGAATACAAAATAAAGATAATTCTGTAGGCACAACTCTATCTGAGTAAGCTATTGCAAAGGCAAAATAATACTTTAAAAAAAAACCCTGCGTCATCACAGAGTTTAAGGTGAAATGCGCCCCAAATGTCTATGCCGAATTTCGTCCTGAAAGTTATACTGTACAAAATTCAGGATATATGCGAATGAGTTCCGATTTTATTTTGTCGCCATATTGTTCGAGTTTTTTAGTTATTGTGTCAGAAACATGGCCCCTGATGTCACTTTTCGTGCAACTCCCAGTTCCGAATGCTCTCGGGACTTTTCTTTTCCTCCAGTTCAGCATCTTTACGCAGTGTAACACGACAATGCGTTTCCTGGCATACATTTTAGTCTGTTTTTGCCAGACCAAGTATGGTGTAACCGGCACTCTCAGTCGTATATGGTGAGTGCTAATTATATTTTGATTCGAAATTCCCATCAGTTCCATGCCTCATTTATCGGCGGCGATGCGGACGAACGGAAATTGTTATCAAACACCTAGAAATAAGTGCCGATTGATTTTATTGACCAGTGTCCACTCTTGACAAATTGCTCATTAAAATGACCAGGGATCAGAACCGAACCAATAATTGTCAGCGGGGCTCACTTTCGAATATGTTTTCGTCGCAGGTTCTGTCTATGAGAGCAGCTGGCAGAATCATATGTGATTACGATTGAAGTTATACCAACTAAAGCAGCCTTGGGTCAAGGTTTTTTTTTCTTGAAATACGAATATGTCCAATTGAGAGAAACATTTTTAAAAAGTCAAACCCGTACATTCTTAGTAGAAAATACAGCTCCGCAGATAAAACGCAACTTAGTACACTATAAAACTTACTTTATTCATTGAATGGAAGACAAAATTCAAGACTATTGACAAATTGGTCTAAAAAACTTAATCAGGCAATATTTTTACGAAAGTTTTTTTTTCGTCCATAATTAAAGACTTTATGAACTCTATGCGTCGGTGAAAGTTACTTTAAGCCGCGCAATTTGTTTCACTATCGTTTTGTTCCGCACAGCTGAAATGTCAGTCAAAATTCAGAATAAAATCAGCGCAACAACAACTAGATGACCATGCAGCCGAGATCTAACCCTAAGATAAACGCCATGTTGCCTCACTGAGTGGTCCCCTGGGTCAGATCAGAATCTTATTGCTCTCGCGCGCACCGGGTACCAGTAAATAACGAACTTTCACGTCAACGCCGAGAGCATGTATTCCTCCGCCACAAGATGTCTTTGTTTCGGATGAAGAGATTCCAATCAATTTTCGAAGATAAAAGTGAGTTTTGTTATCCACGCACGTGGTTATAAACAGTTTGTGAAATACAAGATATTGTAATTATGGAATAATCAAGGATATCCCACAGCGCGTAACGAAAGTAGCTCCCCGATTTCTTCGACCTGAATAGGTCAGTTGTTCGGCGAAGAACATTTGTAATTGAAATGTTTACACTGCATGCCATTTCTTAATGTTATTTATTTTGTTTTGCAAAACAATTGTCAGTGACACTATTTGCTTTCATAAAAATTGTATTTATATTAAAATCCAGAGTAACCTTCCGAGAACGAGCTATTAGACCTTCCTGATCTGCCCAAGCAAAGTTTGTTTACGATCTTTATGTAATCCATCTACATGTTTGACTTTCTGGCACAAACTCATAGAATTATGTATTTTACTTTATGGAAGATGGTAGGGACCTTGGTAAACAACTGTACTTTCTGCTTCACTATAACACCAGTCCATTAAATATAATCCCTCTGTTGATGATAAACACTAGCGGCATACTTATATTGATGTAACGATGAACAACAAAACAAAATATGAATTTAAACAAATTTAATAACGCAACTTGATTAACAACATATTTACAACAAGAAGGTGATGATAGAAAGAGTTGACAAAAAGACTGAAATGTGTAACTAGAACTGGAATTAACATATGTCATTACAATACATATACACATATATTAACAATCAAGCATTTTTCCTGAACACAGACTTAAATATCTAGTAAATATTTATTTTCTAAAACTTGCAAGTAAGGAAATTTCCTGGTTTCATATCACCGTTCTATATATTGCTTCATAAAGATAATTTGAAAGTGTTCATAAAATATCACAAGTACAAACATAAATACAAGGATACGACACATGTGTATGACACATATATATGTGTCCTGTATACACATATATATTTGGTCCACGAACCAGCAAATGAGATTCCATTTCGAGACATATCAAAATTTTGACTAGTTTTTTATCATATATACATATATCACAAATATTTACAATATACATGTATTTTAACTTTACTCATGTAATAACCGATTTACTGAACATACAAAACTATAATATAAGCACTAATTAGATTTAGAAACGAACAACCAGAGACATGTATGTTACAATATTGTAAGTTTCTGTCCCACAAGGCTACAAGAATTGTAGAACATACTAAAGTAATTTATATGAAAGTGCATGTACTTGTCCCAATATAACCTATACCAATCTTTATTACATATAAGTTTTTTTTGTCCCTTTATTCTACAAGCATTTTAAGCCAATACCTATCTATATTACAAAAGGTGTAAGTTTTTGTCCCATTTGGCTACAGGTATTGTTGCCCTTACCAATCTATATTACAAAAAGTGTAAGTTTTTGTCCCAATATGCCTACAGAAATGTAAGTCGGTATCAAACTATGTTACAAAATGTGTACATTTTTGTCCCATTTGGCTACAAGAAATATATGCTAGTATCAATCTACGTCACAATGATTTTAAGGTTTTGTCCCATTTGTCTACAGGTAACGTAGCCCTGACAAATCTATGATACAAAAAGTGTAAGTTTTGTTCATTTTCTCTATAGATAATGTAGCCCTGACAAATCTATGATACAAAAAGTGTAAGTTTTGTTCCATTTGTCTATAGATAACGTAGCCTCAACAAATCTGTGATACAAAAAGTGTAAGTTTTGTTCCATTTGTCTATAGGTAACGTAGCCCCAACAAATCTATGATACAAAAAGTGTAAGTTTTGTCCCATTTGTCTGTAGGTAACGTAGCCCCAACAAATCTATGTTACAAAAAAGTGTCAGTTTTGTCTCATTTGTCTGTAGGTAACGTAGCCCTAACAAATCTATGTTACAAAAAAGTGTCAGTTTTGTCCCATTTGTCTACAGGTTACGTAGCCCTAACAAATCTATGATACAAAAAGTGTAAGTTTTGTCCCAATTGTCTACAGGTATCGTAGCCCTAACAAATCTTTGATACAAAAAGTGTATGTTTTGTCCCATTTGTCTACAGGTAACGTAACCCTAACAAATCTATGATACAAAAAGTGTAAGTTTTGTCCCAATTGTCTACAGGTAACGTAGCCCTAACAAATCTATGATACAAAAAGTGTAAGTTTTGTCCCAATTGTCTACAGGTAACGTAGCCCTAACAAATCTATGATACAAAAAAGTGTAAGTTTTGTCCCAATTGTCTACAGGTAACGTAGCCCTTACAAATCTATGATACAAAAAGTGTAAGTTTTGTCCCAGTTGTCTACAGGTAACGTAGCCCTAACTAATCTATGTTACAAAATGTGTACGTTTTGTCCCATTTGTCTACATGTAACGTAGCCCTAACAAATCTATGATACAAAATGTGTAAGTTTTGTCCCATTTGTCTACAGGTAATGTAGCCCTAACAAATCTATGTTACAAAATGTGTAAGTTTTGTCCCATTTGTCTACATGTAACGTAGCCCTAACAAATCTATGATACAAAAAGTGTAAGTTTTGTCCCATTTGTCTACAGGTAATGTAGCCCTAACAAATCTATTTTACAAAATGTGTAAGTTTTGTCCCATTTGTCTACAGGTATTGTAGCCCTAACAAATCTATGATACAAAAAATGTAAGTTTTGCGCCCCCTCCCCCTCCCCTCCCCCCGCATTTTTGTCTACAGGTAATGTAGCCCTAACAATCTTTGTTACAAAAAGTGTAAGTTTTGTACCATTTTGCTACAAGTATCGTAGCCCTTACCAACCTTTATTAAAAGAAAGAGCATGTTTTGTCCTATTGTGTTACAAGAAATGTAAGCCTGTATCAATATATTTTACAAGAAAGTGTCAGTTTTTAACCAATTATACTAAAAGAAATATAAGCCAGTCTCAATCTATGTTACAAGGTGTGTAAATGTTTGTCCCATTTGGCTACATATAACGTAACCCTTACCAATCTATATTATAAAAAAGTGTAAGTTTTCGATCGAAATGTAAGCAGGTATAAATCTATATTACAAAGAGTGCAAGTTTTTGTCCCATTTGGCTAAACGAAATGTAAGCCTGTATCAATCTATATTATATGCAAGTGCAAGTTTTAATCCAATTATGCTACAAGAAATATAAGTCAGTATCAATCTATATTACAAGGAGTGTAAGTGTTTGTCCCATCTGGCTACAGATAATGTAGCCCTTACCAATCTATATTACAAAAAGTGTAAGTTATTTGCCCAGTTCGCTACAAGTAACGTAGCTCCTACCAGTCTATATTACAAAAAGTGTTCCATCCCACTTTGTTGCATGAAATATAAGCCAGTGTTCATTTATGTAGTGTAAGTTTTTGTCCACCTCGGCTACAGTAAATGAAGACCTATTCAATCTATGTTACAAAAAGTGTAAGTTTTTGTACCATTTAGCTACAAGTAATGTAGTAATAAATGAAAGTGTAAATTGTATCCCATTATGCTACAAGAAATGTAATCCTGTATTACACGAAAGTGTAAATTTTGTCCTATTTGGCTTAGTAATGTAGTTCTAACCAATCTATATTACTTGAAAGTTAAATTTACACCCATTATGCTGCAAGGAATGTAAGCCAGTGTTAATAATCTATGTTACAAACATGTAAGTTTATGTCCAATTTTGCTACAGGTAGTGTAACATTTACCAATATGTATTACAAAAAGTGTAAGTTTCAGTATCCCATTAGCTTACAGGTAATACAGCCCTTATCTATTTATATTAGATAAAAGTGCATGTTTTGTCCCATTAGGCTTCCCTATCAAACTATATTACAAAATGTAAGTTTAAGTTCCATTTCGCTAAATGTAATGTAGTCCTTATCAGTCTTTATTACAAGAAATGTAAGCTTTGATCACGTTTAGCTGCAATTCTAATCAATATACATGTATATTATCTCATGATTCTAATACCGTTTCAAATAGAAAAGCCATTTTATCAACGACAATATATATATACAAATATGTAACAACTATAGACAACATAAAGTCAGTAATACAGACGGCGCATCTAATATCTAGTTGTATTGAGAATCACAGTTTGTTTATATTTTTATAGCACATGAAAGTCTTTGTTTGGTTATAATTTACTTCGCAATGAGTCCAGAATACTCTTGATGTCGTAGTGACGCCATTGCAGCATGTGACTGGTAGGCAGCTTCCGGTATGGGTAAAGCTGGGTTGAATCTTGGAACCAGTCCACTTAATGATTGCGCATATCGAGCTTCCGGTACACTCATACCTCCAAATACAGGCAAGTAGCCAACTGGAATGTGTTCTTGGCTTAAATACCGGGAAGATGGCGGCGTCATCAGCATCATGGGGTTGTAGAAGGAAAATAATCTGGGGTCATAAATGTCTGTTGGTTTGGGTGGACTTTTAGTTGTTGTGGACACGGTATTCTCGTCATTTGTTAGCTTTGATATACTAAAGTCACTCAGTTGTTTCCTGTTGGATGGAGATTTCTTAGGGGAAGCAGATCTTCTGCAGTCAGAGCACTTATCAGAAGTGGCGTCGTCTTTCTTCAGGAATGTTCTTCCGCATTCCATGCAACTGCCTTGGTTATCATCTGAAGAAGAAAAAAAAGACATTTAAACTGTGCACTTGTAATATTAAACCAAAAAGGTGCGTCACAGCTATTTTTTCTTTTTCTGATTAACAAGAAAATGGTGTAGGTCGCAATATTGGCTATTAGCTTTAATATTTTACCAGTACTTAATTGCACTTGTATTCTGTGTTGGATGAAAGCATATGTATTATGTTTGTACCTGATAATATATTGTTTTGTATCTTATTAGAGACTTTATTATTTTAAAGACATGGGAATACGTGTTGGTATTTACCTTCGTGTGTCTTTAGATGGGTCTTTAAGTTGCAGTAAAGGGCGAATTTCTTCTCACATGTTGGACACTCATGTGGTTTGTCACCTGAAGAAAACAAGAGACATTTCTATTAAGTAATTTTATTTTAAATATCTGCCCTATACTTGTACTAAATGTACAAAAAAATAATTGTTAAGACCCAGATATTTTACTTACAATACACATGTATAAACTATCTAAAATTAGTTTCGTTTAGACTAAAACAAATTGCTCCTTTATAGTAAATTTGTTTTCTATACAAATAATGTGAAAGGTAATGTTATAGCCAGTATATTTAGAGTATGACTAAACAAGAGTAAAGAAACTTAATTGATTCTTGTCTGCAAGAAAAGATTGTCATTTCACATGTATGATTAAACTATGATCTCCACTTACCGGTGTGGAGAAGAAGATGGTTCTTCAGATTGGTCTGTTTGCTGAATCCCCGGTTACACACGTCACAGCGGAAAGGCCAGGAACCATTGTGTACATACATGTGGGATCTCAGGTCGCCGGGGGTAGGGAACGATTTGGAACACATCTGACACTTGTGGGGCTTGTCCTGAAGATAATAGAAAGTAAAATCAAATTCATGAAACAGACTGTGTGCTTTATTTACCCAATTCTCTACTCTTATTTTTTTAAATGTTGTCTCCCGTAACTTGAGGCGAAACTCAAATTAAGAGACTAACTCCATTTAATAATTATTATTAAGTATATTACGATTGTATGGCAGAGTTTCAAAACTTAGTTGCGATTTAATTTTAACTCTTAAGTCTGATTATTCTGAACACAGTTCTACTCGAATCAGTTTCGTACTCTTACAAAATACGCCAGAACATTAAAACTTTACATAGGTCATTAATAGTTTAATAATTCCTTAACCAGTAATAAGCAACATATATAAACATGTACCTTATTGTGTGTCATCTTGTGGTAGTAGAGGTTGGAGCTAGCCGTGAATCGCTTTCCACATACTCCACACTGGTGGGGTTTCTCGCCGCTGTGGATCCGCCGGTGTGTGTTCAAGGAGGACGAAGTGGAGAATGCTTTACCACAGACATCACAGGCGTGCGGCTTCTCTCCTGAAAATATATACATTTATGATTATTAATGATATAGATAAAATGCAAGAACATTCATATACAAAACGTCAGTGTATTAGTCCTTCGAATGCAGAAAGAGAGAAGAAAACTTTATATAGAACTATTTGACAACCCTTCTTCTGCCTTTGAAAAAAATGTGGGTTATTTAATTGATTTAAAAATTCAATATATATGAATAAAGAAATTTTGATCTCTATACGGTGAGATTTGAACCCAGGTATCCCTCTAGCAATATGAACAAACTGACACAGCAGCAATTATAATAACTTGCTGTTTTATGTATGGGTAGCGTTTTTATAATAAAAGTTAATGGGCGCTTACCTGTATGTGTTCTCATATGACGTTTGAGTAGGGAAGGACGGTCAAACTTCTTGCCGCACACTTCACACGGCAGCCACGTACGTTCACGGTTTCGTTTTGGGCGAATGCCAGCATCGGACGCAGACGGGGTGTAGTCGGCCTGCGACGATATCGGGGATGACATGCTGTTTGGAGACGTCAACGGGGATCGTGAATTTGACGTTAGAGGTGACGTAAATGCAGAAGAAACGTCGGTACTGTGACTAGATTTAGACGGTGTGTTGTATGACGTCAGATTCAGGGGGGAAATCTGCTGGGGATATGACATGATGTGACGGGGAGATAAATCTGGGTCTGAGTATCGCTCTGTCTCGGGGGTACAGGTCATGTTGGACAATGGGCTGGTCTCGTCTCCACTGTGTGTGGCGTCACTAACACTTGACTTGCAGTCGTCATCCCGTGATGGTGGTGACGTCAGCAAATCACGGACTCCTGGAAACGGCACAGGTGAAACTGGCGTCACGTCCATCTCAACTTTCACTGTAAAAAACATATTTCACATGACCAACGTATATTTAAAAGAGTGTTGAAGAATTAAGAACTCTGATGAAACTTTTATGTTATGTCAGTATTGCCAGCTGCTACTTTTTTTCTCATAATTTTACTAATTTAAACGATTCACTTTTCTTCCGAATTATAGATTTTCTTTATTTTTCAATAGTAGTGAACATTATTACATTTCTTTTCGCTTTATATTTACCTTTACTTAAATCAGGTGTCATGTTCTGTGATGTTGACTTAATGATATCTTCCGCAGCAAGAGTGTCGTCTGCTCGCTGAAGGTAGGCCACAATTTCTTCGTTTGGTAGAATGGTCTTCAATGTCTGGAAAATAACCTCGCCCTTTATCCTGACCCCTACCATATTTACACCATCTATGACGTCAGAAGTTTTCAGGAAACGAACCCAGTTACAGTGACGCACTTCACGGTCTTCGATAGTAGAGATAGCATCTTCGCAACCATACTCGTTACGCACCTGGAAGAAAAGAAGAAAATATTTAGTTCATTTTAGGTAGAGTATACCGTATCCAAAGATGTATACCAAAATTAATACTATGTAAGATACACTTTCTAGACAAAATTCTGTTACTGTTATACAATTAACAAAATAGACTGCACTCATTTTGCCATAATTATGTGGCTGCGTTTATCATTTGACCCTACTAGATTTACTTAAATTTACTAAGAACCTCTTTTAAGTTTGCGATATGCATTTCGAAACATACACGCGCAAGGACATAGAAACCTAAAGAGGTATCCGTGCGAAATGATCAAATTAGAAAAATTGAATCATCTTGACCAACAGCCAGCAATTGCTCTCTGTTCTGAAGTTCTCAATTAACGCCCCGATTACTGGACGTTAGTCAGTTTTAAAATGAGCCTAAAATATCCCCTTTGATCGGTCATCGAGAGTGACTAGTCATTTTCTCGGTAGTATCAATTTAGATTTTTATTAACGGCGCGTGTCCCTTGTTAATAAATTTAAGACAGAACAGATGCACGTGCATAATCCTGCGATGACAGAGACGTTCGAATGTTAAAAAATCTTAATAGCGCATGCGCTGTCGATTTTTTTTTTTTGAGAACTAGAATAAAAAAAATAAATTGAAGAATATATTTTTGATACTGTAAATCTGGGCAATGCCAAAAAATGAACAAAATGTTTACAATCTATTCTTAAAATGTGCTTTAAATTGTATTATGTATATGTCTAGCCTTACATATTATGTTTTAAAAATAGATATTTTAAAAATGCTAAAATTGCATATTCTAATATTTTCATTGCAGAAGCTTCATGCATTTTTATTTCTTGAATATTTACCGTTAAATAACCGAAATTCTCTGCTTAATATGTAACGAAACTAGCATTCATCAAAGGATCTTCTACCATGGGTTCCTGCTAAAGATACACAACTACTATGCTATGCTTTACTTGACTGAAAAATGTTTTTTGTTGTTGTTTTTTGTGTCCTTTTTTCTTTCACAGAGCTAGACCAAAGAATTTGAATTTGTGCTAGTTACCTGGACCGTGATTAATTTTAGATACATACGTGTGCTATACATATATATTTATATCTTAAATGCGTGCTAAGATCTTATGCCAAACGATTGTCCAATAGACAAGCAGATCTGTGATGAATTTGAATTTCGAAAATCTGAGATGAAACCAAGGTTCGATTACTCAATCAGCCAGCCTGACAAATTGCACGTGCCGATAAAATAGAGATAAGCGAAGGAAATGATGCACGATATAGTGTTAATGATGTATTTCATGTAACCAAAGAAATAAAAGAAAAATAAGATTTGTGATGAATTCGCAATGAAAACGTTCCTAATTGCTTTTCATTGGCTCATAAATGTTTCTCAAAATAAAATGGACACCGTCAAATGTGGTTCACAATGTGGCTACTCAATTTTATTCATAATGTCTGCAAATAAAAGTGTACATTCGCCACGAGAAAGTTTTAAATATCAAAACATAAAGAAATTTAAAACAGCCACAGAGGAGTAACTGTAGGTTCTTATTCTTTCTATTTCTACGATTCACCACCCATTGACAACGTCGCTAGTTTGCGCCAAAATTTATGTCAAAATTTTACGCCAAATTATTTCAATTATTCTAAGTAGGTATCAAGTATAAGTAATTAATATTCAATTATCTGACTCAGTTGTAAGTCACGTACATAATTACATAAAACAATGCATGTCAAATTAGGTCTATGTCTTCGCATGTGGCCGTTGAATATGTAGATCATTACTGAGGTTTCACGCCTTGTCATTAGATTCGCTCCGGATTATTCTCACCCCGTGGCGAAATAGCATTATGCCCCGAGTGCGAAGGGCCAGATGGTTTCAGGAAAGAAAATCCATCTTCTGAAAGATTTGTCTTTCGATTTACTGCATAAGAAATGTGGTGCGAGATGTATATGAATCTCACAGAGATTCTATCCTCGATTTACTTCTCTTGAAGTAAGGTGCAAGACGAATATCATTTGTAACCTAATTGTAAAGAATGGTTTCTTCCTTTGATCTTTTTTAAATTATCTCAGCCATAGTATAACTGTACAAGCATTCTAATTTTCTAGCACTACTTATATACGAATGTTTTTATTTCAGAATTTTCATGTAAAATCTGTAAAATAATTTACCTTAATAACAGACCAGGGTCTTTCAAAATTCGTTTTGAGTGACCCTGAACAGACACAGTGATGAGGCGGTATTGAAATACAAAAAAAAAAAAAAAAAAAAAAAAAACGAAAGGATCTTTTATATACCAAAATGTATGTGAAAAAACAACAACAGACCTTTCTAATTATGTGAAGAGTGCACATAACGTCGTTTAAGTTTGTCATCTTTTGGGAAAATCGTTTTATTATGATATACTACAAAACAAACCAAGAAACAAAGAACTGTGTAAATCTGTAAAAGCTATTTACAAACAGATAAACAATAAAGAGAAATTCTGATCACTATCGAGTTCATTAATATTCGTTTCCAGCGCACATGCTTACATACCAACTTTCAACAGGTAATATATACAGTAGAGATAAGTTTTCCCAAGTGTCAAGGTTAGGTAACACTAACGTTACCCCAGATTACGCAACCATACCTGCTGTTTAACCCTTGTATTTGCATCATATCATCAAAATCATGCAAATGACCTGGTATTTTGAATTATCCGTGTTTTATAAGGTTTTCTCTGCCAAAACGAATAATTGCATTTTCTGTCTTAGAGGACTTTTTTTACATGTGTAATATGGCATAAATTTTTCAGGGCTTCCTATTCATTTATTTATTTGAAAAGAAGATATTTGAATAAGCTCGAGAGTATATAATAAAAACGCAGAATATATTTTTTAATTTATATCGGGTTTATTGTCTCAAAGTTTAATACAAACCTATATAGCTCATAAAATAATTTCATGATCAATAAACTAACGATAAAAAATGTACATTATCATAACAATTTTACAAAGTTCCATATGCAAAAAATAAAACCGAACAATAGCAGATAATAATTTCGCACCAAATTTGTTGTGTATTATCCCAAAATGACACTTGAATGTAGGGGTCTGGACTCCCTAGGGGAAGGAAAGTGTCCCCGCGAAGCTTTATAAATATGTTAGTGATTTCAGGATTACCTACAATGCATCTCGTTACATTCCAATCACCAGATATCAGAACCTTGCAAATGTATACTGATAAATCTTTCAATACGGTTTGTTAAGATATTTTTGGCAGTTTTGTCTTGTATTTATGCCTTTGATTGAACAACAATAATGTCCGATCCGAACCAACTGTTCCTTACAGAGTCATATTTGACACCAACAACATGAAACGATTTTTCAGATAAATGCACTTTAAAAAGCAATAAAAATGTTTCCCGCATAAAGGAGTTCAAAGAAACAGTAACTCAGTTTAATATTTTTTCAATCTGTTTCGAGGGAATATATGATATAAAAAAAAATGACATCCGTTTATAACATTTTAAATGTGATTGAACAGAAATACTAGCAGGTTATTGCTGTGTGATGTAAAGGCTTTTGATCAGGCTGCATGGTTTGAATGAAACATATGAAAGAGAAACAAATTTTGTCTCAATTGTCCGTTTACAGTTTATATTTTAGAGCAATGTTTAAGATATCAGGTTTAAATTGCAACAATTGTCGGAATTTTCTCATTACGTTTTGTGTACGCTAAATTGACTCCGAAGTGTCCAGTTTGAAACTTCAGTGATCGATTGCTGTTTAAGTTTCTTTTAAAAATTTGAGTTACGTAAAAGTCTGACGGGACATACCTGAGAATTGTAATATCAACAAAGACTTGAATTTAGCGATAGGACAGAAGGATTCACTTTTTATCAGATCAAAAAAACATTCCATTAAGCAAGAGTCTGGGCCTGCGGCAAGGGTGACCACTTGTTCCTTTATTCTTATTATAGATTTTAACATGTGATTTTCTGGTGGTATCTTTCATTATCAAGATTTCAAATTATGTATTGTTGTTAAATTGAAAAGAGGGAAGAAAATGTTTACTTAAGGTGTTAAACTTTACACATAGAGTGTTGCATCTTCAACAATGTAAGGTCGTTGTTCAAGGTGTGAAGAGTCGCTGATCAAAGTGATAGAGCGGCGGTTTCTTTAAACGTTACTGGTCAATGATTGAAAGTGATCTATTTAAATAAAGTCAGGTACCTATTACCAAATACATCATTTTGTTAAAAAGTAACAAATCTGTCATTAAAGTACATTGAAATTGTGGTAATTTGAAGAAGATTTTTACGATAGGTGAAATAATTAGCGCACCTGCTGAAATATCTAGAAAGCGTTTCCGTTCTTTACTTCTTTAAAATAGCGGGGATGTATTCTTAAAATACAATTATTCGCTAGCAACGTAAACTATTTTGAACATATTTAAGGGTGTGCAATGAAAACGAACGATCACCATTATCATCATCATCAGCATCAACAACTACAACAACCACAATATCAAGCAAACATGTGACATAAGTGCAGGAGCCGATGGCGCAACTCAATATTTTAAAGGTTTATCACATTGAGAGCATACAATAATCATGGGAAACAATCACGCCACTTAAATAAAGTGACTCTTCTATTTCATTTTAAGTGTTTAGCAAAACCTTTTTACGCGTCTTAGTATAAATGCAGGAAATGCAACTATTCTTTTAAAACTATCATCCCTAAATTACAATTTAATACGAATGTCAATTTTCTTGGTGGGATGGATTACATGTAAGTGTTGAAAGGTTGATCCGATTGCGGACTCTACTTTATAAATCCAGTTATTGTATAAAGGAACAGCGAAGTATATGGGATTAGGGTGGATTTGGGGTATATAGCTTGCACAGTGGTAGTCTCACTTATTGGTGTCATTTTTTTGCACATTATTAAGTTATCTAATCCAATCTTCCGTTATATTGAAACAGATACATCAGTTCTTTAATTTTTACATTTTCCGCATAAATGAAATACATAGTAACTTCAAGAATTCGTTAAAATGTATAATTTCTGCTATGTGATAACAATTCGATGAAAACTAGTATCAGAATTATTTTTTTATGTTCAAACTTAATTGAGCATAAATTTATTTTTCGTCCTTCCTTAGCGATAAAAAATTTAAAGCATCTGCATGCATCCGAAGAATTCGAAAATTTCACTGCCAAAATTGTCACCATAGTTACGGTGTATATTCAGTAGCCCCTGCACGGTAGTTGTGTACTTAGCAATCAGTGGCACGCGCCTTGCGCGAGCTTCTTGTTTAACGACCCTTTTAAATTTCACCGCTGATGCGCCTTAAACAAACATGCGGCATGCTTCAAAAAACTTTATTGCCCGTAAATATGTAGATTAAAGGGTTTAACAGTAGTCTTACTGAAGGCGGGAAATCAGTTGTTTATTGACTTGATTAATTGGTTTTAATTAAGGAACTGCAGCTTTTAACTTCGATTATGTGTTTCAAAATAAAAGCATAGAATATAGTATTATATACTATATACGAATACGAAGACTCATGAATTAAACGTTTTACACGAATGAAACACTTAATTTCATAAACATAATTGTTTATCGGAAAATGTAATTGTTAATTGGAATACTTAACACAATCATGCTCTCATTTTCTGGTGCTGCGTTGGGTATCATGCCATAAATAATACGTTGAAATCAAAGAACAAATTTTATTGTTGAAAGCAAAATCTACCGCATTTATTCATTTCATGACATCTAATCATTTAAAAATAGTAATAGAAAAAAAAAAAAAACAACAAAAATATCTAGAACTTACATGTAAGCGACAAAAAAAGAAGATTAAAGTTGTTGTAGTGCTTTATCAAGGAAGAATAAACAACAAATTTTTATGATATTTGACGGTTTTTCATTAAGAAAGTGGAAAGTCAAAATGTACTAACAAACAGTAACTACAAGTAATTTTTGCTTCTAACATTGGCTTCTTATGAACTAAGATCGTTATAGCTTTTCTATAACATGCAAATTTTAAACAAACATTTTCACATTCTATTTCATGAACAGAACAGAACAGAACAGTAATTTATTGATATAACTTGAACATGTACAGTTCATCGTTATAAGAACAAAATATATAAACATGCATAGCAATGCGAGAGTGAACAAAACAAAAGAACATTCAGTTAAAATTCATTCATCATTATTTGCAGTGTGACCTGCCGTGAGAATCAAAGACATATATGTAATATTTTCTAGATAATATTTCCTCGGGTATAATCTTTCATGAAAAGGGCGCTATATAAACCTGGCATAATAATAATAATAATAATAATAATAATAATAATAATAATTTCATATAAGGATACCTTTAGTCAATGTAAACGTCAGCCAAGCATTATTTTAGGTTTTGCCAGTGTAACAGTTATTTATCTTAACAGTAAATGATATACAGATAAATGTACAAAAAATATGATCAAATAAATAAATAAATAAATAAAGTTAACTTACATCATCCTCTTTCAGTTTAGAGTAGACTTCTAGCTTGTCTAGCCGGACGGTCCCCTGGTCTGGGTAGAACCGAGCCCCTGGAGGTAGAGTTTTGTTGCTCCATAGAGCTACATTCATCTCTAAAATGTTCTTTGGGTTTGGATGCAAAGTGAGAACCAAACTAAACTCTTCCGGAATCAAAACACACGTATCCATATTCGTATATTATTGTTCTTAATTATTTAAATGTTAATCTGTTTCTATACGATTTAGTTAATAATTTTCAACCTAAGAAACACTGTTAAACAAAGTTCGAATTTAACTTTTGAAGAACACTATGTGCTTGCGACACTATGACATCATGCACGTGGGTAAATCACGACAAGACTAATTTGTGATTTTTTGGAAGCACCAGTTTTCAGCTTCCCAAAAATTACATCAAACCCACAAAATTGAAAGTGATTGACATAAACTCCGCCCACGGACACCTACGGATAATATGTTACGTAATAACCTGATTGGCCGAAGTCCGAGAGATACGCTATTTTCATTGGCTAGCAGTGACAATGCAATTTAATGTAATCGCGCGCATCTTTTATCGGCTGATATCCCAACTGGGATAATTTAGGCCTTTTGATGAATTTCTTTGGACTTCTGTTTATTTTCTCAATAAATATCATTAATTGTTATGACGAATTATTCCAATATTAGTTTTATCTTGTCCTAAAATTGTTATTTTATGTACATTACAATTATATAAATAATGCCTCCATGTATGAAATGTATTTAATAGAGAGATTTTAAGTACATGCTTGAAAAAAGTCGAGTTTTTTAAAAATTCTTTTATTATTATTATTAAAACAATAATAACTTGTGTTGATGGATAACTGAATTAGTCTTTAAGTCCTTTCAGAACTGAAAGAGATTTCGACATATTATCTCCTTCCACTTGCAACAGAGGAAATCCTGTCTTATTTTATTTCCATTTTGACCTTATGGACGTGTAAAAGGATCTACAGCTGGTTGACTTCATTCTAGCATCTAAGTTGTGGTTCCATAGCAGAGACCGTCGAACCTTTGATGCATGAGTTTTATCATACATCGGTAACACTTTGTGTTCTTGTAGGAACTATGTATGCTGGATTTAAAGACTTGTTCACAGATATTTTGATAAAATTAAAGAGATAGTTTTAAAAATCAAAATAGCCATATATTCTTACTGCTTGTCATATATGAGTATGTTATCATTTACTCCCTCCAATAAAAAGGTATTTTTTAGTACATTATCATAAAAAAACAACATGTTTTTCTAAAGGTTACAATTTTGGATTGTGTATAAAATCATTCCGTGTGGCTTGTACATGTATTTATTTGATATACTCTGAGAACCCGCAAATGGAAAACTATATATGTGTAATATGTTGAAGATTAGAGACATTTCTTGCTAGTATGTCCGTGATAAGAGGCTACTAGAAGTGTTTTATTTAAGGATATTAAACAAGTGTAGAATACATTAACCAATGAGATAAATTTAATTATTTGATGTATAATTACCCAAGAAAAAGCGCAAAGTTTGTTGTAAGAGCTTTCATGTTAAGAAAAAACGTGCTATATAAGTGCTATATAAGTAGATTTTCTGTTACCTTGATTTATACATAAAGCTTATTCTGCTATAATATTAGCACAACGCACTAGTCTTGTTTTGATACATTTCAGTTAACAGGATTCTGCAATGCATTTACATATTCTTGTTTAATCTGCCTTGTTTATAATTTTGATATTAAGAAAGGTTGTAAATACAGTATTTTCACGTAATGTATTCAACTAGTGGCATGATTAATTAATTGTACATTGTTAAGAATGCGCACGCATGAACAATATCCTGTATTGAGTTTGTAAATATCTAACCTTAAGTACATAATAAAGTACATCATTTCTTTAAGGTTGAAGGTCAGTAATTCAAATCCTTCTTTGTTTCATATAAAAAAACGACAACTTCAGGTCGTTTTTACGTATCTTTATAGAGCATCACTTTTTCCTACACCCATTTTTCATGAAAGTTCTATCAAAGATTAACGAAAAAAATAGTTCTAGAAATAGAATAGTTCCTTGTGAAGTGCCAGTCAGTTGTGGTCTGCTACCAAAAAAAAAAAAAAGGCCCATCTTTGCTCTTGTCCGCACAATATACACCTACTTCCGGTTTCGATTGACTTTTTGCGACTACACCACTGAAGCACATTTTCGACCGAATAACTGACCTTATTCCTAAAAAACAAACCTCTTTAACTAGAGAATAATTAGAATATATCTTTCCACTAAACTTACAGAGCTGTTTTCAGGATATAGCAAAATATCACGATTCTTAAATATTTCCAGTAAATCATACAACAACGACATTGATACCATTCTTTAACTGATATAATTATATTATTTCATTATATATATACACGTTGACATAACGTACGCGCAATTTCTAAAATGTACAATGACGAAATAACTTAACAATTATTTAAGCACTTTAAATTTAAAGTGTCCTTGCTCAGTGTGTGTATCCGTGAAATATTGTAGAACTTTTATGAAAGGTGACCTATAGGTGCGTTGGGCCGGGTGTTTAAAATGTGTAATATTTTATATCATATCGATGCCATACACATGTCGCTATAATAAAAGATTATCTTACTTACTCGTTTTCAGTTATTTTAGGTTTTTATATAACGTTAGATGAAATGAGTTTTCAGGTTCCTGTCCTAAAAAACGTAATTCAGAAACTATGTGCAAAAAAAAAAAAAAAAAAAAAAAAAAATAATAATAATAATAATAATAATCTTGAATACATTTTGTGATTTTTTACATTTCTGTGGCATTATTGACGTATACGAAATGATCCGTCTCTGACATTAGAAATTCGATTTTTTTCTCGATAAAGTAACTAATCATCACTTATACCTATCATTAACCCTATCGCTGTCGTCATCATCAACAACAACCGCAGCTCCGTCATTTGCATCATCGTCGTCAGTAGCAACAACAAAATCAGTTGCACTACCACCAACACCACAACCACCGTCAACATTATCTTAATCATTGGAATAATGACAATAAGAGAAACTGTTGGTGATAAAACATTTTCTAATGTACGTGACTAACCATTCTTGCCCATAAAATGATTCGGGATTTTTTTTTCTGTGTACCGACTTAACTCACTGAATTGAGATAGGATGTATTATGGAACGTCAGTAACCGCTGTACCCATGATTTTACGAAAAAAGAAAAAAAAGTACTGAACAAAAACAGCTAATTAGCCATTTGTTAGTTTGTAAATATCTAAAAAAATATCAATGAAAGTACATTCCTGAAATTTAGCATACTCCGCGAAAAAGATGTAGCCGATAACATTTCAAAAGTTCAACAAAATCAGACCACTATATAAAACAAAACCATCATACAAACTGATGCATATTAGGACTTCAACGCAATTTTGGTGCCACACAAAATTTAGGAATGTCTCGAAATTATAAATTAGTGATAAAGAAAGACAATGATAAGAAAATAAATTGTCGTTATGCACCCTACCCTATCAAAAAAAATCATTTCATATTTGTATGATATTTGACCATTTTCCAGTAAAAGAAAGCAAAATCTACACCTTTATATTATTCACCATTTCCTATGCGTATTTTTGCGACTTTTCAAAATTGGGTAATGGTGCAGAAATGACAAAATGACATCTTCGCGTGACTCGATATTTTTAAATAACAACATGTTGACCTAACGTACGCGCAATTTCTAAAATGTACATTCATTAATCTTTAAGATACTTGTAAAATAGCAAATGTAAGCATTTTTTTTCAGTACAGTCCTTTGAAATATAATGAATCCTGAAGTTTTGTCCAACTTGGTTCTTAGTGTCGAGACTGTGTCATATTCCTACAGAATGACAATGCTTTGAAATATTCAAAGTAGACGCATTAGACAAAAAGTACTTTCAAGGAACTTTAAAATGAAGTAGTAACTTAAATACTTGTAGAGATTTCCACAATTTATTAGTTTTCGATTTAATTGCCGAGGATATTGCAGGGGTGAAAATATATAAAAGTATAGAACAGACAACTGAACTAAGAAAAATAAAATAAAAACAATTTCAAATATGTTTTCTGTACAGTAACAATACCAGAAAGCCAGGCAATTCGAGTTATTTACTTAGAAATTAAACATTACATAAACTACATGTAGTGAAGATTCCTGTCATACCCGTGAAACAGTTACATATAAACATTCCATAAATTATTTTTGATAAAAATCAAACAATTTTATTAGACAATGATTGACGTGATCCGATATAAAGATCGATAATCGATACAGATCTCGGTTATTTCTCAGGTTTACATGTAGCAATAATTTTTATACTAATTGTGGGCGGCGCTTCTTGACCAGTTGTATGATAACAACTCTAAATTTATTTCGATACTTTTCGGTCATTATCAAAAGTTTAGATCAGTAGATAAAACGTGAAGTGTGAATTATCCCACAATAAGTACGATAATTTATAGTATAATATTTTTATTGTCCATTTGTTAACAGGCAATATATCTGTCTGTGAAAATGTTAACTGTTTTGAACAATTGAAGATTCACCTATCGGCGGAATATCTTTAATGTTATCGATATAATTTCTTTATTATGGTCAGGTAAATTAACAACCCTGAAATTCCGCTAAATAACTTATTTAAATTGATGGAAATGCATTCGCACCAGGGTAGACCTTTAACAGCAGAAGATATTCATTCCATCAGAGAGAAAAAAAGTAGCATTTGTTATATAACTACCTGTATTGTAATGCATTGTTTTCAAAGCGTAATTAATGGCCTACATATTAATTGTTTATGAAATTGTTTTCTATATGCGAAAGAAGCGCAAATATTCTGATAGATCATGCAAACATATGCTCCATGTAAATTACCGTCAGCGAGCACCGTACTGAAATTTCAGTTGAACTTTGACTTGTTTGACGGTATGCAACAGGCTGGCGTCACATTGATAATACCCCAGTCACATTCCAAATTATTTGTATTTTTCTAAGCTAACAAGCCAATTTATATTTTCTAAACGATTCTGGACCCATTTTACTCAATCGCTAATGGCAACCTCTGAAATGACCCTTTAATCTCCCATTTATTTGAATTTAAAGGGATGCTTGAGTCTTAAATACGCCACGACAGTCACCCTGAGGGACGGGTCAGTTGTTTCAATTGTGCAGTGGGCGTTATTGTAGCAAAATATTGGCCTCGTGAGGAGAAAGCTCCTTTACAATCTAATTAAAACTTGTTCACTGTTCATTACCAGTGGTCGTTACTCTTTATTAATGCTCGAAGGAACTTTATCATTCTTTGATGTGAATCCGATGACAAAAGATTGGACAACACTTGGTCAATTTTGAAAAGTGCCCGGACACCACTTACCGAGTCGCGTGCCGTGACGTTTGTCGGGTGACGTAACATTTTTTAAAGATGGCCGAAAAGAAGCGTCGTAGTGGAAGAATGTGCATAATGCACATAATATCGGATTAAATTTGGACTATGGGCACGCCATCTGTCAACTGTAGGGACAGTAATGATATTTACTGATACTATCAAAACAATAATGCATCATAATGACGTATGATTGAAGCAGGCCTTTATGTTCAGGTCGGTCTGCTTGCCCTGCCTTGGAACTATTTAATATATCGCAGAGTAGTCAAAAAATGGAAGAAGGTTGATTCTTACTTCTGTTGTCCACGCGAAAGTGAATACGGAGGGAACTTAGTAGTTATTCAGCAACGTCGCCGTACGATCTCCGAGAGCTGTTTGCGAAGCTATATAGGCTTAGGAGAGTAAAAGAAACGAAGGCAACATGTGCTATGATGCAAAATATATGAGACTGTTCTTACAAGTTCAAACACTTGTTTCTAGAAACCATTTGTTCAAGGAATGGTAATTGGCCTCGGAATTCACAATCCGCCCGAGCCCGCGCGAGCCTGAACTCTGAAATAAAGCAGTGCTAGTTATGCATGTTTGTAAAATTTGTTATTTTTAATACTATCATTCAAGAAGTTTGAATTGATCGTTATAAACTTGATCTGGACATTTTCAGTGTTACTTTACGCCCGTAAGAAGTTGATGTCCATAGAATATTTTTGTTTTGGTTGGGTATAGAGTCACAATGTCACAAGTCGGATAGCGACTTTTTGGTGGATATAATTTTTTACCCTGATATGTTCCTTTTTTTCCATGTAACGCTTGTATAAAAGCGACATACAAAAACAATTGATCAGGGCCTAATTTTCGAAGTTTTAATTGAAAAGAAATGGTACTTGGATAGAGCTGGTGGGAAAAGGAGTACTTAGGTCGTCTGGCGACTTTTTGGTGAATATACATTTTTTGCCCTGATGTATACAGTACTGTTTTCTTTTTTCATGCAATGCTTGCATAAAAGCGACATAAGAAAAATGATTAGGGCCTAATTTTCGACATTTAACATGGAAAAGAAATGATACTTGGATAGAGCTAGACATCAGTCAGCATGGGAAAATGAGTACTTAGTTAGGTCGTTAGCAACTTTTTGCTGAATATAAATTTTTGCCCTGATGTATACTGTTTTTCTTCTTCTTTTTTTTATACAATGCTGGCATAAAAGTGACATAAGAAAAATGATCAGGGCCTAATTTTCGACGTTTTCATGGAAAATACTTGGACAGATCTGGACATCGGTCGGTATGGGAAAAGGAGTACTTACCAGACACGAGAAGAAAAATAGTGCCAGAAAGTATAGTTCTTCCAATGAATATAAACGGAACAAGAACGTATTGTATTTCATTTACTTTTTTGTAATAGATACTGTGCAGTACTTACAATATTTTACAATTCCTAATATAAAACACAAATCATCTAGAAGAAGACGTTTTAATCTTTTGAGTCAAAGATCATTATCAAAGATGTAAGTATATGCAGCAGTTATGCGCACTGATTTTTGTTTGAATGTAAGCTTATTATAGTCGCCACCGGTAACCAATGTGGGCGACTCCTCCAGAAGACTGTTAGGATAGTGCAAGATACAGAAGACTCTCCAAGTCAAGAAGCTTTCCTGGTTCTTTAGCATGCCAGGTGTTAAGCACCCATAAACGGGAATCCCAATGTAAATAATTTTTAGATGGAGGAGCAGGGGCTCGAACTCACTACCCCTGGTTTCGTAGCCAGACAGTATTACAATCGCCCTTATGCGCAGTGGGTTTTTTAAAATGCCATAGGACAAGGCATGGTGACACGGAGTCCTACGTACAGAACAGAACAGATATATCGTTAATAAAATAATTGCGCATAGTAAATCATCTCCAACATACATTTAAATGTACCAATTATCAGATCTAGTCAAGCTTCATAATTACACAAAGATATTCTTTATTATGTTTACATATAAGACGGTACACGATTGTTTTTTTTTCTACTTGTGTGGGTGCGTTTATCTTTGGTACATGAGTGTCTGCGCTATCGTGGTGTACGTTGTAGTGTGACTGTTATTAAGGAACGTAGCATTCCCTTTGTATATTCGTCCTTGTTCAACTTTCTTAATATGTACTTGTTGGATGTTTGAAGCAACCCGTCTGAAATATTTTTCCATTACAGCTTCTTTTTGTTGTGGGCCTACTATGCAAATGCGTGGCTCTGTGTCTGTGTTTTTGGTGCTCTGTACTTCCGAGAAATCTACCCTTACCTCTTATCTTTTATATATATTTTAACACTCGATAGCCACTTACATCAGCCAAGAAAAAACGTATAATCATA